>NW_027071848.1:433474-1633474 GCF_038088225.1 Cyrtonyx montezumae
CACCTCCACTTAGTGACTTTTCTCCGGCTTTCACCATAACTGATGTGTCTCTGTTTGAAAGGGTGCAGTAAGTGAGGCCCTGGCACTGACTGCCAAGAGAAGCTGTGGATGCCCCATCCCTGGAGGTGCTCAAGGCCTGAACAGAACAGCCTGAGCTGGTGGGTGGCAACCAACCCACAGCAGGAAGGTTGGAAATGGATGATCTTTAAAGCCTCTTCCAACCCTAGCCATTCTAAGGAGCTTAGAGTCAGCATCTGCACCAGATCATGAAGGTTGGTCCTATGATTTCTTATTTCCATCTTAGCACCTATTGAAATTGTGCCTTCCTCAGACACCCTGAGCTCTACATAACATCCCACAGCTCTTTCGTGCTGCTCACAGGGTGATTTTTAAGGATGCTCTTAGTCCACATGCATATGGTTTAGGTGGTCCTCTGCAAAGCCAGGAGTTGGACTCGATGATCCTTGTGGATTCTTTCCAACTCAGGAT
Source organism: Cyrtonyx montezumae (assembly GCF_038088225.1). Taxonomy (NCBI): domain Eukaryota; kingdom Metazoa; phylum Chordata; class Aves; order Galliformes; family Odontophoridae; genus Cyrtonyx; species Cyrtonyx montezumae. The sequence continues at coordinate 433,964 of NW_027071848.1, forward strand.
ACTCTATGATTCACTCATAATGGCATACAGATCGCTGCTATGCCCTGCACAAGCAGACATTACCAGGGAGATGGGAAGAGGATGAGAATCAAATTGGCAGAGGAGACAGCAAGTATTCCAGAATAGGAGTAAAGATGGATGAGAGCAACTGTCTTATTCCCATTCCCAGATGAAAGAAAGGGAATGAGAATTCACACAGATTTACAACTCGAGAACACCTCCAACAGAGGATATCATTAATGAGAAACAAAACTCTAGTAAATATAGTCAGAATCAGGTTTTATCACAGCTTGGTTTCCACCTTGGTATCTCCTGTTCACCAGGGAAGGCAGCTCATGCAATGCACTGTGAAGTCAGCAGAGACATCTAGTGGCAAAATAACATAAAAATACGCAGGGGAATACATACACACTGGAGTGTTTGCTTCTTCTTATAGACAGCTTGATAATCACTGATTTTGCAGCACGCATAAAAAAAAACTGGTTGAGAGCTCAGGGCTGTATTTTTAACTGATCTGTTGAGAAATGTATTGGAGTGATGCTTTCCTAATTCTCCCAAACCCTGACTTCACAGAGATAAAATACCTCTCCAAAACTACTGTGCTTCCTGTCTATCCTGTCTCCTGGGACATGGGTCACACTCGTTCTTGCTTTTTGAGGAGTCTGAAGCTGTTGGAATTGTGTCTGGTTCTGGTTAAGTTCTTTGGTAATGTGTGAATGTTTCTGTATGCCATTGCTGCGGGGCTGATTGATGTGCTCTTGTTGCACAGCTCAGAATTAATATTTTTTTCATCTGTTCTTTACAAATACAGTTTTTTTGGGTGTTTTTTTTTTTTTTTTTTGTTAAGAGCTTTTCAGATTTTGGCTTTGGTGCACTGGATTTTATTTAAAGACCTGCATTACCTATTACATTGGACATCTTTGTGCTGCTGTTCCATTTATTCCCAGACTTCACTGGACACAAACCAGCCACTATTCAGCTCTGGCAACTGCTTAAAAAATCTGTTAAGAACATAACAAAGCAATGTAAAATTAAATTTCTTAGTGGAACAGGTAATAGAGCAAACTTACCTGCAGGGAAAATCTGGTGGGAAAATCTGGTCTATCATTAAAGCCTGTAGTCCTTATTCTACCCAACTCCTTTGTGGTGGTTGGGATCTCCCAGGTTAGGATAATACAGAGTAGTCTCAGTTGTGCCAGAAGAGGTTCAGGTTGGAGATTAGGAAAAATTTCTTCTCCTTTAGAGTGGTAATGCATTGGAACAGGCTGCCCAGGGAGGTGGAGGAGTAACTGCTCCTGGAGGTGTTCAAGAACCACGGGGATGTGGCACTGAAGGATATGGTTTAGTGGTAAGGATAGGTTGGGGTTGGACTTGAAGTCTTAGAGATCTTTTCCAACTTCAGTGATTCTGTGACTCTGGATATATCCCGTGGTCATGGACAATGGATTAAAAGAAGGCTGCAGACAAAAGACGAAAGCTCTGAACCAAGCTGATAGCCTAGGTATATACTCTAATTATTATCATGAATTTATATATTTCACCTACATCTCAAGAAAAACATTTGTCCAATGATGGGAGATCCTTTCAGGACTGCAGCGCCTAAAGGACTGGACTTAGGAATACTGGGGAGTGAGGACTGATAATAAGCAATCAAGAGCTTAATCTGTGTCCATCACCTGGGCTCCAGCACACAGCAATGCGTGTGGTCCTACAAAATCACATATTTTAATTCGTTGAATGCCAGTAAGCCACAGGCTCTTAAGCAAGTAAATGAATGTTGAAAACCAAACTCAAGTTTCTGAAGTCAATTAGGCATTGCAAAGTCAAACAGTGAAACACCTAATCACTTGTTGGTTGGGCCAAAGAGAAAGTGAGGGATCTCCAAAGCAGTCGTGGTCAGATATTTGATTTGATTCCATAGCAGCTGTGGCACATTAAAACATTTAGAAGCTAATTCAGTGGAAAATCAGTGGAAAGTGAAGGCAAAACGAGGGTGGGTTTTTTTTTTTTAGTTACCATTTCAGCTTTGGTGACAACTTTTTGTAGGGTTGTTGTTTTTTTCTTTCTTGGCAATGATTCCTGGTCATATTAAGTTGCAAAGTAAAGCACCAGTTTTACAAGTACATCAAATACACCAAGCAAATGATGAAGGCCATTTTTAAACCATTTGAAACCTTTCAGCTGTGCTCATAGGTGCTCTGCCAAATATCCTGGTCCCTCCCTGTTAATCCTCCTCTCCCTCTGACTTGTCACATCACACAGAGAGAAAGTCTCTTCCACCTTCAAGCACAGCTGTGGAAGAGGAGACATAAAAAAGCCAATTGCTGTGCCAGCAGAAAAGGAAAACGTCTCTCATGGGGACAAGGGGACATTATCTGAAATGAGTCTGCCTTGTAGTGATCCACTCTATTGTAATTACTCATCCCACTGCAAATATCCTTTTTCCAACATAAATCATGATGTTTTTTACAATAAGGGTAGTAATGAGGGTGTACAGGACTCCACTGTTGATATCACTGATGAAGATATTAAAGAGTATCAGCTGCAGTACTGACCTCTGGGGGACACCACTTGCCACCAATCCCCATCCAGACAATGAGCCCCTGACCACTCTCTAGAGTCAAACCTGCAGCCAGTTCTTCATCCATGAAACAGTGCACTCATCAAATCCATACCTATCCAATTTGGTGAGAAGGTTGTTGTGGGGTCCCATGTCAAGGGCCTTACTGAAGTCCAGATAGATGACATTGGTGGCTCTTCCCCAGTCCATCGATGAAGTGACACCATCATATAAGGCCACTGGGTTGGTCAAGCAGGATTTGCCCTTGGTGAAACCATCCTGGTTCTCCTGTATCACCTCCCCCCCTCCGCACTCTGGGACGCATCTCATCGGGACCCATAGACTTGTGGACATTCAGGTGGTCACAAACCTGATCCACTTATAGTGGGAGGGACATTGCTTCCCTATTCCCCTCCTACCAAACCAAATGTTTCAGGCCTCTGTAACGAGCAGTTATCAAAGAAGTCCAAGGCAAAAAAAAAGAACTCAAACGCAGCTTGATGTATTTTTCATAGGCATAAAGAAAAGCCAAAGGTTGTTATTTCCCTTTTATATTTTTCTCTTTTTTTTTTATGGGTTATGCATTTGCCCAAAACATAAACAAGGAACTGGTGTCACAGTACTTCCTAACACTTAAACTCAGGCTGAGCAGTAAAGTTACTATTCAAGTACAAATTTAGATAAATTTGATGGAGTTACGAGGAATAAATCTGGAACTAGCTTTAAAAATTGATCTACAAAGACAGGCAAAGGGAGAACTGACAGGAAATCTCTGAGCCCTCTAGATCAGGTCATTTTTCTAAATACTTAGATATGAGTACCAAAACATACAATCACTCCGCAAAAGGTGAGCAAGTAAGAATTTAATTCTGGTTTCTAATGCAGTAAACCCTGTTACCACAATCTGTAAGTCCCTCTGGTGGTCTCCCAAGGCCATGATTTCCCAGAATGGATGAAATACTCAGAAATCTGAAAATACACAAAAGAAAGCATTTTGATGGCACCTGATTTCAAAGGCACTGGTCATGAACGTAATGACTGAAAGCCTTTCAGGCAGGGACTGGAACCTAACCAGATTAAATCCAGGATCACCAATCTAATTAGAAAATCTGGATGCCTTTGCCCATGACAGATGCTACCCCGCCTGGCTTGCTCAGCACATCCCTACTGCTTCGGAGTGCATCTTGACTAATGCAAAGAAGGTGAGTATATTTAAATGCAGATGGTTCTTTGTGGTAGGCAGACAGCTCCACAGAGCCATGAAGGCTGCCAAGAAGGAATTCAGAGTTGTCTCTGTTTGCACAGAAAGCCCTCAATGACTTGGAAAGCAGTGAAGAAGGAAATGTTTTCCCCATGACATGCTATGTGCTGCCTACAATCAGCATCTTTCCTTGGCAGCTGGGCTTGAGAAATGATATCAGCAGCTTCAGAGTGCTTCTGGGCTCCCAGCACCAAGAATGAACCTGAAGCAAGCAGACAGAACATCCTTATACCAGAATAACTACAGTCCAGACCACTAGAGCAAATCAGAGAATCACAGAATTGGATTGGACCTTTAAGGGGCATCTGATCCAACCCTCCTGCAGTGAGCACAGAGACCTACAGCTCCATCAGGTTGCTATAGCTGTCCTCGTGCAACTGGGCTGGAAGAGCCTAGCTGTCCTTTAGAAATTGAGCTGCTTATTGCAAAAAAAAAATGCCCAGTTTCACATAAATCTGGTGAAAGATAGGCCCTGCATAGCCACAAGATAAGACAGAGACCCTCAAGATCCCTTTGTTATAGGGAACTGCTGAATATGGCCTGACCCTTTAGCAGACATCAGAGGATCCACTTGGATTCCAGAAGTTAAGATGAAATGAAACTCCTCTGGCCCTGCTAATCCCAGAACAACTTCAGTTCTTCTTTCCAGCTGAGCGAAGCAATGCCATGGCTTGTGCTGATATTTCTGAGAGAGAAAATAAAGTTCACATCACACTCTCTTTGCTCTCTCCCCTGCTGTATTTATTTTTAAACCTGCATCATCACCAGCTTTCCAGGCTGACATTTCCACCGTGCTGAGACATTTGGAACAAATTTTACCTTCATATATTGCCACAATCTGACAACGTGAAGCGATAGCTTAGATATGCTGCAGGACACACCAGACTCTCCATGATGAGAACATTTACAAAGAGCCTCCTGAAGGGAAACCTGTGTCTTCCTTTTGAACCAAATCTTTAAAGCAGTTTGTCTTGGCCTCCTAAAGAGCTGCAGGCCAAGTGAACGACGGGCATTTGTTCTGAACCCATAAATCTCACAAGCCATAAAGTGGTTTCTTAATCCTTTTATTTTACAGGGCACACATTTTCTCAGCGAGCCGTGTCCTGTAAGAAGGAGCTGTGACTTGGAGAAATCTGCAGAAGGAAACCATTCAGCCTTTGGAGCTGGATTTCTCCAGCTGTTGCATTTTCCTCATTTTCTGGGCAGTCTGCTTGCACAAATTAGGTGCTCCAACCTGTCATAACTGCCCCGTTGAAGGAAAAGTATCAGCAGCACAGCAATCAAGTCAATAAAGGACTCCGAGCCAAATAAAACCCGTTGTGGAAACTCACTTGAATAATCTTTCTCCTTAAATAGAAAAGAAGCACTGAGAAATGAGGCGTTTTACAGAACTGAAAGGGGACACACCTGAGCAAACAGCTTTTAAGATCTGCAGGTCATCTTTCTGGTAGGCAGGATCAAAGCAGCTCTGCTGGAGTGCACTATGGAAAAAGTCACACATCCCATAAAAAGGGATCCTGGAGGTTTTGGAGACAAAAAAGAAAACAACAACCAACAAACAGGGAAGGGCTCTGCTGAAGCAACCAGGGAGCAGGAGCCAAGCTCTGCAAGCTACTGCAGCTCTAGGAAGTCCATGGTGCCACATCAGCAGCCCCTCTACCTCTGTTCCCATTTCTTGTCCTGATCTCGTGTGAGGACAGCGATGGAGTGATACTTTATGAAGAACAGGGGGAAGCACCCGTAACTTTTCATCCAAGATGGGAGATGGGCATAATTTAGATCATCAAGTCTGCAGACAAATCCAAGAATAAGCCAGAAAGGGGCCTGCTGAACACAGCACTGCCTCCTTTGCCTTCAGTACCTGGAATACTTTCAAGCTTACTTGAAAAATTTGTGGAAGCAATGGTTAAAATGTCCTATGTAGCACAGTGAGAACTTTGTTTTAGTAACTCCTTCCACTGCAACATCGAGTTTGTGTGGTCAGGAACAGACAAATGTTTGAGCTGAATCATGTATTAGGAGGTGGCAATAAAGTAATTTCACTTTATTGATATCAACATATGAACATCACTCCTATGTATTAGAAACGAGCACAGCAAAGCACTGAGAGCATAGAAAAAAATTCCACTTTCCCACTTGGCTCTGCTGATCTGCATTCCCTTGTAAAGGTTCATCAATGCTTTTGAGAACTTTCCAGGATTTAACTGCAGCATCTGGAGAGCCTGCTCTGAAACACACTCATTTCAAAGACTCCAGAAAACCTGCACACACAATCACTTTGTGCTTACCTTGGATCTCACCTGTGTGGGAAGCAAAGCTAATGTGCCCATTGCATTCCTACTGAGAAATTGTTGCTGCCATCTTATTCCCTAATATATCATTTTCCCCCTCACTCTTTGCTTTTCTAATACAGAAGAAAATGTTGAGAAAGTTACAACCTAAGATCTTTATCACAACAGATTCTTTTATTCCACATAGAAAAGGAATGCCAAGTTGTCCCAGTACCAAAAATATTCTTCTCCTCACCTTCCTGCGATAACACTTGTAACTTATTTATAGGTAAACTGTGCCAAAACAAAAGAGAAAGACAAAGGCTTTGCTCATTGCTCAGCTGTGATGCTCATCACTGTAATGAGATGAGCAATCCAATAAAGAGCAAACAAAGTGGTTACTCTGCATTGGCTATGAATCAGAGGGAAGGGAAGGGAAGGGAAGGGAAGGGAAGGGAAGGGAAGGGAAGGGAAGGGAAGGGAAGGGAAGGGAAGGGAAGGGAAGGGAAGGGAAGGGAAGGGAAGGGAAGGGAAGGGAAGGGAAGGGAAGGGAAGGGAAGGGAAGGGAAGGGAAGGGAAGGGAAGGGAAGGGAAGGGAAGGGAAGGGAAGGGAAGGGAAGGGAAGGGAAGGGAAGGGAAGGGAAGGGAAGGGAAGGGAAGGGAAGGGGGAAAAAATATTCGCATACTTGTAACTCTTTGTGCCTTTCTCACATTGAAACATCTACTGTGCAGAAGCCCTGGGACAACAAGGAATGCAAAATGCATTTTTATCTGACCTAGCACAATTGTTACAAGTAATAAGATATTACCAGAATGGAAATGAAAATCCTAGTGGGGCCGTGCTTAGCTCAGTGAAAGTATCACAATACTTTGAGAAATGCCCATTTGTTGAAAATGAAGGAACAGCTACATTAAGTTTTTTGTAATTAGATAAACACAGGAGGTAGGTTTCTGAGTCAGCTGTGGATATTTAATATTTCAAGTGGATGTTAGCAGCCCTTGCTCTTTCTGTACACTCGTGCTTCTGCCTCTAACCTGTTACACATCCTTTTTTCCAGAGATGCTCTGTCTTACAGTGTGAGTGTCAGTGCAATGAGGAAGTGGGACTATTCACAAACTGCTGTCACTGTATGAGGAGATGAAGATGCCTATAACTAAAACCACATGGAGAGAGCTCCTACAGTTCTTCCTCTGTTAATGATGTTTCCTTGTCCACTGAGACTGAATTCAAAATGATACTGTAATTAGGAGAGGTTGTCATTTAGCTCTCAATGTATACCACTGACCGTATGTTCATTTATTCCAAGCTAACTCAACATTGCTGTGCTTTCTACTTAGAATCACATATCAAACAGCTGTTTACATGGGTTGATAGTGATAGGACGAGGGAGAATGGTTTTAAACTAAGACACTGGAGATTTTAGGTTAGATATTAGGAGGAAATTTTTCACTCAGAGGGTTGTGATGCACTGGAACAGGTTGCCCAGGGAGGTTGTGGATGGCCTGTCCGTGAAGGCATTCAAGGCAAGGCTGGATGTGGCTCTGAGCAGCCTGCTCTAGTGGCTGGTAACCCTCCCCACAGCAGGGAGATTGAAATTAGATGATCTTTGAGGTCCCTTTCAACCCAGGCCATTCTATGATTCTATGCTCATAAAGGCTGGGAAGACGAATAAGATCATCAACTCCAACCATCAACTGATGCCTGTGACTGCTCTAGACCACGTCACTCAATATGACAGCCACCCTTTTCTTGAACACCACCAGGGAAGGTGACTCCACCACCCGCCATGGCAGCCTGTTCCAATACATTACCACTCTTACAGAAAATAAATTTTTCCTAATATCCAAGCTGACCCTCCCCTGGCACAACTTAAGGATACTACCTCTTGTCCTGTCGATGTTTAATTTGTCCTATTTTTGCTGTCTCTCATCGTGTCATATCTATAAGACTCCTGGACAAGTGACTTTGTTTTACAGCACTTATCAAAGCTTCGGGAGATTCATTGAAAATGATCTTTGAGCAAAGAAGCAGAGAAATGTAGCAACATCTTAGTTATTTGTGAAGGCTTGTTACGTCTTCAATTTAAACAGCAGTTAGTTACTGTACAACAAAGTGGTCAAGAAAAGAAAAAGCAAGCAAGATAATGAGCTGCTCCAAGTGAATCTGGAATGTACAGGCTGCTATAGTCAGTGTGTAAAGCATCCTGTGGGGGTTTATGCTATTTAGGATTGTATTGATAATCCTATAGAGTAAGAGCTGATTTCTGTACTCACGGCAGAGGGTAAATGTAACTCGAATTTGCAGGAACTGGGAAGAAATGAACGCGTGTCCAAGTGCTGAAAATGAGCAGAATTCAATCTGCCTCTTTTGGGAAGCTTGTAGCATCTCTCAGAGCCAAGGTGAAAGGAGTGAATTGCACACACTGTAAGCCAGCACTAGAATACGCAGTTTTCAAGAGGAATTTTTCAATTCCCAGCTACACAACATAGCAGTCAACCACCAGACTTACTCTGACAGGGCTGAATGTTGTTGCTGTGGAGAGAGACACAACAGCACCTGGAATAAGGGAGTTTTGTTGCAGCTTTTGATTCATCTCCTCTCAAAGTCCCAAATACTTTTCTACTTTTAGGATACTATTTGTTGGAGACTCAGCTGCTTTTTCATCTCTATTCCTACCAATGAGTCACATCCAATAGATCCAAGAAGTGTGCCTATATATCATCAGTTCTTAGTGCATCTACTAACCATAAAGATGAAAATACACCTTCTATAAAGGAAAAAGCCTTTGCAGCAGAAACTTACTTACTGCTTGCAAATGGTTGGAATAAAAGAGTCTAGTAAAAATCAGAAGCAGTGACCAGTGTGAACTGGAAGAAGAATGCAACTTCATAGACAAAAAATATGAGAGACTGCCGGGCTGCATTTGGGAAGGGGAAAAATAAATGGAGTGAAGTAGAAAAGAACAGCACTTGTAATATTTCATGGAATGGAACCCAATGGGGTTCTCCAAACCGTAATTAAAATGGTGGGAGGACATATCAAGAAAGGCAGGCTTTAGAATTGGTTGGAAAGATTTTGTCACGGTTACTGAAAGCCACCTAGGAGTGCAATACAATACCAAGATAGCAACACAAACACAGACCCAGCACTCCACTCAGATGCTGAACTTCCTTCCTAGACCAAGATTTTTGAAATCTGTGCTTTTTGGTGCCTTGAACTGTGTATGCCCAGCTTGACACTGCTTTAAAGCTCCTTTGCACAGAGGGTGATGGTATTGAATGCTTTCTAAAAATGGTAACCTTTCAATGCAGCTCCAGTTGAGAATTCTCAAACACAGGCATGCAGCAACACTTACTTTTAAGTGTGTCTTTATGTGTAAAACCACACACCATACCAGGGTAGAAAATCTGCACCTGGCCCTAGAAAACCTGTCCCCTTTACAATTATTCACAGGGAGAATGCTTGGGAGAAAATAACAGCAGTGAGACATGAAGAACCACGGAGCAGCAAGGCATGCAGTACCTTAAGTACTTCTTGCAGCAGCAAATAGTGCTGGAAATGGCTGCATCAGCATTTTTCCTTGAAGAGCTCTGCAGGAGCAGCAGCATGCTGTCAGCTGGCTGACTGCATTCGGGCTCTCATTATTTTGTCCTGCTTGAAATGTGCAAGGACACAGGATTAGAGTTGCAAATCTGTTCCATTTGTCCCCTTTGTTACAATGAGAAATAGTCTGGAAAACACAGGAATACCTGAACTCAATTTGTACAGATTACCCTCCCTTTCTAATTCCAGCTTTCATAGTAATGCAGAAGGATGCTATTACGTATGCTAACAAATAATAAACACATCTTCTGCAGTGATGAGACATGGTTTTAAAGTTTATAACAGCAAAATGTAGAGGGCTCTGCTCAGCTGCCAAGCAGTAATTCCTCCAAGCTTTCTGCCATCTCTGTTGACAGTGAACAAGATACCCCCCTGCCTTATGCATGACGTTTGGAAGGTGTAGCTTAGCTGGGTGTACTTGAAAACTTAAAACCAACGTTCACTTCATCTCTTCAGCCAGAATGGAGTCTAAACTGGTAATTATGCTCAAATGGATTTTGCTCATGTTTTGCTAATTGCTTGGATCTTAAGGTGCAAGGTTCAGGAGGAGCTGTGAACACTGCAAAGCCTTGCAGGAATGAGCTGCGTGCGCTTCACTGTGGGATTGCTTCTTCATCACAGTTGCACAAGAAAGCTGATGTCAGCAAGACGAGCAAAGAGGTTCTTTATATCTGGCCTTGTACATATTATAGGCACACATATACATGCAAAAAAAAAGAAAAAGAACCCAAAAGTGATTTAGAAATGCTTATTCATTTGGCAAAGAGAAGATCTTCAGGATGCAAAGTTTTTTTCTCAGTGAGGTTCCTGGCCTTCGTAGCATTCCATTACGTTTTTATTATTAAAAAGTGAATTGAAACCATATTTTTCTCATTTCAGTAAGTACCTTTGTGATGTCCAAACAACTCCAACAATGATATCATCTGTCTCGTCCCTCAAGGGAGAAATCCAGGCCAGACCTTGATATTCTTGCATATTCCTGGAGCACACAGCCTTACACCAGAGCAAAGGCAGCGAGCCTTGCTCCTCGGAGGGCAAATGCACATCACTGTGCCTTCCACTTCACGCTGTACCTCCTACAGATCATTCCTTCTTCTTGAGAGCTGCTCAACACTATAAATTAAGAGCTAAGGTCTGAATCCTGTTAAGCTGATCCGTGCAGGCAGATAACCAAGACCGTTCTTCAGCAGGACGTGCTCCCCAGTAAGGATCTGCCCATATGGATCCTATTTCTGCATCAATATTCTTTTCAGGCTGTGTACAACACGTGGCATAATTGGGCTGCAGTACTTGAAGTGGCCTCTGATTTAATGAAACAGATGATTCACCTTCTACTTGTTAAGTCCTGCAGCTAGGTCAAGGCTGCCTTCAGCTGGCTGCCTGCATGATGGTGGGTCCACAGGGACAGACATGGGTTTAACTCCTCACGCATCGTTATCCTGCTTCCAACACACTGTGTCAGCAGTGCAAATCCCACCAGGCCAGTTCTGATCTGCAGGCTGGTGGACGGGGATGGAGAGGTCCAGGAAACCATCTGTGCTTACTTTCAGGATGTGCACAGGCTCAAAGCACCAAACACCAACCAACCTATGCTCTCTCTCAAGAATTTCACAAATCTTCTCACGTTTTCCCCATGCTACAAACCCATGTTCCCTCCTTCCAAGTAGCTTTCCTTCACTACCAGCATCACCAGTTCACCTCCATTTATGCTAAGGAATTTTCTTCCTAGGACAGCAGATTGTTTCCCAAGCATCTCTTCTTTCCTGAAGACACTGTTTGTTTAGCTGTGGTCCCTTCCTCATCCTCTCTTCCCTGCAGATATGGTTTTTTGAGGTTGCCCATGCTACTGATCTTCAGCTACCCTGGATCAGGGGGAATTGTGCCTTGCTGTTCTTCCAGATTTAGGGAGAGAAGAGAGAAAGCAGTAAAAGCCAAAAACAAACAAACAAAACCCACCAGACCCTTGAAGACACAAAACAGAGCTCCCAACAAGTTTTTTTTTTCCATTTGTCATCTCCACCTCCCCAATTTGATAAATGTAAAGATGGTATAAAGAAAAAGGAAAGCACTAAGGATGCATGCAGGTACATTTGCCTGGTGGGATGCAAGAGGATCTTGCAGATGTGGCTTCCTCTCTTTCCATCCCTGTGGAGTCTTCCCACCCATCACTGTGTTAATCATGGCCTGGGCTGCTGTCTCAGAGGTTCCAGACTGAGAGTTTGACCAAATAACTGCCACGTCTGCCATGTGGGAAAAGGGTACTTACAGTACAGAACTGTCTGCAGACCACCAAGGGGAAATTTCATCATCTCTTCTTTGATCTGCAAACAGTGCATAGAGAAAAAAAAACAACCATCCTTGGCATGTCCTGTTGGTGCATCTCAAACATTTCACATGGTTAATAAATACATTGGCTGATCTTTATTGTGAGCGCATAAAACACCAAAAAGGAAACTTCAAAGAGGCACGAATGTTCTCCAAAACAGAAAATACTTCTGCCAAGATAATAAGGTGGGTTTTGTTTGTTTTTTGGAGGAAGGTGGCTTTTAGGTAAAAGAAATTGGTTAACGCTATTCCGAGTAGTCAGTCACAATCCTCAAAAGGCACTCAGCATCTGAGCTGGTGAACAGAGGCAACTGGTAGAACTTGGCAGAGCACAGCTCAGAAGTCTGTATGAGTCACCAACACTGAACGCTGGGAGAAAACCAATCCACCATGAACAACTACAGCTTTATGAAAAAAATCATTATTAATTTGAGCAGAAGTTACAAATGCAGGTAACATGATACGTAAGGAAGGCAACATCATCACATACAGTATCCTTAATGTATTATGTGTCAATATGTATAAAGAAAAGTGAAATAATTAGTGTGTTGTACATAGAACTGGTCCTGTCTGTCTTGCCATGGGACTTTGGCCCACAGCAATTATGACTGTCTTATAAATTCAACCATCTGAGTAAATATGGATATAACTCACGCACCCAGACTGAGCTTTCACATCCTCTACCTCCATGCAGCAGAAATTTAACAACATTTGACAATTCTTCTGGAAATTTTATGTAAGCTTAATTATGCTAAAGAGATATCACACTGCACGTGCCTTCAAAAGGAAAGCTTTGTGAAATCTCATGAACATACCACATTCTTGCTTCAAAATTAGAGAGAGATGGATGGTCCCAGAGGGCTGTGGTTGGCAGCTCCATGTCCAGTGCAGGCCAGTGACAAGTGGTGGTCCCCAGGAGTCCATCTTGGGACCCATACTCTTCAATGCTTTAATTAACGATATAGACAGAGATCAATGCACCCTCAGCAAGTTTGCTGATGACACCAAGATGAGTGGTGCAGGGTGACATACTAGAAGGAAGGGATGCCATCCAAAGGGACTTGGACAGGCTTGAAAATCTAACCATGTTCTTCAAGTGTAAGGTGGTGAACTTGCATCAGGGCAATCCCAGACATACATACTGAATGGGAGAACTCATTGAGAGCAGCCCTGTGGAGAAAGACTTGGGGGTCCCAGTGGGTGTAAAGCCAAACATGAGCCAGCAGAGTGTACTCAGAGCCCAGGAGGCAAACAGTGTTGGGCATGGAGAGGATTGCCCCCCTCTGCTTTGGCCTCGTGAGACCCCATCTGGAGTACTGAGTCCAGGCCTGGGGCCTCAGCACAAGGATGTGGGACTGCTGAAGTGGGACCAAAGGAGGACATAAGATGCTCAGAGGGCTGGAGCACCTCTCCTCTAAAGAAAGGCTGAGGGAGCTGGGTTTCTTCAGCCTGAAGAAGAGAGGGCTCTAGGGTGACCACACTGCAACTTTTCAGAACTTGAAGGGAGCGTATAAGCAGGAGGGGTACTGACTTTTTACACTGTCTGACAGTGACTGAGTAAGGAGACAAGGCAGAATGGTTTTAAACTAAAAGAGGGGAGGCTTAGATTATATATTACGCAGAAAATCTTTACTCAAGAGGGCAGTGAGGCCATGGCACTGCTTCCCAGATCACTGTGGGTGCCCAACAGTGGGGCAGGATGGGCTTTAAGGTCCCTTCCAACCCAACCCACACTGTGACTCTGATTCTATGGGATTTTCAACCTGCGCAAGTGTGAGCTGTCAGCATGCTGACAGTTACTGCCCTTTCACTGTCCAACACTTAGAGCTGTGCTTAGGAAACCATCTGGATTCCCAGAAGTGCTACATCTAGCAGTTACCTTGAAATCCTTACTTCCAAAGACCAGCAAGTTTTCAGAAACACTTTCAGGACCGTAATCTTTACAGTATATATTTTCTTCATATTTAGAAAGCTATTATTACCCACTACTATGTATAAAAATCCCCCACAGCTTCCAATTCTATCATTTTAACAATCTGATTGAGAAGGCACTTCATATCCTTGCGCTATGATTTATATATCTATGTGCTTGTTTTTGTTTGTATGTTTGTTTTCCAGGGACTTTACTAAATGCTGTATCTGTGAAAGTAGGGAATCATGTCAATGTCAATCAGAGTTTCTCTCTGAAATCTGAAACTAAGTCTTCAAATTCTTAGCAACTGGTCCACAAAAGCTGGGGAAATTTTTGATCCTTGTATCCAACAGGTAAGTAAAGATTCTGTTCCTGTGGCTTGCTACATCAGTTAGATAATTCTAATTGAAAGAATCACCTAAGGAAAAAAAGCCCAAGTATTTTCAATACCTTTTAATGGCTAAAGGGCTTTCTTCTTCCACTTCTAAGTAATTAAGAGCTATTATATAGTAGCTGTTCACCTCTGGGCTCTGTATCCTCTTTCTGGGCTCTGCTTCATAGAAAGTATCTGAGCAGGAGTTCATCTGAATTATCTCAAGAGGAAAGAGAGGGCATCCTCTGACATCTGCATCCATCTCTCTTCTCCGTATTAATTTCCTCTCATCTCCTGTAGATAAGTATATGAGAAAGTTACTTGAAATCAGTTTGTGAAGGGGGAGGGAGGGGAAGATTCGGGGAGGTGGCTGTTAGGTAGCTGCCAGCAAACTTGAAAGCACAGTACACTGAGAAAAGGCTGTAACAATATCCAGAGATGCAGCAGTTGTGTACAGAAATCAGATGATCGCCCAAAATCCACTAACTTGAGACAATACCTTCCTCACAGATGTACTGCATATTGAGCTGCCTAACAACTCTGCAGTTGTTCTAGAGCACATTGTCATTAGCACACGTTATTAACAGAATAGCCATCTATCTACCAATATTTTACCCAATTAAGAGACAAGTACTACTCTCCAATTGCAGACTTTATTACAATTCCTGAAAATCTGTTCACTCCTTCTATCTGTTCTCTTCATTGCACCACTACATGCCTGAAGGGTGGATACCCTGAAAGAATAGTACCCCCACAAAATAACGAAGGTGGACAATATATTTTTGTACACCTTATCCAGATGGTATAAAGATAACAGGTAAATTAGGAAAGGCTCACCTGTCACTGACAGTCAAGGCTCACCTAGGACTCCACACAGGAGAGATCTCCAACAAGAGATCCTTCCCCAGGAGGGATCAGCCCTTAAATGGGGTCTGGGAGAGGTGGAGCCAGACTCAACCCCTTCTGGTCACACAGGTGCATTGCCTTCACCTGTGCTCCTGCAGCTCACTCAGTGCTTGCCTCAGGTGATCATCAGTGGTTCAAGCCATGATTCAACAGTTCCCATACAATGCCTCACTGAAGTACTCAGAATCACTGATCTCTCCCAACAAGGCCTTTAAATTCATAAGCAGATCTACAAGTTTTCTATGGTTTGGTAACTTCGTGTCTACCATCTTCTCATTCAAATTCCTTACCACAAGCAGCAGTAGTGCGATCTAAAGAATGATTTAGTTCAGCATGCAGTAAGTAATCAACAGTGACAGTGTCATTTCTCAGTACTTGCAACTTTTTTGCAAGCTTATTTGTATAGGTCTTATTTTTTCAACACTTCATTGATTCAACACATCCGTTGATTCAAATTCCCCAGCAGTAATCACTAGTCTATAGTTATCGTCACTAACGTAATTTCTGCTGTTGAGGGTTTGTACAAGACTCATTTCTCTGAGACTGACTCCGAGCTTGCCTCAACAATTCCCATACACCATTCCATCTAGAGATTCAATGACCTTGTGATCTCGAGTCACTGAAATCAGTAAAGATCCACATCCCAAGGAGTTGACTGGCAGAGATGTGTACAATCTGCCAGAACTCAAGAGTTGTAGCAGGGTCATTTAAAATAATTTTGACTATATGAGAAGTAGATGTATGGAAGGCAGTCGTATCTCCTTCCTCACTATGTAAGCTGCTACTTTTTTGGGCTAACTGACACTTAAGCTCTTCCTTATGTTCCAAATCTTTGTGCGTAAGATAACAGGAATTAATCTGTTTCTGATGTATGGCACTTAATGCTGTTTCAGAAAATGAATCATCTTTCCTTATGCCCAGTGAAGGATTCACTTCCTGACTTGCCAACTGAACAACATCCTTAAAAAAAAAAAATCAGAAGAATGATTATGTACATTTACTGAGTATAGAGAACAATAAAGACTGCAAGTTGCTAACTCATAAATACGCAATTCTACATTCAGAAGAATTATAGAGGAGATAAATATAGCTTAATTCAGAGCTTGATCACACAATCTCACTATTCCTAAGCTAGAAATAAAGATACTTCTTTGTTTCAGAGTGATGCATTCTCAAGTAACTATGACATTTCTCCTTTCTGTCTAATTCATCTAACTAATTCATCTACCTAACTACAATTGCATCAGAAAACATTTATTGATTGATTACCTCATCAAACCAGTGTTATTTACAACTGAAAAGTTATTAGGGTTTCGTAGATGAGTATATTTTATTTAGAGTTTAGCTCATCAAATTCATACGAGGGCAGCTCCAAAAGTGATGCCTCCTACGTTACTCGTTGACACACAACATCAGAGGTGGATTGTGATGGTGTGGCAGTAGAGGTTGAACCTTCTCACTAATGTCCCATTACATTGTGTGGCCATGTGAGAAAGAATGGCATCTGACATGGAAGTGTGAATGAAGCAAAGGGGTGGAACTGAATTCCTCCACACAGAAAAAAATGGCACCCATTGACATTATCAAGGATTGCTGAACGTTGATGGAGACCAAACAGTGGATGTGAGCACAGTGAGGGCTGGGTGGTACATTTCAGTAGTGGTGACAATGACATGAAAGACAAGCCATATTCTGGATGGTCATGCACAGCTGTCATACCACAAAATAATAAACGTCTCAATCAGCTCATCTGCATGTATCAGCTCATGGACTATGTCGAAAAACAGTAATTTGTCACTGAAAATATGCTCCATAAAATAGTACTATTGTGCCCTTTGTGTCTTCTGTAGCTCCCATGGAAATAAATAGGAGACATTACTTTCTGAGCAACCTACGTAATTAAGAACGTCAAAATCAAATTCTATGGAGCCCTAAAACACACAGAATGGCAAAGGTAGCCTCTAACTCCAACTGTTAGTGAATGGGAGTCCTTTAGAAATCCTAAACATTAAGAACTGGGGAAAAATATACTTGCTAAAAGCCATGAGCTCATTTTTACGTAGCAAATGATGAAAACAATGTCACCCCTCAGATTTCAAACGTTTTCACCCCAAAGCAGTAAAATAAGCCTCCAAACACAAATTTCTGTGGAAAACACTCCAATTTGTCTCACTCTGCTGACTTTCTCAATCAAATCAAGCTAAGCCAATCAAATAAAACTCATAGCTTAGTGCTGGCCATAACATGGAAGCTATTAGAAATGAAATCAGCATAATCCATAAGAACTTCATTATTTCAGTTGCAGACCTAAGACCAAATGTCATCCTTTGCATTCCCACCCCTCATTTCCCTGTTTGTAATGTTGGATCAAGTCTTAATAGAGTTGGTGCATTCCATTTCCAGCCGTATTTTGACATAATAATGACAAGACTTCAAAGTATCAAAGAATCACACTACCTTTTCTCCAAGGACAGACTGTCACCAGATTTAGACCTCAGGCCTTCTTAGTGTTCAGTCATTCCCAAGACATTCTTTTGAACAGTGTTAAGACACCAAATGTCAGCCAAATTATTCAAGCTCTAACAAACATCCTTCAAATTTTAAAATACATTTTAAAATATTCTTAC
Source organism: Cyrtonyx montezumae (assembly GCF_038088225.1). Taxonomy (NCBI): domain Eukaryota; kingdom Metazoa; phylum Chordata; class Aves; order Galliformes; family Odontophoridae; genus Cyrtonyx; species Cyrtonyx montezumae. Next base: position 451,802 of record NW_027071848.1, read on the forward strand.
TTTCAGTTGGTTTAACAGCACTGTGAGCAATCTGATAGACTGCTCCTCTCTGAGCTTGTGGGGATTTTCTTTCTTCCTATTCAGGCACATTCTCTGGCCACTGATGTTCTTCAGCAGGTACTTCGTGATGCTTTTGGGGCTGCTTTTCATCTCCATCTGCCTTCTCTCCTCTTGAGCTTAGTTTTCTTTTCTCTCTTGACCTTTTTGTTCATCATCACATTTTTTCCTACGTAACTATCACAGAATCACAGCATGTCAGAGATTGGAAGGGACCTCGAAAGATCATCCAGTCCAATCTCCCTGCTGGAGCAGGAACACTTAGATTAGGTCACCCAGGAACATGTCCAGGCATGTTTTGAATGCCTTCAGTAAAGGAGATCTCACAAGCTCTCTGGGCAGCCTGTTCCAGTGTTTTGTTACCCTTACTATATGAGACAAATTAGATGACACTTGTTTTACACTTTGAGTCCTGGGAGATTGGATGTCAATCTCTGAACTGATAATAACATGCTGGATTCACATTTGACAAATAAGAAGTGATGGTTGTTACAATAACATGTTTAAAGAAACATCACATATCGATGACATGTATCTAACTGATGCACGCATTCAGAATACATTAATTCTGTATTTACCTCTTCTAATGGTTTGTATTCTAGAGTTTTCTTTATACACACTCCCAAGAAGACAGACTTGCATTATCTTTTGTCTCCAGGGACACAAACAGAGACTGAGCATATGGATCTAATTCACTGACATTCGGTGTCATTAACAAGTCAGTATTTCCTTCTAACCACTCTGTAATGCTCAAAACATCAGGAAAACCTTTTCCCTTGCACTGTTGTTTACTAGGAAAACTGCAGACTTAAATGCCCCTTGCTACCTGCATACCTTTTTTCTGTGATCACACATTGGAAATCTTGGGAAAAGAAAAAAAAAAAAAAGCATTATTTAAATATATAAAAAGCAACAAGGGACTCCAAGGATCTGTGGCCAACTCTGTTGATGAGTTCCTGTGAAACCCAATGAGTTCCTATCCCTCAGGATCTTAAAATAATAAATACTACAGAACCCAGCTAATCGGGATCATAATAAACCACCAGGTCACTGCATTCCACCTCAGCTGTACTCAGTGACAAGGCACAAAACCTGGCCAACACTTTTGACTGAAAGCACTCTTCCAGGAAGAGGCCTAGTCTTAATTTGGAAATGCCAATCAACTATTTTGTTTGTTCTGTTGTTCTATTCTTTACTCGTCCACCACAGAATTGGAAGCCATTTAAAGATACTGATTTTTTGTAAGCCTTCCTCCCCAAGGCTTACAACCTTTCAGCATCAAGACCTTTTTCATTTTTTGCTTTCTTTTCCCCTTACATGGTATAATTCAGGTGTCTGTAAATGACCTTCTATTAAAAAATATGTAGAGCTCTCTAAGAGCTTGCAGCCTCTCAGCATGGAGCAGTTTTTCCAGCCTCTGAGCAACTCACTGCACTGTTCTACCAGTCTATAACTTAAATTGTACAAATCCCCAAACTGCATGCAATACTGAGTTGGCCATACGCAGAGAAGAAAGTCAGTCCTTTACACCTGCCTGCCATCACCACTGAAACACACTCTCCCACAACACTGCAATGTGTAATTATAATGTTATTGCTGATGTACTATAATAACCCTTTCTCACCATTAAAGAAAACCACAAGGGTACATCAGCAACTCTGAAACTGATTAGATATTGATATGGTTCTTTTCACATTGACTTAACTACCTTTGAACACACAAAAACGTGTCATGTAAGTTCATCCTCCAAACAGAATCAAACTGTAGGGAAACTCAGTCTGGCAATATTCAATTTGTAACGTTCATAGCTCGTATGAGCCAAGTGCAAGCTGTACGGATGATTTCAGGTGAAGGTAGACCTGAGATGTGCTCAGAAGACTGCTATCCTCAGCAGCTCTTACCATCCCATCTCCCAGCTGGCCGCTTGCTCCAGGCCCTAGGCCATCACAACTGTTTTTGAGTCCATGCCATCAGCTAGGCAATGAATCTAGCCTGGGAGAAAGAGAAAAGGATGTTTGGCAGCTCACTTTTCAGACAGTTCCCTGCTCCTGTTACATCACCACTTCATGAGCAATCCATCTGAAAGAGAGTGAGGCAGAGGAAATACAGTTTATTCAGCTCTCTCTGCATAAAATGAAGCATAGAGATGACCAGAAGTACCGGTTGCTGCTGCAGTATTGATGCACTCACTGCAGAAGGAGTGCTTAAAAGCAAATGGTCCTGGTGTGCTTGATGCTGGGTGCCATAAAGCCAGGACCAGACAAACCCAAACCACCCTTGTGGTGAATGTGCCCATGGTATGGCCACAGCCCTGCCTGGCAGGATGTGCTTCATGTCCCAGCAGGCACTCCCACCTCTTTGTCCCCTCCTCTGGTCCACGGGGTGATGCCTGTGTGATGTTGGGGGAGTGGCTTGCAAAATTTGGGGCTGTAGTGGGCCCCAAAAGCTGTGCCCACCCAGGTCACCTGATGGATTGTACAATCACAGAATGGCTTGGGTTGGAAGGGACCTTAAAGATCATCCATTCCCATTCTCCTGCCATGAGTAGGTTATCCCATACAGCTCAGACTGCCCAGGGCACAACCAGCCCGGCCTTGGACACCTCCAGGAATGGGGCACACACATCTCTGGGCGGCAGCAGCAGAGCCTCACTGCCCTCTGAGTAAAGAGTTTCCTCCTTACATCTGACCTGTATTTCCCCTCTTTTAGTTTAAACTCATTCTCCCTTGTCCTATCAGACCATTTAAACAGACCCCTTCCTGCTTATAAGCACCCTTCACGTACTGGAAGGCTGCAATGAGATCTCCCTTCTCTTCTCCAGGCTGGACAAACCCAGCTCCCTCACCCTTTCTTAGAGGAGAGTTGCTCCAGCTCTCTGAGCATCTTCACGGCATCCTCTGGACACACTCCACATCCTTCTTGTGCTGGGTCCCCATGCCTGGACACAGTACTACAGATCGGGCCTCACAAGGGCAGAGTGGAGAAGGACAATCCTCTCCCTGATTTTCACGCAGGTTGTGGGGGCCATGCACTTCCTCCATGACCACAACACTGTGCACTGTGACCTCAAGTGTGAAAACATACTGCTCAGTGCCGATATCCACCAGGCCAAGAACCCTGACTTTGGCTTCAGAAAGAAGATAAGCAGCTACCCAGAACTGAGCACAGAAACTTACATGGCCCCAGAGATGTGGCTGCAGTACCCCCACAACGCCAAGAAAATGAAGATGGTTGGACTGGGTGATCCTGTGGGTCTTTTCCAACCCTGGTGATTCTGTGATTCTACGACCATCCCCCCACTTCAGATTGTTTTAGTGGAGGGATGATACGCCACCGCTCATCACTTGCTCAGGTTATCCTTGCTGGACCTATCTGTATTCCAGGCATCTTCAGGAATGGGATATTTTCCTTCCTGAACAGAACTCTAATCCAGTGAAGTGACCACTGTCTCTTCTGAGATTCAGAAATACAAGACGAGCAGATTTTCAAATGGAATCTAGATGGTTGCAACTAGGTACTGAACTCAAGCCTAAGACAATTCCTCTTCAGTTGGTGTGGGTCCAGGCAAGCCAAAAGGTTGGGTGCCTTGGTTAGTGCTTCAGAAATGTCCTGCTCTGCTCTGTACCTCCAGCCAAGGTTCTCTTCTCAACTCCTTTTGCTTGCTGCCTGCTGCCTCCATGATGCTTCTCACCGACTTCAAATGCTCAGCGTACCTAGCAGTGTCCTTCTGTGTGCCACAGAGGTGTCAGCTGGAGGACAGCCTTTAAAACTGCTTCAATTTCAGAATATCCAATTCAACATTTAACCTCCTGAGTAGTGCTCGGGCATGAGCTTTCCTGTGGCCCTCCCTGTGCCAAGCTAAGCAGCAGATGCAGGCGTGGGGCTTCTCAGTAAGCCCTGTGATGAATGCCTTCTGAGAAGAGCTGGAGACCCACGTCTCTGACTTACAGCTGATGGCAGAGCTTTTCTTGCAGGAGGCTTCTCCATTACAGTGATTTTCAGCCTGTAGATAAACAGACTTCAGTGGACAAAAAGGACTTGGGAAGTCTATTGCCACGTGAGTAAGTGAACTGAGGGAACAGCACAGAAGAGGTTCAGCCAACTCATACTCCAATCTTTCCTATTCCCAGATCTCCCTTAGGAAGTCCCACAGGCCTGCCCACTTTGTCCAAGAGCTGTTCCTTTATTCTCCTCAAGAGACCTTTGCCAGGCAATCTGCTGCTTCAGGATCTGGTGAGCATTGCAGTCAGCCTCCAAGCAGCCAAAGCTGGCCTTTTTCCCCCTGAAGTGACTCTGAAAGAAAAGATAATGAATCAGTTCTGTATGGAGACTTAAGACAAGCTGCATACTGTCCTGTTCCCCAAATCTGGTTTCTTTCCCATTCCCCTCTGCTCAACTCAGCATCCTACCACACAGGTCAGTCTGTTGGCTAATGTTGACCACTTGGAGAAGAGCTCAAGTGATTTATGAGACCCCTAAGTGGAAACTAGCCCTTCCCAAAGAGACCCAGCCAACATAACAGAAGTTAAGCAGAAGAAACATACCTTCAGCCAATTGATCTGAAGAAGAGCTGACAGTTCCTGGACACATCCTACAAGCATCTAGATGCCAGAGTTGAGGGATGCAGCGTAAGAATTTCAACGGAGTCCTGCATTACAAGGAGCACATTCTACCAAACATGCCTTCACCAGGCAACAAAGTTCTGCTTTGGAAAAGCCAGTGGAGGTTAAGACCCACAGTGAAATACAGCTGACCTTATATTGGTACCACCTATTTTTGATTTATATGGAAAACAAAAACAAAAAACAAGAAAAAAAGAAACTCCTTGGAGATCTTCTAAAGACGCCTAGATGTGATCCTGGGCTACCTGCTCTAGTAGGCCCTGCTTGACTCCCAAAGATCTCTTCCAACCTCAACCACACTATGATCGTGGTAGCCTTGAAAATCTTTTCTACTTATAAATAAGGATGTTTCTGTTCTCCAAGCCCCCTCATCAGTTAGCTAGGGTACAATAACATGGGAGGTGTACAGTATGGACAAGCAATAGGTAGGAACTGGCCTGCTTCTGCTGAGAAGCACCATTCACTTGCATGTACCATCTCTCTGTAGCCTGCTCTAAGGACAATAATATTCCCTCAGAGGTGGACTGAGGACCTGAGATGGGAGGTGGCATCCCAGTTACCTTGCAGTGCAGTTGGTGTGTGACATCCTCTTGTTTTCACTTTGTAGTGCTTTCATAGCAACATAGGGGTGATGTATTAGTCATAACAGGTTACCCTCACTGATCATGCTGGACCTGCTATGAAAGATATTTCACTAAATACTCTGACTCCAGAAGCTGATATCAAGTAGGTGGTGAGCAGCAGCTCTAAAGATCCTTAAGACCTGAGTAAAACTGTTCTCCATCTGCAGTACTGGTAATCTGTCCACGTTCCAGTCAACTTTATACCAAGAAGCAGCCAACCTCCATCTCCCAAACTTCAAGAAAGAGCTCAGAAATCTTCATTACCTTTGTTGGGATGACCAGCACCACTGCTCTAAGTTATTTTTCACATCTGGCAGCACTGTGTCAAGCAGAAGCAGATATTTCCTGTGGTGGTAGGCACTAAGGATGCCCTCTGCCTTAGTGAATCTGAGGACTGAATGAAGGAACAGACAAGAAATTTGCATCTACTTCTTCAAAATTGGCACAAGAAATACCAGATATTTTTATAAATTGTACAGAAGTGTCTCCCTGCTTCACTAGGAACCATCCAAGAAGCTTGAAATTCCACTTTCTAGGAATAAAAAGGATAAAAAGACAAAAGAGCAAGGTGCTGATGTTCAGTTCTTCCCATCAAACACCGCATCCTGTTGATGGTAGACCTACAAGAAAATCCCACTGCAGTTCTTGGGCCACATCAGAGTTATCATCTTGCTGAGCTGACCTTCAGGATGTTCTTCCAAGAGTAAGAAAGTATTTTCCAGTTCAAGCTTCAATCGTATTCAATTGTATATCACTGTTGATCATTATCTTTTAGTAGAGCTAGAGTTGTCACACGCCCCTACTTTCTAACTGCTGCCTCTAAGTGATGCTTGCAGGTTCACAGCGTGAAATAAGAAACCTTTGCTGCCCCTATAAATGCTTTGCTATAGAGTTGCTGCTGGTGGAGGATGTGGACATGAATACGTGAACATTTGTGGGCAGTGAAGAGATGACACTGAGGGACACAGCGGCCTCGTAAAAGCCATCTTTTGTCTGTACCTCAAGGTCTACAATTAAGAAACTAAGTTGATTCCCAGAGCAGCTGGGATTCTTATACAAAACTTTAGCAATTGCAACACAAAAGCATCAATATTTATGGTAAGAATACCTAGGCAGTCACAAAGGCTGTGTACTTGATGTCTAACATTAGGACATTGCAAAACAGAGGAGGAGGGAACTGCAAAGCTCCTTTTCTGTCACCATGCCACTGCTCCCAATCCTCAGCATCACTGAATAAACTGTACTACTACCTTGCCTTCAAAGACACTTCCAGGGGTAACTATGATGAAAGCTAAAACAGAAGACACTGATGTAAGGTCTTAAAAGAGTGCTTTGCTGCATGAAAATAAAAAAATAAGGAAAAAAAAAACAGAACTATGGTAATAACAGTGCATACAATTACAGTGTTACGGAACATGATCTGTTCAATTAACACAATTTCACAAAGTAAGGGCAGCTTGTAAGTACACACACATTTTGGAACTGCTGCAGAACTGTCTACAATTCCCAATTACCTTTTCTGCTGATGCCTCACTGCTTACACGTATGTGAAATGGTGGGTTTAACAAAACGATTCTTTGTAAGAAACTTTATTTTTTTTTTCCTTAGGGAAACAAGGGAGAATTAGAGGTCTGAAAATTACTGAATATTAAGCCTACTTTGGGATAACACCTATTGTTATTCTAAATTAGGAACTGCTGCCAGAAACAAATCCAGCAAAGAGATTTATTTTCATCCTTTCAGATTAATTTGGATGTTTCTGGTGTCTCTCGAGATTTACAGTGTTTCACAGAAACAGAGTGCATGGGATCACGATAACTGCACCCAGAATCATTAAGTGGTTCTGGTCCTCTACTTCCTTACAGCAGAACTTTGGCAGATGGACAAGCAGTTAAAACATTTCTACATCCAGACAGAAAAAGTACTACAGGAGACAGAAAGCTACTTTTGAAAGGAGCAGTTGAGCACTCTAACAAGAATTCTGTGCATGGGAAGAGGAAAGAATTTGTATATGCTTAAGACAAGTGCTGCTTACACAAAATACTATTGATTGAGGAAAGTCCACTTTCACTAAAATATGAGTATCTCAGCAGGGACACTTAAAACTATTGAAACAGACACATTGCTCTGTTACACAGAGTATTCCAAAAGCCACATCAAAGCAAGTTAAATTCTTCAGCTGCATCTTGGGAATACATACTGCCCTGTATTGGTAGGATATTTAAGACGATAATTCCCTCTGTTCAAAAAATCTCTTAAAGAGGAACCAAAGTTTATTCTCAGTGAATATTTGTCTCAGATTCAGTTACTTCTCTATCAATTTCTGCCCTGCTCTAGCAGTAATACTCTCTTTGATACTGTAGCACTGGATTTTCCTTCAGTTGCCTCCTTTGTCTGCACCCCCAGCAGATGGGAATCACCACGTTTTCAGTAGATGGTTTCTTCCACACAGTCCTCCTAAGTTAGAGGGCCACCCATCTGCTACTTCTTTGCTCCTGTGTATCCTGCAAAGCCATCACTGCTCAGACTTTCTGCTAGAGGTTCTGCAGTGATGGACTGACACACCTGAAGAACGAAAGGAGGCATTCTGCAGCAAAGGGCAATTCAAATAGCCTTTGTAGGGAGCTTTTGATTGACTACAGCCTAGGTAGCACTGTGAAAGGCAGTGCAATGATCAAGCACAACTAGCACTCAAGGCACTTGAAGCCAGCTGATTAGCAAAGCTAGTCAGAATTTGGCTCCAGAAGACGCTGTAGTAGCAAACTGGGCCTTTTACTGCATTCCCCTTCTTCCATTTGTCTCTGTACATCAGTCAAAAAGATCTCTTTTACATAGTCAGAATGAGCCTTCAGCTGTTTTGGTCAATCATATGGCACTGGGGATCAGTTTTCCTCCTGACTATGCACGTAAACCTGCACTCGAGCAACAGATCTTAGCAACAGCTCAAGTACAGTTTTTATGGTCTCTGTCTCATTAGTAATGAAAAGCAGACAAACAGTAGCAGCTCCCTGGTGTACCTACCCAGCTTCTCTAGATAGCAATTTGAGCTTGTAGCAGTTATTACAGCTCAGAAACAGAAGTTAGGTGGAACCAATTTGCTTCACAAGGCATTACACCTTGCCTGATGTCACTAGAATCAGGGAGTTCAACCAGACTGCTACACAGTGAAGATTCCAACCATCACAATAAGTCACCTGGCTGTGGTTTGGTTTTTTTTTTGTTGTTATGGGACTGGTACAAAGCTCACCTTGTATGCATTTACTGGCTGAGACAACAACTGCATCAACAGGAAAGCAAGCCAGATATCAGAGAGAAATAGCAGCAGAAGAAACTATAACACTTTTAAGGAGTAATTCTTAGCTACTCCAATATGAATATACGCTTCTGAAAACATTTAAGATGTACATAACCATTTTAATAACTAGGTTTACTAAAACTGAAGAGTTGTAAGGTTTGGTTTTCTTCCAAATTTATTCTTATTGTTTGCCTGTGGTAACACTGGGAATTGTATTTATCACCGTCTCTACAGTCAATTTTCTGTTGCTGGGGTTTTCCTCCACTGGAAAGAAAATACATGAAAGCACAACTGTAAGTTAAAAATCTGGCATGCATCAGGATAGCTACAGAACCTTTCATCCATTCAGGTTAAAGCTATTTCCACCTGCCACTGCTGCACTTAGACAATTAAGAGTGCTGTGTTTAAAACCATGCCAAAATGCTTTAGAAAACCTTCAGCAGAATATACAGATCATGCAGTACCACACAATTCTTTCTTATGACAATGTTACTCACTAGGATCACAAAACAAAAATAGCCCACAACCAAACTAAAAGGCAGCTTACAAAAGCATATACATTCTCAAAGAGGCATTGCTCTACTAATAAATTCAATACTATGTAAAAAGCAATTCACATTTTATTTTAAATTGCAATAAACTGTACAAAATGTTTTATTCTTGCCAAAAATAACAGCAATATTTTCAGTCTTACTTCTAGACAAACGACGAACTCTTATTTTAATCTTTCCTGGGTGAGTTCACAAGTAAACAGACAATAAGATTCACTTTTTTTTTTTTTGTCAAACAGACTTACATCATTCTGGAATAGATCTTAGTTGTTTAGTGTCTGCAGGAAATTTCAGTACTCCTGCCATGCCTATTAAAAGCCTAACGTTGTGTCTCACACAAAGGAATGTAAACAGCCAAGAGATTAAAGAGGTTGACTCTTCCAGTGAAGCCTTAAATGTATCTCTGTACCACGAACATTCACTTTACACCAAGAACAGTCAAGAGCATGAGGCCTGTGCAACTGCTGAATTCATCTCCAAAATGCCATCTGAATGAACACCAAAGACAAATTCAAAAAGCATGAAGTCAAATTCTAAGTAACAGAACAGAAATGGATTATACCCTTTTGAACACTTTCAGTTTTTTTCTTAACCTATTTCATGATCAAATATTGTAACATCCCCATCAGATCTACAATCATCACAACATACTTTTTCCAAGATGCAATAAGCAAGCACCCAGTTAAGTCAATCAGATGCAGAAAGCATCTCTGCCAAGACCATGGGCTTATTTTCAGGCTTGTTTTTGTTCACATATGATATTTAATACAGGCTAACAGAACATAATGTGGGTTACTGATCACAGCTTCTTCAATCTGAGACCTAAGATGGAAATACAGTTGTGGTGATTATTTATTTCAGATTTTCAAGTCTTTTTTTTTTTTCCCCTCACTGAAAGTCAACTAGCAAAAAACTGTTTAATCAGACTGGTAAGAGCTTAAAAAATTAAGCGCTTTCTCTTACTTCAGAGTTGTTTGAGGGAAGAAAGTCTGCTTGAAATTCCACTTTACCTGGATAGAGTTTAATGTAGGTGTCCACCATTAAGTCTAAGTCATGTTTTATATCAATGTTTATGTTCAGCAAAGCTAGGTTGCTTGACCTTTGCTCTGTCAACGTGTTTTTCAGGTATGCCTTTAAGCGCTTCCGTCCCATTTCATATTTCTCATTCTCCACTTTCATCACTGGAAGAATGCACAAGACTTTAAGCAACGCATATACATTAGGGAAATACTTTATGTCTGGCAAGTGAAGTGCTTCATAAATAGTAGCTGGAAGTTCAATATCTTTTCCTCTGTGCTTCCACTTGATTCTCCAACAGTGAAGCTCAGCAGAAAGCGTGTCTGGATTGGGTAAGTCATTTTTGTACATGTCAGCATGATGCTCCTCAGACGTATTGAATTTGAGCTGACCCATGACTGAGGGCACTAATGATAAACACTTCAGAGCTTTTAAATGTTGTTCCGAGAATATATCTTTTAATTCTTGAATTATATGTTCCACTGTAGGGACACTAAGCATTTCCTTGTAGTAATTCTCGGATGTTAACTCGGAGTCCAAGTTACCCTGTTGCGACCTCCGAAATTTTCCAGGGAGTTTAATTTGTACATCCAGTTTTGCAGCCAAATTTGTTGCTTCCTCAAACCAAAATTCGTGGTAAACTTCAATATTCTCCATCACTTCATTCAGAGAATGCAACACTGCCGTTAAGCTGCTAGCTGCAAAGAATACATCTGACGTTTGTCCCTGGAGATTTTTTCCGAATGCTCTCGTAAAAGACAGAACATTTTTCAGAATTACAATAGTGACAATGAAGTCAAAATCTGTTAGTGCACTTGAAAGTACAAATGCTCGACCAGCGATGAAGTTGTTCCACCTGACAGTGGAATCGTTGCTTACCGCGTCCAAGCACAGTACCAACGCTTGGATGAGATCCACCAAAACCTCAAAAGTATCATGCCTGCCTGTCCACTGAGAACGGCAGATCTCCTTCAGCTCGTTACCCTTCTCCTCGTTGTTCTGAAATAGAGCAGAAATTGTGTTGTCCAGTTCTACCAGTAACTGTGGAGATCGACTAAAAAGACAGCGAACTTCTTCCATTGTTCCTAGGGCCATGGAAACACCAACAAGAGGAACTGACTTTGCCAACCATACGTTTAAGGCACAAGAAGAACACAGCGTGTACACAGCTTGTGGATACTTCTCCAAGAGTCTCGTAGCCACAACTTTCATTTTAGAAGCAAACCCACTGGAGACGATGTAGGCTTGTCCCCGACAGTATTCCATGTTCAGACCCCACTTTTCAGTAATAGTCGTATGGAACTTAACTGCTAATATTTCAGGATCTGCCTCATATGGTAAAAACCCTATGAATTCTTCTCTCAGGTTATGGGAATCATCAACAAATCTCACCAGGACTGGCAAATGCTCCTCTCCTGCTATGTCTACTACTTCATCAGTGACAAGAGAAAAGAAGTGTGAGTCTCTTACTTCCCTCAGTGTTTCTTCTCTAATGCAGCTCTCACAGATCTCGAGCATTTGTTTCTGCTGTGTTTTCGAACAATACTCGAGATTGACTGCAGTCATCTCAAATCGTTTCCTCAGAACTTCATCTCCAGCATTGATTCTATATTCCAGCAGGGCCTGAAAGTTATCTGAAGTAAAAATACCTTCTGGAAGCTCATCGACATTATGGCTATCCAAGGGAATATTTTGTTTACCCATTAGGATCAAAATTTCAAACAATGACTTAAGATAATCCTTGTTTTCTCTTTCTTCCAGAGTTAAAGGAACAGATTTTTCCTCCTGCTGCTCCCCACCTTCCTCTGCGACAGTGTTTTGTGCATTGCTCTCATTCAGTTCTTGAGTTGCCTGCTCCCGTTCAAAAGCTTCATTAACTAAGAAACACAAAACATGGTGTTAACATATCTAAAACATATACTTTTCCCCTACTATCTCTATTATCTTTAAGAAATAGAAGGGAATGTAAGAAGTAATGGAATCCAAAGAAGAATGATTCCAGTTTAAAAGCAACTGACTACTTTGGAATGAGCTTAGATGAGCTATCTGAATCAAGTAGCAACTAAATTATCCCCCTGAATAAATAAATACATTTACAGTTATGTGCCTTACTGTTCCTTATCAGCCTCAGTAAACAAAGTTTTTATGATTTCATCATTTTGCCTACTTACTCTTTTGCTGCTTCAGTGTTCTTATTTCATCTTCACTCTTAAAAATAAAAAAAAGATACACTGATGTTACTGTCTACCAAATGACCCCTTAAAATACTGAAATATATCAGGTCAGATGTAAATATTGCAGATGAGACCATTTTCAATGTGTTAATACCTACCAAAAAGGTGGTAGAAGGTCTAAGAGGAGGTTCTTCAGGTAGTTTATTGCTGTCACAACATATATCTACTAATTACAGAAGAATGGTTTGCTACTACTGCTAGGGTTCCCATACTTGCATCAGGAGTTTGTTCAATCTGCATTCTACAATTATGAGTAAATCAATTACATTAAAGAATTCAATTCTAGTACAAACATGTACTGAGTAACTAGACAGCACTGCCTTCAATTATTTTCTAATTTTCAGTTAATAAACAGATTTATCAAATGCATTTAGAAATTGACTTTAGTGCTCTGATGTATAAACAGAGTTTAGGAGTTGAATTCCTCTTCATTCTCAGTACACTGAAATCCACAGAGACCTAAAGACACTAAGTGTCACAAAAGAGCCATTGACAAGTTACAGTTCCATGAGAAATTGCTTGACCTTGCTTTTACACGTGGATTTCCAGATTACCTCATTAGGCTTTTCTTAGCAGATAAAACTTCAATCAGTGCAGCATTTGGGTTTTAAATTAATCAAAAACATACGAGACTAGCAGTACAGAAACAGAAAACACTATGCATTATTAGACATTTCATATAAAATTTCACAGACTTAATTGTTTTCACAGTTTTAACATTAAAAAACCAAACTTACTTTAAAAACTTACCAGCTCTTTTATCCGTTTTCTATGTCTGCTGTGGGGATTGTTCAAGTGACTTGTAAGATCAAATATAGTTGGCACAGCATTATCTCTTAAAACTGTTCTGTAAGGGCTCTGTAAGAAGACATGTAGATTAGTGATGCCTCTGGGAAGTGAGCATGGTCTCTGAAATTTTGTGAGTTTTGTGTTGTGTGTACGAAGAGCATCACTTACGAATTTCTGTGAGTTTTGTGCATGATATTTTATCACTAACTAGAAAATAAAACTGCAAAAGATTATCAGAGCAGACACAAAGTTCTACTATGCAATTCCCATTTCAAAGATGTCTGGAGAAGACTGGAAATGAGATTTTTGAGATAACAAGTACAGTCACTTTTTCCTCTCCTTTGTCCTCATGATACAGATTCCTGGCACAGCAATTTTAAGTTACCTGAATGTTATGTTTGTTGGTTTGTTTTTAATAAATATTCTGGACATACAGACACCTACACATCAGACAGGAAACACTTCGATGGTATTGAAGGAAAACGTGTGAAATGAAGAGGAGGAAGAACTCTAGATGGTCATATAAACATTTCCAGCAGTTGAAGTGTTTTAAATAGAAATTTAAGTTCACAGTATATGCAAATATATGTTGCCTAAATTGAAGTCTTTCCATTAAGAACAGACCTTTAACTGACTGTATTTGAACGTATCATTGGACTGAAGTAGATTTCAAAGACAGTTTCATAAAGCTTCACTGCAGATCCAGAATTATTTCCAAAATGCATTTATTGGTTTGTTTTTGGGTTGCTTGCTAAATAAATGCCCTGTCATGTGCACTACCACTAGGAGCTCATAGTCTGAGCTGCATGTTTTAATTATTCTACATAACGAGAAGATGAACTTTGCCTATTTCAGTCTAGAATCAGAAGTTGGTACAAAGCCACCAATCTATTGTTTCCTACTGCTAAGCAAGCTGTTAAAAAAATGGCATCATCTTAATGAAGTAAGTCTTCAATTCTTCTTGCTAACAGGAAACAGTACCATGATTTTTGCTGGATAAAAAATGGCAGGAAGCAAAAGCCTGATAGATAGAATGTTGAAACCTCTTGGCCACAGCTGAGTGCAACTGAACTGAATTGCACCACACACACTTCAGTAACAGCACATTAATGATTTTAAATAATTAGAGGTATGCAAACATGCATTCTTACACCAAATAAATGTAAATAATGTTGTAACATCCAGCGACAGTAAACAAAATCAATACTGTTTTGCATGAGGAAAGAACTGCAATGAAGACCAGACCTACACAAACATTAAGCCAGCAGAAGCAGCTCTTCATTTCTTATCCCAAACTGCTCATTTCCACCTCATCCTTTGTGCCAGTACAAACATCTGCAAGTTTGTGCAGGACCCTGGGCCATGACAACAACGTCAGTTAAAATTAAGATAATAATTTTCCCAGAGAGCACTTGTGAGATCAAAGATGAAAATGCAGCCATTCAAATTAAAAATAATCTTAATCCTGTTGTGCAAAGCACAGTAAACAAATGCTTGGTTTTACTTACACTTCTACATATCATAGAGGTCTCAAAATGCTTAGCGCACAGTCTGTAGTGCTTGTTGAGTTGATCTGGAGTTTTATCTTCTAAATCTGCCCTTCGACAGTTCTCTACCCATCTCTGACACCTGCATGGAAGCAGACAAAAGTTAGCCAGTTTTAAGTTTAAACAAAACACCCTACGGTTTCAAACCCTGCTCATAACCAGTGTGTGTTGAGCCTCACTGTTCATGAAAGGCGGTAAAGAATCACAAGCTCTATCAAAAATCTGCTTTTATACACTTGCTTACCATTCCGTATCACCCAGGCAGTCACTAATTGATGTAAACTGGCCAGCTTGTACTTTCCCCAATGGGGTCTATGCAACCACACTTGAGCAGCACGCAGCATCCAGTAAAATTCATCTACTATTTCATCTGTGCAGTAAATTAAATGTATAGATAAGCAGATTTCAGCAGTCATGAGTATCTCAGTATTTGGAAGATCTAAATAAAACCAAGTCATCTTGTTTCCTCAGGGACAATTATCTGTTATAGTGCACACGCACCTTGAGGCACCACAGACCCACCATATACAATAACTATAATCTGATGGAAGATTTATTGATAACTGTGACTATGTAATGCACAAGCTCCTATACCTCCTAGGCCAAAACCTTCCCCAAACAAACTGAAGAAAGCCAGAAACAGCTACATTACCAATAACTACAATGCTATCAACAATAATCCTACAGTAAAAACAAGAAGGAACTTTCACTATATTCTCAATTATTTCTTTTACAACACTTTGCTGCATACTTCTCAGCTTTTCAACTCGGATTTCTTTCTCTCTTTTTTTTTTTTTAATTGGTACTTGCTGGCAATGCCCACGAAGTTCCAGGAAACTACTTGAAGAAGTTTTATGAAGAGTCTACTGTTTCAGCAAGGTGAAGTGAGGCAGATCTCCCTACAGCCCCAGCCATCACTGAAATTCACGAAAGAGCACAAGTTAATGGATTCACATAAAAGCAAAAATTACTCCCAAAAGAAGAGTCCTTCACCACAAAAAACCAACCAAACAAAAAAACCTGCTAGAAGCTGTGAGGAAACAATATTAGAATCCTTTCTCATTGCAAACATGGGATTAGGAACAAGGAGGAAGAACAATAATTACCAACTATTCAGTGATTTAGGGAGGAAGGTTGTTTCTCCAAATGTGTCAGTGAGCAGCTCACGTTAGGAAATCCACAGCTCTGAGTGGATTCACAATCACCTCTGCTTTAACTGAGGGCAATAAAGAATAACCACGAAGGTGAAAGAGAAGGACTTGGATTCTGATTTCTGAAGCCTGAACTGTGGGTGCATTTTAACTTCAGTTCATACAAAACATAAAAATAACAACAGCAGCAAGTACCATAAAACATGAATCATTTCTCACAGGTTATTCTCTTAGATTCACAGACAACATCCTTAGGAATGGATTAAAATAAAAAGACTTTTCTTGCTCAGTCTTTTGGCAGCACAGGTCTTGCACTCCTGCCTGGAAAATGCAAACACCCCAACAAGAGAACAGGAGAGCATTCTTCATTTAACCACGAAGCATAAATATGGCTTTTCACATTGGAGAGCTTTGATGTGCAGACTATGTTCAGCCTGGCTCTAATACTAAGCAGGTGCTCCAATTACCAAACAATTAAGGGCAATCATACTGACTGCCACAAGAGCTATGAGCCTCCCAACAGTCAATGCAGAAGGCTTCAGTCCAGAGAGGGATTCAGAACAAGAGCCTGACCTTACCTGCCTCTCTCCACTGACTCAGAGAAGTTGAGGAGGACCACCAAAGGGCAAAGTCAAAGCTCCTTGCTTTATAATAGCCACTCTGAAACACCTCCTGGCAAACACAGGAACAAATTCATGGTAGCAATGGCTCATCTACAGCACATACATTGGAACTGGGATACTTACATATATACTCCAAGGCTAAGTCAGCCCAAAGACCTCCATCTCCAATGTTGCTGCCATCCAGAGAACAAGTTGAGGACATACTAGTGGAAGCTAGGCCCCAGACTCTTCAGCAATATCAAAAAGACACTATAAGCTTTTCAGTGCAGTCATGCTGGTGAAAAGTTTCACAAAGTTATAAATACCAAATGCTCCTCTCCTTTCCTGTTTTCTCCCCTGGTTACACAAAGGCAGCTGTGGCTGCCACCTTCTGTGCTGAAGTCCTCTCCTGAGTGCATGATCTGAAAGAAGCCTTGGCACAAAGAGCCTGAGTTTTTGGATGCTGATCAGGCATGGCTACCAAGTTCCTCACCCCACTGGATCATAAGATCTGTAACTGGAGCCCTAGAATCTACAGCACTTTACTGGCAAAGGCTGGAGTAGCAGTGTTTTGTTGGGTATCACATGACTAAAGGGAGATGTTATGTGATTGGACTAGATACGCCAACACTGAATTCCAGTTTGGCACCTTAGCCTGAACAAGACTATGGCTTCAAAACAAACACTCTCTGAAGAATGAGGAATAGAAGAAGTTAAGAAAAAGGAGGTCATACCTCTAGAAACACCCAGCATAGCAGTACTTGGTATTATCCAAGTAGCAATTAAAAAGATTTTAGAATAAAATTAGGTACAAAAATTTCTTTAAGAGGTCAGTTAATGCCCACTGTATAATGCCGCTTTAGGTGCAAAATATTTGGCAAAAATTAAAAGCCTCTTTCAATGCAATATTTTACACCACTACTTAGTATCATACAATAGGCTTTAAGGAGGTTTTCCTCAGTCACAAATTAAATATATTCAGGGACCTGCTGACATCTGATGGAAGCTCAAACAACATTTATGCCACCTCAATATTGGGCAACTGCAGAAGAATAGCATCTCTGTCCCTTTGAAAAGCATTTTACATTTTGTTTCAAATACATCTTACAGTAATGAAAAGTCAGAAACACAGATGATGGTTAAGCAGGTGGATCTTACTGTGAGGATCACTGCCTAGACTGCACAGAACTGTGAAATACATCTTTATTGCCACAAGAGGCATTCGTGTATGATTGGAAAATACTACATACCATCCACTAAATGCAGTCAGGTCTTTCGCAAAGCCTCATCTGTGCACTGGTTCTTGATTTCCACAGGTAGCAACCATAAATTAAACCAGCCTTAAAGCATCTGGTTAGCTACCTCAGACTTGCTAACACTTGAAAGATCCATAATGGAATGTCCAATCAGAGGTACTTAGCACTGAACTGGGAAGAAGTAAAGGCAATGACTCAATTACTGTGGAAAAACTGAAAGCAGTACTGCAATTTATGAAATTGTTTGGTCACCATACCACTTTGACCTACAGTGAGGTCTCTATGATAGCAAGCAGGGCTGGAAAGCCATTTCCTGACATTTACAATCACAGATCACTGGGTTGCTCAAATAGGAGAATAAATCACTACCTTCCCTCAGCATACAAGACAGAATGTTCAAAGGATTTAATCAATCTTTAAATACCAACAGTTGCTAAATGGAATAGATGATAATTTTGGAGAGTTTACCATGAGTTTGAGCAAAAAATATAAGATACTGGGGAAAAAAACAAACGAGAGCAGTGAAAGAGCATCACGTTTGCCACTTTTGCCACTAGACCAGATTGCTCAAAGCCCCATCCAGCCTGGTCTTGAAACATTAGGTGCAGCTTACCATTCCTTTGGAAAGAAAGGTCTAGACCATAGAATCCTTTGAGTCGGAAAGGGATCTTTAAAGGCCAACTGGTCCCACTCCACAGGGACATCTGTAGCTCAACCAGGTTGCTTACAAGTCACCCATCAGGGTCAATTTTAACATTACGTTCTACTATTTTGTTACAGGAACGTTAATCTTATCCTGATCTACTTCAAGGGGATTATAATGCAGTCATGCTTACAGAATGCATGCATATTCACATCAATGCCAGTGTAGAAATGTAAGACAATAAGCCACTCCTACAACCACGACTGAGATCCAATCCCATGGGCATTTCTTTGGCAAACATTAATTTATGCTGTTCAACTCACTGTACCTGATATACACTGTTTTCTCAAAAGTCCTTTAACTCTAAACTTCCACAAATGATGGATGACAGTAATATGGTGCTAATTCTTAAATACATTAAGAAGTCTTAAAACAAAGTGTTAGTTATTCTATTAACTGCACATTTCTGGACATCGTTCTGTTGTGCTACCATGAAAACATTAAATCAAAGTCCCTTTCAATACAGAAGTTATGAACTGAAGAGGGTTTTTTCTTGGTACAATAAACCATCATTCAGTGATCAGTTTCCCACAAATTGACAAGTCAGATTTTCCAGCAAGGACTCCTTACAAATTAAGCCTGAAGCTCAGAGAGCACCAAAACTCAATTTTGCAGAAAACACTTCTTCCTTATATTCAATCTAAATCTGTTCTTCTTTAGAACAAAACCATTTCCCTTAGTCCTATCCCTGAGAAAAGTCTGTTCCCTTCTTTCTTACAGCCCCCCTTTAGATAAAGAAGACCACTCTCAGGTATCCCTGGAACTTTCTCTTCTCCAGTCTCAACAGTCCCAGCTCTCTCAGTCTGTCCTCTTAGACAGATGTTCTATTCTTTGGATCATTTCTGTGGCCATTCTCTTCAGCAGGTCCATGTCTCTCCTGCACTGAGGACTCCACATCCAGATAGAGTACTCCAGGTGAGATCTCACAGTGCAGAGCAGAGGGGCAGGATCACCCCCTCACCATGCTGACACTGTGTTAGACACAGCCCAGGATACAGTAGGCTTTCTGGGTTGTGTGACCACACTGGATCATGTGTAGCTGCCACCCACCAGGTCCTTTCCAGCAGAGTTGAGCTCCATCCTTACATCCCCCAGCTTGCACTGATAGTGAGGGTTGCCACAATGCAGGTGCAGACTTGTGTGTGGATTCTTGGAGAAGCCATGCTGGTTATCTCATATCACCTCTCTGCCTTCCATGAGCCTTAGCATAGCTTCCAGGAGAATCTTCTCCATGACCTACACTGGCACAGAGGTGAAGCTGACAGGTTGATTTCTACATTTAAACATGTGACTTATTTCTCACAGCATTTTCCATGGCACAAATCACTCATGCAACTGTTGCTTTATTAGTGCACTGACTCTGCTTTTCACTGGGAACTTGAGTACCTCATCACTTCTGCTGTTGCTTGGGATGCTCTACCAGTGACCACCAACTCACTGACAGCTGCTTGTCACAGAGTTTGCAAGAGACCTTAAAGCTCACCCAGTTCCAACTTCCATGCCATGGGCTGGTTGCCACCCACTAGCTCAGGCTGCACAGGGTCCAGGGATGGGGCACTTCCAGCCTTTCTGAGCAGCCTGTGCCAGGGCCTAACCACCCTCTGGGTAAAGAATTTCCTGCTAACATGTAACCTAAATCTGCCCCCATCTAGTTTAAAACCCTTTGTCCTGTCACTATCAGACCATGTAAGAAGTTGCTCTCCCTCCTGTTTATAAGTTCATTTCAAGTACTGGAAGGCTGTAATGAGGTCACCCCAGAGCCTTCTCTTCTCCAGGCTGAACAAGCCCCTCATCTTTCCTTCTTAGGAGAGGTTCTCCAGCTCTTTGAGCATCTTAATGGCCTCCTCTGGACCCACTCCAACAGCTCTGCATCCTTCCTGTGCAGGAGACCCTAGACACGGATGCAGTACTCCAGATGGGCCTCGCAAGGGCAGAGTAGAAAGAGACAATGACTTTCCTTGCTCTGCTGCCAGCCCTCTCTTTATGCAGTCTAGGGTATGGTTGGCCTCCTGGACTGCAAGCCACATTCTGTTTAATGTGACCCAGGGTACTGTTGGCCCTCTTGGCAACAAGAGCACACTGTTGGCTCATAGACTACCTGTCATCCACTACGATCCCTTCTCTGAAGGGCTGCTCTCAGTGAGTACTTCTCCCAGTCTGCATCCATACGTGGGATTGCACAGACTCAATTGCACCACCTTGCACTTGGTTGAACCTCACTTGGTTCATGTGGGCCTACTTTTCGAGTCCGTCCAGGTCCCTTCCTTCTGCTGTGCCACTCAGTTCGGTGTCACCAGCAAACTTCTTGAGGGTGCACACAAACCTATCATCTATGTCACTGAGAAAGATGTTAAACCTGTCCCAAGACAGACCCCTGGAGGCCTCCACCTGGACACAGAACCATTTACAAGAACCTTTTGATTGTGGCCATCCAACCAATTCTTTAACCATCTGGGCACTGAGCCCATTTATCAAATGGGGGAGACTGGAGACACCCCAGGGTCCCCCTGGCCCAACCCTGCCCCAGCAAAGCCACCCACAGCACAGTACAGAGGGCTTTCGAAGGAAGACACTCCAGAACCTCCTTAATCCCTGTGCCCATGCTCCAGCACCTCACAGCACAGAAATGCTACTGATGAGCATGAGACACCTGTCAAATCAAGGCACCCTCAGAGCCAAGCAACCCTTCACTCCCCCACGCACCAGCAGCCTTTCACAGTCCCTCATGGCCTCTCAGATCCTTCCTCTTGCATCCCCATCGCCCACTCCTCGTGTTCCCACTCTCACACAACCACCCCGCATAGAGGGGCGCAGTGGGAGCAACGAGCGGCCCCTTCGACGCATGCGCAGCAGCGCGCCCGCCTCCCGCCGCGGGCCGGAGGGTCCCGCAGAGCCCCGCCCCTCGGGCACCACAGAGCGGGCGGCCGCCGCCGGGAGGAGAAGCGGGCGGCTCCTCACAGCGGAGTACTTCCCGCCTAGGTGAGGAGGAGCACGGAAAAAGGAGGAGGAAGGGAGGGAGAGAGCGAGCCGCCTCCCTGCCGGGGTGACCGAGGCCGGGTACTGAGAGGAGAAGGCGAGGCCCACTGCCCGCTCGTCCCCTCCCCGCTTGTCTTTCCCGATCTGGGCTCTCACCTGACCGGGTCCCGGGGGAAGCGGAAGAAGGCCAGGTCGGACTGCGTGCTCTTGCGGGTGCAGTTGGGGGCCGCGCAGAAGTTCGGCATGGCCCCCCCCCGATCGGAGGGGCTGCCCCTTTAAATCCGCCGGGCCGCAGGGGGGGGATGTGGGGTGGAGGAGGAGGTGGAGGAGGTGGAGGCCGGGGGGGGAGGGAGGGAGGGAGGAGGGGTAGGGGGGGGAAGCGGCTCCACACTGCTGTGAGCGGCCGGGAGGATTCACCGCCACCCTCCGCCGGGAGCAAGGGCCGCCTCCTTCCCGCGGTGCACTGGGCCCGGCCGTTCGCAGCGCGCATGCGCCATGCGGAACCCGGATGCATTTTGCGCATGCGAACTGCTCGCAGGGCCGTCTCGCGTCCCGTGCGCGGGAGGGCGGTGCGCCTGCGCAGTAGGGCAGCCGCAGGGAGCGTTATGCGCATGCGCAAAACAGCGTCGAGGGCGCATGTTATCCGCGGTGTCCGTAGAGATTACGTGAAAGCGGCGGCTCGTAAGGAGGAAATAAACCATTAATAAAAAATTCATTAGTAAGGCACTACAGCCACGAAGCTGAATCTCCACAGGTTCCGATGTGAGAGTGCGTGGGTCAAAGGAGAAAGGACATCAAGCTGAAGAATAAAGGGCTATAGTGTGTTACTCCATCATAAAGAGTTGTGCACCGAGGAGGTGAAGCATCACACCCTGACATTTACCTTTTGAACACAAATGAGCTGTTAGGATCACCAAAGAGACAGTGTGAATTGTACAGCCTATATAAATAATGTCTGTATGATACCGAGCTTATTTACTGTAAAAACAATCCTCAGTTACAGAATAAGGTCATAACCTTTTTCTCTCGCATATTCTGTTTAGCTCTTCAGGAAGATACTAATCCACAGCCTGGATGGATATCGAGACAAACCAAAAGCTGGGCAGTGAGTGTTGAGAAGTCATCAAAATGAGGAGCCTACCTGCTCTGAAGACCTCATCTCTTTCACTGGCCAAAATAGAATTGAGTTTAGGAAAAAAAATAAAAAACAGATTAGAAATTGGAATAGCTAGAGGAAGGGTTCATTCATGAAATATGGCCTGTTCACAGCAAGAGAATAAATCTTGGCCATTCTGAAATGTATAAATGTTGTCAAACAGGAATTGTTCAAGTAGGGTAGCGCTGTACTTTACGAGTTCACCTTTGCTGTGGATGTCTCTTACATTGCTGTAAAGTCACACAGAATTCTGACAAATAAATGTGATGGAATTTTGGAAGCGTAATTTAGATTATGAGAAATGAGATTGGCAAAGTAAATGTCTTTTCAAAACAATTTATGAACTTAAAAAAAATCATTTGGTTCCTTTTGGATGGGCTTTACACTTTTCCAGCTTTTTGTGCTTGGTGTGAGTAGGAGAAAAATTGTCTGTTTGAAAAGGAAGCCTTATTATCAAGTGCCATTCAAACTGGGAATTTCAAAGCCTATCTCATTTGGACTAATTTAAATAGCATGAGTTTATGTGATGTTAATTCTTTACCAGAATTTTGGCTCTGCCATTTAGCTCTATTCATTCTTTTTGAGTAATTTGAGTCATCAGTTTCAGCTGATGCTGAAGATGTGTTTAGCTATACCTAATTATTGTCACTGTCTAGACAATCACCAACATTCATATCCAGTGAAATGTATACGGGAATTGATCAGATCAGAAATAGCTTTTTCTGGTTCTTAAATATACAGATTTATCTTGGATAGTTTAGTTTTAATTCAGGTGAGTTTATTGTTTGATTTGCTTTGCAGATTGCATAAATGTTCATGCTAATGTAGGGAAATGCACAGAACAGGATCATTTTCAATCACAGTAGCAGTTTAGCAGCATGATTGTATGGCATTAACTTGAAGCTTCCTATTTTAAAAATACAATTAAAACCTGTTTCATTATGGAAAAAATACCTCTTCTCCCTTAACTAGTAACAGCAGTGCTCGTACATATTGCGCAGGATTGAAGGGCCTTTTTTCCCTTCAAATTCTATTCATCAAACAAAGGAATTGTGTGCAGAACTTTTTAAGACTCTGTAAAGACAGCAGAAGACTACAACAGTATTAAAAATTTATTAACCATAGCTTATTTCCCAATGACTACTGAAGTATCACCATACCAGCATGGTACAGCTGTTATTTTATTAAACAGAGGTCACGTGCTGTATTAGTAGTGTTATGCAGGTGATCTGTATCATCCAGAGAAATTATTAAAGGAATTATGTGTGTTCGTATGTGTTTGTGTGGATTTTTAATCGCTTTATTCCAGCTGAACTCTAGGATTTTATTCAACATTATTGTAGTTGCAAAATGGTCTCTTTAATGTGCTTCTGGAAATGAATGGGATGTCTCTCTCACAGGGTGCAGCTTGAAGGATGAGCTGCTGGAGAGGAACTCTGAAGAGAGGGATCTGGGTGTCCTGGTGGATGACAGGTTGGCCATGAGCACTGTGCCCTGGTGGCCAAGAAGGACAATGGGATCCTGGGCTGCATTCAGAAGAGCGTGGCCAGCAGGTCGAGGGAGGGGATCCTCCCCCCTCTGCTCTGCCCTGGTGAGGCCTCACCTGGAGCACTGTGTCCACTTCTGGGCTCTCTGGTACAAAAAAGACAGGGATCTCCTGGAAAGAGTCCAGTGGAGGGCCACAAAGATGATAAAGGGCGTGGAACAGCTCCCTTATGAGGAAAGGCTGAGAGAGCTGGGGCTGTTCAGCCTTGGGAAAAGAAGACTCAAGGGGGATCTGATCCACATCTATACATATCTAAGAAGCAGGCAGTAGAGGGATGAGACCGGACCCTTCTCAGCAGTGTGTGGTGATAGGATGAGGGGAAATGGCCACAAACGGATGCCTAGGAAGTTCAGCACAAATGCGTGTGGGAACTTCTTCCCAGTGCAGTGACTGAACACTGGAGCTGCACAGAGAGGTGGTGGAGTCTCCTCTGGAGACATTCAGGACCCACCTGGACTCCTACCTGTGCAACCTGGGCTAGGGAGCTGCTGTGGCAGTGGGGTTGGACCCAATGATCTCTGGAGGTCCCTTCCAACCCCTTCAGTTCTGTGATTCTGTGTGATTAGTATGCCTTTATTTTCTAATAGCATTCCAACTGTGGTGTTCTACATGTTTCCTGTTAGCAAAATTTAGAAGTTTATTTGCAAGAGAATATTTGAAGTCTAATATCCTTTAATGAATTTCTGTTACATGCTCTTTTGCAAGTCATAAAGGCTGTGCTGTTAGGATAACTAACAACTAAAATGATGTCAAGTTAATCCTATAGATGTCTCTGTACAGTTGTATCTGCGTCCCTGTTGAAACATGATGAAATTTGGATTTCAGGACTCACCTGCAGTTCTGGAGGATTGAAGGGCAAAGGTAGGGAATAACATTCTTATACACTTACATGAGAGGACCTGAAGTATGCAGTACTGGTGACCATTGTACAACTTAACTAACTGTAAGTTGGAGTAATACTGCATTCTAGCTCCGTCCTCATGGTTATCTTATCGCAAACAAAAATGTTGAGGGTCATCACACCAACTCCCATTTTGTTGTCTGTGTTTTTCTGGGATCTTTTATTTCACGGAAGTCATGGCTGATTCAAAGAATGCTGGTTTTTGCAGGTTTTGTATCAAGAATGCACTATGAGAAAACAGGATGGCTGGCTTTGTGCCACTCAACTTTTATGCAAGGGTGCAATCTGTGTCAGTCAAGGTCTGCCCAGATAATGTTATTTATACACTGGCATGGCTTTCCAAATGACCTATACTAAGCTAAAAATTGCCTTCTGGACTACCACTATTCCTCCCTGCATAGGAAGCAGCTTTCTTAATTATAAGCAGTTGCTGCAGTTTCTGAAAAGTTCCTCCAGCCAAAGCACATGATTACAACCTCCTGTGCTGCTCTGCGGGCAGCACATTCTAGCAGAGCCATCTCTAGCTCTGGCAGAGATTCACAAAAGCAGCAACCTAACAAATTCCTGTCCGTCTGCCCATTTGAAGGCATTCAATTTTAGTTGGTGATGCTAACCTTAATTTACAGTCCTTGTTTCCTCAATCCACTGCCTTGATTGTATAATACTTTGATATGAGTATTCAGAGACAAAAACCTTTCAAAATACAGACATGAGCTAATCAGGCACTGCCAGACGTGTATTGAATACGTGTACAGTAAGCTATGTTCCCATTTCGACATGTTCTTTCTTTTCAATATCACCACGAAGGACTTCTGTATATACATTTTCCTTTTTTGCTTATATGATTGTCATTTACATCAGCGCAGAGTGAGAGAATGCAAGACATCTTTTATTTTCCCTGTTAGTGTGCCCCAGCCCAGGAGCAGCAGGCAGTCTGTACAGCTGTGTGCTTGGTACCTGGTTGTGTTAAGAGAATCCTCCTTAAAAGTACGTGCTTTTCCCAGAATTTCAGGGATGACTGCACAGTGACAGAGATGTTGCTCATTACTCCGGTTTGCAGACACAGCTCCAACTTGCTTTTCTTTTCCATTGGCGCTTTTATCCTGCAACAATACAGTAAGTGTTCAGAAAAATAAGGACAGTGGACATCCAGAGTAGTTGCACTGTCCATTAGGTATTGCAGTCTTTAATTATTTCTCCTATTATCAACATAGCTGTTTTTATTGTCCAATCTCTGTGTAGTGATTACAGTTGATACAATCCCTTGCTGCTCCAGCATGCATTTTTAGCAAGTTACAGTGTAAAGACATCCTTGATACTTTTCCCAGGTTTTCCATTTTGGGAAGTGCCTTTGTTTCCTTCTCAGCACGTTGTTAACCAATGTTATACATTACAAAGAGAATGGAGGTATGCATCAGTCTCCGTGAATAGCAGAGGCCTCTGACTTTAAGCTGCTCTTTGACACGCCTCGGAATGACACAGCATGACAACAATTATATTGTTTGAGGTTATATAATCAAGTTTGGTTTCTTTTTGCCTCCCTGTGGCGTTTAAATGGGTGCTTAACTCCAGTGCCGTTTCCGTGCATTAGGTTTTGCTGAATTTAACTACATTCGGCACTGAAATTCTTAATATTTTGCAAAATATATACGGGTTTTGAAATAATATGCTTTACCCGAAACAGGGGAAAAAAAAAAAACAAAACCTAACTGGCAACGCAAAGTTCTCTCTAATGAAATAAGTTGAAATATTGTTGTGGATTCAAGTACAAATAGTTCTGAGCCCACAGTGACAATCCCTGCTTCTGACAAGGCTGTACATAAAAAAGGCTCCCCTGGCTGAATGTTACTGAGGCTTCTGTTCCTATCTTAGCCAGGAGGGAAATGTGATGGGAAAGGATTTGAGGAAGGAGAGAGTTTAGAAGTTGTCCGAGGGTGATGAAATAAAATTAAAATGGAGATGCTCTTGTCGGGAAAATGTATGGAGACACTGAATAATCTCTTAAGAGAAGCAGAAACTCAGTTAGGCCATTGAACATGGAAACAACAACAAGAAAAAAAAGGCCAAGAAAGGATTTAGCTCTTGTTAGCATCTAGGCTATTTCTCTCCTGTGCAATACATGGAATATATTTTAAATCATCTTTAAATTCCATAAAATTTTAAATTATCTACAAAGTTGCATTTCCCGTAGTATAGGAGTGCTGTGGATTTCTTGACTGCTGACAAAATAATACTGTCCTGATTTTGCAATTCTACTTTCTGAATTATCAGCACGAAACTCTTGAATGCTGAAAATCCACCATTTACAGAAAAGAAGTCGCTGTGCACGTTACTCATGTAGCACCAAGCCAATGTGCCTCAATTCCACCTTCAAAAGGCTGCTCTGAAGAAAAAGGGCATTTCAGAGTTTGTATCAATCCAGCTGTAGCTTGGATGAATGCAGGCCTGTCAGCTGTGTGCCACAAGGAGAATGGAGTTCGTAGCGGCGTGAGTGGAGATGTAGTTAATAATCCAGCAAGAACAGCAGAGAGGCTGCTGTGCTCATTCTGTATGAGCCCCCAAAGAGCTGCGAGGAATGGCTTTGTCGCTGGTGACCTGGGCTGCATACAAATCACATTTTCCAAGTGAAAATCACTTCTCCCTTGTGCCGTGCCATCTCACTGCTGGTGCCTCGAAACTGCAGCGTGTTGCCTTCTCCCTTCCGTTGTCTTATGTGGTAAAGGCACGTACAGTGAGACATAGATTACTCTGTACACTCCCAGAGAACTTTTACATAATTAGTCCAGTGCCTTTTATTGATGAGAATTACATTATTATATCCAGTCCTAGAGAACATGAAACAATATGGGAGTCCTTGATGGTAACTGTATTTCTTAACGGAAATGGGAATGGATTTTGCTTAAATGCATATAACTGAGACACTTCTTTGTAAGCCTAGCAATATTCTGTTATAAATGATTATGCATGGCTTTTGTATATCATTCTGCCATTCATTTTTTAAATTCTTTATAAAAAACGGAGGTGAAGGCACAAGAAAGGTGAATCAATTTGCCCAGGTCTGCTCAATGGGTTACCATCAGATGAAGGATACTGCAAGATCCAATGAGCTCTAATTTCATCTGTGTCCGCTGGCTGTAATAGGGAAGCTAACAGTAATGCATTGTTAACACATTTAGACCCAAGGTAACCATCTTATAAGACCAATTCTTGAATTACCTGTTGACATCAGTTGGATGTTCAATAGATTTACTGGTTACCATGAGTCAGAACTGGAAGACAACACAGCTGTAATAGCCTTGCATCCTTAGGAATCAAGATGAAACTGAGCTCCTCTCAACAAGCTCCTTTGTGGTTTTACTTTTGGAAAAGTCAGAGTGCTCTGTAATTTTAGGCCTCTGTAACTGATGACTCAGTCAGAAACTGAGGATGTAGGTAATGAGAACTAAGAAAGTGGAAGGCAATATAAAGAATATAAAAAAGAATATAAGGCAACTAAAAATATTAAAATAATAATAATAATAAAAGCTGTCATTTTCACACTCTGCATTTTCTTCTAGAATCCACAGTGAATCAGTCTATCTTACATGAATGCACTGAGAAAATGTCACCCATGGAATGTTTAGCCGTGGTTCCTTATTAATGAAGTAAGTCTGAACCACCCTGCTCTTATTTTCATTTTTTAGGATATAACTGGAACACTCTTGACATTCTGTTCATCACACATTAAAAAATGTTGTCAAGTCTTGATCTCCTTTGGGTGGCCTCCCTGGATTACGCTAAATTATCTGAGCAGGCTCCATGCAATCATTCTGAGTCCAGATAACCTCTTATGCTTTTCAGAATTCATTCTTTATGAGGTTTTATTGTGTGTCTTTTTTTCTTTTTTGTCTGCAATCTCAGACATCCCATTGGTATGGGTAATACAGAATTGATTGTAGCTAAGTAGGTGGCTCTGAACAACTGTACTGTTGTAACTACAGGCAGACTTTGGCCTTCAGACCTTCTGGACCTTCTCCCACATATTTCCAAGTCTGAGTTTACATCCTTAATGAAAATAAGAAGTATTCTTGGAAAATGTCTTAGGACATCTGCAGAAATCCAGCAGCCACTGCTTCACACAGTTCATACATAATGGCTTCATGTTTTACATCTTTTTTTTTATTCTGTGGGTAGAAATAAATGTAGTGTATATGATTTGCTTGAGCACGTGCATACATACTCATGAGAGTGTTGGTGAGTGTCAATCTGCTTTGCTTGTAATAACTTGACCCTGCTGTTGATTCTGAAAGAAAATTAGAAATCTTCAAAAAACAAACAAATAAAAACCTAGCCAATCTCATTAAGTCTACTGAAGCTGCTGCGCCAGGTTGAGAGAACATACTATTTGTGCTTTCTCTGAGAAAAGGTACCAGCATGAGCTGCATTGTTAGCAAGTAGCACAGAATTCACTGTATGAGGGCAGAGAGAGTACATAAATAAATACAAAAAACTTCAAGAAAATGTTCAGCTAACACCTACACCTTATCAGATAAAATTTGTTTAAAAAAAATGAAGCAGTTTCTTGCTCAGGGCATGATTTACTTACCTCATGCAATAAAAATGATTCTCTGCTAGAGCATCACAGTTACTACTGATGAATAAATCTCAAACAGGCTGTCTTATTCTGGTAAGTAGCACTCCTACTGAACTGCCTAACTGAACTAGAAGTCACATTTCAAGGCAGGTTTGCAGTGGAACCTCTGAGCTGCAAAGAAGAGCTGCAACTTCTAGCACCATCCTTGCCTGCCTGCATCTTCCTTAGGTTTCTGCAAAGCTTAGGGCATTTCATTTTGTTAGGTAACATTATGCAAAGATGATGCTATTTGCCTTCAGCTGGTTCTTGTTTAAGAAGGCATTAAAAGAAAAAGGAGAGGGAAAACTGTTTGAGCTCTCCTGTACCGTGCAGCGTAATCGTTTTCAAGAGCTTGAGATTTATACTGCTGTGGAGAACAACAGGAAATTGCATGTGAGAAAACGTTCATCTGCAATCACAAGGAATAAACAACTTTCTGTAGTTAGGTGGAAACAATAGCACTCTCAGATCTGGAAATAGGCGTTGCCATTCAAAGCACACCATCCACCTTGTCTTCGCCTCAAAAAGCTTCCAGCTGTGTCTGCTCCTCTGCAAGCAAGCTATAAAATAAGATTTTTAGAAGTTGGACTCAGTGACTTTTGTGGGTCTCTTCCAACATGGGATATTCTCTGAATCTATTTTCTTGTTTTCTCGCTAAAAAAAAAAAGAAAAAGAAAAAGAAAAAAAATGCAGGCAGAATCCAAAATTGAGCTTAGCACAGAGACTGCTCATTTCTAAGGTTACCTTTTTTTTTTTTCTTTTTTCCTGGAGAACTATAGGAAACACCCAAGCCAGCATTTTCCTTTTGGCCTCTGACAGGGAGAGCTGCTCCTTGCACTCGAGCCACCACCTTCCCCAGTACCACACCACACATACTTCCCCAGTAAAATGTCTAGACAGGAATAGAGGGAGTTTCTCCTGCTGGCATTTCCAGCAACAGCCTCTGCAGGCTGGAGATTTTAAGCTATGTAGGGAAGAAAAAAAAAAATTAATTCCTTTCATTTTATATGATTTCATGCTAAAAGACCTGCTGCAGGTTACAGATGGTAACAAATTTCTGCAAAAAAAAAATTAAAATAAAATAAAAGGTTTATTTAGCTTAGGTGTGGGCCCAAAACCACCAGCTCCTCACAATCTGAAACACCCATTACAGGACAAGAGGGAGTCACTGTAAGTTGCACTAGGGGAGGTTCAGGTTGGATATTAGGAAGTTTCTTCACAGGGACAGGCTGCCCAGGGAGGTAGTGGAGTCACTGTCCCTGGAGGCACTGAAGGAACGTACTATATTTTTGCAAAACAGGGAAATGCACGCAATGAAGAGCAGAAAAACAAACTCATTAAGCAAAACTAAAGCCCCATAAGGGGAAAGCCCGCTGCTTACAGCTCGTAGATACAGATCTATGGTTTTCTGCCAATGGTTTTACATGCAGCCTTAAATATTGGCCTTTTTATTGTTGTTGTTTGTTTGGGTTGCAATTTTTTTGTCAGCAGCCTTTCTTGCTGTCACACCACAGCCACAAACCGCCGTGCGTTCTTTCTTTTCTCATTTCTTGCACGACCTGAGGACTTTCCAGAGGCTATAATCGACTGTATTGCGACAAAAACGGCATTAACGACTAAACTTTGTGAAGTGCGAAGGGCGTAAAACTCGCATCGTTACGCCTGTGGCTGTTTCACGGTGTAGCTGTGGGGTGCTACACGCCTTGCAGCTCCCCCACCCTGGAGAGCAACGCACAATGGTTTTTGGACCTTCCCGCTTCCCGTACCCGCCCTCAGGGCTATGGCGGGACGGCCGGCTCTCCCTTTCCCACCGCGTAGACAAACGCGCATCGGACTACAACTCCTAGGAGTGCCCCGCGGCGTTGCGCATGCGCGACGCACTTTCCCCGCGCCATCTTGGCGCCCGCTTCTTCCATCTCTTCGTTCGCTGAGAGCGGCTGATTGAAGGGATGCGGACGGGCGGACTACAACTCCCATCGTGCCCAGCGGAGCCCGCGCATGGGCAATGCGCTCCGCCGCCATCTTGGCCCGGGGAAGCGCTGCCGCCACAGCCGCCAAACAAACCCGAGAGCGGCACCGCGGGGGGAGGAGGGGTCGTGTTGCTGAGGAGTCTTTCCATGTGCCGGGCACGGCCGGGCAGGTGGGTCCCGCTCCCCGGCAGCACCTCCCTGCCTTCTCCGGGGCTCTCCCCTGTGCGAAACGGGGCTGCTCTCCTTCCCCGGGGCGCCGGGGACCCGCCGCCCCCTCACGGGCCCGGCGCCCGCTCCCTGTCTGCGCGGCCTTCTCCTCCTTTCCGCCTTTGGGGCCCTTCTCTGAGGTACCGGAGGAACACCGCGAAGGGCGGGCGGGAGCCCCGGGTGGCTGCAGCCTGAGGGTTCCCTCCTGGGGAGCAATGGGGCCGGGGCTTTTGTTCCCTGTGCTCCCCTCAGGCCCTTTTTCCCGGTCCTCCTCGGTGGCGATGCTCCCTCCCTTCCCCCCGTCCCCCAGGTCTTCGCCTCGTAGAGGTTTTCCCCGTGCTTGGGTGTTTTTTATTTTATTATTTTATTTTAGCAGGACGTAGAAAGCAGATTTTTTTTTTTCGCCGTTCTGTCATAGATCAGTGTTAAATGCGTTCTGCGGGGGGGGGGGGGGGGGGGGGGGAAGAGTTCTTATAATAGGTGCTCTGTGCATAAAGAGAGGGAGGAGACTCGAGCATCAATTCGGAGAGTGTTTCGGCGTGAAAAAAAGGCTTGTGCAGGAGGTTGGAAACTCAGGAGGAGAAAGGCTTTGGCTGGTGGGAGAGAGAGCATAGGAAGCCCTACGCCTTTGTGAAGCTGCTGAATTCCTGCATGGTAACGCATGCCATGTGGTTGGGGCAGGTTTGGGAGGGAATGTGGTGTTGTGAGCAGCCGGGGGACTTCGCTTTGGGAGATCAATAGATGGTGAGCTCGAGCTTACTGCATTTGTGTTCCTTTTCAGCGAGGCTGAGCTCTGCGGGAGCACAGAGACAAGATGCCTGTGGTGTGGCCGACGCTTCTGGATCTCAGCAGAGATGAGTGCAAGAGGATCCTTCGCAAACTGGGTACAGTAAGATGCAATTTGTGGGTCTGTATGTTAGCCCTTGTAAGATGTGCCTGCCTGCTGCTTCCATGAAATACTTTATTACATCTACAGGCAACTTAAAAGTGATTTCCTGCTTTTTCCATGTGTCATTAGTGTGACAGCCGAGGCTTAAAATGATGTTGGGCAGACACTCTGCCTGAGCAAAAGGGATAGAACAGAATTGTTTCTGTTGGATTGAATCTCTAGTAGTTATTCTTGTCCATCTTTGCTTTGATGTTGCAGCATTTATGGCTATAGAGCTGCACTGTCATGTCTGGGCAAGAGGAGGGTCTTCATTTGTTCTTCAGTTTTGTGTTAAGATACCTATTTGTACCAAAAAGCCATAGCATTCTGATTTGATTGATACCGTGGAGTTTCAGTAGTAAAGACTTACAGAATCATAGAATATACCGTATTGGAAGGGACCTGTAAGACTCATGGGGTTTGACTTCTGGTGCTGCACAGACTTAAAACATAATAAAAAAACCCAACAAAACAGTGTGGTAGTGTGTGACTTTCAGCCTTCACTTATGTGAGTTGTCAGAGAAATGTGGGAAGTGTTTGCACTTTACTTTACAGCGGGAGATTTTTGTGTTGTTTCAAACCTGGCTTAATATCTGTGTACCTTGCCCAGCAAATTTGTGTGTATATACTGAGATTTTTCATGCTCTGTAATTGTAAATATGTGAGCAAGGAGACGTCCTATTGCATTTTGGAAGCAAATAAATATATTTAGTCTTTCTTCACATACAAGCTTTAGGCTGCCATAGGAGAGGGGATCCTTTGTTAGACCACTGATCTGATCTGACAGTGTGGATTTGCGTACTTAAGAAACTGTTGTGTTGTTTTTTTTTAAAACGGGCTTTTTTCTGAATTAATGGTGCTTAGTATTAGAAAGAAAGAAATGTAAATTTGTTTTCAGACCCTCCTCTGAGGAGTGTGATGTCAGGAAAAAAGCTGAGCCTGCCACAAACTTCCTGTGGTGGTGGAGTTAGTCGCTCCAGATTTTCTTGCTCAAGTTTTGAGAGCTAAAATGTGTGTTGTATTCCTTAGCTGTGCGAATGTTCTCATACATTGTGAAGCCATCACTGTTGTTTTCTGAGAAGTGTGATTTTTTTTTTTCCTTGCTCTTTTCTGACTTTGCTTCTTGAGAATCTGGGATTTGCATTCTGTTGGAGTGGAGGCGCAGTTGTTGCACACAGCATCAAAAAGAAGCTGTGCATCCATTAAGGTGATAGCTCTAGGTCTGAGGCGAGGCTCAGGGGGCACAGAACTAGGAAAAAAGTGCAGGATGCCAAAAAATGTGCACCGGATCTGTGCTACTAAATTATGCTAACGTAGCTCTTGCTGGCTGGAAGCTTGGAAAAAAAAAACAACTTCCAGCCCAGCTGATGGCGGTGTGCTGGCAGAACCCTGCTGGTGCAGCTGAGCCAAACAGAACTGCAGCTACACCTCCTCCAGTGACATAACCTAGGCTGACAGGAAAAAAAATAAAAGAAATAATTCTTTTTTTTTTTTTTTGCTGGCATGAGCTGCGTCCCCACCAGAGGGCCCTGTCAGCATAACAGAGATTAGAGCTTGTAGCAGCCGTGTCTCTTCTGGGGTAGAGGAGCTCTCCATTTGTTCAGACACACCAGAAGCCTGGAGGGGGAGGAAGCACATCAGTCGAGCTGGATGCAGCATGAGCTGGATGTAGCATTCCACTTGGTCAGCTTTCAGCCCAGCATCTCATTTGGTTGCCTGTTGAAGGCAAAATGTAGTGGTGCAAGGGAAGCTGAAATGTACCCTGAGGTGTGCAATGCCTACTGTTGTCTTACAGCCCTCGTGGCTTGTAACTAAATCACCTTGCACTTGAAATAATGATGTTTATTTTTGAAACTCGATTTTCCAAGTTTTTATAAGCTTGTTGTTGGTTTCATCTTGAAAAGAGAGTACACCAGTTAGTAATGCTGTATAGACAGAAGGGTGAGGAAGCTAGTTATGGCTTCTGTGCAATCTCTTTTAAGTTCTAAAACGCCAGAACGTGCATTTTTAAAGCCTTAGCCTTAGTGTAGAGCATCTGTATTGAAAATGAAAAAAGGGGAAAAAAAAAGCAAAGAGATAAAACTGTACAACTACTTATCTGAGGATTATTTTATGTTGTTAACAGAAGAAAATAATTAGTATCTTAAATATTGTAACATGGTTGTCTAAATAAATGTTGGTATTAGTAATAACCATTGCATTAATTAGTGAATGTTTTGTAACCAAAGCTGCAAAGACTTCTGTAGGTCTCTCAGCATCCCTGTGCAGGCGGTGGAGTTAACCAAGGCGATTCTGCTTTGTGTCTTGCCTACTTAATCAGGGCAGGAGAGCAGGGCTTCTTTTCAGCACAGCTCCTTGATTTGATTTGTTAATTGGCTTTTTGGAATCTCAGTCTGTGCAGCTTCAGTCTTCTTTAATTGCAGGAAAATTCAGATGTGTTTTGAGGCTCTTGTTAGGTTTTGGCCTGCCCCTTTTATTTGTGCTTTTGACTAACTGGGATCTGTTGTGGGGGTGGGTTAGCTGGTTGCTGAAATAGAGCTCTGAATGAAAGTCATCTGCAGAAACAGCAAAAGAATTTGTATTGTTGGTTCAAAGCATGGCTCTCAGTAACGTGTTTTCTTAAATGCTTAGTGCTAAGCTTAGAACAGGAGCTAGCAGACTCCAACTGTATGTGCACTATGCCTTTTTCACCCTGCTTAGTTGGACAAAATCCACTATTTCAGTAGCCTTTAGCTATTATATTATTCTGAAAGCTCTGGTGGAATGATGTTCTCATGAGTCACCTGGTATTGCATGTTTGTTATGTCAGAGTTGCACTTTTGCATGCTAATGTTCATGGTGGCTCTACGTTTAAGACTAGCTGGATTGTTTGGTGTGCTGTGTGAGTTGAATTCATTGCAGTGCATTGTTTTCAGATTTGAGCAGTTGTACATATCAGGTGAATGGGCATGAAAGATAATGATGATCCTGTTTAACAAAATGGGGCTTATGTCTTCCGTGCTAATTAAGGAGCAGTGCTAGGAAAAAAAAAATCAGTTATTTTTCTGATAGTGTATTTCTTCTCCAAGCCTTGGAACTTTTAATAGTGATGTGTATTAAATATTTTTCTCTTTTTCTAGAGAATTCTGAGCTACTACACAAATTTCTATACTGTTTTTTCAAGGTTTCTGTGTTGAACTGTCAGCTCGGAGAGTGCTTGTAATATTCAATTGGGTTTATAAAACTAGATAATCCTCTGTGATGATACAGTTGTTTCACAGAAAAGCTGTAGGCTGCAGAATAATTGACGGAGAGAGTTCTAAACCATCAATCTCTTCTGAAAAGCACTAAATAATTGAAAGACACGTTCCTTTTAATAACTTTGAAAATTAATAGAATACTGTCAGTAATACTGAAAATAACATTTTTTTCCTTTGCTGTGAGCATTAAATAGAATTACTGTTTGCTCTAATTCCTCAGAACTGGAGGCATATGCAGGTGTCATCAGTGCCTTACGTGCACAAGGAGATCTTACGAAAGAGAAGAAGGATCTTCTTGGAGAACTTTCTAAAGTGCTTAGGTAATCCAGACCTTTTTAAAGTAAGAACTGGTGGCCTCTTTTACTTTCAGAACTCAACATGCTTTTTCTGTCGCTCACATTGTAAAGCAAATCATAATGTGGAGAAAAAATTGTCTGTCTAGTGGATATTTGATTCTTGTTTGGCTTTGAGTTTTGAGCTTCTGTGGGTAAAGATTTACTGTTCTACTGGTGGCTTTTGAGGTATCTAGTGATTGTAACTGTCTCATGAATGCTTGCTAGCTCCAAGTTCCATCAAGGTAGGATTTTGAGGTCTTTGGGCCTATGTTGCAGCAAGGAAGAATGCTGTATGTTCCATATGAATTTTTCTACCTTAAAAATTCAGTCTTTCATTAGGAAATGGGAAACTAGCTGCTTTGCAGTGGTACCCAGCAAACAGCAATGTTCTCTTTATTCTTCAGTAGCACTTTCTGAGCAATGATACATTCATTCTTTCTCACTGTGATAGCAAAAATTAAGTGACAATCTCTTAAACGTAAATGCCTGTCCCCTTTTGTCTCCTGAGTGGATTATTCATAAGTTTCATTTTAGCTGAAAACTTTAGATAAATGTTCATGTCTCCTGCTGACTAAAATATATTGGTATTTTTTAAACAGTATTTCAACAGAGAGACATCGTGCTGAAGTTCGAAGAGCAGTAAATGATGAACGGCTAACGACTATTGCACACAAGTAAGTTATAGGTCATTTTCTACATGATTTCCAAAGGCTCCCTTTGTAAAATCCATTATGCCTTAACGGAATGATAGAACTTTCAGGATTGATGGTGGTTTAAAGAACGACGTTTGAAAGAATTACTGTATTGGATTTAAAATGTAAACTTGATGAGTGGCTTGTGCGGTTTTCATCTTTGTTTTATAATTGTTTTTAAATTTATATTTTGTTTAAATCCATTTGTTAGGGTTATATGAAGAGATACTTAGCTATGCAGAAATACAAAAGGAAGGAAAGTGATGAGAGAGACTAGTGGAAAACAATGTATCAGCAGCGAGGTGGAAAAAAAAGAACTGCAGCAAGCTGTCTGATGACATCAGCGTCCACTGTTCCCTGTTTGATGCAGCTGCTGTGCTGGTATCAACTGGGTTGATTTCTCCTTGTGTTTGCTTTCCCAAGCTCTGCATGATTTTGAGAGGTGGAAAAGAGCAAGAGAACAAGTTGCTTGTGTATCTCTGATAGTTACTAGTCTTAAGTGTGCTTAAAAGAGGATGGATTGTGAGAGTGTCTCTTTTTCCCTATTTTCTTCTGTATTATAACCATTGATTTTTTTAGTTTGCCTCCTGTAACCTAGGTGTTATGGTGAGGAAAAACAAGTGGAAGCCTTGTGAGTAGCAAGCTGCTTGGAGTTAGCAATTGTCTGATCATAGACTTGCCAAGATATGCATACTGTTTTAGTGCTGCAGAATATTTAACATTTTAGTGGTTTAGTGCTCATGTTTAAAGAATTACAAATGTGCTGTTTACTGAACAAAAACCCACCAACTTCTTTACGCTGATTTAGAGGAAAAGAACAAATAGTGAAAACAAAAAAAACATTATATTGTCAAAACTGGCCTATTTCCTTGAATTAAGTATCCTTTTTAAGTAGTAGTTCTGTTTTTAACGTTTTCCAGAGCAAGCATACAATTTGTCCCAAGGTAGCAAACTTCAAATGGATGAGATATTATAATCCAGACAAGGTGAAATTGTAAAGTGCTGCATCTCTTTATTTTTCCTCTGGTTAATTCTTTGTAGGTGATAGTTGGTAATATAGTGTTTGACTTAAATTATCTAACTTGTTAGGAAAGCAGACTTTGCTAGCTTTGCTATGTGTAACATTTGTAATCTTATTTTTGATTTAAAAAGCGTGTTTTTATCTCAGCTGATGCACCTCTGCTTGGACTATGTGAATATGTATGAAGAATGCTGAAGCATATAAAAATTTAACAGCAGAGTAGATTGTCTGCATTTTGTGAACTAATTTGTTGTAGCTTTTGCTGCAACTTGCTTGCAGTAGTTTATGTGGGAAGTTGTTTTTCAGAATATATTAATACATTAAACAGGTTGGTTTGTATAAGAACAGCATAACAGAATTGGAAAATGATCTGTTATTCAGATTTTACTGATTTCTCAAATGAGAACTGTAAAACAGTCATAAACAGGAACAACGCTCTATGTAGGCAAGAACAGCATTTTTTGAAGCTTTCCAGTTTTTGTATAAGTACTAAGGTTGGGAGAAAAATGAGAGGAGCAGACTGGATTCTGTGGAGAAAGATGCACGTACCTCAATCATGTTGTGTTGCATCACCTTGTTTGGGACTACTTCAGTCAGTCTGAGAAATTTCTACTGAGGTAACACAAGAGTTGCATTAGAAGCTGAGGTTTTTCTCTTGTAACTTAATTGGTTTTGGTAATCTTTCATGGAGTCTCTAGGTATTTTGGTCATCCAGAACTGGAGGGTAAACAAACTCTACCTGTGTGATAATCTGATTTGTTCTGCAGCCCTTTACAGGCTTTGTGAAACATAATGTTAAAGGAAGCAGCAACTCTTATATATGCCATGGGAGGATTTCTGCATCAGTTAGGAAAGATGTAAGGGCTTTCATGAAAGGAGAAGACTGGAGATATTTCTCTAGTGTGTCTTTAGAAAAAAAAAAACCTTTTAAATTTCCACTGTTGAAAAGAGAAACTTAAATAAGAGTACTAAGTGTTTAGGAAAGTCAGCAGGAAACTTACAGATTTTCCTTTCTGTTTAGTATGTCTGGACCAAATAGCTCTTCAGAGTGGTCTATAGAAGGTCGTCGTCTGGTGCCGCTGATGCCACGGCTTGTTCCACAAACAGCTTTCACTGTTACAGCTAATGCTGTTGCCAATGCAGCTGTTCAGCACAATGCATCACTTCCAGTCCCTGCAGAAACTGGAAACAAGGAAGGTGAGAGAATGCTGAGATTCTGTGTTAACTATTCACAGTTTGAAATGTTCTCTTAGTTTTAGATGCTTTAAAAATCCTAATCAATGTTACTGCGCAGTATTTATAGACATAAGTGGGATTTCTTTGATATAACTTGATATCTGCAGCATAAATCTGACAGCATTGTGAGCACACAAGGAACTAGAATAAAAAGGAAAAAAAAAGTGCCACAAAGTGAGAGAGAAATGCATTGGTTAACTTGTTAAGCTCTGTGAAGTATAAAAAGTTAGGTTGATGGGTTAAGATTTTGTGGAGTTCTATAAGTGGTGAGAAATCCTTCAGGACGGTTTGTTTTGAGAACATGAAGGTAAGCCCCTGTAAGTTTTGGTCAAAGTCAAATAAAGCTTGTTGAGTTTTCCTTTTTTTTTTTTTCTTTTTTGAAAACATACCAAGTTAAGTTAAAAAATTGATTTCTACTTTTCTTTTGCCTTTTAAATAATGCTGTCGCGTATCCAGCCAAGTTAAATGACCTTCAATTATGCTTCATGCAACTGCAGAATGTGTAGCATCTCTTCACAGATGCTGTTGTTTTTTTTTTTCTTCTGGTTTTCTAAGAACTGTTGGACTGATACACTGTGACTTGTAAGTAAAGTTGAAAAAAGAAAATTACCAGAAAGATTTTTTCATTACTCAAGGAATGTTTTATTTCCTTCAAGTGATGTACCTTTGAGAAGATGCACAAACTGTCTTTGGTCAGTTACTAATAAACATTTACAGAAAAGAAAAAGATCAAGATATTGGATTAATACTAAAGTTAAAGATAAATGAACAATGTGTAATGTAAAACGTCTGATTGTTATAAGGAGGATGAGAAGACAAACCCTGGAAGTGGCAGCTCAAGTTACTGAGTATGGGGGGAAGGGAGGTTAGACTTTGAAGGCAGTTAATTCCATGGCTATGCTGAAGTTAAACTGGGGGGTATTCAACAATATAAGGACTGCAGAGGCAAATATGTGGATATGCCCCACGGTAAATCTTCAGCTTCCATTCCAGTTGCTGAGATAGTGGTAGGATAATTTTCAATTTTCTATTCCTACACAAGTACTACTTTAACCCCAACATCTGCCCCTGTTCTAAGTAGCAGTGTAGCTGTCCCAACTAGCAGTGAGGTCCCCTAGACCCAGCAGTCCGGCCTTCAATGTAGTCCTCATGCCAAGTGGAAGTACTGTTTACATCAAAAGTAAGTGATAACAGTAGTTGATTAACAAAAGGCAAAGAAGTGGCCAATCTTGTGGCTGAGGCATGGTCTGAATTAGACACTCTAGCCTTGGGCAAGCCATTGAATGCCTTTATGCCTTAGTTTAGGCTAAAGAATGAGTATATTGCTTCACTTTTCCAGGAATAGCTGCAGGGAGCAGTAACTGACAAGGACAAGACTGTAAACTACTTCGAAAGTTAAATATAGGCATTGCTTTATTTCAGTCGATTTCTAATCCAGCCTGATCAGAAGTTGTCTTTAAGGTGGCCCTGCAGGTTGCTTCCGCAGAGCACTTCCCACTTCCTGCTTAACTGTGCACGTAGTTGCTTATTTGAGTGAGAAAGATCTCTCCTTCCCACTTTCACTTTTGATCTATACGTTATTTTGGAAATATTTTGGTGCCCTTATTTCAAGGCCAGTCTGGACAGGGCTTTGAGCATCCCAGTCTAGTGGGAGGTGTCCCTGCCTATAGTGGGGTGGAGGTTTGGAGCTAGGTGATCTTAAAGGTCCCTTCCAACCCAAACCATTTTGTGATTCTGTGATTTCAGTTAGAGTTATTCAGATACTTGTGCTGGTGCCCACTGGACCAAACTAGCTTTGCCTTGGTTAAGGATTTGGCTTTTGGCATACTTTGTTCAAATAATAGAAGCTTGAGAGAATGTGGAGATTTCTACTGTGTTTGGTAAGGTGTAACTCAATATTTGAACAAATCACAGTGTTCACTATGTCTAGTAATTTTATGATTCGTTTGGTAGTGAATGTTTTGTGAATCATGCATACCTAAGCAACTATGAAAATCCCATTGGATATAAGATCTCAATTGATTGTCATCTTCATGTATTTAAATTGGCAATGCAGCACATGATGTCCAGAAGCAGTTCTTCATGTTGTTCTGTTGGTTTTTTTGTTCATTCTTCACTAATAAATCAGCTGGTTCCAAAAGCAGAGTATGTCCTCATAAATATGTCCAAATCATGCAAGCTCATTTTTATGTGAAATTAAAACTGCTTTATTTAAATCTTACTGAATTTTGATGACTATCAAAATGCAGGTGACAAATAGAGACTAATAATGTAGTTAGAAGTGCTGTTAGCTATTTTTATTCTAGCTATGGATAACTTCATCAATGACATTGACTGGGGGATAGAGTCCCACCCTCAGCAAGTTTGCTTATGATAAAAAGCTGGGAGGAATGGCTGACACTCTGGAAGGCTGTGCTGCCATTAAGTGAGACCTGGACAGGATGGAGAGTTGGGCAGAACCAGATGAGATTTAACAAGAGCAAGAGTAGAGTCTTGCACCTAGGGAGGAATAACTATGCAGCAGTGCAGGTTGGGGGATGAGCTGCTGGACAGGAGCTCTGAGGTGAGGTACCTGGGTGTCCTGGTGGATGACAGGTTGACCATGAGCAGTGTGCCCTGGTGGCCAGGAAGGACAATGGCATCCTGGGGTGCATTAAATTAAAAGAGCAGGGCCAGCAGGTTGAGTGAGGCAATCCTTCCCCTCTACTCTGCCCTGTTGAGGCCTCACCTGGAATATTGTGCCCAGTTCTGGGCACCCCGGTACAAAAAAAACAAACAGGATCTCCTGGAAAGAGTCCAGCAGAGGGCCATAAAGGGCTTGGAACAGCTCCCTTATGAGGAAAGGCTGAGAGAGCTGGGGCTGTTCAGCCTTGGGAAAAGAAGACTCAGGGGAGATCTGATCCACGACTATAAATAGCTAAGGAGCAGGAGGTAGAGTGATGAGGCCGGACTATTCTCAGCGGTGTGTGGTGATAGGATGAGGGGAAATGGCCACAAACTGATGCCTAGGAAGTTCAGCACAAATGTGTGTGGGAACTTCTTCCCAGTGCAGAGATGGAGCACTGGCACAGGCTGCACAGAGAGGTGGTGGAGTCTCCTTCTCTGGAGACATTCAAGACTCACCTGGTCACCTACCTGTGCAACCTGGGCTGGGAGCTGCTTTGGCAGGGGGGTTGGACCCAATGATCTCTGGAGGTCCCTTCCAACCCCTGCAATTCTGTGAACTGACATTTTGAAAGTTGATCTTAATGCAGTAGGTACCTTTGTGTAACAGCTGCTAGTGGGAAGCAGCAAATTGTACATAACAACGTTACCTGTGA
Organism: Cyrtonyx montezumae; assembly: GCF_038088225.1. Classification (NCBI taxonomy): domain Eukaryota; kingdom Metazoa; phylum Chordata; class Aves; order Galliformes; family Odontophoridae; genus Cyrtonyx; species Cyrtonyx montezumae. The sequence goes on from NW_027071848.1 coordinate 494,388, forward strand.
ACAATCATCTGTATTTACAAAACCCGTTATGTTAAGGCTTTTTCCATTTTTTTTTTCTGGTTAATTGCACTTATCACTGAGGTTTAGTTGAAAGATTGAGGGGAAAATATTCTTAACCTCTTAAAAATTTAGTTTAGTCTTACTGAATTATTACATGGTAATGAGTATAAAGCCAGTCTAGCCACACAATAGATGATAGTAAGTTCTCATTTTTATTCAAAGCATACTTAGATTTTTTTTCCTTCCCATCTCACCTGCTTTATTTTATTCTATCTTTTAGAAGAGTCATCCATCCTTCAGAATGTGTTGCCTCAGTCACAGCAGTTATAACAATCTTGAATAAGAGTAAACTTGGGCGTGCTGAGTTATAGTCCTGACTTTGCCTCTGATCTGTTGTGACCTCACCCGAGTCACAGTCTGATTGAGCCATTAACTCCTCTGTCCTCTGCTGCTTGCCTGTCGCTTGTGAGTTACAGTCGAGCTGCATTACTTGTGTGCTAAGTGCTTCTGGAACACTTGCCACAAGTGCTGCTTCTAGCATGAAATTACAGGAATAGCATTCTTACAAAATGCCAGCAGTGAAAACAAGGAATGAAATGAGCTGTACATGAGAAGAGGAGATAATATTCAGCTAGCTTAATCTGTTCTGTCTTTAGTTGCTGTTGTTGTTCTGTGGAAGAGGATGGATAAAAATACGTTTTTTTTTATCTTCAGTATTTCTTTGTAACACATCAAAGTAACAGTTGTGTCCTAACATGCAGGCTGTGTGTTTTTTTGTTTGTTTTTTATGGAGGTGAATACTTGGGTTCTGAATCCCCTGCCTGCTTTCAGTGTGATCAGTGACGTTGCATTACAAGTTTACTAAGTTTACCTTGTGTAGTTCCTAGAGCCTGTCCCTAAAAGATATTCATGGTGTTCTAGGGATGGGGTTCACCTCTAGGCTTGTTAAGGACCATAAAGGGGATTGTTTAGAGCTTTAATTTGTAGATCCGTGCTTAATCATGGTGTTGCAATGAGCTAAGGCTAGATTTTGAAGTTGCAAGCTCTTCTTTAGTTTCCCATCTGTGTATGGGGGGGGGAACCATCAGTTCTTTGCATGGCTCTGATGTGTACCTGCCAGTGATCTGGTTATGAGCTAATACAAAATGTCATCTTCAAGAAACCATTTACTGTGCCACTAGGCTCTTTGTTGTCCATGTTGATTTCTGCATCTTTACTTTTTGAATACCCGAATGTTTAGTTTGTTTTAATTAAAGATTGAGTGAAGTTAGATCCTGACCCTGGTTAGGGATTGTCTGCCAACCTTGTTTCCTTGGGTTACCAGCAAGATTGCTTTTTACCAAGGCAGCATTTTTTGTCTATAAGCCACTGGCATACGAAACAAGATCTTTAGTCTTGTTCTGTTGAGGAGCACTGAGTGGTCTCTGTGTATCTTTTCATTTAATTTGTTTATCCCTGACTATTTTGGTAAACTTACATGTTACCTAGTAACTAAAGAGATTTACAAGGTAGTTGCAATATGTCTTTCTGCAGTGCACAACAATTTATGAACCTCTTGCCTACTTAGGGAGGTTTCATATGAATTTAAGATCCCTTGGTCACGCTGTATAACAAAGTTATACATGTTGCTCGGTTGAATATTGCAGTAATTTGTTTCTACTTGTGTAGCACGCAATTGTGGGGGTGAATGAAATTCTTTGAGGCCAGACTTGTCCTGTTTTCTATAATTGCACACTAGATGATGCCTTACTGCTGCACAAAATGCACCAGACAAGGCATAAACTTGCAACATGAGGTTTAGCCATCGCAGCTGAAGTATGTTATGAATAAAAGTGGAACTTGAGATGCTATGTTGATGTGAAAAGGAGAAAGGTACTGTAACAAAAAGCATGTTGTGACAAAAAGAACACGCAGAAGTTGAAATCAGAAAATATATGGGAGGATAAAGTTCAGTTTTCTGGTGAAATACCAGCTGACAATATGAAGTTTTAAACTGATGCTATCCTAACTCCTGTGTACAGGCAGTCATGTTGGACAAACTTCTGGAGACAGAATGAAACTCCAGCACTGGCTCTGCATTCTTTCTGTCTCTTAAATGGGGTGAAGTAACCCAGTGGCTGAGCAGCTTGGGTTTTGGGGGGGTTTGTTTCTTTTCTTTCTGGCACTATAGGTGTGGCCTTCATTAAGGGCTAAGAACATCTGTAATGTGTTATGGGTTAGTTGTGACCATAAGATATACCTTATTCTCAGTGTCTTTCTTTTATTTGAAAACGTGTGCAAGACTCAGGAAGTTTGAAGTGTTCTAGAAGGCACTGAGCACCACAGATGGGTGGAGAATATTAATTTAGAAAAGCACTTCTCTTCCAGGTGTAAGCTGCTCAGATGATGATGAAAAGCCCCGCAAAAGACGGCGAACTAATTCTTCAAGTTCTTCCCCTGTTCTCCTGAAAGAAGTCCCGAAGGCAGTGACTCCAGTCACTAAAACTATCACGGTGCCTGTAAGTGGCAGCCCCAAGATGAGTAATATAATGCAGAGCATTGCCAACTCCTTACCACCACACATGTCGCCAGTGAAAATAACCTTCACTAAGCCCTCAACGCAGACAACAAACACAACAACACAGAAGGTATGTGGGGGAAGCTGCCAAATGTTACTTTATTTTGGTTTTATCAATGAATAAGATGTGATGTTTGACCCTTCCTGTGAACTGTCTAGCTGTTTTTTTAAGGATTATGATTGGGATAAGGTAATCCCTCTTTAAAACAAAGAGAAAACCAAACTCGTGTATGAATTTAGTTCACCTGTGTGTGAAAGGACCTGGATTGACGGCTGTGGAGACTGAAGCCCTCTTTTTATCCACAGAACAGGTACAGCACAGGCAGCGGGAGTGCAAGCTTCCCCCAGACTGCCCCACCAATGTGCCTCAACCCTGACCTGAAGGGACCACTTCTAGGGATGAGAGGGGATTCAGTCTCCATGCTCATTCAATTCTTGGCCTCTCTGGTGAGACTGCCAACAAGGTTGCCAGTTAGTACCATTTGTGGTGTTGGGTTTTGTGATATGGACACTGATCCACTGAGAACTGGATCACATAGGCCACTGAACAGCCTTCAGATGGTAACAACTATTGGTCAAAGGTAATCTTTCTTATTTCTATTTTCCTTACTTATAATTATTCTTTGCAGTAGTAGATTTCCAGGAGAGGTGCCACAGGCTTTCCCTTGCTGTGCCTTTTGTGTAGAGACTTCGTTCTGGGTGTCTGTAAGATTTGCTCTTGGAGCTGATAGAGACTGGGGAGGGCTTTATTTTCCTTTCAGTTCTAGTGTGCAGTTTCTCATTCTACATTAACAGCATTATGGTGGTCAAATCAGTTTCATTCTCTCAGCTGAGTATGCCCAGGTTTTGTGAGAATGCAGCATGTGGATTTATCCATATTGAAACATGTTATTGGACTTGGATTTTGTGTGGCTGATCTGTTGCATGACTACTTTCCCATGCTTACCAGTGCATTTCAGATCTGTCTGCTTTTTTGTCCTTAAGGTTTAAAAAAGATTAATGCCTCAGACTGAGTTAATTCTTTGTGCAGTTACTAATTAAGGCTTGTGAGAGGAAAAAAAAAAAGAATTTGGCCTTGATTCTGACAGTAGCCAGCCTACAATCAGCCTAACAAGCTTTTATTTTATTTTAGTTTTTTCCAACTGTGAGAGTTTGATACTTGAACTCAAACCTTCACATGGTGTTTCTTCTTTAGTCTTGTTATTCGTTTTATCACTGGTTTAGCAAAGTTCCCATGTCCTGATTTTGGAAACTTTAAAAACAAGGACCATTTCACTGAAGCAATGTGTTATAAAGAACTTGCTTTCTGGCCTTTTTCCATTTCCAAGTTCTTTGTTTTTGTTTTCACTTGATTTACTGTTCTTTGACAGCATCCTTAATCAATCTTCACCTCAGAAGACATGCATAGAAATCTGTGAGTGAGCATACATCACTGAACAAAGCCTTCTACATTCACTGAAGCAAACACACAGCTAACTTAGAGCCTGACTAACCTACCTAGCCTGCTGCTCTTTGACTCACCTTTGTGCAGGAAGAATTTTCTTTACCCTAAGCATCTATAGTGTTATATTAAATATGAATGGTAGTTAAAGCTAGAGTGTGCTAAACCTGCAAAAGGAAAAAACTGTTGGTAGAATCTTTTCATTCAGACCGGGAAATTTTAGGTCTTAGTTTGCATAGTGTATCTTGCTTGTCTGCAGTGATGATGGGAAAATCATTTGTCTCACTGGAGAGCCATAGCAGTGTTGGTGTCTGAACTTGTTGTGCTGCCCTCTTTCGTTGGCTTTAGGTATACTAAAATATGTCACCGGATAAATTTGGTGGGAGAAATCCCTCTTAGTAGTTTTAAATTAAATGACAGACTTGTTAGACTCAAATTGGAACTGCAACGTTTTAAACAAGTGCAGCTGGGTATGAGTTCTTGGATATGAATGAAATTTTTAGTTTCTACATGCCAGCTTTCAGAATTGTTTTGACATTTCAGTGGGTTGGAGAAAGACTTGCCGTAACAACTAATAATGTCACAGCTCCAATTTCTGGCTTCTCTTCCTATAATAAAATCCTCTGTCTGGGACACAGAGGGAATCTAGCTTCAGCTTCTGACAGTTTGGTTCATTTATTTCTTCAGGAACTAGGTTTGATGTTTCTCAAAATAGAGCTGATAGGACTAATTTCAGTGAATGTAAGGAATTTATATCTCAACCCTAACAAAATCAGAAAAGGCTACTTGTCACTTGTCAGTCTTTCTGCTGTAGAAAGATGTGGTACAGTTCTGCTACCTGTGATGAGTTAACATGTAATCACAGGATATCCAGAGTTGGAAGAGACCCACAAGATCATTGAGTCTAGCTTCTGGCTCCACACAACCACCCAAAACCCAAACCCTGTGTCCTTGAGCTCCAGCAGCTCGAGACCATGGCCATTGTTCTGGGCAGGCTGTTCTATGCCCACCACCCACTGGAGCAGAACCTTTTCCTCACATCCAGCCTGGCCTTCCCCTGGCACACCTCCATGCCATTGAATGTTTGAATGTGTGAAAATAATAGTATTTCATTGTTGTGATTTAAGTTTCAAAATATGTATTTTTTTTAATCAAAAAATTCTGCTTTCTGGTTATATTTCATGCAGTAAGATCACTAATCATCATTGCATTTCTTCTCCCAGATTTAACACAGCAGAACATAGAGATACAAACCTGCTTAGTCACAATTAGCAATTGATTTTGAACTGTGATACTTGACAGGAGTTTTTCCCGCATGATTAAACAAAGTGTTATTACGTGATAACCTCAAACTGTTGGTTTTACCTCTTGCTTTGAATGAAGAACAACACTGTTCAGGAGTTGCAATTATATCCAGATGCATCCTACATGCCTGTACTTAGCTGAGGTGCTGAAGTTCTCTTATTGCACTAGGAATTGTGTAGGAAGTTTAACGTGAATAATTTTCCTTTATTAGCTGCAACTTGTCCTGTCTGCTCCTAAATTAGTTATCCTGTATGGAATGGAGCAGGCCCTAATATTCAAAAACTTAAATTAGTTTTAGTGCTGTCTGACTGCGTAAGAAACAAAATTAAACTCCAGAGTCATACCTTAGGATCTTTTCATTTTTAAGATTAGTACCAAAGTTGGGCTTGTGTAGTGTTCAGCATGTGTGTTTGGCCACAGCCCAGGAGCAGTTTCAGAAGTGTTTGATTAAACTGAGGATAGGCTGAAGGCAAAAATAAGGGTGGCACAGCAAAAAAAGTTCTTCCTGGAGTAAGAAATAAGGAGGCAAAGCTGTAGTTTGGAAAATGTGTCCTTTAGGTGGTGGTGAGGTATGGTTAATGTGCTATCATTGGTGGAGGTAGTAAAGTTTTGGTTTTCCTCAGGTCAGAATGTTTAAAAACTGAGTTAAGTAGCAGGGATCATAAAAGTAGATGTAGTGGTGGGGAAAGGAGAGGCAGAGGCAACCATGGTGGTGAAATTTGCTGTCTTGATTCCATCCATTCCATCAATTCTGAGCAAGGTTTCAGTAGCACTGGGAAGTAGTATGAGACTTGAAATTTGCTCTGGCCAAGATTTTATTTCCTCCTTATGTACCATTTTTTTTTCTATTTGATTTTGTTCTATGAAATCATCACTAGGTTTTAAACGTCTAGATTTATGATAAATGATGTGGGGATAATTGGATTATTGAAACCTTTTCTTGAAGTACTTGCATGACAAACTGAATGTGTTAAATTTCTGTCCTGTATGTTTCTATTATTACTGTGTGTTTGTAAATACAAGGAGGTAGGAGTAAACAGAGCAACACAAACCTCCTTACATAAGTAGTTCCTGTGTTAAAAAAAAATAAGAGATGGGTAGTTTTCTAGGTCAGTTGCATAAGGACAGACCTCTTTCTATGTACATCAATGTCAAATCAGATCATGGGCTTGTAAGTGAAGATGGGTACTGGGGTAATGCTTACCATCTTCAGACAAATTGTTTTCAGGCAGATATGAAAGAACCTCTTGTTGCTGAAGACTCTAATTAAAACAGAAATTGTTTCTGAACCTAGGACAGGTTTTTCACTGATGAAATATTGATTGCTTGCATCCTGTGGATCAAAAATATTTCTCATTAGAGACTCAGCAACTGTTAGTTGTTGAAGAGAAAAATACATTTTTTGTTCTCTTCATTGCCATTTCTTGATATTTGCACTAGATTAGGGAGAATAATGTTTAAAACTTGCTTGAACTCCCTGCTGCTTTGTTCAGAATGGGCTTCAGGCTCCCTAGCTTGGTCAACTGAACCCAAGCACTTTATTTAATTCCTGTCTGTTTGCCTTCAAACAAGCAATTGCTATCTAATTAATGTAGAATCATCTTAAAAAAAAAAAAAAGGAAAAAACCAACAAAAGAACAAAAAACCTTCTAAGGAAATGTTGTAACTGTTTTTTCAAACTAAGGGAAACTTTTAATTGCCAACAGACATGACTGACACTCTCAAAGGGTCTTGATAAACATGTATAACAGAACTAAACACTCATGCACCAATACGTTACTGAAGTTTTATACTCTTTATAAGTGCAAAGAACACATGAATTTCTTCTTTTTTTTCTTTTTTCTCTTTCCAGGTGATAATAGTAACCACATCTCCAAGCTCTACTTTTGTACCCAACATTCTTTCCAAGTCCCACAACTATGCAGCAGTTACAAAACTTGTTCCGACATCAGTCATCGCCTCAACTACTCAGAAACAACCAGTGGTCATTACTGCTTCTCAGTCCTCTTTGGTCAGCAGTAGCACCAGCAGCAGTAGCTGTTCCACTCCCTCCTGTACTGCAAGTACAATTGCTGTGACAGCTGTGGTATCGTCAACGCCCTCTGTGGTCATGTCAACAGTAGCACAAGGTATGCTGGAAACACTGTGTGTAAGAGCTTTTTCACTCACAAGTTAGGCTTTGCTTTGACTACGGCATAGAGATGTGCTTTATGTTTACATGTGCTGAGTTCAAAAGAGGAGAACAACAAAAACTCCACTGATGAAACTAATCCAAGGTACAACAGAGGAATTTTTGCTGGGCACAGCTCTTTTTCTCTTCAACCACTGATGTGTAAATTCAGTTCTTAAAGAGAATGTGGTGAGGCAGTGTGGCAGAACTCTTGGTTTGGAAAAAACATTTCGGTATTAAAACAGTGCCCCAGAATGAGTGTCTTTAGAGAGCTCTATCTGATTCATGAAGAATGGGTATTTCCAATATCATTTGAATATCATATTGATTGCTTCTCTTAATGACTTTACAGAAGCATGCAAAATTAACACCAAGTAAGTTAAGTTTATTCTTGACATACCCAGTATTGTAAAACTGCTGAAGTATTAAAAAGTATTCTAAAAAAGGCTTATATATTTTTATCTACGTGTTTTATTGTCAGCTTAACTTTCAGGTCCTTAATATCTGATTGGGCCTGAATTTAAAATCTAAGTTGCTGATTTCTAGTTGTGTCTATGCCTGCTAGCATGATTGATTCAACTCTATGCCCATTGGCTGACTCTTTGGGTGGGTAGCTATGAGTGAATGGAAGGACCTCAGCAATCATTTACTGTTTCTGACAGCAACAAATGTTGTGTAGCATTTTTCCTGGTCTCTGTTTTCTATTCTTTCTCCATTCCACACCAAGTTGTACTGCCAAATCAGGGTTCAGGAGTCCATATTGCTTCTGTTATTCTGCTCCTCGAGGTAGATCAGTAATCTACAGAGCGTAAGAGTTTACAGCAGAATTTCATATTGAACTGTGGATTTTAATTTGATTTGATCTTGGAAGTGGCAGCTACAATTCTAAAGTAACTTATACTGGTTAAAGATTCAATGTAATTACAGAAGGAACTGATGAAACATTGTGATAAACTGATAGTGGCTCCCACTGAGGAGAAATGAAATCAGTGAACAAGAACAGTTGACTGAGAAAAGGGAGAAGCTCATAGGTGAGAAGAGGGTTGCTGATTTAGATTGATTGCAGGTTGTTACGACTGTTAGTATAATTGCTGTCTATAGTTGTAGAGAAAAATTAGAGATATTAAAGCCTTCCACTTCAGCAGGGACGTGGTTGAAAATTGCCAATGTAAGGCACAGAATTTGTCTGCTTATGGATGTGCAGTACAGAATTTGAGATAAAGCCCAAATTTGCTGGAAATGTTTTGACAGCTATGCTAGCTGTGCAAGGAAATAATCTAAATGCTTATGTATTTGGAAGATTTTTTTATCAGTCTGCATCACTTTATTACTTGTAAGATTGTTTAACCTTTCATCAGAAAAAAACATTCCACAGTTTTCTAAATCACATACCATTCCTTGATTCATTTTTGTAAGATAGTGGTTTTTTTTTCACTAGCAGATACTGCCTTATAATGGTAGTCATTCCCATATCCCTAGCTTGTTCCAGTCTTGATTTTTTTTTCCCACTATAAATATTTTGCTTTATTGATCTGGCTCTGAATAGATTTGTGAAGCTATTTGTACTACAAAAGGTGCAGGAAATAGGCTAGTATTGTGGTCTCTGTGTTACCTGCCTGAAGATATTCTACTGTCACATTGAAAATCTGTTTAAAGTTCCTGTGACACTGAACAGCATTTCTCGCACAAGTGGTATTTATTTTTAACTGCTCTGTATTTATTAGCATCTTTCAGAAGTAAAGGCAGTTCAAACAGAAGAGTATTATATATAAAGAAATCATATTTTTCTTTCATATTGCACTGCTAAATCTCAAAACATTTATTCTTTTGCAGGTGTATCTACTTCGGCGATTAAAGTAGCCTCTACCAGACTACCTTCCCCAAAAGGTTTGGTTGGGAATCCAACACAGATCTTAGCACAGTTTCCCAAACAGCATCAGCAGTCCCCCAAGCAGCAACTACACCAAATGCAGCAGGCCCAGCAGCAGCAGCAGCCACAGCAGCAGCAACAACAGCAGCAGCCACAGCAACAGCAGCAACAGCAGCAGCCACAGCAGCAACAGCTGGCACAGTCTTCTGTAGCTCAACAGCAGCCACAGCAATCTCAATTTCCACCTGGCATCAAGCCCACCATTCAGATCAAACAGGAATCAGGTAGTTGGAGTTAATCTTGAGTCATATTGCCTACTGTGGTCTAACCCCGAACCTCAAGAAAGCAGGGCCAGATTCTGTCCCAGATGTAGAGAGGGAGCTGTGAAGGCATAATTGCTTAAGGACAGTATTTCAAAATTAAGTAGTAGAGAAGGATGTTATAATGTTGTCAGCTAATAATAGTTGAATTCGATTCTGTCATACTTCTTGTTTGGTTCAGGTATTGCAGACCGTGCTTTAGGAGTAACTGTTGTATCATTACTCTTTGAAAGGTAGGTAATTATCTTGAAAAGTATCTTAGTTGAAACATGAAGACACTGGTTTTCTGAAGAGCCAAGAGCTGTTCTGCTGTATCAGCTGGAGAAAAAACAAAAGTTAATCTGTGCTTCCATTCTTTTTTGTGGTCCAGAAATTGAAATCTATTTTTGAGGTACTTGTCACAGCAAAAATACAATTAGATCTGAGTCTGGGAGTTGATCTTAATTATTTTTGTAACGTTGATTCATTCAGTTGACTTTGGGCAAGTTGCATAATCTTTCTTCCTTGGCTTTACTCTACTGTAAAATACAGTTCTTAGTGAGACATGGTAAGAATTAATGCTTGCAAAATTACCAATTTAAAATAAACAAGAAGTGCTATAAAAGTGCAAAGTATTTTTAAAACCATATCTCAATAATGCGATTGGTAAAATTATTATTTTGTTTGTACTATTTAGTTAAAAAAGAAAAAATTAAAACAAGCTATGGAATGAAGAAACAATCTCTCCTACCCCTGCTATTTAGTAAACTTCTTGGATTAAAACACCATTGCCCTGGGGAAAAAAATGGAGACAAATAGGACATCTCCATCCTCCAGTTACTAAACAACACCTCAGTAAGAGCTTTGCTCTGTGCCTTTTACTATGGTTTTGGGCTCAGAGTGCTTTTTAGTTGAAATTTCTTTAGAAATGCCGTTTGATGCCTCTTCTCCCTGGTAGCTGTGAATTGATTTTCATGAGGGCTTGGCTTATTATCCAGTGTTGTGTCTGGATGATGCAAAGGCTTCAGTTTTTCTTTCCTGACTGACAAAGCTTACTTGCTTTGTACTGTGCTTATAGTCAACAAAGAAGAAGCACACATCTTTGGAGGATGTTTCTTGGCCTGAAAATTGCTCACCTACAAACATTTGTGTAGAAATACAAATGCCTGGATTCTCTTGGGATTAACTCAGGCTGGGTGTTGTGTAGCATTTGACCAACGCAGTGGAATCTCAACGTGGAACTTGACCACCTGAGATACAAGCAGTCTGGATGTACTTTTGAACAGACGACAGTGATCTTTTGGTTTGCAGCTGAGAAGTGAATCTTGCAGATCCCATTCCTCTACAGTAACTGAGTGAAAGTGAGCAAAATCACTGTCATAATGAGGTGTCCCCATCCTTGCTACTTCTACTCCCGAGTTTATTTCAGCCCAAATCCTCTCAGTGTCAAGATAACCACTCAAGAGGAGAGACAATAGTTTACTTACACCCATCCATACTGATTGTGCAGGAAACTTTTTTGTGTATTCGTAAGGATGAAATTCAACTGGGCTGTTTAAGACATTAAAGCTTACAGTCTAAATTCATGAAGAACTTTCCCTTTTAGATACTTCATGGTAGATGGAACAATTTGGTATCGGTTGTAACCTGTTGGCCTGGGAAATGTGTTGTATTTGAGTCATGAATCTGAGAAGTTTAAAAATCAGTGAAATAAATCAGGGGTGGAATGCAATCCCGTGACTCAGTGGGAGTCACTAGGAACTGAAACAGGCACATGAAAGCGAAAATGATGACTATCTTATTTGCAAAGAAATCTTAAAAAGAACAAAAAAACTGAACCATCAACCTCCCCCCCCCCCCCCCCCAAAAAAAAAATCACCCACAGAACAGTGAACAAACAATTAAAAAATAAACAGGCCAAGAAAAAGGAAAACCACTTTCATAATCATATACGGGCTCAGAATAGAAGCCTTGTGAGGCTACCTGCCCACTAGGGCTCGGTCTGAGAAAGCATTTCAGAAAGCAACTTTTCGTGCCTGTATTTTAACAGTAACCTTTCTCCTTTCCTAGGTGTTAAAATAATCACTCAACAGGTGCAGCTCAGTAAAATCCTTCCCAAACCAGTTACAGCGGCATTGCCCAGCAGTAGCAATTCACCTATTATGGTGGTTAGCAGTAATGGGACTGTCATGACAACTAAACTGGTCACTACTCCCACTGGTAAGTTACGATTCTGAGAAGGGAAGGGAGGGTAAACCCAGGCATGCAGGTAGCAAAACATGATTTACCAGGGGGAAAAAACACTTCCCTCTTGTAAACAGTGAGCACATCATCACATTCACAGACCTGGATAATCATGCTAGATAAGGATTTTAGCTGAGTGCTTTTATTCCTCTTTGAATGAATGCAGGAAACAATGAAAATTCCATCCTCATTGAGTTGATTTCAAAAAGTGTTTTATTTTTTTATTTTATTGCAATTTACACTGATACTTTGCACTTCTGTAGCACCATACATTAGACAGTTTACATTTGTTGTTTGTTTTTTTTTAGGTGCCTCTGGTAGGTAGGTCATTATCATTTCTATTTCACATTCATGGACTTTAAAAGACAGATGACTTGCTCATAGTCTTGCAGTGAATTTATAAAAAGGGCAATAAAGTGAATTTTAAAATCCCTTTTTTTTCTGGAGATCTAATTGTATTTGTGTTCTCTTATTTATTGAAGATCAGGAATAATACAGATGGTGCAAATTATAAGCTTGTATGGGGGAAATGTGCAAAGCAGCTTTATCCCAGTTTTCTGTACTTTTAGCACGAGTTGGGAATATCAGCTTATGTTAATGTTTAATGATAGCTAAAAGAAACCAACAATCTTTAGCTTTGCACAGACAGTTCCAAGCATATAAAAAAGAATAAGTTTTGCAGTTCTTTTAATTGGTATTAACCTTGTTCTGCTCTCTTAGATTTGAACCTAGGGCTTTCTTGGTGCAGCAAGTTGGTTTTCTCTGTGATGTTTAGCAGTTAATGTCTGTAGCTCGTTATTGGCAGCAGTACAAGCAGGGCGAAATTGTGTTTTTAGTGTAGCTATTGACTCCTGTTATTATTTTGAGCATGTTGTTCTGTGTACTCACATCTTATTCTGTTCTGAGCACGAAGAATAAAATAGGTTTTAGCTGAATGCTTAGTCTATACAATTGTGGTATCATTGTAAATTACACTGGGGTCTAAATGTATCTCTAAGGGAAGTAATTGCTAGTGTTTCTACATTATTTGTCTCATGGGCAAAATGGGAGTCTAGGCCTCTTCAAGAGGAACCACAGAATTGTAGGGGTTGGAAAAGGTATCAGTTCTCATAGTTTCATCAGAGAACTAATTTTGGGCTTGTAGTGGAGTAAGTGGCAAATGTTCAGGTTGGATCTATGTGTCTGTTAGAAAGTAAAATCTTGGGGATGAGGATGTGAATTAAAATGTGTCAGTCACAGAACATGTGGTACAATATTTCACAGAACTCTTTACTAATTTAAGGACAGCATATACTTGAACATTGCTCTGCGTGTTTAGGAACTACCTGTAGGTTCACAAGGGGTAGTAATAAGTTGCAGTATAGGGTCTCTTTAAATACAATCTAGTGCTTTTCTTCTAACATAACTGCTTTTTCCCCCAACCTTATAAATCATAGGGAATTGTGTTTTAACAGCAAACTTCTGTTGCTTTTCTTTCTTTAACACAGGAACTCAAGCAACATACACACGGCCAACAGTTAGCCCCTCAATAGGTGCTCGGATGGCTGGAACACCAGGGGCTGCAACTTACGTGAAAACCACAAGTGGTAGCATCATTACAGTAGTACCAAAATCACTGGCTACGCTGGGAGGCAAGATTATCAGCAGTAATATTGTTTCTGGTAGGCATATGAGTTGTTTTGTTTTTATTACGACTTAATTCACAAGCAAGTCTACACTTGCTCAGACTGTTCAGGGCTTTTCTGTGCGTTGCATGCTTAAGTAATATTTAGGACTTTTATTGGAGAGGTCAACTCAGAAGAAAAACAGCTGAAAGTGAAGATAAATAGTGGATAGAAGGTATGGATTCTTTTATCCCTAGGTAACTCAGAGCTCAAGCTGCTGGTTCTTAGTAGAGACCCAAAGTATCACCAGCCAGATCCTGGCACTAAATGGCACAGCAGAGACTGTGGTAAAGCCACCCTGGAGCATGATCTGGTAGAGATACCTCAATTTTTCCAATCCCAATTTCTTATTTTGGGCTAATACAATAGCTTCTTTATCCTGTTGCAGGTATGATGAGTTCCTGAGGAGATTTCTAGATAGACTAATGAGTTTATAAGCATAAGTGAGTATTATTGTTCTGCTGAGCAGCAGCTATTGCAGGGAAGCCCTTACTTGGTCTCGATAATGGTTTACAAAGTTTATAATGAAGCATCTGTAGGCATGACTAGTGGGTAGAAAGTAATTAGGGGAATTCTTGGGATTGTAGCTGTGATGCCTGAGTAGTGCTTTCTGCAAAAGGAAAGTGGTGGAGGTGGTAAAAAAAAAAATCAACAACAACAAAAAAAACAGCTGTCTGAGTAGATATTGAAGTGGCAGTCTGATAACATTAATGACATAAATATCAGTGTGTGTACTGTTGCAGATTGTAGAGGGTGGTCCAGCATTGCCCATTACTTCAGGTTGGATTACCTGATGCAGGGAATGGATCTTACTACATACAGGGAGAGGAAGAGAAATAGCCAACACAGCTCTTTAAAATAATTAACAATAAAAATGATTAGGAACTCAACTTCGAAGATCTGATTTTAACAGTAACACAATAGCATATCTTTCTTCATTTTCTTTTCTTTCTTCAGTCCATTATTAGTCATTTATATTGCAGCAGCTCAATTCTAGGAAGTGATGGCCTTTCTCTTGGCTAGAGAGCTATTACTGATAAAATATAGGTTCTTCTGCTGAAGTCATCTAAGTCAACCCTTATCTGTACAGGTAGGACCTTGACTTGAGTGTTAGTGTTGCACTTATCTCCCCTAACTCTTGCTTTTGAGAAGTTAGATGTATTATCCTAAGAAACCTGCGTTAGTCTGTTCTGTAATTCATGAGAAGAAGCTGTCTCTTCTAATACAGAATGAATTGCTCTTGTCCTGTACATGCCTGTATTGACTGTGGTTAAAAGATTTGTAGAGCAAGCAGTTGATCTTTATGTATTGAGTTGGGTGACAGAAGTTCCCATTCCAGATGCTTTCTTGTGCACTAGGATGTAAATACAGTGATCCCTATGCAGCCAACTTCTCAAGTGAAAGGAAATATAAATGGTTTAAACTTCACATTCTTTCTTTTCTCATTAAAATTTAGGGACTACAACCAAAATCACTACAATTCCAATGACATCCAAACCCAATGTGATTGTTGTGCAAAAGACTACTGGAAAAGGAACTACAATTCAAGGACTTCCTGGCAAAAATGTTGTCACAACGTTGTTGAATGCTGGGGTAAGTAAGACTTTCAACTCTAAAGATCTGTTGCCAAATGACAGATTGTGCTAGCTGCTGTGCTCTTTCTGCTAAAGTCCCAATTAAAAGCAAATTTTGCATGAGCTTTCTAGCGTATACAGCACGCCTTAATGTCAGGGATATTAGAAGAACAAATATATTTTTCAGATTATTAAAGATCTTCAAAACAAGCTGGGATTGTTCCCAGAATTAAATGATGTTGCCCTTTTTTTCCAGTTACATGGTTAGTAACCCTGAAGATTTAAGCAGGAGTAGAATCTTAACCTTTTAGTGCTCTAATGAGAACCTTAGGCCTTTACAAGCTTGCATTTCCATATGTGTGTCCTTTGGGCAGAAATAAGCTGTTCCTTTGCAGTAAAGGTACCATGTTTAATTTCCTGCTCCTGAGTGTTGTGTAGTGATGTAGTTCTTGAATAACATGATGAGTAGTAAAAACAGAATCAAGTTTCTAGATGCAGCTGGATTTTCCTTTGCATGTGACGAATCTGCTTTCTGTTCTTAGCTAGAACTGTGAGATTTAATCCTTTAATCTTGCAGCCTTGTTAAGTTTACTTGTGTAGTTCAGCAGGAGTCTTTTTAAAACCTCTCAGGAAATTTTTTTTTGAAGATTTCAACTTTTCTATATTAAGTTTAAGAACAAAACCTAAAGCTATATGTACATGCAAATAGGAATCTCATGATGTTACACAGCAGGAGACACCAGAATGTGATGATAATTCTGGAAATACATATATGTAGTTGTTGGAATTTCCATCTTCTTGATGGGAATGGGTAGAAGTACTGAGAGAACTGGCAACTAACATGGTTCCTCGTGTAGTTGTTACTGTGCAGAACTAAAAAAGCATGCTCAATTTCATGCTGTTCTTAAGCTATCAGGAGTCTAGTTATATTTTCAAAATAAATGAACTTTTAATTATGACTTTTTAAACTAATATCTTGGGCATGAGGATAACACAGTTCTGTATTTATATCATTTATTTTTAGCATCTCAATTTGAGTTTCATAGATGTTTTGCCAAAGTGTTGACAGAAATAAGAGGCTTTAAAAAAAAACATTTGCAAAAGATGCGAGGAAGGTTTCGACTTAGATAAATTCTTTGGAGCAACTTCAAGAAACTTCAGTGTTGTTTAGTTACTCTTTATTCAAACCTTCAGAGCAGCTCAAAAAATAAAGTAATGGAACAGAGGATTTTGGTAGTTTTTCCATTTAAAGCCATAGTTTTTTTTTTAATTATTTTTGGATGTTCTTTGTATTAAATACATCTAGTTCTAACAGCAATAGGTTGATATTGTGGTACACACACTCACCAATAACTGTGTATTTTTTTAGAGAAGTGGGTCTCTTTGAAGAACTTCACTCAGTTAACCTGTAAACTTTGACTTCTCTACAGGGGGAGAAAACTGTTCAGGCAGTGCCAGCAGGAGCAAAACCTGCTATCATCACTGCCACGAGACCCATCACAAAAATGATTGTTACACAGCCAAAAGGAATAGGGTCCACGGTCCAGCCAGCCACCAAAATCATCCCAACTAAAATTGTTTATGGTCAGCAAGGGAAAACGCAGGTACAGTGAGGACCCATTTCTGTTTTGAAATGTACCCCTAAATTTTAACGGGAAATAGATCATTTTTCACTGTGTTGCCACAACTATTGTGAGATTTAATATATGCAGAATGTGTCTATGGGGAATGAGACGTAAGGAGTAATGAGGTGGCCTTGATTCTGGCTTCTTGAGCACAGTGTTGGCACTTGTTAGCTATTCATGGAGGCATTAGAGCAAGTTGAATTATTAAGCCTGTTACATAGCTGAAACTTAAAATGTCTGGTCATGGCTCTGGAGGGCTCTTTTTAGTCTCAGAGCTAATGACTAGATCATCTAAAAGATGTGGAAACTGAACACAGGTCATGTGTCAGATTCGAGAGTCTTACTGAAGTTGTTCTATCATTGATGTATTTTCAGATTTCCCCTGCAGCCTTGTGTTGTTGGCAGGGCTGTAGACAGAGAATCTGGCTTTTGTCTGGATACTCCCAGTTTCAACTTTTTTCTCTGGTTGCTATTTGCATATGGAAGAACTAATAGCAGGTGTAATATTTTGTGTGTCTTGAGCATTCAAGACATGGGCCAAGGAAGAGAGGTGTTTGTCCTTACCAATGCAGTGCATGTTCCAGCTCACTTATCTAGCTTTCTCTTGTCCACACCGTTGTAACCAGCTGCAAAGAATGACTGCTTAGTGCTTTATTATGTTAAGTGCTCAAAATTACTGAGAAATACATTCCTGTGCAGTGCCATTTACTGGGACTTCATGGTTTAACACTCAGTGTTGCTGAATTTACAGGTAGACTTCTTATAGCAAGTTATCAATGTTGTCTAAGTCTTGTACGTAGATCTCTTTTAGTGGCACACTGTTCTCTTATTGCTCAGATCTGTTTTCATGAGTGCTCTTACTGTGTGCAATCTGTCTTTCTAACTAGGTCCTCATAAAGCCAAAGCCAGTGACATTTCAAGCAACAGTTGTGAGTGAACAAACTAGGCAGTTGGTAACTGAAACATTACAGCAGGCATCAAGGGTAGCAGAGACAGGAAATTCATCTCTTCCAGAAGTGAAAGAAGAACCACAAAGCTACACTGATAGCAGCTCTTCTTCTACAGAGTCCTCTCAGAGCTCCCAAGGTACATATCAGTGTTTCCTAAAATATGAGTGGAGTTTCTCCCAAACTTGCTAATTAGCTTCATATAGCTCAGTGTATTCCTTCAGCACAGTTCTTCACTTGGTCTGTAGTCACTGAGTGTCACTGTCATTTTCCTTATGGGTTTATTCATCTTTTGTGTGCTATTTAATAGAAATATTGTTATATTTTGTGAAAAGTATAAATAATATTTCCTTACTGGGCTCTGACTTGCTCTTATACTGATTGTGTAGGGTACAGCCACTGTGGCTTCAAATTCTGATTCAGATGCAGCTTCTCATGTGAAAGAAGAGGATAAATAATAACTAAAACTCAACCTTTCTTCTGAAGTGACCATAGGGTGTATCACTGCATTAAATAAAAGGAAATGTCTCCTAGTAAAACACATTTATTTATCAACCAGTAACTTTTTTTGTATAATACCATAACTTCTGGTTTATACTGTCATTTTCAATAAAGTTAAAAAAAAAAAAAAAAAAAAAAGGATTGAAGTTTCAAAACCTCACCAAAATAAAGGCAGTGCAAATTCAGAATACTGTATGCATGTTGATAATCAGAACTGCTAAAAACCTTCAAGGTAAATTCACCATACAAAGAGACATGCTGAACTTTGATTTATTAAAGCTTTAATAATGAACTAAGAAATATGAGAACTTGATAACATCAGTTGTGTTTTACTTTGAGTCCCTTGTAATTAAAAACTAAACAAAAGCATTGAAGTGTGAGACTTTACGTCCTTGTCAAAGTATTGATAGCTAAAGAATAATGGCTAATGTAGTTTAATTTTGAACCCAACTGTTGCTTCAAGCAAGATGTTGTGCAAGAGACCTCCAACCCACTTGGTTCCATGATGACTCCATGTGCCTTGTGTTCTTTGTCAGCAGATTCTCAGCCTGTAGTCCATGTAATTGCTTCAAGAAGTCAAGATTGGTCAGAACATGAAATAGCTGTGGACACCAGCCCTACAATAATTTACCAGGATGTATCCAGTGAATCTCAATCAGCTACTTCCACGATAAAAGCTTTGCTAGAACTTCAGCAGACAACAGGTGTGGTTGGTTAGGATTACTTTATACACATGTGGTTGGTTAGGATTACTTCAGAGCACTCAGCTGCTACTTGCTTAAACAGCAGTTTGCAATAAGTCTTGGAATTGAAAAGCACTTACCTCAAATCAACTTCTGTTTCTTTTTTACTCTATAAAAGCTCTTTTGAAACAGTTATATTATGTACAAAATCTATTAAATTAAACGGCTCCATTTATACTGGAGATCTGTTTTAATGCATCCTGCTTTTCTTTTCTTTTCAAGCAGTGAAGGAGAAGTTGGAATCGAAGCCTAGGCAGCCTACCATTGACTTGAGCCAAATGGCTGTCCCAATACAGATGACCCAAGAAAAGAGACATTCTCCAGAAAGCCCTTCAATTGCTGTAGTAGAATCAGAATTAGTTGCTGAATACATCACAACTGGTAAGTGGCTAAGACAGTCGATTGTAGTTTTGTAATTGAATTCTGGAGAGTTTATTTTTGGAATTTTCTTATGCTGGAGTTTTCTTTCACTTGTTTCACTGCAATTCTTCAGAGAGGAAATGATTGTTTTCGTCCACTACTGAGACCCTTTGCAGAGAGGGCAGAAAATGCATCCACTGGAGAGTGTTTTTAGTTGAAACAAATGATTTTTGCTTCAAGATGTTATACTCAAACAGATATTCTGTCCTCTGATTAGATGGTGAGGACAGGCTGCCCTTCTTGTCTTTAGGGAAAATGTCGAGTAAGGAAGAATTAGAAAATGAAGTTACAGAAACTACACTTTCTTTTTTTTTTAACTTCATTCTTATTGGCAAATTTTTACTTGCTTACAAGCACAAACTATGTTTTTCGCCAGGTGTGCGTTTGAGTTCCTACTGTAGTCCTCCTTCGTGTGCTGGAATGATTTGAACTGCTAGATTTGCACTTCTTAAACAAATTGTTTGAACTGAAATTATATTTGGGGGTGCAACCCTTATCTTCTATATAATTTTCTTTTTTTAAACACTTCAATCCTCCTATCTGGATGTCCTTTTTGTCTCAGCCCATGACTCCTTTCCACTGGACAGCTCCCTAATGGTGTCATGTCTCTCTGGATGCTGTCTGCTACCCCTAGAATCCTAGTTTTGAGCCACCTCCATGCAAGGGGATCCAATTATTTGTTTCCTGATTTAATTTCTTAAGTCGACATTGTTGATCTACCTACTTTCTTTATTTGGAAAATGAAAACAAGAATGTATTGAGGAAGTGAAATAAGTATGTGTCTGTAACTTCAGTGTTTGTACCATTAAATATCCAATCTAATTTCTTTTTATTTTCCATTTTCCTGCCCTAAACTCTCTCCCTTGCTTCCATCCCTTCTGTGGTCTAAATTTAAGGTGTGTGAAATTGGGGGTGGAGGGGCTTATTGTTACTTTTAAACAACACTTGTTGTATGTAGCTTTGGTTTTGAATGTTTGAGTCATGCTCCCTTGGATCCTTTTTAAATAGAGCTCTGAAGCACAGTAAATCATGTGCTTCTCTCGATTTACCAAGTCAGTTGTGTTCACTGACATAGATACCATGTATAGTTGTTTTTTATTCAAACTTCAGTTTGTTACTGGGTCTTACTGCAAAACCTGATGTAAACTTAGGACCCTTTGGGTGCTTGGGGGAGAGGAATGAAGTTCAGTATCTCTGTAGATTCTTCATCATATGGAGTACTAAAGACAAAAGTTTTCCTGAATGATTAATGCTTAAAATAGTGGGTTTTTTTGGTGAAACTTGAGATGATTTACAGGTATCTGCCAGGGAAATGCAGGCTGCTGTGGGCTGACTGACAGCAGTCTCCACTGCAGCACAAAAGCTCTTAAATTTTTGTCCCTTTCCCTTCACCCAGTTTAACTGAACACTGCCAGGGAACGCAGGTAATTCAGAGTTTCCTTTTGTTTTAATTTCTGCTTCTTGGGGTTTGTCATCATCCATGCAGTTGTATTTTCTGCTAGAAAATTCAGTAGCATGATAGTCTACAACTGGTAATTGATTGTGGAATCTCCTGCATGTGCTTCCATGGAAGGATTAGGTGCACTTTAATCTTTATGGGAGCTGGGATTCAGAGTGTACTTCCTGGTGAAGAGAGGGGAGCAGTTCATGCATCTTAGTGTCACCGTTTTTTGTCTGTCTGCAGACTCAGGAAGACAACACTGTCTTGGTTCACATTCGGAAGAATATCTACACAACCACATAGGTTAGAAACTTTACTTTTAAATGAAGCTTTGAATTGTGCAGGAGCTGTTGGGTGATATCCATGATGGATCTAGCACAGCATGCAAGCTGGTATTGATATCATCCAACTCCTTTCCTGGAATGGGAAAGCAAAATTGTCGTGTGAATTCAAAACTTGGCCTTTTAACTTTCAGCAAGGTCACTGGTGTCTTTTAACTTTCAGTTATACTATAACTGAATATAAACTTTGCTTTTTTTTCCTTCAGTTATTCGGTATTGTATGACCAAAAAGTTAATGAAAGCAGATATTTACGTGTTGGTATGGATAGGCATGGAATTCAGATTGATGTCTTTTCAGTGACTGCGATACAGAATTATTTGTTTTTGCTTTTTTTTAATCGACAGATCGTTTCTCTGTCAGTCCACTATTTAATTATGGAGCCATAACCATTGCTCCATAACTTACAGTTGTATCTGTTCTAACAGACCAATGACAAGGTCTCTAATTTTTGTCTGCTATTACTGATCAACCTTGCTTGTTTTCTTAATAGCTGAGCATTTTCTAATTGCTGTTCTTGCAAATGTAGCTTGTGCTCGAGAGAGTATTTCTTGTGATTTAACAGTGTTAGAAACTCACTGTGCAAGGGTTGCTGTTCTTAATTGCAGTCAGTTGTGCAGGTGCTTTTGGCACCTGTAAAGACAGAATAATTTGTGTAGTATTGTGTGGGTTATATAAAAACAACCCAACTGAGAACAGTACAAATTCTGTTTGCGAATGGTGTATTGGGAAAAGGAGACCAGAGGAGATGTGGACAAACTGTGATGACTTAGGAATCAGAGACAAAAGCAGAGCCCCTGAGATGCTATTTTAAGAGGCTTCTCAGAACAGATCTGCACTTAAAAAGCTGGAGCTATCGTACAGTAAAACATATTTCGTACTCAGCTCTTTATTTCGCTCATGCTTTCAGCTGAAGGATAAATGCAAAGCAAATAGTTGAAGTTACTGCAGTTAGTTCTGGAGAAGTGCCACTGACCTCTTTGCTTTCAGTTAGTCATCGGTCCCAACCCCACCAGCAGTCATCCCAGCCCCAGAGGACTCTGCTGCAGCACGTGGCTCAGTCACAGACAGCAACGCAGACTTCTGTTGTGGTGAAATCTATCCCTGCATCCTCCACAGGCGCAATTACCCATATCATGCAGCAGGTTGTACCCTTTCTTTTGCAAACAGTCTGTAAAACCAGCAGTAGGTTATGTGAATGATGCAGGAGAAGGGTTTGTTCTGAACGTGTTGCTGTCACTGGAAATGTTAAGTGCGAGGGCAAAGGAGTAACACAGTTCAACGTTGCCTGTTTTTGATGGGGGAGGATGGTGGGTTAAAAAGGAAGACTTGAGAGTGGTAAAAGAGGTATTCACAGCCACTATGGAAAGTCATTCCCACATTACTTCTTGCTGTCTACACATCATCTTCTTGAGAGCAACAAGGTGCTTTTTTCTGCATTGTTGTGTTGTAGGGGTCAATGTTCCAGGTTATTTTGGCATTAGTGTAGAAGAATCAGCAACTTCAGCTGTGGAACAGGGCAGTGCTGTATTGGGATTATAAATCCACTGCAAAGTGCATATTTTTGACTGATGTTTGAGTCGGCTGCTTTGTCCTTCTGAAGTCACTTAATAGTATGTTTATACTATGGTACACGAAGTATAGTAATATAAATCTCTTGCTCCCTCAAATAAAACCGATCGATCAATAAAAATTGTAATAAAATTTTGAGGAAGGAAGGAAAAGAGAGAATCTGTGCTGCATTGGGATGGTTAGTAGGTAGAGAGAATTACAGAGTCATGGAACTGTTTGAGTTGGAAGGGACCCTTAAAGGCCATCTAGTCCAATTCTCCTGCAGTGAACAGGGGCACCCACAGCACCATCAGCTGCTCAGAGCCTCATCCAGTCTGACCTTGAACATCTCCAAGGGACGGGGTACAGCCACCACTTCTTTGGGCATCTCCAGGAGCTGCAGCACAAACCATGGAGAGGATGACTAGGCTTCCAAGAGGCACAATGAAAAGTTGTAGAGATGGACTCTGATTTTAATGAGAAGCTAGTGATTGAACCACCTCTCAATCCCTGCTTTCTTGTGTCTATCTGCCGTGCTGGTTTAATGGTTTTGAACCCTAGTGTGATGCAAGCCAGGGCTGCGTGCTCTCCCCTGAAGAGCAGCTAACACAGTTAATGTTCTTGCATGGAGACTTGCCATATTTTAATGTGGAGACAGTAGTATTAATTACATAGGTACTGTGAATTCTGTGTAAGGGTGTATATGAGTTGGGAGTCAGTAAAATCAGTTGTAGAAAGATTGGAGTGCCAAAATTACGTTTAAGATTATGCGTTATTTTAAATTAGATTTCACCTTACTAACTTGCTCCAACTTCTTCTTCCTAAGGCCTTAAGCAGTCACACTGCGTTCACGAAACACAGTGAACAGCTTGGAACTGAGGAGGGAGAAGTGGAAGAGATGGACACCTTAGATCCTCAGACTGGCCTGTTCTACAGATCTGCCCTGACACAATCGCAGGCACAAAAACAGCAAAAACTGAGTCAGCCGCAGCTGGAACAGACTCAACTGCAAGTGAAAACTCTGCAATGTTTCCAGACTAAGCAGAAGCAGACAATCCACCTGCAGGCCGACCAAATCCAGCACAAACTCCCACAAATGCCCCAGCTTTCTATAAGGCATCAAAAGCTAACCCCCCTGCAGCAAGAGCAAGCACAGACCAAACCAGATGCACAGCACTCCCCACACCACATGATGGCCAAAGAAAGGCAGCTCCCTACCTTAGTGGCGCAGCCACAGCAAACTGTAGTACAGGTGCTTGCAGTAAAAACCACGCAGCAGCTGCCCAAACTGCAACAGGCACCAACGGCACAAAAAATCTACATGCAACCCCAGCCCCCCCAGAGTCAAATGCAGCTACCTGCCTCTTCAGAGAAACAGCCAGCAAGCCAGGTAACGGAATATTGATAGCATGCAAAAATACACGTCGCTGTTCAAGGAAAAAATCTAAACACCAACCCTGTCGCTGTAGCAGTGTTTTGTCCTGGCAAGAGAGAACTCCTCATTCTGCTGGTATTAATTACCCCCCTCAGAAGGTTGACAGTAGGAAAGAGAAGCACATGTTATAGGGGAAAGATCTGTAGAGCTCACAAACGTGTTTTGTTGGACAGTTTTTATGAATTTCTGCCACCACCGGTGCATGGAATTTGTCCCTAATTATTCTTTCTTTTTTTTTTTTTTTTTTTTTTAGGTATGACACATTATTAATTTACATTCCCATAGCACTTTTTATTTCTGTGGAAATAAAGATGAATACACTGCAGTCTCCTAAGGCTCTCCATTGTACATCTTCCTTTGTAGTTTACATCTTCCTGAAGTTCAGTGGCTTTCATGTACAGGAGTAACTTCATTTTCCTTGGGAGAGGAAAATGAAATGACTAAGGAACATGGGAAAAAAAAGTATTTTAACTCCAGAAAAGTACAAATTCTTTGTCCCTTTCAGGAGTTTGTGTGAAAATGAGAGTTAACAAATACCACATGGGGATGTAAATCCCAAAGGAAAACGAGGCTGCTGTGGTATTACACTGCTACAAATCTAGCAGCCCAGAGAGCTGCATTTCCCCAGGCTTCAATTAACTGTTGCCATCTCATTGCTAATTCCTTTGTTAAAACAGAGTTTCAGCTGTCTTCTTAATAGCAAGTATGTTGTTTGTGCCAATACTGTCCCTGGAAATATTGATTAGATTTTCAATAATAATAATAAAAAAATAATCTAGTGTAACGTGAACAACAAAAATTTGATTTTCAGGTTCAGCAAGCATCCAATTATAACTCAAGGATCCACTGTTACAAAGATAACTTTTGAGGGGCATCAACCTCCTGTTTCAAAGGTAGCAGGTGGCAGTTGTGTGCCCAAACTGGTACTGCCAGTTACTATTTCCCATGCAGGCATCCATGAAGAGAGCACTAGCAGACATTTTGAGAATGTCTATGGTGGTGGAAGCTCAGATTGATACAAATGTAGGAACTGTGATAGTGGATCCACAAATCAAGGCTATGTCCACTAGTAAACCTGCTAGCGAAGCAGAGTCGTCACCTTGTACCCAGGTGCCGAGGGTGGCTGCAGTAGGGATGACAGCAACTTCCATCCCCCAGCAACAGACATGTAAAGAATCCAGTCCAAGTCCTCCTGCTGTTGGTCCTACTATAACAGAGAGGAAACTCGATGCACAAGGAATGCCTACAACAAACCAGTTTATACACATTCAGAATGTATCACAAAAGAAAGCTGAAGAGAGTTCATCAGAAATTGTTACCCAGGTAAGAGAAGACCAGAGGCAAATAAGGCAAAGGTTGAGCAGAGCAAACTAGCTTTGTCTAATGTGATGATAGCAACTGAACAATGTTCAAATATATATTTTTTTCTTCAGTTTTTGCTTTTTGTACTCTTAGGCTTGCAATGGATTACTGCTTCAAAGTGTGTTGCTCTTGTTAAAATGAGCTCAAGTTTCTCCAGCACTGTCATTCATGGTGTTCTCAGTGTCTTCCGTTGTTTTTCTGTTAAGAAAATGAATGCATCTGTTACAAAGTCCTTCACTTTGAATTGGTTAAAACTTGACCATCGCTGCTTACCATGGAACTATGATCTAGATTTTTTTTTATGCTGTTTAACATGTATAAAATTAATTTGGGCAAAAAATGAAGTGGCGGGGTTCTGCTCACTGGATGGGAGAGTTCAGCAAATGAGATCTGGATTCACAAGGAAGTTTGTTGGCTGTGTATAAACAGTCTTTTCACTTAGAAGACAAAGTTACTTTAAATCTTTAAATGCTTGGAAAAATTGCCTATCTGATGGTTGATTCTTTCTTTGATTCTGCTGTCTTAAATGTGGTATTTTATGATGTAATACATGGTCAGAAAGTCAACTGGTAAAGTATTTCAGTTATCTGAGGTCTCAGTGCTATAGCGTGAATTGTTGTAGACAAGTTGGTAGTGTATATGTTTACAGAACTGGTAGTGTGTAATGAAATGGTTTTATTGTGTGTTATGTTTCAGTGAAATAATTTTGATGGGGAAAAATGCATACAGAGAGTTCAAATTTTTCTTGTTAGTTTGTATAACTTCCATTGCACTTAACTTGGCTTTTGTGGAAATCATTTTTATTATAATCCCTATTCCTCATTTTCCTGAACAGACAAAAGGAAATTTCTACTTTGTTTTCTATAATTTGAGAATCTGTGTTGGTTATATTCATGGCATGCTACTTACTTTTTTGAAGTTAAATCACCACCCAGGTCTTGAATTATTTAAAGATTTAGACTGAATTTCTTGGACCAGGAAGAAACGTAAGGATAGATAGCATGGATCCATAGATCCCAAAGTAGGGAGCCTGCTTTGGCAGGGGGGTTGGACTAGATGTTTTCTAGTGGTCCCTTCCAACCCCTACAATTCTGTGATTCTGTTTCCTTAGCCTCTGCTACTGCAGCTCTGAACAGGGTCAGAGCTTGTATCATATACCAGAAATAGAGCTATTCTATATATTTCAATGCCCAGTCTTGGATAAAAATGTAAGAAGTTAAGGCTGAAGAGTATTCTCTCTTGCTTTGCATTTGGAGAGTAATGGGTGGTGGAAAGCAGTGTTTTTGC
Source organism: Cyrtonyx montezumae (assembly GCF_038088225.1). Lineage (NCBI taxonomy): Eukaryota > Metazoa > Chordata > Aves > Galliformes > Odontophoridae > Cyrtonyx > Cyrtonyx montezumae. The sequence continues at coordinate 521,163 of NW_027071848.1, forward strand.
TGTTGTGCTGGAGTTCTGTCGCAGACCTTTAGTGAAGGTCTGGGCCCACGATCAGTGCCTAAACAGAGCATATTCCCATGTTATCTTTCACAACCTAACCTTGTGAAAGAGTCTTCTGAAGCTTTGACAAATGTTTGCAACAGGCGTGCTAGGAAAAATTGCTTTTGGAAAACTGAATAGCCCTTTTCCATGAGTTCCTGCATTTGCTCGGATGCCTTAGCCTGCCAAAGCTGTGCATGTTAGAGCTTAAATCTTTCTCTTTCTTTCAGACTACCCCTCGATATTCCATCCCTTGTCACTCCAGCTCCAACGTGGTAGTGGAACCCAGCGGGCTCCTGGAGCTCAACAACTTCACCAGTCAGCGCCTCGATGACGAGGAGACTGCAGTGGAGCAAGACGTGGACAGTAGCACTGAGGATGGCACTGAGCCCAGCCCCTCTCAGAGTTCTGCTGAACAGTCCTAAGGAATGGGAACACTGGAGTGCACTTTAACCTATCTGGGGATTTGAGTATCCCAGATGCCCTTGTTTTGTGATGTCTTAGAGCACTTTGCCTATTAGAGTTGTTCATTGGACCCTTGAAGCATCGGTGTGTTTTAACGAGACAGTATTGCAAAAGCTGCATCTTAGAAATGGTTTCCAAAAAAAAAAAGAGATGTAGTTACCGAGATACAGTAATCCTGTGCCAGTGGAATGTACTGTTAACAAGCAAATCTGCAGCAAATTCTACAGCCCGTGCTGTTGAAGCCCTTGCCCAGATACTGAAAGAGCTTTCAGTGAAAAGGGATCTTTATTTTGCTGCGTCTTTTTGTTAGCTGCTGAGCAAAACACCATCAAAGAAGAGAATGTGTAACGAATATTTGTATTTTTAAATAGCATGTGAGAGAAACAGTCTCTGACAGTGCTGGAAGAGCCCCAGGAATTTTGGAATTGGTTAGCTTTCTTGCACTTGTGCTCACTTAGAGTTAAGATTTTTTCATAAGACGGAAAAATATAGTTTATTTTTTTAAAATTCTTGTTGTTGAATGTTTGGAAATAAGCAAAATCACTAATGGTAGCAGTGTGGATTTGCTCGTGGATTTTTGTTTTCATGCTTTACAGGAGTTAGGGTGATGGTGTATGAGCTGTTCCTTTGTGCCATAAGCACATGAAACTCTCATTGGCTCCAGTTAATCTCTGATTATTTATTTAAACCTTAAAGTGAGTCCAAGTTGTTAAAAAAGTTCCTGTTAAACAGGCAGGTGTGTAAATTCTAGTACAGAAGGGTGGTGGGGGATGTATTTTGCTATCTGTCCGTTTTTCAAAACTGGGGGATAAGTGGTTCCACGTCTTTAAAAGCTGAGCCTCAGAGATTAGAAATGAGCTTAAGGCTTTTAAAAAAATCTTTTAGTGCCGTTTTTAAAGTGACCACTTGGGGAGTTTCAGTGCTGAGATCAGTATACAGCAGTGGGTTTTGGAAATCAGCCTTATGACTTGGCTTGTTGAAGCAATACATTGGGTTTCTGTGATAGTTACAAGCCACAGAGTGGGGGTGTGGGTTCGGATGGGATAAGAGAACCAGTTTTAATACGTTCTGCTAATGAAGACAATACTTTTTTTTTTCTCAAATGTATATAAAAACACGTTTTTAACTGTTTTGTATAGATTTCATTATAAATAACTAAGCATTTTAAGACTTTGACATATCATTTAATTGTATATACATCTATCAGCCTAACTGCCCACTTTTTGGTGCTGAAGTACTACTGTAAGTAGATTTCATCCAAAGTCTAATACAGTTTTTTGCGTCAGTCTTTTTTTTAAGCTGTGATTTTACTGTTGATACTGTAGTTAAGATTAACTTCAAACTAGAGTAACTCTCAAATGAAAAATACAAAACCTTAAAACATCAATTTTTTCCTTGTCCTGAATCTACGTGTATGTCAGAACGTGCAGTATCCCCTAGATGGTGCTGTTGCTTTTTTATCTGACCTCGGTTGTTTTCTGTAGTTGATTTTCATACAGGCTTTTTTCCTCTGTGATCTCTTCCGATGCCATTGATTCTGAAATCACACGTGCTTAATTTCTTTTTTTTTTTTTTTTTTTGAGTTATCTTGGAATATCATTGGGAACTGTCTGGGAGCTGTCACTCTTGGGGAATAATTCTGACCAACTAGAGTGTCTTTGAGTTACAACCTCAGGCCTCCAGAATTTCGGGATGCTGTTTAATACAGGTTTTACTGCCAGTGAGACTGGACAGGTTCTCTGTTGTGCCTTGTAGATGCAGCATAAGGCAGTATATGACAGTATTCCCCACACAGTTACAAAGTCTTCAGCAGGTGACTGGCTTGGATCACATTTTCATTGTCTCCTGGGGTCTTGTTGCATTCTGAGCATCCCCGGCGTATCAAGATCTGTAAGGCCGTGAGAAGAAAAAGCAGAGCAAGGTTTTTCTTAAGCACTTCTGTGCAGGAATGTTGCTATAAGTTCTGGTTTCATGTTCAGGTTTGCCCAGGGTGGTGGTGAGAAATGGTATGAGTTCACCACCGTTCATGTATTACATATATTGTTAAGCCCTGATTTGATCTGATATTTTATGTGAGAACTTTGGCTGCACCGTTAGTGATGACTTTGCAGTAAAGGTGTGAGCAGATCTGTGGTGACATATTTGAAGGCAGCAATATCTTGAGAAACACGAAAGCTTTTAGCACTGCTCTAAGAGGCAGTTGTTTTGTAGGCTGGCAAATGGAAGTTCGTGGGGAGCTACCTGGGGGTCGTGTAAGAAATTGAGAAAGAAAAGACCATTGAAATCACTTAACTTGAAGCTTCCCATTCTTTCCCAAATGAGCTGTGTTAGCTTCCCTTAATTAATCGTGTGGCCTTTAAGCCACGTAAATACCTTTAGCAATAAGAAACGTACAAGATGAGATAAATCTTGGGGTCAAGTTGTTGGTTTTTTCCCTAGCCATTTGATTTCTGAGCACAGATGTGTGGGGGCATTTGGCCTTCTCTCCCTTTTCTGCCCTACAGATGAGCATCTACCCCTGGAGTGCTGTCTCCATCCTGCTGTAGCCCTGTGCCCATTCCTCGCAGCTTTACAAAGGTCCCTGAGCTCCTAAAAATAAACCATCAGCGTGTGCAGTAACATTTGCATATCCCTAATGAGCTGCATCATCTTTCCTGAAATAAACGTGATGATTCTCCTTGGAACAGAATAAAGGTGAGCTACGATGATGATAATCTACGCTCCTAGGAATAGGCAGCTAATAGGGTTTGTAACACAGCAAGAAGCTGTGGATGAATCGAAGAGCAAGCAGGAAAGGATTGGAGTGGCTTTGGATTCAGCATTTCAGTAAATGTGCTCTGCATTAGTGTGCGTATGGATTTTCAACATCTGATACAAAGCTGGGAGCAAGTACTGAAGTAAAGGAGAAGTCGGGAATACTTTAAGGATGCTCACAGTCCCAGAGGGCAGCACAGTTCCTGGAGAGATTCAACCATTTGGAGAAATGCCTTCTTAGTCTCTTGTCTTTCTACCAGTAACAAAATGCGCTGCTGAAAACAGAAAGCGGGAAGCTGCTTGGGGAGTTACACATCTCATCTTATGTGCGAAGGACCCTTTGAACAGAGCTCACGACTAAATGGGAATAAAAGAGAAAAAGCCTGAGACCTCTAAAAAAAATCAAAGTCAGGAAAATGTGAGACTCTATGCGTGGTTTTTCCCCTGGTATAGAAACAGTTCCTAAAGGCTAAGAAGCATTTCACAGGCAAAGGTGGTTACGAATCCCTCATGGACACGCTGTGAAAGCTCAATCCAGAAAGGAATGTTTGTAATTAAGATAATGAACAAGAAAAATCACACTGCTTACAGGCTTTCCTGTATTGCCCATACAGCATATTCAGTGCCTTTATAGGCGTACTGGGCTCAGGACTCGCTCCCTTAAGCCATTAAGAATGGTAGTGAATAATCCACGTGAAGCTTCCTTTCATGCTATGGGATTGAAGAATTCTTTCCCTCATCCAAAGTCTGTCCCAAAGCTGTAGTGCAATTTGTGAATCTGATCTCTTCCTATAGCCATGTAAAATGTCAGGGCAAGTTTAGAGGTCACCATGATGAATGTAACAAGGAGAAAGTGAGGGAAGAATTGCTTTTAAATGTATTTGTGGATTCCTATGCAAGAAGAAATTCAACAGCAGTGGCTTTTTAACTTCATATTGCCTAACTTGGGCAGGTATTGAGGATCTCAGGGTCCTGGCATTATCAGGGAACCCTTAGAGGGCAGTAGGAACATCTCTTACGGACTATGTGTGGGAAGCCTAAGAGGTTTTGTCAGTTGAATGCCTGAAATACATACAGCATCCTCTCTGATGGTTGTTTTGCTAAAACTTGGACAACTCAATGTGAGAACACATCTACTTCATCACTCATTACGGCACGTTCTGTGTCATTTAACAAACTCAGCTTTCTGCAGCAGTTGGCCAGAACTATCTTGGAGGACTGTAGGACTTCTGGACTTTGGGACTTCTTCCACGTTGTTCTCCACCAGAAATCAACGAAAGGCTCTGAAGGCCTCTTTGCTTCTTGTTGTTTGTTTTAAATGTACACACAAAGTAATAGATTGGTTGTCTCTACGTATAGCAGTGGTGTTCCTAGATATCTGCTTTCCCCATAAGTTTATTTCAGACCTGTCATCTGATCTGTTTCCTTTTCTTACTAGAAGATTAACATAACCCAATTTCAATTGGAAAATGGGCATGTTCACATCTCTTACAATTAGACAAGATGATCTTAGTGATCGTTTCTGACCTTAATGACCATATGCTTCTTCCCTGCAATGAACTTCTCAGTGCCTGAGACCTTTCTTTGAATGTACAGTGGGGCTGGGAAGGGCTCTTCAGTGGGGTTGGAAGGGACCTTCGGAGAATGTCTGGTCCAACCCCCTGCCCAAAGCAGGGCCAGCTGGGGCAGGTTGCTCTGAACAGTGTCCAGCTGGGTTTTGAAAATATTTAAGGAGGAAAGCTTGACAGTCTACTCCAGTGTTCAACCACCCTCGTGTGGAATTTGGACTTGCGACCCTTGGCCCAACTGTGCCCCAGCAGGGACACCCAGAGCAGAGTGCCCAGCAACATGTCCAAGTGGCTTTTGGAGATGTCTGAGGTGGGTGCCCCACATCCACTCTACACCCACATCGGGTATTTGTACATGTGAAGGAGATCACCTTTCATCTGTACTCCAAGAAACCTAACTGGTTGCCAAACTAGCAATGTAAAATACTTGGAGAAGTCACTTCTGTCTCAAGCTTTCAATAACCTGCTCTATGGCAAGATGCACATCTTGAGACTTCTGTCTTCTGATTCGAGTGCCTGTCGATGGGAGGGCTTCAGCAACACATGATGCAACAGCCACTGCTTTCAGGGCTCTGGGAAATAAAGGCAGATATAATTTGGAGGTGTGACGACCATGGGCTTTCAGGAGTGTGAAAATTATTACCAGGAAATTCTTTGAAATTATATTCAGAATTATATGCTGGAAGAAATTTTTTCTGTTGTGTGCCACGTGAAGAAGATTTGCGTCTTCCAGAATGAGGATCAGGCATCTTCTATGGGGTGGGTATAATTCTCAAGGATTGGAAACTAGGATAATGTTCAAGGTTATGACATTATCCAGAAATGAATTTCTCCCAGAGATTTAAGAACTCGTTTTCTTGTGTATTTTTTTCCCCTTGTATCTTTTTTTGTTTGTTTGTTTCCTGTCAAGGTTTCTTTCTTTGTTTGAACTTAAATGTCACAGTGAGATGTCATAGTGAGCCAAGGCTATTTATAGTGGAAAGCAGCAGTCTCTCGACTTTCAAAGTCTCTAGCACAGAATTAAAAGCACAGCTTTTCTGGCCAGGAAATGGCAAAGGTTTGTTTTGAAATAAGCAATAAAAGCAGAGCCCTTATTATAAACAGCTCCTTTGGGGTACTGTGAGGGAGTGAGTGCCTTTTGGGACAGTGGGACCGTGTAAAGCAGCACTAATCCTGAGCCAAAAGTGAAGTTTTTCTCTTGTAATTGCCCTTCTCCTTGTCCTGGCAGGTGAATGAATGTTCTTCCTTCTGCAGTTCCACCTTATGACCTCCTTTTATCAATTCTAAGCCTTTTTTGTGTTCATATCTCCTGATATGAATAAAAAACAATTTTTATTTCCTCTCTACCATCCCAGCAAAGACTTGGTCATGTCTTACTCTTGCAGCTGGGAATGTGGCTGTTGTTGCCAGTGTTGCTTTTGGATGGAAATGCCCAACAATTGCCACAACAGTAGGAGGTACCACCCTGTATTCCTATCCCTATTCTTAGATTTAGACAGTCCTTTTGCCTCGTCCAAGCAGTGTGCTCTCAAAAATGAGAGATCATGAATGAGCATCCCAGCGTAGAAAGGAAGGAACACAAAGGGGCTTTCTTTGGAGCACTTATGGTGCGTGCAAGAGCAGGATCTCACTGTGGATGATATGAGTGCCTAATGCTTTAACTGGGGTCAAATGTGCTGAAAGGGTCAAGAAAAAGCTCTTCTATTGCTCTTAAAGAAGTCTTTGCTCTCTGCATGCCTCAGTTTCCCAAGTTCTCAAAGCACATAGAGTATATCTGGCTGTAGATTACCCCTGTTCACTGTAGGGGAGGTGAATCAGATGACTCTTCCAACTCAAACAATTCTGTGATTCCATGATATCTCCTTTCTCATTACACCCGGCTGTTTTCTTAATAAAAGGATGTAGTAATAAGACAGGGAAAATCGCCTTTAAACCAAATGGTCTAGCTGGAAATTTAGGTGATTTTTTTGTTATTTAATGGGAAAATAGAGCCTATATTTCATTTAGAGACACACTTCAGTGCTGCTTTTGTAATAAGCTAAAATAGTAACGTGAACTCCTTAGGAGAAAAGAGGAGGAAAAATAGAACTGACCTAAATTGTGGCTAAAATCCTTTTGGGAATGATTTTGTTTCTGCTCAATTGTTTTTCATATGCACTGTGTCTTCTGTTTTTTCCTTGGTTTGTTTTGGACATGAAATGGAAATACTGTATTGGTTTGAGAAGAGGTTAAAAACAGCATGAGAACAAACCACAAGAAGTAGGAAGTAGCACAAGTTTAGTGAGAACAAAGTTTTGTAGCTCCAGGGTTACCAGAAATAGGGATATTTGTTTTCCTTTCCAGACTCTTACTTGTATATACTCCCTCCATTTGGACTAGGGTGACACTGGGAACTAAGAAAGCATTGTGATGATCTCTCACTTACTAGTATTTCTTAATATTGAAAATAATGTCTGGAGAAGGATTTGGATGTTTGGAAATGTTTTATCAATTGCTTTTGTCTACGCAGTTGTTGTTAGCCTTCCACATTTGGATCAACAGGGGACAGCAGCATGGTTTTTGCTCTGATTTAAGGCTTTTGCTAGCCTTTATCCACTAGATATTGGCAGTTTTTAGGCTGACTTCTCTGTGAAGCAGTGATTTTGGTCTACATGCCTTGAGGATGTACGAACTCATTTGGTGGTTCATATTGCATTTGGCCTCAGGGACGAACAAGTTCTGCTGCAGTAGATGGGGCTGAGGAGACCAAAACAACACCAGAAATCTGCAAAAACTTTTCAGGACAAAGAGGCCGCAAACCAGAGTTGGCTGAGTACAAACAGCTCAGAACAGGGCTTTATTACAAATAATGATTATCAGATTAGGCTGATGGTAGTGCGTGGATTCATAGAGCAATTTCCTGGCACTCTGTATGTACCGTGGTGCTCAGAGTTTCTTCTGTTACCGTGTTAGCACACTTTTCTATATAGAAGGGTACTGTGGATGTGTCTTGAAATAAAACAGGCCAAAATCCCCACCCAAGAGCTGGAGCCCCTATTATAGTGATACATGGCTGGCCCCATTTTGTACCCAGATGGTTGATTTGGTGGTGGCACACTTGTTTGCAAAGCTTGCAATGGCTCTAAGTAAAGCAAAGATATCAAATTCCTGACAAGGTGGACCCCATTACCTCGTTCCTTCTCACCTTCCACCCCTAGAAAATAATTTTTTTGAAGTTCTTAGAGCCACTGAAAATGACTTTTCCTGTCTAACAACTTTCTTAAGAGGGTGAGGTTTGTTTTCATCATGAATCACACCCTCATTCTTGGTTCTGGCAGAAAGGATGTCCTTTATGTGCTTGCCAAAGGACTTCATTGTTACCTTTTCCTTTCTCCTTTTCTTCACAGTCATGTTGCAGTAATGTCTACAGAGATTAGCTCTAATCTGGGTGAGATTCCCCATGGAAATCATGAAGAAGTTCCCCAGTTGATTAGAATGGCTTCAGAAAAGCGTGAAGTCACCTCCTGACTTAAGGACCCCTTTCAGACCAGGGCTGGTGAACTCTACAGGTCAGGTACAGAACCAATACACACAATTTGCAAATTGCAGGTTGTCAATACGCCATCAAAAGCTGTGTGACATCAACCATAAAATAATGATTTCCAAGTCTGGGGCTCCCAGTATAGGAGGGATGAGGAGCTATTGGAGCAGGTTCAGAGGAGGCCATGAAGATGCTCAGGAGGCTGGAGCTCCTATGAGGAAAGGCTGAGGGATAAGGGCTTGTTCAGGCTCTGGGGACATCTCATTACGACCTTCCAATACTTGAAGGGAGCTTATAAGCAGGAGAGAGACTGACTTTTTACATGGATAAATAGTGATAGGACAAAGGGGAATGGCTGTTAACTAGAAGAGGGGTGATTCTGATTATATGTTAGGAAGACATTTTTTATTCAGAGGGTGGTGAGGCCCTGGCTGATGGCCACAGAAGCTGTGGATGTCCCACGTCTGGAGGCATTCAATATGAGGTTGGATGGGATCTTGGGCAGTCGGATCTGGTATGTGGCAATCAGCCCATGGCAGGGGGGTTGGAACTGGATGGGCTTTAAGGTCCCATCCAACTTAAGCCATTCTATGATTTCTGGCACAATAGCGATGATAAATGTGATGCAATTCCCCAGGGTCTTATGGAGTCTCCTGCAAGGATTCCAGTGTGCTCTCTTCCTTTGTTTCACATTTTTGTGGCTTTTTGATTACACTACATTGTTCTCCACAGATGAATGAGTCTGCCTTACAAAAACATTCACTGGACTGCCCTTTTGTTACAGCAGTGTTCTATGTGAATATCCATTACAGAATCACAAAACTGTAGGGGTTGGAAGGGACCTCTAGAGATCATCGAGTCCAACCCTCGTTTAAGTCATGATAGCTCCTTCACTGTTTTCTGAATCACTTGTGAGACCTAGAAGATAATAAGCAATTGAAATGTAGGGATGCACCTGGATAGCCTGGGTTTTATTTCTGTAGAACGTGATGATTTTTTCTCCTGGACATTTACGGTGTCTTTCATTTGGATGAGGGAATTGAGTGCACCTTCAGTAAGTTTGCAAATGCCACCAAGTTGTGGGGGAGTGTCTATCTGCCTGAGTGTAGGAAGGCCCTACAGAGGGAGCTGGACACGATGGATCAATGTGCTGAGGCCAATGGGATGCGCTTCAACGAGACCAAGAGACAGATCACTTTGGTCACAACAAACCCAGGCAACGCTACAGGCCTGGGGCAGAGGAAAAAGATTTGGGAGTGCTTGTTGACACTCAGCTGAACATGAGCCAGCAGTGTGCAGGTGGCAAAGAACACTGGTGGAATCCTGGTTTGTATCAGAAATGGTGAGGTCAGCAGGAGGTGATGGTTGGGTTTGGCACTCAAGGCTGCACCTCAAGTTCTGCATTCAGCTTTGGGCCCCTTACTTCAGGGAGGACACTGGAGAAGGGTAGAAAAGCTGTAAGGAGTCTCAAGTGGTGAGTAGCTGAAGTGGGATTGTTCAGACATGAGAAGAGGAGGCATGGAGGAGACGTTATGGCTCTCTACAATGACCTGAAAAGAGGTTGCGGTGAGGTGGGAGTTGACCTCTTCTCCCAGGTAACAGGGATAAGATGAGAAGGAATGGCCTCAATTTGTGCCAGGGGAAGTTCAGGTTGGATATCAGGAAAAATTTCTTCTCTGGAAGAATGGTTAGACATCTGAACAGGCTGCCCAAGGAAGTGGTTGAGTCACCATCCTTGGTGATATTCAGGAAGTGTGTAGTTGTGGTACTTAGCAGCATAGTTTAGTGGGTGATATTGGTAATAGGGGGCTGGTTGAACTAGATGATCTTAGTGGTCTTTTTCAACCTTCAGGATTCTAAGATTCTTCTTACCTATTCCCAACATTCAGCATTTTTCCCTCGTTGTCACCAAAATACGGCAAAAAGCCAAATGAAACAGGGCAGTCCTGTTAGTGCAGTTCATGCTGTCCGGTTGGCCTCGTCTAGCAGACTTGTCTTCTGCTTCCTTTGGCCAGGCAAGTTGTGCATTGCAGTGCAGTAAGCAGTAACTTGTTCTAACACTACATTCGCTCTTGCTGCTGTTGGAGCCTTGCCAAAAATATTGCTCGGTTTATTTATCCGATTTGAACACCAACATGTAAATAATCCAAGCCAAGAGGGTTTAGCGTGGATACCTTCTGGTTGGCTTGGCAGGGACCCAGCCTCGCTGTGTGCTGACACAACGTGCTATGTGCTGAACGTGGTGGCTTGGCTACAGCCTTACTGCTCTCGGGTTGACAGTGAACTTTGCTGTCATGGTGTGTACAAATTCAACCTGTTCTCCCACAGATTATCAGTTTTGGTAAAGTCTTTGAAAAGTATCTCTGAATGATAGGGCCTTGTGTTGATCCATCTCCTCCTAACCAGAGAGGACATAAAGCTATTAGGGAGTGTCCAAAGGAGGCCTACAGAAATGGGGAAGGGTCTGGAGGGGGAAGAGGTATGTGAGGAGGAGCTGAAGTCCTTTGGGTTGTTTGGACCAGAGAAGAGGAGGCTGAGGGGAGTCCTCGTGGTGGCCTGGAGCCTCTCACAGGGAGCAGAGAGGGAGCACTGATCTCTGCTGTCTGTGACAATGACAGGACCTGAGGGAACGATGTGGAGCTGATCCATGCAAATTGTCCAGAGTACATCAAAGAGTGGTGACTTGAGAAATGGTCAGAGGCTGCGTTGCAGGGAAAATCAGCTCTGTGTGTAATTAGCTGTGGCACGCAGTGCAATGATGAGGAATTCTGGGGGAGAACTCGTGCTGTCTGAGCAGATTTCAAGGGTCTTAGATGATGTCTGAAGGATATTTCTGGTAGAAGGCAATCAACGTCTTTTGAAGTAATCCAGTTTCTTCTTCACCCATTGGTGAAGCAGTGAGGAGGGATGAAAAAGGACCATAGAATCATGGAATACAGAATGCCTAAGGTTGGAAAAGACTTCCAAGTCCAACCCCAACCCTCCTCCACCATGCCCACTGACCATGTCCCTAAGTGTTTATCTCCACAGTTCTTGAACACCTCCATGGCTGGTGACCCCACCACTTCCCTGGGCAACTTGTTGCAGTCCCCAGTCACTCTTCCAGAGAAGAAATATATTCTAATATCCAACCTAAATGATGAGGTCAAGTAAGAGAGGCCTGAGACTTGTTCCTACTGCTTCCTCCCTACAGCGTAATATTATCATACAATTTTTTTTCCATTCTCTTCTGAAGTGTGTGGGATATTTCTGGTTTGTGGTAATACAAAAGCGAGAAGATGGTGAGATTTCTGATGCTGGTGACAGTGAGGAGCTCGTGTAGTGTGAATGGGACAAGCTGAGAAACCAAAGACCATTGTTATTTAGATTTACATGGGTTTCTGTGCTTCAACTCTGTTTGCTTTTCGAATCAGCTCTGTGAGTTTGTTTCACCAAACAAACGTTTTGTCAAAATAATAGACCTTGACTATAATGGAAAAGGAGAAAGATTGCTGCTTGGGAAAGACTGATGTGTTTAATTGGGTTCTTCAGTTTTCAAACAGGAGCTTATAACACTGTGTTTATCTTCTATGGCCTCATGTTTGGATGCTGGAGGGCTGAGCTGGCAGGTGAATTTCATGAGCTTTGTCTTAAATGTGTAATTTTTTTTTGTCCCAATAACATATGCTTATTGATGTGAAGAACAAATCAAAGGCTCAGGTGTCTTTTCAGATACCACCTGCATGAAGTCCTGTAGGATTAAAGCCAGGTTTCGCCAGCCATGCTGCAAGCTCCCTCTTGTTTTGCAGGAGCATAAACAATCCTATGCAGATGTTTCACGGGGAACTCAAACCAGAACAGCACAAACTGTTTACAGTGGGATGTGTTGTTTCCTGTGAAGAACAATAATACTTAATTACTGTTTTATGTTGAAGTTTGAGTTTGGTAGCAGGCTGGTCTCCTTTGTGATCACTTGACAAAGGAAATAGCTGAACAATCCACAACAAATTACTACCAGAAAACCCCTAAATCCTTTAGTCTTGCCACACCATGTACCATGACATTACAAACACGAATTCTTTACTTCTTTCCCAGACACAACTGTAAGAGAGAAATAATGCTATTCATCAACTTCCATTTAGTTTCTTCTTCAGCTCCTCATTTCTTGACATTTGAAGTGATGTCCAAAAGTGAACAGAAAGATGCAGGCCCTGTTTAGTTCTTTAAATTTGTTCTGCAGTCCTGAAGGGGAAACATTTTATAAGTGACATAGGAACAGAAAAGCCATTATTTGAAAATAAGTGTCTTGAAAAAAATATTTCAGAAGCCCACAACTGAAGAAACTGTGATGGGTTAAAATATTTGTGGGAAATCCTCTGCTATTTTTCCCTATGAGAATGAGGAAGGATAGTTGCATTCTGTAATGGAATAAAGTGCTTGTGGCGAGGGCAAAACTGGAGAATCTTGGGGAGATTTAGACTAGATATATGGAAAAAAATATGTATTTATAAGGGTAGTGAAGCATTGCCATGGGTTACCCAGAGAGACAGTGGATGTCCCGTCCTTGGAGACACCCTAGGTCAGGTTGGTTGGGGCTCTGAGCACCTGATGGAGCTGTGGGCGTCCCTGGTAATTGTAGGGGAATTGGACCAGATGGTCTTTAAAGGTCTCTTCAAACTCAACGGATTCCATGATTCTATATACCATCTGATAGCGGTGCCATCACCAAGTTGTCCAGCTAGTAGAAGAGCCTCCATGCTAGAAAAGACACAAGAATCATCTTCATAAAACTTCTGGAAAAAGCACGAGGTTGTCCTTAGAGGATCTCTATCACCCTTCACCACAATTGCCCCATTTCACTACCCTCTTTCACAAGCTGACCCAGCAGATCTATGCATGGTGAGCTTTGCTCCATTGTGTGGGCATAGACAGAAAAAGTGTTTAAGTATTCTCTTTTCAGTGGAAAACTTCTTTAACTCATCTTCTGTAACTCAACTTCTGTAACAACAAGGTGATCTATGTGTGTGAGGGAGAAATCTCTGTCCCTTCTGTATTAATGCTTTTCTTGCGCTCGGGCCTCTCTTCTCAAATAAACACTGGCAAGTTGCTGACCAGCTTCCCTCCTTCAGGGGGAGCATGCCTTTGTGAAAAGGCAGAACTGGTGTTACACAATCCCTCTGACCTCAGGCAAATACATCACTCACTCTGCTCTTTGCCTTGGTCTCCTTGCTTTGCAGGGTAGCGTGAGGGTAAAATCCATGCATGATTCTAGGTTGCTTGGATACTGTGTGCACTTAGGGCAAAATAAAAGAAAGAAAGAAAGAGAAAAATGCATCTTCTAGAGTCTTCCCTCTGGTCCCCACTTCTCCTCATGTAATTAACCAACTGCTGTGTCTTTCCTTGGGGACAGTTTGCCATCCTGAGCTGCCATTCTTGCTTCTCATCTGGTGTCCTCACTTCTCTCAGGTCTCTGCAACTTCTTTTCTTATCTGGGAACTTATAATTGACAAATCATCACCTTCTTCCAGCACGCTTCCTCCCTACTCTGTAACATCCCTGGGTGATGCCTGACCAATAAAACACACCTGCTGTCCTCATCTGGAGCTCTCTCTGCATTATATGTTCCCCAGAAGAAGCCTGTGCCACCAAGGAACAGCGGTGCACATTTTTGGTCTTACTGCTTTCAATTTTTTCAGTCTATTATATGTATGTCTCATTTATTTCCTACTAAGTCCATAGATATGTCATCTTTATTAACTAATTCCAAGCCAAGATTAAGATTTAGACTGCAGAAGACTACACACCCTCAAATCAATGGCACTACCAAAATTAACTGCTTAAAGTATGTGGGCAAATTCTGGACTGCAGTGTCCAAATCACCATCTCCACAGCTGGTTTCAGATGTGGAGGTAGCTCTGCATGCTGTAAATGTCGTCTTTTGAGCACTGCATAGCTTGTCCAGTGAAAGGTATTTTTTCTCCCAGAGAGAGCTTGTGCCTCATAGAATCACCAAGGTTGGAAAAGAGCTACAAGATCATCCAATCCAACTGTCCACCTATCTCCAACCGTTCTCACTAACCCATGTTCCTCAACACAGTGTCTAAACATTCCTTGAATGCCTCCAGGGTTGGTGACTCCACCACCTCCTTAGGCAGCCCATTCCAGCACCTGACCACTCTTTTGGAGAAGTATTTCCTAGCATCCAGTCTGAATTTCCCCTGGAGCAACTTAAAGCCATTTCCTCTCATCCTATCACTAGTTACACGAGAGAAGAGGCTGACCCCAGCTCACTACAACCTCCCTTCAGTCACTTTTTGGGAGCAGTAAGGTCTCCCCTGAGCCTCCTCTTCTCCAGACTGAACAATCCCAGTTTTCTCAGCCGTTCCTCATAAAGCCTGTGTTTCAGAACCCTCACAGCTTCACTGCCCTTCTCTGGACACACTCTAGGGCCTCAATGTCTTGCAGTGAGAGCCCCATACATCCTTAGAAGTCACAGCTAGAACTGTGGCAACCTGTTCTAGCGGATGGCAACTCTGCCCATGGAACCAGATCCAGCCCAAACCATTCTGTGGTTCTATTCAAATATACCCATGTAGTGATATTCATGATATTCAAGGCTGGTTTGGTGTTTGAGGTTCTGACGTGAGTTGAAATGACTTGCAGGGCTCAGTGAAAAGCGTGTGGCTGGGTTCAAATGGAGTGCTCATCAGTCAGCCCACCAGAAAGTAGTAGAGCTACAGTAGTTCATACCTGCTCACAAGCCTCAATTCCAATCAATTTTATCATGCATCTGTGTGCTCTACAGGATGTCCTGGACTTTCCAAGGCCGTTAGCTAGATATGCAGTACTTTTAACAAAAATTATATGTATGTAATTTTATATATACATGTGCAGGAATATGTGTATGTATGTATAGTGATGTACATCACTGGCAACGCATACCACTTTCTGAAAGCAAATGACAACAATTCCTTTCTTCTATACTGGGACACCTCAGTGGCACAGCCCAGTAACAGATGATGCTGAGTTGCTCTGGGGGATGCTTGCAGCAATTGGACTTGGTTAATTACCCTAAACACTCATTTTCTTTTCTCCTGTCCCCAGCATCAAGGCCACCTTTGCAAAGGCAACATATCAGCCAGAGTCATTCTGCTGAGCCACCTCACTCAGGGTGGAATATAAGAACATTAGGAACAGCCACTCATAAGTTTAATTTATAAGACTACAGCTATCTAGGTGTTGAGTCTGTGTGCAAGATACTGCAGCTGATGCAGTGTGTCCTGCCAAGCTTTGTACTGCTGGTGGCTGGGCAACTTCTGAAGTTTGTTTGCAGTGATGTTAGAGCTCAAGCATGATTTATTAGGGGTCTAATACTCTAAGCTGCCTTTCCCTCTATTCCCAAATGATCTTCTTGCTGTGTAGGTCGGGAAGTACCACTTCGCTGAGTATAACAGAGCTGAAGGTCACCCTGTGCTGTTCTTAGTTATCAAAAAGCACTTCTATCTTCTTTGCACATTTCCATTCTGTCTTGACCTTTGGCAGTCTGAATGCCTTGTTTCACTGCTTATAAGTCTCTCAGAAAGCCACACAGGGTCACAGCATGGTCCTCAGTGTGGTCCCATGGTTGTCCAGGCCTTATCTGCTAGCATGGGAATTGCCATCAGAATAAAGCAACGTGGGATACCTATTAACAGACCTGAGCTTCAGAGGAAATTCCTGCTGGATGGGAGCAGTGAAGCAAAAAATCACCAACCCAGCTTTTTGCTGAAATGTAGCTGCGAATGAAACTTTCTTTACAATACCAAGCCAAACCTTCTGTGAAATGCATCTCTTCATGACAGGACAAGGGGAACTGGCCACAAGTTGTGCCAGAGGTGGTTTAGGTTGGATACCAGGGAACACTTCTCTAACTTCTCTACAGAAAGTGCTGCTAAGCACTGGAATAGGCTCCCCAGGGAGGTATTTGAGTCACCATCCCTGAACGTGTTTAAAAACCATCTGTTTGAGGTGCCCAGGGACATGATGTAGCAGTGGGTTGTTGGAGTTAGGGCACTATGGTTGAGGTTTGACTTGGTGATCTTGAGGATCTTTTCCAACCTGAGCAATTCTATGATTCTGTGTTGTTGGGTGCTTTGCTTTAGGCTTTAAATGGTTAACTTCCACATCACAGTTTGTCTCCCTCATCCTTTCGTGGCTGATCAGAAATACACTGCAGTGAAATCCAGGTATTAGTTAAGATTTGTAAAGAAGCATAGATGCAAACGGTACCTTATAGATTACAGATAAGACATACTCCCTGTCTAAGAGGCTTTGAGATCTAAAGCAGCAAAGTTAAACACATGGCAGCACACTGGAAAATATTCCATGGTGAGGATTATCTGGGGTTAATGGTGATTAGGAGAGGAGTGCTGCTTGGAGGGCTGAATTTTAAGTAGCGCTTTGAAGAACAGAGAATGTTTGACACATGAACATGGTGAAGAGGCAAAGGCACAAGGCGAAAGAATGTGAAGAGGACGAAAAGAGAAATTAGATGGGAAGATAGAGATAAGGCAGTGTGCTCTGGAAAGAGGGTCTTGATCTTAGGCTTTACAGAAAAAACACAGGTTTTCACAATCATTGAAGGTAGAGAAGGAGTGATCCTAGCATGGCTGTGTTGGTGACTTCAAGTGTATGGTTGCATACCATGTAGTGTCCTGGTCTCAAAGAGAAAAGTGTGGACTTGAGAACCAAAGAAAAGACCGAATAACAAAGACTGGAAGAGTCAAAAGTCAATGGGAGTCAATGAGGGATGGAGAGGTGTGTTCTGGAAGAAATATGAACTTTTTCTGGGGGAAAAAATAGTGTTTGAGATGCAGATTCTGGGGTTGTTGTGCAGTGGAGGGGGACCCAGGAGCAGAGTGGTCAGTGCCCACTGCTGAGATTTGGCATTGTGGCTGTGTTGACAGCCACTGAAACACAGAAGAAATGCATAAGGAGAGAGTGTGGATGTAAACAAATATAGAGGTCCATCTAGTGATCCAGGTGAGCACCAACACACATAAAATGGGTCAGAAGAGCTCTTGTAGAGAGTGTGAGAGGAAAGGGTAGGAAGATTCAGAAGAGAATATCTATTCCACGACACCTCCATCTCTGTCCTACAGGGTTTGTTCTCTGTCTTCTCACACCCAATGTGGACAGACCAACTTCTTCTGTCTGGATGTGACTGAACATATCTATCTATTACGTTTCCAAAGACATATTGGTGCTTTTCCAGGCTGTGCCTCATTGTTGGGAAAAATCCCATGTAGGCAGACCTACATCACCAGTGAAGCTGAAACCTTGATGACTTCGATTGATGGTTGATTGCTCTCAGTGCTTCTCCATCTGTTCACCTGTCTGCCCATTGCTTTATGCTTTGCCTGTGAGCAAGGTGGACCCCTATTAGACCTTCAGTGTGTTGCAGTGGTGTGGGAAAGTCATGTTTTAGGCTAGATATTTCTCTCTTATAGCTGATGCTGTGTGAGCTGTCATCCTTCTCCTGGCCAATCTGCTGGTGGTGTCTCCTTTAGATGAATTTGTGTCGAGACATGCTCCATCTTCACATTGCTGTAATTTACTCAAGAACCAGAGGAAAATGAGATTGTTTCTCTTTTCCACTTGTACCTCTAAGAATTCTCTGTGGACCTCTTGTAACAAATATAATGACTCTCCCAAATATTGACCTACCAGCCATGCAATGACAGACGTGTTTACTATTGCTGCAATGTAGGTTTGCTCCAGACTTTCCTTTGTAGGGAAGTCATAATATGTAGAAAATCTGATGCACAGTCCAGTTTCACAATGATAAAGATCCAGAAAAAAGTCTGGGGCACCCACCCAGATGTGGCAGCTTGAAAACACCCCCCATGCAGAAGACACAGACTCGATGAGCCATTTTCAGGAGCACAAAAGCAGCAGAGGAAAGCAATCAACAGGGAAGTAGGTGGGTGGATCAAACACACACACACACACACAAAAGAAATTCATAAAAAAAAAAAAAAAGATTTCTTTTTTTTTCTATTTGTCTGTGCTTGTTGCAAAAATTCCCAGAAAAAGAATAGGGGTAGTAAATAGCATCATTTCACAAGCCAAAATTTGATTATGAGTGGAAAAACAAACTTGTCCAACAGCAGCTGCTGGTTTATATGTTGGCCATAAAACACTTGGTATTATGAAACAGCTAATAATATTTAGCAACTGCAGCAATCTAGTTAATTTTTTAATACATGTTCACTTACATCCTGTTTATCAGATGTTCCTGAACATCTGCAATATTGCAAATATGTATTGTCATGACAATGTGATTAGAAGAGATGTCTGCTTGGGGTGATGGTCATTAATTAAGGTTGTTTGATTTATAGACTGGAAAAACATGATGCAGGATAAAGCTATGGGTGAAATTAAGACAAGTCTTCAGCTACTCCAAATTGGTCTGGGTCATTCAGTCGAAATTCTGGTCCAAATTTCTATTCTGTTTTAATCAAAATCGTGCCATCTTGTAATTTGTTTGCCTATGTGCTTTAAAATTGTTACCATTGTTTCAAAAAAAGGTAGATGCGGCACTGAGGGATATGGTTTAGTGGGCATGGTGGTGGGTGGATGGTTGGACTAGATGATCTTAGAGGTCTTTTCCAACCTCAATGATTCCACGATTCTAAGATGGTATTTCTCTGATGTTACCCAAGACATGTAGATCAGGTTTGGGAGAGAATTGTAGCTTTACTGCAAAAGCAAGTATTAACCCTCAGAGATTTTCACCCAAGAAGTCTGAACAAAATTGGGTGTCAAATAAAATTTGCCCCCCAAATCCCAATTTCAGTGTTAGTTTTCCATTTTATAAATACAAGAGTTCCCACACAAGGATGCCCTAGGAGACATTAGTGCATGTTAGAGGAATCTCATGCTGCCAGTGGGATTTGGGGTGACTGGAGCAACTGCTTACACAACTACTGGATGGAATGCAGATTTAACATGCAAGCAGATGAAGAAGGAATCAATTAGGGGGATTGAACTCCGTGATCTCTAGAGGTCCCTTCCAACCCTTACAATTCTGTGATTCTCACTGTCCTGAGCCCTGATCATCTTCACTGAACTATTACACATGATGTGATGTAAGGCATCAACAGATTTTTCAGAGTGAGCCAAGCTCATAGCCATTTTTGGTGCAGGTACCACTGGTCTTATGAGGTTGGACTAGACAATCCCCAGAGGTCCTCTCCAAACCCTCCAATTCCATGATTCTGTGATTCTTGCAGCAAAAGAAGTAAATACAGAGGAAGAACAGGGGCTGAGTCCATTGGTCATCTGCATGTCTTAGTGGCTGCATTTTCCAGGTGTAATGTGGGTAATGTAAAGTGCATATTTAATGCCTGTCCTCTGCAGATAAGCAGGAGGCTTCCCTCCCAGGATCTTTTGGGAAGCTTTGAATCAGGGAGGAATAACTGCACCCTGATCAGTTTGTACAGTAGTAGCAAGAAGCGTTTGTGATAGCAGCCAAACAACTTATTTCCCCTTCTGGTGTGTAGGGATGTGCAGGAGTGAGTCCAAAATCAATACTACTCAGAAACACAACAACAGTGTGCACACATACATAATTAAATCTTCCTGCCTAAAATATCAGCTCAGAGCACATATTTACCTACTCGTGTTTCCCACTAAAAATAAACAGATTGAAGTCACAAGCCTATTGTGGGAGTAGGTGGGGGAAAAGCACCACAAAGTGAAGCACAGTGTGCTGACAGCAGTTCCTCAGTGCAATGCTTGCAGGCTCCCTTCCCATCTCACCCTCCCTTCAGCAGACTGGATGGAGCTGCTGGGCAATTCTTGCCAACAAATACTAGGACAGCACGCTTACTTTGTGTCTGTGTTTTTATCAGTTACTCACAGCTTCTGCAGCCACATTTCCATGTAGGAGTTATCAAAAGTTATCCTTTTTTTTTCTTGTTTTTTGATTTTTTTTTCCCCTAGCTTTTTGACTTTCTTTTATTCTTCATCAGGACACACTGAAGTGCCAGGCTAGGACTCAAATCCTAAGTTTGTTTTCTGGCTTTAACAGTGGCTCATTGGTTCCTTGGAAATGTGTTACACGCATAATGTGTGGGGTAGCATCCATCTATGCCCGTGCAAGGTTTTGTTTTTGTTCCGAGTAAAATTACTTTAAAAGCTCATTTGGATCATTTGCTGTTGGCTTTATGCAGCCAGGGTGAATCTCTGATGGGAAAAGAAGCAGCGATTGCAGAGAAAAAGAAAGGGAAAATTGGGATGCTGATTGACCTCATGATGTTCATTCTGTTTGATGTAAGAAGCAGTAAGCCACTCAACATCTTTTGATGTAACATCCATATTCAACCCAAATAGCTAAGCACATTGCATTTTCTGCAAGTCATAAATTGTAGAATCATTAAGGTTGCAAAGAACCTCTAAGATCATCAAGTCATCCAACCCCAACCCATCCCCACCATACCCACTAAACTGTGTCTCTCAGTACCACCTCTAAATTGTTCTTGAATGCCCCAGGGATGATGACCCAACCACCTCCCTGGGAAGCCTGTGCCAATGCCTCACCACTCTTTCAGAGAACAAATTTTTCCTAATATCCAATCTGAACCTCTCCTGGTGCAGCTTAAGGTCATTACCTCCTGTTCTATCACTTGCTGCCTTCCCCCAAAGGGCAGGTATTGTTTCTTGAGCTCAGAAAATGAACTTGGACCCTCCCTTTGCTTTGAGTTAAGTTGCACAAGAACTGCTCCTACCAAATGGTGTCTGAATTCCCTGTGCATTTTCCCTAAATGTAGCATTTAAGGGAGGGATGGATTGTCTAGGGTAGAGGTATAACAGGGATAACTCAGTAATGCTGTCACTGATATCCAGAGTATGGGCCCTGTTTCAGTTTAGCTTACTAAATTCTACGACTCCATGGTTATTAGAAATAATACCTTGGTGCATCTCTACAACCTGCCCAGATGGATGGAAGCCTAAATTGTGGAACTGGACTTACTGGACTCAGAACCTCCTGGATGAAGTTTACGGATCTCTCCATTTGCCTTGAACATTTTGTAGTTGTTATGTGCTGTTTTCCTGAGTGATCCACACAAGACCACTATTACAGTATTATTATTATTTTTAAGAGAGATTCTTTGTGGATTATGTCACTCACAGCTGGAAAATAGGTAACAGATCTCTTAGTTAAAAACTAAAATGAAAAATGCACCGTGCAACAAAATGAGTTTTGGATGAAATGTTCCAGACTAACTCTGAGAAAGGCATACTCCTATTTCTCAATGATCTTCATCCCTTAATGTTCCGTAGCCCTAAACATCTGTCCCAGAATATTCAGGCTTGAGGGTGCCAGAAAAAGGACTGGAGATTAAGGGCTTGAACTTCCTGGAGAAGCTACACTTGGCCAATAAAGGCTTTGGCTAAAAGATATAATGGGAGATGGATGAAGATCCATCTCAGAGCAGGAAGTGATGCCAGTAGTTTGCTCAGATGTAATGTTTTCAGTGGAGATTTATGGAGATGTTTTCTTGTTGTTGGCTTTTTTGGATGGGGAAAGGGGAAAATTGCTTCTTTTTGCAAAGTTAATCACCCTTCAGAAGTAATCTATCAGTAACAAAAGGAGAAGGACTGGGAGACCTCTTTGACTTTCAGCCGAGACCTTGGCAGAGCAGAAAATAAGGAGTTGCTTCCTTTTTTTCCTGCTAGCACTTGTAATATCTCCTCCAGTTCCACTGGGCATCAAACAGACACCAAATTTGGGAAAGACGATTTCCAGCACAAAGCATGATGCATGACCCCTTTGACAAGCAGCATTGGTGGGAAGTGCTGCACCTCGTGGTCTTTAACTAAACACAGGTGAAGCTCTGAGTTTATTCCTGAAGGCCGGGATTACTTCAGACGTCATGGATCAGAAAGATAAACAGAAGTCATAAAGTAACAAAGCTTTAAAAATAGTCCCATCTGTAAATTGCTCAGGGACTGCACATGGAGAGGAAGAGGACTACGTGACTCTGTAACTGGTGCTTTGTATGATTTTTGAAGGGTGGGTAGAACTCCTGCCATTGGTAGTTGCTGAGCTTATGTCTACGTGGTTCTGGTCTGTAGAAAACAGAGTGTCAGAGGGCTCAGGATCAGGATTGGGTGGCCTCTGGGTTACTATGATTCCATAGATCTAAGCTGTTTTTATTTCTCTGTCTAGCCCAGACGTAATCAAGTGCAGCCTGCATCTCTGACCTTATGAAATGTCCACTATTTATATCTCGTGGGATTAATTTCCCATGCCTAGCTCCTCCCTCCCTAGACTAAATTTTATAAATTTCATCCTTTCACCCTACCCCAGTGGAAGAAATGGGTTTCCTTTCCCAAATCCCATTCGAGATGATGGCAGCTTGGTGGCAACCCTTTTCATGACAGGGGGTTGAATCTGGAAGATTTTTAAGGTCCCTTTCAACCTAAGCTATTCTTTGGTTCCATTATGATCCCATGATACCTTTTATTCTCATCCCTGCTCAACAACAGCAAGGGGGAACTTGCTCAGGGATTTCAGTGCATGAAACTATCCAACCTTTTGCCTTTATTAAGGTCCAGAGGGGCTGAAAAATAATAGCAAGACAACAGTTCCTTTAGCACAATGGCTATCTTTCCCTCACTCAAAGATGCTGAGAAGGATGAAAACTGTTTTTCTTTTCCAAGGGAAATTGCCAGCCAGAGGTTTAAAAGTAGATAGGGTTGGCTCACAGATACAAATTGAAGGGCTTTTAGAGCCTAAAGCAAAATAATAATAAAAATAATTGACTTCTCTGTAAGAGGACAGTGAATTCCTGGCTCAGAGTGACTGGAAAGAAAAGGGTTGGAATAATCATAAAATATGACTGTTAATTATATTAATCAGAGTATGGGAGCAGTCTGGAAAGACCAGGCTGCTTTTCAATGACATAAATGGTACAGATTACTTCAGGGTTCTTGTTAACTAGCTGAGGGATACAGTCACTGATGTGTCATCTCTCCAGTCCTGCACACCAGTAAGATTAATTGGAAGGGTAAGTGACCATTATCGAGCCAAGCCAAATCCCAGTGCTCTCTGCTTTTATTGCAGGGCAGTTGTTAATCTTCCTTTTTTTTTTTTCCCCTCACATTCACACCAGTACAACCAGGAAAGCTTCCATTGGATTAATTATGAAAAATCAGAGAGAACTAGTACTCATCCCAGCTGCTCCATGGAAGGAATGCAGTAGTTATGGCTTCATGCCGTGTATGAACCAGGGTGGATCTGTGGATAGAAACAACTGCCTCACTAATGACTAAGCAGATTGATTTCTTCCACTGCTTCACTCAGCACCACACAAGGATCATTGGCATTTACAGAAATCTTACTGCCCCTGGAGTATTCTTTCCCAGAGCAATCTCAGTGTATCTGCTTGTAGCATCACTATGACTGTTAACAGTGCTTTGGGGTTTTGCTCAGTGCTATGCATCCCTGTCTCTTATTGCACAGTGCAGAACAAAGCTACAGATTACCATTGCACACAGGCTTAATCCAGACGTGTGCTACCTATCTCTTTCCTTATCACTGTTTCATTGGCTGTCTAATAAAAGTGCTGTGTGCATCTCATGGCAAATGACACAGAGGTCTTTGTACCCAGTTATATATACATATTGACTGACTACAGAAGAAGCCCTTTAGTCCTATCTTACTGCAGTAAAGCCTCACCAGTCTCTTCCTCTCTCTCTCTCAACATTTACTTTTGAACTGGAATAGCAGATGAATTGTGATTAAATTATTATTTATCAGGCAGCCTACACTGTATGAAGTTTTGTAAATGTCACTGTCTTTTAATCTGAAAGACAAATCTCATCTAGTGGGTGGGAATAACGTGTAGGAGGAGTTGCTGGTCAGCTTGATATTTTTGTCCTTTATCAAAGTAGCCTGAGGCTCCAAGGCTATATGTAAATCATTTTTCACCACACGAGCTCACTCCATTAAAAAACAAGTAGGAGGCTCAAATGGAGGCCTTCAGGGACTGGATTTTGATATTTTTCTGCCCCAAAGGGTACCAGGACAATATTGCTTCTGGATGCTGTGGAGCAGAAGGACTTGGAACAGTTTTTCAGCTCTCCATGCCAAGGCACTGTGAGCATTTTGAGTTGCCCTTGTGCTGCGCCATGGATGAGTTGTGCTTCAGCAGGATTCAGAGCTGAGCACTTCCTCGGTGTTTTCACTGCTGCCAGTACTTTCCAGGCTGTTCATCAGCATGTGTTTGGACAGAGCTTCCAAACCGTAACTTGGGGATGTCCCCATCTTGCACATATTGAAACTGTGGAGCATTTGTCTGGAGGGGGATCTGTAAGGGCAACAAAACTGTAGCCAAAAGCATGGCTGGGGCAAACTCTACCTAATCCTCAGCTTGTGCAGGTCAATGGAGCTACAAATGATGGAAAAGTATGAGCACTACCAAGCCAAGCATCCAAGCTGGTTAAAAATATCCAAAGTATTCAGGTTTCACTTCACCTATCACTGCAGTGCTGTTGCTGTTTTGCTGTTTTATGGTGTGCCACTTGGGTGGGAGAGGGCTAGAACGAAGACGTGGCAAAGATTAGGTTTGCAAGCAGCAAAGGTGATATGTACTGTGGACACAACTTTCTAGTGGTTTTCAGGGTGGTCTCAATTGTGGTTGACCAAGAGGACTTGAAGCTGACCAAAGTTTGTTGGGATTTCAGTGCGTCTTCCCCTGATAGAATCATAGAACCTTAGAATGGCTTAGTTTGGAAGGGATCTTCAAGATCATTGAGCTCCAACCCTCCATGCCATGGGTAGGGTTGCCACCCAACAGATCAAGCTGCCCAGGGCCCCAGCCAAGCTGGCCTTGAACGCCTCCAGAATCATAGCTTAGTTTAATTCTGAGAAGGTCAAGATGTATTTGCCAAACCGCTGCCGCCTTCACACACGGTGAGGGCTCATTGTGAGTCTTGCAAAGCCAGTTGTGGTTGGCACATCCCGTGTCAGCAGAGGCAGAGGGGGAAAACATCCCCCAAACCTGCTGCCCCCACTGCAGTGCTCTGAGATGAATGACACAGGTGCCAAAATTCCGTGTGAGCAACCAGAGGTATGACATGGAGTTTCCTTCAGCAGAGAGATTCTCATTGCATAGGCTGCTTCCATTTCTTCATTTCCTCTGCTGTGATGGTGCATTCTACTTTCAGTCTTATCTGGAGATCTTTGAGGCTGTGGAGGAGCTTTCGATTTAGTTGTATTTATCAGCACCTCATTTCAAGCCATAGCTGATGTCATCTCACATCTGTGCCTGATGGTACCTTGGTCTTCATTTACAGAAAAGGGGCTGAAGCATGATATTGCAGTATTAAATCATAGAATTATTGAGACTGCAAAAGACCACTAAGTTCATCAAGTCTATTATTGCCAAATCTAAATTAACCACTTCTGACCTCACAGAGTACCAGGAGAGTCCTGAAAGTAATGAGCACTTGAATTCTTCATTCTGAAGGCATCTAAAGAATAATTTGCAGCCTCTAGAATGGGATGGATCCATGTCAGGCTTTTCTGAGAACTCCAGTGTCCTCCTGTCCCCCTCCAAACTATGAGGAGGTTGGAATGTGTCAGCAGTGAATGGTCTTTTCTTTCTGTGAAATTGTGGCTGCCAAGAGGAATCATCTTGTGCAAGTCTTTGTTTTCTTAGTATTGCTCCTTCTTACCACACTTCCCTGGGCTGTGCTCCCACTGAGACCAGAAGAGAGCAAGCCACCTAAGCAAACCATTGACTCACACTTTCACCTCAAATTGGCAAAGACTGTCAAAGGCTGAGCCAGATATACTAGTTACACAAACCGAAAGAACTGCCAGCTAAATTTCTGCATGCTTTTCCTGTCTTCCATGAATTCTTCCCATACTTCAGATTCATTTGCTTAGGACTCATCTCATTGCTTGCTGTTCTGAGGTCATTACAACTCTTCGGAGATGTGAGAGGAGTATGTGCCTTGGTGCAAAGGCAGCTGGATCTGTAGGACTTGGTTTAGTCCTTACTTTGTCTTCCTTTGATAGGATGAGAGGGAATACCCTCAAGTTGTGCAAGGAAAGGTTCAGTTTGGATATTAGGAAAAAATTATTCTCGGGAAGAGTAATGATGCATTGACACAAGCTGCCCAGAAAGGTGGTGGAGTCACCGTCCCTGGAGGTGTTCAAGAACCATGGGGATGTGGCACTGAGTGGGCAACACTGGTGGTAGGTGGACAGTTGGGCTGGATGACCATAGAGATCTTTTGCATCTTTAATGATTCTACAATTCAAAGACGTCTACTGGAAACGCACCTCATGCCACCATCTCTTAGCGGTAGACAAGGAATCTCAATAGTTCACCTGGGTGCGTGTCCTTCCAGAGGGGAAGAAACAGGAGGCTGCTTTGGGTCAAACCATCTGGCCCAAAGACATGAGCAGTCACAGAAGAGCATGGAGCACGTCTTTCTATCAGCGCTAGCTTCTGTTGGATCAGGCCCAGGATGCATCATCGCGGCTGTGACGTGTGGTAGTATTCTTTTGTATACACAACTGTGTTACCAAGTAAGGTTTCTTTTCAGAATAGAACTGGTTGTACAGCAAGACTGTAGGCTTACAGGGAGGGGCAACATAAGGCAGACAGTGTTTTTGAAGCTAGAAACCCCCGCCCCTTTCCCCTTGAGTTTAATTTTTACAATGGTCTGTTGGGTTTGTTGCCAAATACCGGTTCATCACTTCTTTTGTGTGTGAAACCTTTGCAGCTGGGGACTTTCCATGGGACAGTTTGTTTGGAAAAAGTGATGTAAATTGTAAATTGAGTCTTAGTGTGTCTTAAAATATCTGAGCCTGGGAAAACATGTCATTTTACTGAAGGTAGTACAGATGCTCAGCAGGTATCTGTTGAAAAATCACACCTGTAATGAAAGCCATGGTTATTTCTAAAAATGGTTGTTAACAAGTGTAGCTGATCCTAAAACGAGATAATTAAGTTAATGTGTGAGATAAATTTTTTTTAAATTTCTTTTTTAACTTCCTATCAGTAAGTAGACTGTATAAAAGAATAATTGAGTGGAAATGAATGACAACTGGTAAATCAATAAGCGACTGGTAAAGTCCCCACATTTCTTTCAGTGTATTGCTCAAATACAGAAGAAAGCACTGTCTGGAGTTGAAAACCTGTGTCTTGAGCTGAACATTCTCTTGTGTTGCTATTTAGCAGAGGGATGAAGTTTGAGAGATGAATGGTTGGACTAGATGATCTTAGTGTTATTTTCCAACCTTAATCATTCTATGATTCTATGATCTTTAATTTGTCACCCAAGATGATCTTGCTGAATACTTTCCAATGAAAATAGACAAAATATTAAACTAAATTCAGAAGATAAATGTATATCATGCAGTGAAACTCTTGGTTAAATGACATCTTCCCAAACTAACGTTCTATGGTATTGAACGAACTGCATATATTTTTATATATATTCTTTTTTTTTTCCAGACTTATTATCCAATAACAGTAAAACCACAGTTGTTTGCATCTTGAAGGAATTTACATATGTGGATATTTAAAAATGTAATTCCTTTTAATTATTTAGATGCTCTCTTCTCAAGGGAAATTGGACATCATCTAACTGACATCTGATAAATTCAAACAAATGCCTCTGCTGTCTCTACTACAAATTCCCCACTGAAATGTAACTGCTTGGGAGTTGTAATATTCACCAGTATTTCAAAGTTCATTGCACCAGACCTTTTACATTCTGTAGAAAAGGGAAGAAAACTTAAACCACAGTATTTTTTAGACTGACATTTTAAAACCATGTTCTTAAATTAGGCTTTAAAATCTATATTTAGAAACTTCAAATTTGACAGTATTTCAAAGATGCTGAGCACCTCTGCTTTCTATTGGCACAGAAAAAAGCCTTGACACTTCTTTGAATGACATCACATTTCTCAGAATACCTAAATAATGCTGTCGGCACCAAATTTTGACTCATTTGCCTGAATTTTTGATGGTAAAATGGAGTTTCCAAAGCAGAGACTGTAAACTTACTGAAGCAAACCTCAGAGCTCGTGAAACAAATGCATCGTGGTTGTGACCACTTACAGGGGAATGTGGGTTTACCAAGGGATTTGACCACAAAAACTGTGGCAAAACATCTCCAGGAAAGGTAACTGACAAGAATTAAGACTGAAAAGAGAATTATATTAATTGATTCTCTGTTTATCAGTGATTTAGGGGTTGGTATAGTCTTTACAAAACATAGAGAAAGACATGCATCACTGGAACTTTTCTCCTGCTCTTCGTTTGAATGCAGCTGGGACCTTTCCAGCAAAGAGCAGATCTCACATCAGGGTGCAGAGAAAGCCTCTTTTGTGGTCTTTTCCAACTCTTTATTTCAGTCAAATGCTCCACTCCACTGTTTCAAGCTTTCTGATGTTTTCACTCCAGAGGCCTTGTGAATTCCCTCAGCTCCTGCAGCTTTCCTTGCTGTGCTTGCTGAAGCCATCCATACAACAAAGAGTAAAAAAAAAAGCAGTCTTTGAGATAAGGACATGAGAACAACTACCGCAGATGAACAACTCCTGGGGTAATTATTTTTCTCACAGGCACCTGACCACGGCTGAAATGTCCTGAGACAACCAACATCATCCGCAGTTCATAGAATCATAGAATCATTTGAGCTGGAAGAGACCTTTAAAAGCCATCTGGTCCAACTCTCCTGCAATGAGCAGGGATGCCTACAGCTCCATCAGAGCCTCATCCAGCCTGACCTTGGAGGTCTTCAGGGGTGGGGCTTCTACCTCTCTGGACAACCAGTTCCAGTGCTTCAACACCCTTGTTGTAAAAAGCTTTTTTCCTTATATCCAGTGTAAATCTCCCCTCTTTTTGTTTGAAACCATTTCCCCTTGTCCTATCACAGCAGACCCTGGCAAAGAGTCTGTTCCCTGCTTTCTGATAGACCCCCTACAGATGCCAAAAAGCTGAAATGATGACCGTACAGATGACCTTACCCTCTTGCTGCCACCAAGAGCAGCAGTTTTCTTCTAAAACTCACAGCTTTTGCCACTGGTACAGTTGGGTATGTTTGTGTTCAGGCCCTGGAGCTCACACCATTTGTCCCAAATCTCAAATCCTTTGAGAATTTGTCAGATTTCCATTCACCCTGCCAGAAGGAAGCATGAAGAGCCATCCAGCTGCTCCATTGCTGTTTTCAACTCAGAAGGGCAGCATCCACTGTGAGAATGAAAAGTAAAACAAAAGGCAAATTCCAGGATATTTTGGGTCAAGTTTTCCAGTCATGGTATTTCAGGCTTCCATGCTTTGTGTAACATATTGTGGGATGTGAAATCACTTGCACCTCCTGTATGCCGGGTACACAAAACATGAGGCACATCCCCAGAGGTCTCTCAGAGCTTTCATTGTGGCTGGCAATCTTATTGCAGCAGAAAGTTTCTACATATCCTGTAGTTCACAATGTTTAGACTTCCCGTTGCTACAGAGATTTAAGAACGATGAATAACAAGGTCTGACTCAGTTAAAGTACTCACAATTCAGACTGGAGTACCAGCTATAGCTTGTGTTATTTTATTATTTCTTCTCCCCTTCTTCTTCCCTTCCCTTCCCTTCCCTTCCCTTCCCTTCCCTTCCCTTCCCTTCCCTTCCCTTCCCTTCCCTTCCCTTCCCTTCCCTTCCCTTCCCTTCCCTTCCCTTCCCTTCCCTTCCCTTCCCTTCCCTTCCCTTCCCTTCCCTTCCCTTCCCTTCCCTTCCCTTCCCTTCCCTTCCCTTCCCTTCCCTTCCCTTCCCTTCCCTTCCCTTCCCTGTCGTTATTAATTAATTATTATTCTGCCAGATGAATTCATATCTTTCAAATGAGCCTCAGATTTTGCTGCAGAAGTGAACATTGGATTTGTACTCTACCACTGTCTGTGGGTAATCCAGTCACCCGTGAATCCTTTCATAGTGGAGAGAAATGAGTGCCTTTAGGTTACAGTTCATCTGAAATCTGCTTCCATGGAAGATGAATCGCATCCCAGGAGTTCAAGTTTCTCTGCTTTGGTTACAAGGAGAATCCAAGGTGACTCAAACCCTAGATAGATTCTGCCTTTGGCCAGACTAATCCCAGCTCTGTTTGTACTTCTATCTGTAAAATGGCTCTATGGGTCAACATGGTCACTCCGTGGATGTCCATGTTCTTTAAATGCTAGCAGTTACTTGTAGGTGGCAGCTGCTGTTTTTCACTATTAAGGACTCTGGGTGTCCAGAAGTGATGAAATGTAATGTGGGATGTAATGATTTACATACAGTTGTGTATTCATTAATTCGTGGTGGTGTTTAAAAAAATCAGAAGGATGAAAAATGAAACCACAGGAACCCACATCTAAGAGTGTTTGCACATTGATTTCTACCCTTAATAGGTGTTGAGAAAGATTTAGGAAGCCCCACTTATTATGGTTCATTCAATAAATATGACCTCAAGTTTTCCTAAAGGAGATGTGTAAGGGTGTATTTGCTGTTTTGTTGAGCAGCAGACATACAAAGATCAAAGATGGGACATTGAACCTTTTGCAGTTCCCTGATGATAATTCAAAACCTGCATTATTTTCTAGGTTTTTCTGGAATGTATTTAAATAACTTTAAACCTTTCTTCCTATGGAGAAGAGCATACCGAGGCTCAATATTTATTTTGGCCAAATTTCTTTGTGATGCTAAGATGTGAATTCAGGTTAATTACAATTAAATCCAACCCCCACCTGAATCAGGAACCTGACAAGTGAAGATTTCACCACATCAGGAGGTTCTGTATCATTTTCTTCTGATACTAATTGGGGTTGGGAGGAGAGGGAAATCTCGATCTTTTTCTGCTCCCAGTAAAAATACCCCTGGTCCCGACAGTGAACAGGAAAGGTGAGTACATGCTGCACAGCAGAATGTGAATGTGAAGTAGTGACTTCAGATTAAAATGATGACAAATCACTGAAAAAGGTTGAGCAGACGTTTCTTGTAGAGCGCTCAGAAAAAAAAAAATAGACGTAGAGATATTGCTGTGTTCATTCACTCCCCGGGAATTTCCCTTCATGCGGCATTAGTTTCATGACTAAGAATTATTTTCTGACTCGTCTGTGCTGTAATGGAGTAAATGAAAACAATCTTGACTGTGTGGGGCAGTAATTGTTTGCACCAGGTTTTTTTTTTATCGGAACGCTGAGATGATCTGATTATGAGTGGAAAGAAATTATGTAAGTTAAAAAATAAAAGCCCCAGGAGTCTTAGCTCTTCTGCTCCAGCCTTATACAGAAACTAGGCCTCCATACTCTATTTACTATAGCTTAACTACCATAACATGCAGCTTTGGAAAGTACCTTCGCACACTTTTCAGCAGCACAGGAGCTCACGTTATTGGTCATCTAGAACAGATTTCCCCCAAAATATCACTATTTCTAGGTTCCAAGAGTCTGAAGACTTAATCTATGGGCTGCCCAGAGAGGTTGTGGATGCCCCAACCCTGGGGGCATTCAAGGCAAGGCTGGATGTGGCTCTGTGCAGCCTGCTCTGGTGGTTGGTGACCTTGCCCACAGCAGGGGGGTTGAAACTAGATGATCTTGGAGGTCCTTTTCAACCCAGACTATTGTATGATTCTGTGATTCTATGAACTAAGGTCAGTGAAAGGCTTTGCTGTATGAGACATTGTACAAACATGGACTGGATAGGCGTAACTAATTATAGTTGTTACTGATAGTGGGGTTATATTCTTTATATTGTTGGGGAACTGATGTGTGGAGTAAAATCACACAGTAAATGTGGAGGTCTATTCCAACATTGGTGAGTCAATGATTCTAAACAGAAACTGAACCAGATCTTCCAAATGCATATATTATAATTTGCTTGAAGGTGTAGGGCATAACGAATAGATCCCATATAGATGGTAGGTGAACATTTAGTCCCAAAAGGTGAGAGAAATGAGACGTAAACATAGCTTGAGAAGAGCCCTGTTGCAAGAAAATCAGCTTGATCTTGAGCTAAAAAAAAAAAAAAAAGAACTCCATGGAGGGATATAAAGTAAGGAAGAAGGTTAAAATGATTTAATGAATAACAAGGAATCTTTGCTTTTTATTTGCCAAAGTGAGAGTAAAGGATGTGGCAATAATTGAAGCACCTGTATGGATGCTGTAAGAAAAGAATGTGTGCATATGTAACAGGAGAATCTGCAAAATGGAGTATAGCCTGGATGGAAAACTCAGAGCAAGTCTGAAGCTGAAGACTATACTATGGTAAAATTCTGATGTTTTCCAGGCTTTCAGGTCATCTTGACCTTAGCCTTTTTACAACCTTAAGCATCTTCATTTCCTTTAATGGAGTAAAAGCCTTTTATGTCTTTTGGCCACATTACTGAGCTGGTAGCATTGTTAATTTGCAGAACAGCAGAACAGGATCTCTGGGTCTCTTATATAAACTAAATGGCATCCTAATACATGGAGATTAGTGTGTGTCCCATGCTAATGCTTACTCGGCCATTCCCAATATAATGTGGTTTCTCCAAAGGGACAAATAATTCTGTTCATTCTCACAGCTCTGAATAATGTGCCTATCTCACAACCTAGACCAGCAGTGGCATTGGCTGTAATCAAGAAGAGAAAGCATGAAGGAAAGCTCAAGCTGCAGCTTGCTCCACAAAATCTATGAGGAAACCTTTTGTTTGCCATATTCCAATGCAAAGTTTGGTTATCGCTTAGATAAGCAACCTGAAACCAATTGCTATACTAAGGGCCAATCCAAAGCCAGGGCTTGAGTACAAGATGATTTTTCTTCAGTAGTAGGCTTCTTCTGATGTTCATACCAATCCCTTTAATGGGACTGCTGCAATTAAGTTTTGCCATTAGGAAGAAGTCCCCAGTTCGAGTTCTTTTGCTGCCTCTTTTGTTTTCACTGTGAAATAATAGACCACACATCTGGCAACTGGCATGATACCCAGTGCCTAGTAACGTGGACTGATTCCTGTGTGTTCTTCTCTCACTGATGAATTTATTTAACTCATCTTAAATGCTTTCCATAAAAGCATTTCTCTTGACACTAAACAGTTTGGTGCATAACACTAAATATTAGAATTTCTGTGTATCAGTGAGATACATCAGTGGTGGAGTTATCTTCACACAACACATTTAGAATCTGTAATTAATAGTCTATTGTTCAGTAGTCCTCATTTGGCTCTCTTGTAAAAGAAATGGAGACAGAGTCAGCAGCAAGAAATATCACAGTCACATTTTCCTCAAAATGATGGGAGTAAACATCTAGATTAGTTTGTAATTAATTAGTCATCACTTGAGCAGACTCCTAGAAGCTTTTTCTCATTGAGGTCACCAAAATACTGAGTACATGCTCGGTCCACTGACAAAACTAGCAAAGCAGGGAAGGGCACATTAAACCCTCCACACTTCAAATGGAAATTAAGATATTTGCTTACTCATACTGGACTCATCAAACATGATGTGCCTCACAATTCTGGAATAGATAATCAGAAATTAGACAAATATTCCTTCCTTGCTTGAGATTCTCATTCAAAATCCCATCAGCTTTTGTCCAAAAGCTCAAAATGCATGGCCATATTTATGTGTTAGGCCATTTCTTCCAGGGTATCCTCAGAGAATGATCCAGCATAACCAATTCACAGTGGCAAGGCTATTTCAGTAAGTTAATTTTCTGATTACTAGATGATTTGGAGCAAGGCTATGCCCTTCCACCCCAACCAAGCATTGCAATATCTTTGCATAGCTAACAACTGCATTTCAGAAGCTGCCCATAGCAAAAGCCAAATATTTATCTGGAGTTTGAAATACAGAAGATCATAAAGGCCCAGTTTAATGCTTTAATGGTCATTCCAAATTCCCAGCAAACCAAGTCTGTAGACCATAGAGGTGATGTGTGTTTGCTATGTAACACATTCAGTTACCACATTGAACACAAAAAAATATTGTGTGTGTGCGGATATATATATTTATATATCTATATATATATATCTTCTAGGAAAGAGACACATGACTCTCAGAAGGCTTTTCTGGCCTGTTTTGTCCATACTTTTGTCTCTGACTTCAGCACACTGTTGATATAGAACCATAACAGCTCTCTTGAGTTTTTCCAGACCCACTGCCCTGATCATCCACACCAAAGAAAATGTAATTTATACTTAAGAATGAGCCAACTCTAAAGCTTTGCTTCATGGAATGCTTCGTTTGAATCACTTCCTTTACTTGAATCACTGTATGGCTGAGGCTTCAGGCATCTCTGGGTCCATCTGGCCCAACACCCAGAGCATGGTGCCCAGAACCAAATCCAGGTGGCTTTTGGAGCTCCCCAAGGAGCAGTCCTCAGCCCTTCTGTGGTCCCCTTGACTTGCTTCAGTAAAGTAGCTGTGGCTTTTGAAGCATGCCTGGGGCTTCAAAAGTCAGGCAAATGTCCTACTTAAGCCTGAGGCCTAATTTCAAGACAACCTGTTGTTATCACTATGCTTTTGTGAGTTTGCATCTTACAAATTTCTAGAGATAAAAGCTATGAATGTGGCTATTCCTTGCCCCTGGAACTGGCTTTAGCCTCTGGGAATAACAACCCATACGTTCATCAGAGACAATGATGGGAAAGGCATCTGGATCACAGAATCATAGAATCATTGAGGCTGGATAAAGCAACATCATCATCTACTCTGTCAACTCATGCTACCGACAGCTCTAGACCATGTCACTCAGTGTGACATCCACTCTTTTCTTGAAAACCTCCAGGGACAGTGACTCCACCACCTCCCTGTGCAGCCCATTTCAGTGCATTACCACTCTTTCAGGGAAGAAATCTTTCCTAATGTCCAACCTTAACCTCCCCTAGTGCAATTGAGGCCACCACCTCTCATCCTATCACTGCTACCTGGGAGGAGAAGCCAACCCCTACCTTGCCACGACCTCCTTTCAGGGAGCTGTAGGGAGTGATAAGATCTCCCTTGAAACCACCTGAGTTCCCTCAGCCTCTCACTGTCAGATTTGTGCTTCAGACCCTTCACAGCTTCGTTGCCCTTCTCTGGACATGCCCCAGTGCCTCACTGTCTTTTCTGTAGTGACGTGGATCATGGTCCACTGAATGATAACTGCAGCAGGTTTTAAAACATGCTGACATTTGAGCATGTGTGTGGTTAGTATATTTCTGTCTGGATAATGGCAGCAGAAAGAAGATCAGGGTGGAAATGTCTCTCTAGGAACACAGAGCATTTTCTTGCATACTCTTTCAGGATCTGTTTATTATTTGATGCTGCCATGAAACCTCTCTGCACACCAGATTCTTAAGATAAGCTCATCCCAAGACCTATGTGTCAAGACAGCTGTGAAGTGGAGAATTTTCTGTCTTGAGAGGGCATGGTGAAATAAGCCATTGCAATGAATTACTCTCTTCCGTGGGAGAGAAAGGAATTCATGGAATGATTGAGCTGAGCTGTGTACAACCCAAGGCTGTGTGCCAAGGGACAGAGGATAGTCAGATCCCTTTTATAATTCATCCCCACTGGACTGGAAATACACACATCAGAGCAGCTGAAATAGCACAGATGGAAAACGCCAAGAGTCAGACACTAAGAACAACGTGAAAGGAGGCCACCTAAAACTGTACTCATGAGGTTTGCTTCCAAGAGAAGGCAAAAGATGCTCTGAGTTTGAACAGCAAGGTTTGTGTGGGTAGGACTCCACCAGGCAGGAGAGTGTCGGCATGTGAAACAGCAACATGCACACTTGGTGCTCCAGAGTCTCTAGTTCTGTAAAGACACAAAGGACATGGGCACAAAGGAGATGAAGAGCATCATCTCCCCTTTTTAGCTTGCTGATTTTTGTAGGCAAATTATTTTAACCTTTGGGTGAAGGAGGGATTTAAGGAGGGCCTCGAGGGAAGTCATAGGAAAGGATATCACAGTGCTCCTTCCCCATGGAAGGGTGAAAATGCAAGAATGAACATGATGACAGGCACCACGGTAGCGACAAAAATTTTATATCAATGACTATATCATGTATATGAAGGTATTTAGCTTCACCAACAACTAATAAACTGTGTCTTTATGCAAGGGCTGGGGTAGTGAACAGCACAACAAGTCCAGACTGTGGAACTGTATCTTCACTAAGGTTTGACTGGCCATAGCTTTCCACTTCTCCAGATCACACTTTAATCTCTGTCTTACCTCGTTCTACCTAATTTCTCACAGCCATCTGCTTAATTTGAGGGATCTGTTAGTCCTCAGCTAGTCACAACAACTTCACAGCCAACCTGCAGTCCCTTGGTGCCCAAACTGCAGTGTTTCTGGACCATTTGCCTCCTCTTTGCCTCTTTGTGTTTGGAGTAGATGATCTTAATGGTTTTTCCAACCTTAATGATTCTATGATTCTATAATTCCATGGCCAATGGAAACACATCGCACCAGGTATCACATTCACTGCCTTATCACTGAAGACACTGAAGTCTTGACTTGTTCCTCTTGTCTCAGAAAACTTTTACTGTAATCTAATGGTATAAAAACCCTGCTTGGCTGAAATCCTCGGCGCCATGATTTAACTGAACAGATTTATTGCTATACTTAAAATTCCCATCT
The DNA here is from genome assembly GCF_038088225.1 of Cyrtonyx montezumae. Taxonomy (NCBI): domain Eukaryota; kingdom Metazoa; phylum Chordata; class Aves; order Galliformes; family Odontophoridae; genus Cyrtonyx; species Cyrtonyx montezumae. The sequence continues at coordinate 558,120 of NW_027071848.1, forward strand.
CACAATCTTTGTAATTAATGGACACCCAAAGAACATATTTCATAGAAGTTTAGTACAGGAAAGGCTTTAAGGTTCTTAGATCATGAATCTGTTTTTTGTTTGGTGCAATATGAATTTGAAAAGGGGTGCTTTTTTCCCCTATGATCAAAAACAAAGTAGGTATGAGAAATACAATGAAGCAGAGTTCAAGAAAAGGGGGTGCGGATGACACAATATGTTTATTTATGTGATTAAAGAACCAGACTGAATCTCAAAGGATCAGATTTTCTTCCCAGCTCTGACAAAGACTAGTCTATGATCTTGGCTGAGATGCTTTGCCATATCTGGACTATGTTAGTAATTGTCTGGTGGGCATAGCAGTCAGAACTGCTTCTCAGGCACCGTCTAGACCTGAGGGTGCTCCATTTCTGCTGGTTGGCACCAACACATTCATATCAATAATTTGATCAGACTTCATGCCAGAGACTTAAGAAGGAGCCTTAGTTTGGTCGGTTCCTTGTGGTACCTGTCTAAAAAGCTCTGAATCCCAGGCAGATGCATCCTATTAGATGTCTCCAAGACATAACAGATGACAATGTGTATTTTTGTACTGGTTCTTCTTCATGGAGGTGACCTGGGATCTCATTACCAGTTATTAATAAGAGACTTGCTCTCTATTTCCCTTCAATTGCTCTTCCTTAGGACACAAACTGGCAAGCTCTTTACTATCATGGGACAAGAAGTGTTCTCTGAGCAGAAATATTAAGCAATTAAATCTAGCAACATGGAAACAAATGCTGATGTTGAAGCAGAAGGAGCAGATGTCCATGGTTAAGGCATGCTCCCTTCTTCCAGCCTGACTAGTGGAAGGTGTATGCTCCTTTGGAGATCTTTTCTCTAGTGAGTTACTTCTGCACATTCATCCTGTAGGCACCTAACACTTTGCAGACCTGATTTCACCATGTGGTAAAGGAGAAAAACAACAACAAAGCAACAACTCATCAACCCAAGTCTGAAGTTCTCAGTACACAGCTGCTCAGATCCTACTGATCTCCATAGGATTCTGGGGATAGCCTCATATCCAGTGTAACCAGTGATAGGACTAGAGGGAATAGCTCCAAGTTGCAGCAGTGGAGGTTGGATATTTGGAAAAATTTCTTCTGTGAAAGAGTGGTCAGATTCTGGAATGAGCTCCACCAGGGAGGAGGAGGAGTTCAAGAAAAGTAATAAGGGTCAGGGAAATACTGGTGGTAGGTCGATGGTTGTACTGGATGATCTTGAAGGTCTCTTCCAACCTTGATGATTCTGTGATTCTATGCTTTTAGTGCGCTTTTGCCCTCTTATATCTTCTCAACTCTTGCCCTACAAAATGGAAGTGATGACACATCCTTTCTTGTGTTGATGTTCATGGGATGCTCTTTGGAAATGGGAAATCTCTTACTAAATATTTTCATAGAATCCTTAAGGTTGGAAGAGATCACAAGGTCACAATTCCAACTGTCAACCCATTCCCACCATGCCCAGCAGATGTGTCACTCACTGCAACATCTACCATTCTCTTGAATTCCCCCAGGGACGATGACTCCACCACTTCCCTGGGCAGTCTGTTTCAATGCATCACCACTCTTTCTGAGAAGCAGTTTTTCCTAATATCCAATCTGATATTTACTCAGTGTTTGGAGCAGGCTTTTGTAGTACCACCTTGTATTTCTTGTGAATGCTGTTGACAGTGTTGCCCATAGTCTGGTATGTGAATGTCACAAGACCTTATAAAGTTCTGTCAGAGCAACCAGAGGTGTTTTCTGAAGAACTTGGTCTGGCCAACATATCATTTTCATCTCTCCCATTCCAATTTTTACTGAGCATTCCTACCCTGAGATCAACTTGAGTGCAAATTTTGTGTTTTCTCTTAGCCTTGAGATATTCACAACATATGAGGGTCTGCAAAGTCAGTGGTAGGAGACGGGTCTTCACCCTAACAGCAGCTTTCACACACACCATGATGAGTATTTCTCAGGAACCCTCACTTACATTCCTGAACCACAATAAAAATATGATCATTACGCGGCTCCAGAGATGACTGTAAGATATAAAAGGAGATAGGGTGGGGTTGGGGGATATCCCAGAGGACAGAGAAGTAGCCCGTTCCCACAGAAGGACTAGAGGGTGTGTGGCTGATCCCAGCCATTTTCGAGGGTAAACTGAGGGCATGTTAACAGAAGTCAATGACATGAACTAAACTGGGTGGCTGGGAGGAGACCTTTCCAGAGATGGTACCAGATGCAGATGGAATCCTAATGGGACCAATATGTTGAGAACTTCATAGACTGCAAATCCCATCCCAGTGATCCAAGTGCTGGGATCAAGTATGAAAATCCCACCAAAATCATAAGCTGAAATGTTAGTCATTGTCTGAATAATTGAAACCTGACAATGTAACAGCTGCTTTGGTCAGAGATGTTTCATATTTGAAAGGCCCCATATGGAGAAAGTTTGAATCAGAAATACAGTGAAGCCAAAAGGGAATGAGACATTAAGCCATGACAAGGGATGAAAGAGAATATTTCAATATGTAAACAAGAGGAAATCTCCTGGGTTGCAGAGACAAATATCAAAAGGACAATGGCCAACAATGACATGGGGAAAGAGAGGTTGAAGCAGAGTTAATTTCACTGTCTGCTGTAAGTTTTATGTGCAAATGCATCAGAATGTCAATGAATAGGCATTTCCTGGCCAAGTCTGCATTGTTCATTTATTTCTGGTTTTAGTTTAATGTATAATTGGCACTTATTACTTGCACGATAGATGTATCATGGGGTTGCTAGCAGCAAGAAATGGGACAAAAAAGTGGAAAATTGAGACCAAACTCCTTTCTGTCATGTCCCACCTCAAAATATTTTTGACCACACAGCTTAACTGGGCCTAGGACTTTGTTCCAATACAACCAGGACATTGGTGTCCTCATGGACAACAGGGTGACCATGAGCCAGCAGTGACCAAGAAGGCCTATGATACTTCAGGGTGCATTAGAAAGAGAATGGCCAACGGGGTGAGGGATGTGATCCTACCCCTAGGAACTGAAACTAGGTGATTCCCAGAGTTTCCTCCCAGCCCCTATGATTCTCCCTCAACTTGCTGTGTTTGCCTGAGTTCTTCACGCCAACAGTGACAAAGTACCTTGGGTTTCTCTGATTTGCCTGGGAAGCCTTTGATTTTGCTGGGGCTAAATGTGCAGAATGGAAGTGGAGGTTTGGGTCACTTCACAGATTGTGCAGGTGGTTTGGAGTTGACCAGAAAACTTTTCAAGCTGTTTTACAGGCATGTAAGAACATAAAATGACTGTGCTTACCTAGACTAACTCTGTAACATTTCCACATTGCTCCTGAGGTGGAAGCTTAGCAAAGGAGCATAAAAACAAACCCAGAGAGTAGTAGTACTGCCCCAATACATCCTTACAGACTTGAGAGCTGTGCCTCAGGGACATGCCAAGCTACAGATTGTATTGAAGAGCCTCTGATGAGCACTTCTTCCCTTCAATGCAGCTGTCTTGGGAATCTGTATAAATATGTGGTATTTGTAATGTCTCCTGAAAAAAAGTTCCTTCACTGAACCACAAATTTTGTGAAAAAGCAGAAGTTTGAGGTTTTTCTCATCCTTCTGCCTAATAACACCATTTAGTGGCTCCAATTCTGTCATTATAGGAAAGAATAAACAATTATGCTCTATGCCATGGTGTATCTGTAAATACAGTTACTATGTGTATCTTCAGTAATCTTTAATCAGGAAACGGTTGCATTCCTTCTATTGACAAAAACATTTTACACTTCTAATCCTTTTAATACTTTTTTTCTGTTACTGATGATGAGTAAAACTCAGAAAGCTAAGGAGTTTTCAAGGTTTGGGTATTCTGTTTTTTTTTTTTCAGTCACATATTCTGTAGTTTTCTCTCTCTTCTCCAGCAATAACTTCCTTGTAATAGATTTTCCTAAATGTTTTTTAACCATAACAGAACATTCAGGTGATTTTTTTTTGTAGATATTACACTTAGGGCATCAACTTCTCCTTTATAAGTGCCAAGGGGTAGTTCTGGGAGATTCACTCTGTAGGAAAAATGGTTTTTATGTCAAGTTGCTTAATATAGCATTTAGTGCCTTTGATTTTTATCCCTCAACCACTCTTCAAGATGAGCTCTTTCTGTGACTTTTCTCAGTCTCTTTCCTCTTTAGGATTCCTAATAACTGAATGTCCTTCACGTAAATGTCACCTCATTTTTCACTTTCTTTCTTTTCCAGATGATTTATAGATGTACTTCTTGTTCCAGACTGTATCCTACATCCTGTGGATGTCCCCTGGTGATACACCTCCACTGAGAGAAAACAGTCATATATCTCAACCCCTCAAGCTGTATCAATCTCTGAAATTTTTGCCTTCTATCTCATGCCTTCTTCTGAAAGTACTGTACAACTAAAGGATTGTGTGAGTTAAGATTCTTTTTAAGACCTTTTTCTGTTCTTTTCTCCCCATTTCCTTAAGAAGAGACCCCAGAAAAAATATTCTTAAGGTGTTTTTGATGCAGGAAATTCCATTAGACTCAATACACCCATCATGAAAGTTATGTGTAACTTACATATGCTTAGGCAAGTATTCAGTTGAACACAACCTTAGAATCTTCCTACATACTCTGAGGGGTCTCTTTGGGTCTTCTGTTGATGTAGCTGTATTTGGCTGTTACCATGGACAAGTTTTTGTTGATGGGAAGAAAGGCTATGTTAGCAGGCTAGACATGAAATGTGTGCGTGTATAAAGTACCAGACAACACGAATTATTTTTTGACGTGGTACAGCTTCTGTTTGAGCAAACCATACTGCTCTTGTGACCCCTTGTGAATCATCAGTATGCTGGCCAAATCTTTCTCTGTTCTTTCAGGCATTGCTATGTCTCTTGTCTTTTTATCTTTTTCAAAGCTGGGAAGCTATTGCTTGTCTAGCTCTCTTCAGCAGGATCCAGAGATAGGGCTGTGCATCTTCCTGACTCTGTTTGGTACTGTCTCAGCTCTGGTGGTGCTGTTTCTCCCTAGCAGAGTTAAGCAGAGTTAACAATCACCTGGGGATGCTTCTGCTGGAACATGCATCTTTCCTTGGGTATATCCTAGGGAAGGAAGAATAAGGTCTCTATAGGTTCATAGGTTCATAGGTTCATAAGGTTGGAAAGGACCTACAAGATCATCTAGTCCAACCATCCTCCTATCACTATCCCTACCCAACTACTAAATCAAATCCCTTAGCAATGGGGAATGGGACACAGAATTGTGGAATAGCTTGGGTTGCCATTCTCAAAGCTCACCCAGTTCCAACCCCCTGCCACGGGCTTGTTGCCACTCACCATATCAGGCTGCCCAGCCTTGCCTTGAGTGCCTCCAGGGATGGGGCATCCGCAACCTCTCTGGACAACCTGTTCCAGTGTGTCACTGCCCTCTGAGAGAAAAACCACCTCCTAACATCAAACCTAAATATCCCCTGTCTTAGTTTAAAGCCATTCCCTCTTGTCCTATCACCATCAGGCCGTGTAAAATGTCACCCTCCCTCATGCTTTTGAGCACCCTTCAAGTACTGGAAGGTTGCAATGAAGTCATGCAGTACTTCAGATGGGGCCTTACAAGGGCAGAGCAGAGGGGGACTATCCCCTCCCTGCCTGCTTTCACTCTAAATTATGTCAAAGTATGGTGAAATATGTATCTGCTCCTGTTATAGTTAACAGTTTTCTAAGTCTTTACTTTTTATCTAATTCATTTCTTTTTAAGGGTATGTTTCACCAAGGTCCAGACGTCTGCCTTTGAAGTATCCCACTGACTTCAAACTTTCTCCTCTGTGTGAGTAAGAGGAAAATGCATTCCTGAAATAGCTTTATTTCTCATGGACACAGTTTCAAGCCCTCCCTTTGTACAGAGATGCATGAAGCACTGATGGGGAACACATGATGCACTGTATTTTTCTCATTGAACTTACTGTCCCTATTACACATCAGCCTGCAAGGTATCCCTTTAGTGTTTTTATTCCTAGTCATCTCTGCGATGTAAAATGAAACATCCATTGGAATAATTCATACCATAATATGATTCACAGCATTTTTTGTCTACAGGAGACACTAAGTTTTGAAGCAGCATCAGACAAACACAAGGAAATCAGGGAGCATATTGATGGATATTATACCAAAGGCAAGGGCTGCAGGCAAGGTGTTTGAAGGCCCATTATTTTCATTAATAGATCTATAGCCTTCAGAAAAAAATAAAAATAAAGCAGGATTAGATTCAGTTATCCTGCCTGGAATGAAAACTGTGAGTAGTACAAGGATTTTCCTGGGCTCCTGTGAGCTGTGGTTTGCAGATATTGTACAGAGGGCACAATAGCTCTGCAAGCATCAGTTGTTCAGAGTGTGTACTTTCAAGACAGAAAAGAGGCTGAATTTGATGGATAGGCCAAGTCCAGTTTTCTGGCAGTTTCCTTTAGAGGACTGCAAGCACAAACTGTAGAAATCCCAGTTTATGTGATACCTGACATTCCCTCTATTACATTCTCCTGCCTCTGGCAGTGGTCTGCATTGAGCACTTAGAGAAGGGGATTGAAAGGGATTTCTCCCCCAACAAACTCATATCTGCTAGTGACTGGGACTAGAGCAATTCCACATCTGTAACAGACATTTCGGTCTTGTTTATCTGTCCTGCTCAGGACTTAAACTTTGTCTTCTTCATGTGCATCAGAAGAAACCTTATCCCCTTTATGACTGCTTCAAACCATGGCCAAATCACAAAGAAAGCTTACCCAACACAAAGGACCCTGATCATTTCTAAATTACATCTCTGGGAAGAGTTCAATTATAACTGTTTCCTAAGTGTGGAAACAAACACTTTGTGTGGGTAGCCTCAGTGGTTAAGAACCTCCTACCACATCCTGATTTACAGTCCAAGAAAATTGTCTTCCTGCTAGGTGGGACTAGAACAAAAGGAAAATCTCCTTTTAGATCTCCTAGATATAAAAACTTTCCTCAGAAAAAAAAAGAAAAAAACAATAAGCAAACATAAATACCAACCATCCCAAACTCTGTCTCTTCTTGTACATTCTCCTATGTAAAACAGCTGGGAGCAGCTTGTTAGGAGACTCCAATTGCCTTATCTGCTTTTGGTCAGCCTGTCCACTGTCACAAAAAGTGAATAATAACTGAAAAAGTACTTTTCATGACAGCCACCAGATAGCTAACATGGGGAACACTGGATAAGAAAACTGCTCCCCACTCTTTTCTTCATAGAAACCCTCCTCACCTAAATGGAGCTGACAAAGCTGATAGCAGATATCTTGACAGGATGATTTATTACTGTCCTTTTCCTAGAAAAAGGAACAAAGGAAAAATACATAACATTTTTTTTTTTGGTCTGGGCTGAACCACGTATCCAGGGATTTAGTGCATTTTATCTTTCCCCTCTCTTCAATGTATGTGACATGGGTTTATCACTTCTTTGTCATTCCCAGTTTATTTTTGGAGTGTCAAAACAAATTCATCGTAGCCGTAGGAAATGTTTCATCAGCTTAACTTAAGTCACTTTAAAATGAAGAATTCAAGTTGCATCAAGGGTCAGTTCATGTTTTCCTGCACCAGGACTGCTCTGGGAGCCCTTTCAGGTGCAAATCACCACATAGCAGTGGGGTGGGTTGTGCTAGAATGTGGGGAAAATTGATCTACCCATCCTATCAAGGTAAATATATAACTATCGTGACATAAAGCACCATGGACATTTGGATTACACGGGGTGCACAACCAAGTGAGGCAAAGCTCTGGCTGCAGGACAGATGTCCCAGCCTATCTGAAATCAATATCAGGGGTGAAAAGCAAAAAACCAGGTCTATATCTATCTTCAAACTGAGTAATTGGACTGAGTCTTTGCCGAACATCAAATGGTTTCTCATCTACAGCCAGATTCTGTTATCACACTTGACAGATATTAAAAATGAGTGGTGATATGACAGACTCCTCTCTGGAAGAGAAATGGTTTATAGTGTAGAAGATGCATCTCAAACTTCTTGAAACCTGTCCTACTGAGCTGTGTGGTTCCTGGTTGATTACCTTTGGTGCCTGTGGAGTCCAAGTTATATTTTTGAGTCATTTATAAAATCTCTTTCTCTTCTTCTCATCCCTGTGTGGGGTCTCAGACCTGCATTTGTATTGGCTCTCTCTTGCCCATCTCTCTGTCTTCATGCAGTTAGTGGGAACAGAACATGGCTGAGACACAGGGCAGACACAAAAACCCACTCATGGTTCAGTAAAATCTGCTTTGGGAGGATTAGACAGAGACAAAATGGATTATACCTAATAACAAAGGAATTAGAAAAGTTACCATTTCCAAGGTTTTGTGGCTAACTTTGTGATAATCTTATCTGAGTTGTAAGCTCAGACCAGAAAACTGCAATAACAGCTCCCACGTAAAGCCCTTATCTTCTTTCTGTTAGGTATCAGATATCATCTAACAGATGAAACAGTAAACTGAGAGTCAAGAAATCAACATTCAGTATCTAATTCGCTATTTCACTTTGTGTTACTTAACACAGAATTACTCTGTGCTTTAGCTCCCTTTGGGCAAAATGTAAATATCAATACTGTTTCACAAGAGGATTATAGCTGTTAAATGCTTGTAGAGTCATTCAGATACCATAGCCATGAGAGCTATGGAAAAATCTATACATAAATCAGCACTGTTTACATTTCTACTGATAGCAGAGATATTACAGTCTTTCTTGTATGTTTTTTTTAATACCCAAGTGTGGAGAAGATATCGCCTCTGTAAAAAAAAAATCATTTCATCATCATAATAGCACAAAAAAAAAAGGAGAATAAATACTTCGTAGCAATGTTATTATTTGCATCTTCAAAGCACTGTTCAAATTTCTGCCAGGAAGATGACTTTCCAGTCTGACATTCAGATTCCCAGGGTATTGTTTCTATTTTGGTGAGATGTTTATTATGACAGCATGACCTTCCTAAAAGAATAAACTCAACATTTGAGAACCCATTCCTGGGCAGAACTGCATCAAAAACTTTGTTTTTAAGTAACTCTTTTAAAATATGTCTAAATGTGTTTATGAATAATCTCATTCTTTAATATGAATTGACCAGGAGATGTCTTTGCATGTCATAGAATCATAGAATGGTTAGGGTTGGAAGGAGCATCAAAGATCATCTAGATCCAACCCCCCCCCCATATAAGAATGATGCAAGTCTTTCTCCTCTGGTGCATCAGTTGGAGGGATGCCTTTGTTGGAGGGGTTGAATTTTAACCTCGTAAATGTAGTTTTGGAGAAAAAATCTGAAAAGATATGTGCTAAGGAGGTCATCTTCTGCCATTCCCTTTTTCAGAGGTGAAGAAGAGCACAGAGAGTAGTGTGGCTGTGCCTGGAATAGTGAACTATTGCTTGTTTATACAGGTAGAGATCTGAGCTTTGGATGAGTCACCCTGTGGGGATGTCCCTCATTCTGAGCATGTAGAGCCAATGGCCACAGGAAAGGATCCTCTGCAAAGTCATTACCTTCAGAGAGCTCAGAACTGGTTTTCAGAAAACTAAGTCTCCAAAATTCAGACTGGATGCCCTGAAAATAATTGCTAAGGACCCCACGGTGTTGCTCCTCTGAACTCTTGGGTGGGAATGTTCTCCCTTCACTGTGAAGGAGCCATGTAGCTTGGTCAACCTCAGGTTTGGTCAACCTCGAATTCCTAGGAGAGTGTGGCTCTGTCAGTTGGCATCTACAAGCAGTGAGAAGGATCTGGCAAAGGGTCTGTTTGCCAGACCCTTCTTTATAAACATAATAACGAATGTCAACCAGAGGTCTTCAAGACAGTCATGAAAATAAACTGCTAAGAGGAAGGTTAGGGACCTGATGAGACCTCACTTCATCCTTCCAGTACTTAGAAAGAGCTTATAAGCAGGAAAGGGAACAATTTTTTACGCAGTCTGATAGTGATAGGACAAGGGGGAATAGATTTTAACTAATAGAGTGGAAATTTAGGTTAGAAGTTAGGAAAAAAATCTTTACACAGAGAGCAGTGAGGAACAAGAACAAGATCCTTAGAGAATCTGTGGATGCTTCATAATTGGAGGTGTTCAAAGTCAGGCTGGATTGAGCCTTGAGCAGCCTGATCTGGTGGGTGGCTACCAACTCATGTCAGTGGTTGGAACTTGAATGACCTTTGAAGTCCTCTGCAACCCAAGTTATCCTACAATTCTATGATTCTACGGCTGTAGCTGAGAGAAAGGTTGTAGCCTGACATCAGGAATCACCTGCATAACCTCAGTTTGGAAAAGACCAGGTGCTTGTTTGGTCATGGATCTGAGATTCAAGGTCTAATTTATGCATTGGGAATGAGGGAGCAGAATGGAGAACAGTCTGCTCAGCAGAGATATCATATTTAACATTTCATATCATTTTCTTTGTTCCATAGAAACACAGTCTCAGAATACTGATTTGGAAGGGACCCACAAGGGTCAGCTCCCACAAGAGAGCTGGAGACCACCATGATGAGATGTGGGCAATCATAAGGAGCTGTAGGGCCATATGGAACTGCAGGACGCCATGAGCCCTCCCCTCAGCTTCCTATTCTCTGTGCCAAACAACTCAAGGGAGCTCAGCCACTCCTCACACACCCTTTGCCCTCCATACCCTCCCCATCTTTGTAGCCCTTGTATGGATGCTCTTTAATAGCTTTATGTCCTTCCAATATCATGGCACCCAAACTGGCACCTGGTGCTTGAGGTGAGGCTGCAGCAGCAGAGCAGAACTGGACAGAGCCATCCCTCACCTGGTGGCAGTGCTGGACTGTGCAGTGCACCCCAGGTCATGCTTGGCCCTCTTTAGCTCCAGGACATGCTGCTGACTCAGATCCAACTCGCTGTCAAACAGAACCCACAGATCCCTTTCAAGGGCTGCTCTCTGGCCTCCCATCCCCTGGTCTGTACACGGAGACAGGGTTGTCTCATCCCAAACATCGCCCTCCCCACCTAAGCAACAGATTGAACTTTTTCAAGAGGGAGATGTCTTCCAGCTGCAGCACTGAAACCAGCCACGTTGCAGGAACGGCCTCACTGTGGCTTCCCATTGTGCTGACAGGGCGCAGAGCAGCAACAAGCAGTGTAAACAGTTCAGTCCGGAGAAATAAACATTAGACTAAAGATTATTTAATGACTGCTTTTAATTAAGTAATTCACTAACCAAGGTTGGCAGCATGGTGTCCCGCCTCCTAAGAGGAGCCTGCGGATTTTACAGCCCGCAAGAGGTGTAAAACAGGAGAATTTCTATGAAGTGCAGAGGTTGTGTAAATTTACACCAAGATAAGGGTCTGGTACTGTCAATTTTCCACTCAATTCCATTGGAGCTAGTGCAGACCCAGCTTTAGCAAGACTAAAAGCTTTCAAAGAGGTGCAGTCTCTTGGAAATAGAAGAGAGAAGATCAGTCCTTCAAGATTTCCTGCACCTTCTGTAGCAGAAATGACCAAAGAGACAAACAGAAAAACACATCGGCACAGTTCCTGGTATAGCCAAGCATCCCTTTAAACATCTTTCTCCATCTGGAATATACATAATTGCTATCTTCCGGTTCAAACCACAAATAAAAGGCACTGTAAACATTTCAGAAGGGCCTGGATTCATCCTACCTAAATATAAGCAATGAGCTGTGCTTTCCATGTTACGAGGACAACACCCTAGGCTCACTCTATAATTAATAGAGCGTATATATTTTCTATGTCACCAAGCCAAAGAAAGACAAAGACAAAAGACCTGATCTAAGGCTGACGTTCACTGTGTACAGTTACAGATCTCTAGAGTCAGTGGTTTGTGTTGAATTTACAGCAGGCTGCCCAGGGAGTCTCCATCCCTGGAGGTTTTCAAGTAAAGAGTAGAATGACACGACCTGAAGCTGTCACAGGCATGGGTTGACGGTTGGACTAGATGATCTTAGTGGTCTTTCCAGCCTTAATGATTCTGCAATTCTTGGATTCTACATAGCCTGGGCTCTGAGGCACCAAGACAATGTGGACAGTGCTCATCCACCAGTATGGTGTGATGGTGGGATGAACCCACAAAGATGCTGACTGCTCTAGGTGGTGAATCAAGATACATGGAGGAGTTTGGAGGTGCGAAGCTTGCTGAATCAGTGTTGGAAGGATGCATGACTGGCTCTTATTTTGGACTGAGCTCCAGCCTGAACAGGGTCAGCGAGCTTGGGAACATTGAACACAGGTGGACATGCAAACGTTGAAGTTTCAAGCTCATCTCTGAGATGATTTTACTCAGTAAAGTGTGTAGTAAGTATTTATTTAGGAGTCCATTACTACTTTGTCAGATAGATAATGTGAGGTTTGATGTCCAAAGGGGTGTATACACATTCATAACTATGATAGCACAAAATATACACGTGATTTAGTAGTGAGTTTCCTACATAGCATCAGTGTCTCCTCCCCTTCTGATTATTCAAGTGGTCATCCTTCCAGCATGAGTGTGGCATAGAGGAGGTCCCACTAGAATACTACAGCAAAGGGAGGCTGTTTGCTGTCTGCCAGAAAAGGAGCCCTCACATGGGAGATTAATAGAAGTTAAGGCTGTGTTCGGACTGTGAGAGCTTATTTTAACAAGTTATATTCTGTCATGCTCCAAATTCTTACGTGTTTTCTTGCATCAGACTTCAATAGTCCCATCTCCTGACATGGTTATCCTGCCCTGCTGGATTCTCCAGGTGCAAGAAAGGAAATAATTCTTTATCCTTGGCAGAAAATAACAAACTATGTTTTAATGTCATGTCCATAGAGACAAAATCTAAGATGACAGAAATTAAGATTTATTGGAGACAGGGAATCAAAGAAGATGATGTATCAGTAGATCATGCTCTAGACCTGACAGTTTCGACGGCCTGGATTTATTTTCAAGCAGCTTGCTGATTCATGATCTGCACTCCTTGGAGGTTGCATTTGTGATTGGACCCAGATGTTCGTCACAGGGAATGAACGATGTAATCTCTGTGATAAAAATGGAGAAAATGTTGGTAGTTTTGTTGGCTGCAACCAAAAAGTGAAAGGGTTCTTGAAGCATGTATACAGCAGGGTGAGTTCTTGGAGGAAATGACTAAAAGGTGATGTGTTCTGTCTTGTTTCTTTGTGTTTGTTTCCTAGAGACCTATTCAGTTCTCTGGGAGAAAATTTGAATTAGCAAGAATTTTACTTCTTGGCTGTTACTGTTCATGTTGCCCTCTACATATGCTGGCATTGAAATCCTGTAAAATTCCCAAGGGATATGAAATATCTTCTTTTCATCAATTTTGTTCTGAATTTTTCTATCCAGATCTTCAAATCTTACACCTGGGTATCAGCAGGAATGGCTGAAGCATAATCTGAGAAGACGAAGGTACTTGTTGTATAATATGATGTCCTTCTACCTGAGACTTATCAATACACATAAATTGTGCAGTTTGTAGATATAAGGAAAGAGCAGAGCTTCCTCTTAGAGATAGAAGAGCACTCAGATTAATTTTAGTACAGTATATTTACTGTAAGTAAAAGAAGGGGGTCTAATGTGACCTACAGAGCTTTTTTACCAACTCAAATCTTGGTGGCAGGAGTTATATCAGTTTAATTTTTGGAAAAGAAAATTGCCCTCTAATCCAGAAACAAAACAAAACAGAACAAAAAAAACCTCACCTCCAATAATAACTGTAAGAAACTTTAAGATAGTTCAAGACTAGATCAATAGATGTCCTCTAGAATCACAAGTTGCCATGCAAGGGTGTGCAGGAAATGTAACTGGTGGGACATAGCAGTGGTTGAAACAGCAATATCAGCAGCTCTTATATCTTACTAGACAGACCGTATGCAGAGAAAAAGAAACCTGATATTTTCCCTTCACAGTGGTTACCAAAAGAGAACAGGTGTTGAACTAATCTTTGTTGCTGCCACTGTCAGGTGAGTTAGAGAGGTAGGGTGTAATTTTTCACCACATCATTTTTATGCCCTACTGATCAGTCTCATAATATTTTTATGAACCTGGAGGATTAATCTCAAGCAAAGTTATCCCTCCATACTATACTGCAAAGTGCTGTGCCTTGAAAAAATCCCCCATACTAAAAATCACAAAAAACTCTCCCAGACATTTGTTGTAACTGTCAAAAATTACATCAATGCTGGTTGATCTGTGAACCCAAGCATAGGTCCTTGATTCTTAGAAAATTGTTTGTGGACTGTAGGAGTTTGATAAATCTTTTGGTGGGTGATTCATTATCCAAAAGTTCACCGTGCTGATAAGGATAGCTTGAAAATAACTGCAGCCTCCGCCTGTATTTCCTTGAGAAATTTGCCCTTGTGTAGGGGCACAGAAAATATGTAGTAATTCTTAGCTGTAATGTCTCAAACTTCGGTGCTAGAATTTCAGAGGGTTCAAGCTGAGTTGAAGGAGAAATTAATATACTTGGCTAATGGAGCCAGGAAGGGTAGACTGGTCAATTGAAAGTAGTTTTAAATCAGGGAACATAGATTACCCCCTCTATATTTTTGTCTTGAAGAGGCATGTAGTGTGAGCTGTATGTGTAATGTAAGCAACTACAGGAAATACAGTCAGCCATCAATGCAATGGAAGGAAGATTAGCTTTATTTCATGAAGCAAAACCAAACAGCAGTGACAACAAAATTGCCAGGAATGGGACCTCACCAATACTTAAAGAAAGGTCTTCTAGATTGTTGGTGGGTTCATCTACGAGGATGGAGGACTCCTACAATCTTCAATTTGAGTTATTGGTTGTTTTTATTTTTTGACAGAGAGGAAATACACAATAGTTTTTGATCTGGGAAGAAGTTATGGTACCACATTTGTTTTGTTGTCCCAATTCTGTTATTATCACAGACTTCTGTTTCTCACCTGGTTGGGTCTGGTACATCTGCAAGTCACCTCCTGTTCATTGCCCAGTTTATTCCATTACAAATTTCAGTTGCTCAAGTCCCAGTTCTGCTTTGTGTCTCACTGTCCCAGGAGCTGAACAAGCAGAATGGGTCTAGTTTGAGTCATTATTAGCAACTGGTAGATAGATAATTATCTATTAGCCTCTTGTCTCTGAATATCTTTGCATTTATCACGGAGAAAAAAAAAGTGGAGAAAGAAAGTAGGGTGTTACTGCTGGCCCATTACTTTTTCTTGCCTTGCTTTCCAGGCCAGTGTAAGGATTGCTATTGTATTTTGCCAGGTTTTGGGGGGATTCCCCTAGGAAAAAGGCATTATCATGTTCAGAAACTACATCGTTTTTCCTTATTGCTTTCCCACTGTGTTTTCTCATGGGGTTAGCTGATCACCCCACGGGTGTGGTAGGAGAAGCAAGACAGATAACTATGCATACCAGAACACATATTCAGAATGATATTCTAATACTTGGACAGATGAATTGGAACCATATGCATCTTGCAGAACTGAAAGCCAAAGGAGAGAATTTATCTTCTGGGTTTTATGTACTTCCACTGGCCAATAACGAATATTTGCAATTGAAAAAAAATGAAATGCTACATCAGAGCTGTCCTTAAAAGCATTCTTTCTTCTCTAATGGAATTATCCCAGTGTTGTGGACATGTGGACTTCCAAGGATGCAGATGGTGAGATTTCTTTGTTCATGTGTATTTGTGGTTGGCCAGTGAGTGTGTGAAAGTCTTGGTAGGAAATGCCAGTGTAATCACAGCCACATTCCCTGGAGGGGATGCATTTGGGATGCCTCAAGCTTTAAGCACCCAGACAGAGATATTGCCCACAGGAAGAGTGAAACTGTCATCTATGAAGTAAGAGTTTATCATGATGGAGACTTGGCACTCCAAATCAAAGGCAGCTTTGATCCCCAGTTTGAAATTCTTAGCACATAGAGGCGGAATGATTAAAGAAAGGATCGTATATTGTGCATGAGAAATTGTGCCAGGTTTTACATGCCTCCATGGTCATCAGTTCACACTTAGAGGAGGTCTCAGTGATCATGATGTTAGGACCTTTAGGCATGACCTGACCCAACATAAAGCAGCCGAAGCAGAAAGAAAAGCAACAAGCAGGTGATTTTTCACAAATGCTCCCATTTTCATCAGTTACTTCTTCAGAACATAATAAATGGGATACTAAGTGGTGTCAGGACATTTGGATTTTGTGTCTCATTCTTCTCTGTATGGAAGTGTTGTCTCCTGGCTGAGCTGAACGCTCTGTTATAAAGACAGAGTTTTCAATTCAGCTGGTGGGGGAACGGGTCCTGCCCCTGGGCAAGCTTTCAGAAAGTGTTATGAGCACTCATGAACACAAGCGTCCCATTTGCAGAGCTGAGATACACCTTGAAGTTTTTGTTGGTGATGGGGAATACAGGAGAGCTCCCTGCTAGCTCCTGCTGATGATCCTCTTTTTGTCCACACAGGCCATGACCAGAAGACATTTACAGTGGAAGCTGTGATTTGTCCAACAATCTCCATATATGTGGAGTAAATCCAGAATCAAAGATACAAAGTGTATGCAGCCTACAGGCCACCAGCAGTGGCTCCATGCCAGTGTTTATTTCAGACCTGTGTAAGCCATGTCTGGACATTTATGTAAAAGTTGCTGAGGCTGGAAAGCTTTTTCTTCTAAGCACTAAGTTCATAGACTCATGTCCTCTTGATAAAGCTGATAATCATCTGTAGCAAAGGGGCGTCCACTAGGAAACAGCCCAGCTAGCTGGGGGACCTCTAAGAAAGGGGCAGCCATAGTTTAGATAACATTTCTTAACCCTCTGAAACAAGTCTTCTGCTGGAAAATACACTCCAAATTTGACATCTTTTGAAGATGGAAAATTTATGCCTATGACTAACTTCGTGATTATCTCATTTCTTCTCCTTTGCTGATACTATTAGAATGTTTTTCAGAGGAAACCTGTGAGAAACTGAGGTCTAGTTCTCAGCAAAGTGTTGAGATCACAGGACATGTGATATTTTTCCTTTTTTTTTGCCTTCTGATTTCAAAGCAGAGGGAGAAGACAAGCGATGGAGGGGGAGGTTAGTAATGAAGTTATTTTGCACACATGCATACAGACACTTAAGATCTCAGTGATGCGAACCAGATGTTCACTGTCTGACTCTTAGGAAGATGCTAATTTAACTCATAGAGAGTTGCAGAAAATATGGAGGTTTCTATCTAAGTTTTGCCAACAAGAGGGTTTAGATATTTCTACTAGGATCTACTAATTTATATCAAAAACAATTGTTGGAAATTAGTATTAATTTGGTTGAAAAATTGCTCCTTAGTTGGTCAAAATTTCTGAGACTCCATTAGTATTTGTAAGAAGAATTCCATTGAAAATTTTTCATTCTGTGGTAACAGTTCCCATTTTCTACTTTTGTGGCTCCAGTTCTGAAATTTAACACCATTTTAATCAGCCTGATGTCCTCTGCATAAAACTAATGACATTTCCACCAGTCTCATGGCACTGCTCATAACTTGAGTGACCTCTTAGCTGGAAGCTGCTGATGTGTGCTTAGTTGTTCTTATACTGTTCATTTGGGTCCCTACTACCCTCTACTTCTGGGTTTGGTGGTTTATTTTTGACACGTAACTCATGTGATATCTGTTAAGCTGCTTGGCTGAACACAATTTAACCAGGAGGATGACAGCTCCAAATTACAATTTCAGTGATAAATTTTAAGTGAATAAATGTCACAATTCATTTCAGGACTCCCATATTTGCTCTCATGATCCTCCAATAACTGATAACAAAATCATGTCAGTTGAAGTGAGCCAAAAGCTGAGTTTCAGTTTAAGAACATGTCTACAACTCTGGTTTTAAATTAGTTTTCTTCTCTCTGATTACCAGCAGTCATCATGTTGCTCTTCAGAAACACATCTCCATCTGTTTAATGTTTTGGTGTTGCTGAGACATTTTTCAAGTGAGATTTGTCTCACCTAGTTTTCACGTATGTGTAGTATAGATGTCTTTAGGAGTTCTAATTGTCCAAATCAATTTATAGTACATAGAAACAAAGAGAAAGTTTGAAGACTCAATTTCTTGTTTTCTGTATCTTCTTGAAGGTGATTTTTACTATACCATTGTGTATTCTTTTTATATAATTAGCTTGGATGATAACTCTGATATCGGCATTGGATCTCACCCTTTCTACATCTAGGAAAAATCCAATTAAATTCAGAGTTCAAATGAATTACTTCAGGATTGAGTGGCATCCTCTCTGCTCTTTGAGGAACAGCTAGTGATCACCATTTGTCTTCCCATTCTAGCTGAAGGATCTATTATGTTTTAAGCAATTGCAATTGCTATCTTGAATTACAACTCCCTACCTAGTGGCAGGGGTACAACCTTTGTGCCACTAGTTTTATGAAATGGCTCTAAAATCTGCCTGTAAATTCAAGGGAAGTTTCATTCTCTTCCTGCCTGTGAGGGAAGGTTGGAAGGAGGCATTTCCAGGTGGCCTTCATCCTTGGAGTGGTGTAATGAAGACTGGATAAAAATGACTTCAGAAGAACTTGGCTTGCACTCCGTTCCCAAGTATGCAGGTATGCTGCCACTGTGGGTGTGCTGTACAGTGCTTATACATCTCCACACGAGCATATCATTCATTTGTGGGAAACATATTCCTGGATAGCTAGAGACATGCAAAGGATTAAAGAGATTTATACATAAAGGCTGGCATGGAGAGGATTAAGGAGGATCATAAGATAGGGGTCAGTTGAGATGAGAACATGAAAGGAAATGAGGGTTTATTTACTGAGACAAGAGGAAAAATACAAATGGGATAAGGCCCAAAAGAAAAAGTCAACCTGGCTTTTGGGAATGCATTTTTTGGATGCCCAATGTGAGGATTAAATGAGCAGTTCATTTTTAGATATGATGCCGAATCATGCAGGATAATCTCGATAAAACATTGAAGAGAGCCTTGGTCCTCTCCCTCTACCTTTTCATCTGTTTGACAACCTTGGAAATCCTTCTTGTCTTTATCTTTTTCACTTGTCATCTCATTAAGCTATAATGACTTCAGAAAGAGACTTCTGGAAGCTGTTTTATTTTACAGTGCCTACCTACATGGACTTGCTTTAAGAGTAATGTTTCAATGGCACTAGTTAATAGTCTCCACCGTGGGTCAGGTTTGCTTAGTGTAATGCAGTTTTAGGTATTGAAAGTCTCCTGGGTGGCTTATGCAGGATTCAGAAGACATGAGATGTTGCTCTAAGGATAGAGGTTACACTACTACCCAAATTAGAAAACAGAAAATGTAGTGGGAGGACATGGCTTTATCTGCAAGCTCTGAAGAGGATCAGGCCACACAGTGCTGACCCAGTGGAAGGCTCTTCTCAGAGCTGATCAGCTTTCTCCTTGTGCTCTTTGAACCCATCCTCATACAATGTGCTCAAAGAAAATGTTCTCCCTTTTAACTCAAGTTGTCCTTAAAACATTCATGGAAGACATGAAAGAGTCATAGTATCATAGAATCATTCAAGTTGGAAAGGACCTTAAAAAGCCATATGGTCCAAATCCTCTTCTGTGAACAGGGTTACCCTACAGTCTGACCTTGATTGTCTGCAGGGACAGGGCATCAACCACATCTCTGGGCAACCTGTCCCAGCACTTTTTCATCCTTATCATAAATATGTATTTCCTTATAGCCAGTCTAAATCTCTCTTCTTTAAATTTGAAATCATTTCCCCTTGTCCCATCACAACAGACTCTGCTTGTCTTCTCCTTCTTTCTTATAGCCACCATTTAGGTACTAAAAAGATGGATGCAAGTTCCGATTTGCTCTAAGGTGACTTGAAGACACAGCTCCTCCCCCCGCATAAGAGTGTCCTTACAGCATACTAAAGGACATCCCAGCACCACATCCCCTACTGCTATTATGTGGGGAAGAATAGCATCTGGGTGTATTTACCAGACCAGATGGAGAGATCTGGAGGTTTGGGAAGTCCAATTTTGAAGTAAGATGGATGTTGAAAAGCTGATACAAAGACTTGGGCTGTATTTTTCACACCACTATCATAAGCCACTATGGTGTGCTACTACTGGGAACACAGTCAAATTTGATTTTAGAGTCCTTTAGTGCTAGTGAGAAGCTAATGCCAGATGTAACAATAAGATACTTAAGCATGATGTGGAATTTAGTGTGTAAACCTTGAAAGCTTTTTTTCTTTTTAGTATTTCTTTGAGACCTACAAGTGTACTGAGCTTTCAGCACATTAACAGTAAATTCCTGTTGAACTGAGAAATTTTAGAAACAAATTCAAACTGAAATCACAGAAAGATGCATTAATAGCAGAAAATATGACAATATTTTATTCCTCTCACAGCAGCACTCCTCTGCCGGGAACTTTGCCTTCAAAATACCTGCTGAGAAGTTCCCTGGCAGGGATGGAGAAGGCAAAATGTTTCCAAGCTAATGAGCTCCAAGAGATAAGCCAGGAACTTGTTTGGCAAGGAGGCAACTCCTTTCTTTTTCCTTTCCAAGGAGGATTCAGAGTAGCACTATTGGGTAACTGCAAATCACAGAAAATATTTGCTCTTTGGGAAATGAAGCTGAGAGTCTCAAGTCTGGCAGAAAATCCCAATAATCCTCAGAGAATATGGAACACAAAAGGGAAATACCATTGGCTCCACACTTTGAAGCAAAAATAAAAACATCCTGCACTATGGTTTTGCTTTCAACAGCATTTGTGGGCTTAAACATAAAATTTGTGTACATTCTCTCTGCTCTGAATTTCTCCTCTACATGTTATTTCTGACTTTTCACAGTCCTCAAAGAGCAGATAGGACAAAAGTCACTTTTTTCTTGGATTTCTGCACATGTATAATCTGCTGGCAGAACTGCAATGATATTGAGCACAGTGTTGCATAGAGATGTGTTTATATTGAGTCCTGATATGCTAGCTGCTGCAGAAAGATGTAAGCAGTGATGGTCTTTCTCCTATGAAAATTACAAATGATTTAATACACCAGTAAGCCAAATAAATACATGTATTATGGAGTGAGAGGGGATAAGTTGACTACAAAATATAATAGGGTGTATATCAACTACTGAAAGGCCATCCAATGCTAAATGCATTTCTTGTTGACCTGTAGGACATCTGTTCCATAGACCAAACTGGAATCTGGACTTAGAGTCCTGAGATTGGTTCATAATGGAAAGACACAGGGTGAGGTATTGCCTATTAAAATTAAGCTATTATCAATAATATTAAGCACAAGACAAAATTATCTGTTAATCTCCAAACTTATCCTGAATTTTGGAAGAATTTTCTAGGTAGTTTCAGTAGGAAACTTGGGGCGGGGATG
Organism: Cyrtonyx montezumae; assembly: GCF_038088225.1. Taxonomy (NCBI): domain Eukaryota; kingdom Metazoa; phylum Chordata; class Aves; order Galliformes; family Odontophoridae; genus Cyrtonyx; species Cyrtonyx montezumae. The sequence goes on from NW_027071848.1 coordinate 579,442, forward strand.
AAGGCAATAATGAGAAGGCAATCACACAACTGCCCTGACAGGATGTGATGGCCTGATGCTTTGGTCAGGACATAAAATGAAGTTTTAGTTTAGTTGTGATATCAGATAGAGATGCATTCTCGGCTTCGTCCAGGGGTCGCAAGACCCTATACCACTATATTACGTTTTGTGCTAGAACTGTCCCTGGGTGCTCCAGCCCTTCAAGGGGATGCCCTTCCCTTGCTCTGTGAATTTAATTACAGCAGATTTTATTTTCTTTGACATTTAGAATTAAATATGTCACCTCTAGATGAAATGCATGATACAAAGTACGAAGAAAATGTCTGAAGCTAATAAAAACAGCACATAACCCTCCCAGTTCTTCTGTCCCAAGGACTTCAAAATACACTGGTTGGCTTACACTGACCTCACAGAAATAACTAGGACAAAGAAATGTGCAGCACAAACATCTTGCATTGGGAATAACATTAATAATGCAGGGAAAGGAAGCTGAATCCATTCCGATCTTCATGCTGGTTTTGGAGGAAGGTCACTACAAACTCAAGAATGAGATGGAGCAGCGTGTCCTTGCTTCTGAAATTCTTGAGTTCTCTAGGGTTTAAAACAGGATAAACATTTTGGCCCAGGGCATGAACTAACAGCATGTTTTTCCCCAGAAGGAACAATTTGTAAGTTGTAATCTTAAATCTGAACATTCCTTATTAAATTTCTTTTTTTTAAATAATCATATTACTAATTAAAGTATCCATTATTAACATCTACAATAAAACAAGAAAAAACATTTATTACGTGTAACTTGCTCCATCAAGGCCCCATCTACATCAAAACTGAATGTTTTCTTCTCATGCAAATAAAAAATTTTCCACATGAGCCTCTTCCCTGCATGATACTGGCAGTCAAGCTGAAAATCCAAACTGGTCCACACTAGACAAATAATTTGTGAATCAAACTTAATTTTGCTAGTGTGACTGAGGACAGAGTGGGGAGTATGCATTACTAGTCTTTAAGCAGACAATTGTCCTTTTTTTGCAGCTTGTCCTGTTCCTCCTCGATGAGCAAGCAGAGAAATGCTCTTCCAGGCAAAGTAGAGATGCCCCAGTTGTTTGAAACTTTTGTTTGGTAGAGTTAATAAAACTCTCACAAAAAGTAGGCCAATGATTTAAAGGTGAAATTCTATAAAAATATCAGCTCCTGGCATTGCCAGTGAAGTCCATGTTCTAACAGTAGGTGTCTTCCAAGTATAACTTCCACAAGAACACATTGTCCTACATGGAACAGAGGAGAACAAGCTGTGATAGCAAAGACAAGTAGATCTGAAGAAGAGCACTACACAATGGGCTTCCTCTTGGCAGTAGGCAGAGTGTCTGGGATTTCAGGGAACTAAAGAGGCAAGTGAGTCAGACAAGTCTGGGCTGTTGGGGTCAATTTGTGCTCAACATCCCTATTCTTGGCAAGACCACGGAACAGCTTCTGGAGGGTTCTGATGACCTCTTTGGGGCTGAACTGGTATAAATGGGAGTTAAGTTTGACTTGCTTGTTTCTGATGTCCTCTCTTGTAATGAGGCAAATTAGGACTCAATGCCAAGAATAATTAAATATTCTGGATTGAGTTCTACAGCCATCTGGTTTCCAAATGTGAAAGCACAGCCTCTACCTCGGCTCACAGAAGCAATTCACATGCTAAACCCTTACGACCACCATTCAAACTCCCTGTTATTATTGGGTTTTTTTGTCAAGTAGGAGCCACCGATCAGTTTTATCAGAATTATTGCCTTGGTTATTTATATGTATACATGTGTACCACATCCTCAGTTAACTAGCTTATAGCCACCAAGGAATGCAGAGCAGCGTGCCACTGTTGGAACACGTAGATAATTTTTTAGCATTTTGTCCTCTTTTTGAAAGCTAGGACATTGTTCTCAAAATAAGATTTGAATGTGTGTCTATTTCAGAAAGGCTGGTATTTTGGGTCCTGTTCAGCTTCTCTGCTGTGTCATATCCCAAACTCATGAGTATGAAAGACTTTGGGGACATTCCCATGTGACTGTCAGCTTGATGGGGTTAATGTTAGTTGTCTCTTTACTGACCAAGCTAGTGGGTTGGTTTCGAGGTCAGAGCTATGTGTGTACAAGAGGGCTATGTGGTAGGACACCTCATATCAAGATGTGAAGTGTTTTGAGATCAAAGAAAATGGTGTTGCTTGTAGTAACTTGGAGAAGGATCTGAGGATTTTGCTGGAACTGAGCCTGCGAGGAGTACGAGTCTCATGTATTTGGCTTCCTCTTTATTTCTGCTTCCTCCTAATCAGTGCTGTAAGTGTTAATAGATTGCTTTGTGCCAGCTGAACTTGATAAACCCCTTAAATAAGACTGCAGGATGATAAAACCGTGTGCCTGGAATATCTGAGTCAGATCCCATAACAGGGAGAGGTAATTGTTCTGCTTTGGGTGGGGCTAGCAGCTGCTGCTGTGACTGTTGAAGAAGATCTGGGACATTGGTAACCATCTAAATGCTTTAGAGACGTGGAGAAGACCTGACTTCTGATACCATGTGGCTAAGACACTATAGAAGAGCATTATGGATCTGAAAGGCTGCCCCTTCCCATCGATGATGGGATACTGAAGTTGTGTTCCCATGTGAGACAGGGTGAGCCAAAGTTATCAGGGGCTGATGGTCTGTGCCCTGATGGTTTTGCCTGGGTGCCTGCAGACTCAGGCTTCTAGTGGTGCTCCCACAGTGACTGAGGCTGTGCTCCTGGACATGTACTCCTTATGACTGTCCTCTTTCACTTTCCAGAAGACAAGATTGGTTTAGGCAACCTTGGGCTCACAGCTCAGCCTATTAAGTCTTGCTCATCTGTAGGAAGAAATCAGCAGGGAATGAAGGACAGTACTATATCATCTTTGACACCTTTGCACAGTCAGCTGGAGAGCTGCCCTTGGTGCTTTTTCCAAGGGGAACCAGACCTGTAGGACTAGCACAAGGGTTGTCTCTTGTGCAGAGTGGACTATGAACAAGCCATCGAGATTTTGCATAGAGAAAAAATATTTTATGTCTCAGGTGACTGTCCACCCAAGATTAAAACAAGATACTGTCGATGTAAGATTGACATGAGAATGTACTGATACTAAACAATACATACATTCCACAGAAAGCAAATTTAAATGTTGAAACCCTATCTGCACATGAACATAATCAGTTTCCAGAGATAATGTTCAAAATTAAATGAAGAGTAGAAACAAGCCTTTCCATATTCTTCCACTTCTGTTCTCATTCCATGGTTATTTTCACAGAATGTCACAGAATCACAGAGTGTCAGGGGTTGGAAAGGACCTCAAAAGGTCATCTAGTCCAATCCCAATTTTCTTGATGAACACCAGGTTCACCAGGGAGAGATGTTTATGAATACGTACACTTGGACAATCTTATCACAGAGCTCTAAAAACCACAATCAGTATTTTACAGATAGCTCAAAGACTGTGAAAAAGGCAAAAATAGAAGAGGATAATTTGTAATGTAGGAAAACATAAAATCCTACACAAATGATCAGAATTCAAAGTTGTGATTACAAAGATGAGGATGATTATGGAAAGCAGAAAACCTTGAGGTGTCTGCTCAAATGAATGTGACAACATGATGACATTTCAGAGTGCATAATATGGGGGGATCTTTGCTCTGTTTGTGTTCTCAGAGATTTTCACACAGAATGGGTAAGAATAGAAAGCATGTCTGGAGCTCACATTGTCCAAATTATTCTCAAGCAGGACCACCCAGAGCCAGTTGCTCATTTGAGATGTTCAGAAGTCCAGATGGCTTTTGAATGTCCTCAGTGATGGAAGTTCCACAGTCTGTCCAAGTACCAAGTTTGCTACACAGAATCATAAAATCATAGAATCATTAAGGTTGGAAAAACCACAAAGATCATCTAGTCCAACCATCAACCCACCACCACCATGCTGACTAACGACGTCCCTATACCAGTTGACATTCAAAAATGACTCTCACTAGAATGAGGTACCAATTTTCAGTGCATACATTAAAAAACAAAAGTGGAAAGTTTCAGAGGAAAGAATAATTGAGATATCGAAGAACTTGCTTTGTAACAAACAAGGTGCTCAGGCTGTGTAGCGGTCAAAGCTACAGGAAAAAAAATGACTCAATTAGATTCTTACAGTACTTATTTCAGAAGGTGATTAGGAAGATCTTCAGTCTCAGAGGCAAAAGCAGAACGAGCCCTGTAAGCTAGAGGTTGCAGTTAAGTAAATTCAGATTTAAAACAGGCATTGCAATAGCTAGGAGTAGGGATTGTGGTTGAATTTCCATTGCCAGCAATTCTCTAAATCACCCAAGTACATTTTTCTCTATTTTAAACATGAACTAATTTTCAGAAGCTCAACAACCTCTTACGCAAGAAGTCAGACAAGACAATCACCAGGGTCTCCTCTGGTCTTCCAGTCTATGACTAATGTGTCAGGTGTTTGTTCTCTCATTCTCTCTGGGGATGAAAGGGATGCAGTGCAGTGTTTTGTTTTGGAAGGATTATTGGTTGCTTTTCTCTTTTTTCTTTCTTTCTTTCTTTCTTTCTTTCTTTCTTTCTTTCTTTCTTTCTTTCTTTCTTTCTTTCTTTCTTTCTTTCTTTCTTTCTTTCTTTCTTTCTTTCTTTCTTTCTTTCTTTCTTTCTTTCTTTCTTTCTTTCTTTCTTTCCTTCTTTCTTTCCTCTTTCTTTCTTTCTTTTCTTCTTTCTTTCTTTCTTTCTTTCTTTCTTTCTTTCTTTCTTTCTTTCTTTCTTTCTTTCTTTCTTTCTTCTTTCTTCTTTCTTTCTTTTTTTCTTTCTTTCTTTCTTTCTTTCCTTCTTTCTTCTTTCCTTCTTTCCTTCTTTCCTTCTTTCCTTCTTTCCTTCTTCTTTCTTTCTTTCTTTCCTTCTTTCCTTCTTTCTTCTTTCTTTCTTTCTTCTTTCTTTCTTTCTTTCTTTCTTTCTTTCTTTCTTTCTTTCTTTCTTCTTTCTTTCTTTCTTTCTTTCTTTCTTTCTTTCTTTCTTTCTTTCTTTCTTTCTTTCTTTCTCTTTCCTTCTTCCTTCTTTCTTTCTTTCTTTCTTTCCTTCTTTCCTTCTTTCTTCTTTCCTTCTTTCTTTCTTTCTTCTTTCCTTCTTTCCTTCTTTCTTTCTTTCTTTCTTTCTTTCTTTCTTTCTTTCTTTCTTTCTTTCTTTCTTTCTTTCTTTCTTTCTTTCTTTCTTTCTTTCTTTCTTTCTTTCTTTCTTTCTTTCTTTCTTTCTTTCTTTCTTTCTTTCTTTCTTTCTTTCTTTCTTTCTTTCTTTCTTTCTTTCTTTCTTTCTTTCTTTCTTTCTTTCTTTCTTTCTTTTCTTGTATACATTTTCCTCTGTGCTTGAAAAGGGAGTAGAAATGCATGTTGCATTTGGAACAAGATGTGCAGTATTAGTGGAGGCTCTTTGTTCCTGTGGGAGCTTTTTCCCATTCAAGTCCCTGAGAACACTCTGTGTTTTGTCACTCTTTTGGTAGAAAATGCCACAGAGCCAGAGAGTTTTTCCAGGCTTAGAGCTGTGGATGATCTTTTGCCAAAGCTTTTAAACTCTTATGGATCAAGGTGATGACACTGAGCTGCAAGAAACGACTGAGCACAGGACAGGCAGTGCATCTGGGTCTAATGTGACTTGCTGTGGTGCTTTGGGCTCTGAGGACAGATAATTGACTGCTCATTTGGAAGATCTGTGTGGATCCTCTGCTCATCCACAGCTTTCCTTTCACAGAAAATATGTGACATTTGACTCAGTAATGCTAGCCAAGGGGATAGTGTTGGCCCTACCAACTATGTCAAAGGTTGAAAGATGGGTGTCCAGGGCTTCTGAGTCACTTTTAAAACATTAAGATCGCTCATAATATCACTTGAAATCAGCCAAAGATAACTATTGCACCCTCCAACATCCAAGATGTGACTAATCAAAATTATTTCTAAGAGGAAAAATATTTATCTCGGACAACAGCTCTTATTCTGATTTAAAAATGTAATCTCTGGATGATGTGAAAGTGAGAGAGCAATACCAGCTCTGCTGTTGGTTTCTTCTGCAAACTAGTTAATTCATACCCAGTTAATGAAACACTAAGAAGGAGGGATATATAGCCTTGTAAATATGCAGCTGTATACTAAATACACTGTGTATTGACCAAAACATTGTCTTCATTTTACTTGTCAGCAGAATAGAACACTGAAGAACAGAGAGAATCTGTTAATTGATGTAAAAAGAGACAGGCTGAGAGAGCTGGGTCCGTGCATCATGGAGAAGGCCCGTGCATCATGGAGAAGGCTCCAAGGTGACCTTCCAGCATCTAAAAGGGAGGCAATGATGTAAGAAAGAAGGAGACTAAATCTTTAGTAGAATCAGCTGTGATAGGACAGAGAAAATTGTTTCAACCTAAAAGAGGGGAGGTGTAGTTTGGATATAACAATTTACTTATTTCTTTATTTTATGTTAAGAGTTGTGAAGCACTGGCACAGGTTACTTAGAGACGTGGTGGATGTCCCATCCCTTGGGACATTCAAAGTCTGGCTAGACCGGGCTCTGAGCACCTGATGGAGCTGTGGAAATTCCTGTTCACTGCAGGGGAGTTGGACCAGATGGCCTTTAAATGTCCTTTCCAACTCAAACGATTCTACATGATTCTGAGACCCTATGAACTTAACACTCAAGGCCACAAATAGGCTGAATTTGCACATCAAGCAACATGGCACTGTTTTACTATATCTCTGCTATTGCAAAACCATCATTTTCATGCACACAATAGAAGACTTTCTCTGAAAAGATCACACTCTACATTAGTAGGGAATATAGAAACTGAGAGTGTAGATAGGGTGAAATGAATTATTCAAATGAGGAGCAGGAATCAGGATTAGAACTGAGATTTTTTGAGCTTTATCTCTATGAAGCTGCAGAAGAAAGAGGAAATCTTGTTTCCTGCAATTCAGTGGCAAGGTAACAACCTATTCCCAGAGAATATGTGTTGATGAACTCATTCCTGACAAATACTTTTACCCTCCTTACCAGAAACACCTGGTTCTTGAAGCACAGTTTTGTTTCTAAGAATGATCAATGAAAAAGTGCAAGCACCCAACTCCATTTTGTAATTCATTAAGATGTTGGTTTCAGGCTATAGAATCTCTTCTTTGACCCAATTCTGCTGAAGACAGCTGTAGCTCAGCTCTGTGTGGTTGCATTTTGAGAGTTCTCAGCCATTCATGATTTTACATCTTGAAGAAACACGTCGAGTTAGAAAACTGATTCCAGTGAGTTTCAGTAGGAATCTAGACCGAGACACCAGATCTATGCTTAGACCATCACATCCTCATTTGAACTAAACCATTTTATTTTACTGGATCAATCCAGACCAAGTAAGTTCTTACCCTGATCCATTACAAGGCCTTGGAACTCAATATTCTTAAAGAATCCTTCCAGCTTAAGACATTCATGACTCTACAAGCATTCTGGTGAAACCTCTTCCCAATTCTGTCCTTTGCAATGCTCTTTTACAGAAATGTTATTAAATTTAACCTGAAAAGGAATGGTTTGTGCTTCCCAGTCTTGCTGAGTACTGTAAGTGATTCTTGTTTCCCTTCTGCCCATGTTTCTGACAAACGAGCTATTGCAATTAACGTGACTCAGGTTTATTCAGCATGCTGTCAGGATTGTTTATTGGTTTTATGCCCTTCTAGAATGTTTATAGGAAATCACAGAATGTTGCTATTTCACCACATACACCTCTCGTATCAACAAACTGCTGAGTAACACAGTTATCCTTCCCCTGTGTGACAGCCTATCTTACAAAGAGCCACAGGATTTGCTCTGGTTTTGAAGCTAGCTGGCTTTATCCTCAGAGATGGAGGAGACCCAGACAAGCTGGCATATTTTTGTAACATGCCTTGTACTCTGATTTGATATTTTTCCTGTTATTTCTCAAATTTTGGAACTGTGACAAAAAACTGATTTATGAAGATTTTCTTAAGGCATTGCTTTCAGATTTTCCTGTTGGTAAAGGAGCACTGTGTTTGGGGTAAATGCTTCTGAGCAGTGTCAAAGAGTGACTTAGATTGCAAATCTTCTCCTTCTTGAATGAGATAGTGCTAAGATAAAGCAAAGATTTACTTTTTTAAATGGGGAATGTTTTCACTTGTACAGTTCACCTCCATGAACTTATGGGAAGACTTGTGCAACTCCTTGAGCTCTGTTGCAAGTGCATCTCATCCCCTTCCCCTTACTCTATCAGGAGCTGACCTTTGTGAAACAGCTTTAAGGAAGGGTGGCTCAGAGTTTTGGCTGCACATTTCTGTTGACCTTTACTGAAACACTGCTCACTGCCATTGCTTTGTGTATTGCACAGTGTGCTTACACCTCTCCTCCACCACCCGTGTCCAAACTGGGTCCTTTCATCTGAATGCATTAAGGACATGCACAAGCCAAGAGTCAGAGCTGAGCTGACAAGCCATAACTCCTTAATCAGCCTCTTAATGATATTTAACTCTGCCTCAGGGCTTTCTTTTACATTTTGACCCCCACTCTGATGGTATTTGTACACACATTTAGCTTTATGTATTCAAGTTTGATATCAGTTAGCCCACTCTGATAAATTAATATTTGGTTGTGTGTAAATGTTTTCAGGAAGGAAGCTTTGATCCTACTTATATCTTTTGTATCTCTAAAGTAAAAAATATTTGTGGTTTGTAAATCCAAGCTCTATGAAAAGCTCATCTTGTCACATCATTCTGCTATTGGCCAATCGTATTATTGCTCCTATGGGACACAAATGCTGCTGGAGGACTCTGTGTGAGGGCTTGAACCAGCCAGTCCTAAGTAAAGTTCCAGACACAGCCTCTAAATCTGGATCAAAACTATGCAGAGTGAGGGAGAAATGTCCAGAATTCAGACATTTGACGCATTCAAATAAAAATCCCTTGCCTTTATTCATGCCAGAATTTTGCCACTTTGTACGGCCACTTTGGCTTTGGGCTTTCTGAAAAAAATAAATAAATAAATAAAAGAAATATATATCCAAGACACCAATTTCTCTTTCAGAGTAGTTAGCAAGGCATTAATCTTAAAAGTGTGGTTGGATAGCAGCTACATTTCCATTGAGCTGTGTTGAAGCGTAGGGTGCTGTTCCCAGAAATGGCTGATATTTGTAACCCTCAAGGCACCAGAAATTGGCAGAGCAGTCATGCAGTTTCTGAAGAGATGGGCTGGAGAGCCCCATTTAACCTAACATTGTAGAGCAAAGAGAGAGAAGAGGCATTCTGTATTAATCCCCAGTCCAATATTTTGATGAATGGATAGCCTGATGTTTAACTCCTTTCAGTATACGAAGGAATAAATATTTGCCCTCTCCAAAGAATAATTCTACGGCTTGCATTGAATACAACATGCTGTACCCATTGTAACAATATAACAGAAGTTGATTTTCAATTAATTTTTTAATTCATGCTACCTTGAAATGCAAATACATTTGCTTTCATCTCACATCTTGATTAACTCCTGTGTGTTCAAAGGCAGACTGTAGCTATTCTCTCTGCTATAAATTTCAATTTTGCTGGAGGGCATAATTGGAATTTGGCTCCTGATGCAGCTTGAAGTAGACCAGCATGATTTATTGTCACATGAGATTCTGGAGAGTGTGCCATTTCTTTCTAACTCTACATCATCCAGTCCTCAAACCTTCTGCCCACTCAGTATTCATCATCCTCTTGCTAAAACATCTGGTCTTTAGAGACTCAGAATGCGTACTGAATTATAAACTGTGAGGATGCTCTTCAACCTTGCACATTATTACTCAATAGCAGATTTCATAGATGCTTTACTTCTAATAAACATCACATGCACTGAAATGGCTTTGGAGATATCTCTACTTTGCTAGTAAGTAGGAGATATTCAACTGCATCATTAAAGCTGTAACTTTTACTAATATTTTAGACTGAACTTCACAAGGTATGTTTCCTATCTACATTACACTGATGGGATTTGCTGGATTAAATGTAGATCTATATAATGTAGATGCTTACATCTGAGCTCCTTTTATAGTTAACAGAGAGAAACAGACACTCCTAAGGACTGGTTGTAGAGATACAGAAGAAATTCTTTTTGAAAGAGCCTGATTCAACAACTGATGATAATTCTATACAATCTTACAGAGATATGGGTTGGGATGGTACTGAAAAGGGCCAGTATGTCCTCACCCAATCTCCAAGGGTGGATCAAGCATTTCCTTAGCAAGTGTTTGTCTGAGCTATTTCCAATCAAAGGAAAAGACCAGGTATGCTGTTGAATTCAGTAGAAAAGACACACATAGGTGGTTTAATCCAGTGCTAACTGATGAAACAAACTAATTGCTCATATCTGGAGTGCATATAAGGTATCTTCTTAGGGCACCTGCTTTATTTTTTTTATTATTTTTTTCCATATCTAATCTACATTAAAAACAGTCAAGTGTAAACCAATTTTTTTTTGAGACTTCTTTATTCATGAGGGAAAGGCAATGATCAAGGCAAAACACAATACCACTGTCTAAGTTGGTTATAGCTCATTAATTGGTCATCCTCACTACCTCAGGATAGTAGGAGGAGAAGAAAAAACAGTCTCTACAAAAATGAAGCCTTTATAAACATTAAAAGTGCTTTTGAAAAATGTGAGCCTTAGGTAGAAAAGACATTACACACATATATATATATACGCCAGTGACAATCTGACCTCATTGAATACAGAATTTGATTCAGAGGTGACACAAAGATTACTGCAAAACTGAAACCAAATGGGAAGAGGGAAATGACCATCGCTCTTTCTCCCATCTGCTGTTTTTATCCTTCCATCAGGGCTTGATGGGTAAAGTGCATCTTAAAATGTCAGCACTCCGTTTTGATTGTAATAGAGGAGTGTTTCTGTCATTTGCAGTTGACATCAGAATATTTTCTAGGTGCTGGAGGATTAAAAGTACTGCTGTTGTCATACTTCTACCTTTAATGGGCATTTAAAGGGACTACTTGGGTAGGCTTGATTGTCTGCTTTCAAATAACATTTCTGAGTTCTGGTAAAAAGTGAAGAATGGGAAAAGGCAAACCAAAACAAAACAAAGAAAAAAACACATTTCCACAATAATCAAATAGTGAGTGCTACTTCCTAGAAATTGTTGGGCTTGTTTGCTCTCTACCAGTACTGTAAATGCTTCAGTCTGCTTTCAGAGTTCCCAGGTCAAAACATAAACCCTTTTTTACATGACTTTTCAATAACAGAGGTACACAGAAACGTGATGTTCAGTCCAAAATCTTCAAGTTTCGTCATTTACTTGGAAAAGTGCATATGAAAGTAGGAAAGTAAATATTATGGAAAGGAAAAAGAGGAGAACTGCTACACAAATAAATTGAATTACTTAAGTGTCTAAGACAGGATTTCAGATGACTCTTTGTTAATCATTAGATTATTATGTGTTTTCTGTATATCATTAACAGTCTCCCTTTGTAATCTGCATAGTTTTCTAATATACAATTCCTTTGATGCTAGTCCATTTTGTTACTCTTGGCAGTGTTTCTAATTACCAGTGTCAGTACATCATTACTCTTGTTGGTATTGCACTCACTAATGACACACGTAGTTTTTTCCTTTTTGATGTCTTTCCCAGCTCAACACATGATGTAACAGACAATGCTTGTAATGAGAAGTATAATTTTGAGAATCAAACTAATTTTCCCAATAATATTTCTGATACTTTCCCATTTTCTATTGAATCCCCAACACATGTTTATAATCTCCCTTGATGTCAGAATGCCATCCACGTGTTCTGAAAACTCTGAGACCCAGTTTTCCAATAGTGATGATGCAATGGTTTACTCTGGATGCTTTTAAGGCTCAGTGCTTTTGATGTGATCAATCAGATGTACTTACACTATATCTGGACTTATGTAGACCCCAGATCTTTCAATCTCTCAAGTAATGCTATGGAAGTAAATGAAATATTTCAAGTGTCAAATGGCACATCTTGAGACTGGAATCCCAGGCTTAGAACGTAATAAATCTGAAATCATTTAGTACAGTCTTGAAGACAAATCTGCTAAGAGTCAAAAGTGGGAACAAACATTTCTAAACAGACAACATGCCAAATACAGGAAAGAGATTATAGGGAAAAATGACTAAGTTTTATTAAATTGTTTATAAGAGAAAAAAAAACATTAAATATGATTATTTTTTAAGTGGACAAATCCTTTAAGAGGAAAGAAAAAACAAAATTTCTGTCTTTGAAATGTGGATCAAAGTTGTTTGCAACACAGAGACATCAGTCAGCTCAGGTCTGTTTCTGCTTCTTACAGGCATCTGTTTTATATTTCAGTGGGACTACTGCAAATTGCTTTCAGCTATAAATTCACAGTGACATTTTTTTCAGAAAATGAAACACAGAAGTGGCAGCTTATGAGCTAATGAACAGTTCTCAGGCCCAGTTAAGGCTCTGTGTACTGCTCTGAATGGTGACTGTCTTTGTGTAGAGCTGGTGGAGCTATGGTTTGTGAAGGTTAAACTCTTCAACATATTTCTGTTGCAGCCACCAAAAATGGGACTAACCAGATAGGTCAGATCAATCTGAAATGTAATATTCAAGCTATTTTCTATTGGGGCATTTAAATAAAACAAATTGAGCAATATAATGTATCATATTTGGATTAAAAACAAATGAAAATTGAGGTTAGATTTACAAGCTCTTCATGAGACAAAGAGTAGGAATCTTTCAGTATTCCCCCTATGCAAAAAGATCTTTTCTGAAATAAAGATCAAGTATTTGGATCTCTTTGAGTGTCTTCTAAAGGAGGCTGCCCCACTCCAAAGGTTTAGAGTTGCTGTAGGTGGTAAGAGACGTTCAGCATTGATGAGTTGGACAGAGAACCCAGGCAGCATCATGACCTCTTCCCCATTGGATAAGATACCCATGTGCTGTTCATGGTGAATGATGGGTTGACTGACAGTTGGGCTAGATGATCTTTGTTGTCTTTTCTAACTTCAATGATTCTATGATTCAAGATAATTCAGGGCCATGTATATCTCAAAAATGTATGACATCTTGTTCAAAAATGTCCTACACACTAATGATTTGCGTCCCACTGAAAATTGCCTTTTGCAGTGGAGGTTCAGGCTAATAATCCACAGAAACTGGATTTTCTTTTCTCTCAGATGGAAAGGTCTAGAAATATCTACCTGTCCTACTTGGTCCATAACAATTTGTCAGATATTTTCATGCTGTAGCAGCATGAACACCTTGAGAAATCCTAAATAAATATTGTGCATATGCAAGAACATTTCTATAGTTTTCTGCACACAGTGTCCTATTGTCTGGTTTTAATTTATAGTTCCCCTCATGCTCCTTTAGCTTCCTTAGCAGGTTCTCAGATTTCCCGTCTGACTTGGCAGCAATGCCCTGGAAACTCCTGACAGGAGTTTCACCACCCTCTGTTTGGATATGCAACTGAAACCTCCCAGTGGCCCTTTTTCAGTTATGCCATCAATTAACCTCACTGAGAAGAGCAACTTCTCCAACATGTGCAACCTTTCATTCTCAGGGTGGTGGATGACTGTTATTTGAATGTACTGGTTAATCTTTATGGTGTTTATTTCTCTGATGTTAATTCCATACTGTTGTTTATTTCGACTGGGCTAGTTAAAGCTGCCAGCTTTCAGAAATTGGAGCTCTACAAACAGTACCAGCAATGCAAACAATACTGGGATACGAGCAAGTGACAGTGAGTCACAACTTCTACATTCAATCTCCACCTACACATCTACACTCAATTAACCCTCTAAGGCGTGTTTTCAATACTTAACAGGAGTCCAGCAATTACATAGGAGGGCAGTGTTTTGGGCCACCTTAGGTGACAGGGGCTTAGAAGTTCATATAGTGGTAATCAATTCAAACACTGTAAATCATGAATAATAAGGATGAATTTACTGTGATTTCCGTTATTACCTAGTGATGAAAACTACTAGTTCTCCTTCGGACCTCTGCTCTCCTGACCATTCAGTTCCTGTGAACTCTGACTGAAGGCAGAGTTTGTGTCATAACTGAACAACAGAAATCTCTAATTGCAGCAAGCGAGAGTCACCTGTATGGGGAGAGAGGACACAGCCAATGGGAAGCTGTACCAAGAGGAAATTTGTTTATTTTCCCTGTAAACTGACATTGATAACTGGGTAGAAAAAAAACAAACAAACCAAAAACAGTGACAACAGAAATGAGTAAAACCACTGTTTGAATCCCACGTGTTCCCCAGGCTGATGAGATTGTCCTTGTGCTACCTGAGACCTCACAAGTGGAGACCGAGACCTCAAAATACCACAGGAAAAGAATGCCTGCTACTTTGTATGACTTCAGCCCACACCTCAGTTGATTTCTCATGCCCCTTTGGCTAGTTTCCAAGCCTTTCCAATAGGGACAGTCCTCCCACAGTGAGAAAAATGTGATGTTTGGCTCACTAAATCAACTATCGTTTCTGCAGCTGATAATCAAGGAACTGCTTATCTGTTAATTGCCTGAGTAGGGAGCAGGCAGCCAAAGAGTCTGCATAAGTAATGTTGCTGAATCAGCCAAAACCCTCCCCTGTGCTGCTCTACAGCCTCTCTATGTCTGCCCAACCTATTTTCTTTCTCCAGGACACAGTTGAGCAGGTCTGCTCCCAGAGAGTACCTGAGTTTCAGTTCTGTCCCATGTTTCTTTTGGGTTTGCTGGAGGTTGAGAACAATATTGCAGAGGCAATGAAAAGCCTTGCAAGACCCAGACCACTCTTCTTCATTGGAAAGGAATGTGCTGTGCCCAATGTAGACCTGGCTCAGATGGTACATCCACCAACTGATGTGATTTGATTGCAAAACTTGTTCCATTGTTGCTTGTTCCTTTGTCCACAGGCACCAAATGTTTTTTCCTCTCCAGAGAGTTGCTATCATGCAAAACTAGATGTGGCACTGAGGGACATGGTGGAGATGGACTGACAGTTGGACTAGGTGATCTTAGTGGTCTTTTCAACATTAATAATTCTATGATTCTTTGAAATGAGGCTACTTGTGTTGATTAACTATGCAGTTTCTATAGCAAGAGCTCATCACATGCCATCTGCCTGCTGGACCTACTATTTTGGGTTTGTGGCATTAGCTATGATCCTTGGATCATTACCTAGACTAGATATGGTGAACTAGGCTGGCACGCCTATTCTGTAATAGATTTCTTCAAGTTGGATAAAAGCAGCACTAAGCACCAATAACCATCTGGCTATTGAATCATCACTGCTAGACCCAGTGTCTGGTTCCACTTTCATTAGGCATTTCCTTAATTTAGTACAAGAGAGTGCTATTGGACAGCTGCATTACCTCCTGGCTCTATAGCCATTGAGTTCACTTTGTGGCTGTCAGTGTTAGGAGAAGCTGGTAGGGCACAAGCCAACCATGTCTGAGGGGCTGTGTGCTTGCAGAAGGTTCATGATGGAGGTTGTGAGCTCAGGCATAAGAAGCCAGGCAGATCAGAGCCAGGGTTGGCTTGTGGCCGACCAACTCATCACTCAGGCAGAGCAAACATCCATCTGTCTGCACCCGTCTGTGGAGATGTACCCTTGGGAGGTCAAAGAGAAAGATGGAGGGTTTTTCAGTGCCTTTCCCCAAAAGCATTTTCCCTGGCATAGGAATTGTTTGAAGCAGCCCTCCTCAGGGGGATGTTTCTTTAATGGGGGAATGTACTTGTGGCCTGATATAGCGTTGGGCTAAAAGGACATGATCTGTGACACATGTTACAGCATGAAAGGAAAACAGTAGTACCGAGTAGCCCTGGCCCAGAAAAGGCATGATTTATTTTCTGCTGCTGTATCCAAGTGCATCCTGGATAGGCAAAAAGTCTGCTGCTGAGCCCCCTGGGGCTTTTTTTCACAGCACAACATCATCCTTCTCTCCTTCCCTCCACTACAAGGAGGAGCTGTGCTAAAATACCACCCCAGTGTGGCTAAACCATAGAAAGGGGGTCTTTCACAATGGATGTGTTCAGCCCCATTCTGAGAGCTGTGCATGGGTTTTCTCAGCTGAACAGAGGGAGGAAGGCAGTGTCTCTTTATGGTGAGATGGAGAATGGCATTTGCAAGGTAATTCATTAAAGGTGTAGATACCATGGGTTTGGAGCAGGGCTCCTGCTTTGTGCACCTCCTTGGTCAATGCAAAGTGCATTATGTTGTAAAAAAGGATATGAATGACAGCCATGTGCTGTGCAGTTGTGGCTTGAGCAGATATTTACTAGATAAGGGTACTCTAAATGCTGTTGCCTTGCACAGCTTCTCCAGGTACTTGGAGATATTTGTTTTGGATATTCGGAAAAAATTCTTCTCAGAAAGAGTAGTAATGCACTTCCCAGGCTGCCCAGGTAGGTGGTGGAGTCACGGTCCCTGGAGCTGTTCAAGAAATGTGAAAATATAACACCTGGGGACATGGTTAGTGGGCATGGTGAGGATGGGCTGGGGTTGGACTTGGTAATTTTAGAGGTCTTTTCCAACCACAATGATTCTACAATTCTATACTTCTAGTTCCTCTCCATCTATGGAAGGAGCCAAGTCATACTTCTTTTGACCAATTTTTGACTGAGTTGCACTGGAAGGAATCCTGTTGTGTTTTGATGCACACTTAGCACAAGACAGTCCTGACTCTTGACTTGTTCATCTGTAATGTGGACAAGTGCTCTGACGAACACAAAGAAAATTATTCTTCTCCTACACCTAGATCTAAAGTGTATATAGATTTTTAAGTGAATATTATATAGGTTTATGTGAAAAATCTTGCTTTCCAGGTATATGAGATGTCAATTGTTGCTCACAAGTCTTCATATGCTATGTAACACACTCCACATGCTGATGGATGGAAGAAATGCTTCTAACTATGCTTGGTGATTCAAATCCTTACATAATGGAAATCAACAGACTCAGGAAAATGAAGTTTCTCCCATGAAAATTTGACCTTTTACTTTTTTCAACAGGATTTTTTTTTAATTTTTTTAATGCCCATACTATGAACAGTCAAGACTAGACATCATTTCCCTTTGGTCTGCATCCTGTTTTTGAGAACAATAGCTGCATTTTTGACACAGTGCCAGCCCATAATTCATGCTTTTCTGCATCCCTTAGTGCACAGACTTGGCTGATATTATAATATTTTGTTTCACTGAAATGACAGTTCCAATTAAAACTTTATTTTTCCTAATCGATATTATTCTTAAAAATGTAAACATTATAGGAATAATAAATAAGGAAGAGAGACTTTGTCTCTCAGTGAATGATGGATCATAAATTCCTTCGACCTAATCTTCAGTCTACTCAAATATAGCACGGTTCAAAAGTTCAGCTTGGGCTCAGGCTTCATTGGGTTTATGTCCTGTTTGGGACAGACAGCTTGAAACAAACAGGAGAAGAGCAGAGGGTAGGAAGGCTGTGGTCAGGATGGGGTAAACAGAACAGCTAGGGATGGAAAGCAAGAAATGCATTAAAAAATGCACTGTGTAGAGAGATCCTTTCTTGAAGGAGGCACCAGTTTTGACCTAGATTGTCCTGTGAACACAGTGAAATCATCACTGTTTACATTCATTTTTCTTGCATTAAACCTGATGAACATTACCTGATGTCACCAACAGTCTTGTATGTGTTGGTAGCATCACTTCTAGAGCAAAAAAAGAACGTCCACAGCAGCAGTGCCTTTTCTGGTATTAATGAAACTATGCCACCTAAGGGTTGCTTCTAAGTAGGAGTATGGGTATTCCAGTTGAATCATCCTTATAGAAATAAACACATTTTTTATTCACAAAACAAGCAGAATTTGAGCACTCAGTCTGATCTGATAGTTAGAGTTATCTCAGAAGTCCTGAATAATTCACATTCCAATGTCTCTAAGTCCAAATGGATGGGAAAACATCTGCTCCATTCCCCATGGACACAGCTTCTTTCTGGAGGGAGTTTCTGCTGAGATTTCAGGGCTCAGGATTGATCCCAATGTACATTTACATCTATGCCACCACTAAGACTGCAAAAAAAATCCACCCAACTTTTTTATTTTCTGTTCTTTTTTTTTTTTCCTCCTTCCCTGCTGATTCAGAATGTTTAAAACATCCCTTTCTGTTTATGTGCTTTTAATTCTCCTCCTTCCACAGCAAACCCATTCTCATAACCTTTCTGCAAAGGTCCCATTTTTCACACCTATCCCAGTGGCTGCTGCATTGCCTCTGAACTCTCTCACAGTGTCTGGCTGGAAAACTTTGCCAGATTTTGTAACCTCATTCCTGAGAGAAAGGAGCAGTGATCTTGAGGAGTGCATTTGGGATAGCAAAGATAGCAGAAAGGGAATAGCAACAGCTGCCACGGAGTTGGGTCTCATGACCACATAAACTATCCCTAGTCAGGATGTAACTGATACTGGATATTGCCTCAACCTGTCCCAGTTGTCAAGCAAAACACAAAGATGGTTTCTACGGCTTCACAAGCAGGGAGAGGAGTAGATAGTTAACGGGATCTGGCTGGTGGTCAGAGTGTAACTTCGTCTCTTTCAGTTATGGCTGAGTTGACTTTGAACACTGCACTAACTTGGCCAGCAAAATGATTGCCATACTGTCACAACTCAGATACCATCATGTTGTATATTTGCTTCTAATTTGTGGAGGAGTCTGAAGCATTGCAGCGGAAAAGAATTGGTCTTTGGAGTGTTTTTCTCTGAAGGTTATCATCTTTAGTTATATATTTAGACTTTTCTCAATGTTTTATTTTGGGGAGGGGGAGGTTGGGAGGAAGTGGAAGAAAAGTAAGGGAAATCAACTCATTTTATTTGATCCAAATAAAGGAAGATATTTCTTTGAGATAAGGCTTTATTCCCATAACAACTCTTGCACAAGACCTAAATCTCAACAAACAAGTTGTGAAATAAGAAGGAGAAAGAAAAAGACAACAAACATTTGGGCCCTGAGATCGTAGAATTATGGAACCATTTGAGTTGGATGGGGCCTTTAAAGACCATCTGATCCAAATCCCCTACAATGAACAGGAACACCTACAGCTTGATCAAGTGGTCAGAGCCCTGTCCAGCCTGACCTTGAATGTCTCCAGGGGTGAGGAATCCACCACTTCTCTGGGCATGCTGAGGCATTGCTCCATAGACCACAGTAAGTTGTTGGTTTAACTGTACAGCACCCAGGCATCCTGCTAAGAGACATCTGAGAATACCTTATGTGAGTGAGCCCAGAGGTTTACTGAAGAGCAGGAGGAAGTGCATGATGCAAACCAAATGAAGTGACACATTCTGTAGCACTCAAACACATGATGTCATTGCACTTTATTGTATCTCCCTGTCAGCAGCCTAAGGCAGTAGGAGGCTGGAAAAGCAATTAGACCACGGGAAAAGAAGAAAAGCACGTAATATAATGTCGAATATGCACAGAGAGAAAATTTTGAAGACTCTTCTTGGCTGAAAACCAGTCTTGATTTCTGGTTTTGAGCGTGAAGTGACATTAAACTTTGGAGAACAGATCTAACATAACAACCGGATAAAGCAAAGGACTTGGAGTACCTGTTCTTCAAACTAATTCTGATTTCTTATGCAACAGGCTTGGACTTATCCTATCCAACTGGGCTTGACTGGATGCCCAGAAACATACTTGGTGGTCTTTGAGATAATCCAGGGGAATGCTAACTGGTGTCCAGCTGGAGGCTAGCTGGAATTGCAAGATTTCCTCTGGATGTTATTTTGTACCTGAAAATTCTGTATTTTTGTATCCCAAACATCAGGAACATCCTAAATTTCCAGTTTTTCCAGTTTCTTGCCAAAGACTAGACCTGCTGCCTATGCTTAGGCAAATGACTTGAGCCTTTAGTTTTGGGTTAAGATACTTAAATGTGGGTGTCTAGATGTAAGCATCACCATGTGAGCTGGTGAAGATCTATTTAATGCAGCTGATGGATGAAGAAAGGTCCAGTTTACTGAGCAGCTGGACTGTGGTTTTCCCAGAAGACCCACTTCTGACACCATCACAACTTTTACCAACTCTGAGGACACTTGCACTGCCAAATCCCTTCTACAGCATCAGTGCAAGTAGTAGATAGCACTAAGAGGATGTGCTCAGAATTTTCTCTACCCATTCAGAAAAATGTGACCCATTCTCCTTTTTTTTTTTTTTTTGGCAGAAACTCATATAATAATTCAGGTTAGAAGAACCTCTGGAGGGCTTCAATCCATCTCCCAAATCAGAACAGGATCAACTCCAATGTTAGGAGTTGGACATGCTGCAGTTTGTCCATATCTCTTCTGTGCCAGGAGACCCACAGCTGGACCCAGTATCAAGATGTGGCATTAGAGGTGCCAAATAGAGGGGAAAAACAGCATCCATTGATTTCTCAATTCAGATTTTGCGAGTGTAGCTGAATATTCAGCTAGATTTCATTCTCACTAGGGCATGATGTTGATTCATAGACAACTTGTTGTCCACCAGCACCTAACCATTCCATTCTTGTTCCTCTCCCAAATTCCTGATTTAGCTATGCTTATTATCCTTCTGTTCTCCCCACTCCATGTGTCCTCTTCAGTCACCCATTCCATACCTTCTTTCATAGGTGGCTTTCCTGCATAAAAATGGATTACTTTTCTTCTCTCGTCACCAGGACCCTGATCTTTCCTTGCTGCCCTATTTTATGGATAAGTTAGAAACAGCAGAGATTAATTTCTTGTTTTCACCTTCCAGAATTTTCCTTCACAAAGGTACATTACACCTTGATGTCACCTCTGCTGTTTGCTATTGCTGAATTCATTCACTCTCCTGGGTACACTGGATACCACTTCTGAACCTGGAAAATGCATGTCTTTGATATAATGAATGATATAACAGGACAGAAGGAGAGCATCTGTGGAACTAACCTGGCACTGCATCACTACAAAACTGCCACGATCAATATCATGGGAGAAAAGGACCCTCCCTCTCCAAGTCGCAGGACTGTCCTCTTATATTTACTGATATTTTGTTTAGTATGTTACATTAGTCATTAAATGCTTTTGCATTTAATTTTGCATGAAAGTTGTACGTTTTGACTGTTATATGGGAATTGCTGAGTCACAGCCTGACCCACTGAATGGGCACCTCAAGGAAAGACTTGCTCAGCCTTGGGAGTACAGCTCTGTGAAGCCAATTCACCTGTGCAACTGGAAGGAGTGTGGAACCAGGCTTCATCCCACTTAGATCTCATTTAAGGGCTGACAGCCACGGAGGAGTGTTGTCTTGTTGGAGATACCTCTTTTTTTGGAGTTTCCTTCCTTGTGAGCCTAGATCGTTGAAGATGGGTGAGCATTCATTTTCCTTTTGTAACACCTCCTTGTAAAGCTTTTGTGGGCAGCGTGCCTGACCAAGGTAGCCCAGTCTCCCTCTGCTCTGCTTAGCTCAACTCTGACAGCCTTCACACAAGCCTTTTCCCACCCCTTTTGCTTCAGTGCTTTTCAGCTTCCAGGTTTACCTCTCATTTTCTCATTGTGGAGATCTGATTTGTTCTAAACCACCTTTCTCCGCTCCATTTCTCTTTTACTTAAAATCATAGAATCATTAGGTCATACAGACCACTAAGATCATCTAGTCTAACTATGAATTTATTATTATTTTTTTTATTTCCAGTTTCTCTTTCTCTATTGCCCATGTCCTTGGCTCTCTCATCACTTTTCCACAAGAGATGGGTTGAAACTTCACAGATCTGCTCTAACATATTGATTTGGAGAGTAGTGGGTAAGTACTACTTAACTTTCAGCCCTCCATGATGCTTTTCATTTTGGGGAGCATTACATCAAGAATTTTTTACTTTTCCTTTCCCATTGTTCCCTCCTCAATGGCTTTCAGCTCTTCTCATCCCCATTTCCTCCCATTTCTTGTTCAACTCTGGCCCTTCACCAAGATATGACCTGTGAGACTAAAATCAGCTACAGCTGGATAGTTGTGATGCTGCCAGGAAGCTGCAGACCCTCAACTTCATTTTTCTTCATTCCTTGTGGTTAGTCCTTGTCTTTCACCCAAGTGAAGCCACAACTATAGGTGAACAATTGCTCTGTGAATGATGGGGTTATTAACTTGGCCCTTCTGAGAACAGATCACAGAGGACTGCTAGTGGGTAGCTTTGCTGTATTTCAGCTCTTCAAACACTGACATGGTGGGCAACTATAATTAGCGAGGAGAATCTCAAGTGAATGAAGGATATATGAACCTGCACAGTTTCAGTTTTGCTGTGGAATGTGTAAGACATACTTCAGAGCTTTGGTTTTGAGAGGAGATTGGAGAATCACAGAATGGCTGGGTTGGAGGGGACCTTTAAGTTTCTCTTTCCAACCCTCCCTGCTATGGATAGGGTTGCTACCCACCAGCTCAGGCTGTCTGGGGCCCCATCCAGCCTGGCCTTGAGCATCTCCAGGGATAGGGCTCCCACAGCTCTCTGAGCAGCCTGTGCCAGGGCCTCACCACTCTCAGTAAAATTCTTCCAAACATTTAAACGATATCTCCTCTCTTTCAGTTTAAAACCATTCCTCTTTGTCCTAACTCAATCTGACCATGAGAAGG
Source organism: Cyrtonyx montezumae (assembly GCF_038088225.1). Lineage (NCBI taxonomy): Eukaryota > Metazoa > Chordata > Aves > Galliformes > Odontophoridae > Cyrtonyx > Cyrtonyx montezumae. The sequence continues at coordinate 602,058 of NW_027071848.1, forward strand.
ACACCGTTTTTTTGGAGAATTAGGCTTCTTGTAGGACGGACCAGGTGCAAGATGAAAATGCAAGCATCTGAAATAATCACTGGTCGCTTTTGAAAACCATGATAAATTGCTTCACAAAGAGAAGCATGAAACAGGACTATGCAGTCACTGGTACTGCAACCTGTTTGTATTGAAGAATATCATTCAGTAAAAGCTGTCAATTTAGATGAGGCTAACTTCTCTGGAAGAGTGGCTGAACATTGGCACAGGATGCTCAGAGAAATGGTGGAATCGCTGACCCTGGGGGTGGGGGTGGGGTTTAAGAGCTGTGGAGATGTGGCACTGAGGGAGATGGGTTAGTGGGCAATATTGGTGGTATGTGGATAGTTGGACTTTATGATCTATAATATTAGATATGACCAGAGGATATTTTACCATGCAAGGTAACATCTTTTTTTTTTTTCTTATAAAGAGATACAAAGGATTCAAGTTGTGGACTTCATAAGTTCATAAGGTTGGAAAGGACCTATAAGATCATCTAGTCCAACCATCCTCCTATCACTATCTCTACCCAACTACTAAATTAAATCCTTTAGCACCTCATCTAAACGCTTCTTGAACAGCGCTAGGGATGGTGCCTCAACCACCTCCCTAGGCAGGCCATTCCAGTGCCTGACCACTCTTTCAGAAAAGAAATGCTTCCTCAGGTCTAATCTAAATCTTCCCCGGCGCAACTTGTGGCCATTCCCTCTCGTCCTGTCGTTATTTATCAGGGAGAAGAGGCCCACCCCCTCCTCACCACAACCCCCCTTCAGGAAGTGGTAGAGTGCAATAAGGTCTCCTCTGAGCCTCCTCTTCTCCAGACTTATTTCTTCCCAGGCAATTAAAAGGGTACTGAATGGTTAGGAAAATAAATAGAAATACAAAATGAAATGCCCTGGACTCCTGAAATATTAGGAGGCACTTACTAGTTTTAACACTAATCCACAGTGGCTTGTTCTGGGCTGACTGAAGACCTACCAGAAAGCTCTGGAACCAAAGGCTCTGTACCGAGCTCAGGTATTATTTTGTTTCAGCTTTGCAGGTTTTCCTCAGTGGAGCTTTGGAAACTGGGACTTGACTTTCCATAGCTGACCAAATGAGTCATGACTTGTTGAACTTCATTTTTCCCCTCTGAGAGTTCTCCAGTGCTTCCAGTACTTATGTCTATCTGATCCCACTGTAAAGAATAATTTTTGGGAACAAATGACGGGAACCACTTAAAGTCTCATGTGAACAATTGTGTCATAGGAAGTATTTGAAGGAGATCTGTTGTCTTGCTGCAAGCAAACTCAGGGAGGAAGCTGTTCACTGCTTGCAACAGCAAAAGTTGCCTTTTCTGCATAAATCCTACATTATATACTACACATCCCAGAATCCCAGAAAGATATTCATTGTGTAAGCACAAACTCCCTTAGCATTAGCAAATGTTGTGTAGGGACTCGATGAAATAGGAATCTATAAGAGTTTAGGCTGAGATTATAAAATCAATGCTTAGCTGTATCCTTCCAGATTGTTAAGGCAAAGAGGATAAGTGGTGGAAAGATGTGTGATGTGTGAGTAATAAATTTGGTGCAGAAACAGGTAATTCAATGCTTGAGGTTCAAGGTTTGGTGCTTGCCTATATTTTGAGGAATAAGAATATTGAATTCTTCAATTTCTCCCTGTTTTACCTCTTCTAACTCCTTTATTCGTATTTCCTTTCCCTTGTACTCCTCATCTCATTTAAAATAACCAAATTGGCAAGAGCAGGCTCATGTCACTTCTCACTTGCTTATGTTGCTAACAGAGAAATCCAAATGAGCCATGCTACGTGTTACTCCTGGGGCCTATTCCTCAAGAAAGCTTTTCTGCTCCCATGGAAGTCAATGGAAGTCTAATTGGTCCCAGATGTTTAGTAATAACAAGCACTTCCTTTTGGTACAGCGAAACAAAAGCAGTGTTAAAACTGTTAATTAAATGGGTTTGGCTCTGTCGTCAGGTTATTAACTAATTCCAGTCATGGCAGACAAGCTAATACTGTGTCTCAGAAGGAGATGTTATCTTACTGTGTTCAGTTAGAAAGGCATGAACTCAGAGTACAGCTAAATTACCCATGTCGGGGCACACAGCACAGCTTGCTTTCACATGAAAGGAAAAGCTCACAGACTTCAGCACCAGGCTTGTTGCTTGTGCTGACTTTCTCCTAAAGAGCTTGAGAGAATGCATAGTGCTGGTTCTCATTGGCTTTTCACTGTTTGGACATTGTCCTGGGTAACGTGGCCTGCCTGAGCAAGGGGGTTGGACCAAATGAGGCCTTCCAAGCTCAGCCTGTGATTCTGTGATGCACAGATAGTAGATCTTCACTGATCTGCAGTTTACCTAGGGAGGCTGTCAATGCCCCATCCCTGTAGACATTCAAGGCAAGGCTGGATGCAGCTCTGGGCAGCCTGCTCTAATGGCTGACAACCCTGCCCATGGCAGGGGTGTTGACTCTAGATGGTCTTTAAGGTCCTTTTCACCCCAAGCCATTCTATGCTCATTAGGGCATGGTGCTGCCAACTGGCTATGCCAATTAATTATTCCAGCATCATTTGCATACATCTTTAGTGGATCTACTTGATATTCACTGGTTGCACTCCAAGACTGTCAACTGTCTTTGATTTGGGGTCAGAAGTTATAGACCTAAAGTCTGAATGCCATAGGAAAAAATAGGAAGACATAACCTCTTTTTCCGTGGAGTATTCCAAGCTGGTGCTTTAATATATTCATGTCCCTGTGTATTTTACAAAATTCAAAGGTGTTTTTATTGTACAAAATCCCGCAATGAAAATGACCAGCCAGTTACTTACACATCTTCTTTAAAAATAGAATTATACATCCCTCCGTAGTGTGTTAATTTTGACATTCACTAGCATGAAGACAAAAAGTAGTGGAGCAGCAATTTGACTCTGAGTTATTTACCTGAACAGGTTTTGGTTTGACTTCTTTTTCTGTTAAGTGCTGAAATGTACATTTCCTGGCATTCATGGAGAACCTGTTGTGGCTCCTTTCAAAGCCACTGCGTCCCAAAAGTAGCTCGTGGTCCTGCTGTTGGTGAGCTTTCTTTCACTTCAAAAGGGTGAATCTACCATCAGAGTACAGGACATAACATATGTCAGTGTCTGCTTTTAGCAACACAATGGGTTGATCATATTATACCCATCACAGATCGAAGATCTACAGACTTTTTCTAGGAACTGGTTCTCTATAGGGAAAGACAACGGACCTCTGTTCTGAATAATGGCCCAGGACTCAGTTTCCTGCATCTTGTTTCATGCTTCTATCTTTAAAGCACTTTCTGCCTCCTGTGACCTTTAAAAATACATATATTATCATCATCTTTTGCATTGAAATGCAACTGTATGCAGTGAGTTCCCAACAGTTTTCCTTAGAAATATGAACATTTCAGTCCAACGGTAGCTGATTGAAATTCATTCTTTAAGGCTTTTCTTCTTAAAAGTGTCCACCCCAGAGATGAATTTCTTCACATTAAAACCAGTTAAATACGTATTGCACACGAGGGGCAAATTTCTCCTCTTTGAGTTGAACTGTGGAGCTGTGACCTTCTGAGCAAGTCTAGCTAACAGATAGCACAGCTGTTTCACACCTGAGATTTCTGTTACAGTGGAAGATCCTATTTTGGGCTGTTCTGTTCATTTTGTGATTTCATTTTAATGTTTAGGAGATCTCACTTCTAAGGTTTTTTGGAGGAAAAAAATAACACACAAATCTCAGTGTAAGGAGTAACCCTCTTTGAGTAGGGTGTTCCTTCTCAGCTGATGTCATCAACAACTGGCATAAAAAAATGATTGCTGTAACACTCTAAATGTAGTGTTATATATAGACATATATGAAGTGCTTTTATGGAGGTGACATCAACGAAGTATCTCTGAGTTTAGTGAAATGTCTCCTGATTTAGAGGGCTTTTTCTTTTGGTTTGGTTTGAATCACACCTCCCTCACAACTACAGGTCTTTACAGAGTCTCCTACAGCTCTGCAAACATTTAAGCAGATCTGTTTCTGAATAAAGCAAATGCAAAATGTGGTGAATTCTCCCTTTTTTCCCTGCAACTCTGTAATGGGGTAGCTCAGCAGAGCTGTGAAGCTCCTCTTAAAATCCACAGTTTAATGTCAAAGAGAAGAATTTTACCCTTCATTTCTACACAGTGGCAGTGTAGCACCTGATTTCTTCGGTTCTCAAGGCAATCTCTGTGCTATGCTTTAAACTGTTGGCTGAAGTTCTGCCTGCGAAAGCAGAAGAACGAACCCACTCCAATGATGATCACAGATAAAACCAACACAACTGTTAATATAATAAGAAAGTTGATTTTCTTTAGATCCTCTTTTTCACAGTCTTCAGGTCTAATGTTCCCAATGTGTATTTCTTCCTGGTACCCAAAGTTCTGGGTGTATTGGCACATTAGGTGCTCTATGTTTGAGATCTGCACATTTTTGTTCTGGATCATCAATGAGAGCCAAATATTTCCACAGCAGTTGAGCGGGTTACCAGTGAGATACAAGTTTTTAAGAGAATTTTCTAATGCTAAAATATTGCTGTTCTGTAATGTACTAAACCTATTGTTTCGTAGGTCCAGAACTTCCAGTAGAGAGCTGCTGCCCCACTTGGGCAGCCAACTGAGCTGATTTTCAGAGAGGTTTAAATGTTTAAGGTGACTAAAACAAGGCAAGTCAATATTTAGTTCTACCAGGCTATTGCCGTGTAAATGCAAGTATTCAAGTGACTGTTCCAGCCCAGATAGCGCATTAACTTCGATTTTCAGTCCTGGGTTCATGGAGAGATCCAAGAAAATCAGAGAAGTCTTGAAGAAAGTGTGTGCTGGTAGCATGCTTAGCATGTTGTCAGCTAGAAACAAGTGCTGAAGAGCAGGAGCATCAACAAAAGATATGCAACCGTTTTCCTCTCCAACAAGCCTTTGCTTTGCTAATCCTGAGTACATACTGCAAAGTGTGATGTTGTTGCTCTGTAGATTGAGCCATCTGAGGCTTGTAAGTCTTGAGAAGATGTCAAATTGGAGGGTTTGAAGATGGTTGTTTTGAAGATAGAGCTCTTTCAAATTCAACAGTGTGTCAGCATGTAGGAGGAGGCTCTGTAAAGCATTGTAGCTCAAGTCAAGGACAGTTAAGGAGATCAATGTACTGTCAGAAGTTACTTCAAAAGTCTGGAGGCAGTTTTTACTGAGGTTAAGGGTTTGAAGAGACAACATCGATTCGAAGAACTCATCCGGAATGGATTTGACTTCATTATAGCTCAAGTCTAAGTATACAAGTTGGGATAAATTAAGAGAACTTTTGTTTCTACTTTGCTTCTGATCAAGAAGATAGAAAGAAGTATCTAACCATTCATTCTCCATGTAGTCCATTTTATTATGAGAGGATTCAGCTGTGAGCTGAATTAAATTCTTTGATAAATTCAGAGTTACCAGCTTGTTCACCTTGGGGAAGACTGGGAAGTGAAGCAATTTGTTTTCACTCAGATCCAAACATCTCAAGCTGTACTCATCATCTGACTCTGTGGTGTGGAAGGATTCAATGCTGTTCCTGCTGAGGTCAAGTATCTCCAACTGCCTGAGGCTGAAATCCGAGATGCAAGTAATTGAATTCATGGAGAGATTCAGTCTGGAAAGATTCAGTAGAGTCTCAAAAGCACCTTCTTCTATTTCCATGATGATATTACTCTGAAGATCTATCTCCACAAGATTGGGAGATCCCTGAAACATCTTATGTGATATCATTATAATACTATTGCCTGCCAGCGAAAGATACCGTAGTGCTGGAGCACGTTTAATGAAATATTCAGCCATCCCATTGTAGAGACTGTTGTGAGACAAGTCCAATATCTCCACCATGGGTAAAAGTCCAATCCCTTCTGTCCCAATCTGAGCAAGCTCATATAAGTTGTTGTTAGATAGATTTATTTCCAGCAAACTTGTCATGTGTGCAAATACTCCAGGCGTGATGAAGCTTATCTGGTTGGAGCTTAAATCGAGGCACTGGAGGGAAGTGTAGAAGGGCAAAGGCATTTCAGGGATGCTTTGTATCAGATTTCCGGATAGATCTATTTTGTTTACATTTGGATGGAGTTCATGAGGGATTTGGTGAAGGTTTTTGTTGTGGCAAAATGCCTGCAAGTTTGCCTGTCATAAAAAAAAGAAAAAAAGAGAGAGAGAGAGAAAATGGGATGTCACCTGGTAGGTAAAAAACATATTAGCATGAAATTTAAAGATAATAATATTCAACAACCAGTCAGGTTCTTCTCACTTAATTTTCTTTGAATGTTCTTACAGCAAGCAAAACCATTCTGATGTTTTTTTGCATTTATCTGTTAGCACTCCTTTCATTTTATATATCTAACTTAAACCAGTAGAGTTGTATCTACATATGATATCTACTAAACATTCTCATTTTCCTCAGGATAATTTTAATAGTCCCAAGTGAAGACGTTTTCTTTGTTTCCATTGCAATGAAGCACTTTTTTCCCACTTTACTTCTGATGTTTGCTTTTCTCAGCTTTATTCTAAATTATTCTAAATCATTCTGGGGGATTCTATAAACTTTACATGGAATAAAAGTACTAAGAAGGGCTTCTCTCTGTTGACAGCATAGCTTCCAAAGCAGGGACATGGAAAGTAAGGATGCTATGGTACAAATCATAAGATCTCTCCTTGTTAATCCCACCCCTCAGATATTTGATTATACCCTCTTTTCTAAGCATAGAAATCCTTTTCCTAAGGCAGTTATTCCTATCTCCTCTCATGGGGAGCATGCCTTAAGCTCCATCCGTATGCTCCATCCCCATGCACCATCCATATCAGACATAATAGTGTTGGATATTAGGAAAAACTTCCTCCAAAAGCATGGTTGGGCATTAGAACGATCTGCTCAGGGAAGTGATGTAGTCAGTGTCCTTGGAGGTGTTCAAGAACTGTGGAGATGTGGTACTTAGGGACATGATTAGCGGGCAATATTGATGGTAACTGGACAGTTTGACTAGCTGATCTTAATAGGTCATTTCCAACCTCAACAATTCTGTGTGTGTGTGAATGCAAAAGGGAAGACATACCATGTAAAGCCAGGTTTGAGAAGAAAAAGGTACGATATGCAGTGATGGTCACACTTTTCCCACCCACTTCTTAGAGGTGGCAAGGTGGAGGAAAATTTATCAAATTCATCTCTGAAATACATGCCTATTTAATTGCACCTAAGATTGAACCCATAGCCAAAGGAAAATTTGGAATGTGTGTTCTTAAAAACCCCTATAAACACTGAGATAATCAGCCTCGCATAAATGTCAAGCTGTATTTTGTTATTAAGGAGAACACACAGCAGTGGGAGGAAGTGGAATGCAAAAGGCTTAGACAGCATTTAATCTACTGGAAGAAAACTCTTCTTATGAATGTATATGGGTGACCGGGTCATGTACTGTTTGTAGAAAGATCAGAAAGAAAGAAGGCAAAAAATCTGATGAATCTTAACTTCTGTGAAAAAGAATCCAGACTCCATGACGTAAAGCTCTGCATAAGCTTTTCTGACATTACAAAAACATTAATTAAAAAAAAATATTATAAACCATCTGTTTCATGTGAACTTCTAGTTGAAAGAAGTGACAGATCTGCTTAGGAGTAGTGGGCCAATAGTCCATATTTTGTGACTCTCTTTTGCATCATGAATGTTTTGAAGAGCGCATAAAAATGGGACAGAGAAATGTAAGTGCTCATAAAAGCATCAGATATATACAGACTGCTCTACAGTCCATCCCATGGTATAACCTTCCCAAAGATCTATAATAAATCCCACACCTTGAGCCAGATTTCAACAAGGGATGAATGCTCTCTGCTCCCTCTGAGCAGCCATCACCATCCAATGCCCATCAATGACATTCAGGATTTCATTTTGAAGGCCACGAGGGAGAGCTCAGTCCCAGTTCACCACTCCTGCACGCATCTTGCAGGACTGGGCCTTTAATCTGCATTCACCAAACTCTCCCAGTGATAAAAGAGTCTGGTAAAATCTATACCTCACACTGTCTGACATTTGTTCCTGTAGCATTTTTCCTCTCAATTTTTTTAACTTTCATTGGTTTTCACTATTTTGATGGTCACTGAATTTCTTAAGTCTGTTCTACACCATCTTTTCTCCCCCTGGGCTCAAACTGCATGAATCTCTATCTCATTAGCACCAGAAAGGAAAGATGAAGCACATCTCAGAGGGACAGAGCAAACAGCATCTGTTCGTGTGTCTATCTCCCCTTCTCACCCTATAGCTCAATGAGTTGGCAGCCTAAGGCTGGAAAAGTTAGTCAGGCTCACGTTCCCACTTCATCAGCTCTGTTGGTGCTGTCACTAGATTATTTAAAGCCCACTGGGAGGAGTGTGGAACACTTGGTTCATTCCATATTTGTCTGAAAAAATGACCCCACAACTCAAAATTTGACCATTATTTGAATTCTTGCCCCAGTCCTTCACTGGGTCCACCCACCTTAGTGACAGCCCTGAAAACGAAGCAGCTGGATCCAAAGCTCTGTTCTTCCATATCTTCTCATGAGCGTTTGAGCCAAAGAATTTGAGCTGGTGCTACATGGGGCCAACTTGTGCCTTCTCTGGAAGTGCTGTCCAGGTTGAGGCTTCACTGCACAATGGAGTCTTAGCAATATGTATTGGAACCACTTATGGGCTGATAACCCATGATAGCCAGTAGGATGTAGTCTTGGATGACTTTGATGCAAGGTAATATAAATTTTATGAAAACCTTTCCCTTGCATGGTATACTGGAAGATCCTCCTTTTTTCAGTTAATATGAATTAGCAAATGTATTTGCTAAATCTTCTTTTATGAGGAAAAACTTGTGAAAAACTCTCTCCTTGGAAAGCAGTGTGAGCTAGAGAGAACCTTTTGACATCGGAGCTATCACTTCTTGTCTTGTAAGGCAGCAGATGGCTGTCTCTGATCTAGCTTAGTAGAAAGGTAATGGCTTTGATGGACATTTTACCTCCTAAAGCCTCACAAGATCAGTGCGCCTACAAGGACACGAGCAATGAGGGGCCCAGGTTTCTGAGTTCTGCCTCATCCAGGAGACCTGGGATGAAAGTTTCCAATTCTGAGCCTTTCTTAACTTAAACATGTCACTGCAGGGAAGATAAAATCTAAAAAATGTTGCCATGATAGAAAATCTTCCTACGAAATAAGTAGGACTCCCAGTGGGCACATCAACAAGCCCAGGAACCTCTTAGAGCTGTGTGGAATTGTGTTTAGATTTACACCCTCCTCCTTCCTTTGGATGAAACGTTCAGCAAATGAAGAGTGGCAAAGCTCCACTGACTTGAGCGATGCTGAGCTGTTAATTTAGACCAGATGATCATCCCAGCCCCCAGCTGCAGACAGAGCTGACTATATCCCAGACTCATTGCGTACAGCCTTGGGTTTTTGGCTTGTGAAGCTGTCCTGTTGGAAGTAGTTTACAGTGGAGTGGTGGAAACAAGCATGTGTTTATTTCACAGCAATCAGCCTGATCTGTGACCCATCAAGAAATGGGATGGGGTGAAATCTGCTCGGATTATTGCATGTCGTGCCTGGCATTCATGTGACTATGATACATGGGACCCAAGCTGTCATGTTTACAGCGACTTCATCAGTCTTCCCTCGGAAGCCAATGAGCTGAGCTATCCAGCCACCTTCCCAAGATCTTTTTATATATACTAGGTCTTAATTTCTCTGGAATTCAGGAAGTGCAGCAATACAGCAGGGTGGGCAGGAATGGAATGAGTCCCATAAGGGAGACGTGTACAGCTAGCAAATTATTTTTTTTCCTATTTTGGAAATTCTCAAGGATTTGTGCTGAACAACTTCAACATGGAAAAAAAAAAGTATTTTTAAATGGCATGTTACTGTCAGCAGCACTTGGATAGGGAAGGGAGTAAGTTCAGCTATGAATAACATTTATAATATTGTACCAGGTGCTTGCAAAAATTCAAGGAGAAAATTCTGTCACTTTTTTTTTAAGTCAGGTGTTTCTCTTTGATAGCAATACTGTGTCAGGGCAGAGGTCAGGCACAATTATATTACAAAGGCTGCTGTAGATGCATTTCACAGAATAGGCTTTATTTATAGCACAGAAAACTGAGGCCTGATACAAAGAAGTAGATTTTAGGTCTAAGCTTCTCTGTCTCAGTCGCAGGATCCCTGTTCAATCTTGGGGAAATCAGGTCAAGTTTCTTCCAACCAACTCCCCCTTTGAAAAAACAGAGACAATGCCCTTCTCTTTTTTTTTCCCCTTTTATGCACCATGGCTGCAGTAAGAAATTGTCATAATCCAAGAGCAGTCTTCAGAGCATCTACTAACTCAGCAAAGCCCACTTCTGCCAGCAGGGAAAGCCTGTTCGCAGAGCTCTCTTCACAAAGGGCATCATTATTTGGGCAGCACTTATAATGGGGAGTCTCAACCTAGGTGACCTTACCATTTCACAAGGCATCCCTTCAGCTGGTTGATGATTGGACATCCCTCCATTTACCACTGACAGGAGGAAGATGATGTACAGTCTCATGGTTCTGCAGAGAAATTGGTTATGGTTATAAGTCAAACATGGCACCACAGTCAGTTCATGCATGCACATGAAGGCTGACCCATCTAGCACGCAAAGGCACACATGCAGTACAATAAATTAGAATCATAGCGCAATTAAGGTTGGAAAAGGACAATAAAATCACCCAGTCCTACCATCACCACCCTGTCCACTCACAGAATCATAGAATCATTAAGAGATGAAGAGAGACCATTAAGATCAAGTCCAACTGCTGACCCATCACAACCATATCCCTAAAATCAATGTACCTTTTAGCCCACAGCTTTTGCAACCCACCTATGTGTATCTTTGTCTCTTTGAGCCATGAAGAAAAAAGAAAACTCTACATAAAGACTTGAAAGAAAGGTTCAAGGCATCCTGTGGGGTTGCTCTGGTGTGATTTCAGATTCTATCTAGATGATAACCTGGTCACTTCCTGAAGTCCAGATGGCCAAGCTGGACAGTGCCTCTGGTGTCACAGAGAAAGACAACTACTCGAGACTAAGTGACCTCTTAGAGCCACCTGCTTTCCCCTATAGAAACAACTCAGTAATTTAATTGGTCTGGAGTTATAGGTGCCAAGTCCTGATTTAAGTCAAGTGTTGTCGTTCAGAAACAAGTGCTGGGAGCCGTTTTGATTTCCATCCACAACACTTTCCAGTCCTCTCATCCCACAGTGTCAAAGAGCTTTTACACACATTAGTCACCACACATCTAGTTTTGTTAATACAAACAGTTTAAATAAATAATGGACTGAGAACGTTTTGTCCAAATGTTAGTTTTCCATTTTACACATCCCAGGTATGGGCAGGATTTAAAATACATTTGAAAGCTGATGATTTAGAGAGACAGACACAAAATGGAACAAATCTGTGTGAAACAATGAATTAGAAAAAACTGTTTGAGAAGCACTCCAGAAAAGAGCACAGAAATAAATGCAAAAAGAATAACGAGATCTGGAAGACCTGTCAGTGGGCATAGAGAAAAGTGGAAACAACTGTAGAATCACAAAATGGCCTAGGTTGAAAAGGACCTTAAAGATTATCTAGTTCAAACCCCTCTGCCATGGGGAGGGTCATCAAACACTACACCAGGCTGTTCAGAGCCACATCCAGCCTTACCTTGAATGCCTCCAGGGACAGGGCATCCACAACCTCCCTGGGCATCCTGTTCCAGTGCGTCATCATTTTCTGAGTTAAAAACTTTCTCCTAACATGTAACCTAAATCACCCTTGTCTTAGTTTAAAAACATTCCCCCTTGTCCTATCACTATCAACCCCTATAAACAGAAATGAGTCCAAGGAAAAGCATTCATCCCTCAAGACAGCATGCTTCTAGATGGACAGCGAGTTCTATGAGCTCAAGCATGAAAGGTCAATGTCCCCTACATCACTTCACCTTAGAAATGCTAAAGGAAAGAGTTCTTCAGGAAGACATGAGAACCTGTATGTCCCTGGGTGTACACCAGCAAACAAGTGGTCCAAGCTGCTAAGATTCAGTCCAAGGATCCTAAAGAGTCACTTAGCTTTTAGCACATGATGCTCAGAGAGGGAAAAAAAGTTGCAACAGCATAGTGTTAGAATCATTTTCCAGTATTTAAAAGAAACATAAAACAGAAGGAAGTCAACTTTTTACATGGGTAGACAGTAGTAGGACAAGCAGTTTTAAACTAAAAGAGGGAAGATTTAGATTGGATGTAAGGGGAAAGTTTTTCACTGAGGGAGTGGTGAGGTCCTGACACAGGCTGCCCGGGGAAGCTGTGGATGCCCCATCCCTGGAGGTGGTCAGAGCAGGTTGGATGGAGCCCTGGACAGCCTGAGCTGGAGTCTGATTTAGTGGTTGGCAGCACTGCCGACATCAGGGGCACTGGAATTGGATGATCTTTGAGATCCATTCCAACACAAACTGTTCTGTAATTTGAATCACAGATGGAGTCATAGAATCATTTGAGTTGGAAAAATTTGGATGGCCTAGAAACCATCTGATCCAACTCCCATGCATTGAACAGGAACACCCACAGCCCCATCAAGCCCCATCCAGTTTGACCTTGAGTGTCTCCAGGAGCAAGATATCCACCACCTCTCTGGGTAACCTGTTTCAGTGCTTTAAGTGCTAGGTAGGATGATATGGAAAGCACAGTCCTGTGAAACTGGAGATGACAAAGCCTTCAATCCAAAGCAACCTGTTAGGAATTCAGATTCCCAGACCCTGTCAAAGTGCTTTCATACCTGCTTTATTAGATAGCGAAATTATAGACACAGCGACTCTATCTCATTTTAAGTGAATAAATTCTGTCGCATTTGTGGTCAACACTGATGTGAGCTCCAGATATCACCTTTTTATGATACTCTATTGCAAACATGCTGAATGTGTTTGCATTCATGCAAACTCTTCATACAACCTCTTACAGACAAATCTGAGCTGGTTCTGCCTGTATCCCCAGCCAATCAAACACATACCAATTCCAAATTGGAAGACACACAGCAATGCTTAGCTAGCATGTCTCTTAAGCCCTTACAGGAGTAAGCCTGCATCCAGCAATCTCCAACTGTACACAAATCCCATTCGCACGTGCCTCCAAAAGATAGAAAACATGTCCCATTACTCAGTGGCTTCCACCTACAAAATATCATGAGGCTGGAAACCAAAGAGAGGGGATGGGATCATTCCCAGCTGGTAGAAATCCCTCCACTTAGTCACTGCTTGGGGGATGTAGCTGGGAGCAGTGCTTCTGTTCAGTAATGGCCATTGTTCAACAATGATGGCAATGGGTTGGATATGGAATAAATCTTCTAAGGGTTTCATCAGGTCAGTGCTCAATCCTCTATGGCAGTAAATTCTGCTTGGGGGATGCACACCAAGACCTTATTAGTGGATTCTGCTTCCTAGCACACCGTGTCCTGGCTGGGCATGTTTCTATAAAATTCTGAGTGAAACAATGCACATCCCTTCTTTTCCCAGCCAGAGAAAGAGCTGTATTCTGGGAAGAGGAGAACTAGAGAAGTCTAGATCTTTAATTTGTGTTTTTCAGATTGCACATTCCTCTCAGTTTAGAGGGATGACCAGTGATCTGGGACCACAAGGTGAAAGAGCTTGTAGTTTGTCTTTGGAGCTCAGCAGCAGGATAAGAAGTTTGTTCCTCATCCTAAAATTAGTCCAAAGATGCTCATTCTCAATCCTTTTAATTACTGTTTGCAAAATACTCCACAAACATCCCATGGAAGAAGGAATTTCTGATACCACCATCTATAACGTCTCTGCTGTTCCATCTATAACGTCTCTGCTGTTCTTGCTCCATTCTACATTACCCAGACTACAGGGTTGGGTGCTTGGGGATTCTGTGCAACTGGGGTTGTGTGGGAGTGAGAGAAGATGATGTTTATTGTTTGGGTTTTCTGAAACTGAAAGAAAAGACAAACACATTGATGATGTGTGCATTTTAAGGCTTTACTCAGAGCCTTCAAATGGAAATTATTTCCGTTTATATCCAACAAATTGAGCTGATGAATTCTCCCCGTATATCACACACAAAAGTCACCAGCCTGAGGGACAGCGTGCAATTCATGCTGATTGCTTTGCCTTCTCTAGCTGTGATACCAGTGCAAAAATGATCCCTTTTCATTTTAAATGATAACCTTGGCAAAATCCATGTCTTAACGTGTTTTTAAACTTACTAAATTACAAATTTATAAAGCAACTTGGAAATCGAAGCATTTAAAAGCAAGATGATGATTTAATGCCTTGCTGTGTAAAACAGATCTGTAGTATCAAGGACACTGTCCCTCAAGGTGTTCTGGAGGTGGCTGTCACCTTGGAGCCCAGAAGTTGTAGGAATGATGTTTTCACTACAAATATGAATCATAGAATCATAGGGAATCATTAAGGCTGGAAAGACCTCTATGATTGCCAAGTCCACCTGCAACCCATCCCCGCCATGCCCACTGACCACATCCCTCAGTGCCACGTCCTCACAGTTCTGGACTCCACCACCTCCCTGGGCAGCCTGTGCCAATCCATTGCCACTCTTTCTGAGGATAAATTTTTCCAGATATCCAACCTGAGCACTCCCATGGCACAACTTAAGGCCACGATCTCTCATCCTATCACTGTTGTCTGGGGGCAGAGGCCCACTCCCACCTCACCACAACTGCATGTAGAGAGCCGTAAGGTCTTCCCTGTGTTTCCCCTTCTCTGGACTGAACCATCCCAGTTCACTCAGCTGCTCCCCAGAGGATCTGTGCTCCAGACCTCTCACAGCTCTGTTACCCTCCTCTGGGCACACTCCTGGGCCTCAGTGTCTTTCTTGTAGTGCAAAGCACAAAACTGAACACACAGTACTTAAGGTGTGGTCTCATCAGAGCTGAGTACTGAGGGACACTCCATCAATGCTATTTCTGACACAAGGCAGGATACCATTGGCTCTCTTGGCCACCTGGGCACACTGCTGGCTCATGTTCAACCGATCATCAACCAGCTCCCCCAGGCCCACGTTCTCAACGTGGCCTCTCAGCCACTTTGCCCCAGACCTGTAGTGTGGTTGTGACCAAAGTGCAGGACCCAGCACTTGGTCTTGCTGAAGCTCATACAACTGGCCTCCACCCATTGGTGTATCC
The DNA here is from genome assembly GCF_038088225.1 of Cyrtonyx montezumae. Taxonomy (NCBI): domain Eukaryota; kingdom Metazoa; phylum Chordata; class Aves; order Galliformes; family Odontophoridae; genus Cyrtonyx; species Cyrtonyx montezumae. The sequence continues at coordinate 617,286 of NW_027071848.1, forward strand.
TGTCCAGATCCCTCTGTAGGACTTTCCTACCCCCAGGCAGATCAACACTTCCTCCCAACTTGGTGTCACTTGTGAACTTACTGAGAGTTTACTCAATCCCTCATCAATGAAGATATTAAATAGGATGGGTCCCAACACTCACAGAAATTCTCCTCCTGAGGCATTTTTCAGTTCTCAGCTGCCCAGCTGAGGAGCTTCTCCTGCTTATGTCTCTTCCAGACAAACTCTAGACTCAATTCAGTGACATTTGATATGACACAGCACTGTGTCTCAATATCTCGGCCCTCTAGGCAGGTCACAGCTGTCCACTGAAGGCTCACAAAAGCCCCATTGCTCTGCTGTAGTATAACATCAAGGCCAAATCCTGCTGCATGAAGCAGCTCGCTGCATGCTGCCAATTTGCTCACACAGCTTTCCATATGTCAGAATTATCCAGTCCCATCTACAGCTGGAATACTGAGGTAGATTATCATAAATTTGATTCTATGAGGAATCTATGAGGAATCTATCCTATCTTCTGAGGATTCTATGAAGTCAATAGAAAAAACCTATAGAAAATACATGGTACTCATGCCATATTAGCATGTCCATTGAAGAAATGGAAGGGCATAGGCAGTGATTTGCCCCCCAAATCATATTTGAAAACCAAGAGGTCAGATTTAATCACAGTTTGTCCAGTTTCCCCTGCAGAACACTTACCTCCATCTCTTTTACAGTATTCACAGATGCAGTTTGCATTTAACAACACCAGCACCTTCCTAATTTTCTGTAAAAGTAATTTTTGTTGCTGTTCAGGCAATTAAGAGCAATGTTCCCCTGTGCCAAAGAAAGATTATATTTGAATTGCAGAATCCTAGAATCACAGAATCATAGAATATCCTGCACTGGAAGGGACCCACAAGGATCGTAAAGTTCAGCTCCTTCTAGAGAAGATGCCAAGTACAAACCAAACTCCCCAGATCTGATACAAAGGAAGCTTTTCTGCTCCGTTAGAATCACAAAATATTTTAATTGCTAAGGTTGGAAAAGACCTCGAAGACCCCCAAGTCCAACTCCAACCCACCTCACCATGCTCACTGACCGTGTCCCTCAGTGCCACATCTCCGTGGTTCTTGAACATCTCCAGGGAAAGTAACTCCACCACCTCCCTGAGCAGCCTGTGCCAACGCATTACCACTCTATGAACAAATCTGCACTAGTATCCAACCTGAGCCCTCATAGTTAAAAAGATCCCTCAAGGTTAAAAAGAGCAAATACTCCACATTTACCAGGTTCAAAGGGCTCCTCACATCCACATACACTGCTTTTCATCCCTTTAAAAAGCATATCCAGCTCTCCAACAAAGATTCACCCCTGGTAGAAGGAAATTATTCGTCAGGTTCACCTTCACCCATTTGAGACACCAAAAGCCAACTTCAGACTGAAGGCATTTTCAGGGAAATAAACCTATGTGGGTTAGTGTCTGCTTTCAATTAAGTTGCTGGCCTTCCTGCAGGCTCTTCCTACAGCCACTGCTGTGTGTTCTGAGCAGTGTCATTCCCTATGCAGCATCTTGAGGTCCTCACATGGGGCAGGGGAGGAAATGGGGATTTTTTGCCAGAGAAGCTGTTGGGATTGAGCCGTGGGGAATAAGTGACTTGTTGTCACCAGTGCTATTGTTCGGCTGTGTGCGTGGTGTGGGTGGAGTGTTTATTTTAGTTTTAGTTTTGTGTCTGTGCTTTTCATTCCTGAATAGTTGCACCCTCTGACTCCTGTGCTTTATATCACACTTAGTGAAACAACTGCTTGGGGGTTAGAGGTTTAAATATCACAGCTGATAAAAGGAAAGCCTGTAATTTTGAATGCTGAACTCTCCCTCTTCTCCTTACTTCTCAGAGCACCTTATGATCTGATGGCAGGATGGGTGTTCTGTGTCATAGAATGATAGAATCATTAGTATTGGAAAAGACCACCCATGATCATCCAGTCCATCACCTAGTAAGCTACAGTGCACCTGAGCTGAAGATTTATCGGGGTTTTCCTGGAATAAAGCAAGACTTCAGGAGATAAACGGAGACAGAGTGGTCCAAGCTTCTGTACATAGCGCTCAATGTGCCATTTATAAAAAAATTCCATTGTGAAAGGGATGCTTTTGCTGTGATGTTTCCAAACTGCATTTTATTTATTATTTTCTGCTACCCTCTAGGGCTGGAGCAGCAGTCTAATTGCTGGTTTCCTCATTTCCTTTTTCTAATTTTGGACTGATTCTGGAAAACACTCCTTTGCACCAATTTCACCACCAGCAACCTGAACTGTTGCAATGTGCTTTTCCTGTGGTTAGAATAATACACCAGAACTGCACCCTTATCAAACTTCTTGCTTTGCAACACACCCTGAAATAGGAGATTAAATGCTATGAAGAAGTGTCACTATGTGTATACCTGGGAAGGGGCATAATTAGGTGCGGTAGATAGAAAAACTCAGACTTAATTCTCAGGAGTATTTCTTGCCAGGGAGAATGTCACTAACCTGGACCTGAGGACCACTGTAGTGCCTGGAGGTTACAATGCCTTTTGGATGCTCTGGGTTTTATCATCAGCATCATGCAGTAGTGCTTGCAGCACACAACTGCTTTCGCCAAGAAAACATCAAATATCAAATATCCAGAAAAAGAGAAGATCAAAAATATCAAATATTTTTTTCCCTTGGAAAGAGCACATTCAGGTTGGATATCAGGAAAAAGATTTTTCTCTGAAGGAGTGTTAATGTACTGACCCAGGTTGCCCAAGGAGGTGATGGATTCACCATCCTTGGAGGTGTTCAAGAACCAGGAGGATGTGACACTAAAGGATATGGTCAGTGGGCATGGTGAGGATAGGGTGGGGTTGGACGAGATGTTCTCAGTGCTCTTTTCCAGCCTTAATGATTCTACGATTAAATTTCATTTGTATTTTGAGATGGAATACAAAATCTACCTGCAACAAAGAGTGGTGAGAGTCCTGGATGATGCAGCCTCACATTCTCTGACACTTGAATTTTCAGAGCTTTGGGAAGCTTGGACTTGTTGGTAACATAGCACATTTTCATTGCATTTCTGTTCCTCAGGCTGATTTATTGAGTGGCCACACAGTTGTGACAGCTCATCTGTGAAGATGAGTTTGGACAGAAACAAATGGCAAAGCAGGAGGGAAGGGCATGCACTGATTCTGCTTCTCAGGGCTTTACTTCATTAAAATCACTGCCTTAGAGGCATGACAATCACCCTGGGAATGATCAGTGATGATAACATCCTTACTGTTTTTGCCTTCTTTCACAAAGAGGATGAGATAACAAAAAGTTTCAGACTCTGGAGCCTTAGCATAACTTCTTATTTTCGATATTTTCATTGATTCTTTTACTCAGTAGTTTACTTAAAAGGCTTCTGAACCATGTGTAGTTAGTTACGTCTGTAGTCACGATCTCTGGAGGTGTCCAGGGAAAGGGTAGATGTGGTACTGAGTGACATGGTTTGTGGGCATAGTGGGTTGGAGTTGGACTTGGTGGTCTTAGATCTCTTTTCCAACCTCAGTGTTGCATGACTTGATGCAGAATCCACCAGATGGACTGGGTCACCTCCATCAAACAGACTGGAAAATCTGAACAGACTGTGCAAAGATGTTCTGGATACCCCAACCGTGGAGGTGCTCAAGACCATGTTGGATGTTGCCCTGGCAGCCTGAGCTGGCTGGGGGGCAACCAGCCCATGGAAGGAGTTGGAACTGGGTGGGCTTAGAAATCACTTCCAACGTAAGCCATTTTATGATTCCATGAATTAGGGATCCAACACAACACAGAGATGGGTGTCTCTTGAGATCACCCCTCTCCACCAAAGCCTCTTCCCAGCATAGACCACAGTAGGAAAAGCAAATCCCAGCCTTTGGCTCTCACGAGCCTGCCTGCAATTTGCTGCAGGTTCCCAAGGGTTTCTGATAAACAAGAATATGTCTTGACGATTATATGTCTTGAACTTTCAGCCCTTTTGGAGACTGTCCATCCATAACGTTGCTGCTTTCTAAGGCACTGCTTTGGGGTTGAGTCCTGTGTCAAGCTGCATGAATCAAGCTCTCCAGAGAAGTAAACAAAACAAACTCCGGCCTTAGAAAGTGGGTCTGAATTACAAGGGCAGGAGTGGGACACGTCTCACTCCCTTCAGCCAGAATAGCTCCCTGGTGATTCATCCCACCAGGGAGCTGGGGGCAACAGTAATATTAACCCTATTAAAAACTAAATAGCACAGACCATTCTCAGGAACAGACTTTCAGAAGGAGGAACAGCTCCAGTTCCTGAGACCCTACAGCATCTCTCCTGCTTCAGTTCAGTTAGATGTCAGGAAGAAATTTTGCACCGAGGGAATGGCGAGACATTGGCACAGGCTCCCCAGAAAAACTAGATGCTCCATCCCTAGTAGTGTTCAAGGCCAAGATGGATGGGGTGCTGGGCAGCATGTCCTAATACTTGATCTAGCAGTTGGTGATCACAGTCGGCCTATGGCAGAGAGTTTGGAACTTGATGATCCTTGAAGATTCTTCCAACCTAAACCATTCTATTCAATGATGACAGACACTAGGAACAAGTTCAAAATCCTGTCTCTCTAGCGTCAAGTCCACAAACCAAGTAAACCCCCAACACTTGCATTACTTAAATCAGGCTGTTGCCTTTCTCTTCCACACCGCCCTCTTTCTGCATGAATCTCTGTCAGGCTGAACAGCCAATGGTATCTCCCAACAAAAGATTATCTGTTAGACATCAGCCTTCCCAGTCCACTTGGACAGCAAACATGCACAAGATACAACCAGTTCCCCTATTTTATGAACCTATGTTTTTATAAAAATAGAAAAAATAAGAAATGAATGAGAATTGCTTGAAACAGTCAGCCCCAAGAGATTGAAAGAGAGGGGCTGGGTGAAGGGATGGCAAAAGATGTGAAAATGCAAAAAGTTCTATCTACTCAAAGAGACATGAATTGGTGCTTGAAGTTAAAACTTTCTGAACGTGAAATTGTCTCTGTGGAAAATAAAAATTCCTGGAGAAACTCAAACCCACAAACCAAACCATAACATTTTCTCATCAGCTTTAATCTATGCACAGTAAAACAGAGAAAGAAATCAGTTTTTAATTCAGTAATTTTTCTGACAGTAGAGTAAATCTTTGAGAAAAGATGTACTCAATTTATAAGATACAAAAGGGGATACTCAATACAACACGAGATAAAATGAAGTGAGGAAAATGTATTTCTGATATATTTGACTTGCACAACACTGCTACCCCCCATGTGAATTCATTCATCACTGTATTATTAAAGGCCAAGCACTGGTCCAGTCATTGATCTGCTTTAGAAAGTGAAGATTGATCATAATTTTTTGTTGCTGAAATCCAAAAAATCTCAAGAACAAGATTATTTTAAGTCTGGAAAATTACATCTTGGTAAATAATCAGATTTCTTTTCTTTCTTTCTTTTTTTTTTTTTTTTTTTTTGTGTGTGTGTAAAGCCAAAATCTGAATTCTGTTTAAGGGAAACATATGTGTACTTTGATCAAAAATACAACAGAGCTTGGCTTTAAAATGTTTTCTGTGGCTTTTATATAAACCAGGATTTTGTAGAGCTTTGCTATTTCCAAATATCCTCTAAACATCAAGTCCTCATGAGTCTGAATGCAACACAACAGCCACTACCAATAAGTCACTGTTCACACAAGGTGACATTCAAGCTGTGAGGATAGGACCAATGCTGCTAACCTGCACCTCGTGCTCTGATGGGGAGAGCCCAATGACAGCACTGATAGTGAGGAGAGCAGCAAGCTAAGCAGCATTTCATTTCATTTCAGCCTGGGATGGTGTGATTTGCCCAAGACTATATGAGGATGCAGTGTCAGAGAGCTGGGAGAGCAGCATTAATCAGTGCACACGCTGCCGATCTCTGCAGCACTCCAGGTTCAGAGCACTACAATGCAGTAACACCATAAATAGAATAAAGTGCTGTAAAGAAAGGAGAAAGAAAAAACATTTCTCCTCATCTTTTGTAGCTGCTAACACAGAGTTAATGACGGTATTGCTATAAATGAACCAGTGCCTCCTTAACTTAGAGTGCAACTCTCTGGAGCTCAAGTCCCGATGATTTGAATATACAGCTGTGCAGATTTACATCGAGTGTTTAACCAGCACATAAACACAGCTATGCTATTTATACAGCACCTTCCCCATCTGTGCTATTTCTAAAGGCTGCAGCCCTGAGTCCTCACAGCCGAAAAGCGCCCAGCTCAACTTCCCAGCCTTGCTCCACATACCTGATATGGGGTCGGAGGAGGAGGATTTGCCTCTGCCCGCAGCCTTTTGCCTCCCGGACGCTCTCAGCAGCCGTCCCAGAGCGAGCTGGGGAAGAGTTTCCTTGGGGAAGTCGTACCTCTGTTGCATGCCAGCTGACTAAAACTCCGCGAGCTCGGAGAGAAGTTTGAAGTCACAGGAAAAAAAAAAAAAAAAAAAAAAAAAAGCTTTCCCCATAGACTGGTCCTTGAATTCATTCCTTCACAGTCATGAGCTCTTATATATTCCCAGGCTCCCATGAGCACGTGAACACATACCTCCGTAATAGTTTTAAAATGTGTGTGTCCTCTGCGCTTCTCTTTATTTTCCATTTCGTTCACTCAACCTTGGCTTATTTCCTGCAGTTTCTCAGCTGGTGATTACGCTTCTCTCGTATTGACACATGGAACAAGCTGTGAGCACCGCAAAAATCCCCTCTGTAGAGCTCAGTGACATGGGCTGGGCTGGGGCAAATCATGGGGACAAAGTGGAGGTGAAAAATCCTGTGGACTCAAAAGCAAGATGAGACTGTTCACATACCCTCCCCCTCAAAAAAAGTGCAAACTTGTCACTTCTGCGCAGGATGGAGTGTGAGGAGAGAGGGTAATTTTGGAGTAGGGTGAGTGCAACACTTTGTCCTCTGGTGTCCCTCTGTGGTGCAATGATGAGATGACCAAATGGACCCCTAAGGGAAAGGATGAACTCAATTTCATGCCTGAATAGGTAATAACACAATTACCTTCTGGAAAGGACAGTGAGACTTACCTTGATTTCATTTCCTTTGATCATTTTTTCCTTGATGTCTTCTTGGTTGTTGTTTGATTACTTTCCTTGCTGTCATGTAGATGGGTTGGAGCACTGAGAATTGCTCATGCTGTCTTCTGTTTAGAAGTGTCCTGGTCACTGGGCTGGTGTCCACTGGCTCCAGGTACCAGTTTGCAGAAATACCACTTCTAATAGGGTCTTGCCAGCTCTAGACTAGATGCTCCTTCTGACTCAAGCCATTCTGTGATCCTTAAGAGCTCCTAAGACTGGATGTCACAGGGGCAAGCCGAGTATTGGCTTTGTTAGTTATGACCTGACCTCACTTGGATCAGCACATTCCCCATCGTGGAGTCACAAAAAGCACTGAGGACTACAGCCAACCTCACACCGTATGTATATGGGGAACATCTCCACCATTACCCCTGCTGGCACTGAGCTACAATGCTGCATGTGTGTCTGCAATGATACAGACCTTCTCTGAGACAATGCAGAGTTGTCCATCCATCCTCTGGAAGGATGTCACAAGTGCTGGTGGATGTTAGTCACCTTGCTTCCCCTGCACAAAGAAGTCATCCCAAAGTGCCAGAGGTGAATGCCAAGGACAGGCATGTGCTGAGCAAAAGGAGGAGAAGTTTGTCTCCTACCCTTAGACCACGATCTGCAATCATTTCCACTGGAAAACAAACATATAAAAAATGCAGTGCTGACTTTTTTCTCCGGGGTAACATCAGTTCTGCCCTGCTTGCCTGGATCCATTTGGTAAATCAGAGAAATGTTAAGGTTGGAAAGATGACGAAGATCACTGAGAAAAATCATCAACCCATCACTACCATACCACTAAACCACGTCCTTCAGTAAAGTCAGATAAAAGGTATATCCTTTTATACCATGTGCCAAAAAGCTTTGGGGATTCTGCTCAGCATATGCCAGCATACATTTGCCTCTCCACAACAGGTTGCTGATGGGTTTCTTGTAACACACCAGTTCTTGTGAGTCAGAGTTTTTCCAGATCTGCAATGTAGTGGGAGGCTCTAGATGAAAGCAGTGACAGATGAGTAAGACATGGTCCATTAAAAAGCACAGTAAATATATTTTGCATATATTGTTGTTGTAAGTGTGTAACAAAGATAAATAATGATGAGCATATAACGGAAAAGAAACAAACAACGATAGTTTTATTGTTGCAATAGCAATTGTCTGGGTATATGGATATATCTGTTTAAATTTAATAAAGGACAATGTCACTTAACTATTAGTAACAGTGAAAACATAGAACTCATTGACTTTTCTTAGCAACAGAGGCAGATCTTACAGTGAAGCTTGCTCGTGTGCAGCAGCCTCAAAACCTTAGTGATATCCTCAGAATATCACAGATGGCAGTCCCTTTAGTTCTCAGTATGGAAATGGATGTCTATTATTTGTACATATCCAAATCCTGGAGCTCATGATTTGCAAACAATAAATCCATCCTCTTCATTAATCACCAAAACATAGAATGGTTGTGTTGGAAGGGAACTTAATGATACCTAGTCCAATCTCCTGCCAAGGGGGCAGGGACATTTTTCTCTAGTTCAAAGCCCTGTTCAACCCAACTTTAAATGTCTTCAATGATGGCTCAACCACAACTTCTCTGGACAGTATCTCATCACCATCATTTACAAACAATATAAATCTACCTTTTCTCAGTTTAAAATCATCTGCCCTTGTACTGTCATTACAGATCTTGGTAAAAAGTCTTCTTCCATCTTTCTCAAGAGCCACTCTTAATTGTATATAGAGTGATTACAATAAGGTCTTCCGAGAGCCTCCTCTTCTCCAGGCTAAACAATCCCAACTCTCTCAGCCTCATCCCTGAGAAATGTTACCTTGTATGGCAGATATAAGGATGAGGATGTCCCCGTGCCCTTGCAGAAACTTTAACGTTCTAAGAGCATTCTACAAAGTCACAATTCACATCAGTTTTTATTTATGTCTAAAGAATGTTGACCTCTTGAGAAAGAGTGCATAGCAAATACGAAGAAGTGAGTTTAGGATCTGAAAGTAGTATGGCCCTGGACATTTTGTGCAATGAGTGAACTAACTGACCACTATTGCTTCATCCTGTGACATCATCCCTAGTGAGTAAGTTTGGTTTGGCATGAGCTCTACATTGTTTTCTTGAGTTTTACCTGCCACCCAAGCTGAAACTCTTCTCTAATTCCATGCTATTTTGGTCAGCAAGGAATTACTCACAGGGAGAGTTCACCAAAGCACAAGGTTATGTTGTTTCAGCTCCTGTCGCCATGCCAGGTAGACTTGATGGCCAATTGATGTCGTGGCAGCCATGTGGACCTGCTACTTAGAGAGAATATTCCTGTTGAATATTCCAAGTGAAGCGTAAATAGGAAAGTGATCCATCACTGAAAGGAGAAGAAGTCTTCCAAAAATAAATTTCATCCTCATATGGGAACAGAAGAAAATATTCCCACAGACTCTACTGTTGCTGTACCTCCAGCTCTGGCGTGTGGATCTCAGAAGACTTGTATCAACTAATTCCAGGTGACACCTGAGGGATGATGTTTCTCTAGTTTTATCTCTTGAGCTAATGGTATCTGCCCCAGGGAGAGAACCCTGGCCCCATCAGCAGAGATCTGGCCCTCCTCTAGAGAAAGTTGGCTATGTCACCCAGCATTCAGATCTCTAGCTCTTTGTGGAGTCTCCACAGCCCTAATGTCATTGTTTCACTGTTAAACTTCTTTCAGAGTGAATGATCACTTCTGCTGATATCTGCTATGCACAAATCCCACAAGCATCATACTCAGGCAGCAGGATGTGTCAAACAGCAAATTTCACTTCAGAAAAAAGACTGCTAGTTGGTGAATGGTCATATGAGGTCAACCATGGTCCATATCCTGCCACAGGCTCAACCCCTCCAGATCTCATGGGATTCCCACTCTTCCATGGGAGAAAAGAGTAAGCTTGGCTGGTGGAGCTGGCATGGTGATAAACAGCTGTGCATAAACAGAAACCAAAACTTCCCTCTACTGAGATGCTCCAAGGCATCACTGCCAGTATAAGCATCATTATCTTGAGATGGCACTAGCCCAGTTGCTTTTTAGAGACTACAAATTAAAAAAAAATAATAATAATGGAAACCAGCCAGTCAGAGATGAATTGACAGTATTAATCACTTGCAAAAGATTAACAGTTGACCATGTGCTCACCTCACACTTAAAATAGGTTGTATCATGTCAACAGGATGCCCATCTCTAATTATAAATTATATTTCTCCAGACTAAACAAAGTTTGATATTTCTGCTTCATTTCCTCCAGCTCCGATTATAGCCTGTTATTTAAAAATCACAAAGAAAGAGAGCCTCTCTTTTTCTGTTCCTGCATCTCTTTAGGGAATTTTGCCACTGGGTGGATGATGATGCTTTACATGTTGGGATTTGGCTTGCCTTGGAGCTGACGCTGGTAAAAAGCAGGACAGGAGAGCTGACCTCACCACCAGGCTAGCTGTGGTTCCTGTCTTTGGCTTCATTGTGTGGTACCTGCAGGTTTCAGATACAGACATCAGTTATTTTGGAGGAAGATACTACTTCCTTGGACTTAGTGACTTAGCCTCCTCTGGTACCAACCATAACCTTCTTCAAGTCATCTTGATCCTGGATCGTGAAGACATTTTCATTGCAAGACATTGACAGCTTGACTTGCAACTGTAGAGGAGTTATATTATACCTTATCTAGTTATAAAACAGTTACCAATGGTCTAGAAGCCCAAGTAGCTGCAAATAAGTCTGAAAATCCGAATAAAAAATGCATGGCCAATTTTCCTGGGACATTCCATACACATCCATGCACCCAGATGTGACTTATCAGGAAGACATTTGCAATGTCCTCTCTATTAATCTGTCAGGAAATCATGCTTCAAGGGGAGATCTGGTTTATCTTGAAATGTCTCCTCCAGGGGGGACTGATGTGGTTTCTCTGGCAAATATTTCTCATACCACTGCAATAACAGGAGGATCAATGAATTGAGTGGTAAACAATGTGTAGAACAGATCCATTCTTCTTCCTTCTTTTCCTTTTGACTCAAGCAAGGAAAATAAGAGGAAAGCTGGTTTCTCTCCTGGTGTTTCTAGTCCACAGTATTGACTCGTATCTTGCAAAATATCCTTAAGTTACCAACCACTGTTAAACTGTCGACATTGTATCTGCAAGGTCTTGAAGGTGATCATGAAAATCTTTCAACTCTTGCTGATCAAGAGTGTGATCTGATCAGTCCTTTGCTCCAATTATCTGACCTGTCCTTAGCTGATTTTTCTGGCAAACCCTGAAAAAGAATTTTGCAATCCTAATCCTAGGAAGGGAAGAAATGACTTAGAAATACTCTATTTTTGTCATGTTCCTTAAACCCTCTGATCCTTCCCATAGCCCCTTGATCCATCCCTACGTCATCACTGATTGAATTCTTTCTTTTTATTTTATAACCCTCAACTGGATTCTGGATAATCTCCAACATGTCTGTGCTTTCTGTGCATAATGTTGGACTTTTCTGAGTAATAAAACGAACCCTTCCCAGCAAAAACTTCAGAGCCAATGTGGCTGTATTTCCAGTAGGAGGTGAAATATGGAGAATAAAGAAGCACATACAATATTTCTTAAACATTTATCGTCCCTCCCAAGCCAAACACGATTAGTGGAACCTACGAGAGTAACAGTGAAGAGCTGAGTAAACTCCTGATCTCCTTTTCCTTATACAAATGAGTAATCTCAGAATGGTATAATAGAATTGTATCATAGAATGGCTTGGGTGGAAAGGGACTTTAAAGATCATCCAGTTCCACTCCCCTGTTGTGGGCAGGATTGTCATGTGGAGAAAAGAGGTGAGATACCACTGATTAAATACAGACATCTGCGAGGTCGACATCTATCAAATGTTCTGCTCATCTCAATCCACTCCACAGCTCATGGAGGGAAATGGAAGCCTTTCTTGTCAGTGATTCATTTAATTCTCCAGCAGATATCAAATATCTCTGTGATGAATTACCCACAGGGAGCTCCTACTTTCTCCTGTGAACACAACAGGAGTTGTGACTAAAGCAGAAACTCAAAATTAAAGGAAATGAATCCTTCTCACAGCAGGAGACAGAGAACCACATTGATTTGTTGCTGGTTTTGGGTATAGCTGCTTCTGGTGTGTAAATCCCGTCTTTCCAGCCCAGATTGGAATACTGATCTTTTAAAATACTGTCCAAATTTATCTGGGAGAAGGCACTAGGGACTGATGTTTCTGAACGCGTTATAAACATTGTGAGTGATTCTGCCATTCAACAGTTGCTCTGTGGCTCTGACATCCATCATCCCACTAAATTGTGCCACAAGTAGGATTCCTGTCCCGACGAGCCTCTCTAGATCTTCATAAAGCATCCTCTTGTACACAGATGCAAACGTCTAGGTTAGCAAATTGGATTGCTGCTTCTAGGGTTGCATTGCATATCCGTTCTCCTCAGATAAAAGAGAATGAAAGACCAATAATGTCTTCAAGTCCAACCTCAACCCATCCCCACCATGCCCACTAACTATGTCCCTCAATTCCACATCTCCACAGTTCTTGAACACCTGCAGGGATGGAGATTCTACTATGACCCAGGGAAGCTATTTTAAATAAATTGTTCCTAATGTCCAATCTCAACCTCCCCTGATATAACTTAAAGTCATTTCTTGTCTTTTTAGAGCTCATGGTTCATCACATCTAGAAATTCATTGTCTGTTCATGCCATATTGTAATCATCTCCTAGTTGGAGATCTACTTTCAGGACTTATTTTCTCAGGAGAAGATCACTGCATTTTTATTTTCTCCGTATTATGAGTGCAAAGGGAATAAACTTCTTTTTCTGCTATTTGTACGTATCCAGAAGGTTGGTATACCTTCTACCATGCATTGCATCTGTATGCTTTTTTTTCTTCCTTTTTTCCCCATTTCTATCGATTCTTTGTTGAATTAGAGAAGTTCTCTTGAACTGGTATTTTGCTTTGCATTTGATATGGGTTATATTATTTATACTGATTGGGTATGGAACAGGCTCCCCAGGGCAGTGGGCATGGCCCTGAGCTGATGGAGCTCAGAGGGTGTTTGGTCACTGCTCTCAGGCACAGGGTATGAGTTTGAGTGGTGGACTGTGGAGCCAGGGGTGGGAGTCTCAGTTGGGATATTCTGTATGGGATGTCTACACTGGAAATAGGATGCTTTTAGCACTGAAGCCTGCGGGAATGGCCATACTGCTCATTGTTTCACATCATCCTTGCTGGATCAAGAGTTCATTTCTTTTCACTTGTCAAGTAACACTCTTAATCAGTGCATAATACACCTCAGAACGGACCAATGCTACTGTACATCAGTGAATACCCACTGATTGCAAAGGAGTAATTTTAGGTTACCTTCACTGAAAAGTGACCTACCTCTTTCTTCAGAAACTTGTCAGACAATATCCACTCCTCTTTCAGCCATGGCTCTGGGTCTTCTCACCATTCATATGATCACAAATCATAGAATCAGTAAGGTTGAAAAGGACCTCTAAGATCACCAAGTCCAACCCCAACCCCACTCCCAACATACCCACTAGTCATGTCTCTCAAAGCCACATCTCCATGGTTCTTGAACACTTCCAGGGATGGTGAGTCTAACACTTCCCTGGACAAGAGCTCCCTGTGGCTATCCCATGGTATACCACTCTCAGCTTTCATCCTTGAAAAATGCCAATAGCTTCTAAAAAAAGCAATAAGACAGCTAGCACATTGTGCAACATGAGGCTGCAGTCAAGCTTGAGGTTCACAATAAGAACATTGATGGTGACTTTCTTTGACACCGGAGATGTCAAAGTAAACGTTGTCAGCATCTTTCTGACCACTGAACATCTCACTCACTGACTTGCAGGGAGCACATAGAAGAGCTGATTTACATATACTTTGCCTGCCCTCTGCTGGTGAATGGCTGCTGATTATTAATTTTTTTTTCACACAGATGCTTTTTTCTGTACATGTACTTGTGAATCTGCATACGTATTGACGCATGGCAAAAATTGCTGTCATCCAAATTGCACCTTCAATCCAAATGCTGCAGATATGAGTAGCAATGGTTGCCGTGGGCTGTCATCAGTCTTTTTTATACTGAAGATTTTCCACTTGACTTAGTGTGTGTTAACATTTAGCACTGTTAAAACATCAGCATGAAAATAACAGAAGTATAGCTAACTTTTTCCTTTCCTTTCCTTTTTCCTTTCCTTTTTCCTTTCCTTTTTCCTTTCCTTTCCTTTCCCTTCCTTTCCCTTCCTTTCCCTTCCTTCCTCCTTCCTTTCCCTTCCTTTCCTTTCCTTTCCTTTCCTTTCCTTTCCTTTCCTTTCCTTTCCTTTCCTTTCCTTTCCTTTCCTTTCCTTTCCTTTCCTTTCCTTTCCTTTCCTTTCCTTTCCTTTCCTCTTCCTTTCCTTTCCTTTCCTTTCCTTTCCTTTCCTTTCCTTTCCTTTCCTTTCCTTTCCTTTCCTTTCCTTTCCTTTCCTTTCCTTTCCTTTCCTTTCCTTTCCTTTCCTTTCCTTTCCTTTCCTTTCCTTTCCTTTCCTTTCCTTTCCTTTCCTTTCCTTCTTTTCGTTCTTTCTTTATAATTCTGCAGGATCTTTTCTTACGGCAAATACATAACAACATAAAAATAACAGCATGGATATGCTTTTTCCTTATGCAATGCCAGTCTGGATGACCAAGGGGGTACAGGGAGGCTTTGGGCTGAAAGAAGAGTTCCCATGAGTGCTGGGAGTAGATATATTCCTGTAGCCTCTGTGTGGGTTTTATTGTCAATTCAGTGAGGGCTGAATGTAATTTTCTTGCTCTTTTCCCCTTGAAGAGGCAAAGAGCTGTGAGATTTGCTTCATGCCTTTCGACACCTGCATATTGGAAATAGGGAATCTCCTGCTGGCATGTTTATTGAGCAAAACCAATAGAGTTCACAGAAGCAATAGTGTCCTACAGAAAGGGAGAATTTAGATGGCAGTAAAGTCATCCTTCCCTGTTGAGGTGGCTGCAGAATCTGCCTCTTATTTTCTCACCAATTTGGCTTTCCTTTGGTTAGGATGATGGAGAGAAGGGAGGATCTGCAATGGGACACTCCTCTAGCAAATGTAAGAGAAGCAGCTCTTGGTACTAAGGTTTCTAGCACCTGAGCATTTGAGGACGAGCACGTTCAACAGAGCAGCTCTTAGGACAGATGTAAATCTGAAGGGCATTGTCTAAATATAATGCTTCCGGCCCTTTAGGATGACCTATTGAAGTGGGAGGGGTAGCAATGGTGACCTCTTAGGCTCTCTTCAAGTTGATGAGATTTGGTTAAGTCTACTGAGACGTGAACCAGAAAAAAAACCTAATCTAAACACTTTCATTTGACTTAGGTTGGATAGTGATAGGAGATGGAGGAAAATAAGAGATATTTAGGGTTAGATGTTAGGAAAATATTCCTTACTCAGATAGTGGTGAGCACAGGCTGCCCAGAGAAACTGTGGATGTCTCATTCCTGGAGATGCTCAAGGCCAGGCTGAATGGAGCCCTGGGCAGCCTGATTTGACTGGTGTCAACAAGCCCACAGTGGTGGGAGTGAAACTGAATGATCTTTAAAATCCATCCCCAAGCCATTCTATGATTCTTTGATTTGACACTCCACATTTCTGGGTGAAGCTGAAATCCATTTGGGAAAACAAGCTTTTTCCATTTGGGAAAACAACCTCCAGCCCTTGAAGTCATTGACATTTGCATGTCCTTTTGTAGACTTTGTTCATGATTTTGTGTTTGCCCTGGATCATGTTTCAAGGCCATGCAGAGAGAGGAGTACACCATGCCACCACACTGACACAACCTAGGCAACATTAATACAGTGTCCATACACTGACTGAGGCAGTACATGTCTGTGTTTTATTAAGCATCACAGTTATTTTTAGAGTTTATTAAGCTCCATCTGAGCCAGTAATCAATTCCTGGGTTCTGGATTCAGCTGTTAAATTGCTACCACTGCTGGTCTCTAGGCCCATCCCAAACAATCTGAGGGTATCTCTATCCTAATGCTTGATCTAGTGATCGACAACGCTGCCTATAGCAGAGCAGTTGGAATTTGATAATCTTTAAAGTCCTTACCAACTCAAGACATTCTATATTACTATTCTATATTTCTATCCTTGGGGGCAGGAATATTTCCACCAGGTATTCTGAGTAGAGGGGAAGAAAACTGACATTTCAGATGTGATGAATGATTTACTGAAGATCTCTCGGACTGTGAAACCTGCTGTCCCTCCACAGCCAAAAGGCTCACCAGCTGAGGAGGTTCTTCACTCACAGAACATTTTCATCTGACCATCTTCTGTATGGACAGCAGTGCCTGAACATGAGACGATGACAGTTCCATTCCACCTAAATAATCACAGAATTGTAGAATCATTAAGGTTGGAAAGACTACTAAATCATCTAGCCCAGCTGTCAAACCATGCCTGTGACCACTCGAGACTCTCGTCACGCAGTGCTACATTTACCCTTTTCAAGATGGTCCCTGCTTTCCATAGCCCTCAAAGCAGCATCCATTTGGTCACTGTGCATACTGAGTCTAGGCTTGAATCCACCATGAGTAACATGTCATAGCTCCTCGTCCCATCTGTGCTGCAGCCCCAGCAGGTGCAATCAAGAGCAGCAACCTCGATGACATCTCTGTGTGAATAAATTTTGTCACTTTACTTGGATAACAACCTGTGATTATTCTCTCTGGAGTTTTCTGAGTTGTGATGGTGCCTGGGGAGCTAGATTTACAGATCTGGTCAGGCAGATGATCACCTCTGCAGGGAGCCCACACAAGTAGGTTAAACAAAAGCTTTATTTCCACACAGTGTTCTTGGGACACAGTGCCAAGATTTCACAGATGGCTCAGAACAAGGACTGGCAAGGAACGCTCTGCTCCTGTGATGCTTTCTCATTACGAACAGCCCTGAGTCACAAACGGGTGCTCAGATCCAAGCCTGAACTTTAAACTTAGAATTGTTAGGGTTAACAAATGTCAGGTTTGTGTTTTAAAGCAGTGATATGTCAGACGAAAGATCAAAGAGTCATAAAATCATTAAGATTGGAAAGGACATCTAAGATCATTTAGTCCAACCATCTACCCACCACCAGTATTGCACTATCACATACAGAGACTGCAGGTACCCACTAAATTAATGAGTAAAGCCCTCTGGTCCCATTACATAAGAAATACTGAATAAATAATGAAATATGGTCTGATTACTAAAGCATTTAATGGTAGCACATCTACTATTAGATGTTATTCTCTGCTATGCATCGTTCGGACAATGCAGTCTTCCTGGTGAGCAAAAAGTTCAAGACTGGAGCTCAAGGCACGCAGTCTGTTTGCTGTCTTCTCTTCCTGCCTACAACTTTCTGACTGCTGTGAAGAAAGGTCAGTTGGTTTCCTGTAGGATTTCAGGATTTTGAAATACTATTTTCAGTTCCAGCTTCTGAACAAAGAAAATAAATAAAGAAGGAAATTGGATGCGGAGGTTGGAGCTGAGACATCTGCCTCCAGGGCTCCTTTGCAGTGGGGCTGGGATCAGAGAGAAGGTCCAACAGATGGGCAGCTGAGGTGTTTGGCAGGCAAACTGTTAGAAACCCAGACCATTTTCCATTTGGAAACTGCAGAACATTCACAACTCAGCCAGTTCTAGCAACAACAAGAAAAACCCTTCAACCTTAATAAATGTTTTCTGTTCAAGACTAACTGGAATTTCATGCACTGAATCGTGATCCTTGTTTGGACATCAGGCCTAAATAGATATAATATATAGTAGTTGGACTTGATGATCATTATGGGACCCTTCCAACTAGGGATATTTTCTGATTCTATGACTCTTTACTTCAGGTTTGGACTTTAGCCCAATATTTACTTTCCTCGAGCTTCTCTACATATATTAATGAAAAATGTTTCAGGCACTTAGCTTTCTGAAACTGAATGCATTTATTTTCAGAGCCTGTTGTACAGGTCTTTGAAAATGCCTGCAGCCTGCACTAACTAATTTGACTCATGGGCTAAGTCAAGACAAAAGAGGGGCTTAATTCAAAGAATCATAGAATTGTAGGGGCTGGAAGGGACCTCCAGAGATCATCTAGTCCAACCCCCTGCCAAAGCAGCTCCCTAGACCAGGTTGCACAGGTAGGCATCCAGGCAGGTCTTGGATGTCTCCAGAGAAGACAACCTCTCCACAACCTCTCTGTGCAGCCTGTTTTAGTGCTCCATCCCTCTTACTGTGAAGAAGTTCCCACACAGATTTGTACAGAACTTCCTCTGCTTTAGTTTGGGGCCATTTCCCCTCGTCCTACCACCACACACTTCTGAGAAAAGTTCAGTCTCGTCCCTTTGCCTCCCATTCCTGAGATACTTAAGGACACGGATCAGGTCCCCCGAGTCTTCTTTTTTCAAGGCTGAACAGACACATGGCTCTCAGTCTTTCCTCGTAAGGGAGGTGTTCCATGCCCTTTATCATCTTTGTAGCCCTCTGCTGGACTCTTCCCAGGAGATCCCTGTCTTCTTTGTACCAGGATGCCCAGAACTGGACACAATACTGCAGGTGAGGCCTCACCAGGGCAGAGTAGAGGGGGAGGATCACCTCCTTTGACCTGTTGGCCATGCTGTTTTTAATGCACACCCAGGATCTCATTGGCCTTCTTGGCCACCAGGGCATACTGCTGTCTCCATGGCCAAGTTGTCTTCAAGCAGGACACCCATGTCGCTCTCCTCAGAGCTCCTGTCCAGCAGCTCATCCCCCAGCCGGTACCGGTGCATGCGGTTAATCCTCCCTAGGTACAAGACTCTACACTTGCCCTTGTTAAACTTCATCTTGTTCCACTCTGCCCATCTCTCCAGCCTGTCTAGGTCTCGCTGAATGGTAGCACAGCTTTCCGACATGTCTGCCATTCCTCCTAGTTTTGTATCATCAGCAAACTTGCTGAAGATGAGCTCTATCCCCTCATTGAGATCACTGATGAAGATGCTGAACATGACCGGACCCAGCACCGAGCCCTGAGAAACACCACTAGGTACAGATCTCCAACTGGACTCTGTGCCACCTATCACAAACTCTGAGCTCTGCCAGTCAGCCAGTTCTCAGCCCACCTCATCGTCCACTCATCTATTCCACACTTCCTCAGCTTTGTTGTAAGTATGCTGTGGGAGAACAGTGGCAAATGCCTTGCTGAAATCAGGGTAGGCTATATCCACTGCTCTCTCCCCATCCACCCAGCCAGTAATCAGAATCACAGAAGGCCACCAGGTTGGTCGAGCATGACCTCCCCCTGGTGAACCCAGGCTGACTACTCCTGATAACTTTCTTCTCTTCCAACTGCCTGGAGATGGCATCCAGAACAAACTGTTCCAACACCTTTCCAGGGACAGAGGTGAGGCTGACTGGCTTGTAGTTCCCTGGATCCTCCTTCTTGCCCCTTTTGAGGACAGAAGTGACATTGGAAATCATCCAGTCTTCAGGCACCTCTCCCATTCTTCAGGACCTCTCAAAGATGATAGAGAGTGGTTCAGCCATCACCTCTGCCATCTCCCTCAGCACACGTGGATGCATTCTGTCAGGGCCCATGGATTCACATACACTGATGCTGTATAAACATTCTCAGACCATCTCCTCCTTTACTGAAGGGGAGCTTTCCATTCCCCAGATCCTCTCACTTACTCCCATGCTCCAGGAGTCCTGAGAGGGAGTTCCCACAGAGAAGACAGAAGCAAGGAAGGTGTTCAGTCTCTCCGCCTTCTCGTCATCCCCCATTACCAGAACATCATTTAGTAGGGGATCCACATTTTCCCTTGTCTTCCTTTATAGTTGACATACGTAAAAAATCTTTCTTATTATCCTTTATCTCCTTATCTAGATCCAATTCCAGGTTGTCTTTGGCCTTCCTCATCACATCCCTGCAGGCCCTGATGACATTCCTGTATTCTTCCCAAGTGGTCAGACTCTTTTTCCACACTTCATGAACCTTTCTCTTCCTTTTGAGCTTATGCATGAGCTCCTTGACCATCCACACAGGTCTCCTGACACCCTTGCCCAATTTTTTATTCACAGGGACACACTGATCATGAACTTGGAGTATGTGAATATGGAAAAGGATGATGAATGAAAATCTGAGCTGTAAAAGTAACGAGTAACAGAGGAAAAGATGTTTCTTCCATAGGACCTCAAAGTGAGTATGGAGAATCAGAGTCCCCCTGCCTTCACCCACCTACACTTTTATTTACATGATTATTTTTAACATGGATGAGGCCAGTTGTGAGAGTCATGGTAGAACTTCATGGCGTGATTGAAGGGAAATACAAGGATGTTGGAGAACTGGACTAGGTGACCTTAAAGGGTCCCTTCCAACTCAGATAATTCTATGATTCTATGATTGTATGTGTGTCTACAGAGGTAAGAAATCCTTAGCTCAACTTCACCTGTGATGCCCATGGACTTTTATCCAGTTGGTATCTTCTGCTACTGAGCATGAGTAGGTGGAAGAGGGGGCTTTAATGCTACTCCTGCACATATAACCTTGCAAAATTAGAAGGGGGAAGGTTGACCTGATGAACCCCATGCACTCAAAAAGGGAAAATACATTGCTGGTGTGAGGACAGAAGGTTGCAGAGGAAGGAAGGCTCCTGATGCAGTGACCCTGCTGTCCCTGACCTCACCACTGAAGGGCAAATCCCTATAATGCCAAGGTAAATAACCAGAGAGTCAGAGAAGGCGGATGTTGTTGCATGAGTATGTCAGAGACAGCATAGTTTCATGAGTTCAAAGAGGGGTATAATACAGAAGTGCTCTCAGCCCTACCCCTGCCTTCACCCACATCCCAGGGTAGAATCCTGTTATTTTCCAATGAGAAATGTACTGCAGGGAATGGTAAGACTCCATACATGGGTCAGCATCCTCTAGCATGAGAAACTTTCCTAGATCATAGAATCATGGAATCAATCACAGAATCATAAAATCACAGAATCATAGAGTGACTGAGCTGGAAGTGATCTCAAGTACCATCTAGTTCCAACTCCTTGCTGTGGGCTGGTTGACATCCAACCAATCACATCCAGCCACATCCAGCCTGGCCTTGAGAACCTCCAGGGATGGAGCACCCACAGTTCTCTGGACAGCCGTGCCAGTGTCTTACAAACCTCATAATGCAGAATGTCTCCCTAATACCTAATCTAAATCTGCTCTCTCCTTGTAGCTCTTCTGTCATTCATCCACGCCCTTCTGAATATCACCTCTACTACCCCACTACATTGCTGCTGGTTTGGGTGTTTTGAGACTTTGTCAGGGTCTGTCTGTAAATTATTGAGTAATTGAGAGAATATGTGGAGTTCTCTATATGGATTTATCAGCAGTGAGTGTTGAGAAGTAATCTGAAAAAGACACAGATAAAAAGCAGAACAAGACTTACAAGTAGTGGGATTGATCTCTTAGGATCTTTATTGTCATTTGAATTTAATTCACTGTTAGAAATAATGCAGATCCTGTAGGAAATATAAACTATTGTTGGACAGTTTGAATTGGACAGAAGTGCGCCTCCTACAGCTGTCAGCAGATTTGTATGATTAAGTTAAAATATATCCTATAACATCAGCAGTAAAGCCTCCTGCAGTCACTGGTTGATAATGTTGTGTTGCCTCACTGTCCAAGAAATCAACCGAGTGATCACAATCATTTGAGATGCTGGCTGCAGAGCTAGAAATCTTACATTTGCTTCTTCCAGCAAATATCTTCCTCTCACAATATCCAAACACGATTTGAGGAGCAAAATAACAAGAAAAAAGTGTGATAGAATGATTACAATTAATATAGTTTGAAATCTCATGCATAAACCTAAACCTGTCTGAACAGAACAATGCCAGGAAAATATAAATACATTTTATAGCCTTCTAACAGCAGAGGTTATCACACTTTGGGATGAGTCCTTGGCCTCTTCCTGTTGGAATTAAGAGTTAAAAAAACACCACTGGCTTCAAAGTGAATTCAGAATTATCTTGGGATTACTCAAGTCGTCAGTGATCAGAACTTTGCTTTTCTGCTCCCTTTTCCCACAGATAGACTGTTTTATTTATTTATTTATTTATTAATAAATCCAAAGAATGCTGTTTATTTTTGAAGACAACAGACTGAAGAAAGAATTCAAAAACCGTGTGCAGAAGGGGAGATTGAAATCGTGTTGTACAAATGCTCTTCAGCTAGAAAATTTCAGCTACGGAGTATTTTCTTTAAAATATATCTTTTTGCAATAAAAAAAGCACACACTTAAAAGATTATTTTTAGTGAGTAAGTATGAAATTAAAATCAGGATACCAGGATACCCCAAAATTGGAACATATATACATATCCATGTGTATGTGTAAATATTTGAAGGTGGATATATATACACTGTAGTCAACTGAAGAGTTGTTTTATAGCTGTTATTGAGTTGTTGGCTTTTTTTCCTGTTATTTATAATCTTCAACTTAATACATATCAGAAATAGAAGGTTTTTCTCCTGCCTGCTCTGTTACATTACCATATAAATGGATTAATGAGAAGTCATTCAGGAAGGATGATGGCATATTCCTGCAGCTGCCAGATATCTTGAGTCTCTGACTGCACTTTACAGAGCTATACCTACGTGGTTTTCCTTTCAGAGAATGTCTTGGGTTGGAAAGAACCTCAAAGATCATCTAGTTCCAACCCCCCACAATGGGCAGGGTTCCCACCCATTTTGTCATGTTTCTGTGGGTGTTTCTCTTCGTCTGGAGGCCAGACTTGAATACAGGCAAGTTCAATGATCCAACTCCTATCCAGGAGAAAATGCCATGTCAAAAGAAAAGGTAGAGAGGGTCATCAGCCTTGCTTAGAAAACGTGCATTTCTACCTGTGACATCGGAGAAGCATCTTCAGACAAGAGGAAATTTGCTGTAAGCCACAACACTATGTAACAGAACAGCTCTGATGAATGTTTTTAACATGGGAAAATTATGAAAAATATGCAAA
Organism: Cyrtonyx montezumae; assembly: GCF_038088225.1. Lineage (NCBI taxonomy): Eukaryota > Metazoa > Chordata > Aves > Galliformes > Odontophoridae > Cyrtonyx > Cyrtonyx montezumae. The sequence continues at coordinate 640,424 of NW_027071848.1, forward strand.
AGCTGATTTTAAATTCAGATTTGCACAGAGCAACACAGATGATATACTTCCTTGGAAGTATGTACTGAGGTATACTGAGAGAGAACTGCTCAACATGTTATTCCTGGATGAATTTTTGACTGGATGGGCAAGTACAGTGCAGAAGGTGAAAGCTCACCTCAGTCCTGCTGGACAACTCAAGTGCCCTATCAGTTCTTTGACAGCTGTCTTCCAAGTGCCAGCTTCTCCCATCTGGAATACCAGCTTTCATCCAAAACAGCCAACAGTTACTACCAGAAGGATGACGCCACAGGGTACAATCTGTATTTTGAAGAGCATGAATAAAGTTTCCTCCCATTTTCACTTGTAGTTATAGCATGAACAACTTTGACAATGCATGTGTTATACTTTCTATGGTGGATTAGCTGCTCTTACAATAACTTAACTTTGTATGTCTGTCTTTCTTTCTTTCATAAATATATCTTCAATAACCTAAGAGAGCCATTTAACTGGTAGAAGTCCTGGATTTTCTGCTGAGAAGGGTTTAACTCAGGCTTGAGGAAGGTCTTGGTGTTTTCAGTAAGCACTTTCTGATGGCAATATTGATTAAATTACCACATCTGCAGTTCTTTGCAACCTGGCAGGAGAGACATTAACAATTCACAGAAGCTTGTTAGAAACCAGATACTGAGAGAGAGTTAAAAAATGGACAGAGAAGTGGCCAACAACAAAAGTACTTGACACAGATGAAGAGTACTCTGTGAGCAGTGCCTACAGGCCAAGAGCTGGCCCTTGGCAAAAAGCTGCTTTTGCTCACTAATGACTTACTTTGAAAACCAGTAGCTTTGAAACTACTTAGAGAATGGGGAGGAAAAGGACTGTGATGCTTCAGGCTCTTTTATTGATTAAATGATGGACTTTTCCTTGACTCAGCCTCATTTTTTCAGGTAAGAAGATTCATGTCTCGTTATCACTCAGCTAAAGGAATACATAATGTCATTCTCTGCATCTCAGTTTTCCAATACCTTGACATTCTCTCTTCATCTTCCTCTGGGATGATGAGAATAAAATGTTTCAGGTACTGTACATAGGTGTGTGTATAAAACAAGAAAAAGAAAGTCTTCCAGTTTAGGTCCAGAATTGAAAAGATGTCATATGTTGACATTTTGATCAGAATCACTTTTTGGCATTTGAAAACAAATATTGATTCATACCGAACTGCTTAGTTTCAAAACTGTCATTTCACTTTGAATCACATATAACATTACAACAGCATTTGCTACTGAAATGTCAATTTATAAGAAAATGTTTCAGCTTAAATTGACATACAGCAACCAAAATATTTGGATTCAAAATTTGTCCTTGCGTGGGAAGAAAAGATCCTTTTCTGTTGTGAAAAACACTTCCCTGTGAATTGTACTCATCTTCATGATACTGGAGTTTCCTACAACAACAAATCTATTTACTGCAAAGTGTTTAGCCTCTTCTATAGTTTCTGACTGACTGGAGTACTGATGAAGGAGTGGTACTACCCACCACCATGACTCTCTTTCCAAAATTGCACGAATGAAATCATGATGAACCACGGCCCAGTTTCAATGAAAAACGATGGTCAGGTTCGTCCACCTGCAAAAGTTATGAGGGTGTAGCAATTCTACTTCCCTTATCTGAAAGGGAATTAAATAGAAGGTGTGGGTTTTTCTGCTGGGATTGACTTCAAAGTAACCGTCCCGGTCTTCTTAGTTCTTCATTGTGCTCTTCTTAGATTTCTTCCTCTTCAATACTTATCTCAGCCTCTTTTATGCTCCCCATTTCTTCAAAGGTTGTTTTTGTCAGTGCCCTCTTTGTGTTCCTCAGGACAAATTTAAGTTTCCTGGTCAACATGCCTGACCAGTTGTGGCTGTAAAACAGAAGACAGGAGGAGTCAGCAGCCGTGCTCACTGAAGAGTAGAATTTCATTTTACATCCTTTTGCATCAGACCAAGCAGAAACACTGGATTTTCTCAAAGCCATCTGGAAGCATCAAGCAGGGAGGATTTTTGGTACAGAACTACATAGATGTTATGGTCTCAGTAGACCACAAATGCACTGTAGGAGTAGCATGGGTCCACTTCATAAAGATAAATATCATTTCCAAAAAATACCAAAGAGATCAGCTGCTCACGAAGGATATTTCTAACTGTACATCACAAGCCTGAGAAATCCTTCGTCTGCTAACAGTAGAGATGCCTTATTAATCGGATGGCTGACACAGGAAATGTGAACTCCCAGATGCTCTGATAGCCCCACAGTCCCACCATGTCTGACACAGGAGGCATAGTGACACAGAAAGAGCTGACAGGCACTGAGTTATTGTTATATAGTGGGAGTTTCAAAGCCAAATCAAATATTAGGAACTTGTAAAAGACCAGAAGCTGAGCTTTAGTTAGTTCTCAACTCTGTCTATGACTTGTCCTACATCAAGCATCACATGAAATCAAATTCACTCCGTACAGTAAAAGAAAATTTTCATTTTGTAAGCTGAAAAGAACCAAATTTTAACACATTTAAGTATCAGTTATCATTATATGTTAAAAAGAATCATTTGAGAAATTTTTTGTACATACACAGATATGTAAGGTTTCAAACCGCAGACATCACTGTTGTGAACGATGAACAAGCAATTACTTTAGAAGAAAAATGTAGAAAGCAGGGATCTCAAGATTATTAGAAAAAGGGGCTTTGAAAAGAGAGGAATAGGATGGTATCAGGTCCAAAAAGTATTCGCATTAATGACCAATTAACAGTAAAATATTGTTGCATTATAACAATATATACAGGATATACAGAACGTACAGAAATACTGATAACACTGGAACCAGAACAGTATTGATCACTCTGAAACCCTCTAATGCTTTTGTGTAATCACTTAAGGGAGTTGTGTTTTGTTGTTTGATCTACGGTTCTGCAGAAGATCTTTGAAGGTCCGATTACCTGCCTCTGAGGACAGGCTATTCAATTTGGAAGTAATAAAACAGACAGAACTGGCCTCAAGTTGCTCCAGGGGAAGTTGAGGTTGGATACTGAGAAAAATTTCTTCTCAGAGTGTTCAGACATTGGAACAGGCTGCTGAGGGAGGTGGTGGAATCACTATCCTTGGAAATATTCAAGAACAGTGGAGATGCAGCACTTGGTTTAGTGGACGTGGTAGTGATGGGCTGATGGTTGGACTAGATGATCTTAGTGGTCTTTTTCAGTCTTAACAATTCTATGATTCTATATTGTGGTCTCTTCACTCTCACACTTGGTGGGAGGCCAAGGATGGCCAAGTTTGAGAGAACAGTGAAGAAATATGAAGTCATAACCCTGAATGTTAAGAAACTGCAAACGTATCAAGTTATGTGATTTAGAATTCACCCAACAGTTCACTTATCCAACATTTTGAGAAAGAACTAATGACTTTGTAAAAAACAATCAGAACTCTTGTGCAACCACTAAGGAGACAAGGAAAAGAAATTTCCTTGGGGTTTTATTTTAAGCCTTCCTGGTGCTAGTCAGAGATTTTCCTTTTACTATGTTGCTGGGAGATGCCTCTGCATACCAAGAGAGAAGAAGTAACTGATGCAGAACAGCAGATGGAAGAGAAGAAAGATGTGATTGAAGAGAAATCAATAGGAGTGAGTGTTTTGTTTCAGAAATTCTGTTTTTAATATTTAGAGAGATCATGCAGGCAAAATCATCTAAGATTATTCCAACAGTGGGGCTGAAGGACAAATAGTAAGCTGTAATTTTACTGGGCTTCCATGTAAAAGCAGGTTTCACTTTCAAGTACAGAGTCAATCTATCAAACACTCTGTGCTGACTCAGCTTTCAGACCTCAGATTCAAATCTTAACTTCTAGTCAACCACACCTTACTAGTTTATGGTTTGTCCATCAAGAAGCAGCTACAGTATTTTTCCAAATGCAAAAGGATCTTGAGAGATCTATTGTTACTGAGCAGAGTTCATGGATGAAGACATCAAAACAGGGAGAAGCTAAAAAAAATAAGTAACCATACACTATATTATACACCACATAACTTCTAATTTCTAACAAAATCATCCTAACTACACATGTACTTCTCTTCCCAATTGTTAGCAGAACTATGAATAACAGAGCTGCTTTTATGAGGTGTGTTAAATGAAAGCAACAGGCCATGTGGGCTCTTCCAGGCTTGAATTCCAGCTTCATCTGAGTTTACCATAGGCTGGGCTTATCCTGGCACAGTGCACATTGTCATCAAACAGATCAATAATACACTGCAAGTAGATGCAGTAGTACCATATGTCTTACAGGAATGATAGGGAAAACAGGTCATAAATTTGCTAGGAGATCATCCAACAAGGCTACTACTGTTTCTAGACAACTCTGGTGCAGTTCTTGGCACTTTTTGAATGAGATACTTAAAAAGAATAATACATAATTTTGACCAAAAAATAAGGCAAAACTAAAACCAGCATTGTGCAGACGAATGACACACAAGCAGACACTAAACAGCAGAGCTACGTGAGGACTGTCCTACAGCTACTACCTCAGATCTAGGCCTTTTTGCCAAGTTGTTTTGCAGCTTTCCTCCTTTTGAACTCTGCAATTTCTTCCGTGGGTAACCCATGAGCTTTACACCTGCAGTGAACATGTAGGCCATTAGAGAAAGAACCAGTTCAGTTTTATCTGCAATAGAGAACAGACCATACTGGTGACTTTATGAAAGTGTAAGTGTCTTCTAGTTTGAAAAGAGGAAACAAATTCTGAGTCTTCAGCTTGACTTACTGCAAAGAGTGAGATTAGCAAATTTAATTTTAACTATCCTGAAGTTGCTGAGACAGGCATATTTTGTAATCCCTATAGCCAGGCACTTCCAGACTGCTCTAGACACATTCTAGACACTTCTCTCAGGATGAGATGAATGACTTTGTTGATTGAGGAGCTAAAATTAGATTTCTACTAGATGACTGCATCCTGAATCTTTTAGACAACACAAACCCTGTGATAATTATTCTTTTAATTCTCTGATCCTCCTTTAGTTCATCAAAAGGAAGAACAGAATCAAACTTCTACGAAGATCTTATGGTCTGGTTTTTGGGTGGTCCTCTGTGGAGTCAGGAGATGGACTTGATGATCCTTAAGGGTAACTTCCAACTCAAGATATTCTATGATTCTGTGATCTTTCATTTAATTACTATAGTTCCTCTCTCAGTGCCTTTTGCTCTCACATGGGATGTTTTTTCAGCAATTCTTGTCTCTCAGAGCTATGGAAATATTTCCAAATCAAAATCCTATATAACTGTCCCTTGAGACAGTCAGTTTTAACTGAAAGCTTAGCAGAAAATTCTCAGACTTTCTGGAGGGAAATAGGAATCAAGTTTCAACTCTTTCACCAGATCTGTCTTAGAAATTATCATCATAGAATCACAGAATCACTGAGATTGGAAAGATCACTAAGATCATCAAGTCCAACAATCAACCCATCACCACCATAGCCCACAGTGTCTGAACACATTGTCCTTCCATGTCTTACCTAAATCCTCAGCTTCTGCAACACCTTTCATTCTCATAGAAACCCTGATTCCTATTTATAAAACTTCCTGTGAGTCATGGAGCCTTCAGGGATGGATCCTGAAGACAAGGAAGACCAAAGGACTTAATTCTGTTGGGTTGAATGAGTAATAGCTTCTTCTAGGAATATACAGTTCAGGTAAGAATTGTCCCACTAACTGCAAAAGAGATGTTTCCTTTGGAATCAGAAAATTTGGACTCTCTTCTGAGTCAGTGGAGAGACAAAGAAATTGGTGAATGAACATGTTTATCTCAAAGAGGATATCTTCTGGTGGGCAGAAGAGGGGTACCTGGAAGTGCCCAAATTTCTACATTGACTCTAAAAGCTGTGTAAGTTGCAAAACTCAGAGGGACACGGCTATGCCAGTGCTCAATAACTTTACATTAGCTAAAGTACTACCAGTTGGGCTAAGAGGAGGAGCACTTGGACTTAAGCCCCTCTATGCAATCAGTGGCAAAATTCAATCAAAGTGTGAGGGACTTATTCCTGAAACAATCCTACTGAACATCATCCACAGGGATGATAGAGGATGTTGTTGCCTGTTTCTGCACAACAGTGCAGCCAGTTGTGACTGACCAGAAGGTCAAGACCTGACTAAGGTCTTTGTGGTCCAAGCCCAATATCAGATTTTCTAAGCTCTAACTCTAAACACTGTTTATATATATATAAAAGAAACTTTTGCTTATGAGTTGGATGTCACTCAGAGAACAATAACATGAAAGATCCATATAAGCAATATTGCTATATCTTCTGAACTTGTTAGTGTCTGAGCAACTGCTGGCTGCTGATTCTGCATCCTCCTTCCTAATTTCTTCCACCTCAACCTGTCTAAAATAATCTGTTATTTTTTCAAGATCTTTTCTTCCTTCCACCTTGTTTCTGAAGCCAGCGGGAGAAAAGCTCGTGTGAGATCCTGCTCTCCAGCTCCCTGGACAGGATCTTCCTGAAACACTGGCACAGGTTGCTCAGAGTGGTAGATATTCCATCCCAGGAAACATTCAAGGACAGGTTGGATGGGGCTCTGAGCAACCTAATTGAGCTGTGTCCCTGTTCATTGCAGGAGAGTTGGACCAGATGGTCCTTAGAAGTCCCTTCTGACTCAAATGATGGTATGACTGCATGAGGTTCATAGACAGAGCATCACTGTGACTTGGCCACTCTGTACACTTCACTAAGAACAACTATGCTCAAACCGCCTCAAGACCTCAGTCATGAGTGAAAACACTGTCATCCCTGTCTTCTTTTCTTATTCCCATCTCATTCAAACTTTTGTAGTGGACCAAAATATTATCTACTGCGAGGTATCTTGGGCAGTTCATTACAACTCAGCTCCTTGGTCCTGCTCCAGTCAAACCTGGGGCCTATTATGAAATTGGTTCCCAGTGTTCTCAGTACTTTTTCCTCTTGCCTCTCAGCAATGTCATTCATAAAAGAATTTTGCTCTGCAAAATCATCCTCATAGCCTGCCTAAGGGAGACAGGAGAAATTACCAGGCACATCTCAGCATGTCTCAGCCATGCCTAGGGCCTTAGCTGCAGGCTAGAATGTGGTGGGCAAAGACAGGTAACAAGCCCTTCCCTTAATCCATACAAATATCTGTAACGGAAAGACAATGCATTTAATCACAATCGAACACTGCTGCTAGCCAAATTTACTTCCTTTCTGAACACTTCATTTTGAATTTCTTACAGCAGTTCTCCAACATTCCGGCCTACTCTTCCAGAAGTCTCAGCTTGCTTGTTAAGAGCCTGTTTAAATAAATCAGCTGAAACAACTACATTCCAAGTCACAAAGCCTTGTTCAAAAGGAGATGAGTCACTTTCTTTACCTTTACCTCTTTAAAACAATCAGGATTCAGATAAAAATTCTTCTTTCTCACAGCTTTGCTATGGCTTTTTCTCTTTATTTTGCTGGTGTCTTGGGGGTTTAGAAGTCATTTTAAAAGCAAAGACTGACTGTGAAGGACTGACTTTGGGGTGATCAAGACTCTGAGCCAGAATGTGCTTTGATTTCCCCAAATAACTTATGTTCTATATAAAGTTCATTTATGAAATCTTGTGATGCTGTCTCATAAGTCCAGCTACCTAAGGACAGTAACATATATATATTTGCTGCTGTTTGCTGTACAAGCTCTTTATTTCAGGTTTAAATGTGTGTTGGGTAAAAAACATCAAGTGGAATCCTGAATGGAAATCCTTTCACTTATCCCCCAAAGAAATAAATCAGTGTCAATAAGAAAGATTCCCCACTGACCCTCTCCTGTCAGAGTCTCTCCATACAGATGCAGAACGACAGATCTTTCTGTTGGGTAGAGTAAGAAGCCATGTCATTCTCATGGATGTCTTTTTCCTCACAAAGAGCTGTTTTTCATCTCATATTTGGAACTGGAGTCTTTGAGCATCCTCTACCACTTCTTACTCATTTCATTTTCAATTAAATTCTTGGCGCTTCCTCCAAGGCCAATCCTCATGTACAGAAGGATGGGAAAGTCTCAGAGTGTTCTCCAGTTCCCAGCTGCATCTTTATTTTTTATCGATTTCTCACTTCATGTTATGCTTAGTACTTATGATGGTGTTGGACTGGCTGCTGTATGGATTCTTCCAGACTTAAGAACTTCTATATGATTTCACACAAGAGCAGGGCTCTGTGTCTGATGACAGCAATGCAAAACTCTTGTGTGTTCCTTCCCTAGGCAGTGTGTTCATGGTTAAAAACCCCTGAGAGGATCCAGGGTCTATATACAATATCTCTGAATTATATATCTGTTTTTTTTTCCTCGTGTTGACACTGTATTTAAGATAGAACTAGAAAGAGAAAGAGCCATTGTGTCACTCTCTGGAAATGCAGATGAATGTGATACCATCTCTCATTGTTGATTGTGGATTGTTTGTTTATTTGTTTTTGTTTTTTTTTTTTCCTTTTTCTGAATTTCAATTGTTATTGAATATTTCCAGGTAGTAGATAATTTTCAATGCTTTGCCAAATGCAGCAGGCTTACATTTGATAGATTTCAATAACTTCCTTTCTGTTGTTTGGGGCAAGTGGAGTGCCCCATCAGTGCTGACAAGTGGCAGCCTGTTTGAGAGCATCATAGCATGTTGACTTTCAGTATCTTACCATCTTTGTGCTTTTTCTTTGCCTGCTCTTTAGCCCCCAAACTTGCCTCCTGGTGTATCTCTCAGCTTTCCTTCCAGCCTATCTGAAATATTAAGGGCACAGTTAAGCTGCTGCTGGGTTATTCAGCATGCTTGCTTTGTCTATCCCATCATCTTGGTACAAGGTGTATATCCATCACAATCTGCTATTATTTCCTGCTGTAAAATATAAGACTTCAGTAGATAGCCTTTTTTTTTCAATCTTTCACAGTGGAGTCCCAACCTACGTGATCCTGAGATGCAGCAATACAAATCCTAATGAGCTGCCAGAAAAGAGGGGAAATAACATCCATCACAAGGTAGACATCTATCAGGAAAGGTGTAGGAATTTGTCTTGGAGTAAGCAAAGGACCAAGGAGACTATTTTACTGCATGCCCTGTTTTCTGTGATACAAAGAAAACCTAAAGCCCTCACACCAAGCAGATAAAATCAAAATCTGACCAGATCCAGAGAGAGGGTAGTTAACCTTCAATGGCAAAACTCCCTGGAACAGGAGGCAGCACTACCATCTGGACATTACACCTTCACTTTCCCTATGTCCCTATGTCTCTATGTCCCTATGCCCCTATGTTCCTATTTTGATTTGATTTAGTATTGATTTAGTAGTTGGGTAGGGATAGTGATAGGAGGATGGTTGGACTAGATGATCTTGTAGGTCCTTTCCAACCTTATGAACCTATGAACCTATGAACCTATATCCCTGTGTCCTGGGCCACTGATGAACATCAATAGATTTCCCATACAGACAGTAGGTGAATGGGTTTCTTCCTTGACTTCCAGTAAGCTTTTTATTTCTGAAAACAGATATGCAGACCCTCAGTAGCTTGACATAAGGTTGATTTTAAGAACAGCCTTTTAGTTGGTTTAATTTTATGCATGGTTAGAAGGAAGTAGAGATGGTGAGAAGCATATTAGGAACTTTAATGGAATTTACTTTCTTCTTAATTAAAATGCATTGCATCCTGTATGAGCAATGTCACCCTCATCACCTGGCTTTTAAGAGTTGCATGTGTTTACCTGAACCTCCTTATACAATTGCAAATATATTAAGGCCTAGTGCAGACAGTGGTATTCAATGATAATGTTCCAGTTAATGCCTCCATAAGACCGTAGTTGGGATTAAACAGAGAGGGTGGTGAATATCAGTTAAATCCAAATTATGTAGAAGCAGTAATGGTTCCTTTGTTAGTCATTTGGTTATGGCTTGAGGTTTATTACTAGACAGTCAGATATATTCTCTCAGTAATTTCAACAATACCAGAAGGGATTGTTTTCACACTATTTTATGGGGTTATTAGCATTTACCATGACATATTATGAAGTATTTTTCCCACATTTTTACATTTGCTGAAGTTTGGCTTCCAGCCTGTGTTATATGCATGTTCACCTATGTAAGCCCAGGATCGTTTTCCAGACTTAGGGATGCCAAGACTACAAGCATACTGATAGTCTGAAGTAGGATAATGAAGCTTGATTGATCCCTAGAGATCTATGAATATCAATATGAGCTACCTGATCATAGATCTGCTCATGATTGCCCACCAGAGCTAGAAAATTGACTTCACATATATGAAGAACTTCTCTTACTAAGGACTAGGCTTTCAGCTCTATTTGGTTGATGGGTACTACGTGGCAACATAGGCCTAAAACACTATATTTCACACAGTATTTTAATGGAAAAAAGATCATGGACTTGTGTCAGTAAGAAGCACTACTAACATAGCATAAGTGAGACGAAGTTCATCAAGCTGTCCAGGTTCATATGATAACTCATGGGGTCAGACACTGATCCACCCATTTTTATGATGACATAATCAATCTTCCTAGGATTACTTTGAGCCCTATCTCCACTCAGCACTTCCATCCCAAGAATTCGAACCTTAAATCCATGACCCCAGACTTGCCTTTCTGTAGTACAGACATTAGACCAAACCTAATTTATTAACCTACTCTTAGCAAGTACAAACTCTCAGCAAGACCACCACAACTGCCTGTCTGACGAAGTTTAAGCCACTCAAGTTGCAAAAAAAGCATGAGACACAGGCAATTGATGTTTTTCTCTCTTAACTGGGATGACTGGGGAAAGCACACATCAGCAGTAAAGATAATCCAATCGACATAGAGGAAAGTGTGAAGCCATATAGTTCAATTTAATTATGTTTTGTGAAATTCCTTAGAACATGCAGGGTGTGAAATACCTTCATCCAGCCTTGTGGGCACTCATTTCCTTTCAGAGCAGTAGAAACCAGGAATTAAGGACTAGTTCAAGCAAAATATCTCTCCAGGGTGTCAAGCACATTATATTAAAATAGGTATTACAAGCTCATTTGGGTAAAGAGAATTTCCTATCCCGAGGGCTGAAGATTTACATTAGAGCAAATCCCCTCTCCTTGTTGTTCAGTACTTCATGACCTGTGGTAATTTAAGTCAAGAGTTCACACAGAAGGCCAGACTATGAGTTGAAAGTCTGCAGGGCACCTCTCAAAGGAGTGTTGCTTGATTTTGTGAGCCATGATGATGAATGAAGCGATGAGAAATACATTCCTCGTTCTTACGAACAGGAGAAAATCTAATGATCCCTCTAGTTATGAGGGACCAGGTTGTACAAGACCTCGTGGAAAGGAAAGATCTAAACAGAAGAGGAGTTCAGGATGAGGTGAATAGAAGAGGAAGAAGAAGATTCCTTAGCTCAAAAACCTACAAATGAGGAAATTCTGGAGAATATCAAGCAGCAGCTTGAAACCACCATATTGACCAAGATATAGCAATTACAGAGGAATAACTATCTGCCTCTAAGAAATTGGCATAAAAATTGAACCTCAAGACAAGGCTGGAAAAAAAGGACACCACGTCTGAACCTTGCCTGATAATAGCACTGCCTATGCTTGAGGCAGTTCTCCAAATACCTGCTTTTCTTCTGCAGGATTTAGCTTTCATTTTGAACCTTTAATTTCATTTAAGGACATGTTCCATTTCATTTAGCTTTGCTTTTCTCTCTGATTACTTTTACATTTATTCAACTACTGTGGGGACAGAAATACTGCAAAAGAACAGTAAATAGCAGGGCACAAGGATGCTCAGGATCCTTGTTGTGTAGGACAGTTTTTTCCCTCATCATATTGCCCTCATCCTCAACCACTTAGACGTGATGTATTTGTCATAATTTAAAATTTCTATTCAGAAACATCTCTAATCTGCATAAATCTGACCAAGTAGAAGCATATACTACCAGATGACTTTTTGAGGGTTGTCAACAAAGGCCTGATAATTGACTTTAAGATGGTAAAACCTGGGTGAGAAGGACCTAGCAGATTTAGTACTTCCTTGGTAGCATGGAGAGACAATTCACCTCAGCAACATGGCAGATTTCCTCCGAGATTTGTATTTCTCATGAGAAATGCATCAAGGATATCAGCACACATTAATCAATAGCTCATTTCCATTAAATATTAACAATAATATGTGTCCAAGTTTAAGAAACACTGTGCATGTCTCACATTTACCTTCCAGTCACCTTCTGTACTCCAACTTGTCTGACAACCAAATATCTTAAAAGATATGATTCTAATACTATTAATTTCAAGTTACCCCAAGAAAACTGGGAGCACTTTGAATATATGGGCTGTCCTGAATGTACCTGTCCACTAGGTAAATACTATCTGCAAAGGGAGATAAATGCCCTTTGTGTTCTACTGACAGGAAATGAGGCAAAACTTAGAGAAAGATTACTCAAGAGAAGTCAGAACTGAAAGGAAAACATACAGTACTTGCTGTCAGACACTGCAGAACCTCTTTACTGTGAACAAGCATCTTTCAAGAGCAACTTATTATATTCCAGTGTAGATATTCAAGCAGGCCAGTCTAATTACACCCTGCCAGCATGCATTTCTCTTCATTGACTATAAAGAGAGTCAAGGTTGAGTAACTCCAGTGTCAGTGACCACTCTGTTCTCGTCAAACAAATCACACTCCCAGTTTTCAGGACCTGACCACAACATAATTTCCAGGCGTTCAGCATAGGACAGCTGAACAGGGACACTCAATCTTCAAAGTCAGGTATTGAAGAACTTCAAAATGGCTGAATGAGTTATACTTATCCCCTCTTGAATGGAGGCAACATCATTAGGTCTTTAATTGCATGTTGATATACTTCTAAAACAGAATATCTTCTTATGGTTTGGGTGGAATAAACAGTGCTACAGGGAAGAAATGTGTTTGTAATGAATCTAGTGTTTTCTGGAGGAGTTTAGTGGGATGAGAAAAAAACCTGAGTGTCACAGACATAGATGCAGGTTAGGAGGGGCATTCAGGAAGGAACTGCCTGGTGCTCCATTTCTAATGGACTGCAAGGTAGAAATAATAAGTTCCCATGAGACTTTCTGGGAGCTGTGATTAAGGAGAAGAGTTGAATCACCTGCACCACTCCCGAGTCCCAGTGCTGTGCCTGAAAACATTTAAGTTGCCTAAGACAAAGGTTGCAAAGACTTTGCAAACAGACACCACAGTTATGCCAGCAGTGAGCTCCAACGGTGACCTATTAATGAATATATAGAACAGTGATTAAGTCATACTTACCCTGGCTTTATTTCAGGAGGTTTAGGTAAGGGCTTCAGAAATCCCTTTTTCCCAACCAGCCAATACGTATCTTCTACTCCTTTACCCTAAAATGCAAACAAAACTCCAGATAAAGAACAGTTTTTGGACCACCCTCTGCTCAATACATTCTGAGGGCATCATATATATCCAGAGACAGAGAATGGCTGGAAGTCTTGTGCTCTCCTTTGCAGTGTCTCTGGGAGAATTTTAGTTTCACTGCCTTTAAAAAACAGACCTTGCTCAAACTGCCATGTACAAATGACCTTCACTAATCAGGGCCATTGAAACTACACAGTTTAATAGAAATGAGTATCTCTAATCATCTTATTTTGCAGCACCGGTATCAATAATAGAGAGATTTTACAACTGCTGCTGGGTTTAATGTCAGAACATTCTCTTCCTTTCTCTACATCAATAATTTAGCTTTTAAAGCAAGATGCATCTTACACAATACATCCAACTGTATCAGAGCCAACTATCATTGTCTGGAGCCAGTGCAGGAAAACAGACACTTCTAGGGTGACATTTATCTTCACAAAAACTGGACACTGAAAATAGGTCAGGTTAATTTCCTGAAGTGCTATTTTATCTTCACTGACTACGCAAAGTTTTCTTTCTGTTAACTAAAGCTGGAGTAATTACCTCAGATATTCCATTGCATCCATATCAACTTGACAAAATACTTCTTTGATATAAAAGATTGTTTGGACACCTGGAAACATAATCATACCTCCTATTGTAGGAGTTTAATGTAAGCAAAACTAATTCTTCCTAGTGATTTTATAAGAAGATAAGTGATATAGTGATGAATTATTTAGTCTGTCTGGTTTAGGCACTCTGAAAATAATCAGCTCTGTCAAGGCTGAATTAAATAGAGTCCTAAATATTGGGAGTATTTCTGGCTAAAAAGTAGTTTAATTAGTTTAATTAAAAGATATTATTACGATAATAAAATCCTCACTTCATACAGTGAGAGGCCAATCAGTGAAGTGAGGTACAGACTTCGACCCTTATGAATAAACTGAGTATACAAATTCATTTAAATGTATTTTTATAACATTTATATATGTTTTATAGACATTTATATATGTTTGTATCATGAGAAAGAAGACAGCACTTCCAGATCTAATTGTATGTTATCTGAGTTTTCTGAATGTCCACTTTGGAAGGGTGTATCACCCTCGGAAGGGTGTATCTACAACTTGTATCTACAACTCCCATTGACAGGACAATAGACAGCTCAAGCTGAGGTGCATACAGACACTGATGAATGAGCCTTCATTTGTGTCTTTTCCACAAATCCCTTACCATTTTGTGAGTCTCTCATCATTTTATAACACCTAAAAAAAAATATTGAGTTTTGGATCATGGATTATTCTAATATGCATGTTCCCTCCCTCTTCTCCATGGCATTTATCAACCTAAGCTCTTTCTGAATGAGCAGTGCCTCATACCATGAGCTTTCTTTCTTCTTTCTGCCACAATTTTACATTTCTCTGATAATCACCAGAAGGCTTCTAAATTCAACTTTATTCTTCTATGGTATCCTCCTTGAGCAAAAATAATCCTATTGCAAAGAATGCCTCTTTGTTATGTGCATGTTATGAGAATGCTGAAGTGAGAAAAAGGGTGACTGCACTTGATTGAATACACAGTCTGATGTCAGGCAGAACTCTGTGTAGCAGTAGCTGGAAGATGTATGAATTTAGGGATTTGGTTCAGATAAACTCTTATTATAAACTTCAGAAGCAAGACTGGGAAAAAAAATAGGTTTGAAAAGATTTTTGCCCTTCCATTCACCCTCTACACCAGGAATCCACTCGTGGTAGAGGATTTCAGATGGTAATGGCATTGGTCAGTGCTTTTTCTTTTGTTACCAACTTTTTCAACAGCTTCCTCTCCTGATTTTTAGAATGAACAGGCATAGAGCATACATCTGTTTGCTTAATAGCATGGATATTTAACATGGTCCTTCAAGAATTACCTCATGTATTGAAACAACTGATGTGGATTGTTTAGGAAGGATTTCATAGAAGAGTGATGGATGAAGGCCAAAGAAGACCATAATATGAAAATTCCTAAAGCAAGAAAAATCCCTTATGAAGCATTTCACACAGACCAGCCCTTCTTACCTTCAGTTCTGTTTTTCCCCTAGGAACTATTTCATAGCCCTCATTTAGAGACCGAAGTGTATCCACCGTACTTTGGCTGACGTGAATTCTGTAAGCTGAGAATGGAAAGCAAAACAGCTGGGTCACTATACCACACACACACAGTGAGTTCTCACTACTTTGTATTGGCAAGGAAACCTTCTCCAAGGCTTGCAGGCATGCTGTAGTTGTGTGGTGATGGTGATCCTCTGTGTAGAGTACAATGGCGATGGACTGGATCCTTGCAGATAAGGCTGTAACAAGTATAGGGTGAGAGGAGACCCACACTGGGGACTTTTTTGAGGAAGACAACAAATGCACTACACATGGGAAGTCTTGATCTTCCTAAAGATGACAAATACTGTTTGAGCAACGTTGCTGGCTGGAATGAAACATGTGATTATTAATATCTTTTGCCACACTGTAAAACTAAGCAGCAGGAAAGAAAAGAAAAATAATTGACTGAAGTTCTGTTCCAGACAGCCAGCATCATTTGAAAAACAGGTGTTGGGATTAAGAGCAGCGAGGTGGGGTTTGTAATGAGACATAACGAGAATGTGGCTGCACATGGAGATCCATCTGGATTTTTCAGTAATTGATTCTACCCAGAGCTGCCGTTAACATTTTATTAACAAAAATGGCAAAGGCAGAAATCTTTATCAAACTCCCACCTCTCCAATTTGTTTTGCAGCCAATGTTGGAACCCACTGAAATTTGTTGCTATGCTATTGATGTGAAAAAGCCAGGAAATACTTCCAAACTATTTTCCCCAAAACAGTTTAATTGTTGTTGATGTTCTTAAGATATTTTTTTTGAAATGTCTCAATCCCATTCTGTTTCCCCATGAAGAATGTGGGGGTAAACTAATTAAATATTTTATTGTTATTTTTCAGAATAAGAAAAAAGGAATATCAGTTTAAAGGAACTGATGCAGAAGAATACCACACTGCTTTTTGCTACTTTTAGTGTAGCAGTAAGCTACAGCCTACCTATTAGTGTGTATCTGTATAAGTTTCTATTAATGTATAAAGATCTTCTGCTATCTGCAATATTAGCAGGTTCCAGTCTTACTGGAAATTTGTATTTCTAAGGTTCTAAATCTTGAAAAACCTTCATGTTTAAGTTTAATTTATATTTAATTGTTAGTCTTAATTAGTGAAGTTGAAATGACTGGAATTAGAAATGTGATGGCTATATGACAGAAAAAGTATTTTTAGCATGGCAATTCCTCAAGTTTCCATTAAATATCACAGATCTCCTATAGTTTGTGAGGTAGATATATTAGCCAATCTATTAGAAATGTTGAAAATATAAAGAGGGAGACCAGAGGAGAGAAAAGGTTAAAACAAGCAAGATACTTTGCCTTTTGAAATCAACTTGACTGATGGACTGAACATCAAAAGTGAATTCAGAACTCATCCTGGGCTCTGAGCATGCTGTCCCTTGCTCTCCACTGCGTCATTCACAGTTTGTCCACCAAGCTTTATAGACCATGTTTCAGTCAAGGACACAACAGAAAGAAAACCTGTTTTATGCATAAGACTGAAATGCAGATGAATGCTTCTCCCCCACTGCCCCTTTTCCATGTCTAGAAGGGTCCGTGTACATGACAATAAGAAACAGCTGTGATATAGTGTTGCATTATCAGATCCAGCTATTGGCTCTAGCAGTGAAGACTTGGCTTCTACAACTTGAAACCATTGGAGAATTAAGGCAGGAACTTGAGGGAGAAAAAGCATTAACATCAGCTCAGTGAGAAAGACATCAAGAGTACCCAAAGGAGAAGGGAATCTTAAGGACTTTTCAAGGACCTGACAACACTTATTCATAGATTTTCTATTGCTGATAATTGAAGCTCTCACAGAATACACCAGTAAACACCTCATGTGGCAGGGCACCATTATCTGTGCTCTGCTCTTTAGAATACTCTTTAGAATGACAGTCATAGATACATAGGGTATCCCAAGCTGGAAGGGACTTACAGGAATCATCAAGCCCAATTCTTGTCTCCACGTAGGATCGTCCAAAACTCAAATTCTATCTGATAGCATTGTCCAGTTGCTTCTTGAACTCCAACACCTTGGTGCTATGACCACTGCCCTGGAGAAACTCGTGTCTGCATTCTCTTCCCCACTTGCCTTATACTAGCCATGGCAGGTAGGTGCATTATTAAACTGCACAAGAACAGCTCTGAATCAAGGGTGCTCAGCAGTCTTAAAGCAAGATAAAATCCATGCAGGAGAAATCTAGAGCAAGATTCACATTCATTTCAGCTGATGCAATCCAAATCAGAGGACTGTAGCTAGAATGCAGGGTGTGAATGACATTGGTTACTGGACGAGACTAAACATTCTTTTGAGGTTTTGCAGAGAAAAGAGGAGAAAAGCTAAATGATCTCTTCATCTTGAATATTGGCCTCTGAGGGCTACAGGCTGCTTTTAATTTTGTCTTTGGACTTGTCCTTTTCTTAAGAGCTGTTTCAGTTACAATGCCTATAATTTAAGATGCATATTTCTTCATCTTCTTTGAGAAGGAGGTTGTAGTGAAGTGGGGATAAGCCTCTTCCCACGGATAACTAGTGATAGGATGAGAACTAGTGGCCCCAAGTTGCACCAGAGGAGGTACAGATTGGATATCAGGAAAAATTTCTTTTCATAAAGAGTGGTCAGGCATTGGAACAGGCTGCCCAGAGAATCAGTGGAGTTACTGTGAGGTAACTGGAGGTGCTCCAGAACCTTGTGGATGTGCCCCTGAGGGTCTCGGTTAATGGGTATGGTGGGAATGGGTTGTGGTTGGACTTGGTGATCCTTGTGGTCATTTCCAACCTTAAATGTTCTATGATTCTAAATCTGTAATCCACCCCAGGCACTGCCCTGAATACTCACGCAGACCCGTGGACTCCATTCGTGATGCTGTGTTCACTGTGTCTCCAAAGAGGCAGTAGCGGGGCATGGTCAAACCCACCACACCTGCCACACAGGGCCCTGAAAGACAAAACATCTGTATAACCAGGTAATGACACTGCACAAATCACGGAGTTCTCCAACACACAAATCTCATCTTTTCCTTTGATATCCAAAAGCCAAATGGGAATACAGGCCTACTATGCCTCCCAGACAAGGTTTTGAAAACACATTACCTGTATAACGCAGCCATTGTCTCAATTCAAACCTTGGGGTGTACAGACAAGCAAATTTCATCTTCTCATCTGATATCCAAATCTTCTTGGGAATACAAGAGAAGGATTTTTAAGTATGTCTACCTTCATGGTGGAGGTAGTCAGCCTCACTGCAATCCCTGAAAAGGTGATGGAACAGTTTGTTCTGGATGCCATCTCCAGGCCGTTGGAAGGGCAGAAAGTTATCAGGAGTAGTCAGCCTGGGTTCACCAGGGGGAGGTCATGCTCGACCAACCTGGTGGCCTTCTGTGATTCTGATTACTGGCTGGGTGGATGGGGAGAGAGCAGTGGATATAGCCTACCCTGATTTCAGCAAGGCATTTGCCACTGTTCTCCCACAGCATACTTACAACAAAGCTGAGGAAGTGTGGAATAGATGAGTGGACGATGAGGTGGGCTGAGAACTGGCTGACTGGCAGAGCTCAGAGTGTTGTGATAGGTGGCACAGAGTCCAGTTGGAGATCTGTACCTAGTGGTGTTTCTCAGGGCTCGGTGCTGGGTCCAGTCGTGTTCAGCATCTTCATCAGTGATCTCAATGAGGGGATAGAGCTCACCTTCAGCAAGTTTGCTGATGATACAAAACTGGGAGGAATGGCAGACATGTCGGAAAGCTGTGCTACCATTCAGCGAGACCTGGACAGGCTGGAGAGATGGGCAGAGTGGAACAAGATGAAGTTTAACAAGGGCAAGCGTAGAGTCTTGTACCTAGGGAGGATTAACCGCATGCACCGGTACCGGCTGGGGGATGAGCTGCTGGACAGGAGCTCTGAGGAGAGGAACCTGGGTGTCCTGCTTGAAGACAACTTGACAATGGAGACAGCAGTATGCCCTGGTGGCCAAGAAGGCCAATGAGATCCTGGGTGTGCATTAAAAACAGCATGGCCAACAGGTCAAAGGAGGTGATCCTCCCCCTCTACTCTGCCCTGGTGAGGCCTCACCTGCAGTATTGTGTCCATTTCTGGGCATCCTGGTACAAAGAAGACAGGGATCTCCTGGGAAGAGTCCAGCAGATGGCTACAAAGATGATAAAGGGCATGGAACACCTCCCTTATGAGGAAAGACTGAGAGCCATGTGTCTGTTCAGCCTTGAAAAAAGAAGACTCGGGGGATCTGATCCGTGTCCTTAAGTATCTGAGGAATGGGAGGCAAAGAGACGAGGCTGAACTCTTCTCAGCAGTGTGTGGTGGTAGGACGAGGGGAAATGGCCCCAAACTAAAGCAGAGGAAGTTCTGTACAAATTTGTGTGGGAACTTCTTCACAGTAAGAGGGATGGAGCACTAGAACAGGCTGCACAGAGAGGTTGTGGAGAGGTTGTCTTCTCTGGAGACATCCAAGACCTGCCTGGATGCCTACCTGTGCAACCTGGTCTAGGGAGCTGCTTTGGCAGGGGGTTGGACTAGATGATCTCTGGAGGTCCCTTCCAACCCCTACAATTCTGTGAAAATGTAGGCATTTCTCTGAATTAGACAGAAGTATTTTATTGCTAAAAAACAATATCTTTTGTGTCCTAATTCAAATTGTGTCAAATTGGAGAAATTCAGAGTTCATTGAATTTCAAAGACTACTGAAATCTCATTTTAAAAAGTTATAGGTTCATAGGTTCACAGGTACATTAGGTTGGAAAGGACCTACAAGATCATCTAGTCCAACCATCCTCCTATCACCATCCCTACCCACTAAACTACTAAATCAAATCACTTAGCAGGGGATTATCTCTGACTTCCTTTTCCTCTGATAAAGCTGAAATTGAAATCCTGTGTCATAGAATCATAGAATAGAAATAAGCTATTGTTTGAATTGGAAGGGACCTTCAAAGACCATCTGGTCCAACTCCCTCGCAATGAACAATAACATGCACAGTTCCATCAGGTGCTCAAAGCCCTGTCCAGCCTTAATTTGAATGTCTCCACAGATGGGACATCCACCACATCTTTGGGCCACTTGTTCTAGTGCTTCACTACTTTTATGGTAAAAATCTTATTTCCTTATGTCCAGCCCAAATCTCCCCTCTTTTAGTTTGAAACATCTTCCCTTTGTCCTGTCACAAAAGACCCTGCTAAGGAGACTGTCCCCTTCTTTCTCACAGCCTCATTTTAGATACTGAAAGGCCCTTCTCAGGTTTCCCTGGAGTCTTCTCTTAGCCAGGCTGACCAGTCTTAGCTCTCTGGCACATGTCCCAGTGAAGCAGGACTGAGAATGAGCACTAGAAGTCAAGAGATGTTGGCAGCACACTGGACCACCCTGTGTCCCCTCCTTAGAAAGGAAGACATCATTAGCTTTCCTGTCTAGCCAAAAGCTGTTTATTTTTCCTCAGTCTCATCCTGAAGACAAGATCCACTCCCTTCCAGAGTAGCTCTCAAAGAGCTGGTGCCAAGTTCTCAGAGAGAGATGTGCATGTAGGATTCACATGAACATGCACACACACACACAGAGTTAAAATGTGAAGTGCGACAGCCAAGCAGCATGGATGTATGTCATCTGGGGCACTTGGATCAGCTAATGTTTGGACTGGTTTCTGAAGGATGAGATGCTAAATTTCAACACCCACATACTAAAATATCAAGGTTGCAAAATAAATACTAAAAAAAATAAAAACAGAAAAGAGAAAGTTAAAAAAAAGGTAAAAACATTAAAAACATGAATAGTCTCAGCAATCTAATTAGGTCTAGAACATTCTGCAGAGAGAAGACAGGCATCCTTGAATCCTTCCATTGAATACATTCATGACTCATTTTTATAAGGCTCTGACTGCCTTTTAAATTTCATTTTTTTTCTGGGTTAATATTTCACAAAGCTGAATCAAGGAAATATTTGTAATCTGTGATTCTGAAATATTTTGTCACAGAAGGTTACAAGAGTTGTCAACCTAGTACATGGTCAGCAATATTTAAAGATATGATGGATACGAATTTTTCATAATACACAATTTTTGAGGTTACAATGTTGTTTAAAAAGTAATTTGTAAGTCAGTTACTTGTCATAAATACACAGCAGCAAACAATGTGAGAAAGTAAGTAATTTTACTGTGATTTCTACCTTCTTAATCACACAACTGATTCTTCCTATAGTTTTCAGGTGCATGTTAAGGGAAATGAAACACCATCAAGGTACATGCATGCAAAAATTTTAATTTTCACCTTAACCTATATATGCATGTATGTAGGTATTGAATCACAATCTGAAATATACCACTTGATAAAGAACTGAAAGCTGTGGAGAGCTTTACAAGGATACTATTGCTATAGCCTCTGAAAAACTGTTTCTGCAGTCAAAGTAAGAGTATTTTGATACAGCATGTAGAAGATGAAAACTGAGAGTTAAGACGGATTTTTACTCCTGCTTGGTGAGATGTCACTAGCCCAAAAACTGAAAAATGAGAAGAAGAATGCTTCATACCAAAAACATTACAAGGACTTTTCTACATTATGTATGGATTGAAGCAAGATTTGAGGAATGCTGGAGATCAGGAGGACTTAGTTTACTGCTTTTATTGCCAACAGCATACTGTGCAATCTTGGAAAACTCACTGCCCTTCAGAGTCTCTTCTAACTTAATTCTCACTTTTATTGGTACTCTAGTTTGATTCAAGCTCTTCAGGAGAGCACCAGAAGATCTATCATGTTCACCAGATCTCCACTGACCACAGAGCAAAGGTAGACCCCCTCCTTAACACTCTTGGAAACACCTCCACATGGGTGTCTAAATTTAAGTTCCTAATCAGTCAATGCAATTCCTCGATCACTTTTACAGTGCTCACAAAGCTCTGCTCAAGTGCTCCAGCTCACAAGTGCTGTTTTCAAGTTTGGGCCCTTCATTGCAAGGAAGACATCGAGGCCCTGAGTGTGCCCAGAGAAGGGCAACAAAGATGTGAAGGTTCTGGAGCACAAATCCTACAGGGAATGACTGAAGGAACTGGGATGGTTTAGACTCAAGAAGAG
This sequence comes from Cyrtonyx montezumae, assembly GCF_038088225.1. Lineage (NCBI taxonomy): Eukaryota > Metazoa > Chordata > Aves > Galliformes > Odontophoridae > Cyrtonyx > Cyrtonyx montezumae. Next base: position 662,997 of record NW_027071848.1, read on the forward strand.
GAGGCTCCCTTTCTCCTTGCCTCGTTGTGGAGAGGCAAAGATTGATCTCTTAACCTGGGTAACAGTGATAGGATGAGAGAGAAAAGCCTTAAGTTGCTTCAGGGGATGTTCAAGTTGGGTATGAGGAAAAAATTATTCTCTGAAAGAGTAGTCAGGCAGAACAGGGTGTCCTGGGAAGTGTTGGAGTCACCATCCCTGAAGGTGTACAAGAACATGGAGATGTGGTACCAAGGGACTTGATTTTTAATGGACAATATTGATTGGAGGTGAATGGTTGGACTAGAGGCATTTTCTAACCTTAATGATTCTTTGATTCTATGAAAGATTTTTAGGTCAAGAAAATATCTTTCTAGAGATTTGCCATCATATTGCAGAATGAGATTAATTCAAAACCAATGTTGCAATATTAGCATGACAAAACAATTTCTCCATGTTGAAAGCACCCAAGAGTTAGTTCATTTGCTGTCTTCATTGCCTGTGTGTGTGTTCCCGCATGTCTAGACTGCCTCAGCAAACGGTTAACAAAAACATCCAGAGATAAATCTCTGAGAGTAACAACTTTAAAGGAAACTGGAGACCCTGTGATGAGAACGCTTTGGCCTGGTTGTTTGATTACACAGGTTCTCCAATTTGTTTTGAAATGGCACTTTGCCAGGGTTTGGAGGGTCAGTTAATAAGTCATGCTGGCTGAGCCTCTGCAGCAACTGTTGGTGGTGCCCTGGAGGTTAACAAGCTCAATGGAAATGAAGGACTGCCTGCCAGAGAGCCTGACCAATAAACAGACCTCCTTAAGCCTCCAAGGAGATGCTTGTCTTCTCACTCACCCTGGCCATCCAGCCCCAATCCAGACACAGACAGAATGGAAACAGCTGATTCAGCTAAGTTCTTTTGGACAGGCAGTTGAGTTGAAAAAGAAGAGCCAAGAAGCCAGAGTGCATTTAAAGCAGGGGAGGAACTCAGACCAAACACTGGTCTTTTTGTCCTCCTTGTCTTACCCACGCATGGTCGCATGCATGGTCCATCAGATGTTCCCAGAACTGTAGCTCTCCACTGTGGTCAGAGTAGACAAAGCAGCCAGGAGGGACATGGACAACCCCACCATAAAGGTATTTCCTTCTTTTTCAGAGGTGGAATCATTTACTCCTCTTGGCACTTGTTTCCAGAAAGCAGTTGATCAACAAAACTGGTGCTCACACCCCTTCTCTGTCCTTTCCACGATGGTGTGATAGCCCTCTTCTCCTCAAGTGTTTACTCAGTGCCTTCCTGCTTCATGATGTGATTCCCTCTTCATGTTTTTTTTTCCTCAGGAGAAATGGGAGCTAGGGTTATTCAAACTCTGCTCTCAGCTTAGTGATTCAGAGAGCTGATTCCTTTGAAGCACAAATTTCTTGCTGTTCCCATGATACTTTGACATTGCCAGATTATCACAGAATCATAGAATGCCTTAGGTTGGAAGAGACTTTCAAGATTATCCAATTCCAACCCCATGGAGTGGGCTAGTTGCCACCCACCAGGTCAAATTGTCCCATCCAGCCTGGCCTTGAACACCTCCAAGGTTGTGAATTCACAGTTTCTCTGGGCAGCCTGTGCCAGTGCCTCATTACCCTCTGAGTAAAAAATTTCATCATAACATCTAACCTAAATCTCCTCTCTTTTTGTTTAAAGCCATTCCCCCTTGTCCTATCACTATTAGATTATGTAAAACGTAGGTCTCCCTCCTGTTTATAAGCTCCCTTCAAGTACTAGAAGGCTGCAATGAGGTCTCCCCTGAAGCCTTCTCTTCTCCAACCTAAACAAGACCAACTCCCTCAACCTTTCTTCATAAAAGAGGTGCTCCAAACCCTCTGAGCATCTTTGTGGCCCTCTTCTGGGCCTGCTCCAACAAATCTGTGCCTTTCTTGGATCAACTACACTACTCAGCTTAACATCATCAAATAAACTTGCTGAGTGTGCACTTGATCCCATTGTCTATGTCACTGATAAAGATGTTGAAGAGCACCTGTCCTGGCATGGACTCTTGGATAACACCATTTGTCACTGGCCTTAGAGCCACTGGACATAGAGCTATTGACCACAATTCTCTTTCTGGCTGTAACCATCCAACTAATTCTTTACTGACTGAACAATTCAGCCTTCAAATCCATACCTCTGCAATTTAGAGATAAAAATGTGGTACAAAATGTCAAAGGACTTGCACAAGTCCAGTTAGATGACATCTCAGTTAACCTTCCTTGGTGTACCAGTGTTGTCACTCCATCATAGAAGGCTACCAGATTGGTCAGGCATAACCTGCCCTTGGTGAAGCTGTGCTGGCTGTCTTGGGTCACCTACTCATCCTCTGTGCCATAACATGTCTTCCAGGAGGATCTGTTCCATGATCTCCCCAGGCACAGAGGTGAGCCTCACCAGCTTGTAGTTCCCTGAGTCTTTCTTTCTCCCTTTCTTACAAGTGGAAGTGATGTTTCCCTTTTTCCAGTCACCACGGATTTCACCTGAAAGCCACAACTTTTCAAGTGTGATGGAGAGTGACTTGGCAACTACATTAAATTTCTTCAGGACCCTGGGATACATGCTGTCCAGCCCCATAGACTTGTACATACTCAGATTCACGAGGCAGTCTCTGACTTGCTCCACCTTTACAATGGGGGAGGACTCTATTCCCCTGACTCCCCCACCTTGAGGTTCAGGTCTCTGCAAAATAAGATCTAGCTTCTGCTTTAAAAAAGAAAACACTCAAATGCTCTTACCCTCTTCTCACACCCTACACAACTGCTCATAGCAGCACTTATTTCCAGATACTCAGAGTTCAGAAAAAGAAGGAAAAAAACACAAGTAACACTCCTCCCTCCCAGTCACCTAGGGATAGATTTTTGGCTGGATGCATGGAAGGCGTGCTGCAGAACTGTGGCCAACAGGCAGCAGCAGATGTTGCATGCTGTATTCCTTGCTTCTTGTGTTGAAAATGTAATGCTGCTGCTCCAGAGACTCTTGCTCTGTGTCACAGAATCATCTGATTCCAACCATACTATAAAACCCACAGTATAAAACCCACATTGTGTCTGCAATCAGTCCTTAACACTTTAGACTCCTGTAAAAAGCCAGCTGAGAAGCCTGAATTGTAATGAAAACAGTGGGGACAATGAGTTTTGAGAGACAACTACAAGAGATGAAAGTACATGGTCTAGGAGGTATGAGGTATTTATTTTAGCTGTGCTCAAGTCGCAGCTCTGTTCTTAGGGTATTCTGTGGGAGATACTTCCTTTGTTTCCCTATGTGTACCTGTTGAATGTTCATGGTGCCAGAGCTGTACTTGCACCAGTACTTGAGAGGAAGATGCACAAAGTCCAATAATGAACAACTGGAAAAAAGGTATGGAAAAAAATGGATGACCATATTATAACATTCTGAAGGTTCATATTTCTTCTAAAAATACTGAACAGAGATGTATTTTCTTACTGAACAGCCTATGTCTTTTCCTCCATTTAAAATGCCATTCGTACTTTCAGGTAAATGTTGACTGCAATCTTGCTGGTTTTGTTGGCATTTCTGTTTTTGTTTTTAGAGAAGTTAAACTCCAAATCAACTCTCCCTTTCTTTTTAAACAAGCTTCTTTTTTTTGTTCATTGAATAGATTATGACTTCTGCGTTAGAGAACATTTACTTCATAGCATAACTTCTTTTTAATATCTGTATCATGTTCTTTCAGTTACATCCTATCTATAATAAGCGTCCCCAGTCTTTTCTTTCACTTTGTATGGTGGTGATGGTTGGACACGGTGATCTGAGAGATTTGCTCCAACCTTAATGATTCTGTTTCTGTATAATTATTTTTCTATTTATTTTTCCACTTCAGAACAGTTACAAAGACTTGAATGTCTCCATATCACACTGGAAAAAAACCTGAAGGACATCAAAAGTCCACACTTTTCAGTGCAGCCTCTGGGACTAACATTTCTGACGTAGCTCCTGACAGTGACAGAATACAAAATTTTTCCCCTTAGTGACACCAAGCCATTCTTCTGCTTTGGATTTGCACTTCCATTTTAATGACCTTATTGCTGTGAAAGATTGTTAAGCTAAGGTTTCTTGCTTTGGGGTGAGCAGGGAGGAGTCATTCAATGCTGGAAACAAAATTGCAGGAGATCTTTGATGTTTAGGTACCTACCTGTGTGAAGGCCAATTCGTATCCTGAGGGGGATGTCTGGCATGTGTCTCATCTTGAACGTTCCCACTGAGCTGAGGATGTCCAGGGACATGTTAGCTATCTCAGCTGCATGCTTGTTTCCGTTCCGTTTCGGAAGCCCTGAGGCAACCATGTAGGCATCTCCAATGGTCTCTACCTAACAAATACCACAGCATCAAAAAAAAAAAGAAACCAAATGAATAGAAGATGGGAAAGAGCAGCAGAATCAAATCATAGAAGGATTTCACACAGGGATGGTTTGGCCCTCACGCCTGGGTACTCTGCTCACCTTGTAAACATCATGATTTCCAATAACAGCATCAAACAGAGTGTAAAGGTCATTCAGGAGATCAACTACTTCAATGGGCTCACTGAGGGCTGAAATGGTTGTGAAACCCACAATGTCACTGAAGTAGATGGTGACTTGGTCAAAATACTCAGGCTCCACAGTGCCACCAGTCTTGAGGGCTTCTGCTACTGATCTGAAATGGTAACACAAGGAAGGGTGACAGAGCAAATGCTTGCTGTGACATACCCAAGAGCTCAGACACTCTTGCTTTGGCATAACTAAAAGACCTTCTAGTCAACAGGAGGACTTACATTGCTGTAACAAGCTTTGTTTGAAAGATGCTTGTCAAAACTGGAGAACTACCCTGCAAATGTACTCAATTTGGGATAATCATTTTGTCCAGTCTAGCTTTACAACACCAAGAGTTTTTGCCATCTGAAGTACTAGTACTTACGGAGGAAGCATCTGTGATAAAAGTTTCTCTGTCTTCTGTTTTTCAATCTCTAGCTCTTCTGTCCGCTCCCTGATTAAATCTTCCAAGTTGCTTGAATACTGTTCAAGCATTCTGAGCATTGAGTCAATTATATTGGTCTTTTTGCCTTTGTTGATGGTCTTGAACTGGAAAACCGAAATGGAGAGTTACTTTTCTACCTCATTACAACACTGTAGTACTCTAAGCCTAGAGAAGAACAAAAGCAAGCATTTTAAATAAAGCCATAGTTCTAAAGACTGGCCTCATCAATGACAAAACTTCAGCATAAAGAGGCTTACTTGTCTTAAATTGCCTTTATACCCAGGCATGTATGTGCACTGTTCAAGAAGCGTTTAGATGAGGTGCTAAAGGATTTAATTTAGTAGTTGGGTTGAGATAGTGATAGGAGGATGGTTGGACTAGATGATCTTATAGGTCCTTTCCAACCTTATGAACTTATGAACTGTTATGCCTCACTATACTAAGCTGTGATTGCTCCTCTTGATTTGAAAATGAGCCTTGGGACATTATGGAGCATCTGTGGTTTCAGATATTTCATTAGGATCAAGAATGGAGTGACATCAATGTGAAATTAATCACAGCTTCGTAGAATTGGGAGGTGCAAATTGTGGCTATTGGATTATCTAGTTTGATCTTTAAAGAACACAAGAACAGCAATACTGGATCAGACAAAAAGCTCATTTTGCCAGTGGCCAGTAACAGATGTCCAGAAAAGATGTTCAAACAGGGCTCATGTAGAGTCATACTTTCCCAGAATTTGTTCCCACAATCCAACAGTTTTCAATTCAGGGATGTCTGATGCCAAATACTGATCAAACAAAATATAGATCTGAAAGCTACATTGCAATTCACAGCTTTTTTTGAACCCTGTGAGACCATCAGGACAGACATACCACAAGCGTGAAGACACCATGCCCATGTCTTTCCTGTGCTACACCCCATGTCATAGTTCCACTGAAGTCCAAGTTCAGAATAAGGTGTAAGAAATGGCACAGTCTATGAAAACAAGCATCTGGTCACCACAATCCATAAAATAACCCAACAGCAAAGGCTGTAGGGCTCTTGCAGTCATTTCCTGAAGGCTTGCTTACAAAAAAACAAAAACACTTTCCTGCTAAATATGAACACAGGATTGCACCTTGTACCCTGTATACTGACCTTATGAAATACCTCTTCAAAGGTGGGACGTCGTTCAGGGGCTTCAACCCAGCATTGCTTCATTACCTGGATGCACACCAGGGGGGCCATTTCAGGTGCTATGTTTGGGCGGCACAGAGGAGGTGGTCTCTTTACCTTCTTTATAATTTCTGTGATAAAGAATCCAAAGCACAATTTGAGATGGGGGCACTCGGTGAGGGTGAAAGACATGAGCTTTTTCATCTGTTTCTTGCTCATTCCTTCATCGATGCTATTATTCTTCATGCTTCCGTGGCTGTGTCAAACGAGCCTGGGGATTTCTGCTTTCCCCTGTCAGGAGTCTCTTGGAGGATTTACAAGACAAGAAATTCAATTGCCTTCTTGCCCCTGGAGAGCCAGGTTACAAGCAATGAAGTGGCTGGATGAGGGAAGCTTGTGTGACAGATGGGTATGTGTGAGTCTACAGGCTTATATTTAATGAAATTGCCTCTGACTCCTTTCCATTGGGATTTGTGGTCCTCTAAGAAAGCAGAGGGTTACAGCCAGACCTAGACAGGAAGGATACCAGCCATTGACACTTCATATTTATCTGGGAACTAGTATGTAGGAGGTTTTCAGAGAGGCACTGGGGTTTTGTTATTGCTTTTTAGCCTGACTCTCTGCTATTTAGACTGAGAGTTACCTTCAGGGAGCTAACCGTGCCTTGGAAAAAGAGAAAGGCAGAATTCTATCTTCTTGCTTAAAATACAGCAACTGTGATTGCTTCTGAAGGGTTCATTTTGTTAAATGCTGAGCAGTTATCTGAAATGAAAACCACCCTCTTTCTGGCAGGGACACTGCATTTCCACAGCTGTTACTGTGAGCACCCTAAGCTTTTCAGTGTTGACAGTTCACTTTAAAGCTCTTTAGCCCATCCCAGCAGTCTCCACCAAATGAGCTAAACAAAACACTTGGCCCTAATATTTCCAGGAGCAGCCAACAGGAAATGCCTTCCTCAGGCAGTTTTAAAGTTCACACCATGAGTGAAAGCTCCGTGAAGATTAGAAAGAAATGAGAAGAAATTCATCATTTTATCAAGTCAGGAAACCGGAGTGTACTCTAGCATCTGCTGGAGGCTGCCCAGTGGGGCTAGGTGGGACAGCACCTGCAAATTACATCATACATCACATCAAAGTCCCATTATGAACTACAGAGCAGGTTGTACCACAGTTACCATTGTCATTGTGTTGTTGCAGCAGCCTGGGCAGCTGCCATTTTCCTGTGCACTGAATAGGCCGATACTGATGGCTGTACCCCACCTGATGGCTGTCCAACCTAAAATGGGTTTACAATGGGCATTCATTGAAATCAGCTCTTTTTTGACTGCACTCACCCCCTCCCTCTCCAAGTCTGAGCTGAAATTGAGTGTATTTGCTCTTCCCATGCACTCTCAACAAGATTTGACCTAATGAGAGCTGCACCATGAGCAATTCCTAACAAATTCACCTATGTGCCATTTCTGATGCAAGCAGACTTCAACATAAATCACCAGAGTCATGATGCATCACTTTGATCTCTGATGAGGAGAGAGAACCTCTTTAAATGGGGAAACAAGTAAACATTGGATGGGTAGGTAAAAAAAAAAACAACAAAAAAACAAGTAGGAAAAATCCAAACAGCTCAGAAACCTCACTCTTCTTATGACAGACAGAAAAGGAACGATGGATGGGAAGAGAAGGAATTTCCAAGCTGTGAAAAATTCTGCTGACAGATTTCACCGCACACCATGATGAAAAGACACAAGTGTGAAAGGGCATTGGAAGTGCTACAGCAAAACTGAACAGCTTTGAAGCATCTGGGGAGGTGACCCACTGTCCCAACACCTCTGATAGGAGTGATTAGTCACACAAAGAGTCTGAGGTCAGAAGTATGTATTTTGATGTTTCATGTTTTGATAGAAATAGCCTTTTTTTTTATCACAAGAATGGTCATGAGTTCGAGACGTCATTTCCACAGCAACATTTGATCCAAGGGGCTTGACCAGAGCTGTTGTGAGTGTCCTGTGTTAAGCTTTAAAAACAAACAGAAATCATTGCTTACCTTCAGCTGAGAGGTCTGAGGTGCAGTATGGTGGGCCCCGAACAACAACTTCTTGTAGGATAATTGCAAAGCTGTAAATGTCTCCTTTGAACGTGCCTTTTCTGCGCATGTCTGGGTCCCTCAGTAACTCGGGGGCCGTCCAAAGCAATTCTAAACAAATCAAGAGCAGATTCTTTACACTTGGGCACATACTGTTAATTTCAGTGATACTCTCAGTGCTGAACTGCATCCTTCATTTCATTCGTTTGATGAGAGGATGGAGCACACACCACTGTTTACTAGATCAGGTCTTTTATTTCTTGCAACGTGCTGAAAATACTAAACTTACATACAGTCAATCAATGTGAATTTTCCAAATTTCACTCTGCCTCTTAAATTTTTTTTTGCTATACCAACAATTTACATTCTATAGCACCAGTCTTGAACTTCTGTGTAAGAAGTCATCTCACCAGTGTCAAGTTTTAACTCCTGCATAAAAGGCATCACTCAGGCAAAATGTTGGTGCTAAAGCTTGGATGTTTAGGTGTTGCTCTTTAATAAAATAAGTGTTAAATAATTATTTTATGTAATTCTTCTCAGATGAAAACAGTCTCCATAACAGAAGGATGAAGTATGATCAATCTTTATAATACTGTAGTGTGAAAAACACAGTTAAAACATAGCCAGCCTCATCAGGAGATGAATCTTCTTCAATCTGGGATATTGTTAACCTGGCAACTGTGGGTAATGGGAACAAAGAACATTTCAGGTACTGCTATGTTTTTAACATCTCTAAGGGAGGAGAAGTCTTCTTACAATGGCTGTAGCTGAGACATTAGAAATGTGGGAAACAAATCCAGTGATAGAGGGATTGAAGCACTACGTGCAACCTGAAACCAGCTTACAGGGCAATCACATGATTCCCAAGGCAACAGATGCCAATTTCTTCTCATGTGGAAGGAAATTCTGTCAAAATCTCCAAACCTGATCCAGTGAGATGCAATCCCAAAGTGGAGGGAATGTCATGTGGCCTTTGGCAACTGGCATATGGAAGACTTAATTCAAAGAGTCTGGTATCCCCTATGTTTCAAATGGGAAAAGAAAAGCTCTTTGCATATGGCTTAACTTAAAACTTCAAAGATATGATTGGAGCCAAGAACATGAAGCCAATTCCACCTGTCACAGCAGTTCAGAATTGTTTCATATTTGAGACACACTTAAATCCTTCCCCAACTACAACAGGCTTAAGCTCCATCACTGCTTACAATAAAATCTAGCTATTAGTTTTTTAAGAAGTCTGAAAAAGTTTACATATCCTTCCCTACTACAACGCACTGCATACAGGTGCCTGGATGTTGTGAGAATGAGCACAACAACCCTCTTGTGACCACTGGCTCACAATTGCACTAGGACAAACATCTGTGGACAAATATTTCCCAAAAATCATCCCTCGTGCCACCTACCTTCTGGGGGTGGCTGAACATAAGGACATTTCTGGGCTTCTAAGAGCTCATTATAACCATAGTCAGTGATCTTCAGCACGAACCGTCCATCAACAACACAGTTACGAGACTTCAGACGTCCATGGGCAAAATCTCGGTGGTGCAGATACCTAATTCCCTGTGAAATACAGAAAAGATTGAGGCTGTTTGTTGAGACTGTATTATCAATTAGGATTCAGAGACACTGAGTCAACCAGTCACCTTGGAGGGCATCAAATACAACACTGGCTTTATGCTAAGTGCAGAAGTCAGTTCAGATACCACACTCTGGAATAATCCAAACTACACAACCAGTGTTGATCAGCCCAAGAAACAATGGAAATGATCATAAATGAATTAGAAAAAAGAATTTGAGTTAGCTGTAATACTGGAAAGGACTAGCAAATTTAGGAGTTAGGTGCGTCCTTATTCACAGCCTTAGGACTACTGTGCCCAGAAACTGTACTCTTGGGTGAAATTAAGAAAGTAGACACAGGTGGTACCCAGCCATGAAAAGAAGGAACAGAGGGAGTGAGAGCTGGATGCAGTGACCCAGGTTCCTTGAGAAGGAAGATCACAGGGTTCATGAATGGTTCTGGAAGTAAAACCTCTGCAAACCACTTTCCCCTGTCTCCTAGCTCACATTAATGGGATGTAAACACAGGGATGTGTCTGGAAGAGAGTGAGCACTCCTGCAAAGTGACCGTGTATGTAGCCATCTTACGAAGGGAGATTTCTACAGCATGTCCTGGAAGCATTTCGGATTTAGGACAAGAAAGGGGCTTCAGAAAGGAGGATTATGTCAACAAATACATTGTTTTAGGTGGCCAGTTCCAGCTCAATGGGTAGTTTTAACCTCTCATCCTGGTGGGTGGATGTAATTCTATTAAACTAAACTGTGCTTCTCAAAGGTAACAAAGAACAAGAATTTTCCATTAAAGGACAGTGTATACCAATATAACTGCATTCACATTGGTTTTCCCTGCATTACATTAGCCTGAGAATCCCACAGTCCAGGGTGAAATAGCTATGTTAATATAGAAATCATATGCAGGTCAGGCCTCAGCAGGAGCAATGAATTTACTTTAATTAGATCCATCAGGAGGGAGGATTTGAACATCCAATCCAGTTTCATATCTTCATTTCTCAGCAAGTCTTCCAGGCTTCCTCGGGAACAGTACTCTGTCACGACAGCAAAGATGCCACAGTCAGAGAAAAAGCCCAGGAACAGATTCACATTTTCATGGCGTAGATCTTTCATCTGAAATGAGACAGTGAATCACAGGAGGCCGTGCCAGTCAGACATCTGCTTAGCATTATCACAGGTTCTATGTTTCCAAACAACCTTTCACACCATGATCATAGAATCATAAAATCATTAAGGTTGGAAAAGACCCCTAAGATCACCAAGTCCAATCCCAACCTATCCCCATCATGCCCACTGACCATGACCCTCAGTGCCATGGTTCTTGAACACCTCCAGGAGAGGTGACTCCACCACCTGCACTTCACCACACTTCCATAGGAGAAATTTTTCCCAATATCCAAGCTGAACCTCCCCTGGCACTACCATTTTCCAATTTGTTTTGGAAAATGTTGTCTCAATTTAACCAGTAAGACAAAGAAAGCAAAAGTAAACTGAACAGTAATTTTTTTTTTTTCTTTAGACAACCTGGATTGGATCTTTCACCAGGGAAGAATGACTTAGCTGGGGTAAATTGAGTTCAACATAAGAGGACACACTTCAGCCCAGGTTTGATCTGGAAAGCAAAACCATGGCTGGAGTACACAAAGTCATCCATCAATGGTGAATTTGCTATATTTCTGTTCATAATAATGCCACTCTTGTAGTAACAGTAGTTGTCAACAGCTAATGGCCTTGAATATGGAAAATAAATATGCTTGTTAGTTAGTAAGTCACAAGACTGAACTTCTAAAGGGAATCTTAGCTGGAAATACATAGCAAATCCCACTGTATTGGTGCCACACTGTTAGGCAGTCAACAAATAACACATAAAAATAGCTACCAATGTATTGTCCTGTCCTGATACAGAACGGAATGCTTTCCTCCAAACCACTCTGCCTTTACAGATAACTTAGAGGACTTTCTGTACACTTAGTGTTGCACCAGCTCTGAAGTATCAAGTACAGGATGGGGTTTGGTCACTGCCACTCACTGGTCATGGTCATGTTTGTCAGATGCAATTGTATGTGGTTCATTCCAACAGATTTAACCAAGAGAGAATGGACAGCTACGCAGTATGATTCAATAGATATAAAAAGGGAGATGAAGAGAACAAAATCTCCCTGCCATTGCAAAGCCTTCCCAGACAACCTTCCCTCCACGTGCCCAGGCAGTCCCTGTTCTTACCTTCCTCAGGATACTGGTGGTGCTTTGCCGCAGGTGGTGAATTGCTCCCGTCTCAAATTTTTTCAGCCATACCCAATCTCCCTGCCCACAAAAGAGATGGGTGAATGACAGAGCAAGTCTCTGAGCGACAGTTAACACTGGGACCTAGGTCTTAATTCCAAATCTTGACTTTGAAAGGGGTTGGGCCTTTTCATTATCCTCAGTGGTAGATTCTTTTTCTGGAAAGAGTGAGAATTCATGGGAAACCCTCCAAAACTGAGGTGAGATGGTTCCTTTACCTTGGTCAGAACTTCACAGCTGGAAGGTGCATTAATATTTGATAAGCATTTATACATTGGTTACAGGGGAAAGTAACTCCTTCCAGAATCCCTGTCAATTTACTTTGTCTCCTTTCAGAAAAAGAAGTCACGTAATTTTTCAAAAAGCTTTGGGATTTTTTTTTTAAACAATTTTTATTAGGATTTGTTTTTTTTTCTCAGCCATTGCTTTCACTTAAACTCCATATAATCCCAGTGGCCCAAAAGACAAGGTGATAGCCTTCATTCTGTGTACTGTACCTGGATTATGCCTTCTAAGAAAGGTCCTTATTAGAGATGGCCTCACCTAAAGGCTCTGCCTTCTAAGAAGGCTTCTTCACAGTGCTTTTAGGTGATGACATCTCAATAGGGACCAGACTTAGCAATGCTGTGACAGAGATGCTGCCTGTTGAATATCTCCACCACACATAACTACAAGTGTCAGTGTGAGGCTTGGGGTACGGTCACCCCCAACACTTGTAGCTCCATGCTTGGGAGAAGCTTATCATAGAATCATTTGAGCTGGAAGGGCCTTTAAAAGCCATCTGGTCTAACTTCTTTGCTGTGAACAGGGACACCTACAGCTCAGCCAGATATTTAGAGCCCCATCCAGCCTGACCTTGAATATCTCCAGAGATGAAGACATTTCACCCTCTTGGGCCATCAGCAGCATCCATACCCTGGGATCTACAGTGCTGTAGCCCAAGACTTTCCTGACTTAAGCTGCCCAGTAAACCAAAGCAGTGGGTTGTTACAGTGTCCATACCTACCTCATACAAAGCCACGTTGGAGGTTTCGTGGGTGGCAGCTGTGCTTTTCAAGGAACCAGAGTGGATCGTGGATTTCTGACTTCTGGTTTCAGCTGCTACACTGTTTGCATCAGTCAGACTGTCCAAAGTTAGTCTCTGGATGCAAGGAAAGCAGATGTAAGACAGTTAACACCTTAAAGGTAAATCTCACTCCAGCTCTGCCCAGGACATTCATGTCACCATGCTAGTATGGCTTCCTGCACTCCCAAACTCTCCATATCTTCTCTGAAATACTCGTAAGTAGTAACTGGAAACACTACAGCCATGCTTTAGGTGATGGAAGAGAGAAGGGAGGTTTCAGTCTGAGCAAGGCGCTGGGTAATTTCTCCTTTGGCACAGATAAGAGGTCTGTATCTGTGCCAACAACCTAAGCAGTGAGATGGCCTCACAGCAGTCCAAATGGTTGGCATGGCTCTGGCCTGAGCCAAATAACACTCCCCCAAACTATACTCAGAGCTGGAAAGGAGCCAGCCAACACAAGCCAGGAGCCATTCCCAGTAAATAGTTTGGTTGCAAACATTTTGCTTTAGGTAGTAAGGTAGTTTATCTGTGTGAGCATAAGCAATGCTATACTTTCCAACCTTAGGAACCAATAAGCCCTAGCTATTAGAATAAACATAACCAAGGGTACTATTTTACCTTATAACAGCTCTGATTTATTTATTTTTTCTTCTTTTTGGACGCCTAGCCTGAGATTCAAAATCACTCAGCAATTGGGAAGTGTTTGACATGAAGTGAGAAATGAAGCATAGAGAAGTGGATATGAAAGTACTATAAGCCAACCTATCTTTGAGTATCCTCCCAGATCAATTGCATGTGTGGACAGACTTACCTTTTTATGCAGCTCTGGGTTAATGAAGACGAGGTCATCCAGTGTCAGTATTATCTTGTTAGGTCCCTTGAATAACTGGCTGTTCAGGATGCTATGCCTGGGAGATTTGGAAAGCCACAGATACGACTTTAAGCTAGGTGAGTAATTTGCAATACTGAATCATAGAATCATAGAAAGAACCTTAAAGAACATCTAGCCCCAATCCCTCTTCCATGAATGGAGTTTCTTGCTGCTAAATCAGGCTGCCCAGGGCCCCATCCAACCTGGTCTTTAATTCTTCCAGGGATATCTGGCTTCACTGTAGTATTGGGAAAGTGCATCATGGTGGCACAGGGCTGGACACGGGTGGGAGCATGATTATCTGGCTTGGCTGAAATCCTTCCACTAAAGCAACAAGGGCTGCCCAATTCACAGATGGATAAAGCTGTAATTCCAAAGAATCTCATCACAAACAGACATTTTGAGTCAATCTGCTCACAAGTGTACAATCTGCTTACAAGTGGTGGAAAAAACTGCCACTGCAATGGTCTTAACTGTGAGGTGCTTGGCTCTGGGGCAGATGCATTCCATACTAAAACAAAGAAGCATCTGAGAGGGGAGCCCACGTCAAGGAGCAGTTGTGGGAGGGAGCCAGGGGTTGGAAATGGATGGGATTTGAGAGCCCTTCCAACGAAAGCCATTCTATGATTCAAGTGTAAACTGGATGTGTATGCAATGCGTAATTTGTTTTGCTTAATTTTCTTTTTCATTGTCCATCAGGAGAGAATATTAAGTTTTAATAGACCAGCCTATCTATTTGGGAAAGAAACAGACAGAAGGAAAGGCTACAAGGGGTGAGCAGTTTGCTGTGCATGTCAGTGCAACGTGAAGGTCTTGGAAGTAGAACTGCTGAGCCAATGCTTTTCTTCTCCATCATGAGTGATTAGATAAAAGCAGAAGACTGCTGATTCAGATCTACTTGCAGGATCTGAGCCAGACAGGATGCCTATCTCATACGGTGCTGCACAGGACAAATATGCTTCAGGCACCTCCCCAGGATGCTACTAAATGTTTTCTAAGGGATGACTCTGGACACCTTTATAGACTTCTAGATTTACAAAAATGCCACAGAGAAGTCAGAAAATTCAACGCACTTATCAGGGATTATCTGCTACTTGCTCATCTTCTCTAGAATTGACAAGGCAGAAAAGATCACAGCATGAAAGGATGCACTGACAAGGACTGTGTGGTCATGGGCTAGTTCAGACGGGTTTGCACAAACCAGTATGAAACATTCCAGTGTTTCACTGGGATTCATCTGGTGTTAACACTCAGCACACAATCATTTTACGGACCAGGGAAAGAGGCTGAAGTCGCACACTGTTTTTTTTTTGAACCCACTCTTTCAGGGTGGATTCAAAGGAAGGATTCTCATTGCTCTTGTTATCATGTTTTTTGTTCAGAGAACTCTGTTCATGCTCCAGCACATGTTTGATCATCTGCTAAGACAACTAAAACTATTCCCCAAGAGCATATTTGATCCCCTTGGCAGTAGGATTCCTTTTACTAACCAAACTGTGGAAGGATTTGTTTTGTAAAATATCCACAGATTACAGTGATTTACTTTTTCATTGCATGCATCACCCTGGACACTATAGAATAGCACAGCTTTTTGGAGTTCAGAGTTCATCCATACACCTACATCACTTTGGCTTGTTTATTATCACCTTTCTCTTAGTGTTTTTTCTTCCAAGACATCCAAGTCAGCTCCACACAAAAAACTCATTGCTCACATACCCTTCAGCTGTCCTCCTGAAAACCTGGCTCCATCATTCACATCCTCTCCCCCAAGCATGGAGGAAAGCACTCTGCTTCCCATAGCAAAGCACAGAGAGCAGAGTGACTCATTTAGGGTCATGCAGCAGATCCCTGGCAGAGCTTAGACCAGTGCTCCCCCATCTGAACTCAGTCCGTGCAGTGGTTTAAATTTAGTCCCAGACATGCCCTTCTCTGACATAAATCACTGTCTGAGTCATGCTAGACATTTTATTTCCCTCTGCAGATGGTCATACGTCTTTACTCAGGACTAAGCCTTCCCAGGCACAGTCTGGTACTTGTGGAACAGCTTAGACATAGAGTAGGCAGAAAAAATTGTCTTTTATTTGTTTAATTGTAGAGGCTAGTGGCCAAGTCACCAGAAGCAGCTGTGCGTCACAAGCTGTGGAGCTTCTGGGGTGGTGCTTTTTGGGTGGCCTTATTGTCATCTAGGTTTGGAGGGATGATTCAGGAGTGAAGAGAAAATGTGTCTGGGGATTATTTGACAGGCAGAGCTGGGTGGGATGATACAGGAGCCTTGCTCTGTTGAATAAGTTGCTGCAGAGTACGTGCCTTCTAATTCCAGTCTTGTGCTACGTAGATATCACCAGTGACAGAGAGATTCCCTCATGGAGGAGTTTGGATTGGAAGACTGCATTAGGTTATGGCTACACTGTCCTTGCCAAGAAGCAACCCACCAAGTCCACACTGGCTCATGTCCACCTTGGACACAAAGCTGGGATACAAGTGCAATTTATACAACTGGTAGAAACTGCTGTTGGGTTTTTTTGCTTCAAAGTAATTCTCATACTCAACCGAATAAATAGGAAATGTGAGTGACCAGGAAACAGGGCTCCATCTCATAATAGGGAATAAACTAGATTGATACTAAAAATGTATTCTAATTAATTGCTTCAAATTCACTCCAGAGAGAGCCTTTCCCCCTAACACATAGGAAAAAAAAAAGCACGAAGGATCAGCCTGTGTGTTTTGTAGGAAAAATAATCCTATTAGAGACTGAAAAGCAGGGAAGAATGATCTGGAGTATGAAAAAAGAGACTTAACATGGCAGCTCACTCCATCTCTACCCTGATGTTCTCAAGGCAGATTCTTATTGTATATATTGTATTGTTTTCCTATGGCATACTTTGCACTTCCAAAGTGGTAGTAATCTTCCTGATGCTTCAAGCTATCATCCAGTTAATCATTCCAGCAGCTGACAGAAATCTGGGCTGGATTAAGTGTGAAATGACTCCCTCTGAGACTGCAGAACCAATGCCCACAGTGTTCAAGCCACAATCAGTAAACTGAAGAGATGTTTCTCTGGAAAGCAAAGACCACAATCAAATCTACAACACATGCTCCAAACTGCTGGTAAGCCTCCCACAGAAAGCAAAACTGGCACTAAATCAAATATGTTCTGCAGTTCTCACCTGATGAGATAAGCCAGTCCCACAGCACAGAGCACCAGGGCAAATACCAGCATTGCTCCCAAGATCATGATTTTAGGCTCAATCCCTGTGCAAAGAGGGGTGAAAAAAATAGCAGTGGATTAGAAAATCTCTTTAATTTAGGGAATAGCATTAAAATTGCCAACGTTAGACCATTAGACTGTGAAATCAAATATTCACCTAGAAGAATGTTAGAAAATAATTCTTATTCGTTATTTACAAATACAAAAATGTTGATTTTATCTGCATGAAACTACTTTTGTTATTTACTTACATGCACTTTTTTCTATTCCAGATATATATTAATTAAATAAGGACTGGGCTCACAAGTAAGAAATAAGATTTAGAAACAGCTTCTGTAAAGTTCATAACTTCTGAACATTTGACCCTCTTCTCTCCAGGAGCTGAACCACTGAAAAACCTTTATCATGTGATACCAAACTGACTGCCAGTGTAAGCCACCAATCCATCTGGGATTTTTCACTCCCTGCTGCAAATGTTTAACACTGAAAAAAAGGGAAGAGAGGAGGCTGAAGTCTTCCTCAGTGGGCTCACTGACATGCAGTACTGGAGACAGTTTGCTCATGAGTGGCTTTGTTAGAGAGCTGAGGGAAGTTGACACGAACGGATGAGCTCAGTCCCAGTGGGAAGGGTTTGCTGTCTTTACCTCTTCTGTCTTCTATTTATTTTTATTTTATTCTGTTTGTGTTCAGAGATCCTTCAACACAAAGAAACATGGAGAAATTTGGAATGCTTGAAGGATCATGACTCTAAGACTCCCTTGCATCTATATCACGGCTCACCCTGGGAGCACTGAGGCTTTCCCAGTGAAAGCTGTATGAATTTTTGAAAATTGGTATAATTTTCATGAAAAGACAGAGCATTTTAGCTGACATTTTCCTGCCAGATTTGGACTCACTTTTTGCTTCAGCCCAAGGCTCCTGTCCCTGATTGTGATATGCATGAAAGTCATTCTGCATTCATGTTCTAGCCTGGATCTAGGTCTAAGCACCTCCCTCTGAGAAGAAATACAGGTACTATAAAAAGCGAATGCTACACAACAATTTCTGAACCTTGCAGACAGTATATAGGTGTAAACCAAAATTTCATTCCACCAACATGCAATAGAAAAGCTTTCTCCAGGAGGTGTCACCTTGAGTATGAGGTTGAGAAGGATCCCACCAGGCAGTCCTGAAAACCAGAGTTTATCCTAGGAGACAAAGGGGCTGCCAAAGCCATGCCTCCCATCCAGAAGGATTAGGATGTGTGAATCAAAGAATCACTCAGACTGGAAAAGACTACTACAATCAAGTCTAACCCCAGCCCATCCCTGCCATGTCCTCAAAACTATGTCCCTCAGTGCCATATCTCCATGTTTCTTGAATACCTCCAAGGATGGCGACTCCATGACTTCCCTGGGCAGCCTGTTTCAATGTATTACTATTCTTTTTGAGAATAATTTTTTCCTAATTTTTCCTGATATCCAATCTGAAACTTTCCTGGCACAACTTAAGGCCATTTTTTGGGATGAAGGGTCAAATCCCTCCTGAACAAAATGATACTACAGGGTAGGGGCATGAAAATCCTGTAGAATCATAGAATTGTTTGAACTGAGAGGGATCTTTAAAAGCCATCTGGTCCAACTCCCCTGCAATGAACAGGGACACCTACAGCTCTATCAGGTGCTCAAAGCCCTGACCAGCCTATCTTTGAATGTCTCCACGGATGGGACATCCACCACATCTCTGGGCAACTTGTTCTAGTGCTTCACTACACTTATGGTAAAACAAAAAATGTTTTCCTTATATCCAGTCTAAACCATCCCTCTTCTAGTTTGAAAGTATTTCCTTTGGCCTATCACAACAGATCCTCCTGAAGAGTCTGTCCCTTCGTGTCTCTTCATGGCCTTCTAACAGTTTCAGAGAGATTCTGTATGCCAGACCATTTCATAGTCAGAATAACGTGGAGTTTATGAATTTATTAATATTCCATTCTGTATTTGCTTTTTTTTTTTTTTAACTATGTTGTTTCCTAAACTTCCTCAGGTGGCTCCCAGAGATTCTGATGAGGAATCCCATTCATGGTCATAAATCTCTGCAGGAGGTGCCGAGAGGATGGAGTCTGGCTCTGCTCAGTTGGGCCCAGAGGGGTCCCTCACACCCTGGGCAGCACTGCTTTGCCATGTGCTGCCAGAACACTGACACCAAGACTGAGAGAAATTAAGAACTCTCCTCCTTAGAGACCTTCAGAAGCCATCTGGGAATGATCCAGACCTCCTCTTCCTCTCAGCATCATGGCAGTTTCACATCCACACCTCCTCCAGCCCTAAAACCATACATAAAACAGACTGGGTTCAATTCCAGTCACAAAATTTGCTCTCTGAAATATTAGTCACAATAATAAATCACCACTTAGTTGACAAATGCCTAGAGGTTTATAACTTTGTAAAGGTGTGAACATAAAATCTGATCTCTCTATAAATGAATGGGAAAAATCTGTAGACTGCAAAGAGAATCTGAATTGCCATACTGTTCCAAGAGACCATGTAGAATAAGATATATGGTGGCATTGTATTCGCCTCTTCTGCAGTTTATCAGAGGCTGTAAGATCAGTGCATCTCCAGTTTCCACGGAGCTACACTGGTAGGAGCTAGACTCAACAATCCTTATGAGTCCCTTCCAACTCAGGACATTCTACGACTATGATTTTATGATTTAAACCAGCTATGGCTGAATTAAGAGGAATGTTTTTCTCAGCTGCACAACAAAATATTCTGTAGAAGTGGTTAAGTTTGACTGAGTCTTATCCCAGAACAGAAGGAGTAAATACAAGCTATTATAAATAAATATATTAAGTGGAGGCTAAGTATCCTCCCCTGAGAGTTGGTTCCCTGTTAACTTCATAAATGCCTAAAATTAAAAACAATAAATAAAGCCAGTAGCCAGTCCAGCAAACCTAGACATATTTTTCTGCTCTTGTCTTCAGTGACCACTTCTGTTGCCTACTTTAAATCAGTTTGAGTTACGATTATTTTATTTTCTTGATCAGGTGAACTCTGTTAAACACCACAAACCTAACCAAATAAAGAAGCTGAGGTTATCCAGGAAGAGATAGTGAGAGCATCTGCAGATGTGCAGCCTGAAAAGACCGTCATAACACAAATATTCTTAGTGTGCCTCGTCCCTCAGAAGGGCAGGGACAGAGTGCTGAGCTGAGCCTCTGGCATATAATGGTTGCTATCTGGCAGACATTAGCTGCTGTCAAACTGATGGATGTCGACCATTAAATCTGAAAAACTATTCTAAGCACACGAGGGTGACAACATCACTGACCTAAAAACAATGAAAGTCTTGTAGATCAGTAGTAGGATCTCTGCATGGGATTGCCACTACTATTAACATGTGAATTTCTTGGGTTTAGTCTTTTCTCTTTGAGGAGATCTAATTTATGTGACAGTCACTCCAAGTAAGGGAGAAGATAAAATAAATAAGAAGCATGGGCCATTTGACCATACTACTTCATCTTTCTTACCTCCAGAGCAGATAACATCTGGATCAAACCAACAGCTGCAGTCTTCCTTGGGTGGGGCTCCACTGGGAAAGTGAATATCCTGACCTAGGGGTTTTACAGACTCTGAAGACATGTCCAGCAAGTGAGTTGGGAAGAGCTGGCTCCCACGACCATCCGTGTCCAGTACCACATAGTTGCACAGCCACTTCCCACAGCTGTCTGTCTCTACCCAGTGGCTAAATCCATGGAAACTGACATTTCTTGTATACTCTGTTATATTAGTTCCCGAGACCCAGGCTCCATTCCTCCGCGCATTGTTTATTGCCACTGCCATGAAATAAATGGCATCATAGAGTGTCCCAAAGAGTGGAGAAACCTGAAGTTACAGGAGAAATTAAGGTCATGATATAGTGGTGTCAACCTCTGGTTTGACATCTGTGTCAAAAGATGTCACATTGCCTTAGCTGTAAACTCAAGGATTGAGACCTGGTTTTGCTCTCCAGGTTTGACATATGAAACTTCAGTCTGGTAACTAGGAGGTTATATTAGAGGACTTGGATATTTCACCTGCACTGAAGAATCCTACACTCAGTATGGTTAACATGGACTACTATTACAGAGAAGGAAAAGAAATGGATGCTTTCAAAGCATGAAAATTTCCTTCTGAAGAAGACATCCATGCAGATCTCATAAACTGTGCCTTAAAATTGCTTACAATTTTTTAAAGATCATAGTGAGATTTGAAGATTAGCATGGCCGAATCCTGTATGACAGATGACATATTCTCCAATTATCTTTCTGAAGTCTACAAGGTGGAATCTGATTGTCTTTTCTTTAATAGACTTTGAGATAATTATCCTAACATATTCAAAAACAAAATAAAACAACAACAACAACAAACTTTCACCTTAGATTCATGGAATCAATAAGGTTGGAAAAGATCACCCAGTCCAACAATCAACCCACCCCACTGAACACTGACCATGTCCCTCAGTGCCACATCTCCACAGTTCTCGAACACCTCTGGGGATGGTGCCTCCATCACCTCCCTGGGCAGCCTGTCCCAATGTGTTACCACTCTTTCTGAGAAAAAATTCTTTAATATCCAACCTGAAACTTCCCTGGTGCAACTTAAGGCCATTACCTCTCATCTTAACGGTGCTAAGAAGAATGAGGCAGCAATGATATTAATCATTTCCATCTAAATGCATCCATTGTTTTGTTTGTTGCATTCACACAAATATTCAGGCACATGGGCTTCATTTTCTGGTGCCTTAAAATATTCACAGACTTTATGTACTTTAAGGGAGACCACTTCATCTTGATTTGACTGCAGTTAGCATGTAGCAAAACTAATCTGAGAGCCTCAGAGGAAATCTCTTTCTCTTGGATTCCCACTGTGGTTCTACAGTTGAACTAACTGACTGACAGCCAATGAAAATAATTTTATTTTCAAAGCAAATGCAGGTTACTTCCAACCTTCACCATATTTTTCTCAAAATACAAGTGCACACAGTCTGAGTTGTCTCTCCACTGTTCTTTCTATATAAGTATTGCCTGTCCCACATATTCTGTTACCATGTTCCAGGAAAGTCCAGAAAAAAAAAAGAAAAGAAAGAATATTTACCTCTGTATCTTTTAACTCACTGGCTATTTCACCATTTTCTTTAGCTTCCCTGAATGCATCATAAAATGTCCAGTTTCCAGAATCCAGTGTGATGGTCAGCACAGCATCATAAGCTTCCTGCAGCTTTCTGTCATTGTCGAGGACATAGAATGAGTTGTTTGGGTAAGGAAGGCTGTAAAGTAAAGTGTCATATGGAATGAAGACGTATCTTCCATCCGTTAGTCCCATTTCCTGTGCTTTTTTGAGTAAGGCGGCCTGTTCCTCCCCTCCAATGAGCACAGAATGCATGCACAGAAGGATAACTGAAACAAGGATCAAAGGCAGTGTTGTTAATCCATTTGGGCTTTTCAAAATTAAATAGCTCCCTCCAGTGAAAGATCTGTGTGAACTGCCGTACCAGGTCAGACACTTATGGTCCCCTACCCACAGACTAAGCCAGAAAAGTTGGGAATTGTGCTCGTCTTGTTTGATCTCTGCAGGTCTGCAACATCTAGAAAAGGAGGCTGTGAGCTTTACCCATTCCTGGAGTTGTACAGAAGGATGACTGCTGAGAAATTTTGACAAAAGTGAGCCACAGGCTAACATGCAGTGTAAAGATGACCCTTTGCTCTCATTGTCTGAGACACAATCTTTCCCTTTATGTGCACTGAGGTGACATGGTCCACACAACAATTAGCAGTGCCCAGGCTCTATCCACTCATCCTGCCACTAACTATATGGCTTTCAGGTTGGACACTGTCTCGTGTTATTTCTGGTCCATGGTTAACCACCCCTGAGTCTACATACATATCTGCACAAAATGACATCGTGCCAATGTCTCAGTATCTGGTGAAATACTGAAATATTTGGCTAATGGGATTTCCACAGTACTTATTGGCTCTAACACAGCATCGCAGAGTGGCTGAGGCTGGAGGCACTTCTGGATCCATCTGGTCTAACTCAGAGCAGGGTGCCCAGCACCATGTTGAGGGACTTTTGGAGATCTCCAAAGAGGAGACTCCAGTTCCTCCTGGGTGTCTGAATTACAGGAAACAAACAGATATGTGTAGGCAGAGATTTATGACATACTATTGCAAGGAGTTTAAGCTGGTCAGACGAATCATTTTTGAAGTGGAACTTGTTCCTTCCAATGATTGTGAAAGCAATCCATCATCTCTAACTCACATAGAGTGTTGAGAGGGTGATGAAATTAATTCATCCAAGGTGGATTTGGGTTCCAGCACAGATCTGAACACTGATAAAACTCCAAATAAGACAGCACCTTGCTGCTTTTGTTAGCTAAAACGCATCACCATCTGGATTTGCAGTACTGGTTGCAAAGGTATACATGCAGGACTGGAGCAGCATTATCTGTTTCCTGAATGTGTCTTTGAACCAGGAAAACTTTTATTCGCTTTTCTCAAGAGAAAACAGATCATTCTTTGTTACTAGTTAATACACCAGCAGGGACACTTCTATTGCTGTAGTGCATATAACACTGGATTTCACCTTCAGTACCTCAGTGAACACAGGTACTAAGCACACAGCATTTCCAAAACATGAGATTTCTGATAATCCATAATCAAAAACACTAACAATATAAAATTTTCCTATAAATTTCCCTGTTTATGCTTGACAGCATTGATACCCATCTTTATTAAGTACTATAGTTTCAGACATGCTGAATTCAGTGACATAGAAGAGTATTTTAGTCTCCCCCCTATCATATACAAAATGCCCAGCATTCTTTTACCTGAAGCTCTGCCTAAGTGAAGTTTAGATAAAATATTCTTCTTAACTTCAAAATTTCATTCTCTAGGCTACACTCAATAGATAACAATGGAGAAAGAAGTACAACAATAATAAAAGAAAAGGAATGAGACCCAAAGCACTTACTTTTAATGCCATTGACTTCTTTGATCTTGTTCCAAGTGTCTTCAATGCCTTTTTCTCCCTCACCCATGGACATAACGATGCCTACAGGTAGCCCCTGGCTCCTGAGTGCACTAGCTAACTTGTTGGATGTGTCCATCCAAACAGCCTGATTGGAAGCGATGATGCCAACATGAGCCAACTGAAAATATTTCATTATTGTAAACAAAACTCGGGTTGGAGAAGGCAGGGTTCTGGCAAATGCAGGGTGGTGGGTGGTAGAATCCAGTTTGTAGTTGATGCACATCCACGAGAAGATGGCTTTATTCCAGTTTTCCACTAAATATGTAGCCTCCTCACAGAAGCCAGGGTTCAAAGGGCCTACGAAAGCTGAGGAACTCTTTCTGAAGTCAATGAATCTAACCAAAGCTCTTGATGTCTCACACTCTTCTTGCAAGACCACATAATCCAACCTCTGGCCAAGATCTATTGAAGGATCTTTGCTTATTCGTTCCACTGCTAACCTGGCAGCCGCATGGGGGAAGGCTTTGGAAAAGAAGGGATCACAGTTCCAGGGTCCGAGCAGTCCAATTTTAAAAACAGTGCAACGTGTTGGGGAGATAAGTATGGTTATTCCCAACAGCACCCAACAGAGAGCATGGAAAAATGTCTTCATTGGGTTCCTATTATCGATATGATGCAATTCTGTGTGCCGTGGCAGCCCCCAGAGCAAGCTGTTAGGACCCAGTAGGAGAAATGGCATTGTTTTACAAGTAGGGAGACTTAAACTGAGTTCTTCAGACAGCCGAGGAGTGCATTACCAGCTTCTGGAAGAAAAGCAGATTACATTTGCCTTCCTGAATACAGATTTCTTCAGCACATGTAGATGCAGCTGAATCAGCCCAGATTACTCAACAGTTCTCAAGATGCAAGTGTGTGAGGTGCCAAGAACCAGTGTAGACCCATGGACACGGACCACGAAAGGCAGTGCACCACAAAGACAGCCATACAAATGATCTATTAAGCTTCCTGTAGTCATGAACTCCACACTTAATAAAAATGTTTTTAAATGTTTTGCTGTATATTTTGAAATAAGCCAGTGAAGCGAGATTCTGCTTACAGCAGAAAGCACAACCCATGAGTACTCTGTTTTTTCAGTTCTTTGGAAGGATCAGTCCCAAATCACACAGATGAACGTACACGTAAGAACACACAAAGGTCAAATGCACTAGTCAGCAACTTTTGCCAATCCCAAATCCTCAGTGAGTTTTAAACTTGCACTAGGGCCCATATATACATTATTACATACTCACATGTATTGATCCATATATGCATGTACCTACAGATGTATATATACATGCATAAGTTATTAAAACTTAGAATATTAAAACAAAGTTGTCCCACTTGCCAGAGTCTCTTAAACTTGGCACAGGTCATGAATTGATTTAGACAAAACTGCTGAACAACTGACATGGCAAAACATGGCAAAAGCTTTGTGATCATTCTTGGCATAAAATATTCTTGGTTAAAGACTCAAAGCTGTCTGTTTGTTGGGAGCAAAAACCTTACCCTTCACAGCCAGGCACAGAAATCCCAAACCCACAACAGTTTCTCAACCATCAACAATGTCATCTCAGGGCTTAGAAAATTTGCTGAGCCAAACAGGTTTCTGCTCTAAAAGTAGCATGTCCCGTACCAGCTTACCTGCGCATTAGCAGAGAAGTATTTTTATCCTGGATCCCCAGACTTCATGAGATGCAATGCAGAACTCTGCAGTGCAGAATATTCTGTAAATACAGAAAGAGCCACCACGCAGCAGTGCAGCTTCTCAGTGGTGGTGATGGCCCTCGTTGGGCATGATTCCTGCCCTAGGGTGAGGCAACGTGTGGTCAGTCTTCCCTGGAAATGTGCTTGGGTGCTCACCTCCTTCAGCTTGTGGTTTGCACAGGACACTTCCACTGGGATGCTCCATGTGGCGTCAAAAGTTTCCTGTGCCTCCTTTGATCAGGACATGCTTTTCCTCCATGGTTTCATGGCTTGAGTTGCACCATCCCAAGAACTTTGGCTCTCAGTGAAAAGAACTCCCAAGCTGCCTTCCTCCAAGCTGTCTCTGTGCAAATACTTACTTGCATCTAACTCAGCAGTTGTAGGGATGGCATCTTAAAGCTCTGCCCTTGGATTAGTGGGATTAGCTCCTGAGATCTGCCCCTTGCAGAACAACTGAGTCTCTGTGTACCACAGCAGTGATAGCTCTGCTTATGCCCTGAAAGCAGCAGAGCTAAGAGCTATTTCAGGTCTGGGTTAAGCAGAATATTTGGTTTTGGACTCCACCATACTACTGATATTTTTCAGTTTCATTTTCTTTGTCTGCTTTGGTACCAGTCATGAGACACACAGAGCTTTTTATATTTGCAGCAAAAGACTATTGGTTATTTTCCTGGGTCTTTTAGAGTTCTCCCTGCATCTGAACACTTCAGCAACCCCCTCAAGACTTATTCCTTCCCCAGTGGATCTGGCAATGAAACTGTCAAACTGGAGAGAACTTGAACATTGCCACACCTTCCCTAGCTACAATACAAAGCCCCTTAAAATAATAAAGCTGAGGTCGTAAGACCAGCACTTGGTCTAGAAGGAGCCATCTGTAACCCAACCCTTCAGCAGTACTTCAAGTATGTCATATAAATTACATACATCTCCTAAGTGTGTGTTCAGTAGCAGGTCTCCCTTTATGACTAATGATTATGGGAAGCCACAAAGTTACTCAGCTGCATTGGGCAGGGCGGCTCTCTCCATTCATTTCCTGCTGCTCATTCACTTCCTTTCACAGATACAGGAAGGGTCCTGGAAACTTGCTTCAGTGGTGACTGGTATAGCTCAAGACAGTTATCAGGAATTACCAAAGTGCTTCATATTTGCTAAGTGCTTAAAAGGCATGCTAACTTCAAGCTTGGACTCAGGAAGTCCAACTCACCCTGCTAGCTCTACATAGAAAAAAAATCAGTACGGTTGGAGATGACTTCCAAGATCACCAAGTCCAAGCCCAACCCATCCCACCTCTCCCAGTAATTATGTCCTTCAGTGCCACATCTTCATGGTTCTTGAGCACCTTCAGTTACAGCAGCCCACCACATTTCTGGGCAGCTTGTGTCAATAATCACCCAGATAGAGAGAAAAAAAGAATAATTAAAAAATGTTAGTGAGTCAATCTGTCAGTCTGGAATTATTATTATAGTTTAAGATCCTATCTATGTCTCCAAAGCTTGCCTTTTTCCCACGTCTGAAACTCATCTTTGCTGCAGCACTCACATCATACGGTGTTTCTCTATCATGCTGTTATTTGTATACCATCAGATTGCTTCTGTCTTCACTGAAGTGAGTGAGAGCTGTATGTATTTATGCATCCATAGCAATTCCCATGGGAAGGCTGAGCTGCAGCTGTCTCACTTTGCTTTAAATGTTTAGAGCAGAAGAGGGTGCTCTAATCTCTCACTCTGTTCCTGCAGAAGCCTGTCCAAGCATGCTGGAAATAACGTGCATTTTATAACCACTTATTCCAGAGGGTCCTGCTGAATAAAGCAGATCTCACTGGAACCCTCTGCAGCCAGCAGAGAGAAATGGGGAATGCTTGGCTTCAGTTACCACACTCCCTGCAGAAAAATCTTCATCTCCAATGATTATAGAGAAAACTGAGGGTGAGCAGCATAGCAATACTACAGCTTTTTTTTTTTTTCTTCACGTCCTCTGAGCCTTAATTAAAAGTCCCAGCCTTGGAGGATCTGTCAGGTTCCCATGTCTATTATTCCAACCGTTAATTACTGCCAACATTAAAAATATCCACCTCATGTCCAATGTGTCTGGATTCAGCTTCCTGCAATGGGCTCTCACCCCGCCTTTGCCTGAGAATAAAAAAGCCAGGAAGCACAATAAATATCACCTTCCCGTAGGCATTTGCACGCCATAATTAGCTCACATCCTATCATCCTCTGCATAAAATAAGCAAACATCTCCTCAAGGCTTTTGCCATAGAGCATGCTTTCAGGATTTTGTCCTTATAACACTTTGGACGTCCATTTTGTTTTGATTTTCCTTATCCCTTTACTGGATAAATTAGAAATAGTTTCCATTAGTAAGCTTCACTTTTTCATGGGTGAGTATAAAGGTGATAGCATCTTTTGTCACCTGCTTTTCTCCACTTATAGAACCATAGATCCATTAAGGTCGGAAAAGACCACTAAGACCATCTAGTCCAACCATCCAACCATCACCCCCATGCCCAATAAAATTCTGTAGTTCACATGAGCACAGTTGCAGCAACACTGCAAGCTCGACTCTGCTTTCCTTAATACAAATGCCTGCCTTGGAAGTACAACGTGAATTCTTTGTTCCAGTGTATATGAACCTACTGCAGGGAACCTGCAGTTAATGATCCCTGAGGTCCCTTCCATCCCCTATGATTCTGTGATTCAATGATTCTGTGTAACCCATTTGTTCTTGGTTTAAAGGACACTTTTTAAACGTGTCAGCTTAATGAGAGGTCCAGACAAATCTGCAAGTTTTATCAATAATGATTTTTCTGTTTCTTCTGAGATAATGTGATACAGCTATTGAGCAGCACTGGAAAAAAAATGAGATCCCCCTGAGGCTCCACTAGAAAGCACTACCAAATGAGGCATCCTCATCCATTGTTTTATTTCACGATATCAATTAATCATTTTTATTTCCTTATTATGTGGACACAATGACTGTGTAGCACAAATTACCTCCCTCAAATATCACCTTTCATTCAGATGATGCCTTGCAGGATTTAAGAAGACAACATCAGCACTTGATGTTACATTTCAGACCTGTGATTCAATAAAAAATTATGTAAAAATTGAGCTGATAAGATTTATTACCTTGCCAACCTTCCTGACTGGTGTTAGTTAACTTTCATCTTGTAATTCATTACCAATTCCTTTCCATTTTGTCCTTTCCTTGACTTTGAGTAAGCTTGACATCAGCTCAATCTGACGTCAGCTTCTTGGCAGGGTGCTACAGAAGGTTTTGACATCCCATGTTTTTTGGCAGTGCTGTGTATTTTGGGGAGGGAATAGCCTGCTGTGCCATATTACCCTGTTCTCAAGTTATAGTCCAGTATGCAGAATCCCTTTTACACTTTTTTATCTCTCCAGTTTGTCTGGTTTTGCACCAGCCCTGAAGAGTTCTGGAGAATCAAGCTCAAATAACTTCTTTCTGAAAGTGCTTCAATTTAATTGTCTTTCTTGTACACTGCTTTCATATCTTGTGCGATCTGAAGTCTCTGGCACTGACGTTAGTGGAATATATGACAGTGCAGGTAGTTAGGACTGTCTGTATTAGAGCTGGCAGAGAATAGCCTTATAACACCAGATGAGGTCTTAATACATGTATTTATTTAAGCATCAAAATCCAAGTCTTTAATTTGACAACCTCATCTCCAGAAGCTCATTATTTTGCAATAAATAGAGAAATCTCTTCCAGGGAAGATTTCCAACTTCTTAGAATCTCATTCTGATTTGAACTAAGAAGTGACTGCTGTTCACCATTTTCTCTACACAAGGTTTAATGAAGCAGGATTTAATGAAGCAATTCAAAATTACGTGCAGTAGGAGATAAGAGTATCTCATGAAAAATACTTTCCCAGCGAGTCTGTAAGTTTTTCTTGCAATGTCTAGATTTGTGTCTGGAGGCCTTAGAAGCTGCCAGGAGTTTTATCTGTGAATAGAGATATCAAGAAGGCCTGCCTCATATGGGTCGGGTTGGAGGAGATCCCAAGGATCATCATGGTAATCAAGGTAGTGCAGCTGAAAGAAGATGAGTGTTCGATATATACTCGGCAGGTCCAGCCCTCACAGAGGAGCCTGGATGACAGCCACGGCAGCTCAGTGGCAATGAAAGTGTCACGGATGGCTTTAACAGAAAACCTGAGCACAGCAAACTCACACGGCACTTCTAGTTTCAGGAAGTTCGGATATTTTAGAAATGAATGGCTTCAGTGCGGTACAGCAATGAAATAAATGAATAAATAAAATCCACACTAAATCTCCTGGCAGAAAAAAAAGAATGATGGGTTTTAGCCAGCTCTGTTGACGGTGAACGGTAACACGACTTCCAAATGCGTCAACCGACTCTTGACGTTTTGTGTGATGACTTAATCTTTGCTATGTTGCAAACTTCCCTGCAACCTCACTGGAGCATTTATTAGATTCTGACAGATCTGATAAGCAGAATTTCTACCTAAAATAAAGTTTGGACGCAACACTAACTTGCATTTTGTTTACATCAAGGCTTTATAAGTTCCATGGAGAAAACGATCCTGGAACATTTTCTGTGCCAGTAGGTCTCTCCTAGCCTCTGGCAAGGAAGTAGCCCATTTTACAACATTATCTACACATCTGAACTTTGAAATGTTACCTGGAGAAGCATTCAGTTGGATATTGAACAACAGCACAAACCATGCACTACTGGTGCTATCCCTCCACCTCCAACCCTGCACTTCGTTATGTTCACCTTTAAACCCTGCCATCAAGCTACCTGAACATCTAGAAGATATTTGATCATAGAACAGAACCATCACTGTCACTTAAAGGTTTAGAAACTGAGAACACACACGATTTGGCTACCTTGTCTAGGCTGCTTAAGAAAAGTATGCACTTTTTTCAAAGTATTCTCTACTCTCTTGGTGTGGGATAAAACAAGGTCCAAGAGGTACATACCCCCTATTTTAACTGTAGACTCAGCCCCAACTCCCTTCTCTACCAGTATCTGAGCACCCCAGCACCCAAACTCTGTTTCATCAGAGTTTCGTTCTCTCATTCACAGTGCACGTTATTAATTTATCAGCAGCATACACCATGATTTCCTTCATTCTCATTCTCAGATACCACTTCATCCATAATGGAGAGTACCAGGAAAAAGAATAAAAAGAAAAAAAAGAATAAATGATGCTGCATGAAATTTCCAGTGAGGGCAGAAGGTCCTATTGGGCAGCAACCCCCTTCCCACTTCCAGGAGCTTTAACATCAACTGTTTCACAGCATGACAAGAGAAAATGATGTAGTATCCCCACTGTGCTGTCTGAACCAGGGTTTCAGCTATCCTGCTTCACCTGTGGTCCAGGTACTATGGGCTGCTGTGACAGTGCCTTGCAGCTCTGTCTCTCCTGACTCCCTGCTAAGCCTGCTCCCACGAAAATCAAAGGGTCTGCCCAAAACCTTCCCACTGCCACTCTTCCCATAGGGTTGGGCAATGGCCTGCTGAAGTAACTGGCAATTAACTAGCCCTAATGAAAATGGCAGAAAAGCTCATCAGAAGGAAATTTTATTAAAGCCTTTCTGAGGACCCTCTCTGAGGGAAGGCAGCTTTGTTCTGATTTCACTTCTTTTCTAGAGCACGCAGAGAACTCTAATGGGGGTCAATATCCACTGCTTCAGTGCATGCCTATTTTTAATGCCTTTTATTTTTCACTCATAAAGATAACCCTGTTTCTAAAGGCCATTCTGAGAACCCTGCTTGAACTCTGATGTCCCTGTTCATTGCAGGGAAGTTGAACTAGATGACCTTTAAGGGTCCCTTCCTATTCAAATGATTCTATGATTCAAACCACATGGATGGTTGCAGATGGTTATTTCACAGCGTTGCTCAAACTCAGTTAATCCAGCTGGAGCAGCTCATCTGCTAATCACAACTTTAACTCTTCAGTAAATGGAATATCTGAGGTAACAAAGCAAAACACACGAAGGTGTCCTTCTATTTGTCTTCAGGTTTTTCTCTTGCCTACAGGGAATAGATAAAATCAGTCCTAACTGGGATCCAGCCATCAAATAATCAGCAATAGGTACAATTCACTTAACCATGGAAGGAAAAAATTTAAAAAAATAAAAGTTAAGATAAATTGCTTTAATCTGTGGTGATGTCAACCACATAATTTGTTTTTTTCAAGTAGAGTCTAATGAAGAGTTTTGCGAGACACACGTCAAAAGATTAATGCCACTGCAGATATTCATAGCATCATAGAATCATTTGAGCTGGAAGGGACCTTTAAAGGCCATCTGGTTCGACTCCCCTTCAGTGAACAGGGACACCCACAACTCCATCAGGTGCACAGAGCCCTGTCCAGTCTAGCCTTGGATTTCTCCAGGGACAGGGCATCTCTCTGGGCAACCTGTTCCAGTGCCTCACCACCCTGATTATAAAATATTTTTTCCTTATTCCAGTTTAAATATCCCCTGCTAGTGTACTTCAAACCCCAATTCTCCAGGAGTCAGTCCTGTACAAGGCCCCAGGTACTAATCCCTCCATCTGAAACATGCACATCTAGGCTAACACCTCGCTAAGCCCCTGTTATCTATTTCTGCACAGCATGGTACACTACAGCAGGCCAAGTGCCCTCAGAGAGGGGGAGAGAAAAAAACAAATCAGAACCACTTGTGGAAATAGGCACTGAAAATGCACAGCAAGGCACTGGTCAGTAGCAGCAGCCTGCTGTTGAACAGCACAGCTTTAGAGAGTCACCATCACATAGGGTGCATTTAAGAGAACCAAGTATAGTGTTCTACGTGGATAAGGAAATCCTTTAGTGGCAGAGAAATTAAGCTTTGCAAAGAACATCTGTGGTTGAAAAGCCAGAGCATTAGCTGCTGAGAATCAGCATGGCACTGTGGCAGTCCTTGGAGCAGTTTGTATGATGGGATCAATGGTGGGAGAGTCCTGCAGCTCACCTCTTCTGGTGCCCATTTAAGGGAATTGATAATATCTTTGTTTCTCTGGGTGTGAAAGTGTTTCTGCTGATTAAAATTCCCTGCAGACCTACATCTCCTAAGCTGATAATGGTAAGCCTCTCAGACTGGCTTCATGTTGTTCCATTGCCTCCAGCAGCAGTGCTGTGGATGGGCAGCAGACATGAGACGTTTGTGCTTATTTTAGAGAGTTTTGCAAGCCAGCATGGAAATCTCAGATGTTTGGAGCCACAGGAGAAAAAAGAAAAGGAAAGAAAAGGAGAGAAAAGGAGAAAAACAGCCAGGTCTGGTGAAATAGTATATTCCTGAGGAGACTGATCCATTGATCTGGGGCTGGGAGGTTTTATGGCATTTGAAATTATGTTGGGTGGATAGAGAATTGGAATAGAAATTATGTTGGATTGGATTGTTAGAGCTATGTCATCCATTTCAGCTCACTCTCCTACCAGAGAGCCTCAATATCCTACAAGAACAGAGAGTCCAGCACTTCTCTAATGACCTACCAGGGCTGAACTACTGTCGTAGAGACAAAGCAACCTGCACCTCCCAATCATGATACACCTCTTTCCCTTTGTGATATTATGTGAAACTCCTAAGAACTGCATCCTGACATTTTTTCAGTTGTCCTTAAGGTTCTGGTTGCTATTGAAGAGAGGTTGGTCTAAATGAGCCCATCTCATCCAGCGTTCCCCCACCTGCCATGAAAAACATGACTAAGCCTCCATAGATCACCCTCCACACGTTGTAGAGCATGGCCTTGCATAGATAACCCCCACATCCCTCTTGCAGTTGTGAGGTTCAGAACAATAATTCCAGGAGCTGTATTTCCAGTGCAAAGCAGAAATGCATTAGAACTTCACTGGAGCTTCTGGCCACGTGTATCCCAATTCAACCATTTGCTTTAACCATGGCTCATATCCAAACAGGCCTCTATCACAACCTCAACCTATCTGTCAAAGGCCTGCAAGCCTGCACTGTTGTGTGTGTTTATTCTGCCCTAAATGCAGAAATTTGCATTTCTCATTGTTGAATAGCACAAGGATTCTGTTGGCCCAAACCTCAACTAACGTGAGGTCCTCCAGGATTGAAGCTTTGTCACTGACTGTGTCCCCCTCTTCCTTGTGTTTAGATTTGCTGCTGATGCATTCAGGATCACGTCCTAATATCTAAGGCCTGGGATTCCTGGGCTACATAGGCAGAACAGTACTGAGAAATGGAAGGTTTCTCTCTGGCCACTGGGCTCTATGACACCTCACTGAAGGATCTGCTGTCCTAGGAACCACCTAGCTTGCCAAGAATGAAGCCAGGGCTTATGGATTTCTGCAGGTTTGTGCAGAGAGCTTCAGAGAAACAAATCAGGGATTGGTCAGGAAAGGTCCTTCTCAAACTTTCCTTATCTTTGTTGCATTATCTTGACTTTTCATGATACGGTTTCGTTAGCTTTTATAATTTGCCATCAAGTATCAAGAAGTTCCACATGCAGTCCACAATCAGACTCCAACCCTGGCCAAGTTCATATTTGACCTTTCAGACGGATGCCAGAGTATCTTCTGTGAGTCTTGCAGTGTTCAAAGACAGACAGAAGAGAGAGGTCTAGTGGGAGACCCCAGGTTCTCAGGCTGCCTCTTTCTCAGGTAGACTTATTATGGGTACGAGTGCAGGGAAGGCATTCTACCTTTTGCTACTAGCAATGCGGGCTTAATGCTGTGAAAAAGAGACACAGTTGCCTCTTTTCTTCTAAAGAAGCTGTCGCTAGAGAACATGCTGTGTTATACAATACAATACTGGAGCCTGGGATACTTTTCTGTGTTTTAGAAAGCATGAAATGCTTCCAAGCCTGCATCTGGATCAGCATCAGTGAGAGTGGCTGAAATACTAAGCAGATAAAGCAGCAGGTGTGGCAGAAAGCTGTCACTTCTTCTTGCTCCCTGGGAGTGTAGACATATGTGCAAGCCATGTTTCACCCCATGTTGGACAGTTTACACTGCTCTTTCTGAACACTGAAATGTCTAAATGAGAGTCTGCCAAAGGAATTCCTGCCTAGCTGACTGCAGAGATGGGTATGTGGGTACAATAGGAGCACAGTAACTTGTATCTTCATCACTGGATACCAAGGTAGGTCCAAAGAGGTGCGTGTGATGCAGGAGGTGGAAGAAGTGGGCCAAGGTTCCCTGCTTTGTCACAGATGTCTTAAAGATACCCCCTTCTCACCACCACACACCAAATAACTTATCAAACATCTGGTGGCCCTCATGTGGTGGTGGCTTTGGCAAAGCCTTAACATGGAGCAAGATAGAGCAAACCCAGTGCATTTGTGCCTTGCAGCAGGATGTCCTACACAGTCCTGTAGTTCACAGCCCCCGGCCTTGGACCTTCCCTTTCATCTCAGCTGGCCTGGAGGAGTACAGTGGTGCCAAAAGTGGATCTCCGATACTGGTAGGCTTATTTGTCTTCCCTATTCCTTGCTTCTTCAAGGAGAAGATCAAAATAAGCTGACATCTGGTTGCAGTTCACTGCCACGCTGTCATGTCATTCTTCCACATCCTTTCTTTTCCTTATTAATCACCTCTGAGCCAACAACTGACACAAACTCATGACCCACACATCCCACAAGAGAGCGCTCCCTCGCTGATAGTCAGTACAGAATTCCAACTGGTTAAACTGGAAAGCAACTCAGCTGGGGTGGCTTGGTCCCTGGGCTGCTCTCCTATCTCCTGCTCACCCCCAAATCCCAACAAACTCAGCTGCCTGGGAATTGGACTCTCTGCATTACTATCCACTCTGCCAGAGACATTGCAAGGTTGTTTAAGGGAAGATTTCTGCAGGAATCAATTACTTGCCAGCAAAGCAGGAGGGCATGATGAGGGATGGGTTTTCTGCTCTCCCAGCCACACATTTTACCAAGTGCAAGTGTGGTTTAACACTACATCATCCAGACTAAACCATCACCAGCAGGATTTTCATCCTCAAGACAAGCTGAAAGCAGTGCTGGTAAAATATATTTCACTGCTCTCAGCCTTTCTTTGGGGATCTCCTGTCCAAAAGAGCCTCAGTTATTCCAGTAAAGCACTGAGCACGATTTGTTTCTCTGATTAAGTGATGAGCTGTTCTGGAGAGAAGAGTGGTGAGCCCCTCACAGTGCATCACTTTAATTAAGTTTCCCTTGTGGTGAGTGTCTGAGAATGACAGGCAGTTCAGAGGACTCCCCACATGCCAGACTTATCACAACCACTCCTCATTTTGTGCCAGTCTGAGTTTTTTCCTGCTCAGACGATCGCTGGGTCTCATCAAGCTGAGTGCGTAAGAGTCTTTGTGCTGAGCAAGTCAGAGATGGAGACCCCCCCCTTACTGCACCCTGCAGCTGCAAAGTAATGTTATAAAAACACTTAATGAAGTGTGATGCTTGCAAAACACCCAGCTCATTATTGCAGGGAAAAGGAATGCCCTCAGCTGTGATTAAAATGATGCTTAGACCCAGGAGGTGGAAGGTCGTGGTTGCTGGCTGGTGTGGTGGATCTCCTTTCCTGACAACCTTCAAAACTTCTTTTCTTTCTCTGAAGTCCTACAACTATAAGGACACCCCTCCCAGCTGTGGCTTGCAGCAGGCACCTCTCCTGCATTTGCTCTGGTGTCAGTTTGGAGCCTTCAGCTGCAGACAGGATGTGTCCTCCTGTCCATGGGTACCCAAGCTCCAGTGGCAGTGGTTGAAGCCATCAGGGAGCCTGTAAAGTAACTCATCTCCCTCAAAACATCAGAGCAGCTTTATTTAGTGGCATCCCCACATATTTAGTGACATTTCATAGAATCATAGAATGGCTTGGGTTAGAAGGGAACTCAAAGGATCATTAAGTCCCAAACACCCTGCTGCAGGCAGGGTTACCAACTGCTGGGTTTGGAGCTGCTGGAGCTGGTCCAGAAGAGGGCCACAAGGATGATGAGAAGGTCCTGATGAGGACAGGCTGAGAGAGCTGGAACTCTTCATCCTGGAGAAGGCTCCAAGGAGACCTTATAGCAGCCTTCCAGTACCTGAAGGAGGCCTACAGGAAAGCTGGGGAGGGAATTCTTACATAGGCAGGTAGCAACAGAATGTGGGGAAATGGTTTTAAACTGGAAGAGGGTAGATTTAGATTCAGAAATTCTAGATTTAGTAGATTTCTAGTAGATTTAGATCAGAAAGTCTTTGCTGTGAGGGTGGTGAGACACTGGCACAGGTTACCTAGAGAGGTTGTGGATCCCCTCTCCCTGGTAGCATTTAAGGCCAAGCTGGATGGGGCTGTGAGCAAGCTTTCTAGTAGGAGGTATCTTACATGTCCCTTCCAAGCCAAACCATTCTGATTCTATGATCAAGTACTAAATCAGGCTGCCCAGGGCCCCATCCAACCTGGGCCCTTTCTGGAGGTTGATGTCTCCCATAGGCTGTGGCATGTCAGTCAGCCCCATGCAGATGTCTCATGTGCTCCATGGCATCTCAAATGTCACAAGATGCCTCTGTATGGATGTGTGGCCTGAACCCAGATGATCTCCTCCTGTTCCAGCCTAAGTGTGAACATTCAAGGAAAGGCTAGACCAGTCTCTGTGCAACCTGATCAAGCTGTACATGTCCTTGTTCATTGCAGGGGAGTTTGACTACATGACCTTTAAAGGTTCCTTCCAACTTCTTGTGCATGCAAAGCAGAATCTTGTCCTTTGAAAGCTGAGGTTTGTGTGTGCTCACAGTAATCAGTGATGTATTCTTCAGCAAGAGGTTGAGATGAGGGCAGCTGTCCAGAAAGAGAAGGTTTACAAAAAAGCTCCCAAGGCACCCAAGCTTGAGTGGATGAGGGCTGACACTAGTAGTTAACCCCCTGGTACAATGTCTCTATGTTAATACCTTTGATAAAGTGCCTCCAGGCTCATGTATAAACAGGAGTGCAGGTGCCACCATACCCAAACAATAAGGGATGTGTTACAAAGGGTCACCTTGGATCTGTATTCAACTCTATGACTTTCTAGAGGCCTTCTAGCATTCCCTTGCAAAGTCTTACTGCTTCTAAGCAATATATTTGGATTGTTTAGTGCTAATACACTTTACATCTGCAATTTTTCCCCTCCGAAACAAGGAGACACCAGGGAATGGCATGGTTTTAGGGCGATGGTGTTGGACTCTCTCCTTGCTTGAAGCTGTGGGGGCTGAAATGAATTCATCACTCCAGTCAGGTGATAAAGGAGAGGGATTAAAACACACTGTGATGTGCTCCATTTCAGCTGCAGCCTGCAGACAATACCTCCTCACCTCTCAGGGGTGTTTTGAACACAATTGCATGAAAACGTTGAGTCCCTTCATTGCTATGGAAACAGGAGTCATTGAATTATCACAGAGGGGTGAAAGGAGTCAAGTTGAAATGATAATGGTAATGCATTTGTGTCTTCTGTTCAACACTTACATGTAAGTCTTCATTCACTGGTCACAGGCCTTTATTCACCAGTTTTCTTGTTGTACATCCACCTAGGAGCTGAATATGAAACGTTATCACCACTCTCTGTCCATGGGGCATGGTCTCCAGCATGGGTTTTATTTAACTTTATCAGCACTCTTTATTTCTGAGGTCTTGTATAATATACACGTTTCCTTCAGGGTTTGTTTAGCTGGAACTGGCTTGTTATAAACATCCAGTTGAGGACGTCAACTCCTATTATTTCATTGTCAGAAAAAAAGAGAAAATAGAGGAAAAGCAAGCAATTCCCCTGAATGGACATCGGTGCCAATGCTAATGGAGGCCCAAGGAGAAAAATAAATAAATAAAAATGAATATATATCTATCTATACAGGAAAAGCCAAATTTTGCATAGAATAAAGTTAGCAGTAAGAGAGGGGACAGTATCAAAGCATCTCTTCTGCCCTCACCCCTAGATGAACCCCCCTCCAGGCAGACATCTCACAGCACCCATCTCCTCACAATGAAGCCTTGTTCCAGGGCAGAAGTCGTTGTTCCAGAGAATGAACCCCTGACAGCAGTTCAAACAGTGACGAAGAAGGGATGAGGTATTGTTGCAAAGGAGAATAAAGCTAATTGCTAGTCAAATTCCAGTTTTTGCTGTCATGGTGCCAAAAAGTTGTGTATTTAAGCTCACTTAGCTTTGTGGCACTGCTTGTTTAGTTCAGGAGAAAAGGAAGGGTGATCGTTCTGTTGTACCATGAACAAAACAAAATGTCTTCACAAAGTTCAGGGCCCAGAGCTCAGTAATGTTGCACAGACTTCTATGCATGAAGCCAAACAGGTCAGACAAAAGATCTTGGGTTCCTTTCTTATCAGTGCTGGAGGGAGCAAAGACAGGATGTGGCTCAACCTTCCCAGGAAAATTAAGGATTGATTAAGAGCTAGATCATGGCTTAGCCTAGGTGTTGGGAGTGAGGAAATACAGGAAGAGCTGGAGAAAGGGCTCTCCTGCCATTGCTGCTCCTTGTCAGTCTGCTGCTACAGATAACTGGCTGCTATACTTAGAGAAGTTGACTTCAACAATTGGTCTTGATGACTCCAGTTTGCTTACTATCCTGAAGTATCCTGAGCTGATGGCATAGAACATGATGTCCTGGGTGCAAGAGGATAAACCATTTCCTGTTGACCATTATTCTTCCAAGTTGTGATATCTTCATAAAGTTCCTTTGTGCTGACTTTGCATTGCTGCTAGTCACCCTGTATGGTGAAGTTCCAAAATCATTTCTGCTATTAATGCAGGGAGCACCATGATCCACTCCAGCATTCACCTGCACAGGACAGTGCTCTGTATTTGCTGTCAGCTTCTTATGGGAGGAAGTGCCACATCAGAATTCAGCTGTAGAGCAGTAAATCACACAGTGTACCTCAGCTTTAGTTTGATCTCTGCTGATGGCAAGTTCTGCTCTCAGCTAGTTGTCCAGGGAAGCTTATTTTAACATATGCTCTTAAGAAATACATATCAGAATCCAGCATTGACTTTTTCAAGGATCATCTGTTCATCAGTCTCTGAATTTCTTTAGGTAAAATCAGAGGAGCACTCGACTAGAAGGACCTCTGAGCTCATCCAGCTCATACTGCTACAACAAGAGTGTTCTGAATCTGTCCCAGCAGAATAACCTGTGCCAGGGCATGGACTCTAGCACTGATCTGACTTGTCCAGTCCAGCTATCTCAAGCCAAGCAAATAGATGAGTCAACACCCAAGCCATCCAGAAGAGCACAATGGCAGTTCCTGATAGGTAGCATGAAGAAGACTACACTGTTTTGGTGCACGAAAACCAAGCTATATGGACACAGTCTGAGCAGCATTATTTGGCTTTGGGGCTAGAAAATATTTCTTAGTAGAACGGATGAGGCAATAGAGCCCAGGTAGACTTGTCATAATACACCAAATAAATATCACAGCTTCCCAGAATTGTATAAGAAACCAAAAACCTTCAGCGGAAAAGCTTGAAAGCCACAAGGACTAGTAAGCCAAAATGGCTGGAAGAATCCAGAACAAGCATTTATGTAAGAATTAGGCACCAATTATTTTTTTGAATCCACTCCCTTGCCTCCATCAGTGGTTGGATTTGTATTTGAGATTTGTTAAAATGGGTCACATCCCCAGACAACAAAGGATAAGTGCTAGTCCTAGCTATTGCTGCCCCATCTGAGTCTTCTTTTATGGGTAGTGTTAACTTCTGCAGCAATTAGTTACAAGGAGAACACTTATGCTTAACTTTTAAGCAGCACAGATTTCCATATGTGTCTATTACATATGCAGAATGTCATTAAATTTTTACTGTGCTATTCTGGAGGAAAAAAATACAACACAAAAATGCACAATGAAACAAGCCAGCAAGTGAAAGTTTGAATATAAATGGGA
This sequence comes from Cyrtonyx montezumae, assembly GCF_038088225.1. Lineage (NCBI taxonomy): Eukaryota > Metazoa > Chordata > Aves > Galliformes > Odontophoridae > Cyrtonyx > Cyrtonyx montezumae. The sequence continues at coordinate 703,779 of NW_027071848.1, forward strand.
TATGTTTATCTCATATGTGATAGTTCGACTACAGATGAAACAGAGGTATTTTAGGTCTGTTTACTCAAAAAAGAAAGAAAGAAAGAAACAAAAAAGCCCTCCAGAGTCTTGTCTGATAGGAAAAGGGTGAAATCTCAGGGGTCTTTGTAGGCACACTTGGTGGATAAGTTAGCCTCAAGCTAACTGTGATGGATACAGCTCTGCAACAACACCATAGACAATGTTAGAAAGCCTCATTAGTTGTGGTCTGTTGCATTTTCCTATAGATAAAGGGAGTAGTTGTGACGTAACATCAGTAACGAATAACAGAGATGGAAACATGCTGCAGCAATTGGAGCTCACATCAAGTATTGAGCAATGAATGTTCAGCATGATTGGATTTGGCTTTGTGGCTTGGCCCATTATAAAAAGAGGGATTGTTTGTAAAGCCCCAGTGTAGGATTAGATTTCCAAACTCTTCAAAGTCAGAGGGATGCTTGGATGGAGAGCAAAGGTTTGGGCTATTTGCTAAATAATAACAACAACAGCTTCTGGTTGCTATGTTTGACCCAAATATTTCCTTAGAAACAAAGCACAACAAAAGCTCTTGCCAAGTCAGATGAAGAAGTTGATTTGAAACCAAAATCATAATGTAAATAACAATAGCCATTTGGAGGGAAAAAGGATTACCATCATCCTGGTTAGGTAATCTGTAGGTGAAATTACCCACCTTGGCTCCTGTTCAAATGATCTGTACAGTCATGAGCACTGCAGAGAAATGGAGGATTATTTGCTATTTCATGCTGAACGAACTTCTGAAGAAGTTTCTGATCTCAAGTTGAAAACAAACAGGAATGGCATGTTTCTTATTCACTTGGAAATTTGCTTCCAGATGGCATCCATAAAAAATATGCCCATATTAGATGTGCAGAAAATCATAGAACCACAGAATATTCAGAGTTGGAAGGGACTCCCAAAGACCACTGAGCCCAGGCCATGGCTCCACGCAGGACCACCCAAAATCCAAACCTGACATCTGAGAGCAGTGTCTCAACACTCCCTGAGCTCTGGCATCTCAGGTCCGTGCCCACTGACCTGGGCAGCCTATTCCATGCTCACTGCCCTCTGGGGTTGCTCCCTGTGAGAAGCTGCAGGCTGCCATGAGCCCTTCCCTCAGCCTCCTCTTCTCTGAGCTGAACAAACCAAAGAACCTCAAACATTCTGTGATTTTGTGACCATTATAGAAAATCACCACTCTTCTAAATCATCATATCCCTGGATGAATGCAGATAATCCTCACTCTTGTCTATTTAGGTTGTCAGTTAACACGTTCCTGTCCAATTCTGCACACTGAAGTATCTTGTGTTCAATTAGAGAGTGTTGTAATCAGAGATTATTATGAATGATAGCCATATGTTTGCAGCAGGAAAGCAGGAAATAAAAGATGTTCCCTGTAGCAAAACAGCTCCAGGGTTTTCTTAGCCTGCTGGGCCCATCAGCTGTGTATGTGACCAGCAGGTAGCCCACAGCACCTACAAGACAATGGTGGCTGTTAATATCTTTCACACTTCTGTCCCTAAATGATCCTATGGGATCAGTGGGCAGTCAACCAGTTGTCAAGGTACAACTTCAGCATACCTAGTGTGATATTTATATTGCCAATATTGCCCACTAAACCATGTTCCTTAGTATTACATCTACACGTTTCTTGAACATTTCCAGTGATGGTGACTCAACTAGCTCCCTGGGCAGCCTGATCACTTCAGAGAAGAAGTTTTTCCTAACACCCAACCTGAACCTTCCCTGGCACAGCTTGAAGACATTATCTCTTTTTCTAACACTAGTTAGCTGGGAGAAGAGGCTGAGTCCCACCTCGCCACAATCTCCTTTCAGGGAGCTGGAGAGGGTAATAAGATTCCCCTTAACTTCTTCAGCCCATCAATCCAGCCTGTCCAAATCCCTCAGTAGGGCCTTCCTACCCTCAGGCAGATTGATACTTCCCCCCCCATTTTGTTGTCATCTGCAAATTTAGTGTGGCTACACTGATTCCCTTATCCAAATAATCAATAAAGGTATTAAACAGGATGGGCCCCAATATTGACCCCTGGGGCATTCCTCTTGTGACTTACCACCAGCTGGATTTAACTTCATTCACCACCACTCTCTGGGTTCAGACAGCCAGTCATTTTTTACCCAGGAAAGAGTCAAGCTGTGGGCTGCCATCTTCTCCAGGAGAATACTGTGGGAGACAGTGTTGTAAGCTTCGTTGAAGTCAGGACCTCAAGCTGAAGGTGTACTATGTCAACATAGGTTCATAGGTTCATAAGGTTGGAAAGGACCTACAAGATCATCTAGTCCAACCATCCTCCTACCCAACTACTAAATCCTTTCCCTCATCCACCAGATGGATCACCTAGTTATAGAGGGAGATGAGGTTGGTCAGGCAGGACCTGCTTTTCATGATTTCATGCTGGTTGGGCCTGAACTCTTGGTTGGTAATTTTAGATGTTGTTTTATAGCTTCACTGATGTCTCCAGTGTCTTTGTTTGTATGAGGTGGGTGTGTGTTACTCGTCCCAGCCTGTTTCTAAATCAAAATCCTTCAGTCCTAACTGGGTGAGTCTGTCATGACTTATCTTGCTGTGACAGACCCTATACACTTCCTGAAGAATTCAGGTTTAGTTCTCAATGTATCAACAAAGGTTGTAGCTATTTTAGCTGCTCTTACCTCAGCTACCAGTGCCTCAATTGTTGGAGGAAGGATCTTCACACATGTACTTGTTGGAGAACAGTCCAAGTTATGTAGAAAGGTCAAAGTTGATTGGATTAAAACAAATGACAGCCATCCTGGGTGGCTGGCAATGACAGTTACATTATGAGCTGATTTCTCAAGGCTAAACAACACCTAAAATTTTCAGAATACACAAACTCTTGACTTTGGGATGAGCTCAGCTTTCAATCTCTCACCCAATTCATCATAGAGTGCTGCCTTCGCCACCAGAACATACAAATAACACTGAAGACAAGGTGGGCAAATTGGTTGGGGAAAATTCATGATCTTTGTTACAAATACATCTGGCTGATCTAAATATGCATATTTCGACCAAATCAGACACATTGTTCTAGCAAATTGACCAGTATGACATATATAACCTTCTGGGAGTAGCATAATGTCTTTCAGCCTTTCAGAAATGAAAGAGACAAGTGTTTCTGACCTCAAGTAGCCTCTTTGGTTTCCAAAGGGTAAGACTTTCTCTGGTTTAATTTCTTAATAAGGAAAGAGAATGTGCTTTTCAGTAGACAGGAAATAAACAGCCTTCCAAAATAATTAGATATTCACATGACTGTCAGGGACATTTATAGTTACCGTAATTAATGCCAACTGATATGGGAAAGGATATTAAACCTTGTCTTTAATCCTCTGTCTTTTTACATCACGATAACATCACAGTCTGGAGACACCCCCAAATTACCAGAGAACTGCTAAATCCATGCCCTGCCTGGCTCAGTTTACATCACTGGAGTGGATCTAGAAGCTGTGCACATTTGTGTTTGCACCCCACTGACTGGGAATTGCTCATCCCCACTACTGGTCACACATCCCTCCAGGTCCTGTAACCACTCGTGGCTCGTGACACTGCCACACTTTCTCTCTGTTCCAGCTCTGGGGTTTTCATAGATGTGTTTACAGCTGCACAATCAATCATCCATCCCAGGCTATCTGATGGAAATCTTGTGCCCAGGAAAGCAATCTTTCATCTGAAGAGGTGGCTAACACTTCAACAGTCTGCTGAGCATCTCCTGGGCTAAGAAGAAATCTGAGCCAGGACAGGAATGGTGAGTCCTGCTACTAACAAACTGGAGGTGAAAGAATTTGGGAAGAGGAGAAGTCTTGAATGTATCACCCAACAAGGCTGCAAATGGGCACAAACAAACCAAACAGCCTTTCACATTTCACAGCATCATAAAGGTGGTGACATCTATCCATTCCCCACTGGTAGAGGCAAGATTTGATGATACAGGCAATAAATTACATTGCATCAGTTGGGCTTTTTCAGGAACTCCTTGCTGATTCTTTCTATTAATGTGGCACTCAAAGAAAATGTTTCTGCATTTGTGTCAGAAGGAATGATTTATTTCTTGGTTAAGGAAGTCATAAAAGTACCTGGGAGACTAAATGCAGCATACACGTTTGTGACAAGCCAACTCACATATAACTGGACTGAATGTATCCCTCTCTATCATTCCTTCCTTCCAAGGAAAGATTCTTCATCGCATCATTTCTGATGCCATGAAATCCCTTTCAACCTTTGCCTTCCACACTGCTGCTCAAGATCTTGCAGTCTGACAGTGTGTCTGGGGACAGCACTGTGAAATGTCACCTTCTGTTGGTGACATCACTCACTTGGTCTCATTTTTTAGGCCATAACTCTGTTGCTCCAAACAGTGCAGGGAGAGATCTGAACATGAACACCTTCAGATTCATTCAAGACATAACCAGCACCTTGTTTAAAGTTTATTTTACTTCTCATTGAAATGAAAATAAAATTTCGTGACTTGATGGCAGTTTCAGAAAAGGAATTTTTTGAAAATAATTTATCAGCTTCCAGTTACCATATATATTTTATATAACACTTTTTTTCTAATGTTACTGCCTAGGAAGTTTAGATATAAATAGGTCCCCTCGTACTTGGTATTTTATCTCCTCCTGTTCAACATCAGATGCCATGTGTGGTTACTACAGCAGTGGCTTTTTGATGTTTGCAGACTGAAGATGGCAACGCACAGCAGGACACAACCAAAAGCAGTGAAAATATCATTTGCCCTACTTTCCTAGGGAAATGAGTACAATGCAATTGTTCTACCTTCACGATTTTCTCTCTGTAATTGGTTTTTTTTCTTTCTTTTTCTTTTTTTTTGCCTACCTAGCCATTTAATGTTCTTTTTTACCCAGTAATTCTTGGACATGCTGTCCAATTTCAATCACTTCTGACAGAAAGGTAGAAGCCTTGAAGATATTCTACAGTTAAAGATTTTCTGTTAGTAGACAATGGAGAAAATCTTATATTCCAGAGGGGAAGGTTGCAACAAGTTTTAGGAAGGCAAATTTTAGTAACCCCAGTGCTCAGAGCAACATTTCATAGCATCACATTACTGTAATGCTTGCCATCTTGAAAGAAATTTGAAACAAGGCTTTGGGCAAAAGATGAGAGGTGAATATACAGGGAAGAAAGATACTAGCTTGGAGCTGACTCATTTGATAATAAATGGGTAGATTAAAAATCCTGTAAAGTAACTCTCTTTGAGTTTTTGGTGTGACTTTTGTCAAGCAAGATGGTGTCTGCCTTCTACCTCCAAGGCAGCAACAACTTCATGTCTTCTGGTTCTAGTACATGGCACAGTGACTGAATCCAACCTTTGGAGGTGTTGCTGAATTTCAGTCTCAGCGAGCATTGGTAGGGCCCATGTGACCCTCTAAAAATGTATATTGCCATTGCATCCCTTCATCAAGACTATCACACTTCTGCTCTCCTTATTCCTTGCATCAGTTTGAAGAAATGGGGGCCATGAGGCAGAAGGGAACATGATTTCTAACAGCAACCCTTCCAACCTCATGCGAGAACTCGTCCTGCATCAGAAATCCTTCTGCCCTAGCTTTCCCATGCTCTCTGACCCCACAGCTCAGTTCAACCCTTCTGATAGTCCCTTCCTTGTGTCCACACAGCTCTGTCCAAGAACTCTTTGTCAAACCCTGCCGAGCAATTGTGGGGCCACAAACAGTTGAGAGTCATTTGAAATAGCCCATCCTAGAGCTTCCAGCTATGACGTCAGCATGAGCCCTCCTTCACCAAGCTCAGCAAATCCCTGGCCCTGGCTTTGCCTGCCCACACAAGGCATCCATTATTTAGTCTGTTGATATAACCCCCTGGAACACACCCCCACAAGGCTGTCTGGAGCTCCTTGACATTTCTGTGCCCCAGGATAGCTTGGCAATGACAGGTCACACGCAGGAGATAGGACCTCAAGCTGAAAAAGGAGAGGTTGTTGAGAAGTGTTTGATGCAGTCATACTGGCCCAGTAGGATGGGCCAGAACAATGCAGAAATAATTAAATAGAAAACTACATTCACATCCAAGAATCCTTTCTCATGGTGATGGTGAGAATGTGTTTTGAAATGCTTGAAAAAAGCTTTTCTGGTCTCCCATGGAGGTCTTTTCTTGCAAGTAGCTTATGTATACTGCCCAAGTCCTCTGTAACACAATCTGTACTGCTCTGAGCTTCGGGAGGGAACTGCAGGAAGGAGTCAAGGGAGCAGAGACAGAAGCTGAAGCTGCTACTCTTTTTCTATGTTGAGCTGATTCATAGCATAACTAGCCTCAGGACTTCTCCAAAATGTCAAAGCAGAGGAGCAGATTTGCCTGTGCTGTTTCTCCCAGCCTCCAAGAAAAGCAGAAGTGATTTCTTCAAGGTCACCCTGCAGTAAAAAGAGTGTGAACTCAGATTTCTTGCTTTCTCCGTCGAGACATTGCTGACTCAAGAGGCATCAGTAGAGCTTCTCATTTTCTGAGGTTATCTTAAGCACTCAGCACATGGACCAAATCACAGACTAAATGATTCCTGACTATCTCACATGTCACAGTAGGAGGGCAGATGGTATCAGCCCACAAAGAGGTCTATCCTGTTCCCTGCAGTCATGCACAGCCATCTGCAGTGGAAAGGCAGAGATTTTGAGTTGAGTTTCTGTCCAGCACTACATTGTAGTATATATCTACTCTTCAGTCTGTACACCCTGCTGATCTCCTGTGGGACCACCAGGATCAGAACTCATCAGGGCCATCTCCTGAGTCTTTCTCAGACTCTTGTTCATGTGCTTAACATGTCCAGGCTCAGGGATTTGTCTCCAACTACACGGTTTTACAGGAGCACCCTGAGAAAACTGGCCTACCATCTGTCTGTGCCTACTTGTGGCACCTTAATGGAGAATAATTATCCCTCCATGAGCCTTCTAACTAAAAGTCATTAAATGAACCGACGAGAGAAATCTAATTATTGTCTCACCTACTACTTCCAGTTTACCTGCCAGTTTGTCTTGCCCGGGATGTGCCAAATGCAGATAGAGCCTCCAATAGACAATAGCTAGCAGGCAGAGAGTACAGGTGCTCTCTCTGGCTGCCAAATCAGCTAACATTAACTGGTAAAGTCCTCCTTCAGGTGCCAATGGATTTTATAACTCCCTTTCTCTGTCATCAGAATGAGTTTGACTTTTTATTTCTTGTGGTCAGAGCTCACCTCAAACCAACACATCTTTCAGCTGAGGCTGGGACCAGGCAGTCCAGCATCAGTGGTCACAGATTCATGCTTTCATGGACACTAAATTTAGTGTCTGAACAAACACTAAAGACAGAAAGGTAAATATGAGTGCATGGCTTCAAGGATGCATGCCATGTGGGGATTAAGCACTCTCAGCACTAATTCTACCTTCAATTCACTTGTAAGAAGTGCAACCGACTGGAAAGAAAGAAAAGCTTGCCTGCAATTTTTCCAGTTAGAGGTGTTATCTGACATCGTAGTACCCCTAAAACTGGAGTAATTGCAAACCAGCTTGATGTCCAGAGCACAAAGATGCACTGTGACTGCTGAAAGTAAAATGCAGAGGACTTAGATTAACTCAGCAAGGTGTAACAAGTCACAACTATTTTTTTTCCTCACCATCTCTCATCCAGCTACGGGCAAAGGGGATATGTTGTCCTTGATGATGTTTGATGAAGTAGATTTAAGCAGACAGGACACTGACCCTGATAGCATCATGTTAGTCTATCTATTATGCAGATTTTCTATCTACTGGTCCCTAGATGGATTGACGTGTCCCCCAGATGTACGTCCCTGTTCATGCAATGTTGCTTTCTTTGTTTGCTTTCATGCTTGGTAACGTTGTGCTTGGTGTGTGAACATCTAATTACATTTTGTTCAAAGAAAAAATGTCAAATAGCATGTATCTCCAGGAATGATAGATGTTCCCATGTCTGGAAAGACCAAAGCTACAAATGGGAAGTATCCACAAGTGTGAAGTTAACACAGCACGCTAATGAAAGATAAAGATGTAAATTATTAAATATTATGATAACGATAATGATAAACCAACACTTACTCTTTGCTTCTGCTAATCTGCAGTAATAAAGGGAAGTTGACAGTAAAGGATGGAAAAGAAGCATCCAGATGATCTGAACAGGAAACACAAAGATAAATTCGGGTTTCAGTTCTGCTCGTTGCTCATCTGTGATCTTGAGGAGAGCTCATTTTAACCATCTCTTCTCTGTGCTGATTCTTCCCTACTTCTTCTTCCTCACTGCTTATTCTTTATGCATGTTTGACTCTCTCCTGCTCCTTGCAGTCTCTTGAAAATGCGTGGACCCATAGCAGTGGAAACAACATCTTCAACAAGCTCAGCCTGCCTTCCCAAAAATCTGCATAGATGACAAAATTTTAAGTAGGTTCTACGTAGGGAAACTCTGAGTATATTTATTGGTTTTGGTGCTGTCTCTTTCTACAGATTTTATTATATTGTGGCTGCTGGAAAGGTTCTTGGTGTAGACTCTTGACAGAAAATGCATTATATGCAAAATATTGTGTTGACACAACTTACAGATGACTGAAGCTCATCAGCAGTAGCAAACAGCTGGTGTGAGTCAAGATGCAAATTAGTTTTCCATGGTAGACAGGAAGGCACAAATAATCATCACCAAATGTAGCAGTAGAGACCTACTTCTGTCACTGAGGATCCTATACAATTCCAGGACATCAACTCTCCCGGCCACTTGGGAACTTCTTGTTGGAAACAGCTTAGATGCAATCCCTCTGGGGTCAGGACTGCTGCCATTGGTTCTCACAGTTGGGATGACACTAAATAGTTCAAACTGAATAGCACTGAGCATAAATATTCAATTTACTGACTCAAACAAGAATGTTCAATTTTCATCGGCCTTTTTGGTTCAGATGCCATTGGAAGGCAGTGCTGGACTCTAATTATAGACATCTGTGAGTAATGCATTTCACAGCTGCTGTGCTATAACAGGCAGGGAAAAGCTCAAACAGAAGCCAGAGTTTTCATGGAGTGCTGGATGCTGACTGCCAGGTCTCCACTTAGTGCAGAGAGGTTTCTCCTGTGAGGACAGCAGCCAATGCCAATGTCTCCAGAAGCTGAACAGTGGTAGAGAGGAGAAAAAATAGCCTGAAGCAAGAAACTAGAAGACAGAATTAAGAATATTACAGAATAAAAGCTGCTTACACTGTACTGGTTGGTAGCTCTCCCATAACCATGGGACTGTGAAGTAGATAGGAACTACTGTAGGTATCATATGGAAAGAGATATTGTCTGTTAGTCCAGTCATGGTCCTGAGATGTCTCATGTCCTCCTGTCTTCTTTCTCCATCAGTTTTATGTCAGGCTTTCTCTTCACTCTGTCTCCTTGTCCTCGAAGGACTCTTGAAGTGGCAATTCCCCTCTCATGTGCAAGTACATCTGATGGCTTAGAGCTAGGTGCCAGCTATAAATAGTGTGATAACAACCTGAGAATACACACAAGGACCCAGCTGTGATGTTGGAGAGCTGTCACCATGTGCAGGAGATGTTGCTTTCCCTGCCACTGGCAACTCAGGCACAGCGGCTGCGAGCTGTCCATGGAAGACGTCCAAGTCTCCATGTGTTCAGACAAGGAAGAATTTGAGCTCAGCCCCTCTTCCTCACAGCCCCTTCTATTTCCATCTCCCTTTCGTTGTGTGTGTTTTAAATAGATGCAGTCTTTAAATAGCTGTGACTTCAGAAGTTAGTTTTCAAATAAAACTGACTGATGGACTGTGGTCTCCAGACTAAGTCCAGACTGCCAGAAAATGAGCTCCCTGGGGAGCAATCTGGTCTCTTCTTATAGCCTTAGCCCTTGGAACGGGCTGGACCAAAACTAAGACCCTTGGGATGCAATACCTGGATTATTCAGTGCCTGGCTTTGTTTTCCTTCAAGTGACTGTGTTACAAAATTCTTCCAGATTTCTGGAATGAGGATCACTTGAGTGAAACATATCCTAGCACAGGCACTGAGACAGACTTGGAGACAAAACTCGACAGCTCAGCACCTGGCTGGAGGCATCGAGCCACAGACGGGATGTGAAGCTGTGCAGAACTTACCTGCTAGCTTCAAACAAGCACAGTGTTTGTGGTGTTTTACAGTTCAGATGAGGAACATCCAGTTCTCCAGCAGCTTCTGCCTAGTTCTAACTAAAGCTTGCCCTGAACCAAAACTTCCATCCCTCTGCCAGCAAGAATCAATGTATTTATACCAGATCTGATCACATCTGAATCAAAACTGATCATATTAAACAGACCAGGCCTGAGTATCTTTGCTAGTACTCAGATTCTACAACTGTCATACAGGGATAAGGATCAGCAGTTTCTTGAAAGCAAAACAACTTTTCTGCCAGACTCCACTCCTGAGTCCCAGGATGTATCTACCTTCCCCATGAGCATTTTCCAGTGTCATAGGCAGCCACTGAAGATGGATTTGAAACAAAAAGACAACACATCCTCAGTTATCTTCACTAAGTGGACTAGCAACTGATGCAGGAGATGAGCGAAATGGTGGCTGCTGGTTTTAAAAGCTGCAAAATGCTTCAGCTGTTCAAAACATCTGCAGTTCTGCATACTGAGGGAAGGAGGATCAGGTTTTTCTGGGCAGAGCTTGATGCTGACTGGCCTCATAGCAAGCATTACGATGTGTAATGCTGTCCAGAATTACAGTGTGCTCAGCTTCTCATGTACTGAGTACGCCGAGCAGGGTGTGGCATTCACTGACATACCCAGCCTTGACCATTGCTAGAAGTAGGATTTGGGCTGGAACAATATCCACAGACCGCAGGACTGCCTGTTTGGTTTGGCTTGGCAGCATCCCCACAGAGCTGATCTAACAGTCTGGTTCCTCCAGATGTGGTCCAGAAGGAAGAGCTCGTCAATCCAGTGAAGTAATTCAAGTCTCCACACCAGGGTGGGGCAGGCACATATTTTTAACATGATAGCTAAGCCAACTCAGTCCTCCATCAATTCATAAAACAGGGATGGTGCAAGAAGTCCTGAAATTCTTGCCTTCTGGCAGTGATGCTTAATACCATCACACCACGTAACTATACAACCAACTGCATCTTGGCCCATGTCCACTGTGGGGACAGTTTTAAAAGTAGTATGAGAAACTCCTGCAATGCAAAGCAAGTGCAAGCAAGTCCACACAATCTCATTCAGAACTTTCCAGTACCTCTCACATCCACCACATAGTGGGATCATGATTTCCCTTCACATCTGCTTAAGGACTTTCTAGGTTTTAGTCATTATTTCCTAGAAATGAATAGATATGGGAAAGCAGTCACAACACCTCCTTTTCAGGGCAGCCTCAGTGTGGAGAAGGGAGTCACTGAGCTATCACACCCCACAATACAAGGCCGTACTTTGCTGTGTGCAATTGGGATGATCAAAGTCCCTACAGCCAGTTCCTGCAAGTCAAAGCTGGGACAGTTTTACTGCATAATTCAAGCTTTTGCTTCATGCCATTGCTCAAGCAAACTGCACAGCTGTCATTGATCCTCCGATAGGACAGTTTTGCTGGCTGAGTTCTACCATTACAGTGAAAAAAATTGTAATGACTGACACAGCCACAGACAGCATGTGTGGCATCAGGCAGCCTGTATTGCAGTCCTTCCAGAGACAGCAGTGCCCCCCATTAGGGAGGGGTGTGTTTAACAGAAAAAGTTTCAATTCATCCTGGATGTAGTCTAGCCTGGGTAAAGCACAAGAGTTTTCCATAGCTATTGGCCCACAAGGGGCCAAGGTTCACTCTCAGCACTTTCAGCTCTCACCCCAAACTCTCTGCAGCACTAGAGAGCTCTACAGGGACAGATTTCAGCACAAATCCAATGAGAGGCCCCAAATCCTGACCCCACAGTACATGTGCTCAGCCTGTCATCTCTGCCCAGACTGCAGTCATGGGGTTGCCACAGATGCTCCCTAACTCATCACCAGATGTGCCAAGCCTCACTGAGCACAGCTAGGGACAGGACAAAATTGGTCTGCTGTGATCAAAGAGTTTTTGGCAGCCTCCACTTTTAAGCCATATGTAAAAAGCACATGGCAGTTAGGGACATGGTTTAGTGGGCATGGTGGTGATGGGTTGATGATTGGACTAGATGATCTTAGAAGTTTTTTTCAATCTTGATGATTCTATGATTCTGTGATTCTAAATCTCAGGGGCATGATACAACTGTAACACCTGATCCTTGCCTCTGATCTAGGTCTACTTGTGCTTAGGTAGCTCGTCGTGAAGGGAGTGACTTTATCTCCACACACAATGTAGATAAATCCAGAGTCATTAATTAAGGTCTAATTGAGGAGAGGAGGGTAGAAGTTTTCTTTTGGTCCCCTTTCATCTCCTAGAATCATAGAATAGAATCACAGAATCACAAAGATTGGAAAAAACCTCCAAGATTATTTAACTGTTCACCTACCACCAATATTTCCCCACTAAACCACATCACTTTGTACAACATCTAAATGTTTTTTGAACACCTCCAAGGATGGTGACTCGACCTTCTTCCTGGGGCAGCCTGTTCCAGCATCTGACCACTCTTTTGGAGAAGGAAGTTTTGCTGATATCCAGTCTGAACCTCCCCTGGCACAACTTGAAGCCATTACCTCTCATCCTATTGCTAGTTACGTGGGAGAAGTGGCCAACACCCACGTTGCCACAACCTCTTTATGCTTTGGTACCCTTTCAGTCCAAAGGGGAATAAATAATCTTTCCCTCTTCTACTGGAGGTCTGAAAGGAATTAAGAAGGCATCATATGTAGGTCACGTCAAAGCTTTCAGATGAAGGCCTTCTCCCACAGCCACACTCTGACTCCTTTCCTCCTGTGGAGCTGTATCCCATGTACTGTGGGCTCATGATGGGGAAAAGCATCATTCTGCAGGAATGGAAATATCAATACCCCAGCACTGGAAATACTTCTCCTAAAGGCTCAGAAAACTTCTCCTGCAGGAGAGCACCAGCAACATTGCTTCAGCTCAGCTGCACCTTCACTGAGTTAAATAACTCCAGCTACCTAAAGCTGCAGAGATCTGAGCACTTGCCTTCCCCCTCCCCAGGACTCAAATGCTGTGTTGCTGGGGGCCCTCTAGCATATCATTAGGTTTTCTTCATTAAGGCTTTATGTACAATGAGGGGTTTTGTATTGAAGTGATGGAGGGCAGCCAGTTTGTGTGGGACTCTTTGTCTTACATTTTATAAGAGCAGGTATTGTAAAGCCACATTTGACATAGCCAACAACAAAAATGTAAAGGCAGTTTAATGACATATTACTTTTAATTGGGGATGTGGAAGGAGGGGGGGAAGAAGAAATTGCCTGGCTGAATTGGTGCCTAAGAAATCAGGTGGGAATTTATTGTAGTGATTCCCAAGACTGCCAATTGCTCATAGCAACATATTGTGTAGGAACTCAGCATCCACTGCAGAGGTGATGAAAGGTCCAGAGATGAAGGCAGAGGAGTGGTTAAATGGTTTGGGGAGTGAATAGCAACTCCAGGTGGGCTTCAGTTCATACAAGAAGCCTTTTAAGGGAATTCTGTTGCACATCAGAGAGGCCTGTGGAGGGGTAGAAGTTTTGAGTCCCTCATTGACTATGGAGTTGTGAGTTATCAGCAATTAAACATTTATGAACACTTAGTCTGCAGAAAGCACAAAGCACCTGCTCCTAAAACCATCATCTATTCCGATGGTAAAGCTGATCAGCACAGAACCACCCCTGATCTTACATTGATCAATACATAAGAAGCCAAGAACTGAATTCTGCTCTTGACTTTGATTATGGCCTGGCTCTAATGGAAGTTTAAGATGGGAAACAGAGTAGGAAACATCGGATGCAGTTTGAGATATCCAGTTGGATGCCCAGCTCTTCCAGCCCTATAATCTGAAGTGCTTTGGGTGACTATGCATTTTGGTGGCTTCTCAGAGGGAGAGCAGCAGGCAGAGGAGAAGAAAGAGAAGTTCCAGGAAATACAGTGGAGGTGACTGACCCATATTGTACAGAAGAAAGCAACTTCCTTCCAAGGTAGCTCTACAGATGACGTTGCTATTTGCGGGGCAGGATTTGGTGGTGGTGTAGGGAGGAAATCATACATCTCTCGTCCAAGTGCATCAGGAAACAAAGGTGATTGATGGATGTGAATTGATCTTTACCCATCCTTTTGGAAGTATTGAGTGTGTTGGGTGAGGCAAAACAAACATAACTCATGTTTCACCTGCCCCCCTCTCTTCGCCCCCTCCAAAAAGAAGCTTCCTGTGATTTCATTTCAAGCATGAGAAGGGAAACCTTTAAAACAGTCTTCCTGGGAGGTCCTGAAGAAAACAAAGCCGTCAGAGGAGGTAGCCAGTTGCCCTTCTGATTTGAAATCCAGCTAATTAGCTCTGACGCACAGCTCTTCAGATCTGAGCGGGATGCAGAGCTGCTAGGTTTGATATTTCCAGGCCTGTCAGCCTGTGTATTAAAAAGGAAATGAGCTCCATCACAGTGAGGGAGCAGCGGGACTAATGAGGCACCCTGGGGCCATTTGGCAGAGGAGAGAGACAGCCTCGATGGCAAAGCCCTCCTTGTTTGGCCTCCTGGTGGGATCCTATGAGACAGAGTGCTGCTAATGGAGGGGAAATTCCTCCTCCAGCTTCCAGGGGACTCCCTGGGGATTCTCAAGGGTTGAGAGGAGCACCTAGAAGAAAGTGGTCCTCAAAAGGAGCACAGCTGTATGGTGAAGTGCAAGCTTTATGCAGCAGCCTCCTCTCAGCTCTACAAGATGCAAGAGGATGCAAGAGTATTTGAAATGCAAGAGGATGAGATGCAGTGGTCATTTGGGGATGCTAAGCTGGAAGCAGTAGTTGTTTCTGTTTCTTGTGCTGGGCATGTTGTAGGGGCAACTCCTTTGATCCTTTGTGCAAAAATCTGCTGTGTTTGGATTACAGTGCATGCTGATGGTATTAAAGTCCACCTGAAACAGGGACAAAACCTGCCTTCAGAGGTGTCAATACACTTAACAGGTGGTTTTATCTCTGGTGAGGTTGTCAGGGCACAGCTACTGCTGAGAACACTGCTGGAATGGAGTATTGTTTAACATAGAATCATAGAATCATTTGAGTTGGAAGAGACCCTTAAAGGTCATTTAGTCCAACTCCTCTGCATGGGACATCTACATGTAGATCAGGTTTCTCAGAGCCTGGTTTATCACTAAGCCAGTCTCAATGGTTCAGTTTCAGGACCTCAGAAATCAGTATTCAAGCTCAACTGATGGTTTATCAGTAAGCAAGCCCAGTTTCTTCAACTGGAATCATAGACCTGATGCAGAGGTTCTCCAGGTGCTTCACTAGTAAAAGTGGTGTCACTATAGTGATACAAATCTTTCCTAATCAAGTCTGCAGCACAGGTCAGGAGGTTATTGCTGCCTTTAATCAGTTAGGTATTGAGAGCTGCAGCATTCTGTTGGTCGCTGAGGACTCCAATCCCTTCCTGGAGAGCAGAGGAACACATTGGAAATTTATGATGCTGGTGGTAGATGTGATGCTTGCATCCAAGGCCACAGAGGTGGTGGATATACAGAGACACTCAAGGTCAGACAGGACAGGGGTGTGATCAGCCCAGTCTAGCTGTACATGCCTCTGTTCATTGCAGGGGAGATGTACTTGATGACTTAAATATCCCTTTCCAGTTAAGAGATAAAACAGGGGAAGGTCAGAGGGTGTATATTGTGAAAGCCACCAGATGAGGCCAGCAAGAAGAGATTTTCATTTCAGTGAATCACTGAAGAAATTTCACCCCAAAGGAAGGGCTTAATGAAGGACAATATTATTCAGGTAATCTATTGTTATGCTTCACAGAACATAAGAAGTTTACATGAAAGGGTGAGAAATCCACTTTTCACACGGTTGTAGGTATTGTACAGCCCACTGGCTTCATCCTGGGAAGATTCTCATCTTCCCAGTGAGCAGTTGCTATCTGAGAAGATGGGATTAACAGGAACAATGGTCTGGCTGGACCACTGGGCTGTAAAAATTGGCTTTGTCTGAGTACTCATTCTTTTCCCTTTCCTATCCCTTGAAAACACTCATCAAAACAGATCACATCTCTCTGCCCCACCAAACTGGGAAATGCTCTGATGTTTGCATTGAGAGGTAGGCATGAACAAGCAGAAGTCAGAAGTCAGAAGTGATGGACTTTGCTTGAGCTTGGAGTTTGCAATATCGTACAAATGTTTTAACACTGAGCACAGCTATCGAACCAGATAGGAGATAGGCCCATATCTCAAAACACAAAGAAACCTATATGTTGGTACTTCAATATGAACTCATCCTCCCATTTGCACAGGCCCAAACTTCTTATAAAAAGAGAGTTTCAGATTTCAGACATCTGGCATAGCCATATTCCTTTGCCTAGCAGCAGTCTTTCACCTCAGTTTGTTCTGTGGAGCAGCTCCTATATGTCAGACATGGAAAATATTTGATTGTGCCCTAAGAGCCCTTGATCTCAATCACATACATTTGATTTGCATCTTTAAAATGTTTTCCTTTCTTTGCCCTCAGTTTCACTGTATAGCCATTTCCAGGGTGTTCTGTCACCTCCATTATCTTGTGTTGGACAAATCCTGACCAGTTCCCATCTTGTTTCTTTTCTTCTGTATACATAGAGATAAATATTTCCTAAAGAACTTCATTGCTGAGTTTAAGCAACATTTGTAGATCGGAAACTTATCCTTTAGTAGTCCAACTTCTTTAACTGGGGAATAAAAGAGGCTCCTAGGCACATCAAACATTTGAGCCAAATGATGGTGGATGCAGACTGAGTCACCAGCTCCTCATTACAGTGACAGTGGAAAATGCTGACCCACTCCAGGGCACATAAACAAACAAAAAAAAACCAAACTGGAAAGTCACATATAATTGTCACAGATTTTAAGAGCTGGGTAGACTGGAGTCAGTCAATCTTTTGCTTTCAAATGTCTCTGTTATGATTCAGATGTCATGGCCTTCCAAGTACTCTCTAATTCTTTATTTCCCTGTGCACTCCTGATATAAATGAAGCCATTCACATAGCCCAGATGAAGTCCTGACCCCAAGCTCTGATTCAAGGACTTTGCTTTATAAAGTGTGTGTTGTGCTGAAAGTGCTCTGGGAAGATGTAAAGTATCACAGAGATATTGCAGTTGGATACAGATACAGCTGGAAACTGTGACTGGATGCACAATGGGCACAGGGTTATCTAGGCTGTCCTCACAATGTCCTTAAAGAAAAAGAAGATTTAGGAAGAGGATGACAGAGAAAGAAGGACTGTTGGGACCATATTTCTTGCAGAAAAAAAAAAAAAGACACTAATAAGGTATTCCAGGAGGAATCAGATCCCTGGAGGACCCTTCCAGTACCATACTCTGATTCTCAAAACTAGCCAGTGTGCTGAAGTGCTGAGATTTTTGGCAGAACCGTTGCATGCTCCTGACCCACAATTCCCAGGTCTGGTCTCTTCTTCTAGTACAGGTATGTGGAGCATCAGTGATATCCTTGCATCTATTATTCCTTATCCACAGTGCTTTGGGTTTTTGAGAAGAGACACTTCACTAAGTCATGTAGCTTAAACAGAACACTTCCATCACCCTACTTGGGATAACAATAGGGAAGGACCTTCCAAACCTTGCAAACCCTGCAAACACTGGTCATCAAGTAACTCTATCCAAGAAGTTCACTTCCCACCACAGGCAAATCCCAAGAGTATCTCTGCCTGCCCTCTGCAAACAGTTGGACACATGTTTTTGCATGAAGGGCACATCTTGGAGACCAGAGCACTGCATCCAGTAATGAATTAGCAGCAATTAAGTAGAGCTCATCAATCTGGTCCTAACTGGACCTCCCCTGAACTGAACGGGAGACACGTTGGATCTTGCCCCTTTTCATTTCTGGGGCTAATTATTACCAGCTAAAGAGCACCGGGCTTTTCCTTTTTCTTTCTGCCATGCTTGTTAGCATTGTTTCTTCCAGCAGCTTTTCATCTCAATGGAGGCAATTGTGCCTGGCTGACATTATAATTCTTTCCAGCTGCATCTGAACAAAATGACACAAATTAAGTGGAAGGGCTTAGGGAAGAGGGGAAAGGGAGTGCCCTGCCCCCATGCTCCATCCCACTGGGAAGATTTTGTGCTCATTGCAGTAGACATTGAGGAGATGCTGCGAGGAAAGGTTTTGGCCATCATGCAGATAGCAGCAGAAGCCACAAGACTTCATGGTCCCTCCACTTATCCCTGGCATGCTGTGAGGAACCAGTGCTATCTCTCTAGTCCTATTTCCATGGAAGTATCAGTGGGAAGACGTAGGAGGGATTTGCTAGTTCCCCCAGCACAGCAGTGACACACATTTACATTTCCTTTAAGACAGTTTTCTAATGGAATCTGCTGCAGTGGGCCCACGTCTTGGTTTAGGTACACCACGTAAAAATGGTTAATGGAGCTTCTGACTGTTCCATGAAGGGTCTCCTCAGGGAAACTGAGGTGTGCTGGCTAAAGGAACGTGAAAAGAAGAGCGTGGCAAGCTGTGGACCTCTTTAACAATACACAGGAATCCCAACTGGGAGCTCAGATCTCCATGGGCAAGATGCTGCATAAATACAGAACAGAAATCCTGCTAATAGACCTAATGGCAGTGAGGAGACTAAACAGGTGCATTAAAACCAGTGTAATTACACATCACATTTTTAGACCCTAAAATGCTTTAAAGGTCCCCAAGTGGCATACCTCAGAAGCCAAGACTTTTAGCCTAAGCTATGCCAAAAAGAGATGCCAAGAGAAGAATTAAAAGCACGACATCCGAGTGGGAAGTATTAACCACAGGGAACAAGATCAGGCTGGTTCACTAAACCACAGGGTTCTACACAATTAGATTGGTGCTGGATTAAGCTTGCTCTGAAACCCAAAGACCAAATTAGAGGCAGAGAGTTGCTACATTTGTGTTTCTGCAGCCCCAAATTAGTGAGCTGGGGTGGAAAAATGTTTGGCCTTTCAGTGTTCCCTCACTTGGGGGTCCTTGTGCTTGTGGTTACACCATGTCTCCTAACTGCAAAGGCAGTATGGAGTCTTCCCACTTTGCTTGATATCTGAACACATCCCTGACACAGTGGCCCTTCTCACATTTAGCAAATACACATTTTTGTCGCTCACCTACTTCATTTGTGTTACATGTGCAGAAATTTTCTGAGGTCTTGTAATGCCTGATATCTGTTGTCCCTTGCCTTAGTTGCTGTTTCATTTTAAGCTTTTTAATGAAGTGCCTTTGGACCCTAGATCCTGCATGAGAGCCGAGCGTGTGCTACAGTTGGAAGGTACAGCTGTAGTTACAACCTGAACTAGCTCTAGGCTGCTTGGCTCAGACACCAGGAGCTCTGTAGCCACATCACCTGCATGCTCCAAGATCCTCAGGAACTTCCCATTTCAGTTCTCTACAGGAGACAGCATCTGAAACAAGGGCTAGTAAGGAACTGGAGAGACCAGTAGACGTGCAAGGGACCATGGGGCAACCAGAGAATGGGAGATGAAGAAAGCAGGTAGATGTGGCACACACACACTGAGTCCCTCGTGAGCTGTTAATCCTCACCTGAAATGCTTATGCTTTCTATACCCCAGCCTCCAAAGTGTTGTACCACTAGATCTGGCCAGCCCATTGGAACAAGCTGCCCGTGGAGATGGTGGAGTCACTGTCCCTGGAGGTGTTTGGCATTGAAGTACATTGTTTAGTGGGCATAGGGGGGATAGGTTAGTTGAACCAGATGATCCTAGAGGTCTTTTCCAACCTTAATGATGCTATGATTCTATTGGCACCAGACCCAAGTGACATAAGACATAAGGAACCAAATAGCCCAAAGCACTGCTCTGGTCTAGGGCATCTCAGAGGCATCTCAGGAAGGTGATACAGACTTCAGTAGCCCCAAATCTGTTTCTGGAGGCATCTTTTTGTTTAACTACAGAGTCAAGCATGCACAGCATCCCAACCCACATGCCTCAGGAATTCAAATTGTTTTCAATGGCAGAATAAATAGCACAGGAAGCATCACACTCCTGAAAAAGTTAAGATGTTTTCCACAAAACCTCATTGCTACATATCTCTGCTGCCTCAGAAACTAATGTGAAGAGCAGACTGCCATTTACAAAAAACAGCTTTGCTCCTTCCTTCCCAACTTACATGGGCTGCAAGACTCATTTTGTAGGTTTAAAGAGTATCTTTTTCTTTCTTTCTTTTTCTTTTTCTTTTTCTTTTTCTTTTTCTTTTTCTTTTTCTTTTTCTTTTTCTTTTTCTTTTTCTTTTTCTTTTTCTTTTTCTTTTTCTTTTTCTTTTTCTTTTCTTTTTCTTTTTCTTTTTCTTTTTCTTTTTCTTTTTCTTTTTCTTTTTCTTTTTCTTTTTCTTTTTCTTTTTCTTTTTCTCTTTCTCTTTCTTTTTCTTTTTCTCTTTCTCTTTCTTTTTCTTTTTCTTTTTCTTTTTCTTTTTCTTTTTCTTTTTCTTTTTCTTTTTCTTTTTCTTTTTCTTTTTCTTTTTCTTTTTCTTTTTCTTTTTCTTTTTCTTTTTCTTTTTCTTTTTCTTTTTCTTTTTCTTTTTCTTTTTCTTTTTCTCTTTCTCTTTCTTTTTCTTTTTCTCTTTCTCTTTCTTTTTCTTTTTCTTTTTCTTTTTCTTTTTCTTTTTCTTTTTCTTTTTCTTTTTCTTTTTCTTTTTCTTTTTCTTTTTCTTTTTCTTTTTCTTTTTCTTTTTCTTTTTCTTTTTCTTTTTCTTTTTCTTTTTCTTTTTCTTTTTCTTTTTCTTTTTCTTTTTCTTTTTCTTTTTCTTTTTCTTTTTTCTTTTTCTTTTTCTTTTCCTTTTCCTTTTTCCTTTT
Source organism: Cyrtonyx montezumae (assembly GCF_038088225.1). NCBI lineage: Eukaryota > Metazoa > Chordata > Aves > Galliformes > Odontophoridae > Cyrtonyx > Cyrtonyx montezumae. The sequence continues at coordinate 724,727 of NW_027071848.1, forward strand.
CCTTTTTCCTTTTCCTTTTCCTTTTTTCTTTCTTTTTTTCATTTTTTTTCTTTTTTCATTTTTCCTTTTACATTTACTTTTTCATTTTCCATTTACTTTTTCTTTTCAAGTGGGGCAGATGAAGAATCAAACAGCAAGAAAAAAAAAGGTTGACTCCGGCAGGTTTCTTAATTGTGGAGGAAATGTCACTGGGACTTGGTGAACTGAGAAATGAGGAGTGAGAGGGTGGAAAGGCTTGCTGTTTTCAACTTTTATCATGGTTTTCCTTTTCGTTAAAGATGTATTTGAACAGCTCTCAGCAGGAGGCTGGAGCCAGGTTTTCATTCTGCCATGCAGCTTACAGTGTCTTCACAAATCCACCCAGTCCCAAAATACTTGCAAACATAATTCAGCTCCAGGGCACTTATTTATTTACTGCATTACTCTGCATCTCTACATATCCTCAAAGCCCTACCTTTGAGAGAAAGAGGTGCAGAAAGGAGAAGAAAATGAATGAGATAATAATTAACTGATTTATGAAGGGCTGTTCTTTTTGCTGATGTTTTTGCTTTGTGTTTTGTTGTTACTGTTTTGGTTTGCTTTTCTTGTGGAGAAGGCCCCTGTTCAATAAATCAGATTCCTTAAGGGATTTAAAGGAATGTGACATTAAGCCTTCATTATTTCAGTTAGAGGCCTTGCACTTCAGGCTGTGGTTTCTTGATATATTTCCCTTTGCTGCAGTATCAGTTTAAACGATAGCCTCCCAGTCCTTGTCTCCTGCTCCTTCCCAGGTGCCATTCCTGCCACATCAGGGTGTACTACTGCAATGCTTTGGCTGAGAATGGTAGGAAAAATGGAATCAGGGAAGCAAACAATTAGAAAACAATCGTCTGTTTTGGCTATGTTGTTTCTGAACTGGATCCATTCCTCAAAATTCTCATCAAAGCACATTTGCTGGCAGGGAAAAGAGGATGGCAAACAGCAGCATGATGGCATGAATGAGAAGTGGAGAAGATAGAGCAGGAAAGCCATCAGCCTCAATGTTCCTTGATGCTAAAGATTACATTGATGCCTTTGTATGAAGGTGTTCCATGAGACAAAGATCTTGAATCACAGGTCCTGCATCCTGCAAGCACACAGCCTTCCCTGGAGCATCCATGGTGTCAATGAAGAGCCCATCTCACCTCAGGGACCCAGCAGAGAATCATTAAGGTTGGAAAGACCACTAAGATGACCACGTCCAACCCCAATCCTTCCCCACTACAACCCTCAGTGCCACATCTTCACAGTTCTTGAGCACCTCCAGAGACAGTGACTCCACCACCTCCTTGAACCTCCCCTGACACAACTTAAAGCCATTACCTCTTGCCCTATCACTAGTCGGCCAGGAGAAGAGGCTGAATCCCACCTTGACACAACCTCCCACATGGTGACCTGCAACTACTCACAGGGAGCAGAGGGTCAGTGCTGATCTCTGCCCTCTTCCAACTTGGTATTTTCTATAATTCTCCAATGTTTTTTCCTGTCTGCCTTTCTGTGAAGAGCAGAGGGCAGGAGGGGGAAGGGTGCAGGGCTTTGCAGAATGCAAATGAGGAGGTTATGAGGCCACTTAGTGTAGAGCTTAATGTGCTCCAGGGACTCTCCAGGGATGATTACTCAAAATGACTTTCAGAAAACACCCCTGGGACACTCCAAGCTCTGCAAGGAGTACACAGCACAATACATCTTCACACTGCAAGACTGACACAGACGATGAATGTCAGTGGTGCAGGAATTCTCTTTCAGAGAAGAAAGGTAATTAACTTCAGAAGCAAGGACCGGGCCTGAGTGCACGTGGACATAGTTTGTTCACGGTAGAGGATGAAAGAAGGTGGTTAAATCATACAATCATAGTATCACTAAGGTTGGGAAAGACTTCCAAGATCCCCAAGTTCAAACCCAACTCATCCCCACCATGTCAAATAACCATGTCCCTCAGTGCCACATCTTCACGGTTCTTGAATACCTCCAGGGACAGTGAATCCATCAGCTCCCTTGGCAGCCTGTTCCAATGCATTACCACTCTATTGGAGAAGGAATTTTTCCTAAAATCCAATGTGAACCTCGCCTGGTGTAACTTAAAGCCATACCTTCTCATCCTACCATTGTTACCCAGAAGAAGAGGCCAAGCCCCACCTTGCTACAACCTCCTCTCAGGCAGTTGTAGAGAGCAATAAGGTCTTCCCTGGGACTCCTCTCCAGACAGAATGATCCCAGTTCCCTCAGCTGCTCCCTACAGGATGTGTGCTCCAGACCCCTCACAGCTTCACTGCCCTTCTCTGGACATGCTCTAGAGCCTCAGTGTCTTTCTTGTAGTGAGAAACCCAACATTAAACACTGTACTACAGGTGCAGTTTCAGCAGTGCATACCAGATGGGTGTGCAGCACTCATGAACAGGTCTCATAGTTTGTAAGTGGGAGATGGAGATGCATGACTGTCCCAAAGACTGCCATGCAATGTAGATTTTACAGTCACACACCATAGGAAGCTCCCAGAGTCCCTTAAATTCAAGCTCAAGATGTGAAATTGCAACAGGCTCATAGGGGAGTCTGAGTTAACATGGCAAGAATCATAAAATCACAGAATCATGGCATAATTTGTGCAGGAAGGCACGTTTGATGGTCATCTATCCAACTGTCCTGCAATGATCAGGGACATCTGCAGACAGATCAGATTGCTCAGAGCTTTCTTAAGATAGTACCATCAGAAACCATCAGAGTTTTGCAGTTCAAAGTTCACTGATCAATACACAGGACTACAGAATAGAGGAAAATACATAAGGCCCTTCCACTTCACCAGGAGTTAACCCAGACAAGCTGGTCATCCAGTGGGTGCCCCATCTATCTTGCTTATTCAGGCATCACTATGGATGTCAGTGAAGGATTTATGCCTGAGATGAGATCATATGCAACAGATGCTTTAGGGAAGAAATGAAACTTTTTACCAAGGCCTCTATTAGGAAGAGAAAAAGCTCCTCTAACCTTTACCCCACTGCATCAACAGCTGTCACTTATTTCTGAGACTTCTGTTCAGATGCAGCACCTCCAGTATTTCAAACCCAAAGCATTTTTGCTTACAATCCCAGAGGTTCCTTCCAACCCCCACGATTCTTTGATTCTGTGAAATCTTGTTCAGCATACTAAGCAATAGCAATACCCCTGCATTTACCAGGAGGACTTGCACAAGACACAAGCACTTATCCAAATAACCAAGAGTAAATTTATGTTGCTCCCTATTACCTCAGAAGAAGAAACACACTGTTCCCATTAAAGCTCCAGTGAGTGTATTTAGCTGTGACTCAGTATCATGGGGAGAGAAAACAAAGACATACTGGGCAAAAACATACCAAATTACATTTCTGGGTTTATTTTTTTAACTTCTTGGAACTCAAAAATGCCTTCATAATTTCTGATCTGTTTTGGAACCAGCTTTCCTTTGCCCTCTGTTTTCATCCCTATTTGATTCTGAAGCCAAACTACAATAAATAAATAAATAAATAATGAAATTTCTAAGTGGGTTTTATTACTTAAAGGCGATTAGACCTTCACTTGAGGAATGCTGTTGACTGTTCTGGATTCCTTGTTTTGGCAGCAGCTTTGATGTTCTTGATGGTGGGCGAATGTGAAGGAAGACACTGCTCCCTTTCTAACAAGATAAGATGAATGCCCATCATGCCGAGCCTATTCAGCACATCTATTATCATGCCAGCTCATGTTCCTGCTCAGAACTGCACCCTGAAGATGACTCTTTTTCTCTCCACTGGCTTTATGCAGTGCCTTAGGTGACTCTGCTCATGACCTGAGCTTTCAAACTGAGTTCCTGAAGCAGGCAGCAGAAAGGCTCCCAGGGAAAGCTTCAACTTTTTGCACCCAAAAAGCTCAGAGTTAGTTCCTTGGCCAATGAACTTGGAGATTTCTCTTTGTTTTCTGCAATCTCTAGTGGGTTTTTGAATAGCTGTCAAAGGACGATTTTTATCACATAATTCTACAGGCTTCAGAAAGATCAGCATGTAGTCCAAGTATTATCTTTATAGGCAGAGGACAGAGACTAGTAGTAGGTAATCCACCTGACCTGCTTGGGACACTGAACATTATGGTGGTTTCAATCAGTTGCACAAACGTCTTCCTCTTTCCACCCTCATGAAAAGCAGCCCTGGGTACTTCAGCTACTACTTTTCAAAGACAAATATATTTTCTGTTCTAGTACTTTCCATGTCCACAGACTTTTGTTTCCTTTCGGGGCTTAAGAAGTCATTACATTATCTTGCAGTCTAATTCTCCTTTCCAATTATTCTGTGCACAAATGTGGATAGGCTTTGTTTTAAAGGATAGACCAAATAAAAGAGGAAGTCTTTAAGGAAACAGCAGGATATTGGCTTAACAATATGAAAAAGGTAATAGATTTTCACTGTTTGGAACAACACTGCAACTTTTCCAGCTTTTTCTTGTGTACTTTATCATTTGAAATTCACTGAGAAATTATTTGCCTTTGGAGAGAGTGGCCAACCTACATCAGAGCAATTTACAGTAAAGGTCCAAGGCTGTTCCTGAGTTATACCTATGTTTGAGCTATCTCTGAAGGTTGAAGAAATTCTTAGTATGAAAAAGGTTTTAAGTCAGATACATCAGTTAGTAATCCATGCCAAGGAGCATAGACTTAGACCCAGATGGTTAGATTGCCTGGAAAGTGTTTGACACAAGTCTGTTAGAAGAAGCTGCTAAGAAAATGTGGCTGAGTTTGGTATAAAGAGTGATGCCTTTTGTCCCTAGAACTTAAATAAATGACTATTGAATCTGCAGAGTGGTCAACGCACTCAAAGTGCTGTCAGAAGAACATCCTCACAGTGACAGAAAAGCCAAATTCTGGCCTATTATCTTGGTACTCCCAGGGGGAGTTCATCTCAGTTGAATGAAGCTGGGAGTTCGGGCTTCAAAGCACGACTCTCCAATGCCTGAATAAAAGGAGTATAAAAGAGCAGAAAGTGATTCATTTAGGATTCATTTAGATGAATCCATCTCTGGATATATAGCCTGGAGAAGATAGAAGCAGAATACTCTGCTTTCCTGGACTATTCTGGTCTGAATCTGGGGTGACCCCAGCAATACCACCATTACTAGCATAGACGACTCAAGACTCTGGCCAGATCCTCACAAGGAACTGTGAGGAACCATTTTCCATACCATGGCCATGACATAATGAGAACTATGTGCTATAAACTATGCCCATCCAGCATGATCTCTAAGTTAAATGCAAATTCAACACTGGGATCACGGTCACTTAGTTCTCCTCTTCATGTAGAGACAAAGACCACAGCACAAAGTGTACCACACCATTCTTTTTCTCTCCTTTGGACCTCCACTCTAGATCCCATATCATGTAGGAATTTAGTCACTCCTTTTCTCATCATTTCAGCCACCCGTGGGATTCTGAGCTTTACATCTCTCTCAATTCCTGGAAATGGTCTAAGGCCTTTCATCTACACCATATCCAAGATTAACCTAATGGCCTTCAAACCTGCAAAAGTAAAATAAAATAGAATAAACAACAAATGCTTACTCTTGAACTACGTTGTAGGTCTCTACAGCCAGCCCCCTGCACAACACTTAACCTCTATGGGTAAGCAGGCAGAGTAAGAAGTTATTATGTTCAGGAGGGGAAGAATGGGGACCACACACATCTTCCAATGAATCCTGCAGAACTTCTCAGCATCCAGGTATGAAGGGCAGGGAGCACCAGACTCTCCATGTAGTCATCTTTGTCTGTAAAGAGCTGGCAAAGTTGGGTTTTACCAGGGCGGGAGTTTACTGGCAGCAGCTACTTCTGTTTATCCAGTTCCTTGTAACCACATGAATTAGAGACTGGATCATTAGCTTCACAATGAACCAGAATGCTGATTTATTTAATGAATGTAAATGGTCTTTTGCTAGCTAATTAAATTAGGGAAATGAGAACTGCTGGTAATAAAATGGATACCAAGGAGGAAAAAAGATTCTCTACTCTAGTGACAGCTTTAATGTAGGGCTTTCCATGAGCCTGCCTCCCCACACCCTTAAACATTCCAAATTTTCTGTACTCGAGGGCAGGATTTCACTGCATGATTTGTGACCTGCCATGAGTTACAGTGCATCTGCAGAGGTCCTGAATCAAGCCAGTTGATGGACGAAGCTTTGCTCTCCAGTTGCACCTGCGTGAATCCAGATGAATCTGAGCAGAGTCCCTGAGTTACACCAGTTTAAATAGGACCATTTTCCTAATTTGTGCAATGAGCTATTAGCAATCATTTCAACTCACATCTAGCAGGAGACAGTTGACAGTACTTCAGAAATTCCCTGGGTTGAAAAGTTTCCTATTCCAAACCACCTGCTTACAGAAATACACCAATTAAACGTATTGGCCAAGTCCAGTATTTGCTAAGTCCAGTCCTGCTCTAATACTTAATCCAGAGGCAGAAAAATTGCCTTCACACTAAGGCTCACACAGATGGTCCCCAGCCATACACTATGGAAAATCTTTTCAGGATCATAAAATACTGACACCATTGTAAGAGCGAATTTTGGGTCTGTTGTTACAGTTACCATGTGCTGTATTTCAAGATAACATTGCTGAGGACCTCAGGGTGCCACAGAAACCTGAATCTCTCTCACAAAACAGTATTTGGCAAAATCTCAGCTTCCTAGGGCCAACTTCCCAGTGAATTACTTACTTCATAGATATTGCTCATCTCACAAACACCTTCTCCCACTTAACAGAGATGCAGCAGCCAGGGATTCCTTTAAGTATCATAATGGCCAGATGTTGAGCAGTAAATCTTGATAATTCCTTTCAAATGAGGCATGGGTGTGCTTAAGATAATAGAGTTCATAGAGGAAAGGCATTTATTTCCTGTCAGAGAACATAACTAAAATCCAAAGAGCCCTCTGACAGGTTTATAATCCACCTATGTATAACCATCCATGTAGGTCATATAGTAGTCAAGCCATTACTCAAGACTCCTCTTAATAAAGCAACTAAAAGATCTTTAATAGCATTCAGTAGACTATTAAGAAGCCAAGCATTAACAGAATTATCTCCCACACTGTACATCCCGAGCATCTACGAACAGATTGTTATTTTCAGCAAATAAATCAAAGACTGCAAGCTTCAGAGAAATAACTCCATCAATTAAACCATGTAAACGACCAAAGTCCTCAAATCAAATCAAACCAGCAGAAATAATTCATCACAAAAGGGCACTCCTTGCCTAGAGGTTGTGGAGGAAGTCACCGAGTCTATAACTTTTATTAATAGAAGTCTGTAAAGATTTAAGTCTACGCTTGAATTTTCAGGGCTATATATCTATATGTCAGGCATAATTTTATTTTAATTGTAAACAGTGATGATTAATACGCTTGATTAATTGCACTATCAGAGGACAGGCTGTGCAATTACAGAGTCTTTCCGACATGCACGATCCTACTCTCCATCACCAACCAAATAAAATAAACATAAATGAAATTAATCAAATGAAATGGGAAAATAGAATTTAAGCAAACGCATGCAGAATGTCAAAGACACCTCCATTCTGGATCCCTCTCAATACCAGCAAGAGAAGTGCAAAATTAAAAACTGAAAGAGATAAATGATGCATCTCTAACAAAACCAAAGGAATCTTCCTGCATGGGCTCCTCTAGCTCCTTTTGCTCTGCAGCCCAGTAGTGTGGTGCAAATACAAAATGGATAAATCCATCTTTGAGGTGTTTCAGGTCAGGCTGCAAAGCACTCGAGAGCATTACCTTTGTCCATGACTAACCCAGGACTTCATTTGCTCCCAAATCCCTTGCTCAGAGCTTTGGGTTATGCATCAGCCTGGTTCCATATGCCAACAGTGCAGTGAATTACTGCTGGAAAAGGGTTGCTTGTCCCATTCTTCCCAACTTCTTCACTCCCCAAACAATACAACATACAGGTGTTGAATGTATATGTGTACATGCATATATGTATGTATTTATTTATATTTCCCCTGGAGTGTATTCAGGGGATTGATGTACACAATTTTAGCATGTGTTCAGAAGCAGAGGCTGCAGCTCAGCAACAGTACTGGTGGTTCTCTTTTTTGTGTGTCTCTGTGTTACTTTTTCATCGCAGGAGCCAAGTGCCAGCTCATAGCCCTAATTATAAAAAAAAAGAGAGAGAGAAAGCATGAAAGAGCTCCTCAAATGCTACTCTTTCCCTGAAAGCCCATTTGCAAAGGAATACTTCTATCATCTATACTACTTGATGGCTTTGCCAGCGTCAGGAGATGCTTATTGCAAGTGTATTCAACATGCTGATTTTTTCACTTGGAATGCAGTTCATTTCTGCTGTGGAGCCCAGAAATCGTAGAGATGGGCACAGGAGCAGCCAAGTGACCATTAGAGCAATTTGACTGTGTCAAGAATAGAGTGTGCTGCAGCATGCTGGAAATGTAGAGTATCCACAACATCTGCTTTCTGTGTCCTTTGAGAGGCCCTTTGCATCTACTTCCGTGTTTGCATGTACTCACAAAGGCTGAACTGAAATCCGGAATAAAACTGTGAATGTAGAGCCAAACTGAGGGCAGATTTTGAATGTTATGGGTAGGACTCAGGGCAAGCCAAAAATTACCCTCCTGTTGATTGGTTTGGGTGTGTTTCTGAAAATAAATAAATAAATAAAAGGTCAAGTAGGAAGGATTGCAAGAGCTGCAGAAGGATGCTTCTGCACTGGGTACCAATGAACCTGCATTGCTCCAAAGATCCTAGAAAACCAGGTAGGCCAAGGATTTCTATCACTAACAACAACTTTCTGAACTGGATTGAACGATGTTTATATCTGCTAGGAAATCTGGAGTCAAACAGATTGTGTTTTTCCCACAAGAAAACCTTTGCCAAGTGATTGAAACCCAAAGCAATTGAGATCAGGTAGGGATCTCTTGGGTTCCAGGGGACATCAAGGGATTACCAGCTCTTAAATGGTATCCTCACTTGTTACCAGCATCAACGGATGTTCCTAATACTAAAGAGGAAGAAAGAAAGAAGACGAAATGAAAGGTGTTCCCTCCGGGACAAAGCATTCTCTGCTCAACTTCACAGGTGCAATTTACACTCTTCCTCCCTCTCCTTCCCATAAGCAAGATAAAGGTTTCCCTATAGCATAAAAAGAAAAAGGAAATGAAGAAATTGACTGTACTAAATTCAAGCCAATTGCTTCCGGCTCTATGTTCAACAAAGAAAGTCCAAAACACAATGGCTTTCTCTGCACTTACTGATGATGCCTCTCAGAGCCAGTTCTGCAAAGCCCAAGTGATGTACTACCTGATGGAAAAGCTATTTCCAGCCCAGGAACTGCTCCAATTTGCCGTCCAACTTGCCAACAAACCCTATCTGTGAGCTGCAGATCTTTGGACAGTTTTCCCAAAAGAAAAATCCTATGGGTAACTTAAAGCTAGAAACTGTCCCTGTGGAAGAGTTAAACAAAGGGATAGAGACAATCCAGCAAAACCACAGAGCCTCCATGACCTCATTGATAAAATAACAAAAATTGCAGGAAAGGAGAGGTTCAGAGGGAAGGGGAAGTTAGTCCCCATCTTCCCTTCCGCTGGTGAATGCCAGAAGCCAAGGCAAGCAGGAACAACAGATGGGAGGAGGGGGAATAGTGTGGGAAAGGGGTTATGGGCTCTAACTACGGAGCATTGGGTTTACCAGAGGAGGGAAGGAATGCGGAAAATGGTGGAATAAGTGGGAAGGGTTGATGGCTGATGAATGGTCCAAAGGGCACAATAACTCAGGGAAGCTGTATAAATTACAGCTGGGGAAAACACGGACCTCAAGCCAGAAAAGGGATTAAATATGGCAGTGTGTCTCCTGTTTTTTGGAGTACAACTGATAGCTTTCTCCTCCACACACTATTGTGCAGGGGAAAGGGGGCATTGATACGGTGCTGGCTGATACGGTTTGAATGCTCACTCTGAAAAATATGCTAGAAACCTCAAAAGGGCCTCTTGCATGGTGATTATCATCAGTTTAAAGCCAAGAAGCATCTACATTGTAATAACTCCAACAGCTGTCTTGCATAATTCTTCACTGTTTTCCTTATGAAACCAGATTCACAACCAAAGCTGTCCAAACTAGCATCTAACCAAAACAGGGGAAACTGAAATAGGGGAAGAAGCTGCTAGAGGAAAAAAACAAGCTCATGGAAAACTGCAGACTTGGAAAAATGCTTGTGCCACCATCACACCACAGATGAAGAGGACTGAGAGGCCATGAGAGGTGACAGGAAGAAGAAATGTCAAAAAATAAAATAAAAAAAAAAATAGAAAGAGAAGGAAAGAGGAGAGGTCTGGTTTGTGGCAACTTTTCAGAATGACTGTAGGGGCTCCCCTGTTGCTCAAGAAAAGAAAAAAAGCATTCATTTTTTTGTAAGTAAAGTTCTGATAATTTGCTCCTTGGATAGCATCCCTGAAGGCTAGCAGCCAGATTTCCCAATGGAAGGAAACTGGCATGGGAAAAATTAGGACAGCTATTAAGGGATTGCCTGAGAAGGTGGTTTATAAAACAAATTTCCCTGTGGGCAGTCCCACAGCTCTCTGTGCAATCTGGAGAAATGGGCCTCCTGAGCTCACAATTAGAAACAATATAAATGAGAAAACAATTTAGTATATGAAGAACCAGGCACCACTCCCTTCCAGTAATCTTGACGAGAATTAGTTCTGCTGCTTCAATGAAGCTAATCCAAATTTGCACCAAAGTCACTAACACAGACTTTGGACTTAATCCTTTAAAAGTATTTCCAACTGAACCCAATGATGTGTGTAGAATATATTCACAAACATCTCTTTGTGTAAATCAGATTACTTTCTGCCTCATGAGTAGCTATTATTGAACTTGAGTGATTTGCTCCCTTTGTCAACAAATTACAGTTTTCCAAAGACTGTAATTTTACACCCTGAGCATGATAAAGATCAAATATAGCCTCAATTAGGAAAAGTTGTTGTTATACATTTGTGACTTGCAATGAGATCCAACTGATAAAGGATCCTTTTCTCTGAATATGCCTCCCAAGACCTGAGAAAAGAGGTGCTCATGAACTCACTCTCAGAATAAGGTACTTTCTGGTGCTTGGCATGGGTACTGAAACCAGAAATCAAAATGACAATAGTACAGACAAACCTAAACAAAATAAAACGCATCTTCCAAATGGGCAGAGGTTGATGGAGCAGCCTTTAATTTGGAGATGTTAGGAATCCAAATCTGACCATCATGTTGTTGCTTGGTTATAACTAATGGACATGTGCATGGACCACACTTTGCCACAGAAGAAGCCAAACTTTAAAGCAACTGGTAAGTGGCTTGCCCAGGACAACAGGAGGAATCAGCAACAAAGAGACCACATTCCTGGCTATTACCAGGCAATTGATGTTCCTTTTAGCATCCCTGGCAACTATGCTGTATTACAGACAAGAAAGCTTCTCACTATGACAGCTGGCATTCATGAGATGCCTTGAATGCCCTGAAATTCCTTAGATGCTCACATTTTCCTCCCTGTTGTGTTTTTTTTTTTAACCTCATGATAAACAGGAAGATGGGCTCTGGACTTGATCTGGGAGGATATTGCAATAAGAATTGTCCAGGGCACCAGCCCAAAGGATTGTTCTGAGCCAAAAAAAAAGTGACTTCCCATCCTGTAGCCATGCAGGCAGCATCAACACGACATTCCCCTGGCCTTAGTCATTCACCACGTGCCATGCTGAGATGGTTCTGCCACCTTTGTTAACCTCAAGCAATACTTCCCCCATTCCCAGTCTTCATATAAAAGCAATCCAAGCCAAGGGTCTCCAGACCCTCTGAACAAACAGGAGATCTTTTCTAAATATGTATCAAAAAGAGGTCAACTGGGTTAAATACCATACGTGATGTGGTGGTACAAGTGAGGCTCAGGAAAGGGAAGGGAAATAAGAGCCATTCATATGGAAGGAAACAGCTTGCTGCCCGTAGGCACACGTCAAAGCAGCTCTGTTTAAAGGCATGAAGAGGTGGTGCAATTGAAGACCCTCATTTATAAAGAAGTGAGCGTTTGTTTTGACCAACACTGAGGGTTTTCAGCATGAGGGAGAGGATTTTTTCCAGCAATTTTCAGCACCTCCCTGGAGCGGGGCCATGTTTTGCTGTGCTCCATTCTCCTCCCTGCAGGAACATGGTCCTTCCCAAGCTCCTGCTGTTCCCACAATGTTATTGCAGTCACGTTCTTCTTTCCGTACTTTAAGCACGGGATTATTAAAGCACTTGCTTGGAGGCAAGAGATGAACAGTGACAGGGAGGGCTATGGGACTGTGGGCTGCAGTCCAACTTTCCAGCTAATGACTCGAGCAGAGGTGTAGCAGTTCAGGAAAGTCTGTTGGAAACTGATGCTGGAACAGCAATAGCATTTTGTTGGGAAAGCAAAAGTGTGAGATTCCCACCCTGGAGGTGTTCAAGGCCAGGCTGGATGGGGCTTTAAGCAACCTGGTCTAGAGGGAGATGTCCCTGCCTATAGCAAGGGGTTGGAATTAGGTGATCTTAAAGATCCCTTCCAACTCAAACTGTTCTATCTTTCTATGATTCTATGGTCTAGTATTGTCATATGCCCTTGGTTACTGTTTTTCTTTAGGGACTCAGATATTGCATTCAGGAAGGGCATCTGATTGCACCTAATAGGTCTGTTGATGCAGTAAGAAAGGGCACACTGACCTGAAAGTGGATGTAAAAATAACAGGGACGTCTTTAACTGCTGGAATGTATGACCTTTTTGGAAATGAAAAGTTGTTATTTTCTCTGAAAATATGCTTAGGTCAATCACAATTCTCTGTGTTCAGCTCAGAGCTTCACGATATGCCATTGATTAATAAGACCAACATGTAGGAAACAATCATCTGTTTTGCCTTCTTCGTTTCAAGTTAAAAATCTACTGGGTGGGAGGAAGTGTCTGATCTGCTCATCTGAAGAGTGGGAACAGCCTATGAATATGTTATGTGTGGTGATAAGCTGGACATGAACCAACATTGTGCCCTTGCAGCCTAGAAAGCCAACTGGCTGCCGAGAGATTTGGTGGATGTCTCCATTCCTGGAGACATTTAAAATCAAACTGGACAGGGCTCTGAGCACCTGTTGGAGCTGTATGTGTCCCTGTTCATTGCAGGGGAGTCAGAACAGATGGCCTTTAAAGGTCCTTTCCAACTCAAATGATTCTATGAGTCTATGGTTCTATGATAGGGATGGACACAGGGAGAAAAGCAGCATCACCTCTCCATTTCCTCCCTCAGGTTGTTGGTGTTTTTTGAGTGAGAATAGGTCAAGCTCAATTCAGGACCCTTTAACACAGATTTCACCTGACCATGCCCAGCAGAAACCAGTCTTAAAAGCCAATACAGCTTCAAGATCCTCACCTTACTTTTGCTGCAAGTGATGCTTCCACACACCAGGGGCAAAACTACCGTAGGCCAGCACAATCTGCAGTCTGTCGGAGCTTGATTTTCCTCTAACTGATGAACCCTTTTACCTCATCAGGCCTTATGACGTGCATCTTTGCAATTTTTGAGCCCCTGACCTACCAAAAACCTGGGAAAGCAAATGCTCCTCTCAAGGGCATTGTGACGTAGGAAGCCCAGTGGACCTTGAATGCTGGAAAAACACCACGATTTTGTGAATAATGTCTCTGTTAGCAAAGGGTACTTTGACACCGCAGTGCTCTGCCATCATCAGTGCAAAATTAACAACTCCATAAGAACAGATATTGTAGATTGGTTCCTTCAATTTCTCTTTTTCCCCTTCGAGTCCGCACTGGGGAGATTTCATTAAGTGAACATTAGGCCATGGGTGCTTGCTGCACTTGCAGCATAAAATTAGCTGGCAAGACTGAAATAAAATATCTGCTGCAACCTCTTCTGCGGGCTGCAGGACTCAGTGAGAAAATTTTAATAGAGATGCTACAGATGCTGTGGAAATAATGATTCTCCCTTGGGAATCCATGGAAGACATTGCTTGCATGCATGAGGACTAATGGAAATGATGGTTCTGTGATGAGCAGATCCCAGGTAATAAATCAGATCGGTATCTCCCCATTCTGAGGCACCAAATGACTGATTATTAGAGAAAGCAAAAACAAAAAGCTGTCCCTGGGGCAATCCCTGGTGACCCCATGGGAATGTAGGAAACTCATCTGGAAGCTTAGGAGATTTAAGACCTGAGGGTTTGAATGCTTCTGGGATCTGTTTAGGACAGATATTTAGCAACTGGATGTTCTTAGACTATACTGACCCTAAAGCCAGTTAATGCCAGACATGACCACTTACCACTTTCAGGGTATGCCCATAGGCTTGTAACCCTATCTGTCTGGGAAAGGGAATTGGACTGATGTCTTCTGAGGTCTCTTCCAGGCCAAATTTTTCAATGGTCCCATGAACGCTGAGTTTTCCAAGCTGAGTTTCTTCCCTTATGCCCTTCATGTAGACAGTGGAAACTAAGCATGTCCTCAGGGGACTAGAAAGGGAAAGAGTTTGGTGTCACACAATGCCAGCCCTCTACAGCATGACAGCAAGTCTGTGCTGACTACAGAAACAACACGAATCTATAGCCCTTTACAGCCTCAAAGGGAGCTGGATTCCTGTACTACTTATCTGCACTGCACAGACCTGAGGGCAAATTCCATCTGTGCTTCACAGGCTGCTGAGGGTCTGAATGTAAGCACCTGCAGAACCAAAGCTTCTGGGGACATGCTCTGGTATTTCATTAGGTCCCATTTTATAGGTCAAAACCAGACACAACTACCTTGCAAAAATAATGTGATACATGACATGGAAGTTTTTACACCAAAATGCACTCAGTGGGTTCACAACCTTGAAAGAAAGCTCTTGCTGTACTGGCATTGCTCATAGCAGATGTGCTATTTGGCTTTACACAGGGATTTGGTTTGGATTCTCCCCTTGATTTCCAAAGGAGAGGAATGCAGTTTGATCTCTTTTGATAGATACGCCCGTGGTAAAACCCTCCTAAAGTGGCACAGTAGGTTAAGCAAGCAGGACTTCCCAGGATGAGCTAGGCAAAGGAAAAAGCCCTTGTCCTACCACTAAATCAACATGGTGGAAAGCATCCAGCACACGCAAGACCACTTGCAGTTCTGCAGCCTTGAGGAAAATGCTGTATTTATGACTGTTATCTGGTCACCTTTGCAATACGATCATTTGATACTGAGGTATGTGTCATCATCCCAGGAATTTATTTGCTTGTAGTCAGTAGAAAGTAGTCAGTAAGAAAAATAGCTGCTGTGTATGTCAAGCACCTGATAAAGCAGAATTTTGCTGTAAAATAGGTGATAGCTCCTTTTGCTATCAATCAGTCCCTGCTTCATTACTTACCTCTTCTCAGGCAAGGAGGGAGGTGTTGCTCAATGTGAGTAACATGAAATAACCTGTAATGTGCTCAGATGTCACTAAGGGCAGAGTCAGGAAAACTCTTGTTCCAGACAATGCCTTCCAAATAAACTTTGATTTCATTAGTTTAATGAACAAGTGAATTGGCATCCTTGGTCCCAAGCCAAGTCACTCGACCCAGGCATACAAGCGTGTGTCCCTTCTTCCAGTAACCCTCAGCATGGTTCAAGCTTCAAAGCCTCCCTCTATGTTCCTTTCAGTCAGAGCAGAGTTTGGGGAATTTTCACCTTAATCCCACTTGGCATCTTCATGTCCAAGGTGTCACGAGAGCAGGGAGTGAAGATTTACAGAGCCTAACCTAGGTTATTTGGACACCATTCAAAGCAAACAAAGGGCATGAACTGCCAGCTCAATGGAGATAAAATAAGTATTCAGAAAGAGGAGTGTTTTTTATTACCCACACAGTTATATAATAGTTGGAGAAAAGTAATCAAGATATGGGGTACACCAGACCTTTTCTAGGGCTAAATTGAGAGCAAGTATCTTGCATTTAATTAGACTTGTACCAGCTAAATGACCTCGTACCTCTTGGTAGTGGTGATGCTTATGAAGGGGAAAGTTTATTTCCAAGAGATAAGGAGGCAAAAAGAGTTTCTAATGTCTACAGATGAAGGCTGAAATCATGCATGTTTCCCAGTATAGAAATGCACGTTAGACAGGTAGAGCAGCTGGTGTTGCACACAGTAGCATGATTGCACAAAATATTTTCACTGGAAATCTCTCTTACTCCCTCATTACTTTCTTTTCTTGTTCACCAACAGGGTACTACCTCAGTGTATCCTCTCATACAGCTTTACAGACTGCTAAAGAGGCATCACTATACATCTCCGTGCCTACATATTTTTTGTTCTCTGACAACCATCCTGGCATGTATATGACCTTTATTCTTCTGTTACATAAGTATTTTGCAAGTGTTCATAGTCTAACTGATGCTAAACTTTTATCTGGGCAGCGTGAACGCAGCAGTGATTTTGTATTCTGCTTTTATCAGCTGATTTCAGACTAGAAACTCAGCAGCCAGGGGCTTAGTTTGCATCTTGTGAACTTCATAAACTACAGACAGTGGGTTAGGAGAGTTCATAACCTGTTTTAGCCATGTAGGTACATACAAAGTTTACTACTAGAGAAAAAAAAAGGAAAAGGCAAAGGTTGAATGATGCAATATATAATGAGAGCAGCTATAATAAAACAGTGTTCTTGAAAAGGGCTCCTTTGGGGAGTATTTAGCTGCAGCAGGGACATGTTGGAAAGTGTAGGAAGTATTTTCACAGCAACTTTTCTCATTTTACTGGATGTCTGATCAGTCTGGAGGATTCATTACCACAGGAAAAACTCAAGAATAACTCCTACATTGTGAAAAACAGCAGGATTCAAAGCAAGATTTGATGTTTCTAAGAAGAATGAGAAATGACAAAGATTCAAGAACTTAGGAGGGCAAAGAGATCAGAGGTTTGCCGAAATGAGACAGTGAAAACTTTACAAGCATCATGCAGTATACAATGTGGTATACAACTTCCCTGCTGCAGATTCAGGCCTCTGGGCAGTCTGTTCTAGAATAATCTCTGGTTCTCCATTGGTGTGCCAAAGGGCATCAGGGTTTATTACATCATCCAGGTCACAGGAGAAGTCTGAGCCACTCTTGTAGAAGTCTATCTTGTGGAAGTCTTGTAAAAGTCTGATTCACTCTTGTAGAGCAATTCCTCTGATGGCATGGGTGGGGTTAAACCTTGTAGACCCAGAGTTCCTTAGTAGAAGAGTTAGAAGATCACAGGAGAACTTTGTGCCTGACATCTGGCTATTGACACATGCAGCTCTCCAGTGGGCTTCAAAAACTCAAGGTCTTGGTCAGCTGCTGCTACACTGAAGGCATGGTGGTGTTGGACTTGATGACCTTAGTGGTCTTCTCCAACCTTCCTCTTCTTCTGCTGGGGACCCCAGAAGTAAACACAATACTCCAGGAGGAGACAAACAAATTCAGAGTAGAGGGGCAGAATCACCTCCCTCGTCCTGCTGGTCATGCTTCTCTTGATGCAACCAAAGTTATGGTCGGCCTTATGGGCTGCAGGTGTATGTTGCTGGCTCATGTTGAGTCTTTCATCAACTGACACTGCGAGATCCTTCTCCTCAGGTCTGCTCTCAATCCATTCTCTACCCAATCAGAATTTGTTCATGAGATTACCCAAACTCAGGTGCTGGACCTTGCACTTGGCCTTGTTGAACTCCATGAGGTTGGCATGTGTCTCCCTCTCAAGCCTGTCCAGGTCCCTCTGGATAGTATCCCTTCCCAACTGAACCACTCAGCTTTGTGTAATCTGCAAACTTGCTGAGGGTGCACTCAATCCCATTGTCCATGTTGCCTACAAAAAAGTTAAATAACACTAGTCCCAACACTTGTCATCAGTCACCACTTGGACACTGAGCCATTGACAGCAACTCTCTGAGTGCAACCATCTAAACCAATTCCTTAGCCAGTGAGCCTTGTCTGCCCATCAAATCCATTTTTCTCCAACTTGAACAAGCAATGATAAATGATTCTTACCTCTGATTCAACCTTAATGATTTATCATTCTGTAGGATGTGCTGTAACCCTGTTAATGGTATTTAAGAAATCACAGGGATAATCTGTGCTCTCTCCAGTGGTCTCCAGGACTTCAGAGAATTATACGTCCTCTTTGAGAGGAACATGTGCTCTCTGAGAGAAACCAGACATCCTCTGCCATCAGCAGTGCATCCCCCAGGGACATCCCACTTACCACTGAGACCTTCAGACATTTTGCAAGCTACAAATAACACAGCTTCAAGCTGGAAGATCCCCTTCTATTTAACCAGAGCTGGTGGTTTCTCAGAGATACGTGTATTCCCAGTGCATCTGGAAAGATGTGTAATTACCCTTGAGTAATTTTTCCCAAGGGCATCTGAGGAAGTATAACACAATTCCATCTATCATTTCCATCCTTTGGGCAAATTCCCACATATTTCAAAGAGAAGAAAAGAAAACAAAAAGAGTGGATATGATTTCTTTAATGAAACTGCAGAAGTGCAGTTCTTCCTGGGAATCATATTATAAGTCCCTTCCTGATGGAAATGTGGCTGGTGAGTAGGTACTTCAAGTTAAAGGAAAAAAAAACACAGATCGGAAGTCTAATCACATTTAAACCATATGTGCAGCATATGTCAGCAGTTACAGAGAGCTTTAGAAAAAAAAACAAAAACAAGCAACATCAAAGGGATTTTAAAAAGACCAAAATTTTGATCTCTCAATTTCTGTCCATTAGGGAAAAGTCATGGGGAAAGTCATTATTTTTGTCCTGTGAATAATTTTGCTAGAGAAAAGTGGCCAGCAGTCCCTACATTAGGAAAGAAAACCACCAAAGTCTGTCCTTCCTGGGAACCTGCAGGTCCCAGCACACACTGACTCAGTCTTTTCACAAGCCACAGCTCTGTTTTAAAGCTCTTTCCCACCTTTGAAGAATGGCTTTATTCAAGAGTGGCACCATGGGGCTCTGTGTTTCCTGCCTCCCCCAGTTTCAGTGTAACATGCACATTGTTTGGTCTTGCAAGGGCATATGGCCTCTCCATCAACAGTCAAGAATAAAAACTCATGGTGGGCAGCAGGAGTTAACATGGGCGCTTTCCCTTTTCATTTATAAACATATTTTACAATGCTTCAGCATGCAGGTTGGTCATAACACACCCTTCATGACCACAATCCTCATCTTTATTGATGCTGAGTGTTTTTATTGTTGGGAGTTGAGAGGTCTTGAGATGAAAAACAGAACTGTTGTGCTCAGTCCTGCACAAACACAGTTGAAAGGAGCCCAAATAGAGGTCTAAAGGCAATCTGCAAAGCTAGGTGGGAGAAATCTTTCTTTGGCTCCTGTCTTAGCAATCAGCACATGCCAGCTATGTCTGGAAGCCATCCTTGGCTGTAAGGGTCAGGGCTGTGCTCTGAGAGAGCTTTTGCAGTGCTCAGACTAACAATGGCCCAAGCAGGAGATGCACAGGGAGATCTCAGCTCTCCCATCAAAATGAGAGGAACACAGAATTTCAGATATTGAAAGGAAAAGCTCTAGAGAGCTTCAAGTCCAATTCTCCTGCTAAAGCAGGTTGTCTACAGTAGGTCGCACAGGTAGGCATCCAGACAGATCTCTTTCCAGAGAAATAAACTCCACAACCTCTCTCTGGGCAGCCTGTTCCAGTGCTTTGGCACTGTAAAGTTTTTCCACATATTTTTGTGGAACTTCCTATGTTCAATTTTTCAGTCATTGCACCTTGTGCTATCATTGCACATCACTGGTAAGAGTCTGGCCTTGTCCAGTTGCCTCCCACACTTTAGATATTCATAAACATTGATCAGATCCCCTCCCAGTTGTCTCTAGGTTGTAAAGTCCTGGGTCTCTCAGCCTTTCCTTGTAAGATGTGCTCCAGGCCCGATATCATCTTTGTTACCTCTGCTGGTCTCTTTCTAGGAGATTGCTGTCTTTTTTGAACTAAAGAGCCCAGAAATTAACAGAATACTCCAGATAAGACCTCACCAGAACGGACTAGACAAGGAGGATCACCTTTTTTGACAAGCTGGCCATGTTCTTTTAATGCACCCCAGGATCCTGTTGGCCTTCTTAACCACCAGGGCACACTGCTGGCTCATAGGTTCATAGGTTCATAAGGTTGGAAAGGACCTACAAGATCATCTAGTCCAACCATCCTCCTCTCACTATCCCTACCCAACTACTAATGACCAACCTATTCCCCACCGGGATCCCTAGATCCTTCTCTGCAGAGTTCCTTTCCAGCAGATCATCCCCTCACCTGAACCGATGTATGCAATTATTTCTCCCCACGTGCAGGAGTCCATGCTTTCTCTTCTTAACCTCTCTATTCCACTCTCCAGTCTGTCCAGGTCTTGTTGGTTAGCAGCACAGACTTCTGATGCATCATTCACTCCTCCCAGCTTTGATTCACCTGCAAACTTGCTGAGGGTGGACTCTATTCCTTCATCCAGGTCACTAATGAAGATGTTGAACTGGACTCAGCACAAACCCCTGTGGAACATCATTAGTTACAGCTGCCAACTAAACTCTGAACCACTGATCACTATTCTCTGAGCTCTGCCAGTCAGCCAGTTCTCAACCCAGCTTACCATTCACTCACACTTTCTAAGCTTCATTACAAGGATGCATCTCCCCCATTCTCCAAGACCTTTGAAAGATGATAGAGGATGTTTCAGCAGTCACCTCTACCAGCTCCCTCAGCACATGTAGGTGCGTTCCACCAGGGCCCATGCATTTGTGTGCATTGATTTTGGCTAGATGGTCTCTGACCATATTCCACTTCACCAAAGGGAAGTCATTCATTCCAGACTCTCTCACCTCCAGGGTCCAGGATTAACAAAGAGCTGTCCATGTAGTAAAGACAGAAGCAGAGAAAACACTCAGGACCTCTGACTTCTCAGCATTCCATTACTCAGCTCATTTAGTAACAGACCCACATTTTCCCTAGTTTTCCTTGTTGACATCCTTAAAAAAACCCTTCTTGTTAACCTTTACCTCTTTTGCCAGATTAAATTCCTAGTGGGCCTTAGCCTTTCTTACTACATCCCTGCAGGCCCTGACAACATTCCAATATTCTTCCCAAGTGAACACACTGGAGCATTTTCCCACATTTTCTGGTTCTTCTTATTCCATTTATGCTTTTTTTGTGAGGTTCCTTTCTCCACACAGGTATTCTGCCACCTTTCCCTGATTTCTCACCCTTAGAAATTCATCGATCTTGAGTTTGGAAGAAGTTGGTGTTTGAGTATCAATTTACTGCTTTCCCATGCAGAAGGCAGAACACCTTTCATAGCAGAGTCCTGTGGTAGAACAGAAGGGAGTGAAATGGTGATGTGCCAACACCAAGGTGTTAAAAGCTCAGCAGGAAATCCCTGGGGAATCTGGTCCTACAGGATGGTGCAATCAAGTGAGCTCACACATAACTCTTTTTCCACCCACTCGTTCCCACCATATGGCTTTGCTGGGCCAGTTGCAGTGGTTTAAGAGCTGGAAAACAGTAAATAGAATCACAGAATCATTCAATCGTTAGGGTTGGAAAAGACCACTAAGATCATTGAGTCCAACCCCAACCCATCCCCACCGTGCCCACTAACCATGTCGCTCAGTACCACATCTCCATCATACTTGAAAGGTGACTCCATCACCTCCCTGGGCAGCCCGTGCCAAAGCACCACCATTCCTTCTGAGAACAAATTTTTCCTGTTATCCAACTTGAAACATTGTGGAAAGGAGCTGGTGGAGAAGCCCAGTTAGTGAAGATGAGGCAGCAATGTGGAACTTCTGTAAATGCACACAACTGCACGTGTGCATGTACATGTGTGGGTATGTATGCTGCAGAACCACTGTGAAGGGCACATTGGGGGATGGGATGGGGGGGGGGGTCACTGGTGCAAGCAGGATGGGTAGACAACAGAACTTGGCTTCTCAGACAACCCTGAACCCCTGGGACACTTCATGGATCCCATGACCTGACCTCTCTGCTGCTCTGCTGGGTGGAGATTCAAGATGGAGTTCCTAAAGGCACTTACTGTTGTAGAACACAGCAGTTTGAGAAGTTGAAGAGTGCAAGATGAACTTGGGGTGCAAGATGAACCTGTGGTCTCTGTAGAAACACCATTCCTTGGACATGACTATGGCCACGGACAAATAGTAGCCCTGATTATGGAATTACCGTGTGAAGACTGACTGAAAGAAGGAAGAACATGTGAATTTTGCATAAGAATCATAGAATCACGCAATCAGAATATCCACAGTTGGAAAGAACCCACAGGCACCATCGAGTCCAACTCCTTGCTCTACATAGGACCACCCAAAACAGACATTCCGGAGACTATTGGCAATGTTTGCAGCTTTACTCAATGGCAGAGGGGTGCAGGGGGAGGGTATTGGATTTCCAAGCAGAAGAGAGCTGTGAGTAGCCCTTTCTCATGTGGCACACCATTTTTCTTGTTCAATGAGGGTTGAATATGAATTTACCCTGATATCCCCTAACATATATTTACATGCCGAATTCCTATACAACACACATCACTGAGGCTGATTATTGCCTCACATGACCCTCATCTTTGCTCCTCTCCAGTACCAAGTTATAGTAGGTGCAACTAAGTGTCAAGATCTTCTGCAGCACAAAATAAGAATTTAGAGAGTCTAGCTTTTTTCTGCTGCTTTTTTCATGGCTCTTCGGACAGCCTTCAGGTTGAGAAGCCACTCAGAAATTTCTCTGACATCTACCAACTCTTTTAGGCAGGATAACCCAATAAAAATATTTGTAAATTCAAGCTTGCAGGAGTCCAGAAGGAAACGTGAACTATCCTTTAATTTGTACTATGACTTGTCCCTAGTACTATGCCCTTAATCTTTTGTGTTCCAGAAGTGCCAACTCATCATGACATTTTATTTTAAGACTGCACTGGAGTCATGTGATATCTGCAAATATTTACCTTCAGTTAGAAAATAAAATCTATTTCATTCACTGAAAGCTACTGGACAAAAGTTGAAAGAAAACTCAAGGTTCAAGATCTAGGAGGTGTGATGGTCATATATTCTTAAGAAAAAAAGTTCTTTTGTAACCACAAGCTCAGTGCAGTTGGGAAGCTGATCACCCTTTAATTCTTGACATGGAAGTCTGCAGATAGAAGTTCAAACAAGCCCAAGGAAAATGAGTCAAAGGTAATGGCTGTGTTTTACACTGGTCCTGTAAAGTCCTTTGCCCTGTTTGAACCTGAAAAATAAGAGCAGGTAATGCCATGTGATCACTTCATGTGTAGAACCTTAAGCAAGGGATTAGGGCTGTGCATATTTGCTGGTGTGAATGGAGCAAGAAAGAGAGATTAAATTTAGCTGGCTATTAGGCACAATTTCCTGCAAGTGAAGACAATTAGGCAGTGGAACTGTTTTGCCTAGTGAAGTAATTACTGCACAAACACTGGATGGACGCAAGCCAAGATTAGATAAGTATAGTGGAAAATGTAGTACAAGGTCTCTTCTGATGAGCCCAGAGGGGCTGCCTTTGTTGGAAGTGTGCCCAGCCAAGCAGTTGGATGAAATTTTCCCTGAAAACTTCTTGAGACAAAGAGGGCTTTGCTGGGGTTGGGACTGCAGGATGGTCAGGGCAGAGACCAATACATCACCTGCCACAAAAGCCTGTGAAAGTCAACCTAAGGAGCTTAGGAAATGAAAGTAGAAGAGAATCAATCAAATAGTTGCATAGAGTTGCACTCTATGCTTCATCTGCCTGATGGATGTTTTTGAGTCAAAATGGAAGTATCTATAGGAACTACAGATAGCAGAGGGATTTCCTGGCAATCCAGGAGTACCTCTTATAACTCTTTGCCCACCTTTTCCCTTAGCTCCTGGGGTGAAAACAAAGCCACTTCATGAGGCATGATGAAGATATTTATTTGCTGGAGAAGTATCACTATCCAGGCAGGTCAGGGAAGTGGCGGAGTCACCTTCTCTGGGGGTGATAAAGAACCATGAATATGAAGCACTGACTGATATGGTTTAGTGGGCACAGTGGTGGTGGGTCAACAGTTGGACTCGACGATCTTAACAGTCTTTTCCATCCTCAATAATTCAATGTCATACTTCTATGACATTGATTTCCACCCTGAATCCTCTCCAAAACGTACTTTTTCTCCACTATGCAATACATGGTAATTCATTCTCCTGTAAGCAGGTAGAGGGGATGGGAGACAGTCTCTGTCTCACTGACAGACAAGGCATCATCTCAGGAGAAATCCAAACATGATTCTGTATCTGAACTGAAGTCAGAGGAAAAAGGCAGCCTGGTGACACATAGGTCACTTTGGGTTGGAAGCAGCCTTGAGGTTGACAACCTCAGAGGTTGCCCCAGCTTTAAAGAACTGGACAAGAAAGAGATTGTGAGACAGGAGGACATCCGGGTTGTACGGGAAGGATGGGAACAGAACCGTGCTCAAACTGTGTCTTGGTTTTATCTGCCCAGATACTGTCATTAATGCAATACATTGTCAAGTGCTTTAAAATGGAAATTAGGCCACTTCATCAAACTGCTGCTTTTCCCAAAGGCCCATTTACCCACACTGTGTATAGGAAAACTTCTGTGTTTATTTTTCCTCCTCTTTAAAAAGGTGTGAACTTTTCCAGGGAGGGGATAGAAGGGCAATCATCCCACCACCACCACCATCCCCACTCCTGTTTTTAGGAAAACTCCTTCAATGTGGAAAAGTCTGCAGCTGTGCAAACATGACAAAGGATGCTGAGCAGTCCAGGAGGCAGTGTGTTTTGCTCCACCTTACCTTCATTCCTTTGTGATGACACAGTGTTAGGAAGCAAATGAGCTAAAATCCAGAAGTGTCTAGGGCCATAACCATGGTTTCCTAAAGCCAAACCAAATGACACCTGTTAAGTATGATACAGCTCCTTGTGTCTGAGAGATCTTCACCTTCCTTGCCTCTCAGCTCTACTAGAATGTGAACCAGACTTGCCCCATTCTGATATGGTGTAAACCAGGGGAGCACTTGGAGATGCTCTATTGTCATGGTTTTGCTGAGTTTGGCATTAGTTTATTTGAAGAAGAGTGCACTGTGAAACAAGTCATAAGCCAACACACTACACTGCTCTGTTGTTGTACTTTGTCATCTGAAGACTTGCATATGGGTGAAAACAAATCTGAGGAATGGAGCTGCATTTGGACAACCTTCAGGTTATCTTGAAGAAGGCTTATGTCTCCATTAATAGCATTGGCTGTGCATCACATCTGACCCAGAATGCTCTCGGTCATAATCATATTACTCCCTTTCTCTTCCACCCCAAATTTGGAAAAAGATAGAGAAGTCCTATCATTCCCTATTGGTGCAATCATGCACCATTCTTGGGATTTTCAATGGCTCTTCTGAGCAGAATCAAGTCAGAGCAGCTCGTACAGTGTATTCAGTGTATTCAGTGACGCCCTAGGAATGTGATCTAGTCTCACATCTGCTGTTTCTTTTGCTCTTAACTATGGCTCATTCAGACATTTCAGAGACATTTTTACCACGATCCTAAATTTCTTTCCTGGCTACTAGCCTGCTTTTGACCTTCTTCCTGTGAAACAGATGTTTGCCTCTTGAATCCATTAGTCCCAGCTGTTTCAGAGGCTGGAACTGTTCAGTTTGTCTGTGTTGACTTTCTGCTGGTGTACCTCCCTTGAAGTCAGTGATGTTGCTACTCTTCAAACCTGTAAGAAAAGTATTTTTTTTTTCTGGGGAGTTAAATCAGATTGAACATCCTAGTACATCCCAGTGCATTCTAGAGGCTTGCTGACCACCCCTGGTCCTCTCTCCTGCACATGACCCTGTCATCTCCTGTCTCAGATACCCACTGGGATCTACAGGATTGATCCAAGGGACATCCTCACATCCTCAGTCACCTCCTTTCTGTGGCTTCTAAAATTCTCCTGTGCCCCAGCTCATCATGTAACCTATTACCCTGCGTAGAGGAAAGGAATCTACAAGACATCAAATTGTTCTTCAAGTTAAAGCCTCTCCATCTGCCTGTGATTTGGTTCCCTTGTATGACACAGAATTTAAGCTGCTTATGTGCCCCTCTGGGACACAGCAATGCCTTGGCTAGGAACCTCTGTAGCAAAACTGAGAAGCCAAGGTTATGTATGTTTCAAAACATTGCAAAGTCATGCTGAAACTTTGTAGGAGGAAATGCTGTGGCCACTGTTCATCAGTGTTGCCTGCATGCTTGCATGTGGCTAATTTACAACCTGATGAGGCTTGATCAGGCAAGTCAGGAGAGTTCATGACGTGAACAGCTACCTTGGCATGCATAGGCTGTGATGAATAATTAACAGAGTTGTAATATCAAACTGCCCTAGGAAGGGTGGAGAGGAGCAGGGCAAGAAAGAGAATAACAGGCTTATTAAAAAAAATACAAATGTTTTCATAGAATCACAGAGAATCAAGGCTTTCTGACTTAGACTCTTCGCTCAGGCTCTATCTGTTCTGCTCATCTCTAATCCAACAGAAAGCACATCTCTCCTCCCAGGGCTCAGATACAATTAAAGAGAGGGACAGAAGGGCTCCTGGTGACATGCTTTGCAGAGTATTCAGCACTGTCTACAGATGTCCAGAAGACACAACAAGGAGGTAGAGGGATCCCCAGGCACCTAAATTCCTGTTTATTGAGAGGATCAAATGCTTCCTTCATTCCTCAAGTGTGTTTTTGTCCTGGAGCTGAAGTTCATGTCAAGATACGGCAGGAGGAGCTTATTAAACATAACTGTGAAAGGCTATTGGCATGAGAGAAATGCCCTCTGTCCAAGCCAAAGCCAGTGAGTTGAATATTTTGCCACTGTATGCACCATGTCTTCATTCTGCTGACTCAGAATCAGATTTCCCACCCAAGGAGCAGTGCTCATGAACCATTACAGAGCAGTGTGTGCACCCCTGGTGAAGGGACTGCTATGATTTGGAGAACCCCAAAGCTTCCAGAAGTGCTTGTTGCAGGATGGGAGAAGACCAGTGTGGTCATACCCTCTCAGAGGCCCACCTTGGCTTTGTTTTCTTTTTCTTGTACTCTGGGACACTTCTGCAGTTGGTCATGGCCATATTTTAACCTCCTGATATGACTTCTTTTGCCTTGATTAATGTATTCAAAGTGAAACCAAAACTCCAGAAGCAGCACAGACAGCAGCTCATTTTCCTTGCTCTGCTTGTGATGTTAAGTGGATTAACTTGATAGGTTGAAGGTTGGACTTGATCTTAATGGTCTTAACAAGACTGTGATTCTATGATTCTGACTCCTTCCACCTCCAGGATAGTCAGAGGTAGGTGTTTTCCTACCAACCATTCCCAATCCTGCTTACATTTCACAGATGGCTTCCTAAGGCTGGTTTGTACAAGGTGTACCCCTAAGTAGGATTTGGGGTAGGAAACATGCAAAGGAGATGGTAATTCTGTAGACATACACATAAGAAAGAATCACAGAATTGTAGGGGTTGGAAGGGACCTCCAGAGATCATCGAGTCCAACCCCCCTGCCAAAGCAGCTCCCAGCCCAGGGTGCACAGGTAGGTGTCCAGGTGGGTCTTGAATGTCTCCAGAGAAGGAGACTCCACCACCTCTCTATGCAGCTCCAGTGCTCCATCACTGCACTGGGAAGAAATTCCTACGCACATTTGTGCAGAACTTCCTATGCCTCAGTTTGTGACCATTTTCCCTTGTCCTATTTCCACACACTTCTGAGAAGGGTCCAGCCTCATCCCTTTGCCTCCTGCACCTTAGATATTTATAGATGTGGATCAGATCCCCTCTAAGTCTTCTTTTTTTGAGGCTGAACAGCCCCAGGTATCTCAG
The DNA here is from genome assembly GCF_038088225.1 of Cyrtonyx montezumae. Taxonomy (NCBI): domain Eukaryota; kingdom Metazoa; phylum Chordata; class Aves; order Galliformes; family Odontophoridae; genus Cyrtonyx; species Cyrtonyx montezumae. Next base: position 752,587 of record NW_027071848.1, read on the forward strand.
CCTCCCCTCATAAGGGAGCTGTTCCACGCCCTTTACAATCTTTGTAGCCCTCTGCTGGACTCTTTCCAGGAGATCCCTGTCTATTTTGTACTAGGGAGCCCAGAACTGGACACAGTACTCCAAGTGAGGCCTCACCGGGGCAGAGTAGAGGGGGAGGATCACCTCCCTCGACCTGCTGGCCGTGCTCTTTTTAATGCACCCCTTCTTGGCCACCAAGGCACCCTGCTGGCTCATGGCCAACCTGTCATCCACCAGGACAGCCAGGTGCCTCTCCTCAGAGAAGGAGTTGGGGTAGAGATGGAAAAATGCATAAGGGATTACTACTAAGCATGTGGGTTATTACTAAAGGCCGAGTGAGATACTTGCCCCAGGAAGGAGGAAACACCAATCTAGCTGATATGTTGAATTTGTGTTTAAAGAAGGATGGGTTCCACCAAAGAGGACTTCCACTAAACTTAGTCCTGGCAGCCCAGCAAGACGTCCCTTCCTTCTTAGAATTATAGACTCACTAAGGCTGAAAGACCTCTAAGATCATCACATTCAACCATGAACCACCACCAACATGGCCTCTAAGCCATGTCCCTCTTCTCACGCTTCTCAGAGCTGCTCACTTCACTTGATGGCTTCAGATACAGCTTGACTGTTGATATTTTGAGCCCCAGGGATGCAACTGAACAGCCAGCCCATGGTAGGTCTTGGCAGAGGAGACAGATTCCTTGGTTTGGGTGTTGACCACAAGTTCATCCTCACATACCGGGAGCTGTAACTACTCATGGAGTCAGAGCTGCCACTGGGCACCACATTGGGAATAAAGGAGGAACTGCCACTTGTGTTCTGTTTGCAAGACAAACGCAAACAAAGATGTTTTCTTTTAAAACCACAAAACTCTGTGGTTTCCTAAGAACGTTTTGCACTTCCCCTAACATTCCCTGTTCTTTTCTTACCCCTTTTCTGGCTCATGATGTGCTATTCCTTGCCCTGTGGACTTTCCCTCATCAAGTTTCACAAAAAAATGCTGGGGCAAAACATACTCCCAACACACTGAGGGCATGCCAGATGTGTACACTGGCTTTCAGGGAACATGCATGGAGAAAAGCCCAATGAACAGGGGATATACATCATTCAGTCCAGCCTGCTACTGTTTCAGGTTCAGAACTATCAGTAAAGCATCTCTTACAGACCTGTGCACTAAGGGGTAAAAGAGCTTTAGCTCTCCACCTTGTCTTTCTATCCAACTCATCCCATTTCCATCACTGTTCTCCACTATCTTCTCCATCCAGATGTAGGAAGAACTGGGGAGATCTGAGGCGAGAACAGCCACAATGCCAACAGGTCAGCAGAAGAGAGGTGAAGGATTTGAGCTGGGAAGAAAGGATATCTGCTAGCAGGTCTTTCTGGTGGATCCCATCCCTCCATGCATTCCTCTGTCACATCATGGCAGGGACACATCTTTGGCACATTCTGGGTTGCCCTCAACCAGTGACACATCCACTGGGACAACTTGATGCATTCATGACTTACACAGACATTAAACCAGATCCATGCAGAGACAGTGGGAGCTGTGGGAATGAAAATACATGGAGAGTTAGGGAGGATAGAAATAGAAGGCCATTAAGTCACTGTTTATTGCAGAAACCGGAGAACTGCATGCAGCAGCCTCTCACTTGGCACTGAGGCACCTTAATCCTACTAGCTGGGACCAAGCAAAACCTGGTCTCAGTGTGATGAGGTAGAGAATCATCCAGGTCTAGACTTCACAGACAGCTTCAATCACAAAGCAGCTCAAAAATAGAGCTGAGAAATGAAACCCTGTCCAAAACCTGGTTCCAGAGCCAAGCCACAGCCTGGCCAGAACGCAGCTCCCATGGACCTGGGCACCCCACAACCTCCTCAGCTCTGTCTTACACATACATATTGGGTAACATTTTCCCTAACTGATTTCTTCAAGTTCTATTGTTACGTGAGAGAAAGAAAAATTATTTGGTGTTCCTCTTTCTTCCCTAGACCCTACCTCTCCCCCTCTCCTACATCAACCCTTGTTGTTTCCAGAGCTCCAAATGTGTGTCTTTTCCCCCAGCACCTTTATGTAAACCAACACCAATCCCAGCAAGCTGCTCCAATTGCTTAAGGAGGTTAGCTTGCCAAGATGAAATTTCAGAAATTCAGCCCAGAGAGGAATAGAAAGGGCAGCAGAAATTCCCCAGGGGTAGGGACTGAAAAGGGGCAGGGGAGATCCTCAAGCACAGGGTTGGAGGGCATCCCACCATACAACTTCACTCAGCCAGCAGCCATCAGTTTTGTTCAGGACCTTGGATGCAGTCCCTCAGCCATCATTCTTATGCTGGGAATTGACATATTCTCTCTGTAATGCAGTCCCCTACACTGCAGGCTGATTGTACCCAATAAAATCCCATTGAGAAGTGAAGAAATTAAATCCCAAATCCAAACCCTGAAGTTAATCAGAGAAAGACTTTTAACCCTGTCAACACTTTAACAGGCTCTAGAACCTTCACTAGGGACCTCTCAGCTGCAATTGAATTTATGGGGAAGATATTCAGTTGCTCCAAGGACAGCACAGATAGATAGATACAGAGATAAATGGAGGGAGGAATGGAAGGAGGAAGCAAGTGATAGCACGAGCAGTTGTGATTTCATTTATATTCAGCTGTATAAATCAGAGTCTGCAAGAGTAAAAGGCTTCACTAATCTATACAGCTCCACATGTGTAAAAGTGTTATGAGAAAGACTGGAAATGTCTAAATCCAAGGCCTTGTTTTTCTTTAGAAAAATTCAATCCATTTATTAGGAAAATTGCAAATATGAGAAGAGTCATAGCTGACCCTTCCCAGACCAAAAGGAAATTTGTCTTGTTTGGGCATGGAGACAGCTTCAAATATGAGAGTTGAAATGACGCACCACCAAATGCTGGAACAGGTGGAGGTTTTTCACTTCAAACTGAAATAAGGAGAGAAGTAGGATCAATATGCCTCTCAGGTAAAACACTGCAAAAGAAGTGTAGAGTTTTCCCCTGCCTCCTGTGTTTCTTTGTGCTTTTCACCAGCAAATACTGTTTAAACAGCAAAGTTTATCTAAAATGCTCTACAAAATCCACCTTTATTATTGTAACGAAGAAAACTGAGACAAGGAGCGACAAAGCCTTAAGTTATGCCAGCTGATTCAGGCATTTTGGCTGGAGAAAAAACTTCTTTTTCAGCATAGAAGAGTCCAATCATAGAATCACAGAATCATTAAGGTTGGAAAAGACATCTAAGATCTCCAAGCCCAACTCTAACCCATTCCCACCATGCCCACTAACCATGACCCTCAGTGCTACATCCCCATGGTTCTTCAACATCTTCAGGGACGGTGACTCCACCACCTCCCTGAGCAGCTTGTGCAAATGCATTACCTCTCATTCAAAGAAATATTTTCCCAGTATCCAAGCTGAACCTCTCCTGGTGCAACTTGAGGCCATTCATTGCCCCTTGTTCCTATTGAACTCCAATCTTTTAGCCAAACTGAATTCCAGTTCAGTTTGGGAGCATCTTGGTGCTCTAGAGATGAATGAGATCTGTTACATAGTCCATGAGCTCTCACCTCCAATGGTTTTAGGGATGAGTGGAGGTGACAACACACCACAGAAGCATAAGTCATTAACACATTTTAGCAGGTCACATATGCACTGTTCTTTATGTGTGTGCTGATGTGCCATGTTCTGTTCTGTCAATGCCTGCAAAATCTTTGAGGTTTTGAGGAATCCTTTGGGGATCAGTTCAACAGATGCACTCACTGCATATATTGACTTAGTGAGCAGGGAAGAGACTTAAGCTCACACTTAAGGGAAATGTAGGCATAAATAGATCCCAAAGTTGTAATAATCTGTGTTTTAATGTAATTCTGGTATTACATTATTAGTGGTGTTAATATTTGCTCCAAAACTTAGGAGATCTCTGTATCTGCAGAGTAACACAGGGTGATAACTTCATGTTTCTGTTTCAATTCCTCCCTCCTTAAACACACAGTTACACATGGCTGTGAGCTGCAGGCTGCACACTTCAGACTGAAGGTACCACTGTTATTTCGCTTACAAATTTCCATCCATACTCTCTGATTTTATTCCATCTCAGCAGCTGGGTTAATACTGAAGGATCTGAACAGCAAGGGGTTAAAGCTTGGGACTGGGAGAGTTCTAAGCCTGGCAAGCCAAAGCAACCTCTTCTTTCTGCACGCCTTCCCATGGCTTTATTGTCTGAGTCAGCCAGGCTCTTGGTTCCATCTGCAAGTTTTTATTATTCCAAGAATAATCATTTGACTAACAGAGACCTTTCCCTGCAGACAGAGGGAAGGAAAACCAACCCAAATTGATATTGCAGATATCCAAGGGTTAGTTTGGATTGAGTCTAAATTCAAAGCGCTTTTTACAAAAATGTAAGCACATAACTGTATAACTGTAAGAGAAGAAACAGAGTCAGACTTTCAGCCTGGTAGCTGACAACTTATTTGGGTTAGGTCCTTGGGAAGTGATGGAAAGGATGCCTATGAGAGAGGCACCTACAGCATCCAATTCCCATGGTTGTTGTGAGGCCTGAAAGGGCTGAATGAGTCTTTGCGTCTTGAATAGAAGTGTCATAAAAGGACGTCTGAAAATGGCTTTTTTGCCCCAATTCCTCATCTCTCTGGTGAGAGTCATCATCAACACAGCCATGCACAGAAGAGATAGTGAACCAGTTACTATGGCAATCAATTGACAAGAGTGCCCGAGACTGATAATGAGAGCTGTCCTGGACAGAGAAACACTTTCTCTTTGTGTTTGCTGACCAGGTTGGTTTCTTTCTCTGCACAAGGTCAGCATTCACCCGGAGCAGCAGTGGTGCATGGCCAGACTTAGTGTCATCCCATCAGAAAGTAAAGCACGTGCCCAAAGCCCAGTGATTCTGAAAAGTCTGTTTTTCCTGCAAAAACTCCCAAGAATTAAATCTTCCCTGCAGCAGTCTATAATGCTGAGGTTCTCAGTACTTGATCTCATGTTGTTATAGTTACTATGACCCCTACACATAACCCACAAACCACAGTTACTTTCCAGAAGGGATTCAGATGTATTTCTACACTCCTCCAAGAATGGCGATTTCTGCTCCTTCAGTGAAGTCAAGGAGGATGGCATTTAATTTCCCTCCAGTTTTAAAGTATGTGACTGTGCAAAACTTGACATTCTGTTTCTAAATCTGTAATCCATCTTCCCCATCTCCTCTCTACCCCTGAAGTTGGATGACATTACAGAAGGGGTTGCATTTTGTGGAGATCCTTGATTTTGGCTGTGATGGGTCCAATAGAAGAGCACATTCTTGTCTCCCAGGCTTTTCATGCCATATCCTCCTTCTCTTATCTCATATCACCTGAAGATCCTCCTCACACTGCTGTCATGGTGGCACCATGTAAGTAAACAGATGCTGGCACTGCAAATTGCTTAACATGGGGAAAGTATTTCTGTTATGTGCCTTTGCAGACATTGAACAATTTTACTCCTCTCCCAGATGTACCCTCAGAAAGTCAGAATGTGTTTTTCATTGGTCCTTTACATGGCTGCAGGTTGTTGTAGGCTGAATTCAGCAGTGGGGCAAGAGTCGGCCCCACTTATTTATTATTTTTATTTATTCTTTATTATTATTTATTTATAATAAATAAAAGTGTGGGCCAGTCTTAGGGGGATCTGTAACCAAGATGGGAGAGTGAAGTGCCCAAAACTCAGAGGGTGAAATGATCTGCATGACTTCAGACTGCTCACTTTGCTTCACTGCAAAAGGCTGAGATTTTCCAAGACGTATTTATACTTGTACGTCTCTTTTATTAGGAAACACACACTCAGATACCCTCAGATAGCTTGGAAAACCTCTTCTGTTAGTGCTAAGCTTTATCACTTTTAATGTGTTTTGATGGAAATTGAAGTGCAAAATATCACTGAAGTCACTTCTGGTGGAAACAATGAGCCACCTTCTACTCACTATCACAGGCATCACAGAATGACATGAAGATGCCCTGAGCTATGTGTTGAGTTTCTTCCATATCCAAATCTGTGGACCAGTGTTTTGAATATGGGTAGCCCATTGGTCTAAATACCATCACTGCTTTCTGCTCTTTTCTATGTTTCCTGGGATGACTCAGTTTTAGAACTTGCAATCTGTGGCTCAGGAGAAAATTCTCTGCTAAAAATGGTGTCACAAAATGGGAATCTGTTTGGAATAAAAAGCCCATCTTCAGAGAAGACATGGCCTGAAAATCAAGTCTAAGCAAAGTGTAGTCTACCAGTTTTACCAGCTTGCCGCTCATGCCAACCAGTGCATCTGTATGTTGGCTGTGCAAGACATTACTCAGAAGCTTGGGCTACCCTTTGAAGCACAAGCAATAAAAAACAGTCAAGCAAATCAACAGGAGAGGAAATCATGTGGCAGCACTCTGGTCTGACCATGGCTTTATCGATTATGCCCTGTAGAGTACTTGGGCAATTCAATATATTTCACTGATTTTCCTAAATTCAGACTCTAAGATATATATATTTTGGTAACTGTCAATTAGTTTCTCTCATTTCTGAGTGTACATTTAGTTATTGACTCTTCCTGTAACAAACTGTGACTGAAGAGGTCTCCAGAGATGTGCTCTAGGAGAGTCAGTCCTATATCAGTTGTAAATGATTTCATCCTCTGTTATCCTATTCCAACCCTGGTTGGGCCCATTATTTTAGCTGTTAAGAAATGAACGCGATATGAAATTGATATAAACATTGGCCTTAAGGATTCACAAAAGGGAATGAACTCCCTGAGCACAGAAAGATTCAAGGACTCCCACATGGACTGTAACAGCAATCTCAGATAGAAGCCATAACGCCAATCAAGCCTGGTTCACTATTTCCACTCCCCAAGAGTTTACATGGTTATTTAGAGCAAAGAAAGCCTCATAATATCTGAAGCATGAGATCCTCAAGACCCATTTGAAATGTCATTCTATTTTGTAGTGGTTTAAGTGACAAAACCAAGAACGTTGCAATGGCTATTGAGATTTGTCTGTCTCTGGAAGGACTCTATACAATGAACTACTAAAAAGTTGTGCTGGAAGACATTCACAGTTAAACCAGATTTAATATTTTTAGGTGTTAACAAAAGAGAGTTAATTTAAGGTGATTAATAATTCCTTGAGGTAGCTAACTTCCCCGGTGCAGCTTGGTGAGGCATACAGACATCACTGTCTCAGTGGGTGTTGAGGTTGCATCACAATCAGCACTGGGAAGCAAAGATTTGGTCTGCAAAGTGAGTCAGCTGCCTCTGAAACTCAACACCTGTGTTTGTGTAGCTGAATTTTGACTAGGCTGCCTATGTTGACCAGAGACTCAGCTAGTGCTAAGCACTGATTGACCTTTGAGGTGGCATCTGTTGGCCTACACATCTGCTTGGGATCAGATGTTGTGACACAAAACCAATTTATTCCTGTGCTCTAAGACCATCAGAAGAGCCCAGCCAGCACCTTACAAAGATTTTAGGCAGCAAATGTGTTTTCATTCATTAACGTGGGAGCTTAGACACATATCCCACCCGCAGACACCCAGATGTAGGTGTTAACTTCAAACAGAATTCCATCCCTTACATCCTCTCTATTATCAGTGTTTTCTGCTTTGGAATATTTTTAATAAACATCTCATCAAGCATCCTAAAAATTAAATGAAAACAGGTTGTTCCTGTGCTGAGATACAGATATTTTGGAGCTCCAAATTTAGGTGATGGACAGGAACGACCCAGAAAAGTCACATCAGATATTACTGAATGAAATGTCATGAATTTATCTCATCTAAGGCAGAAGGAGAATTTGCATTTCCCACTAGAGAAGCTTCAACTTCCCTGCGTGAGAGACAGAGGAAAACTCAGATTTTAAGTCAAAGGAGACCAAACTCATGAGTGGTGGAAAGCAAAATATGAAGGTAGGACTTGTGTATGAAGTCTGGCTGGGATGGGGTTAATTCTCTTCATAGCACCTGTCGTGTAGATGTGTTTTAGATTATGACCAAAGCACTGATGATAGCGTGGTAGTGCTTTTATTGCTGCTGAATGGTGCTTGCACAGCATCATGGCTTTCTCTGTTTCTCACTATATCTCTGAAGTGAATAGAATGAGAGGGAACACAGCCATGTAGACAAGCCTAACAAATAAAAGAGATAGTCCATGCCATCTAATGTCATGCTCAGCAATAAGAATGGTTTTCCCTCTTTTTAGTGGCATGAGACACATAGTGGAGGGGCTTTAGTGAAGTTAGCCATCTTAGAGATTGGCTATACACTGATCTATCTATGGAAGACAGTAAGTGATTGCCTTTACATCCATTATTTTACTTTCTTTCTTTCTTTCTTCCTCCACTTCTCTTTCTCTTGTTTATTTATTTTTATTATATTATTATTTCATCCTACAAGTTTTCTTGCTTTTACTCTTCCTTTCTTCTTCTCCTCGTCTCTGGAGAGTATTGGGAGTACTTCTCCTCCCAGTACTGGAGGAGACAGTAAACACTTAAAGTCCACCCAACCCCAATACCTCCATGGGCAGGTACACCTCCCATAGCCCAGTGCCCAAAGCCCCATCCAGACTGGCCTCGAGCACTGCAGGAGGTGGGGCACCCACATCTTCTCTGAGCAGTCTCTGCTAGGGCCTTATTGCCTTCACTGGCAATAATTTCTACCTTACATCTGATCTAAAACTCCCCTCTGTCACCCCTTGTCCTACCACCACACCCCTGACATAGACACCCTCTCAGCCCAGGATACAGTTGGTTTTCTGGGCTGCAAGTACACATTCTTGGCTTATGTTCAATTTTTAATCAACAGACAATCCCATGTCCTCCCCAGAGCTTCTCACAACTCATTCCTCACCTGGTCTGTATTCGTGATTGGGACTGACTCAACTCAGATGCAAGAGGTTACACTTGATTTTGTTAAACCTCATAAGGTTTCTTGCCTTGCCTTCCCTTCCCTTTCCTTCTTCATAAATAAAACATATAAATAATGTTGACTCCATGTACAAGAGGAATAAGGGCTTCTGTGAACAATGGGAAAACAACATCTGAGCAGATCGTCCATGGCGAATTTTACTGCAGCTTGCAGCAATCTCTGCCTATCTGTGATTTGCTGTTATGCACCAAAACGAGTTGCAGAGAAGGGAAAAAATAATACATTTTATTGATAGAACATCTGAAATGAGGCCCCAGCTTACAAGGCAGTTGTGAAGGTGAAAGCTGGGAACACCGAGGATGAAAGCAGAAATAACAAGCAAAAGAATATGCTGGGTGACACAGAATTGGGCAGACACGATGTTGAGGTGCATAGCCTTATCACTGCTGGCATTTGTCTCCCTCGTGGATTTACAAGGGGTCACCAGATGGTCACACGCAAAAACAGATGGACCTCATGATTATCAGCAAAAGGCACAAACAGAAGCTCTGCTGGATGTGAAAGTCTATAGCCAGGCTGAAGGGCAGCAGCAATTGTGAATTACTTATTGGAAAGATGACAAACACATTAAAGCCCAAGGGAAATTGGGGTGACACTGGAGCTAAATTTGATCCTGCAATGTTAAAAGGCAAGTCTATGAGATAGACAGAGAAGATAATGCTTGGAGAATGTTTCAGGCCATTAATTTGGAATGATAAAGAAATCTCAGCAGAGACCAGATGGGAAATATTTAAGGAAGTAATAGAGAACGCAGTAGGGAACTTATTGGGAGGCCTAAGCAAACAAGGAGGAGCTGGACAAACATCAAAACAAGAACATTAGAGACAAAGTACAAACAGAGCCAAGGATTGTGGGAGAGCAGAAATAAAAGCACAAATCAAAGCAGAAGAAAACATCCACAGGCTGAGCAAGTAAATTCTTTCAGGGTATAGAAAGCCTCATTAACTAAGAGAAACTCCAGGAAAACGAGGTGTGTAGCAGAGATGGGAAAAGATATTCCATAGGAGCACCACTGGGGCTGTGGAGCATCGAGAGGAGTCCTGGTGGACTGTGAATGATGAGAAGGTGGGTCCTCCAAAAGAGTATTTTTCTCATCACTCTTGCTGGACACCATCATGCCAGACCACAGTCAAGAACGTAGCTTACACAACAAACATGGTGTCTATCCTGAGACAGAGAAGAAATAGGGAAGACTATATAGTAACAAAAATTTTTCCATCCTAGCAGTGTGTCCTAGCACTGTTTGATATCACCCTGTGCCTAAGAAAATGAGGCAAACTGATATAAAACAGTGCACTTGTTACTGTCATCAATGAAACTAGAAAGACATAGAGAAGTGGAAAAAATCATGGTGGAATGAATTACTGACTGAGGTAAATTACATAGAAAGCAATGGGTGAAAAATGCTTAGGTGTGGGAGCTAGTTAGATCAAATACTGATGTACTGACTGTGTGTAGAAAAAGAGAGAAGGTGGCAATTAAATTTGGTCTGAGGACACATTCTGGGAGAAACATCGTAGAAATGAACAAAAAATACATGTTCCAGTTCCAAGTATTGTAACTGTAATTGCTCTGTGAAGAATTGAGAGAAGGAAGAAAGTTAAGCAACCCCTTCAAGTCTGTTTCAAGTCTGCACAGAATAACGGCCAACATTTCCTCACCATCCCATACAGTGTAGTAACAATTCAGGTTGAAATGAATCTCATGGCAGCGTGCACCATGCCATTAAGACACCAAACAACTGGTGGACACGTTGAATTCGGTGGTGATGGTCTTTACACATTGTAAAATTTCTTTTGTGAATGGAAATTTCCCATAAATGCCAAGGTGACTCTGCAGGAGAAAGGCCAGCAGCTGGAGAGATAGGAATGCAAGAAGAGAACAAATATATGTATTTGTATTCCTTAGGAAGTGTGAGCGAACCTGAAACCCTACTCTAGGAAGAGTTTTTAAAGACAAATCTGCTAATGTTGTGGCACAGAAAGCCAGTGTCAGAGAATAAAGGAAACACTGGTGTTATCACAGAGCTGTATCAGCCCAAGAAACGGATAGCATTGCCATCTATATTGAATCATGGAATCATTAAGGTTGAAAAAGGCCACTAAGATCATCCAGTCAACCCATCACCATTATGCTCACTAAATCATGTCCCTCAGAACCCTGAAATGAACCCTGAGGAGACAATCACCAATGTGAGAAGGCACTAAGACTCTGCTACCATGTGTTAAACTTGCAAAATAGTAAAGATATTTCTTCTCTTGTTGGGATTGATGCCTATCTTTGCTAGATATGGGAACTGCTTCCTTCAATAGCATGAGGTATCTTCACCTAAAGTAAGAAATAATCAATTTGTAGTCAGCAAGGATGAGAAACGAGCATCCAAGAAGCTGCAGTCCATGAGGCTTTTCACCCTCATTGCAGTGTTCAAAGGACAGAAAAAAACAAAAAGCCAAGAAGATAGACCTGTTCTTCCAAGGTCCCACCACATAAGTCAGAGCTTCTCCGTGCTCCCAAGCTGTGTGTATAGCCTGTTTTATGCATCACTTGGAATCGTAGAATCGTTTGAGTTGGAAAAGATCTTTAAAGGTGATCTAGTTCAACTTCCATTCAGTGAACAGGGACACCCACAGCTCCATCAGGTGCTTAGAGACCCAACCAGCCTGAGCTTGAGTGTCTCCACCTCCCTCTGCAACTTATTCCACTGCTTCACCACCCTTACCACAGAAAACTTTTTCTTTATATCCAATCTAAATCTCATGCTTTTTAGTTTAAAACCATTTCCCCTTGTTCTATCACAACAGACCCTGCAGAAGAGTCTGTCTCCTTCTTCCTTTCTTCTTTTCTGCCTCCTACATAACTGTTGGCCAACAGTGGGGCTCAAGTGTAATTAATTTTCAACAAATTTTGTAAAACTAGGCTTCCCCCAGGAAGCCTAGGGCTCAGCTATTCACGTATTCACCCTCAGTAACATCTCAAACCATAAACAACTCGGACAATAGACTCCAGCATCCTCACTGCAGCACTCAGTGGGAGGAGGTTATCAGCAGGGATAGCAGCAACATTTCTGTATAGTTCAGAGGAAAAAGTAATCAGTTGAGAGAGCCAGCTCGGTTGGAAATTCAACCTCTTTACAGCTGGCGTGCACAAATACGGGTTTTTACCTTAGCAGGAATAATATGCACAAACCCCATTGGCCCAGAAAAGAGGCACTTCTGGTATTTAAACATCGAAGCACTGCTGATTCTCGTGAATGTGCCTCCCAGTAAAACAGAGCTGCCTTATCTCCCTAGCTTTTTTATCTCAAGGTACCTCGGGTGCCTTCATTACTTCATACAAAAGCACAGCTTTTCTCTCCCAGGGAGCCCATGTTTTGCAGCACACCTCCCTGGCATTCTCTGAGTCATCAGTAGGTTTCAGAGGAAACAGTGGGCTGCAGGTGTGGGATTTAAGGGTCAGGTGAGCTCCTGGGAGGCTTTGCTGCAGGCAGAAGGGCAGAGTAAGAGTAAAGGGGAATAAAAGGAGGAAACACACTAAACAGATATGATTTTGCACACAGATAAGAAAATAATGACATCTCTGAGTGGATCAGCAGAAATTTCTAGGCTACTGTATCTATTCCTTGCTAGCTTTATTTCACTGATGCAGACAGAAAACATCACATTTCCTTCTATAATATCTTTCTGCACCATTTTTTTTTATCCCTTTGTCTGTGTTCCAGAGGCAGGTTCAGCTTACCTAGCTCTTTTCCTGCCCCAGTGTTTACATTCCCATATGCATTCAGGTAGAGCGACAATGTCTTCATTGTGTTGGCCAGCCAACAACCCTCCCTCTTCCATCCTCCACGCTTACATCTTGAAGAGGATGGATGAAAGGAAACTAACACCCTAAGCTAAGAACTCAGGAGGGGAAATGGGGGCACATTTCCTTGCTGCACAGTGTTATGGGATTAGCATCTTATTTCTGAAGATCCTCAAGTCATACTGGCCAAGGCTGATGTGAAACAAGGTCAATGCCAGCAATTTCAGCTACACATAAAGTCCTGAGCACTTGTTTCTGAAGGACTCTAAGGGTGGAGACAGGCTGTCTCCATGTGTCTTTCTGGGTTGAAGAAGACCATTTTCTGATTTTTCCATTCAACCTCAAGCACAGGTTGCCCAGAGCAGCTGTGGATGCCACAAACCTGGAGGTGCCCAAGGCCAGGTTGAATGGGACCCTGGGCAACCTGATCTGGTGGCAACCAGACCATGGCAGGATTCTTCACAGCTGTTAAAAAGCTTCAAGATGGTGTAAATCTTCTAAGTACTGCTCGCAACCATCTGCTTGCTTCGTTATGAGCCTGTCCTTGAGTTCACGAGGCTGCTGCATATTGACAGGTGTGTATTTTGGAAGGACAGCATGAACAAACAGCCAATGGATCAATGCGAGCTGGTGCAAACTTGCTGAGATAAAATATTGGCTTCATTTGTTAAACTTTAATGACCAACCTGCCTGACAAAGCCAAGAATGCAACAGCTCCCATCTCTCCAGGCATGCTTAGCTATTGGGTAATTACACTTGAAGCTCACTGAACGTTGCTTCTTTCAAAATATTTTCTTGCTGCTGACTTAAAAACGCATGTAATTAAACCTCAGAGGAACACATCCCAAATTTACCGTCTGGTTGGGATGACAATGCACCAGGCTTCGCAGTACCAGAAGTATCAGCTGCCCACCAGGAGATGCAAACCCACGTGCACACATCCTTTGGGAACGCAGCAATGAAGGAAGGCAGCAGCCTAATCAGAGCAGCTATTAAAGCAGGAAAAGATGCATATGTCGTCTTGTCTGTGGTACATACCATGCTCAGTTGCCATAGCAATGGACATTATAGGTAGCTTCAGAGGAGGGAGAGAGTGATTAGCAGATCAGATATGGGAGAAGACTGTGCTGTAGCCTCTGCAGTCAGAGTATTTTCATTAAGATCAGAAGAAATGAGATCTAGATATTAGGGAGTAGATATTTTCATTCTTTTCCTAATCTAACTTTAGAGGTATCAGCAACAAGGGCTTCTCTCACTTCCTTCACCAGGCAATCCCAGAGATGAAAGTCTTTGCTTTTAAGAAGAATTTTCTGGAATTTGGCCTCCTGTTTTCTTTATTCCGCATTATTTAGTGTTTAACCTTCTCAAGTGACAAGCAAAAGCACCCTAAGTCAATGTTTTCTTTTGAAATTTGGCCTCTCAAAGGCTAATTTCATCAGGTAGTGATTTGTGCTTTGGGCTAAAAACTTGCTTCCAAAGCTTCTGTGCATGGGTGAATTACATTCTTCAAGTTAAAAGAAGAATAAAAGCTTTCATAGCTGTTTTAGCTTAGAATGAGATAAGCTGAAAAAGGAAATGAACAGACAAAAAGTTGCTTTTTATTGAGCCTAAAGTTATTTTGCTTTCTTATCCTGGTTCTTGAACAAAACATTGCCCATGTGGTCACTTTGCCTTGCCTTTATGAATCAAATATTTTAAGCCTGTTAGCTGGTATCACCTTACTTTCAGAAAAGGGTTTTTGCCACTTGATATGAAGTTCCTACATGTTTCATGAATATCAGAAACAAGAGAAGGATGAATTGGTTAAATGCACATTAATGAGAAGATAACATCTTGCCCATTATGCAAGGCAGCAATTGCTTACTGGCCTTACAGCTGGCCAGCCACCGACATTACATTTTGACCTTCACTGGACAAAACCAATTGGGGGAACTGAGAGTTCCAGTATAAATGTGTCGGGATCTAGGAAACCAGATTTTGTTGCTTATTTTGGTTTTAGAGTGGTATACACCAAAAAAAAAAAAAAAAAAAGTGTGCTAACAATTTTCTCCAGTAACAGCATTTAAAAATAGTAAAATGTTGTCTATTTTTTATGTTTTTTCCATGACACGTGTCACTGCAGGGCTTATTTCAGCAAAGTGCTTGTACCCACACACTTAACAAAGGTCACAGGTGCAGAGTGAAACTCATAATGTTCTGGAGAAGTGAAGTAAATGGAACTTTATCACATGCAAAACATTAAGTAAGAATTGAAGAGTTTTCTGGGGTGAAAACTAAACGTAAAGTTTAGACTTCCTTGGATAACCTCCAACCTAAATTGTTCTTTCAGTTTGCATCTGGAGAGTTGCCCTTATTGTCCACGTGTGTAGTATGCAGCTCTTAGCTTATTCATTGTTACTTCTCCTCCTGTCAATATAAATGAGTCTCATTTTCCACACTAAGAGGATGTTCAGATCTCTGATCATCTGATAAAAGGCGTCTTCCCATACTTCAACATTGTTTTAGGAGACAAGAGTGTTCTGCTCCTGTGCTTGATGTCAGAATGCATTTCCTAGACTTTTTCAGTATGGATTAACAGGATAAGTACCAGACACAAAGCTCAGCTTCCATTTTCCAAGATTTCCAGTTTCTTGAAGGGATTCTGATTCTAATCACTTAGAATTGATAAGATGGGAGGTAACAGCCACAGGTTGCACCAGGTTCTGATCAGATATCAGGAAAAATTTATTCTCTGGAAGAGTGGTAATGTACTTTCACAGGCTTCCCACAGAGGTGGTGGGATTCATCCCTGCGTCATCCCTGGATCATCCCTGCATCATCCCTGGAATGGTGATGTGGCAGTGAGGAATGTGGTTAATGGGCATGGTGGAAATGGGGACAGATTGGACTTGGAGATCTTAGAGGTCTTTTCCAACTTTAATGATATCATGATTCTATGATTCTGTGAATTATGGGAACTATAGGTGCAGAATCCTCTGAGGATCTGACAACACAAAGACCTGAAACAGAGTGAGAACACCTGCATGGCATCAGAAGGATGCCAACACCCCTTCAGTCTACATAATGATTCGCTGAAAACAGCACAAAGCTGTTCAAAAATAAACAGAGAAAAAAATATCCCTATGCTTTACTTTCTTTGTTGTATGATCCTATGAACCATGATGACTCCAGGTAGAATTGAACCAAACAAAGAAGAGGATGTACTTTTCATGAACAGAATTAACTTAGTCAACAAATCAGTCAACAAATCAGTCAACAAATAGCCTTGAAGAAACAGGTCTTGAAAACATGACAGGGACCACATATTGCCCCAAGGCCTAACCATGACTGATGGCAGAAAGATCTCAGGACACATTGATTTCATACCAGTAAATCTTAGTATTTATTAACTCAAGAGCTAAATATTGACTAACGTCAAAGAGAAGCCAATATCTGCAGTGAGAGACTGAAAATAGAAAGGAGGTGAACAGTCCAGTGAGCAGCTCTCTGGGAAACAACCACACACTTCCCAGGAGCACCTAATACAGTCAGATAAAAAACTCGACACTTCTGTTGAGCAGGCAATTTGGGCTCCACAGCATCTGAAGGGTGGGTTTGTGGTGTTGCAGGGGTGCAGTTCTAAGCTCCTTACAGTACTCTCTACAAGGATGGGAAACGTTCCTACAGCTGTTGGGTAGGCCTACCTCTCTTGCATGTTGCCAGTAGGAACTGTTGGTGGTTGTTCAGTTCTACTGCAGGTGACATTTTTGATAATCTCTTGCAAGAGCTAAATTCATCCACAAGTAATGCTGGCTGCTGGTTTGGGTGCTTCCTGTTGAGAAATACCTTCAAGCGCAACCAAGCTTGGATAGCTTCCTAAACGATCTGTTCTTTGTGTCAAATTACTGGGCCCATGAAGATGCTTAGAGACTGGAGCACTTCTGTTAAGGAATTGGGCTGAGAGCTGGGAGTGTTCAGCCCGGAGAAGAGAATGCTCTGGAGAGACCTCACAGCGTTCTTCTGGTGCCTAATGGGGCTACAGAAGAGCTGGGGATGGACTCTTCATGGAGATGTAGGGATAGGACAAGGGAGAATTGTCAGAAACTAAAAGAGGGTAAGTTTAAATTAGCCATAAGAACGACATTTTTTCACCATGAAGTGGTGAGGTTCTGGCACAGGTCACCTGGAGAAGGTGTGGGTGTCCCATCCCTGTCAGTGCTCAAGGACAGACAGAATGAAGCCTTGGGCACTTAGTCTACGGGAGATGTCCCTGAACATAGCAGGGGTTGGGACTGTGTGGGTTTAGAGGTTCCTTCCAACCCAAACCATCTGTGATTCTACAATTCTACATTCTACAATTCTATGATCTACCTCAGCCACAAAGGAGAAGGTTCATGAGCAGTGCCTTTCACAGCAGAAAGATCAGAGCTAAGAACTGCAGGGCATGCTGGCTTTCTCCGAGTTTGCTGTATGAGATAAGAGGAAGGAAAATGAGATTTCAGAGGGGGATTCAAATATCATGGGGCAAAACGTCAACATTAGCTTTTCTTACCAATCCATCTTATGTCATCTTAATTCACTCTTGAACTCCTTTCCTGGCATGTATCTACTGGAATTTATACAGGAAGAAGTCAGAATTACTCAGATATCTCTCCTTTGGCTTTCGATTTTTCTGGATTTTATCATGTCAAATGAGTAATGATTTCATCAAACACTGAGAAAAAAGAAACTGAGTTGGTGTCCTCTGGGAGCACATGGTCAGATCCAGGCTCAACATGACCCTGGTTGAACTGACTTAGGAATGATGCCTTATCATCTCCAGAGTTGAATCATAGAATGGCTTAGGTTGGAAGGGACCTTAAAGATCATCCAGTTCAAACCCCACCACCATGAGCTGGTTGCCACCCTCCAGATCAGGCTGCCCAGGGCCCCATCCAACCTGGCCTCAAATTAGGCTGAGCTGGAAGCATTTTGGTGGAGCTACTTTCATCTGCTTTCCCAAATCAAAGACAGGAGTGTAACCCATGGCCAGTGCCTAGAACACCAGGCGAAGTCCTACTACCATCTAGTGCTTCATGACCTCAGGTGAATCCATTTCTTCTTTCATCCCATCATAGTGTACTTAGTCAGTTATCTTTCTGAGATAGCTGGGGAAATTTGTAACAACACAGAATGGTGGACTTTGCTTAGGAAGGATCAGCTCTGAGGACAACATAACTCTTGAGAAAATATGATTTTCCTTGAAGAAAATGTGGCAAATAGAAACGGTGATGGGAAACACTACCTTGAGCTTAAACGCCCTGTAAAAATGAATTTTGTATTATCACGATAATTAATTTGGTTTGATCTGCTGTAGGGAGCATCCCTTTATGGACAGTCCAAGGCACTTTGCAATGAAGAGTTTCTTGGTACTGCAAAGGACCACACCAGCACCAAGTGTCACTTTGCTATCCATCTCTACTAATGCTAACCCCTACCCACAGATCACCCATACTGCCCATTGCCACCCCTTTGAGTTTATGAACATCTATTAACATTCGAAGTTCAAGACAGAACACCGCTCAGTTCATTACTGTTTCATCTGAGCAACAGACTTTCTGAGCACTCAGTCTTCCCATGTCCAGCAGCTACAGCAAAGCAATCGGCTTCAAATAGAGAGCAAAAAATTGAAGTCAAACTCACCAGACCTGGCAGTGCTGGAGTTTGTCTCAGCTATAGGATTTAATTCCCAGTTCCCCCAGCCTCAAACTGGCATTTTCCTTTACTGAGGCCAACACTGAGATGGCGAAAACCCATTGAAAGGAACAGAAAAATGAACGAAATGGAAAATTAAACAAAAGCTTTCAGCTGAGCAACTTCCCCTACCCAGAGCTATAAAAATCAACGGTGCAGAGACCTTGGGGAATGGATCCTGCCAGCAGAATGCACATGGCTGGAACACCGCTGCCAACTTCAGAGAGAAAATCATAACCCAGATGAAGGGGTTTTCCCAAGGTTTTCCCACAAAGCAGTTTGGTACAGCTGAGCCCTGAGCACAGATTTCCTCTGTCCTCCCCTTGGCAGAGTGGTCACAACCTGATGGAGTCCCAAACTCCCTATCTCAGCAACACACTGGTGTCACTGAATGGGGCTGAGCAACCTTTTGTTTTTGGTATGGGCCATGTGATGTGTTTCAAAGCCCCAGCATTACTCAGAATAAACACAAGAGCCTGGTGGTGCCTTTTCATCCCAAACTTGTTAAGAAATAAGTTAGCAAACAGCTTGGGACCTTCCACGGGTCACACCTAGGGTGAGGTGTGTGTTGCAGCCAGCCACAACATGAGTCCTCTGTGACTCACGATCTCAAGGTCTCCTTCCCTTTGTCCAAACATTGTCACAGCACCACAACAAGAAGTAGTTTCCCATTCTTTTCTCCGGTATCACAACTCAAATGGGGGCCAGCCACCTCTGGGCCATTAAACCCAATCATCAAGAAACTCTGCTCACCCTACAGGAAATGAATCCAGACTCTCTGCTCTCCAGGCTGTGGGGTTTTGCCTTCTTTGTTCTGCTTTATCACATTTGAAGGGTTTCTTAGCTCCAGACTTCTGCAGCAACTGGTGCTGAGCCAGGAGCAGCACACCTCAAGCCAACACCCACAGTCCCCCAAATCAGGGAGCTGAGTTTACTCAAGCTGACCTCCAAGATTATCTCATCCTTCTGTCACCATAACACCACCATGACCCCTTACAGAATCAAAGAAGCATTAAGGTTGGAAATGACCTCCAAGATCATCTGGTCCTACTGTCAGCCCGACACCACCATGCCTACTAACCGTGTCTCAGTATCCTGGAGTGCTGGGTGTCAGATGTGTGGGAATAGGACCCTCTCCTGTGAAGGTGATACTTAGGGACATGGTTTACTGGGCGCGGGTGACAGGCTGATGGTTGGACTGGATGATCTGAGAGGTCATTCCCAACTTTAATGATTCTATGAATACAGGTCAGGAGAAAGAGGAGAGGGGAATTCTGAAGTTGGCCCACAAAGGCAACGGGGCTATAAATGATGGTCCTTTGTGGAGCCACGAGTCGGACTCAGTGAACCTCATGGGTCCCTTCCAACTTGGGATATTCTGATTCTATGGTAAGGGATTTTACCCAGGGGGTGAAAAGCCAGCTTGAAACATACACATTGCCTTTTTCTCCAAAAAGGGAAAACAGCCGTATTTCTTTAGTGGGGTCAGGCAAAAAGCCCCATTCGTTTTGAGGGGTCACTCCACAATTAAGTTCACAAAGGAATAAAGGGAGGGGGGGGGGGGGGGGGGTGTTCTATCAGGAGTCGCCCAGCAGAGCGCAAGTCCTGCCTCCTTCCTCCTCCTCCTCCTCCTCCTCCTCCCAGATGTTCCCTTGTGTGCAGCCATCTGTTGAGTTCCCTCCTCCCTCCTTCTGCGGGGAAGGGGCAGCCCGCCTGCCCGGCCAGCTGCACTCCTCGGCGGCGGCGGAGGAGCAAGAGGAGGAGGAGGAGGAGGAGGAGGAGGAGGAGGAGGAGGGAGGAAGGAGCCTCCCGGCCCCCAGGCTGTGCTGCTGCCGGCACCCCGCCGTGGGAACAGGCACTGCATGCCCGTAGGAGTGGGAACCGACCCCGGTCCCGGTGAGTGCCGCCTGCATCCTCTCACCACGCAGAGCTGAGGGGTGGGGGGAGAATCACCCATCCCAAATTCCCTATTTTTTGGGGGGGGGGAGGGAGGGAGTAGGGAGGGCTGAGCCGCCCCGGGGAGGTGGGGCTGCGCTGCGCCGGGAGGGGGGAGATGGATGGGGACCCTCCCCTCCCCCACCCGCAATGTCTCCGAGTGGGGAAACTTTTGAGGTGCGTTGAGTTGTGGGTTTTTTTTTTTGTTTGTTTGTTTGGTTGGTTGGTTTTTTTTTTGCCACGCGTGGGATCTCAGCGACGCGGCGGTGCGGGGTCATCTGCTCCAAAAAGCGGAGAGGGGATGGGGGGTGGGATGGGGGTGGAACCACAGAGCCCTGGGCTGGGGGCAAAGCACTTTTTCCCTACTACGACCATCCCCAAGGGGGGAGGTCGGGATGTACGCCCCCCCCCCCACCCTCATCCCCCCTCCCCAAGCCCTGCTTGCTTCCTCCCTACTCCTCCCTCCGTTCAATGGTGGCTGCGGAGCGCTCGGAATTGCCACGGCTGCAAAGTAATCCGAGCAGCAGCTGGAGGCTGCGCACCGCCTCCTGTGCCCGGCTTCAGCTCTTCGGTTTCACACAGGGCTCCCTGTCTCCCCTCCTCTTCCCCCCTTCTCTCCCCTCCTAGCACCGAGAGATTTTCTTTTTTTCATCCAGTATATATTTTTTTATTTTATTTTTTATTTTTTGGCTGGGTTCTTAAGCTGTAGAGGCTCGCAGGAGTCGCATAAAGGTAAGGGGAAAATAAAAGAAGGGGGGAAAAAGAGAAGGCAAAGCTCAGAGGATGGGTGAGGAGAGTGCAGAGGGTGCTGGAAAGATAAGGGAAAAAAAGCTCCCGCCTGGGAATTTCCCATGGCTCTAAGTGGATTAAGCTGGAGGGGAAGGTGTGTTTGGGGAGGGGGTAGGGAGAAGCAGCGCTGGGTTTGTAGTGTGGTTCTCTTGGAAGAAAAGAAAAAAGAAAGAAAAAAGGGGGGAAAAAAAAAGAAGGAAAAAGGAAATGGAAAAAAAGAAAAAGAAAAATGGAAGAAGGAAAAAAAAGACGAAGGAAAAAAAGACAAAGGATAAAAAGAAAGGGAAAAAAGAAAGAAGAAAAGAAAGAAAGAGAAATGGGAAAAAAAGAGAGGAAGGGAAAAAAGAAAGAAGCAAAGAAGAGAAATGGGAAAAATGAAAGAGAAAGAAAGGGAAAAAAAAGAAGAAAAGTGGAAAAAAAAAAGGAAAGAAATGAAAAAGAAAGAAAAAGCAGCTGCCGGTTGTGACTTTTGAAGCAGGAGGTCAGAAAGCACGGGGCTCCCTTGATAACGCACACACCCTGTAAACTTTTCAGCAGCACCATGGAAACTTCTTATTAATGCTGCAGTCATTAAGAGACACAGAGGCCGGCAGATTTATTAGTGCAGCCGACCACAACACATGTCAGCCCTCCCGAAACAAAGAGCTCCTCTGCCTGGGATGGGAGGGAAGCCCTGGGATGGAGAGAGGGGTTCAGGTCATGGGGAAGTGGCATTGCCTCCGTTAACTGGCGTTCCCCATTGCAGTCAGCAGAGCCCTGATGCAATTTGTTGGCAGCGGAGGTATTTGGAGCCTGGGGAGGTACACGGTTGGATGAGGTGGTACTCCAGTTGGTTGGATGAGATGATCTGAGAGGTCTTCTCCAGTCTTAATGATTCTGTGATTCATCGAATGGGATTGTCTTAGGGGTCTTTTCCAACCCTTGTGATTCTATGGTCAGTTGGGTGGGCTTATCTTAGGGATCTTCTCCGTCCTTAATGATTCTGTGATTGGTTGGACAAGGTGATCTTAGAGGTCTTCTCCAACCTTAAGGGTTCTATGATTGGTTGAATGCAGTGACCTCAGAGGTCTTTTCCAACCGTAATGGCTTTACGAGTCTGTGAACCGAGCTGTTGGTGTTGGTCGCGGCAGCTTCGAGACGGAGGATTTCCCCGGGTGCCTGCCATGCTAAATCAGCTGCTGTCAGCCTGAATGAGAGCATTCACTGAACATACAGTAGGAAACTTGTCTCTTGTGGACACTGTGCCATTGCTCTGCAGAAAGCAGCCGGTGCCCATTGCCGGCATCGCGCTGAAATATCGCATTGATCGGCACTGCCGCGCTCCATCGGAGGCACACGAGGTTTGATTGCAGTGCACGGGTGCTGGGGATAGGGAAGCTTAGAGTGATGGCAATGCTCTAAGGGATGGCAATGCTCTAAGGGTACACCATCCCTGGGAAGATTGACAGAGTTCAACTTGGCTGCCTGCTCTGGGCAGCCCCGCGGTGCCAAAGCAAAGCGAGTCCGGCGGGTAACGTCACTGTGTATTGGGGCAGGGCATGGCAGCTCTTGGTCCCTTTATAACCCCTGGGAGGCAGTGCCAGCCCTGGGAGGCTGTGGGACGGGAGGTGCTTGTTCACACATGGGTTATAAACAGCGTTGAGCAGTGCTCTGCTCTCCCCATTCCCATTGCAGAGGCAGCGGGTGCACAGGGTGGGTGCTGCCGGAGGCACTCGGTGAATGAATGGGAACAGCTTGCACACAGGGAGCAATTGAAAAGTGCCCGGAGGGAGGAAGGACGTGGCATCGCAAGGGAGCGTGATTTCTGATAGCAAAGTGCAGCAGGGAAGACTGCAAGGTCCGGTCGAGGGGTGTGCTGCATCCTTATTTTTTCAGACAGAGTGTAAGGAAATATAACAGTACTGAAAGGGTGGGAGCAAAAAGCTGTAAAACAAAGAAAAGCGTACAAAATCTATTGATTTTATTAATTGGTTTTTTTTTCTTTTTTTGGGGGGTGATATAGGAAGAAGCATCCAGTGCTCGCCCAGCACTGCAGTGATAGCAGTGTGTGCCATCCACCCCGGAGTGAGAAGGAGCCAACAGAAGGAGGTGAGGCACTGCCTTCCTGAGGTTCAGACTTTTCCCTCCATCCCTAACTGCTTTTTCTCCTCTCACACTCTCTTCTCCCTCCTCCCCCTTTCCCCAGACAGAGGCTGAAGGGGGGGATATAAGACAAGGGGCATCCTTGTCCACAGCCCTCCTGACCCCATCGTAGCAATACAGTGGGGCTGGAGCAGGCAGCAGCCACAGCACTCTCAGCCTGGAATGGCTTCAAAAGAAACTTCCGAGCAGTGAGATGCTGGGGCCGGGAGGAGATAAAGGCTGGCTCGAGCAAGCCCTTTCTTGTATGAAAACTTGGCACCTGGACCCAGCGAGACGAATGTATGGCAGGCTCCACGCCATTCATTCTTGGCCAAGGAAGCCTTGGGATTTTCGTTCCTATTGCAATTTTATTTCTTTTTTTTTTTTTTTTAATTTCCTGGAAGCTGCTGCCGTTGCTTCTCGGAGGATTCGAGACACGCAGCAGGGAGGGGGAGGAAGGAAATGCTTTCCCTGAGAATCTCAAAGACTGCAGGGGATTATCCCAACCTGGCTGCTGCAGCACGGGACATTCCTGAGTTGCATTAACCAGGCTCCAAACAGAGCAGTGGCAAGCTGGAAAAAAGCACTTTATCTTGCCTGCAGCCTAGCAGAGGGCCATGTGCTGTGTGTAACAGCTGAGTGCTGGCATCTGTGGGGCTTGTTTCCTCTTTCCCCAGCCTTGTGATTCTGTTTTGCTGTATGTGATGCTGACTCCTTGCCTTCCTTTGATCCACTCCTGGTTGTGATGTGAGGGAAAGGGGATGAGACCCATCTGAGGGATGGAGGAAAAGTGTAGCTGAAGGAAACATGGTTCCCTCTACAGGAACCAAACTCTGGGTCCTCCTGAGCCAGTAGACAGTGTGTGGCTTGGAGGTTAAGGGCTCTGATTCCTCCCTGTCAGGGTTACCTACAATTCTTAAGGATTTTTTCAAAGGTGTGCTGAAGAGGAAAAGAAATAAGACTTTTTGTTTGACTTTGATTATGACATCACCAGGCAAAATTCAAACTTAAAGGCAAAGCCCTGTTGGGCAGATTGGGTGTGCAATACGAATCCTTACACCCATCGTATCTGAAACTCTCCTAGTGGGGCAGGATGCGTTCCCAGCCCCAAATCACCTCTGAATAGAGACATCTGCAGCTAGATCTATGGCTCATGGGACTACAGGATCATGGAGGAGCTCTGAACGTGGCTCATGCTCTGAGGGAGCACTGCTGTTCTGAACTGTCCCCAAATATCCCACTGGGATGTCCCTATCTCTGGTGTTTGCAGTACAGTGCAGGGCAGCCCCCAGCATCTTTGGAGGGAAAAATGGAGCAAGGAGTCAGCACCATGCTGGACATAGAATAACAGAACCATTAAGGCTGTTAAAGACATCTACTCCAACCATCAAGCCATCACCCATGCCCACTAAACCATGGCTGACCGTACAGGGACAGATTTATAAGGCTGCTGCAAATAGAAAATTCTGGGTCTTACACAGCTGTTGAGCAAAATTGGGTCAAATTAGGCTAGGACGTGGCTTAGTGCAGAGTTAAATGGTAAATCGCAGATGGTTTTGAGCACCCTGGGTGACAAGTCATGTCTGTGACATAAGTGTCAGCACAGTCGTGTTGGATAGGAACTTCCCCATGGGCTGAGAAGCAGAGGAAACTCATCTTGGAGTGAAAGTGGTGGATTTGAGGCTTGTGGTGGTACTTGCTTGTTCACCTCGCAGTCATGGGACCAACCACTGACACCTTTCTCTATAAAACACCATCCAAGAGGAAATAAGAGAGATTTAAGTTTGATAGGAGGAAATTTCTTGCTCAGAGGATGGTGAAGCCCTGGTACAGGCTGCTAAGAGAAGCTGTGGTTGCCCCATACCTGGAGGCATTCAAATCCAGGTTGGATGGGGCTTTGGGCACCTGGAGATGTCTCTGGCCGTGGCAGGAGCTGGGACAGGATGGGCTTTGAGGTCAAACCAAACCCTTTCAACCCAAACTGTTTTATGATTCTATCATCACTAGGGACGTCAAGGAACATCTAGGGTAGGAACCACAGTGGGACTGTGTTCCTTTGTTAGCTTTACCTAGAAACACCTTTCCTTTCCCAAGGCCCTTCTCAAATCTTGTAGGGCTTAGCAAATATCTCACGTGCTTCTCTGGGGTGGAGGCAGTCCCTGAAGCCCCCAGTGATGCTCTGCTGGGCAGCCCCCATGCTGAGTATCCCATTGTTCACAGCAGTCACGTTGCAAGAATTATTGGCACTGGGGAATGCCGGGAGGGGAAGGAGCCTGGAGCCTCCAGCTGTGCTGTTTGCAAAAATGACAGCCAGGATTGTATTTATTATCTCCTCAGTGGAGGGTCTGCAGCTGCACACTGACAGCCACAGGCAGCAAAGAAGCCTGGAGATTATTGTGAGGGGGAAAAAAAAGAAAGAAAGAAAGCCACAAAAACAAATAAAAAGCCCACAAAGAAGCCCTGAGCCAGAGCAGCACCACAGGACACCCAGAGTAACTCTGCCTCCCTGATTTGTCCTCCCTTATCAATGCCCCAAAAGGGAGGGCTGTGAGGAGAAGGGACAGTGGGATTTGCTGCATTTCAGAGAGCTAAAGCATGGGATCCTCTTAAAATCCTCCTGTTGGGAATGGAGGCTCTGCACCTGGATCATACTGGGGCAGATTTCCCTGGCATTTTCATGTCATTTTGACTGGGCAGAAGGGACCGAGGTGTGCTGTTAGAGGAAAGCTTGCATTTGGATAGCCAACTTGTAGCTTCAAAGAGAAAGAGAAGGAAAACCTTCATAGGTACAGGGTACAGGGTGAGCTATTTGTGTCTCACCAGGAAGCAGAGGCATCACCGTGGGAGATGTCACCTTCCATCACTATTCCTCCCCTCTCTCCCATCCATCCAGCTCATCCCTTCCAGAGGAGCCCATCCATATCCATGTCCTTTCCATCCATCCAGCTCATCCCCTCCAGAGGAGTCCATCCATATCCATCTCCCTTCCATCCATTCAGTTCATCCCTTCCAGAGAAGCCTATCTATATCCATCTCCCTTTCATTCACCCAGCTCATCCCTTCCAGAGGAACCCATCCATGTCCATTACAGTCCTCCTACAACCATCACATCAGGGTTGTTGAAAGCACACTTCATCAGTGGTGCATGATATACCGAAGAACCTCTAGGAACAGTAAAAAGCAAGAAGTGTAGGAGTCTTCCTCTTCCCATGGTGCACATCTTAATGTTTCTCATTGATGTTCATCCCACAGTGCACTCCTCTTGGGTTATATCATGTCTCTGGGAGTTAGAGTGGGACTGCATGAAGCTGAGACTCAGATATTGGACAGCATCATAAGCACTGAGGCTATAGAAACTTGCTGGGGTGGTTTTAGCTTTCAGTAACTGACTAGCAAAAAAAAAAATAGACTTTGTGCTAAAGGATAAAATACAGGTGTTTTATGCTTTAAAAATTCATATCAGCTTGGTTTATTTAGTCTGATGTCCTGACATCAGAATTGGACAGAGAGGAAGGGAAAGCACCCTCAGCCCCATGTTGTGGGCAAAGCAGTGATCTGTCACTTCAAACTCGGTGTTACGCAAAGTGGATGCAGCCCTGAAGGACTTAATCCTGCTGGGATTGCCCTGGGGCATCAGAGCATCATTATCCCCTCCCCCAGATAATGGGCAGGAGTCCTCTGCTGGTGGCTCCACTTGGCCCCTCAATGTCACAATACATCAGGGCTGCTGTAAACCTAGGTGCAAACTTGCCCAGCTCCCATTTGTGGCAGATGCAGTGTCAAATGGCTGCTCTATCTGCTTGATTGTGCCAAAATAGCTCCTCTCATTTTGGTGTGATCCCCCACAGGGGTGATGCTGGAACTGACCCTGAGCTCCTGAATACCTCTTGGTCATCTGATTTGACTGTGTTGGGAATTGATTCTGATGGTGCTTCCACAAAGCCACGCGGACCTGGTTTTGGTGACAGGTTGATGTGATGAGTTGGTGGTTGGACTAGATGACCGTACAGGTCTTTTCCATTCTTAATGATTCTATGGTTCTATGGTATGGTCAGGAGGTGATGGTGAGAAGATGCTCTTGCATTAGAACTGCCTCCTCCAGGCACAAGCAGAGCTCTACGTGAGGCTGGTGAGCAAAATCAGTTTCAAAAGACACAGGAGACCATTTCCCCCCACCACAAGAAACAGTTATAACCTGAGAGCAGGAACCAGCCATGTTTTGGCATCGGATGTAACTCAGCTGGAACTCGCCCTATGGGATGGCAAACCTGCCCACACAGGTTTCCTTTTGTTCAAGCCAAAAATACCCCACTACACACCTTGGTTTCCTCCCGGAATGGTGCTGGGGGGATTGCATAAGTGGAATAAACTGTTAGTAGTTTAAGCACTCAGATGATAAATCACCCTTGGCTTCTTGCAAAGCAGATGGGATTTGTGACATGAACAGTTGGAGCAAAGATTATTTTAAAAGGGCTCTCAATTTCTTTTGTAAAGAAAGGATTATTATTTTTTTTAACTTTAAAAAGAAATACTGCAGGGACTGCTTGAGTAGAGCAAGGGATGTCATTTAATCCAAAGGCAACAAACTGGAGGGGTTGGGGGTGCTGAGCTCCCTGTTGACCATTTATGAGTCTCCTTTGCAGCCTGGTGGGCTGAAGGGCTGCTTGATTTTGTTTTGGGATTGTGAAACACTTCTGATGCTTGTTTAGCTTTGTTCTTGCTAATCTTATCTGTCTCATCCCTGGAACATTCATGAAAATCACCATGGAGGACAGGGAGCAGTCCCAGGTGCTGGTTAATCATTGCTTTTTGGCTCAGCAGTTTCTCCATGTCTGGAGCTTAGAAAAGCACATGGAAATTATGGAGCTTTGTGGAAAACAGGGAGCAGTGTCTTGCTTTTCTAGCTATTCCACGTCCCAAATTCCCCACTTTTTTGATGAGATTCAAGCCTATATCAAGCAATGATAGCCTTGACAATGTGGTTATTTCCACCCCCAGTTTGGTGCCTATTGCTTGTAGTTCCCACATAACCTGCTAATTGAGGATTCCCAATGCCACTCAGGTAATTAGTTGCTAATGATTCCCCTTTGGTTGTGGAGTTCCCGACCAAATGCAAACGGGGTGGTTTCACATCCATTATTAGAAATCATCAGGAATTCATAGATAATGTATATTCCCTCTCCTAGCCTGTATTTAATTCTGACTTTCAGAAGTGACTAGAAAAATGGAGAAAAAAGCATTCATCACTTCCCATGACTTCAGCCCCTCTTCAAACCATGGAGACAGTAAGGGCCAATGATGCCACTGCAATAAATCAGCACCCCCAGCCCAGAGCTGGGGATGGAAAAATAGGGTGAAGGATAAGGAGAAGATGGGGCTGCAAACCCCTTTCTTCTTTCCATATTTTTGGAAAAATAAGGCTATTTAAGCAGCATTGCACTACGCATTAATAAACCACCTTTGATAACTTATCATCCAAAGGTGATGTGAGGGGCAGCTCCTGATGGAGGGAGCCCTTGAATCAAGTGGAATTAGAAAATGCCAAGAAATGAACCCTTCATCCTGCTGTCATCAGCACCTATGGAAGCTCCAATAAACTCCCCCAGACCTATTCATTGGAATTCAGGATCAAACCTAACCTAATAGGTGCTTTGGTTCTCATTAGATCTCCTACAACCAAACACTGAGAGCAAAACCAAGACCCTAAACTGGCTAATGGAGTAAGATACAGCCAGCTCAGGAAACCTTGTTCCTATCTACACCAAAAATCGTTGAATTATAGAAGCATTAAGATTGGAAAAGGCAACTAAGATCATCTAGTCCAACTATCAGCTCCTCTGTAAGAAAGCATTTGTTGGTTTAATAAGCTTTATAGAGGGGACTAAATATATCTCTTTGTTGTATTCACATGGGGATCCCTTCTTTAGCAAAGAGCAAAAGCCAGAATGACCTTTACTTTCAATGGATTCATAAAAAATAAAAAAGAACAACTTCTCAGCAGCAATTGCTTTATCGCAGGAGGAGTGTGTGTTCATGAGTCAAGAGATAAATGGTCTCTTGTAGTCTGGCTTGAACCAGTTTTGTCTGCTCACAGTGATGTTTGGGATCCAATTGTGGTTGCAGCTGTGGTGTTGTTAGGGCTCAGTGTGCCAGAGTTCACACTGGAGATCCACAGCTGTTGTTGGTGCAGAGCCCTACCTGATGATCACTCTTGTTTTATGTAATGAATAAGGAAAATGTTTTTTAGAAAGGCCATCCCAGTTGAATCTCAGAGCTTCCCAAGTATTGAGAGAGAAAGAGCAAACTTAATCCCTCATCTTGCCTTGCCTTGCCTTGCCTTGCCTTGCCTTGCCTTGCCTTCCCTTCCCTTCCCTTCCCTTCCCTTCCCTTCCCCTCCCTTCCTTTCCCATACCTGTCTGCAGGATTTATGACCTCTATCACAGCCAGCTATGTTTTCCAATAGCCTTTCCTTTTCCCTGCCTGCTGAGTTAGTGAAGCCAGCCAAATGGGCCTTGCTATGAAGACTTTGCCTTTTGTTCACCTGTCTGATGCAGGAGGGAGAAGAGAAAACCTGAATTTTCTTCTTGATTGCTTAACACAATCCCTCTATCCTTTAGTAGCAACTCTCACAGGAGGACTCATGCCCTTCCTTCTTGCCTCTTGCCCTTTAAGGTTACTGTAATTGTTGTCAACCCAGAATACTACAGAATCATAGAATCATTAAGGTTGGAAAAGACTTCTAAAATCATCTACTACAACCATCAGCCCATCCCCACCATGCCCACTAAGCCATGTCCCTCCAAGGCTCTTGAAGACCTCCAGGGGGAATGACTCCACTGTTTCCCTAAAGTTTAAGAAGAAAATTGACAACAAATCTGGAAACTCTACCCAATCTGTCCACTATGCTTTAGATACATAGGAATTCACATTAAGCATGATTCGTTCGTGAGATACTGTTGAGAAATCCTGTTCTCCCCATTCCTGTAATTCTGATTGCTGCATGGGACTCAGGTTTGGAGGATGTAACCAGGGATGGGATGGGAAGCAGCACTTTAAGGATCATTCTGCTCCACCTTGGTCAAGGGAGAGATGCAGTGTCTTCAAGTATGGGTCTAGTCGTTGTCGGATTCACCCCTTCACGTCGTCCCCAATGAGGAGATGAGACCTTGATCAACAGGCTTCTGGCCAAGGTGGGATGTAACAGCAGTTCCCACTTGGGTGAAAAGGAAGTTTTTGGGATGAGTTTGGACTGCATATTAGGAAGAATTTCTTCATGGGAAGCCAGGTCAGGCATCAGAATGGCCTGCCCAGGGAAGTGGTGAAGTCTCCATCCTTGGAGGTGTTGAAGAAACACGTGGACGTGGTGCTTAAGGATGTGGTTTAGTGGTGGTCTTGATGGTGATGGGTTAGTGATTGGACTAGGTGATGTTAAGGATCTTTCCCAACCTAAATGACTCTGATGAAGTCTCAGCTGTGGATCACTGGACAAGTCTTTAAGAAAACAGAAGGAGAAAAGCAAGCAGAGTGAGAAATGTGAATTTGCAACAGTGCCACAATAGGGCTTTATCCCACACCCCCAGCTTGGGTTTCCTTTGTGATCTGTTTTTAAAATCAGAGAGACTTTTATGGTCTTTTTCTCAGGGAAGTTGCAGCGAGGTTTCTGCCTGGTTCTTGCTAACAGACAGTGCAGAAGATGAGCAGTTCTGCAGATGTGGGGAGCTGGAATTTGGGGCAGAAGGCTGACAACCTGCAGAGACCTTGCTCTGACCTTGACTCTGTTACCCACCACTGGATCTCCTTGGGGAGTGGGGTTGACTCAGGATATTCGCCATGCAGAAAGGATGAGCTAGATATAAAGAGCCCTGGGGAGTGATGCTTCATCCCAAGGAGCTCCTGGGAGCTGTCAGGATGCAAAAATACTTTCGCATCATGACAGCCATAGAAATGAAGATGTCATCAAAGAGAATAGGGCAAGCCAGCCCAAAGTTGATCACTTTCCCCTGGTGGCCTTCCCCCACATTCTTAGTGACTGTTCCAGGTCATGGGCCCAAGGCTTCTGGCATTGCCTCTGGGTGAATGTCCCCGGTGCTGCAGGAGGACAACTCATCTCCCTTTCACGACAGGATACCTTGGCCTCCTGCCTTTATCAGCAGAGTATTTTGTAGGCAGTCATCCAAAGGCAATTGGATGTGGTTTCAAATACACGCTGTACACAGATGAACTGTAAATGCCTGTGGCTTGTTTTTTTCCCCATTTCAAAAAGATGGATCGATTGCTCCATGCAGCAGTGGAGCATGCCCATGCCTGACTAAGCTCTTTTCTGATTATCTGGCAATATACAGGACGCTTTTTCTTAAACTAGAAGGCGATCAGCAACTTTATTTCTCATATCTTTTATCAGCGCTATTGACCAAGTGGCTTATTAGCCAATGACTGCTTCATGTCACTCCATTAAGGAGTTTTTAACTGGTAGTAACGGATTGCATCTCACCAATCTCACACTGAGATGCCTTTGGAGCTTCTGGGGTCTGATCCAGTGCCCCTAGAGACAAGGAATGGGATGCCAGCAGGAACCAAACTGGAGTTTCAAAGGAGAAGTCAGGAGGCTAACGGGATCTGGGAGAAGAGATACCACTAATATCTGAAGAAAAGAGATTAAAAAAAAAAAAGAGAGAGGTGTAATTAAGCCCCTCACCGCTGATAGGGGGCTGACACTAAGGCAGGTGCTTCCCTGTAGATGAAACATTTAACACTGAGGGTTTTTTTTAGTTTCCAAATTGCTCCTCACACTTCTCTTTTCCTCTGGTAATGTTACACATCAAAATTTAGAAAAAGAAATCATCGTCTTCACTTTATGAATGATTGCAAAATGGAGCAATCTGAGGTCTCCCTGCGCAGAACCAGAGTGGGGGTTGACTGCAGTGACATTAAGAAAGGGATATCTGGAAATGTGTCTGCAGAAAGGAGCTCTCTCTGCTGCATCCCTTCTGCTCACAAATGTTGTTTTTTTCCTCAGGAAATGCTTGAGATGGGCTCATCTTACTGGTTTTCTGTTGTTTCTACAGAATAACGTACCCCGGAGGATTGCGTGTGGGCTTTTAGCAATGCTTTGGTTGCAAGGTTTTTGGCCAGAATCCCAAACCCTGCTCTCTGGTCACAGGAGATGTAGGAGTTACTCCCAGATAAGTCATATCAGTGATCGGTTGATATTTTGGCCAGGCATTTTCCCCTTTGCACTTCTTTGGCACATGGCAACTCATCCCACGTGGGTCTCGTGGGAAGGAGCACGGTGCCAAGAAGACTACACTGAAAGGGGAGAGAAACTGCTGCCGAGGAAGGCTGAAAGGAGGTGTCAGCCCCTAGGAAATGGCTCTGGGAAGATGCCTTGGACAGATCAAAGGGTGTGTGGGAAAGGTGGTGCTACAGGGATGTTAGTATAGTGCTTTTAAACAGTGGTGGGAAAAGTGAGAACAGGGACCAGGAGGCTGAGAAGGGGATGGGAACGTGAGCTTAAAAAAGGATTTTACTTTGCCTGCTTGGGTGGGAGTTTTCTTTGTTGCCAGCCTCCCAGAGACCTTATTTGTAAGGCACACAGCCATCACCCAAGACTTCAGCTGGAACAAAGGAGGCTGGCTTTGGAAATCACTGCAGCTGCAGTTGCCCGTGGTTGTGCACAGTTGCTGCCAGGATGTGATCAGAAAAGGGCCAGCAGAGGTGGGAAGTACAGATCAGCTCTCTTCCTCCCCTGGCTGCAACGATGGAGGGAGATAAATGTCTCAGATGGTGGAGGATCAGAATCAGAGGGGTGGAGAGATCTCCTTGCCTCCTAGTATTGTTAATCAGGAAGAATGGTTAATTGGCAAAGCTCTACAGGGTCTCTGCATGAAATAAATTGGCTCTCCCCACTCAATGCCTTTGAGAGAGGCGGGGCCCACCACAACACAGTGTGGGCTAGATCCAGACGTTCTTTGGTTCCCTTGGTAGGTGAGGAGCCAAGTAGCCATTGCTTGTTCTGCCTGCCACCACCCAGAAGAGATTGGCTTGAGACGCTCAACATAAAGCAATGAGTCCATCTGCTGACACACATCTAAATTTGTGTCTGAAATCAAAGGGAGGGAGACATGCTGCCCAATGGCAATAGGCAGCCTTCTAGCTGTTCATAGAATCATAGAATATCCCAAGTTATAAGGGACCTGTAAGGACCATCCAGTCCAACTCCTGGTCATCAAGACCAGCTCCTGGAAGTTGGGCTCTTGGACATCTTGGAAGATGCTCTGATGGCTCCATTATCTCTGTTGTCTATAGGAAATTTGAACAGAGCTTCCATGTTTCGAACCTGGTGCTCCTAATTCTCCATGGATGCTCTGACATGATGAGATCAGTGTGCTGAAGTTTGCCAGGCCATCAAAAGTCTCAGGCTATGAGCTGTCATTTAGCCTCATGCACATTCCAGTTGAAAGGGTGTATCTTGGGTAGGTTTTGTGTTAAGGCAGCCTATGGTTCTTAGAGCAAATTCCCAGCTGTACACTAATTTTGTTTCATCTGCAAAGATTGTTGACTGAGGTTGGCTTTCTTTTCTCCATTAAATTCCTACTGGGGATCATAGCATGAGAAATATGGTGTTTAGGGCATCCTTGCTATTTACTTATAGTTAATGAGTACTTTAACAGAATACTTAATCTATCCTTTTGGAAAGGTAGGGAAGAACACATAGCTCAAACTGTCACATTCCTTCAGTAAAGTAAGGCAATTAAATCTAATGTTTGTCATCTTGTTTTCCAGGTCAACAATGCAGTTCTTAGCCTGGTTCAACTTGCTGCTTCTCCTTCCGTGTTTCAGTACCACCAAAACCTGCTTCCCTGGCTGCCACTGTGAAGTGGAAAGTTTTGGTCTCTTTGATAGCTTTAGCCTGACTAAGGTGGACTGCAGCGGAATAGGCTCACACATTGTTCCTGTCCCAATCCCCCTGGATACCTCCTACTTGGATCTGTCCTCAAACAAACTGGAAACAATCAATGAATCAATGCTCACTGGCCCTGGATACACCACCCTAGTGAGCCTTGATCTGAGCTACAATAAAATTGCCAAGATTTCCTCCACAACCTTCTCCAGACTTCGCTACCTGGAGTCTTTGGATCTGAGTCATAACTCTCTGGAAGTCCTTCCGGAGGACTGTTTCTCCAGTTCTCCTTTGGGTGACATAGATTTGAGCAATAACAAGCTTTTGGATATAGCAATGGACATTTTTGCTTCAAAGGGTCAAGGAAAACCCCTGAACGTGGATCTATCCAATAATATGCTCAGCAAAATTACGAGGCATCATGAAAAGAGCGTCCCCAACATCCAGAACTTAAATCTTTCTGGAAACAGGCTAAAGTCTGTGCCAAACCTCCAAGGCATTCCTCTTCGATACCTAAATCTTGATGGCAACCCTCTAGCCAAGGTTGAGAAAGGAGACTTCAAGGGGCTGAAAGGTTTGATTCATTTATCTCTCAGTGGCCTCCGTGACTTTAGAGAGCTGTCTCCTTACAGTTTCAAGGAATTACCAGCCCTTCAAGTTCTGGATTTATCCAACAATCCTGACCTAAGGTCACTGACTGCTGAAGTTATCTTTGGCCTGAACTCTATACAAGAGCTCAACCTCTCTGGGACCGGCGTGTCCTCCTTGCCAAAGACTGTGCTGAAATACCTTCCTTCCCTCAAAAGCATCACCTTGAGGAAGAACATTCAGTGTTTCAAGACCATCAAAGAAGGACAGTACCACCGACAAATCGGGCTGACAAAAAAAGAGGTCCTCAGCTGCCACGACAGCCATGGGGCTGTAGCAGCAGCGCCTTACGTTTTGTGATGAAAGAGAAAGAAAGGGATTGGGAAGTTGAAGTGGGAGGGTGGGGGGGCTTTGGGGTTTGCACAGATGTTGGACTGAGCTGGCTTGCAGTGTGCCTTTTGTAAAACTGTCAATAATTTATATATTTGTATATGCCAATACTTGATTGTTTGTGGATTTTATACACTTGCAAATCCTCAGTTGCGGGCCCCAGATTCTACCCATTGTGTTTAGGGGCTGCATAGCTCAAGAACAGATGGACACTGGGGACCAAGATGGGTCTTGGGGCAGAAGAGCTACTGTGGTGAAAAACTCCATACCCCAGACCGGTCTGTAGGTCACTGGTCTGCACCTCAAAACCTTCCAACTCTGTAGTTGTTGGTTTCTGAATCCATTGTTCATTCCTGTTTTTAATTATTGTTCCCCAAGAAGTGCCTTCTGGAGGTTGCCTTCCTTAGCAGCACCCTGTTCCTTGTCATGCACTTTCAGTCGGAAGAAACATTTCCAGACAAACCTGAACACAGTGTGCTCCTAATGTGCTGGTTTTTACATGATATTTGCATTGATGTGCAATGAACACTGAGTAAGCAGAGTTTTCCACTCTTTTCTCCCTGTTTTCCCATCTTGATCCTTTGTATGTCAGATTACTTTTGGTCTAGCCTTGGCAACCTCCTGTTTTTTTGACATTAGTGAGACATCGACACGTTGCAAAGAAGGAGAAGCATCTCCCCCAGGAACAAGCTTCCCAACAAGCAAATTAACTGAGAGACCGTGTAGCCTAGCTTTAAAAGAAAAAAAATAATTCCATCCTTCCTTTCTGGGTAAACTTGGAAGGAAACAGTGGTTTTCATCTCCATGACCTTAACAAGCCAAGAGGCAGAGGACTCCAGAGCAAGCTGGCTCCATCCTGACATTCTCCAGCTGAACTCAACATCTGCAGCTCAGCTGGGATCATGTGAGGCAGCTTCCAGAACGTGCAAGAGGAAGAAGTAGCACAGATGCCTGTAACCCTGGAGCAATTTGCCTATCACAGGAAGGATCTTGAGGTATATTTTCATTCCAGTTTTGCAGCTTTTCTTTCTCTCACACGGCTTCTTGGCTGCCATCAGAAAACTGATGAAAAGCTTTGTCCTTGGAGCATTTTTTCTCCACTCTGAAATGTTGGCAAAGCAAAGGGGAGCTCCCTTCATCCCACTTCTTCACCAGGACAGGAGAAAGTGGGTGAAGGCAGCCATGTGTGAAGCCCTCATCCTGCTCATAGAATCTTCACAAATGGAGATATCCATCTCTAATCTCTAATCCATGGCTTGTTCTCCACACCCAGCCTTGCACCTAGGGCAACCTTGAAGTTTCTAAAACAGGTTGAGGGAATCACAGAATCATAAAAAATCCTGAGTTGGAAGGGAGCATCCAGTCCAACTCCTGGCTTCACCCAGTACTACCCAAAAATAAGACCATATGACTGAGAGTGTTATCCACACTCTTCTTGAAGTATGGCAAGCTTGGTGCTGTGTCCACTTCCCTGGGGAGCCTCTTGCAGTCCCCAGCCACCCTCTCAGCAAAGGAGTTTTTCCTGATATCCAACCTGAACCTCCCTCGAAGGAGGAAATCCATGCAAAGATGATGGAGACATAAACCCGGCCCACAGCTCTCCTTGTGAATGTTGGGAAGAGTGCAAGCTTCATCCTCACACCCCCAAAGGTCTTCACAAATGGAAATCACATTGCCCAGAGCATTTGTCTCCAGTGATGGTAAAAACCTGCTGAGCCCGTAAAAGCCACTGCCCAGGGGCTCACCCCAGATTCAACGCCTTACTTTGGATATTACAATCCCTCTCATGCTTACACCCATCTCCTCTTTGATGGCTTGATGATGGATCATAAGGTGGGATTTTAACTCTTTTTGTCAATATTGGGGGCTTTGCTCCTCTACTAAGACTTTGAAAGGTTTGTCCAGCCTTCACATTCATGAGAAACACAGAGGTTTTCTTAAAAAGGCAATGGGAATGTCTGCAGGCAGATGGAGATCTGGAGGAGAACAGCAGCCAGTTGAAGTGAAAAGTGGGGGTAATATGGGAGAAAGGAGGTGGTTTTTAGTGGATTTTGCCTTTTTAAGAGAATTCTTTTCTGCTGGCAGAAAAACATGATTAAAAAAAGTCTTAATTTTATAAGTCTGTATGTAGATGCAAGGTTACAGGGATCATATACTGTTAGATTCACTGGCTTTGCACCACTGTGGTAAACTTAAAACCCAATGTGACAATCCAGTTGAAGACTGCAATGTTTCCTGGTGTAATCTCATGCTAGCTGCTAGCTGAACAAGTCTTAGCAAAGGCTGGCAAATACCATGGCTATATGAGTTTGTTTTTTACAGAACCTCGGCAGCATTGTAAGGATTTGTGATTACTCACAATATAATAAAGTGATCTGGAGGTGAACAAATGTGGATTTATTGTCTTAGTGCTGGGAGGGTGGTAGCTGTTTTTGGATCCAAAGTACAATGCTTTGTGTTGTTACCATCCCTCTATGGCTTCTTCCTTTGTACTGCTCAGCCCTACAAGAACTATGGGCGTTGCATCTCCAAACTGCTGCACTTGGCTCACTGGATCCCTCATTAGTGGAAAGGTTAAGCCTCGCAAGGTCCAGGTAAGCTGACTCAAAGGAAGTTACAAACATTTGACAGTGACCAGACTTGAGCAAATGTTCTAGGGTGTGCTGCAAACTTCGTTAGACAGCGTGAAGGTCTTCGTGGATTTAGGGAATGGTCTGCTAGTGAGGAGCTGTGCTGGAAGGCTGGGTTTGAAGAAGGGGTGATGTGGGGAAACCCACAAGCTCTCTGCTCTGTCTTCCAGGACTGCAGCCCTGGGGGACATATCTCCAGGAGAGGCAAGTTCTTGCTCCCAGAACTTTTAAGAACTATAGGGGAAAGCCAGGATCAACACATAAGAATGGTTGGACTTGGCAGACCGTGTTGGTTCCTTCTAACTCAAGATATTCCATGATTCTATGATACCATGGCTGCTCCTTCTGTGCCCACCATGGCATGGTCTCTACCCACTAGGCTACTCCACAATTTTCCTTCTGCATCTCCTTCTGGATCACAGAACCACCGAATCATTAAAGCTGGAAAAGATCATCTCCTTCAACTGTCCACCTACCACTACTGATGCCCACTAAATCAAGTCCATAAGAACCACATCCCCGCAGTTCTTGAACTCCTCCAGGGACAGGGACTCCACCACCTCCCTGGGTGGCCTGTGCCAGTATCCAACTACTCTTATGGAGAAGAAATTTTCTCCCACTAACCTGGTGGGATATCCTCCTGCCATGGGACAAGGCTATGTTCTGCTGTCTTGGTCTGCCAGGGCAAGGACATGGTCTCCAAAGTGCTGGATCTGAATCCATTTGATAGATCCTCCAAATTCCTCGTGAATGCCCCAACAACACTGTGTTGCACATTGTCCCTCTCACTACTCCTCCACCCTATCTTAGATTCCTCTCATTTTCCTGGTTATTTGAATTACTTAAATAGCCTGTCTGAAGTCTTCTGCATTGGAACAGGCATGTGAGGCCCATCTGCAGCATGATGCCCTATCCTGTTCATGGATCCCTTTCCACCGTAGGACCCAGACAACAAAAACACAGCACAACTGCACTCACAGAGGAAAAAAAGGCACAGGGTGACTTCAGGCTTAGAAAATCATAAAATCATTTGAGTTGGAAGGGACCTTCAAAGACCATATGGTCCAGCTCCCCTGCAA
Organism: Cyrtonyx montezumae; assembly: GCF_038088225.1. Lineage (NCBI taxonomy): Eukaryota > Metazoa > Chordata > Aves > Galliformes > Odontophoridae > Cyrtonyx > Cyrtonyx montezumae. Next base: position 791,509 of record NW_027071848.1, read on the forward strand.
TGAACAGGGACATCCACAGCTCCATCAGGTGCTCAGAGCCCCATCCAGCTTGACCTTGAGCATCTCCAGGAACAGGACATCCACCACCTCTCTGGGCAGCCTGTTCCAATGCCTCACTACCTTTATGGTAAAAAACTTTTTCCTTATATCCAATCTAATACAATCTTATATCCAATCTAATACAATCTGCTTCCTGAAACTGCTGCCAGCTTGATACCAAGGAATCACAAAAAACTAATATAAGATGCCACCCAAGATGCTCAAGCCAGGACAACCAGCTCGGCAAGCTTTGGCTGTCTCCAGGACCAGCTCAGCTCTGTGGCCAATGTTCATCCTGGCAAGAGAGATGAATGCTTTAATTAGAGGCTGAATATTTTTAGTAGCTGGAAAACCTCAGTGGAGGCTGAGCAATGAGGTTAGGTTTAGGGAGGGGAAGAAGTGGCCGAGCTGGTGTTTGCTTGCAGGAGTATCACTGTGTCACCCTCCTTTGTTGGGAAATATATTGAGGGCCATCTCCCCCATTCCCCCTCATATCCAAGGGTCAGGAATAGCACAGGACAACACTCTTGTCTTCATTTCAAAAGATGCAGCTCCCGATAGCCCAAATCACTCATTCTTTATCGCTGTTCTGTGGGAGCTGCTTCTCCTGGCTGTCAGCTGTCAGCCCACAGAAGTCCCATGCTGACTGATAATGTGACTGGTTCACAGCAGCTCCGGGTGCTGTCCCTTTTTAAAAATAGCCACCCTGCTGCATTTTTTCCATTTTGCAGGAGGTTTTATTTCCAGCACTTCTGCTCCACACATCCTGACTCGGTCAGGCTGGAAAGCACCATTGCACTTTTGCCATGCCAGGAAATAATGCTCAGTGAGGACCATCCTTCTGGGAGCTATATCGTGGGATAGCTTTAGGACAGTTAAACACTCAGTCCTATGCAAAATGCATTGAGCACACAGTTATATTCCCCGAGACATCTCCATCCTTCCCTTTTTGAGTGGACAGAGGAAGTTGGATCCTGGATAAAAGGTGAAGAACTGGAGCTGAACCTGTTCCATCAGACAAATCCTCTGCTGTAATACGCAGGGAGTGGGAGCAGCCTTCCTTAATCACATCCTTAATCACAATCACAGTTCCTTAATCACAATCACAATCTCAGATCAAGCATTTGTATGCCTGTGTGCATACATCCACAGCACTGGAGTAAAATCACCCCCCTCATGCCCCTTTCCCACCCTGCACTACCTCTTCCTAATGGTGTTAAAATAAAAGTGGTTTAAGGAAAGCATTGTCCTTCAAACATCCCTGCCAGCTGAAATGGTTTTGGGCAGGGGGACACGCTCCATTCTCTCTGCCAGCCATCGGATGGTCCTTGTGCATCCCATACAGAGGATTCAGCCTGGAAAACCAACCAATTCCTTCCTGGTAACTTTCCCACCACCATGGCAATGTTCTTTAAGCACTGTCTGGGTCTCAGCACTGATGCCCCCCTCCGATTCCTCGTTAGCTGTGGATGTGTGTCACGTCTCTTGCCGGTAATTGACTTGCGCTGTGCTGGGAATTTGAACTTACATTTCAAAGAGATCGTTAGCCTCCTTTTCCTTCCCTTTGAACTGCTTCACTTTATTGTAAGCTAAAGGAAACAGACGGCTTCTCCCTCTCAGAGCCCTTTTTGACGAGAGCTCAGCACAGTTAGAGCAGAGGGCATAGTACCAGCACTGAGGTTGGTGTGAAAATGTATTTCAAGCTTTCCCTTGATTTCAGACGGGACTGATGATAAGGGAATTGTCCAGAGATACCCTAAGGATTGGCAGAGGCATGGAACAGCACACTGCAGGGTCTCAGCCCACATAGGACCAAGGAAGAGACATGGGTACTGAGTCATCTCCCCATGGACCAGGTTGGAGACCCTCTTCCACGCAGGCCATCCTACGTGGCTTTGGCCACATGACATCACAGTTTGCCTGTGGCACTTCAGAAGATATTCATTTGATTTGACAGTTTGCATTGGCTATCCTCTTTGCCTCCTAGTACTGGAGTATGAATTCGTACAGGATCTATCTCAACACCCTTTTTTCTACCACCTGGGACAGATGAAGGAAGGTAATAGGGTTGGAGCGGAGCTTTGTTGTGTCTGCATGGCTCTTCTACTGTTCTTAATCCAACAATATCCAATAGTTAAAACCCCTTTCACAAACAATTGTCCTTAGTCTTGTGTAAGACTCACCATACAATAGCTGACAAATAATGGAGACTGACAGCCAAAAGAGGATATCAATGATCTCAGAGGCTCCTTCCAAGCCATTCTACAGTTCTGTGACTCTACCACAGCTCAGCAACTCCACGGGTTTAAACTAAGGCCCAGTCACTGTCTGTATTGAATCACAGAGTCATAGAATAGCTTGGGTTGGAAGGGATCCCTAGGATCATCAAGTTCCAACCCCCTCCTGCAGGCAGGGCCACCAACCTCCAGATCTGGTACTAGGCCGGGTTGCCCAGGGCTCCCTCCAACATGTTCTTGAACACCTCCAGGGATGGGACACTGAAGCTCTTTGCTTCAGCAGTTGTGAGGGAGAGCATGTCAGTGAAATCCCAGTAAAGCATTTATGTTAATACGTCCAGCCTCGTGTTTTCCATAAATGGAGTACACGTACACTGCAAGTCAGCCATCACTCAAAAAACTCACTGAACTGACCGAACATCTGAGATCTCATATTAATTAATCAGTAAATCAATCTTTCACACTGCATAACATTCAGGATATTTCTGATGAACAATATTCCTACAGTTTTTTTTTTGTTTTGCCTGTACTCACTGCAGATATTATCTCCTCAGGGACTATAAAACCTCATGGTGTGTCAAACTTTGAAAAATCCTCTGGACTTCTCCCTTTGGAGGCTATTTCACAGCTGAGCTTGAACTCACCAGTGAGACACCATTCAACCTCAAATGTTCTCAATTAGAATCTTCTTGTCAGCATCTCCTTATCATCTGTTCCTACATTAACATACAAGCAGGCAAATCGCTGCTGCTCAGGAGGAGTGTTGACTTTTGGTGATGCCAGCTGTCTTGGGAAAGGGCACTATCAGGTTCACAATGGTTTGAGGTCTCATTTTGGGGTGAGGTGTTTTTCTGTGGTCATTCTGCAAATGTTGTTTGCTGGGTTTCAGCAGTTCCAGAAAAGCATAGCTAAGTCTTCTTTACATTGAGAACAGCCCATGGGCAACAATACTAGGACACTGCTATCTGAACTGCTTCAGTTCCCTCCTTTCTGAAGCTAAAATCAAAGCCAGCATCACAAAGAAGAGCATGGCAACCAGCAGGGATTAAATCCCAGAGTGACAGACGGGATATCAACATTATGACAACTGCTCCAGAATTCTGATGGAAAGGAGATGGAAATCCCTTTGTTTTTCCTCAGGTCACAGGAGAGGAGAAAAACCCTTGTGTCAAGTCATGACCCACATTTCATTGTTGCAAATCTCTATTGTTTTTGCTGCAGAAGAGAAGCAGGTTGCCCTGCCTGAAGCAGCAGCTTCATATTGAAGAGCAGAACGATGCAGTTTCCAGCAGAGCTCTGGAGCCAGCCAAGCACCATTAGCTAAGCTTTTTTTTTTTCATCCAAGCAAGGAAGCCCTGGCTCCTGGCAGGCTTATTAGCTTTGGCATGGAGCTCAGCTGACACCTGGCCAAGGCATTTTGGCTGCAGCTGGACCTGTTTGGCTTGCATCCCACCAGCTTGAGTGCCTCCCCATTACACCGCCCAACCCTCCTGGTTTAGCAGGGACAAAGCAAGCTTGTGTGCCTGCCCAGATGAGCCATGGAGGCAGCTACAGATTTGTCAGTTTGGGGCTCTGCTCAGACTGCAAAACTCTTCTCCATATGTATACAAAGATCCCTGAGATTCAAACGCTTCCTTACAAAGCAGTTGGTTGTTTAAAAGAAGAGTTTTCCCTCTGTTTGACAAAGGTGGTGCCTTTGGGCCAGCCCAGCCAGCCCGACCTGGTGTCTAGCACACAAGTTTCCTTGAGCCACTGGTCCTCTGGTACGGATAGGGATAAGCGATTCTTAACCTGCTTTTATTGCTCAGCCTGCCTCCTTCGAACACCAGAAATGTTTCTAAGTTTGGAGGAAAGTTCTTAGAATTATAGAATCATAAAATCATTAAGGACTTCTAAGATCATCTAGTCCAACAGTCAACCCATCCCCACCATCTCCACATTTCTGGAACACGTCCAGGGGCTGTGACTCCATCACCTACCTAGGAAACCTGTGCCACTGCATCACCACTCTTACACAGAATAATTTTTTCCTAATATCCAACCCTCAGATGCTCTTTCCAGGGACTGTGATAGTCTTACAGGCAGGTGGAGGAGCGGATAAAATCCCAGAGGCCAATGGGATCTGGAAATTCAGCACAGGGCAAACCTTCCTCAGCTCTGTTTCTTAACCATTTATCTTCCTGATTACAAAAGAGAAAAAAGGGCAGCCCAAACCCAGAGCAGTCATGCTGCTCAGCTATCCCACTTTCCTCCTAGGAAGAAGTGTCCTTGGGGTGGCAGAATAAATTGTCTCTGCTCTGGGATCCCAAAGAAAAGCATCAGTTGGTTCCATCATGTGGCTTCACTTCATGCAGAAGAGATGCTGAGATCATCTTCTGTCCTTCACAGTCACAGATCATATCCATGGGATGTGTGAGGACTGTAGTTAGATGAGATCATTTGCTTTCAGCTTAGGTGTTCTGGGTAGCAGGGATGCAAGGGGCTAACCCACAGCTGATTGTGTATCTGTGCTGCTCCATTACAGATTAAATCTGGTGTCATGGCTTGAGTCTTAGAACTAAGGGCTGCAAAGGCCAACTAGAACATGCTCCTTGTATGTCTAGCTTGGCATGATCCAGATTTACTCTTTCCTGTTGGGGGATCCTCTCCATTCTCTTGCATATCTATCTGAAGAATCAGTTTTCAGCCTTTGTCTTTCCCATCAGACATCCCTAGGCTCAAATACGAATCTTCCCCACCTGCATCAACTGCTGACTCCTCATCCTTAGCCTCACAGAGGCGGTGAGGAGGTCACAAAATCTATGAGCAATGTTGTGTCTCAGCTATGTTTGAAATGCTGATGGCGTTAACTACCTTTCAGCAGAAGGCACAGCCTGGGATGCATCAGATAGCATTTTTATCAGCTTCAAAAGAGACATCAGCTATGGGACCCATTCTTCTGCCAGTCACCTGCTCTGCACTGCAGGCTGAGCAGACAGCACACATGGAAAATAAAGGGGATGCTCTGTTGAGAGGAGATAAGGACAGAAACTGCCCCATCGTGTTTAATTGGGTAATCCAGAGAAAAACTGCTTGCAAGAGACAGAGCTTCTATCAGCCCCACTCAGGATCTCTTTAGACTAGGACAGGCAGGAGGGAGCCTTAGGAGGATCTCTGGGGTCTGGCTTTTAAATTTCACAGCTGCAGCAAAGCCACTACAACACATGCACTGCCAAGTGGGGTGATCAGAGTGACACTGGACACTGATGTAAGCCATCTAGATACCCAGTGCAGTAGCATAGCCACCAAGTTCACACATGCAAAGAAATTGGACTCCATCAGAGAAGAAGAGAGCATCCATCATGGTTAAATGCATGGGAGATGAAGGTGACCACCTATGCTCTGCCCTGATGTCAGGCAAAAGCCTCTTCCTCCTGTTGCATCTTCTCCAGTAGTACTGGGAAGAGATGATGAATGGTAATGATTCAGCTCACAGCTCAGGTTATTTGGCAGAACAGTTTAGGGGATGGATTCCTTTAAAACCAGGTTAGATGTTTAGCTCTTTTCACGGATGGGACATTACTTGGGGCTGGCTCAGGTTCTGCAAGCCCCAGGCCTGAGGTCTGTAAATTTTAAAATTAAAAAAATTAATAATCATTCTATGTACAGAAGGAGCACAGTGTCAGGACTAGGCTGATCTCTGGATGCTCTCAGCAGGACTGTTAAATCAACCTACAAATCCCTGATAGACCTCTCCAGTCCTCGTTTGGTTGAAGGCACCATGACGAGGTGAATGGAGCAGGAAGCCAACCACCTGCAGCAAGAGGGAATCATCTGAGGCAACCTCTTTCAATTCAACATTCCTGGAGAACTCAGCAGCAGGAGCCATAGAGGACTGGCCTGATGAGCCAGTAAGATAAAATCTAACAAGTGTTAGGGAACCTCAGGGATGTGGAATGGGCTGGCACGAGACCCAGCTTGGGACAACGCAGGCAAAAGAAAAGGGGTCTGCCAGACATGTGACAGCCATCAGCTCTTAGCAAAAGAGGAAAACAATTAATGTGGGATTTATTTCTTCGACGTGCTTGCAACCCGGACAAATTCACAGACATTTATAAACACAATCATGTGGCAAAGCAGAAAACCTTCATCAGCATTCGTTACGTTGCAGGCTCTGAGTCTCTGCTGATAAAGGCAGCTGTTGTGGTTTATTGCATCACAGTTGCTCCAAGGCATTCTGCTTACCCCCCCCTCTAAACTGTGTTATATGAGATTAACAAAACACGCATTAAACAGTGTTGAAATTGGCCCACTGACAGATCTCAAAATGTGGCTGTAACAGGAAGGGCTTATAACCCTTTTATGACCAGAAAGGGTTTAGCATGAACTGCAGAGGAGAAGCAGATGGAGGAATAGGTGCACAAATGGACTCCGTACAGATTTAGGAACACAACCTTATCCATCAAAGAGAGGGCTGAGAGGGATCATTGCCTATGAATATTAACATAGGGGAAAGCTGTGTGATAGCACAGCAGGGAAGGGGAGATTCTTCAGTCATGCTGATAAGGAAAATAAGATACGATGGATGGAAGATAACACTACATTAATTCAGCCTTTAAAGTGGACACCAACTCACTGCTGTTTAGGTAATTAAATGTTGGAACAGCTTATCAGGGAGGCTGCAGAGTCCCCAGTGTTTCTTATGTTGAAATAAAGATTAGGTTGTCTATGAAAGGAGATGCTCTGGTCCAATTTCTGGGAAAAAAAATCTATTTTATTTATACTGAATATCAGATAAGATAATCCTTGTGGTGCCTTTTGGCTATGCAGCCTGCAGATTCAGGAAGCACAAACTCCCCTGTGTAAGGATTCATCTTCATTTGGTGCGTGACGTGTCAGGCAAATCAAGGGGAAATGTATAATAAAGACTGAGATTCCCCACTCAAAATCATGCAGCCAATGCTGGGAAGAGAGCTCAGAGATTCCTGGCTCCTATCCCGTAGCCTACTGGAAGATAGATAAGCTTCCAAGTTTCTGCAAACCTCATTTGAATCACAGAGCTACTTAGAGGTTTCTGGGTTAGCCTGGTATTTTTATTGCAACAGCAGTGAAGAAACACAGTCTGACTGTGCTCAAGTGATAGGGGATGGACAGGAAACCTATTTTCCAAAGGGGTTTAGAATAGTGCTGAGGACATGAGAGAAGCAAGAAAGGACTCCCAGGGCTCCCTGACAGTGCTCCATCAATGCCACGAGATGATACAAGCCATCCATCCACACCAGGAACACGAGGAAGAAAAGTATGGCAAAGCTTGGAAGAGCAGATGAGTAGAGTGATGATGTTGAAGGGTGAAAACCCCAACGGCATGTGGCCAAGAACAGGATCCAGTCAAATGAGGAGAAGTGCTGGATGTCAGGAGTATGGCCAAGAGCCAGCAAGAAAAAGGCCTGGGAGTCATCCAGACACATGGAGAAGGGACAGAATTTGCCAGATGGGGCTAAGGGTGACGGGCCTGGGTGGAAACATCTATATTTGAAACACTGGACGTCAGGTGAGACGAATTCTAAGGAGGAGGACCAAAGTGAAGCAGTCAAAAGAGTGAGGTATTCCTGTAAGGCAACGCTCTATCTCTTGGCTTCTCAGTCGTGAAGGGGACTTCCAAATAATCTGGAATAATCTAAAACTAATTGGATGAGAAAATGGACACAAAGGCAGATTGAACTTGGTCTCTTGTGCAGGTTTTCTGGAGAGAATGGTCAGAAATCCCATTCCAGCAGTGTCAGAAATTGAACGTGGTCGCCAAAGATCCAGGCTGATGATTTCCCCCTTCTTTAGTTTTATCTTTTTCCTTTAATGGTGTGTATCTAAGAGGGAGGAAGAAGAAATTAAAATACATGAAATAAACCAAAATTTAAAAAAACTAATTATGATCAGAAGGGGAAAATGGAGCATTAAGCCACAATGAACTCATATTCACATATTTAAGATTTGGTATTTGGAGTTTTTTTATTAATTTTTTTTAATCTCCTTGGAAGACCCCATTTGCTTCAAACAGAACTGACTGTGTTTTTAATAATCTTCTTGATTTTGGTCACTGAACCAAAAAATCCAATTTCTGATCAGGTCTCTCAATTATGTGCTACAGAGGCCCCTGTTCCTCATACATCCCCATGCAAGCAGGAGCAGAGAGAATATCACAGAATCACAGAACTGTAGGGGTTGGAAAAGATCTCCAGAGATCATTGAGTCCAACCCCCCTGCCAAAGCAGCTCCCTAGCCCAGGTTGCACAGGTAGGTGTCCAGGAGGGTCCTGAATGTCTCCAGAGAAGGAGACTCCACTCTGTGCAGCCTGTGCCAGTGCTCCATCACTGCACTGTGAAGAAATTCCCATGCACATTTATGCAGAACTTCCTATGCTTCACTTTGTGACCATTTCCTCTCATCTTATTGCCACACACTGCTGAGTAGAGTCCAGCCTTGTTCATTTGCCTCCTGCTCCTTAGTTATTTATAGACATGGATCAGATCCCCTCTGAGTCTTCTTTTTTCAAGAAGGGAAGGGAAGGGAAGGGAAGGGAAGGGAAGGGAAGGGAAGGGAAGGGAAGGGAAGGGAAGGGAAGGGAAGGGAAGGGAAGGGAAGGGAAGGGAAGGGAAGGGAAGGGAAGGGAAGGGAAGGGAAGGGAAGGGAAGGGAAGGGAAGGGAAGGGAAGGGAAGGGAAGGGAAGGGAAGGGAAGGGAAGGGAAGGGAAGGGAAGGGAAGGGAAGGGAAGGGAAGGGAAGGGAAGGGAAGGGAAGGGAAGGGAAGGGGAGAAGAAATAGAAAAGGAAAATAAGAAAAAAGGAGAAAAGGACAGAGAAAAAATAAAATCAGCCTAAGGCTCTGGACCTGTACCTGCCTCTTCATTCAAAGCTTTCAGCTGCAGCCTAGATAGAATTACAGTGCTGGAAGAAACTCAATGAAATAATGATTACCCTTTGGATTTAATTAGCACGGAGCTGGGGTGGTGTCAAACAAGCATGCCTGTGCATCCAAACACGCCTCATGGCTCCAGGGAACTCCAGTCCAGACTGATTGCTGTCTGCCCATGAGGCTGGGGCAGGCAGGCACAGCACACACCCCAGCAAGGACATGGGACAGGGACAAATACTCTGACCTCAGCTGAGTCCATAGCTGGAGGACTGTGGCTGATCCTCTGGGGACTTCATCATGCTGCACAAATGTGTCCAGGGGGAACAACCTCTGTCCCAACACACTAGATGGTGATGGAGGGAACGTCAACACATTGTGGGATTTCATGTCCCCTGCCTTATACCACACATCCTTCACGATGCAGAAATAGCTATATTTCACCAAACAAAAAGCCAGATGTTATTATCACTTCACAGTGAGCTGGGATGAGGTAAGGAGGTATTTCCATGCTGGAGACATGGGAGAACCTGCCCTGAGATGAGAGGTAATGGCCACAAGTTGTGCCAGGGAATGTTTGGATTGGATATTAGGAAAAAATTCTCAGAAAGAGTGATGAGGCATTGATGCAGGATGCCCAGGGAGGTGGTGGAGACACCGTCTCTGGAGGTGTTCAAGAACTGTGGGGTGTGGCACCGAGAGACACAAACAGTAGGCAGAGTGGGGATGGGTTGGGATTGGACTTGATGGTATTAGTGGTCTTTTTCAACTCTAATGATTCTATGGGGAAAGAACAAAGGATGGGGCTGGGCTTCAGTGGAGACTCAGGAGGAAATCACAGGCTCCATCTCCTGTCTGAAGGTCCTTCTGTGTTTGCAGAAATAAACTCCTCAGAAAGTCAGTGATTCCCTACTTCTGGCCATAGGTGCTTTGTATCTGACACAGGACAAGACCCAAGTGAAGTTTGTTCAAGGGGGCCGTGATGCCCAGCACACCCAACAAAGTCCACAAAAGCAAAGTCCTTGACTCCCCATGTTCTCCAGAGTTGGTGTCATTATCTTCCTTTTACTGATAGGGAAAATGAGGCAGAAAGCAAAGGGCAAGGATCACGTTGTACCCAGAACACCTCCCACAGCATAAGGCAGCATCAGGAATAGGTTCCCGCCCATTCTCTCCCAGTAGACACTTTCCTAGTCCAATCTTATAATTAAAAGGGCCTGAGATGGAAAGGTTCTGCATGGTGAGTGCATTAATGCAGACTTCATCTGCAGGGAGAAAAAAGACACTCAGAGGAAATAGCAGGGCTTGGGTTTCTAAGCCACGCTGCTGAGACCGAGTGGAGAGACGCAGTTCTTTCAATTTTAATTAACTCTTTTAAATTTAAAAGAATTAATTCTAGCAGCTATACTTACACCACGAGCTCCTATGTGATAACAGTTAGGAAGCTCTATAAAACTGTTCTTTCGTATCCATGGAAAAGGAGCTCAAAAACTGGCATGAGACCAGAAATGAACCTCTTCTATCCCAATTTCTCTGCCCAGACACTCTGCACGCACCTCTTCCCTTTCATGACAGTCACATTCATCCTGCATGTGCCTGCAATGATTCGGAGATAGCACTGTCCCCTAAATCATGAAGTTCCCTGTTCATTCTTCCATCACCTGCACACACTGCTAACAGCTTGGAAATTGCTCTGCAAATTAAGCTGATCATCTGCATGTGCAGCTCTTCTGATGGTTACACCACAATTGCAGTGCCAGGCAAGATCCATGAGACCCAGCAGATGCTTCTTCACCCCTCTCCCCCTAAGATTTTCATGGGATCACCCACAGAGGGATCCAGGTGGTTGTGTGGCTTGGTTAGCAGAGGGCTGACACGCAGTAGCAAGGTGTACACTGTGTTAGATTTTAATTAATAACATGGATAACAGTGTGTACTGAGTGCTGGCAGCTGTTCTGGGGCAGCATGTAGTCATGACCTTAGGAAAAGCATTACAACTGGATGAAAAAATCACAGTTAATTGTACCGTCGCAACGTTAGCTGCAGTTTCCAGACACTTGCAACAAAAAGCCATTGTCATTTCTGGCAGCACCCAGCATCATCACGCAGGGCTGACATTTTCAAATTTCAATTCAGATGCAGTGTGTTTGCCACGGCCTGGAAAATACAAGAGTTTTGCTGGGTAGAAGCAGTCAGAGTCCAAGTGAGATTGCTGTTTTTGTGATGCTAGGAAGAAAAGCAGCCTCACAACCAGGAAAATAGTCACTCTACTCCAAGCATTTTTAGTGGGTTAGAATTATTGCCTTTTTAACGAGTGGGAAACCAATGGTTTCAGGAGCTAACTCGTGTCATCCTCTCATCCGCACGGCCAAGAGCTGAACCAGTGTCTATTAAGACCTTCACTATATTGCTGTTTGTTTGCTCTGTCCCACGTTCTGCAAGTAGAGGATTTGTGGATGGAGCTGTTTCTCCGATACCAGCCATAAAATGGATTTAATTCCTTTAAAACAAATAGCTACCTGCTATATTTGCCTGCTTGCCATACCCTCCCTTTGGCAGTAAATAGGATTTCACCCTGGAGAATGAGGGACCTCAATGTGCTGCTTCTAATTAGAAAGGTGTTCAGGAGAAAAGAGGAGGGAATAAATAACCTCCTCATAAATCATTCGCAATGAAAAGGGTGGGGAGAGGAGCCACTTTAAATGGATACTTTGGCAATTTCTTTAATGAGAAGGAGCAAGTAATTACATTGACCTTGGAGGTTGCATTATTCTCCTTGGGCCAGAGGAGGGAAACGATGAAGGATTGCTTTGTGCTACCCAAGCAAAGGGTGGTGTTGCAGAAGAGTGGCACCATTAATAGCTTACCAGGGAGCAGGGCATTTGTTATGTGCACTTATTTCCTACCTCCTGAGTGTTTGTTCTTGTGCCTGGCTTTCCTTGGCTTTTCCTTTTTGGCTAGGTTATATTGGACAGGTTTTGATTGCTCATTTCACACTGGAGAGGATCTTGGGCTCTGAGTATTTCTCCATCCAGAATTATAGCCATAAGCCAATGGACCTCAGTGACACCTGCACAACTAAAAAAACCTGATTTGTTTGGTAAGACACCACTCTGGGACTACAGAGTGTCGCTAAACTGTGAAAGAGCTGAGCACATTGAGTCAAAACCCAAGAGACAAAACATAGGGACAGAAGGTAGAGCTGTTTTTTATCTATTGCTGATATCTTCATTCAAACTAGCAGCCCAGACTGAACAGAGGGGAACAGCCCTTCTGTGAATAATTCAGCTCACCCAGGAGTGAAGATGAGAAGAAGGCAAGATGAACCACATAGCAGAAGGGCTTATTTCTGTCTGCTGACTATTAAGAAAGGCCACAGTGACCAGCTTACCCCTTGGCATGGGGAAAAGTGAAACAAGACCCACTGGGGGGTTGTTCAGAGGAGCAATCTTCTCCATCTCTGCTCTTAGCACTTGAAGTCCCCAAGCAAGTGTAAGGAGACATTGCTCCCATTTTCCTTCTGATTCCACTTCATTTTCAGACCTGTTGCAGCTCTGCCTGGTTTTCCCTTCTGTAACAAAAGTAATGGAAAAGATGGGAATGGAAATAAAGACATCTACCAAGCCAGTCTCTCTTCTCCCTTATTTCTCGTTTTGTTGATAGCCAACAAAGGTGTGAGGTCATTAGGGACTAAAGTGAAGCCGTGCAGAGTCTCACTGTATGATTGCCCCCTTCTCTTCGGAGTGTCACTGTATGACTGCCTGATGTGATGGGCAGATGCCTTCAGCCATGTGTTTTAATGGTTAGGACTGAAATTCTCCAGCAGAAGAGCTGTTTGACAGCTTGTCAGACCAAAGGTTTGTTCTTTGGCAGATCACCTGACAAAGGAAACAGACTTCAGCATCATCTGTCACCTCTCTTCATTAAAATATTATCCAGACAAGTGAGTTACAATAGTCAGGCAGCAGGCTGAAGCTCTGATGGAAGTAACACCTGCCATAAGAAATATATAGGGCAGGGTCACTTACAAACTGGAGTGCCAGATACCCTTGAGATATGAGAAAGTCTGCTGTTAAAGGTGTATGAGAACAGATAGATCCTTGCTATCCTGCTATTTATTTCCCCCCAGGTTGCCATGTTTTTGCCACAAAGAATTTCTAAAGAAATATCCTTACCCCTCATATCTCCATTTAAAGGAGGAAATTCCCTGTCTGGCAACATCCCAGTGGGAACCACTGATAGCTCTGAATAAGGCCTGGAGGAAGTCTGTTGAGAACTGGAAAGGAAAGGTTAAACAAAACTAAGCCATCTAAGCTTGTGAAAGAGACTGGGGTTTGATAGATAAGGAGGTGCCATTCCACAGACTGGATGGAGGAAAGGATCTGGCCCAGTAGGAAAGCAAGTGTGCCAGTTTTCCCCTTCCCCTTCATTCATGCTAACCAAAGCTCAGAGGTCAGTGAAGGTACAGTAAGACTATGTCCAAAGCTTTGTCCAAAATATGACTTCTAATGAGCCCAGAGAAGAAATGAGAGGCAACAGCAGTGTGATTAGCTGAAGTGCAGGAGCTTGGTGCAGGGGCTGCAGCAAGAACCAGAGGCTCAAGGCTCCTGAGTTCTCCATGCCATGTGGGCAGGGAGTCACCTCACCCCACTGGGTTTGGGTTTGGGTGTTGCTGTGTAGGGTCAGGGATTGGCCTCCATGATTCTCGTCATTCCTTCCAACTCATGGTAGTGTCTGATTCTGTGATTGGATCTGCCAGTCCCGTGTGAATGTCTCGGTGCTCTCTAAAGTTGAAGTTTGGATAATCCTGCTTGTCTATAAATGCCTAACTGTAATCTTGCCTCTATTTCTTTTCTTGTAGTCCTCTCACTCCTACCACCCTCAAACTGATCTCCACCTCTGCTCCTGCATATTCCTGCCTCAGTTGCCTCTATCCATTGCTTCCTCACAGCACCTCATTATACCCAGGACCGCATTTGGGGTTATTTCTGGGCAAAACTCTGCTTCAACTTAAAACTACCCACCAAACTGTAAGCCTAGAACTGGCTCATTCACATTGTCTAGTTTCCTTCCTGATTTGGGTTGGACTTACCCTAAAGAATGGCTTTGCTGAACCTGGGATGTGATCCAAACTTATTTAATTGACTGCCAGCACAATTGCAACTGATAGCTGAATGTGTTTTGTGGGTTTGCCTGATGGTCCTGTGCCTCTCCATGTGCCCACCTATCACCACACCCAGCTAGCTTGTCACTCCAGCCTGCCTCCCTGTCACACTCCTGCACAAGGGGAATTTTTCTCATTAACTCACTTGTCTGCAGGCATTTCTGCTAGCAGACTTCATCCTGAGAGAGACAGAATGAGTGCAAATGTGTGAGGGAGATGAACGGAGGGCTTATGTGAGCAATGAAATAGAGAAAGACTGAAGACCATGTGGGTGTGAGAGAAAAATGGGGAGAAATAGGGTGTGCAAAGCTTTGATAGCTCATACATCAAAAAAACACTGCAAAAGCAAAAGCGAACACAACTGAGGAAGGGAACAGCATTGAATCCTGTGTTTGAAGGAAAGCAATCCCAAAACCTCATCTTAATCTGTTTCAGACAAATCCCTTCCTGCTCTTGTTAGCAGGGGGCACTTGGGAGTTGCCCTTGAGCACGCGATGACAACCCAACCACTTATGTTACATACATCGAGCAAGCCACCAAACAACTCTCCCCAGGCAGGAAATCATTGCAGAGCTAATTAAAGCTTGTCACACCACTCTGCTTGGCTGACTGTCCTCCGTACGGATGAGATGACCTCTGTTAATCGTAGCTGCATCAGGGCCAAATCCTCATCTGGGATTCAACACCCACCGAGAGGTGGACACAACACTCTGTGCTCTGAAGGTGCAGGAGAAAGGGAAGACATGGCAAACCTGGTCATGGACATGGGTGGATCTGGACTTTCCTTGTCCCAGTGGGCTGGGGATGTTGCCCACTGCCTCATGGCTGTAAAAAATGGGTTTCTATGCAAAAGCATAATCAACTCTCATCTGGAAACCTTCAGTTATCATTCAGTTCCACTGGTGGAGCTGTTCAGAGAGAGCTATACTGATATGGAACAAAACACAGTGTTATGACCTAAGCTTTTCTAGTACTCTCTACAGTATTTCCAGGCCTCCCTTGTACTTGGGACCTAGAACTGGACACGATATTCCAGGTGCAGACTCAGCAATGCTGAGCAAAGGGGAAGAACTGCCACTCCTGACTCACTGGTGATACTTTGCCTGGTGAAGTTAAGAATAACATTAGCCTTCTTAGCAGCCAGGGCATAAAGTTGGACTATGTTTAACTCAGTGATCACCAAGTCTCCTAGGTCTTTTTTTCTTTTTTTTCTTCTTTTAGCATAAATGCTTATAGAGTCACAATATAGAACACCCATAAGCTGCTTGAGATCTGGTTGTCCCGTCCTCCACACTGGCATCCACAGTTTTCTTCAATTAAAAATCTGAACGCATTGGCAAAATCATTAGCATAATCAGTTAATTAGCGCTCGTCTCACTGGGATTAATTTAACAAGTGTGAGTTGCAGGGCAAATGCTTCACCTGCTCTATTTCCTTCCTGCTCGTAATTGAAGGTCTGATTTGCAGAGGGTCTCAGCAGCTGCAATACAGTGACCATGAGATACTGTCCTGGCTCACACTGTATGCACACTGGAGCCGTATCACCAGGCCATTGTGACACTCCTGTACTCAGAAAAATTTGTATGACACTCATGACCATTCCTGGGTCATTACTGATTACTAGTGAGCGAGTCAAAGTCCACTGAGATCATTCTGGGGACTTCTCCATTCGTTTGGAGCAGACACTCAGAGCAATGTGGTCTTGGAATCCTGGTTACATGTGGTTAAGCAACAACTGGTCTCATCCAGACAAAACCATCCCACCCTGGGGACTCCTCCAGCTGGACCATGGGTAGGTGGTGATTCCTTAAGCTCATGCAGACCTTTGCAGTAACATGAGAGCTTCAGGAATCTTTAAAGGAATGAAAGTCAATGTCATTTGGCTACACCAACAATTTTCTAACTCCCGGGAGTAAAACAGTGAAATATTTTAACTCAACCAAGCTGAGAGTGTCCAGGATAGTTTGCAAGACAAGGAGCAGCAATCAGTGTGTGGTTTGATGCTTCTGAAAGGGATTTTAAGAATCATGGAGTCCTTTGAGTTGGAAGAGACTACTAAAGGCCATGTGGTCCAACTCCTCTGCATTGCACAGGGACACCCACAACTCCACCAGCTGCACAGAGCCCGTCCAGCCTCACCTTGAGTGTCTCCAGGGATGGGGTACCACCACATCTCTGGGCAACTTGTGCCAGTGCCTTGATCATATAGATATATTTTTTTTCTTATATCCAATCTAAATCTCATGCTTGTTTGTTTGTTTTTAATTTGAAACTACTTCCCCTTGTCCTATCACAACAGACCCTGCTAAAGACATGTAAAAAACATGTAAAAGCTGTTCTTGAAAAAGGGGTCCTGAGAAGCCAGCTCCCAAGAAGGCTGATTAGAAGTTTGTTCCTCGGTGATAGCGATAGCTGAGATGAAAGACAGCTAAGCTGTCTTTGATATGAAAGCAGGTAAACAAGCAATCAAAGGGAAGAATGTGGGAGGGAGGCAGGAGGTGCTTTTTTTCTGCCAGGGAGAAATGCTCACTGGGGGTTGGTCTCAGCCAGGAGGTCCAGGATTGCTGCATTTGCTATGTAAGGACTCCAATCAAAGCATGATCAACATCACCTTTCCTAACAAACACGCAGACTTTTCATTCTCTCCCTAAGACTCAATCTGTTCCTATGAAATCTGCTTATTTTTCAGGTGTTCTTTCTAACTTCCAGTACCTCTGTGCTGTTTGTTGCACTAATTATCTTACTCTGTGTGTCCCTAGGGCTGGGCAATTTGATGCTAATACTGACACTCTACCATCACACGCCAAGGTAACTTAATCAACAACAATGGTTTGGAGTCTTTGTTTAATCAGAGCAATGGAGTGCCAGATAAATCAATACCCTTAGTTTTTACCTTACAGGTAAACCAACCAGCTGAAGATTCAGCTCTGTGATGCTACTCAGACACAAAGCCACAATACTGCAATGGAAAATTTAAGCTACTTAATACTGTTAGGTTTTATTACAGCAAAAATATTCCTTTGAGTTGGAATTACAACAAAGGCATTCATGTTCTGATCTGATTCCTCCAGCTCAGGTATTATCTCTGGAAGATAAAAAGATATTAAATCTGTGTGTAAAGAATGTCTGGTAAACTGCCACGTTTCCCTTTTCTTTTTTCTTTTAATTACTGAAAAGGAACATAGGGAACTATTTCCCTACTTTAGCTCTGGAACTACAAGCATTTCATGATGATAAATAACTTCAGAAAACATCCTTCCTCTTATCTCTCACAGTTCCTCTAGGCTCATTTTGATTAATTTTTTTTCTTTAAGAGCAAATCCTGTGTAGCTAATAAGCAGAGTGATAAAAAGAAATCAATGCTCCATACCCAAACTGATGTACTCGCTGCTCTGGGCAACATTTTTCCAGCGTGGCTTTTAAGGTTTCAGTCATCGTTCTCTTTGTTTTGTCTTTGGTCACAAATATAAAGGAGAAAAAGTAAAATTGGGGTGAAATGTGGAGTGCAAAATGCTGGGACATAGAGAAGGAAAGGTACAGAGCACAGTCCCTGCAGATGGGCTGAGGCAGAATAGTCTGTGATAGGCACTGGTTCACAGGTATAAGAGTTTCACTTCCATCCATCCTAGCACCAAACCTGTGGTTTATGTCTCAATCTGCTCCAAAAATGTCCTTGGAGCAAACAGCTGCTTTATGTCATTATCAATGCCATTGGTTGAGTGCTACACATTTCAGCTTTGGGTCCCTCAATTCTCAGTGCTTGCACAAGTGACTCAGGAGGGAATGGCCTCAAGTTGCTCAGGGGGAGAATCATAGAATCATAGGGGTTGGAGGAGACCTCTAGAGATCATCGAGTCCAACCCCCCTGCCAAAGCAGGTTCCCTACACCAGGAGATGTTCAGGTTGGATGTTAGGAAGAATTTATTCTCAGAAAAAGGGGTGAGAGATTGGAGCAAGCTGCCCAAGGAAATGGTAGAGGCAGTGGCCCTGGGAGTTTTCAAGGAAAGGGCAGATGTCACATCGAGTGACATGGTTTAGTGGTGATGGTGGGTTGATGGTTGGACTAGATGATATTTGTGGTCTTTCCAACCTTAATGATTCTGTGATTCTGTAATTCTAAGGCAGATGCTCTGGGGCGTGAAGGGACGAGCTCCCACGTGATGTTGAGGAATTACACCCCATTTGCTGTTGGCTTTGGGCTTGCATTGGTCTTCTGTGAAGAGTTTTGGGCTCAGAGCACATTGACTAGGAGCATCTAAACAGGATCTTAAACTCCTGCTTTGCTTTTGCTTTGTTTTTTTTTTTTTCAAACAGCTTGCTCCAAGGACAGCACTTCTTGTTCTACAGTGAGACCATTTTGCTTTAAAGCACATGCTCCTCCAGGCTTCTCTAAGAGCACTGCTCACACTCTAAGGCTGGTAGTAACAGGTTCTTGACCTCCATTTGGTTCAGAAGTCCTCAATGAGAAGAAATAACACCCTGTGTGGCACAGCAGCTCAGAGATGCTGCATTCAGATGGTTCTTTTGTAGCAGGACTGTTTACAGAGCAGCAGACAATATGATGAAATATCAGCCCTCCTTTAATTCAGACTGTGGAGGAGAGCAGTTTCCTTCCTGCATTTTCATGAGCAGGCATTCCTGACCTTGAGCAAAGTAATGAGATTCATCTTGATCTCCTGCACATTGTCCTCGGGCATTTAAAGGAATTATTTTGCTTTTTATTTTTATTTCTTCTCCACAAGAAAGAGATGTGTCACTTCTTTCTTTATCTTTGATTTCACCAAAGGTTTAAATTTGTTCAGCCTACTAAAATCCACCAAAGGAAGGCATCTGAAAACCCTGTTGTGCCTTGCTGAATTCAGTCACAATGGAGTTCACAGACCACGCTTCCCCTACAACGGAGAAAGAGGTGTAGTCTTGCAAAAGCTTGCTGAAATCCATCAGTTTAATTAGAAACTATTTTGTAGGGGTGGAAAATAATTATTATGCATACAAAGTGGAAATGACCAAAATTGCCTCATTAACGTTGATTCATTGTATACAGCACATAATAAGTAGGGAAGGGAGACCCTTGATGAATGGTACTGCCTCCACGCCAACAAGTTCCACATCAGTAACAGCTAAATTCAGCTCCTTTTGTGGGAGCAGTGGTGCAGAGAGGAGGCAGGGCCAGAGCCAGACACGTGGACCTACGTGGTAGTGCCATGTGGTCCCTGTGTATGAGCACACAGGTCAGAGCTTGGGGCTGGAGTTCCAGATGGAGGACCTAAGACACAAATGTCCCCTGGGTCGGAGGTCTCTGATCATACTCAGTCCATGGCTTAGGGATTGCCCAAGGGATCTTTCAGAATCATTCAGAGGCATGGGACATACAGGCAAGGAGAGAACACCACCCCAAACATGCTTCTCCAATATCATAGATTCACGGAACAGTTTTGAGTTGGAAAGAACCTTGAAAGACCATGTAGTCCAAATGCTTTGCAATGAACAGGGATAATTACAGCTCCATCAGGGTGCTCTGAGCCTGAAAGGTGATCGTGCCATGGGCGTGTAGCTGATGTGACAGCAATATAGTGAGAACCCACAACTCCATCCAAGTCTGAATCGTGATCATAGAATGGTTTGGGTTGGAAGGGACCTTGAAGATCACCTAGACCCAACCCCCCTGCTATAGATAGCGATACCTCCCTCTAGACTAGATTGCAGAAAGCCCCATCCAGCCTTGATGATGAAGAACAGGGTTGGGTATCAGCACAGGTGTAGGATGGTCCAGAAGAGAACTTTGGACAGTGATTTTCAACCTGAAGTGGTCAAACTCCCCCGTGGAGTTATAGACTCTTGTAGACTCCCAAGTAGCTGCACACCAGAGGATCAAACTGCTCTCCTGCCACACAGTATGGGAAGGTTTTCCTTATCCATTGCAGGGGAGTTGGAATAGATGGCCCTTAGAGATCCCTTCCAACTCTAAGGATTCGATGATGCTATGATTCTAAGGTGCCAAGGAGATCAGTGTGCTGTCTGGTGCACCTGGGGTTAATAGTAATGTTAAACTGCTCTTTCCTTTCTTAAATGCCTGGGGAAAAGCCATTTTACTGATTAGGCACATGATGCTCAGTGAACTTTTAGTGGGGCTGAATGGCAGTCCCTTACAAATGGCCCATGGAACACAAGTCAGTGAGGAGTCAGCTCATTTTATTTTAGAGGCACAATATGTCATCTGTCTTATCCTAAGGCTGATGTCTAAAATGGGTCAGGGAATCACTTTAACAGTGGACATTTGTCTTTTATGACTACAAATAATGGAGCTGAGGGTGACTCCAACACGTAGTTGCGGGGTTCATGTACACATTTGCATTCAGATATGTGAAGGAAAATGAAGTCAGTCCCACTCAGAGGTGGATGTGGCTCACATATAGGAACACAAGGATGCTGGGTAGGGTCAGGAAGACCAGTGGCACAAAATACAATCAGAGCTCTGTCCAAGGGCCCAGAGATCTTAGAATCATAGAATTGCCTGAATTGGAAGGAACATTGAAAACAATCTAGTCCAACTCCCCTTCAGTGAACAGGGACACCCACAGCTCCATCAGGTACTCAGAGCTCCAAGCTGCCTGACCTTGAATGTCTCCAGATGGGGCATCCATCACCACCCTGGGCAATCTGAGCAAGCACTTCACTTTCCTTATCAAAACGAACTTTTTCTTATATCCAAAGTCATCCTGGGTAAAGTTTCTGACTAGTTGTGTCTGTGTACCTCCTTGATGGGTATACCCTTTGGGAAAAATCTGCTTTTATCCATAGGAATGAATGAAAATGGGAACTCCACTTTAGGGTTCTTTCTAACTTTCTCTAGAGAGAAGAGAAAACAGTTTCACTGTATAGACAGGTTTTATACACACACAGAGGAAAAAAAATAACCCAGACTTCTGCAGTTTTCAGGCTCTACATATCACATTCACATACTCAAGAAGTACCTATATAAAAGAACAATTGTACATCAGGGCACTGAGTAAAGAACACTCCTATCCTGATGGGAACAGGATGGCATTGGCAGGCCAGCAAAGCTTTTTTCATCTCAAATATCTACGTTTCCAACTCTTTGCACATGTAATTTTGCACCTCATTGCTCCTAATTGAGTGGCTTTGAAAACCCATCCCGTAGAGCGATCCATTACTCTGCCACTGCCAGTGTCAAAGAAAATGACTTCTCAGACACTTTTGTCTATAAATAATTCTGCTGCTGTGAAGATATCTGCAGGGAGTGTTGACAGCTATCTCATTACTGGTGTATTTCTTGGTTTTCTATCCAATTGCTTGCTTTCTACCTCCAGTTTCTCCCCAAAAGGAAGGGGCAAGGCTTCCTAAGCAGCATTTCCAGTATCTTCCTCTTCCCACAATGATGCCACAACCACCATGAGAGCAGCCATTCCAGGGATGGGACTCAGCAATGAAACTTCAGGTGTTCGTGTCTGCCTGAGATTGTTCTGAGCCATTATCCAGAATCAGAATTTACTGAACTCCAGCCCCAGTCATTACATCCTTCTAACACAAATTCCACCGTGCAGTTTCAGCAGGACATGTGAGTCTTCTTGCTGAACAGTCATGCATCTTTAAACTCCTGCTGTGGTTTATCTCAGAGGTAGCTGCACTTTTGATGGGGAAAACTGATTTCTGGCTATTAGGCCCCAAAAACCAGTTGTGAGTTTGGGGGCAAACACCATAATGTTGGCTTAGGGGGGAGGGGCATGATCAAGATCAGTTTGGTTGCCAGCAAGAAAGAATCATTACTGAATGGGACTTAGAGAAGGGGTTCCCCATAATACAATTAATTCATTCACTGCAGCAATTGAACAGAACAACTCCCAACATGCAAGGGATCAAAATTTATAGTCTGAGCTTGCAGTTCAAATACCCAAGCAGCTGTGTAATGCAGGCAAAACATCACCTCACGCTCCCACTTCCCCACAGATCACCACTGTAAAACCGACAGCAGTGCAGCATGAATTTAAAGAGTCTATGCCACTTTTCCACCAAAGCATCAGCAAGTGCTTGCACCCTCTGGTTCCTCTCACTGCAATATTTAGTCCATAATTAAACAAGCACTGGAGATAAATAGCTGACAGCTTAAAAGCACTTTTTCACACTCTTCTTCTCACTTTGTAAACACAGACCTTACTTCTCCCATAAACTGCAGAGCGCAGCTATAACTCACTCTTACCAGCACTGTCTGCCTCTGACTTTTCTTGCCCAAGTCCTGGCTATATGTAATCAGCTGGGCTGCTGTTCTGTCTTGAAATTTGTCTTTTATTTTTTTAATCAGAAAACTGCTTTGTCCACCTCTGAGGATGGATGGAAATGTCTCCAAGATGGACCTGTTCAAACACTCTCCTCGTCAGCACATTCTATACAAGAATATTACAGAATCACAGAATTGTAGGGGATGGAAGGGACCTCTAGAGATCACTGAGTCCAACCCCGCTGCCAAAGCAGCTCCCTAGCCCAGGTTGCACAGGTAGGTATCCAGGCAGGTCTTGAACATCTTCAGAGAAGGAGACTCCACCACTTCTCTGTGCAGCCTGTGCCAGTGCTCTGTCACTGCACTGTGAAGAAGTTCCCACTCACATTTGTGTTTCAGTTTGTGGCCATTTCCCCTCATCCTATTGCTACACACTGCTGAGAAGAGTCTGGCCTCATCCCTTTGCCTCATGCTCCTTAGATTTATTTATAGATGTGGATCAGATCCCCTCTGAGTCTTCTTTTTTCACGGCTGTAACATATGCACCAAAATTTTTTACTAGTGAGTCAGAGATTTGTTGAACTTCTCCAGAACATATCAGTTTGGCAGAAATAAGTTAATACTGTTTTTGTTGCAGCTTGGAAATCCCCCTCCTGACAATAAAAAACATTCCCCCATAGAAGGGATGCAGTTGGAGAATGCTGGCACATGGACAGTTTTGAGGTTTCACTCTGAGCTTTGGGCCCTCCAAGAGCCTGCAATAGGCAGTGCCCAAGGTGGTAAAGGCTTGAGCATGGTGGATGCTTGTGGCCCTGCGATGTGGGGCAGAGGTGCTGAATGCGGGGTCTTAGAGCACCATCTGCTGGCACCTTCCCCCAGATAAAGCCCATGTGGGTTTGAAGTGAGGTGGCCATGGCCAGGACTGCAGAAGGGGCATTGCTGAGAGCAG
Source organism: Cyrtonyx montezumae (assembly GCF_038088225.1). Classification (NCBI taxonomy): domain Eukaryota; kingdom Metazoa; phylum Chordata; class Aves; order Galliformes; family Odontophoridae; genus Cyrtonyx; species Cyrtonyx montezumae. The sequence goes on from NW_027071848.1 coordinate 815,018, forward strand.
AAAGGGCTGCAGGCAGCTGGAGGACCCCCAGATTATCCTGTGGGCTTCCAAGGGAATACGGAACAAGGGAAAACAGGACAAAGCCTTTTCTTATTGCTACAGTCAAAGTGAGCAGTGGGGTAGGGGCCAACCATGCAGCTGAGAGTGCAGGGGGTGGGGAAGAGCAAAGAGGGTCAGAGCAGGCTTGCTTGGGCAAGCCCATCACCCCAGCAGGGATTTGGGACCATTGCATTGCAATATCTCTGATGCCATGTTGCTGGGCTCTACTTGCCCTGTGAGGACGACTGGCAGCTGAGCCTCTTTGTGTGTCGGTTAGCATCTGTGTTGGGTTTCCTCCTCTTAAATTTTCCTCCTCCAAGCTTTATACATTTGACCTAGATGCCTACATGCCCTATTCTGGCTCATTCGCCAGATGATATTCACAGTCACTTCCACAAATCTCCTTTTTTTTTCTTCCTTTTTTGCTCTCTTTCCATGCATTTCTCTTCTATACTTTATTTTCTAGACCCGAAGTGTTACTTTCAAATCCCCAGACTGAAGTGTTTTTTTCCAATATCGTGCACAACACTTGGTTTTTCAGCTCTAAAATAGCCAGCTGTGGTGCTGATCAGATAGGACAGGTCTACATGAGATATTTTTGGCTGCTAGATTTCATCAACACCTCCAAGACAGAGGTCTACAGACACCTTGTAGTTGACATCTACAGTCAAAATTTGCTTCTGAAAAAGAGCCCTCAAAATAGAAAGGCTCGCCCTGCTCATGAGGCCACTCCTCTGTTTTCATAAGCTGCTCATCCCGTTACATCCTCCATTGATCCCTTTTCACACCTGTAATTTATACAGGGCCATAATGTTGGAGCATTTCTCTCATTCATGCAGAAAATAGACAGCGTTCTGCTTGAGGGAGGTAAACTTTCTGCGTTTAATAGCAGAGCTGAAGTGTCTGGGATGACAGTCAGAGAGGATATGTAAGAGGCATATTGATTTTTACATGCTGCAAATAGCCAAAGGAAGTTGTCTCTTGATACACTTGGACTAACAAAGCAGTACACTCTGCACTGGAAGCATTGCTGCCACAAAGCAGAAGAAAGGACTGTAGTCTCTCTGCCTTCAGCGCAGAGGAGGCTGAAGCAGTTATAAGCCATGTAAAGCTGGTTATGAGCCACTCATCGAATATGACTCACCAAATCATCATCTATTGAGCCTTTCAACATGTTCATCTTCCTCTGTGCTACTGGCATGCTGCACTACAGGAAGGTGAGGAGGTAGGGATGGGAGGGGGTGAGTCCAATCTCTTGGGATTTTGCAATTCAGAAGGTTCTCAGTCTGAATTTTGAAATACTCTAACACTTATGTGATATTCCTCACCTAGCTCTTCAACCTAGGTTATTGGTGCCAGCTCCTTATAGGCAGAGGTGGTGAGTAAGAAGAACTGCCCCGTTAGCCAGGGTACATACTGTCATCAACATCAGATTGTCCTCAAAGCACATTTGGAGCAGCAGGATAGGAAGAAGAGCACAGAAGGAGTGCCTTGGACTTGGGAGTACTGAGGGATGAAGAGGTCAACATAAGCCAGCAATGTGCACTTGCAGCCCAGAAAGCCAACCATGTCCTGGGCTGCACTGAAGCAGCATGGCAGGAGGTTAGGGAGGGGACTGTCCCCTCTGCTCTGCTCTCAGACCCCATCTTCAGTGCTGTGTTCAGCTCTGGGCCCCAGCACAAGGACATGGGGCTGTTGGAGAGGATTCAGAGGGGGCCATGAAGATGCTCAGAGGCTGGAGCACCTCTGCTATGGAGAAAGGCTGAGAACTGGGGGTGCTCACCCTGAAGGACCTGGGGATACATCATAGCAGTCTTCCAGTACATAAAGGGGGTACAGAAGAGCTGGAAAGGGATCTTCGTCAAGGACACAGTAATAGGATGAGGAGTGATGGTTTTAAAGTAAAAGAGGGTAAGTTTAGATTAGTCACTGGGAAGAAATTCTTTACTCATAGGGTGGTGAGGCTCTGGTACAGGTTGCCCAAAGAAGCTATGGATGCTCCATCCCAGGAAGTGCTCAAGGTCAGGTGGGATGGGGCTTTGGGCAACCTGATCTGGTGGGAGGTGTCCCTGCCTGTGGCAGGGGATTTGAGGTGGATGGACTTTAAGGTCCTTTCCAATTCAAACCAGCCCATGATTGATTCTATGGTGAAACAGTGCATTGAGAACATTTGCCATTGGTTGGATGAGACTGGGCATCAGATACAACAGCACTGGTTTCTTGGTCACTGGACTCACTGTGTAGCATAAGGGTGGGTAACCTCATGTCCATGGATAGATAACTATCCAGGGATCTGTGTAAAATTAACAGGAGAAATGTAGTCAGTCTTAAAGTATCATTCATTTGACCCCTTTTTAGAGTTCTGCTTTAAGGTGAAATTACAGCTTCTGCTGACAAAAATGGTGTCTTTGGTATCAAGCTTGAGTGGAAACTTCTAGTCTGTAAAAGTTTAAATTTCATTCAAAAAATTCAACCTCTAAAGTGTTATGATGAAAATGCTGTGCCTGGGTAATGAGAAAGCACACCACAGATGTGAATAAAGCCAAGAACTTATTGTTTGCATAACTAAAATCTTAATTGCTTATTTTGATCTAATTATTAGAGTAAAGGAGAGAATAATGATTCAAAATGCAGCACAGAGAATGTTTCAAAAACTGTTAAGAATACAATTCAAAATATGTTTTTTATGCTACTGGCTTATCCTTCCTCACTTTGAGATCCACTTTGGGTCTTCTTTTTGTTTGCTGATATTATTTCATAGCCTTCTCTTTCTTCTTGAGTCTACCAATCCCTGCCATGTCCAGACTTGCTGTATATTGTGCCCTATATATGCGCTAGAAATCATTTCTTTGTTTTCTTTGTTGCTCCTAAAACTAGTTTTGTCCAAATCTGCATTTCTTTAACTGACTGTGGGTGGGTTGCTTACAACGAGGAGGTCCCCAGCTCTAGCCTGTGCCCTATCTCTTCTCATCCCGGTCCTGCACTCCTCTACAACACATCCTGTATCTCCACTTTTCAAGGTCTCTGCTGTCATAACAGGCCTGGATTTCTCCATAGTACATCACAGTGTTACAGTTGTTTGTATCTCATTCCTCACAGAATAACTGCTTGCTCCTGCTGTCCATGTAAACTGTGGTTGATCATAACACAGAAAGATAAATGAAAGCAAAGCAAGTTGAGTGTAGGCCCCCAGTCAAATAGAGAAATTGCTGCTACAGCTAAACTGAGTAAAACAAAGCTCAGGCAGGTCAGGGAAAGTTCAGTCAAAGCAAACCTGGCAAGGCTCAGTCCTGAAACCTCCTAACTGCAGGACAAAAATTATGGCTGTTATGACCAAAGTCAATATGGGATCACAGAGCACACTGAGAGAAGACAAGAAACACCAATGGCACTGTGATACCCACAGTCCAGGGGAGCATTGCTCTCCAGTCTGCTTCATCCTACAGCATCCCAATGTCAGAGTACAGAAAAACAAGGCAGATCAAGGCTCCTTGATGAGCCAGACCAGCTGCCTGGGCCACCAATAAGTGCTCCAGAGAGTACTTCACAAATGCACAGTTAAAACACCCTTGAAGTAACTCCAAGCTTTTTGGAAAGCAGCCTGTACAAAAGTGTCTGTACAAAATAACAAGAGATCCCTTATGACAGTCCCTTATTAGCAGGAGCATACTGAAGCAATGGGAGGAAACTTTAGGGTATTTTTTCTGCTTTCAGACACCCACGCAGCACAGCACTAAAGCTTGTCCTAACTGCACTCCCAAGAGCAATAATGGGGGCTCGAGGGAGCCACTTGGTTCAGCTTGCCCACTCAGCTGAGTGGGTAATGCAATCATTTCATTGCCTTCAAAAGAAGCTGTTCTCCTGCAGTCCCCCTGAGCACTTCTGAGAAGCATATCCTTGCCTCTGGGAGAGCTCATACGACAGCATGTTTTTCTAGTGAACCCCAGGAAAATCTTTCTGATGTGCGTGGAAGTACTTTGAGGGCTGACCTAGACTCAGGTGGGACGCAAAGGTGTCATGTCATCACCCTTCATCAGCAGAATCAGGAGGAGCCAGTGCCTCTACTAAGCAGCAGATAGAGACTGGCCCCAGATGGGCCCAGAATAGCTCATTCAGTGCAGGACCCTGATGCCCATTTACATACCATGATTCTACACTCAGGTTATTCTGCTGATATCTCAAGTAGCTATTTCTGACACACCTTTGTGAGTAAATTGAATGTCATGCTTCATCTGTGGATCTCCTTTGCAGCAAGATTTAAGAATACTGAAGATTCTGTCTTGGCACGCATTGCTCTTCTTCTGTATATAAATGGCCCCAGGACTGCTGGATTTCTGGGGTTTAAGCTGAATTTCAGGATCAGGCTGATGGTCATATTTCCTACACAAGTGTAGACAGAGGAACATCTCTGAAACTTGCTCAGACAGAAAAGCTGAAACACATTTTGGGTGTTACCATGCAGGACCAAGCTCTGTTCGCATTATCCAGAGGACTTGGGAGCTGAGAAGGGCACAGCCATCTCACTCAGCTCTTCCTAAACACAGTGTGGAAGTTTTGTACTTGGCCTTGCTGCCCTTCATGGTGCAGATGGATCCACCTCTCAAGCCTGTCCAGATCTCTCTGGATGACATGCCTCCCTCCAGCATCACGACCATACCACACAGCTTGGATTTTAGGATCGTTTAGTGATGTACATTCCCTTTGAGGGAAGGTACTGCAAACAGCAGGATAATCTATTTTTCTGTCTTACCAGACCCAGTAGAGAATTAGACATTAATCTTTCAACCAAGACTGCTGAAACAGGAGGTTTTTCACATGCTGACAACATTCTACCCCCTTCTATGACCAGTTTTTCTAGGATAATAAATAAGTCACCTTAAGCAAATCCCCAAATTCCACTTCCTTGATGCCTGCTCTGACACGTAGCTGAGCTGTAAGCTTTAGCCATCTCCTATTGCTCAGCCAAGGGCAAACAAGACTTTCTGCAAGGAAAGAAATAAATAAATACAATAAATCTGCTTTTATAGTGTGGCTCCCCTTTCCACCCTGCCTCCCTGCTTCTGAGGTTCCTCTCCATGTTAAGAATTAAGAGGTATGTCAGGCTGGTGGAACCAAGCCCAAACTTCCCTGAGAAAACAGAAGAGTCAAAGGCATGTTTGGAAAATAAATATCAAAGCTGGCAAGTGAGGGCCAGGAAAGACGGAAATGGCATTGTTAGAAGCTGGTAGGAGCAAAATGAGAGGGGTTCTGCAAGGCAGTTTCACAGAGGACTCAACACTGACAGAGCTTCCTGCCAACAATATCTGGGGAATATTGCTCTGAGAGCAAAAGAAAGAGCACTGGGCCTTGAGCAGGGAAGAAATTAGAAGTGTCTGTCTCTGCCACTCTGATAACATGAGGAATAATAATAGAGTGTGAGAAATAACGGTGGAGGGGACAAAAAAAACCCAACAAACAAGTGAGGAGAAACTGGCAAAAGAAAAGCATGTCAGAGTTATAAAAAGAGACAGAGAAGGGAATTTTATTCATGAGCCTTCCAAATGCATTTGCCATTATTGCAAGCATGAGAATATTATTCTGCTGCTGTCAGGGGGCATGTGACTGGGGCTCCAGTCGTCAGAAAATCACTGCCAGCTGTCAGAGGGCCAAGCCATGAAGGGCGATGGGCCAACACCAATCACACTGACAAGAAATGCATTTGCTTGTCTTGAGATTAGCAGTCTGGCCTCCAAAGCTTTGAGAGAGCATTGGCTTAAAAAACGGAGATAGTCATGTGAATGGCACAGCGTGCCCAGCAATGGAAGCAGGGCATAGATTGTTCCTTTTAAAAGGCAGTGAGAGAAGAAAGGTGTTCAACTCTTTCCAGTTGGATCTGGTACATCAGGAAGGCACTGAATTGTTTTTGCTCTGCATGTGTTTGCTCTGACGTTATTAGAAAGAGATTAACGTACCCAGAATCACTGTTCAGACTTTGTTGGTTGGAAGGTGATCAGCCCTCTATTGGCACTGGTGAGGCTGCACCTTGAGTACTGTGTTCAGTTCTGAGCCCTTTGCTACAAGGACTTTGAGGCCTGGAGCATGTCCAGAGAGGGGCAACAGAGCTGAGAGGGGTCTGGAGCACAAGTCTTAAGGAGAGTGGCTGAGGGAACTGGGATGGTTCAATCTGGAGAAGTGGAGGCTCAGGGGAGACCTTACTGCCCACGACAACTCCCTGAAAGGAGGTTGAAGTGAGGTGTGGGTCAGCCTCTTCTCTCAGTTAACAGCAATAGGATGAGACAGAATGGCCCCAAGTTGCACCAGGAGAGGTGCAGGTTGGATACTAGGAAAAATTTCTTCTCCAAAAGAGTGGTGATGCATTGGCACAGGCTACCCAGGGAGGTGGTGGAGTCACCGTCCCTGGAGGTGTTCAAGAACTGTGGCAATGTGGAACTGAGGGACATGGTCAGTGGGCATGATGTGATGGGTTGAGGTTGGGATTGGTGAACTTGAAAGCCTTTTCCAATCTTAATGATTCTATGATCGATGGGTTGATGACCTATAGCACCAAGCCCTGAAAGCATCACAGCTTTCTTTGGGAAAACTGACAAGTGATAGCTGATCTGAACTGGACTTCACTGAATTTTATCACCCATTCCTTTAAGCATCATCAGTTCCCTATAATCTGTATCAGTCACACCTGATTGTGGATGTGGCATCATGCAGCAGAGCTGATGCAGACAATTCAGACCTCAAGCAGCACAGTCTGCCAGCCTCAGTTAGCAATGCTTCTAGAGAAACCCCCTGGACCAGCAGTGCTCATTCCACAAGCTCTGTGCTTCTGTGACAAGTGACAAACCTAGGCTTGCTTTTTGAAGCAATTCATAGGGTTGAGTCGCCATATCCCTCCCACAAGACAGTCCAGTTTCTACCAGGAGGATATAAAGCCATTAATACAGCCCACAAAGGGTTACTGTTCAATGCAGTGGGCCGTGGTTCAACTCCATATTAACACTGCCTAACTTTTAGATCCCAACTACTCTGGCATTTGAACTCAGGAACCCATTCAATGATTCAGACTGCCCACAGCTACCACACTCAGCCCTCCACATAGAAGGTTGTCTACTACTGTAGTCAAAGGGACTGCAAACAGAATGCAGAAAGTGATTCACATGCATTAGGTAGCTTTACTTGTTGTAATTAATCCATTTACACTGTAATCAGTTAATTACATCAAACTTTTGGACAAAGCTTTTCAGACAAGCATACCATGATGGATTGACTCTCCAGTTTTGTTATGATGCCTGTATTAAGTTTGGCTTGACAAACACCTGGGCACTGCCATGCCCAGAAGCCAGCTCTCAGTCACATGAATAAGTACTATACCATATACATAATATAATTTGACAGTTGGACAACATGATTTTAGAGGCCTTTTCCAATCTCAACGATACCATAATTTATGATACTATAATATGTATGCATAAATAGTATATGTAAAATCAATTTGAGTGCATATATATACACACATGTATATAATATGCAGCATGCTGCATGTATGTGTATATAAAGATACAATATGTATATGCATATAAAATATGTAGCTTATTATATATTTTTTATATATTGACTTCTTACAGTATAAGACAATGTGACTTACTTCTTGGGAGCTGATGCCATCAACAAAGCTGAGATGGGAAATCTTCTTTCCTTTCCTGCCTATTAATAAGCTCTGCTGCTGAGACCAACCACCAAACAGACACTGTGGGAATGACCATGTGATGATCAGATGGAAGGAAGTTGCAAGTGGAAATGTACCACTGTTTTTCCTTGTGCTTCCTTTTAGTCCACAGGTCTGAATTATTCAAGCTATGTTAATAAAGTCAATTTGAATTGTCCGAGCAGGTTCCTTTATGAATGACTTGTTAAAAGAAAGAATTTGGCTGAGATGTGAGTTATTAGCTCCCTGGTAATCAACTGATACCAGAAAAGTAAGGCAAATAATTTTTGCCAAGTAAATAATTACTTGATCTCCTTCCTCTCCTCCCCCTTCCTGCAGTAAAGAAGTATAACAATGGCTTCTTCAGATGAGCAGAATCTGTTTCATTTCCAGGCTAGGCAGAAGAATTTGCATTAGCCTGGGGTAAATATGTGTGTCATCTTCCCAGAGATCAAGGAAGAAAATAGCAGATGCCTTCCCTCCTGTAGGTGCTGTGCAACTGAAGGTATTTTGATGGCTCTTTTTATTATTATTACTATTATTCTAGCATTTGACATTTTAATCTGCCTGCATCTGCTTGCTCCTAGTGGTTTTCTCCTTTTTCAGGGGTTTCTCAGAATAGCAATGCAAGGAAGTGGCTTTTCCTAGCAATGAGCCCAAATGCGAGGCAGTGCACAATCGGATGGGGTGGGATATATTATCTTCCACATTCAGGCACTAATTGCCTCATTATACAAGAGAAAAAATGGTCTGTGGGTGCTTTTTTCTCTCAACTGAAACTTAGAGAACGCAAGTGAGGCATTGGTAATAGCTAGCTCCTCTAATTCTAACCCTACAAGGATTCTGGGAAGAAAAACTGCCAATAATGACATTTTAAGCTGAAGTATTTGGAAGCTGACATTATTATGGGATGTAAGACTTGCAAGCTGAGAGCCCTGTCTCAGTATTTCATGCCTAAGATGTTGAATATGATCCATTAAAATACAACCCTACAAGACCTTAGATTAGCCTGTCCCTGTCTCAAAATCAGTTTCCTGTTGTTCAACAACACGTTGCTTTAAAGATTTGCCTTAAGCCATTCTTACACTGTTGGGACTTCCATTCCTGCTTTAGGAGGGCACAAAAATAAGCCCCTACTCAGTCTCCATCTCCCCACACTTGGAAAATGGTTAGAGTGGGAAGGATTATCTCCCCCTGTGCCAAAGCAACACCATGATATAACACACAGATTTAACCTAAGATAGATTCTCTTATTGTACTCTCCCTAGAATCCTTTCTCAGCCCTTTTCCTAGGGATCTATCTGGGACAAGAACATAATGAGAGGAATGCTGCTCTCACCATTGTAACAAACAGCTGCTTCAAGTTTTTGAGTCAAAGATGGACCCAGTGCTGCCTTGCCAAACCCTGGATAGAGACAGCATTTTGTTGCTCTCATCCTCCAGCATATCTCTCCTCTTAGGTCTTATAAGAGTTTTTAAGCTGCCTTAAGGATAGCATACTCCACAGGGTGATACAATATCTAAAAACAAGGCTGTTTGCCATGAATGCCTGAGCTCCTGTCAACTGAGGTCAAAGCAGTTCCAAGAGTCCATTAGACACCCACTTGTCATGGGCCCTGTGAGCACAGAAAACAGAGCAGGAAGCTCACAGATCTCAAATCAGAGCAGAGTGGTTTGCAAAACTGAATAAGGAGACAAACAAGATTCAAGACCTTACCAAACTTCAGCCCTCTGAAAAAGCCAGACACTTGGACTCAATGAAGTTGCTGAAACATAAAACGTTTATTGCTCTCGGACACAGAGCAGCTGGGAGCCATATGTGCTATTATGTGAGAGCTAGGGAAGATCAGTGACCCCAGGGCATCCTGCCTGGCCTTCTGCTGCTGTTCTGAACCAGCATCCTGCCTGGCCTTCTGCTGCTGTTCTGAAACAATCTGAAATGACAGCACACAAGGAAGTGAACTGAGACTATAAGGAAGGATCCAACTTAAGGTTAACATATGTAAATACTCTCACAAAAGTTCCTGCACATCTCGTTATACTAAGACGAGTGTAACACAAATTAGCATGAAGAGAAAGATAGTTTGCTTTATTTTCTTCTAAGGCAAATGCTGCTTACAAGTGTAAACAATGAATCTTTACAGCATTTGGTTATGATTCTTTAAAGGCATGAGAAGACTTCCAAGGTACTGATTCCTGGATTCGTTTGAAAGTCAAAGAGGTTGAAGCACCTGCCACTTGTGCTTTTAGAAAGTCTTTCTCCCTTGATCATCATTTGATATTTCAGCTTAAATTGGTGTACATTTAGCATAAACACATTGCAGGGTTCTGATTCATACACAGGTGAATTGAGCTTAGATGACAGGAAAAGTCACTTAGCTGAGCTCTCCCTTTGCTCTTCTCCCAGTGCCATCTGCACCTCTCACAGGAGTGGCTGAACAGCAGGCTTACCTGCTCTGGGCCAATTTCAGACCCACAAATTACTGCAAATTGGCATCAGTTTTGATTTCATGCTAATACAATGGGCTGAAAGCTGCAGGTGTTAGGAGATGCCTATGCATGCTGTCTACATTCAGGGTTGTAACCACCGGGTGCTGATAAATTTCAGCTTAATCCATCACTAGGAGCAAACAAACATGCAGGTTTTAGCACCTCCTTTCCTAAACACCAGCACTCAGCAGTTCTTGTTTTCATCAACACTATTCAAGTTGTTGCATTCAAACTTGATTCTCTCAGTGCCTGGTGGTCACAGAACCCACAGAACTGGTGTCATCCACTAAGGCAGCCATCTGCCAAAATGCATACAGTACCCTTGAAAATACAACCAAGAAAAGTCTTAATGACACCAGCAAGTTTCTGAGAGTTTACACGTTTCTAGGATCTGATAATGCTTTACAAATGCATGACTATTTAAAACTTCAGCACGGAGATACCTACGTAGCTATCAATGTGCAATCGGTTTTGCTAAAGTCTACTGAACTTTCTTGGATCAGATCTTTCTTCATGTTAGGAAATGACTTATTTTTCCATTCATTCATGTGCCCATAGTTGCTATTACTTCAGGAATAATTCTAACAAGAGTGCTTGTAAAATGCCCTTAAACTTCAAAGCACTTTACAAAAGAGTCCGATTCATTCTCTTACCATCATGCTTTTAGTACTCTACTTGTGCTCTCTGCATATAAACCAACGGGATAAATTACAGGTTACACAGGATCAGCCTTGCAAGACTTAAAGGTGTTAATGACCTTCTTCTGTAAGAAGCAGAGAGCAGATGATTATCAGAAAGCTGCCAAGAATGGCAGTTTGAGCTGAAGCTTTTGAAAGCCAATATTTTCATGGGATGTGAGACTTCTGAGCTGAGACCCCTGTCTTAGGATTCCATGCCTAAGTTGTTGAATATGGCTATAACCCATTAAAATACAATCCTAGAAACTGTACAGCTTCATAATCAATGTAGAATTTGACCAGGCAATTTGTAACACAACATTCAGCTTTGTTTCTGAATCAGTGATTGATACCTTTATTTTAATATTATTAAAACCAAGTGGTGAAAACATTTTCAAGACAGTGCCAATTCTATCTCCTCTTATTCAGGCAATTACTGATGAGAGGGAATATGTACAGCCTTCTCCAACATATACAGCCATATAGTTAGTTCTAATCAATCTGTTTGTCAGGACTCATTTTATGTGGAAATTAAACAACCAGCAGAATAAAACAAAGTTAGGAGGTTTGCATTGTGAAGGGAGCTGAGGGAAACATTCTTCAATATTCAGGCATCATTTTCTGAATTTCACAGGGCACAGAAAGAAGAAATTCCTGAACGGCTGTTTCTTCCCAGCCCCAAGTAAAATCCCATTGGCATCACATACTAAATGTACAGGGCATATCCCTCTAGTGGTGTACACTGACACGACTTGACTAACTGAACAGTTCAGTTTCTGTTAGGTCGTGAGGTTTAGGGTGACACAGAGCACTAAGAGGAAAAGCAAGCAGGAGAAGCCACAGGAAATTAATCCAATGGCATGTGAGGGACATTTTTAGTGGTACAGAAAATAAGCATTTCATGGGCTCTGTGTTAGTTTCCCTATCAGTTAATTCAGAAATGAGATATTCCCTCCATGCGTCTTACAGTTCACACAAAGTAAATTTACCACCTGAGTAAGGTAGGTTTTACTATCTAGTTAGAGAAACCACATTTAGATGCAAATAACTTCAGGCTGTCACATTATATCCAGTGAGGTAATGTACACTGTAAAGCATTGCTCAGTGTTACAGGGGAAAACTACTGCATTTAATATGTGCTACTGTAAGAGCACACAGAAGTTATCTTTGTAGAAAATGCATTTACCTTTACAAACCAGATTGAGAAAGAAGAGTGTATTATAATGGTTTGTGGCTGTCTCTTCAATACAGTGCTTCTGAGAGTGCAATGGCTGAAAGGTTTGATAGAGAATAAGTCAGAAATAAAAGGCTGTTGTGATGGAGAATCCTACCAAAACACAACATATAAAAGTTGCCCACCAAATAAATAAAAACTTCCCACTGAATTACATGAAGGGCCAACTATACATTTCTGTTTTCATTTCTCAAGGGAAAAGAAAAAAAAAAGAATAATAACCTATGTTATTGCATACCCCATAAAACCATGCGTTATTTTATCCTGCCATTATAAAACCAGTTTCATGTCAGGCTTCTTTTTCTATTGCAATTACAAACCTCGTCATGTCCAGCATGCATTTGGTGATAAAAGAAACAAACGTCAATGTTTTTAATTATTTATTTACAACCAATTGTAATTGAATAGTGTACACACTGCTTGCTCCCATTTTGTATTCCTGGTACACAGAGGGAATATTTATTTCTTCAGATCCAGAACTGCTGTCATTTCAAACTTTGTGTTATTTTCTTGTTGAGAGCTTATAAATTGAATATGGTTAACTAAGATAAGAAAAGATAGATTAGAACCCCACAAACTTCCTTACCATAATGAAAGAGCACGTTAAGAGAAGGGCAACAAAGCGAATAAAGGGTCTGGAGCACAAGTCTTATGAGGAGCAACCAGCTGAGGGTACTGAGAAGGTCCAGACTGAAGGAGGCTCAGGGAAAACCTTATCACAATCTACAGCTCACTGGAAGGGGGGGGAGGTGAGGTAGGGGTTGGCCACTTTTACTGAGTAACAGCAATAGGATGAGAGAGAATGGCCTCAAGTTGTGCCAGGGGAGGTTTAGGTTGGGTATTAGGAAAAAAAAGTCTCTGAAAGAGTAATAATGCACTGGCACAGGCTGCCCAGGGAGGTGTTGGAGTCATCAACCTTGGAAGTCAGGAACTGTGCAGATGCATCACAGAGGGACATGGTCAATGGACATGGTGGGGTTGGATTGGTATTGGTGATCTTGAAGGTCTTTTCCAACCTTAATGGTTCTATGGTGCAAACTACTGAATGCACAAAATGCTGCATCCACCAGATTAAAATTGTCTACACGTTCATAAACAGTTCTGTGCTTTGGAATCGGTTTTGGCGGTACTTCAGACCCATTTCAAAAGTTTGAGAATGGGAAAGAAAATCTAGCTCTGAATAAAGAAGGAAAAAAAAGAAAAGAAGAAGGAAAAAAAGAAAGATGAAAAAAAAGAAAAAAGAAACGAAAAAAAAAAAAGAAAAAAAGAAAAAAAAAGGACAGGTTTACAGTGCATAGTCATTTTGATGACACCTTGGCAGCCTAAATATTTTATCACTGCCATAACTAAAATCAGTTTTGCTTTGGAGGCTTTCTATCATTACAAAAAATGCTGAACACTTTTCTCTACCTGATGCTAAAAGCATTTAGATTGGGCTGAAGAAGGTGGGTTATGTGGTACACATTATAGTGCATTTGCACTTATAGGAAATGGATGTATTCAGACTGGAGTTTCTTCATGTACAGAACCATGCAATCACAGCATCAAATTGAGTTGTAAGTTACAGCATCACAGAATCACAGAATTGTAGGGGTTGGAAGGGACCTCTAGAGATCATTGAGTCCATCTCCCCCCTGCCAAAGCAGCTCCCTAGCCCAGGTTGCACAGGTAGGCATCCAGGCAGGTCTTTAACATCTCCAGAGAAGGAGACTCCACCACTTCTCTGTGCAGCCTGTGCCAGTGCTCTGTCACTGCACTGGGAAGAAGTTCTTACACACATTTATGCAGAACTTCATATGCTTCAGTTTGTGGCCATTTCCCCTCATCCTATCGCAGCACACTGCAGAGAAGAGTTCGGCCTCATCCCTCTACCTCCTGCACCTTATTTACAGACATGGATCAGATCCCCTCTGAGTCTTCCTTTTTCCAGGCTGAACAGCCCCAGCTCTCTCAGCCTTTCCTCATAAGGGAGGTGTTCCACGTCCTTTATCGTCTTTGTGGCCCTTTGTCGGACTCTTTCCAGGAGATTCCTGTCTTTTTTGTACCAGGGAACCCAGAACTGGACACAGTACTCCAGGTGAGGCCTCACCAGGGCAGAGTAGAGGGGGAGGATCACCTCCCTCAACCTTCTGGCCGTGCTCTTTTTAATGCAGCCCTTCTTGTCCACCAGGACACACTGCTGGCTCATGGCCAACCTGTCATCCACCAGGACAGCCAGGTCTGTCTCCTCAGAGCATCTCTCCAGCAGTTCATCCCCCAACCTATACTGGGGCATGCAGTTATTCCTCCTTAGGTGCAAAACTCTATACTTGCTCTTACCTTTATAGGCCACCTAGTCCCACTCCCCTGCAATGAACAGGGACACCTACAGGGTGCTGAAGGGGAGAAGAAATAAGATGTAGAAGTTTGAGTGTGTATATACACAGTACGCTCCAGTGAGTAACGGCACTAAGAGCTGTGTTTAGCTCTCAAGGCCCACCTGTATCTCCTCATTATATCCTTGGTCTGAAATACAAAACGAACACAATGTTATCGGGCCTTTCCTTGCACATTTTATTCTTTTCTCACTTGCTTCGAGTTTTTTTAGACTGCATTTGCCTTTGGAAACCAAAAGCACTCTGCATATTCCGGGTGCGAGTATAGTACGCAGAGTGAGAACTAAATAAGGCATCAGCTGGGAGGAACCCCCGTGTAGGAGGCAGTGCTATAAAAAAACCTCCTTCCTCTCACTGAAACACTTCCCTCCTTATTTAAAAACCACGGCGTAAAAGGAGCAGCCACATCCATGCCACCAAATCGACCCCGGGGGAGCCCGCTGTGCCCAAAAAAGGGGCGAGGGCAGTGCCCCCGCACACCTCTCCCAAGGGCAAGTCCTCGAAGCCCTTAGGCCGCCCTTTTCCCTCAGATGTCCCTAAGGCCGTCTTTCTCATCTCCACGCCGTTTCCCCCTCACCCAACCGCCCTACAGAGGGGCGAGCGGCCGCCGCCATGACAACGCGCGGGGCCTCCTCCACGCAGCTCCGCCTTCAGGCGGGCGGGCTTAGCACGCTTCCCCGCCCGCAGCTCTCCGGGCCCGGCAGCCTTCCTCCGTCCCTCCCTCCCCTTCTTTTTTTTTCCTCCCCTTTTCGCTCCGCTGTGGCCGGGAGCCGGCGCCGAGATGGCTCCGGCCGTTGATCGGGAGGGTTATTGGGGCCCTCCGACCTCCACCTTGGAGTGGTGCGAGGAGAACTACGCCGTCTCCAACTACATCGCCGAGTTCTGTGAGTGGAGCCGGGCTTTCCCCGCTCTCCCCCACCCGTGCCTTTCCGTGCCTCCCGTGGGTGTTGTGAGGGCCCCTCACCCTACACGCTAGGCCCCAGGGTAGGGCAATTCCCCTTCCTCCGTGATCCTAAGAGGGGGTGGGGGAGGGGAGGCCTACCCTTCAGCCAGCCCTGGTGGGTGGGAGTGAGTCCTTTTCCCCCAAATCCCCGAGGTGTTCACTTGTCCCTTTTTCCCCACATCCCTTCCTGAAGGAAGGCTATTTCTCCCGACCTGGGGATCCCTCCTGCCCCAAGTCTATTCCTTCAGCTGCCCCCTAAGTGGGGCGGCAAGAAGGTGGCTGAAGGTTGCAGAGGCTTTTGTGGGTTTTACCACTGAAATAAAGGTGTTTTTTTGCAATAATACGTGGATGACCAAGGAGGGGAGCCTTCCCAGAGCACTGTGGAGCTGCACAGGTCCACAGCCATGTGCAGGTATCCTCATACAGAACAGGCATCTTCAGCAGCTGAGTCTTGGGTTGCCCAGTTCCTCGAAGTGCTTTGTTGCAGGTGGGCCCCACCTGTTGGCATAGCTCTGAGGAACAAAAAGAGGACAGGTTGCTGTTTGGACCTCAAAACTTTATTCCTCTGTGGCAATCAGGAATTCAAATGTATTCCAGTGTGTTTCACAGGGAAGGCGTTTGAACTACACAGTCATCCAACAGGTTTGTTTGGTGCAGAGGGCTTGAGATGCTGTGTGTTGTGGTAAGGAGTAAAGAACCAAGCCCCATCTCTGATGTTTTGTTGAAAAATTACATATTTTTGTGTTCTGTAGCTTCAAAGGGCATAGAAGTTATGTGCTACCACCTGACAGATGCCCTCTCCTACAAAAAGCTTTCATGTCCGTGTGATGAGACTGCTTTTGAATTCTTAAAAGCCAGAGGAAAATAGTTTCAAAACTGAACAGGCTCGTCTACCCTGAAGTGCTTGGAGTGGGAAGCCTGAGAGGGCCTTTTGCATAGCTGGGATACTTCAGCAGCACTTTGGAAGAGCTTGGCATGCAGGAGAGTGAAGGTTCTGGGTGTACCCGCCAGGCTGCAACTGGGTGACAAACACTGACATGGGTGAAGGACCAAAATAAATAGTTGTTATTTATTGTTGAGGTTTTCAGAGTGTGGGAATGGGAAAGAGTGAATAACATGAGCACAGATGGCATAGAAACTCAGAGGAAAAAGGATGTTGGTGTGTAGATTTATGGCTGAAAAGAGGCTGCTTAAGAAAGGACTTAATACTCTAAAGTGGGACAAACTTAGGAGCTCTTTAATAGAGTGTCACTTTGCAGAGTATGTATTTTTGTGTCTTCCCCTTGGCAAAAATTGGTTTGTGAGATATTTTACATAGAAAAGAGGAAGTTGTTACTTCATCCACGTGAAAATAAATTTGACTAGCATGTAATTTTAAATACCCCCATGCTGCTGGGTGTGTGAACTGATAATTTTCATCTGCCTCTCGATTATGCAGGAGAAAGATGAGATTAAAGGAGTGTGTTTAGGGGGAAAAAGTAAAAGGGGACTTACCACTGAAGGTTTGGTCCCTTCTGATGGTTTTAGCATTGGGGACCACAGTTTGTTGGTCTGTCAGTTGTGCTGAAACAACTGTGTATAAAAGCTGTGCTGTAAGTTGCAGCATTTAAACGAGCCAAGCTTAACAAGCAAAGCAACTAAACAAAAACATTCAGAGAGCAAACAAACCAGAAAGTATGAAAATATTTTTATTGTGTTTCTCCCTGTTCTCACTGTGGTAATTTTTGATGTTGCAGTTGATTATACTGTTTTTAAAATTCTGCTACTTCATCTTACCTTATTGAATAGAGAAAATCAGTTTTGGACATCTCGCTGGTGATGTATTTAAAGTCTTTTCATTAAACCTTTATTGTAAATGACTTTTAAGAAATCATTGGAGACCCAGAGCTTCAAGGATACTGACAGGTCCAAATCAAATATTATGCTTTCTTTGGGTTTCTAAAGCACATGAAGAGCCAAACTGAAGACTTGTTTGTTTGGCAAATTAAGAAGATAATGTGGTACAGTGCTTTTTTTTTTTTTTCTGATGCACATCAAGTTTGCAGTCTTCATATACTCCAAACACAAGGACTTGCCTTCATGAAAGCATCAGTCTTTGAATACAAAATGCTTTTTCTTGCCTTTGAGTCCGCACCGAACCAGTTTTCCTCCCTTGTGGAGGTGGATGACTAACTGCTCTCTGTCCTCCTGTATAATATTAAACTGATTGAAATGGAGAAGCAGATGAAGATAATTACTTAACCAGCCTGTGTTTGATGCTGAAATAACTCTTACATCCCTCACTGATACGTCTACTTTGTGGTGTAGAAATTCAGTCTGGGTTCCTAGGAGTTTTGGTTTCTTATGTGCTAGAGGGCAAGCAGTGCAGGGGCATTTGTTTAGAACTGATCTTTTCCACCTCCCAGTGTGTGTATGCTGAGTTATCTGAGCTTTTGTTCACCAACAAAAGCAAAATAAGAAAAACACCCCCCTCCCACCCTAATAGAATATTGTCAAATGGAAGTAGTGTTGCTTAGCACCAGTATTATAGTTAATTCCTAATTTTAACAGGGCTGATGTCTGTTTAACCCATACAGTGTTCAGTTTTTGGGGTCTGTTTTGGTTTTGAATGTTTGTATAAGTACTCTGTCCTTCTCCTAGACAAGGATGTGTCTTGTAGACCGTGAAAAGTGGATAAAACTGGTCTTCATGATTTTTTGCTCTCTGTGGGTTCTGAAGAGTTTATAATTCTCAGTCGGGAGTAGGAGGATCTGTCATTGGTACCAACTCAGTGTTTGGTTTCAGATCCAATCAAACTTCAGTGATGTTTCTGGGTGTGTGGGGTAAGGCCTTGTGCTGTTGTTGTCTATGAGTAATGTGCATCACCTACAACAAAACTGCTTTGAAGTGGTGAAAACTCACATTGGCAAATATAGTGGCAAACATCTTGAGAACAGCTTCAGGCATCCAAGGAACTCATCAAATCTTGTACTTCTTTGCTTCTGATCCTGTGTTGCTATGTTCTGCCACCTTCGTTTAAGAAAATATGTTTTTGTTACCTTTTGTTTTCACTCAGTGCTTGTTTACCATATTTCTTGAGCTGTCCTTATAGAAGCGATATTTAGGGGAAAAAAAAAAAGGAAAAAGCAAACCAAAAGAATGCCTTTGTTTCAGGTCAGGCTGGACTGGGCTCTGAGCACCTGGTGGAGCTGTGGGTGTCCCTGTTTATTGCAGGGGAGTTGAACCAGATGGCTTTAAAAGGTCCCTTCCAACTCTAACAACTCTGTGACTCGAGCCACTTCTGCTGGTGTTTCTGAAATCCTTCCTATTTTTCGTGTAGATGAGGGGAGAGAGGTGGGAAGGCTGTTGCCTGTGTTGTTAGATGCGAGAGGTCTCGTTTGTATGTAGAGTACTATCAAAGAGTTCTCTGTATTGGAAACAGTAGCACAAAAAGAGCAAGCCTAAAAAAAAGCCACACCAATTGAGCTGTCTACAGACAACTGGATCTCCATTTTGCATGAGGATCATTACTTCGAAACTTACCAACGTGCTTAATTTCCTGAAAGCCAGGAAAACATCCTGAATATTGAATTTTGTCTGCCACGTATATGCTGTCATCTGTTCCTCTCAAACACCCCGCTTTATTTTGCTTCCTTCACCAGAAGCTTTGTAAAGGGGCCAGAGGCTGTTGAGCTTGATACTACTGTGTGAGTAAAAATAAATAAAGAAGTGAGATAAAGCCCAACTGTCTGGCTTCAAGAGCTGTGTCTGTTCTTTCTATGGTAAAGTGGCAGGTAAAGGAACGATCATGAGGATTAATTGGGTGTGATCAGCCCAACTGCCTGGCTGCAACTGAATTATTTAAAGGCATCATGAATCCGATGATTTCTAAAGTGCTGTTTAAAAAGAAGCCAATGTCACAGCCCTGCAGTTTTTAAGACTGAAAGGGATTTGAGTGTGCAGCTTTAATGACCTGATTGCAGGAAGCCACATCACACATTTCCTCTTTAAATTTATCAGGTTCCTTCGGGGAGCTCCCTCGACTTAGAGGGGCAAGAGGAATGAAAAGGTAAAGGGAAAATTGAACTATTTGATGGTGGCTGTAATGTCAAGTGGAGTGTACAGAGCAGTGTTGAGCTGTGGGATGCTTTTCAACGTGAACACTTCTCACTTGGATTTTTGTGCTGTGGACAAAAGGAAGTTGATAGAGGAGTCTCTTCGGAGAGGAACAGTGCAGAAGGAAGCTCATAAGGCAGACGGCTGTCTCTGCTGTCATGTTCTCTTTAAAGACTTTAAGTAACTTTTGGTCAGTGGCAAAATAACGTTGCGTAATTATTATTTTTCTTCCTAGTTTCCATGTGAATATACTCCAGCTGGAAGATAATCTTGTGGCATAAATCCCATTGGTGGCCGGTCACCAGTGGTGTCCCCCAGGGCTCAGTACTTGGGGCTGTTCCTGTTCAACATCTTTATCAGTGATCTTGATGAGGGGATTGAGTGCACTCTCAGTGAGTTTGCAGATGACAGCAAGTTGGGAGGGAGTGTTCATCTGCTGGAGGGAAGAAAGGTGCTACAGAGAGACCTGGATAAACTGGATTGATGGGCCAAGGTAAACTATGAGTTTCGATAGGGCCAAGTGGGTACTTCATTTTGGTCACAACAACCCCAGGCAAACCTACAGGCTTGGGGAGGAGTGTCTGGAAAGCTGCTTGATGGAAAGGGACCTGGGTGTGCTGATGGACAGTCAGCTGTGTGGCCAAGAAGGCCAGTGGCATTCTGGCCTGTATGAGGAATGGTGTGGTGAGCAGGACCAGGCAAGTCATCCTACCCCTGTATTCAACACTGGTGAGGCTGCACCTTGAATACTGTGTTCACTTTGAGGCTTCTCGATACAGAAAAGATGTTGAGGTGCTGGAGCAGGTCTAAAGATGGGCAGCAAGGCTGGGGGAGGGCCTGGAGAGTATGCCCTACAAGGAGAGACTGAAGGAACTGAGGCTGTTTAGTCTGGGGAAGAGGAGGCTGAGGGGAGACATTATTGCTCTCATTGAATATCTGAAAGGTGATCACAGTGAGAGCAGGTTTGGTCTCTTTTCACTGGTGACAGTGACAAGACAGAGGGAAATGACTTCAAGTTGTGCCAGGGGAAGTTTAGGTTGGATATAAGGAAAAACTTCTTTACAGAAAGGGTTTTTAAGCCCTGGGGTAGGCTCCCCAGGGAGGTGGTTGAGTCACCATCCCTGAATGTGTTTAAAAACCATCTGTTTGTAGTGCTCAGGGACATGATGTAGTGGTGGGTTGGTAGAGTTAGGACAGTATAGTTAGGTTGAGATTGGACGTGATGATCTTGAAGGTCTTTTCTGACCTGAGCAATTCTATGATTGTTCTGATAATTCTTCTTGTATTTGTTTTTTTGTCTCTAATCCATGATGCAGCTCTACCTGTCATCTCATGACAGCTTAATTTTCTCTTTTTACAGCTATCATCAAGAGGCAGGGTCAGAGGCTTCAGGAGAATCCAAATTTGTCCAGTGAACTAGTTCTCCTCTATCTCTTACCTTGTGGATATGCTTAAAACTTGATGAATGCTGCAGCAATGGACCACGTGTGTGTTTGCCTGCTGATAGTTGTACAGCTATTAAGTGACGATGAAAATCTTAAATATGCTTTAACAAAGCGGTTAATTACTCTGTAATTAGTGCTTCACATTCAGTACTTGTACAGCTGGCACTTGGACATCTGCCACTCCAAATGGTAACAGAGCAGTGACATTTGTACAGTTTAATTCTGCTACATGCAAACGAAAGCAGAGAAACTTATGAACTACATGGGATGAATTTGTGGAGTATGTATTATTAGCTAGGCGTGGGAAGGTTAATGTAAAATAAATTATGGTAAAGGAGCACTGCTGACTTCTGAATGCCTTTAAATGAGCCTTTGGTGACAGTTGTCATAATTGAAAGACAAAAATGTCTTTAATCTGTTTGGAGTCTGTCTTTTATTCTCGAAACTGCTGTTTCTATAATGTGTTTTTCCGTGTTTGCTGGAGCCTTTCACAGAACAGTGGGGAAGATGCTTTCCAAACAAAAGAATAACAACAATCACTGCAGAAATGTTCAGAGGAACTCAGTGTGGTTTTCAAGCCCAGAAGGTCAGCAGTATGTGGTCGTTTTATCTTGCAGTGCCCGCGAGCACTATTTGGCTATTTCTCCCTCTTTTTCAGTGGCATAAAGAAGATCACAGAAAGGTTCACAGATCGTGAAAGGTTAAAAAAATGCAGAGTTGTTAGTTCAAAATATGTATCAAATAATAATATGTACATGATGTCCAACTGCAAATAGGTCAGAGCTACCTACCTTTGGCTTTGAGTTTTCTGTGGGTGGAACTATGCCTGCCTCATAATTGCAGCCATTTTTCAGTCCATTAGCAGAGAAGAAAAGCAGCTACCTGAACTGGAGGTGCTTGACTATTTTGGTAGTTTTGGAAGTGTTACAAAGAAGTCAGGAAGGTATCAGGTAATAAGAAATTTCTAGAGAATGTTACAGCTCAGAAAACAGAAACACTGCTTTAGCTCTGATCTTTTTACCACTGACAGATCTGAGTATCTCAATGTCCCACACAGGCAAGCACAGCATAGAGTTGCAGTTATTTTGATGGGCAATGTTTAGGTTTGAGAATTTGGGCACAGATCTCTTTGTGCAATTGAGAAAATGAGTGTAAATACTCAGATTTCTTGTGCTAGCTTGCATATCTGTGCGCCATAGAATTCTTAACGTTGGAAAAGACCTCAGAGATCACCTACCCAACCATCAGCCCATCACCACCATGCCTGCTAACCTATGTCCCTCAGTGCCTGTAAAGTGTTGACCAGGCTTACTTTTTTAAAAGAATTAATTCCCTTTAAGGACTGTTTCGTAGTCACTGTAATCAGTGACTGAAAAACTGACATTTTCTCAGTGCAGTCAGCCTCTGCAGGATTGTTTCCTTCTTTATCTGTATAGCCCATAGGCCTCTGCCAGAGGACACACTCCAACGTACCTGCAGCTTGGGAGATAGCAGCTGTCCCAGTCACTCATTTCTGATGACAGAGGTACCCCTGGTGCTCAGCCCCTCCAACCATCTGATGTTTCTCTCCATTTCTTGGCCTTTCCAACTGTTGACTCAACCTGCCTTCCGCATTGCAGATCTTTCCTGAAGGGAAATTCCAAACTTTATTTCCAAATTGAGATTAATGTCCAGCAGCAATTTGCTTCCCAGTTGTGTCCAGGGGCCTTAGTTTATTTCATCATTTTTTTTCTTGTCATTGGTTTTACTGGAGAGACATTATTCCTCTGTTCTTTAGATTTGTTTTCTGAATCCAGTGACCTTGGAGTGACCTAGCAATGATACATGCATCTCTTAAGGAATCTCAAGCTGGCTATGTGAGCAAGAAGTTATTTTCCCTTGTAGCCTAGTCCAAGCAACATTGTACTTCTGATTCTTCCCTCTTAACAAGAGGAGCTGGAAATGATGACAAGACCTTGTGCTGGTTCAGCTGGGAGACTTTCATACCTTTAGTCTGAGATTTATTTGCCTTTTGGGTTTGAGGGGAAGACTTGCTCTGCTTCAGGAAGGAAAGCAGACAAGCAGAATTAGACAAAATGCTGGGGGTAAGCAGGACATCTGCTTCCACCTGTGAGTTTGTACCAAGTGTGGGCATCTGGGACAGCATACTTAATTCACACCAATCCTTCTTACCTCTCCGTTTCTTCCTTCATGTTTTCTTCTCTGTGAGTTGAGGTGTATGGCAGTGGATGCGTGTGTATGTCTTGTATGGTTTCCAGCTAGTAAGATTTCAGTGTATCAACCTTATGGTCATAAAACGTGACCGTAGAAGCTCTCTTGCTTATACAGTGCCTTAATGATCTCATTATTTGCAGTGAAAGTTCAAGATACCACTGCCCTGTAGGCTGGATTTTCAGTAATTGCTAATTCCAATTGGATAAGGGCCTTCGTTTGGACAAGATCCAGCATCCAGAAATCAGATTCAGTATTAGATCAAAGTAAGAAGTCTGTAGTGCTGTTGTCACATAGTTAAGCATTAATAATACCCTGGAGCACTGACGATCCTGGAACTGAGTAATTCTGTCCACTGTATTAGCTCTGTCATTTGTTCATCAGGTTTTTCCATCCTCCATAGTCAAAGCCATTTGTTAGTTTAGGCTGTGGTCTGCTTCCCAACTGGAAAGCATGCTGCACTGATCCCTTCTAATGGGTGCTTTGACCTTACTGTGAAGAAGCCCAGGGATCCCTGAAGAATTACTTGCATATCTTCTTTGTGAAATAGTATCTGCAGATCTGGCTTGCTCTGAAAGAGTTTCCAGCACTGCTGTGCTGCTCAGGACAGCCAGGTCTGTGTTGGCCTTGGACTGCAGCAGGCCAGGGCATGCTCCTCCTCCCATGGGACACAGTTCTTGTCAGGTTCTTGTTGATTTATAAATAAAGATTTATATATGTCAGAGTTGCCCTGGGTGATATTTTGCTCATGACTAAAAAACAGTGCCTTGTCCCCCCCCAGTCCTTTTTGCAGCCATGGAAATGAACAGAAGGGGAGAACAGTCTGGAGAAGCAAAAGGCTTTTCTTCAAACTTTGGATTTGATAACAGAAGCTTAGAAAGAGAAAACAAAAGCAAGGTGCTTGTGTTCATATCCTGCTGTTACCTGCTGGTCAGGCTTCTGCAAATGAGTGCATTTGAAGCTGCCTCCACAAAGCTGCAGCTAGCTGCAGTGATGTGGGAAATCTTGGCTTTCTTCGGAAGCAGCAGAGTGAAAACTAGGTGAGCACTGCTGGTTCATATTGCTCATGCCTCTTTGGAAGTGATGATGTGGGCTCTACCAAGAACCAGCTCAAGTGAATTGCGTAGACACTTAGGGAAGTAGCAGAGAAGTGTGCTGGGGCAGTGAAATCATTGAGCAGATGTTGTTTTCCTTCACTTAACCAAGCTGCTATGGCTTTGTGGTCTGTGATAACACAGTTGTTTTTCACTCAGGGCATTTGGGACTTGGTGGCTGTTAAATCTTTTAAAGCTCAAGTTAATCTTCCTGTGATGCTCTGTCTTCTGTACAATGTCCAACATGAGCACAATACTCAAATGCTAAAACTGAATCCATGCCACTTAAAT
Source organism: Cyrtonyx montezumae (assembly GCF_038088225.1). Classification (NCBI taxonomy): domain Eukaryota; kingdom Metazoa; phylum Chordata; class Aves; order Galliformes; family Odontophoridae; genus Cyrtonyx; species Cyrtonyx montezumae. The sequence continues at coordinate 839,608 of NW_027071848.1, forward strand.
TTTTCTTGTATTTTTTTCCTTCGTCCATTGTAGGCTGAAGAGAAATGTTTCCTTTTCCTAAATATAGACCAATGCAATTGGTAATTGCCCTTAAACTCTACCGTGCTGATTTTCATATGTCTTTTGTGTTAATTTATGTTTTCTTCTGCATTTCCTGTACTTTTCCTACTTCTGTCTCAGACCTGTCCTCTCAGGGGTTCCTCTGATGGTCTTTGGGCCAACAGTTGTGCTGGAAATTCGTTCATTTTATGTTTTATTTTCAGCTGTTTTATATCTTTGTACAGTAGAGCTCCTTTCTGCCCAAATGCCTTCCAGCTAACATACGAACTGTTTCTATGCAGCTACTTTATTAAGCAAAGATGGTGTTTAAAACTTTAGTCTTCAATGCATTGTATTATCTCTTCCCATATTTGATATAGATTGTGAGATTGTTTAGACTTCAACCTTACTCTCTTTGGGGAGGAGAGTCTTCATTTTCACATAAATAAATAGCTTTTGCCAATACTTGTGGGCTAATAGGCAACTGCTTTCTTAATTTTTTAAGTGAGAACATACAGGTTGAGTTGAAAGAAAGAGAAATAGTAGTCCAGGAGGAGAGAGAGCCTTCAAGTGTTGGGTTAGCAAATGAGGTACAGAAGTGCTTGCTGGAGGTTGTCACCTTAATTAGAAACTGTTAGAGGTGGCACATCTAGGAGAGGAAAGAAAAGAAAATTACCTAAAAGAAGTAAAGTTGGATGTTGAGAAGTGAACAAGAGGAGTAGGAAGAGTCAGTAATTTCAGAGATCAGATAGCATTTTTTTTATCATGTTTTGTTGACAGCCATACAGTTCTTAATTTAAGATGGCAATGCAGAGAAAAAGTGGCAGTTAATTATGGATGGGGATTTCTTCTGTTTTACTGATGGGAGAGGAAATTTCACCAAATAGCATTGTGGTGTCTGAGTCAGGCTGTGGTCACTACTGGTTCATCATCTCAGTGTGTTCTGTTTTTACATTTATCACACCCCATCTTCCCTTTCATTTTCCTTTAATCCAGGTGGGATGAATCATCAGTAGGAGAGACTTCTAGCAAACTTATCGTGCTGGACACCCGTGAGAAATCCATGATGAAAGGCAGGAAAGCAAGAGGGGTTTGGATTATGAAGAAGGCCTTCTAATGTTAAAGCTGTAATAGCTTGAAAAGAGCACTGATCCATGTCATTTTCTGCCACTCATCTTTCAGTGAGCACACTGGGCTGCTCTGATGCTGAGTTTTCCTGCTGTACAGTGCCTGGGAAGGACCTGCCAGAGCCTTTGAGACTGTACCCATAGGGCACTGTACCTCAAGGCACTGCATCTGGAGTGAGGATGGAGGAGGATGAGCTGCATGTACTCTGGTAGCTCAGTGTCAGCTGCCAGAAGCTGTGCTTTCTGATTCAGAGACCCTCAGGCTGAGAGGAGTTGGTGCAAGCACTGAATGTGAAGCCAGTACACTGATCCCACTGTAGGAGAGGAAAGGTGAACAAGAAAGAGTTAAGTATGACGAAAATTAGATTAAATGGATGATCCCTGTAACAAACATCATCAGTTTTAGTGTTGGTTCAAGAGTAAGCTTGCCTTTCTTTGTTGCTTCTTCACAGCCTGACATCAACTTGTCTTAAAATAACATTTTGGATACCTTTTATTTTGTTTCCCAGTAAAGGCTGTAATAGCAGCAAATCTGCCCTTCAGCAATGAGCTTATCACATGTAATATTCAAACTTTACATCATCTCAGCCTAATCTCTTTACACTTTGATTGCATTTTCCAGCTGTAGGCACTTACTTTCAGTGTGCTTTCTAGATTGATATTTCAAATGATGTGCCTATGTTAACTGTTCTAACTTCAAATTTACTTGCAAAATCCTTCCAGGTGTACTTCCAACTAATTGGTCTAGTTGTGTCTTAGGTGCACATTTATCAGGGAAATGATGCTTTCTTCTCCACGAGGTTTCCTGTATTTCAGAAAAGTGGTGTTTGAAGATGGTATATCTGCTATTTATAATGGAAATGAAATATAGTTGTTGATGTCTTAGATTGGAAATAAAATATAGTGGAAAGGAGGTGTTCACTGTCCTGCTTGTTCAGGCTTCTTGCCAACTCAAAAAAAAAAATGGTCAAGGATTTCTTCTGGCACTTGTTACTTTCTCAAATACCATTATGTTTAGTATAGTTCTCCCTTCAAAACCCCCAAAATATTTATTAATGCTTTGAAATACCTTGCAGTGTGGGCAGGCCTAGATGTGTTAGGCATGGTAAAAGCCATAGGAAGTTAATTAGCAAGTCTGGCCTTTAGTAGTGAGGAAGTACGTATAAGGCAGGACAGCCAAAGACCACAGCAGCCCTGCTATGTGCCTGTCTCCCTTCTGACCTTGGGGCTATTGTGCTCTTAAGGTGGCAGAAGGGACTGTGTCTACTCTGGACTCCCAAAGTAAGATATCACATTGATGTCTCAGGCAGATGCTCTTGCCACAGCTGGTTCATTCCCATACAGAAGAGATGCTGAGAATGTCCTGTGTCCTTCACACTCTCAACTCATACCCTCAGACGAATCACACATCTAAGTTTGGGGAGTCAGATGCTTTCCCTTCATTTTGTGAAGAATTCCATCTGGAAGAAAACTCCATTATGCTGAGCACTCTAAGAACTGGTAATTAAATAGGTGTTTCTGGAGAAGCATACAGTTCTTACTCTTACATACTTCTCCCTTTGCCTCTTCTAATTAAAGTTCCAGTGTGGTTAAGTCAATTGTTTTTATTGTGTTGGGTAGGCTTGGTACAGTGGCTGGAGATACCCTCTTCTAACATGTCTTCCTCTTGCAGAGGTAGTAAGGATAAATACACAGAAGGTTGGGGTGGTTCAGACACTGCAGTAATAGGAACTACATAGGTAACAGATATGTTTTAGATGTTGAGAGGGAAAAGCAAAAACTTCTTAGATGGTGAAACACTCATTGCTGGACTAAGTTGAAATTAGCATTGTTTTACACAATTGCTCAGGTATCAGTTTTTTATGAAGAACTGTATGGAGTTATTTTATACCATTAACTTTCAGGCATTTATTTCATTCTTAGCATAACATTCATAAGAAGCAAGGTCAGTGCTGGAACAGTCTCCTGTTAGGTTCTCGCTTTCTAGTGTCTTTATTACACAGTAGCAAAGCAATTTTCAGAGAGGTGAGAGTCAGGAAAAGGATAGCTTAATTGTAACCCAGAGCAATTCAGAAGCAGTTTAATAACAAGTGCTTTTGTAAGAGGTACAGGAAGGAGAGGTTTGTGCCTTAGAAAAGACACCCACGCTTTACAGATTCGAACTGAGCTTTCTCTCGCGTGCTCTGTTAGTCAGCAGCACTGAGAGCTTTCTCTTCTAATTACCTTCTACACTTTGATTGTTTTGAAGAGCACAGATGTGTCGTGAAATACTGTAATCGGAGTAGAAACATCCATGGAAATACTGGCTGAATGAGTACACTGAATGCCAAGGGAATGAGTTCTGCAGCTGGAATATGAAATGTGTAAGGCTGTAAGTGAGTGCTTGCTTGATGCAGCACGTTGGAAGTGCTCATAAAGGAGATAAAAATCAAATTGTGTTGTTAATAATTATTTTTTCCCCTAAAATTACCTCATTACCCCTCCCTGATCCACTGAATCCCTGGAGTAGTTCACCTGGATCCAGAGAAGTGAAGGCCCAGCAAGGCAAAAACAGCCAAAAGCTGTCGAAGCACGAGTCTGGGATGCTGACTTCAAGCATGAAGCCTCCTATCTGACCACCTTTGTTTTTCCTCTGTAGTACTCCTGATTGCTTTTATCTGAACCCCTTCTGACTTGCCCCTCTCTGATTTTCCCATAATAGTATGCTAAGGTACAATTCGTTTTTGCCAAAACCTATACAGGGCTGTGTATTCCTTTGTCATATACTTTATTCATATCTATCACAATTTCTGGTGGTCTTCTATCGACTATGCTAATAACCCATTAGTTTGTATTGTATCTGGAGCAATTTTCATGGCTCTCAAGTAAGTTTTCATACACAGCTTATACAGTTCAGTAGTTACTTCACTTTGTTTCCTTGAGTGTTTTTCCCATGTTGTTATTTGAACTGTGATGACTAATGTAAGTTGCAGCTGAATTGCTACAATAACTTCAGTTAATGTTGGTGTAAAGGATATCCAGGCTTCAGCAGCATATGGAAAGACTACGTGAGGAATTACAGGAATCAGATCTGTCATTTAAAAAGTGCCTTCTGTTTTTCTCTTAAGGTCAGTGTTGGTCCAGTGCTCCAGCCTGGAGTAACTGTGTTGGCTTCTCTGAATAACAGGAAGCTGACATCGATCTTTCATGCACATTAGCAAGTGGGGAGCTCAGTAATCACCTACTGGCAGAATTCCCGTCAGGATGACTCGCTTTTCTCCCCTCAAGGTCCTTCTGAAATATCAAACGGAGACAGGAGTTTTCATTTCCTGATGCTCTGAAGTGCAGTTATTGTGGACTTTGAAGAGGAAGATATTAAAAATGGCTGGTGGAAGTTGAAATCTAATTGCTAGACAGCCCTCCTGGTGCTAACTTAAGTGAAAGCAGCTCAAGATTGAAGGTAGTAGCCAAGCCAGCTGATTCTGTGTAGCTGGGTTTTCTCAGCAATTATGAAATGCTGGATTTTGGAAAGTCAGTGATGCAAACCTCTTTTGGGCTCTGACTCTGGTTGTGTTATTGACTGATAATATATAGCATGTACTATACGGAAACTTGCTGGATTTTCTTCAAATTAATTCCTCTGCTGATGCTCGCAGTGCTGTGATGGGTGAGCTGTGAAGCACTTCTGTCTTAGCAAGGACTCCCATATTAAATTTGACTGAGTTTCTGGTGAGGAGATATTCTGGAGTCCTCTGCTGTGTTTAAGCTGTCAGGCTGCCTACTCCTTCAGATTGTGCTGTGCAGCATCATTTGCACACAGTGGAATAGATGTATTTTGCCTCAAAATCTTGTTTGTTTTCTAATAACATGATACACGATGACTTTGTAGGAGCTTAACTGTATATCTTTGAGAACATAGCAGCCACTTCCCTTTCTTGTGTTTCACAGTGAGCTGCAGTTGTTTCTAAGGGGAGGTTGAAAGCCTGTAATGAGTATCATGATTCTTATGAGCTTTTAATATAGAGTTGGCATCTTAAGCTGGAAAAAAAACCAAACACCACATCGTTCTTTGCTGTCTGAAGGTAACAGTTATTTTTGTTGTTGCTTTGAGTCTTGTAGAAACCATACTGGAATGAAAAGTCTTCATTTGTATGTGAGACAGCCAGATGGAGAGCAGGAAGGAGAACGTCTTAACATTTGAAAAGGTCCTTACAGTTGGTAAATCTTAACTTATTCTGTGTACAAACACAGGAGAAGGGATCTCTTAACACTGTAAGTCGTGCAGATCACGTTGCCAAAAGCAGAAGGTAGTAATTTTTGCTGCTGCTTTTATATACCACTTTTCCTCCTTCACTGAAAACATTTCTATTTTCTCTCTCTTTGTACTGTGTTCCTGATGTTTCTGTATGCTTGACATATTTGCAACTTTGCGTGGTTTATCCTTGTAATTTCTCATCCACATTTATTGTAGAAATAACTTTCTAATGCAAAAGTAACTACATCTTGGGGAAAACTGAATGTTTATGAAAGTAGGGTCCTTCAAATGTGTGTACCTTAGCCATACCAAGCTCTTGAGATAGGAGTAGTTAGTATATTGTGCCCATGTTTGCTTGTTAATGCTATTTCCTCTTAAGGTTTTGTTTATAATTTTGGTCTAAACCATAAACCATGTGATTTCAGTTTCCATACAGATCTTGCATTTATGATACTAAGTATATTTTTAAAGGTCTCAAGATGACTATACATGCATGGAGGGGGGAAAAAAAAAGACTAGTCAGTTTTGCTGTTATTTTTATATAACAGGATGCAGATGTGGTGAAACACAGAGCTGTCCAGGAGGTGAAGGTTTGTTGAAATGATGATCTGATTTCATTTTGGTACAGTGTGGTGTTCTCTTGATGAATAAAACCATACTCTGAAACAATGGTTTGCATTAGAGTCGTCTCGAAAAACACTTCAGAAAATTGGCAAGGTTGGTCATTCAGTCTGCCAGTTAACATGGTTAGAAATTAAACTCCTGCTTGACCTGGTACCACGTGTGATCTTCGTGGTCATAGGCCACTGTATCTCAGAGCTCCAGTGTTAGAGCTGACCGAGCTTCACCCTGAAGCAGCAGGCAGCCTGTTACTGTTGTGAAACAATTTATAAATGATTCCTCCTCGTGGGAAAGCTATTTTCTACCTTCTAGTATACATTTATTTAAGGTTACTTTATATCTATTTATTCATTTATCAGTGTTATTCCTTATTTCAGATAGTTCCCTTTTAAGTCTGGCATCTCCCATGCTGTATTTGCAACGCCTGGTTTTATTCCCTCTGGCCTTTGTTTTATTAGGCTGGATGAGCTGAACCTTTTTTGTTCCTTCTCATGTTGTAGGTTCCTACTTGACCTTCATGCTTTTCTTTTTTCTTTTATTGGTAAGTGTAGAACACTGTGTTCCACTGGTGGCTTGCATGAAGGTGTTACTATTTCCCTGTCCATATTGCAAATAATTTTTGGAGTTTTGGTGCCTGCCTTCCAGAGAGGACTTGCTCACAGTACTGACCATACCATCTTAATTCTCTTCTCTGCCTCTTCAGGTAGATTCATCCAGTGTTTGAAATAAGGCCAGTGTTGAAAGCCATGTTCTTGGCCATCATATTCAATCCTGCTTCTTTTATTTTGGTCTATGAAATCAGTCATTTCTTGTTGTGATAACCTAGTCCTCCTTTCTGTGAACAGACAGGCTGAAGATAAAACACTGAGAAGCAGACTTCAGTCAAAAAAGAAATACTAGATTCTTTAGGAATCCAGTACCGAGATTGAAGAATGCTATACAGAGTCAGACCCAAAGTCCATCCATGTGCAATCACTTAATTCCTGATATAATTAATTTCTTGTAGGCATAACTAATGATCTCTTTAATTATTTTGTATGTTTTGTGTCCTGTCTTTAGTTACAGGTTCTCCATTCTCTTGATTTTTATTTTAATTCCCCAAAGAAGTTTACTTCATTCCCATATTCTTGTTTGTTCAAGTTGGGCTTTTTTTTACTTTTTTTTTTTTAAGAATATCAGGTGGAAATAGGTACATATTTTTGTATATTTGTATTTACAGTTTAACTTTCCCATTTTCAACTTCATTATCTGTTTCCTTTAAAACTTGTTTCGTGTCCTTGCTTGTTAATTACCTTCAGAGCAGTGGGGCTGCTGTTATTTGTCACCTTTTCCTTTTTCGGGATTGTTTACTAATACCGGTGCATATCTCACTGCTGTTTTCAAGGGAATTATTAAAAAGAACTTTTAATGAATTGATGAGTTATTCTATATGAGGATAATCCTGAAAAAAAAAACAAGCACAACTTTTATGAAGTCCACACTCCTAGGGACACTAGATTGAATAAATGTCTTGTTTTTGACTTGAAATAAATAAGTTTGCCAGCAGCGTGCTGCAGAGCTCCATTGCTCCCCCACTCCTGTTCCCTTTATTTAAAAACAAACCAGCATAATTTTCAATAAGTGTTTCCCAAATGGGCTTGCTTAATCCATGCTCTAAATGTTCTGAATAATATGGGCTAAAAGCTGCTCAGGAGGAGTGTGAGGAATTTGCAGCTACATTAGGTCTGCGGCATTTCCTATCCCAGCTAGATGGTCTTAGATTAAATGCTCATAAATTTTCAATAATTTAACGTAATTATAACTTTACAGGAAGGATTGAAGCCTTTGTTTTCTTACAGAGGAATCTCTTTTCTGTCTTCCTATATCCATTAGCAGTTTCTTATCCTACTGCAGATGGCTTTGAAGGTCATGTGCCTTCCCAGCTATGGATAAACAACATGGTATTTCTTTTGTTCAGCACTTCCATATTTGAATTTTTGCCAGGTTTTTGACAATTTCATAATAAAGTGACCTTTAAGAGTGATATTTACATAAAGCCTAATAAGATCTCTGTAATAGATGGATGTATTTGACAACTCTTTTGGAAAGCAGAGGATTTGTTATCCAGACTATGTAGCCTTTGCTCCACTTTTTGAGGTTAGATGACATCTCTGCCTGATTTGTGGGCAGTGGTGATGGTGGTGTACCACACAGTGCTGCATTTTCAGCGGGTTTCTTCCAAACCTGGTCTCCTCCATCACTTCAGAAACCATCACTGCCGGAATGTGCTGATAGGTTAATAATTCCCCAGAGATACAAGGCATTCCAAAGGCCTTTTTATATTGGTCCAAACTTGTGTGTATTTGCAGAGCTGTTTATGTTTCAGCTGGGCTTCTGTTAGGTGTCTATTTCTGCAGACTCTCAGATGTGATTTTTATCTGGTCAAGAAGAGTTTGTATGGGATTTTTGTTTCCACAGGTTCTGTAATCACAGAATTGTAGGGGTAGAAAGGAACCTCTAGAAATCATCGAGTCCAACCCTCTTGGGGGTTTTGTGGTCTTAGTTTGGTAGTTACCTCTTTTTCTCTAGTATGGATCTTGGAGGGTAGATCTGAAAGCTAGGTGCTTGAATGCAAGGAGTGGTTCAGATACGGGTCTTCTGAACACAAAGGGCAGAAATAACATGAATAACGTTTTTGGTCTCTTGTTATCTTCATACATAGTGCTTACCATCGAGATCTTTGGAACCAAGAATTTACATTTTGTCTATATATATATTTAACTGATGGCACGTGAAAATTTGCAGCTGAATTTATATGAAGGTTCTGCCTTCTTATCTGTCTGCTCTTGCCCAAATTTCATGTTCATTTCATTCCCATTGCAAAACCTTTATTATTAAAACTTTGATTTGTGGTTGAGCTCAAAGGCTGAACCTGAATCCTCTCTGCTGAGAAATGTGCTATTTCCTTTTGCTTCTCTTGTACTTCTCACCATTTCATTGCATATTTCCAGTGGCCAGGATGCTTTGAAAAGATGTTTAAATCAGGATGGCAGAGTAGTCATAAGAAAGAAAAGAAGAGGAAAGGTTTCTTCATCTTCCCCAGCACTGGGAAGGCCGTCTTGCCCCCTGGTATGTAAATACCCCCTGGTATTGGAGAGCAGCGATATCTTGCTGAAGCTTTTGATAAGCCTTGACAGTTGCCTGTCACGCTGATCATTAGTGGTTTCTAACTTTTTTGCTATTCCTGTTCATGCCCTCTTGCTCTTAACTCTTTGCTGTTCCTTATTGAACACTCTTGCAGTCTTTGTGTTGTGATTGGTGATGTGGTGATTGCACACTAATAGCAGAGATTGAACTTTTAAATTTAGGGATGAGTCACTCAGTGACCTTAAGGTATCAGAAGGGAGCGTAGTGGGGAGAACTGCAAGGGCAGAAGAGAAAACAAACAGCTTTTAGAATACCTAGCTTGAATTATTTGGAGATTGTACCTCCTGGAGGTGTTGTGTTTTAATTCACATTCCATGCAATCAAGGTGACCCTAGCATCATCTAACCCAACCTTTTCAGTTAACTTTGTATTTTATTACCATGGGAAGTGACAGAAGAGTGAAAACATTCTTGGTTTTCAAATGGTTAATCGTGTTGCACCGGAATTTAACTGTGTGTTATGAATAAGCAGAAGACAGTTTCAAAAAGATGCAGCTTCCTGGATGAAGTCTGTTGAAGCAGCTTTGTACATTTCAAGTGCGTAGTACCCAATGCTAAATCTCTGTTTTTGCTTCTGCCCTACAGGGAACACAGTGAGTAACCTGATTTTCATTCTACCTCCAATCTATGGTGCGATTCGGACCTATAAAGATGGCCTTGAAAAGCGGTATTTAGCTGCATATTTATGTCTTACAGGTATGTGTAAAAGTTAATTTGATCTTTCCTTATAAAGTCAGCCAATATCCTCATATTAACAAAGCAAGTAGTATAATCCAAATACTGTATGCATGAAACTTCTAACAGCTCAACGAAATTGAGGTTTATATTTACAGGAAAATATTATTTGTTGCCAGAGCATGAAATTAGAGTGTACTAAATAACCCTATGAAGTTTTAGTGATCCCTCTCTGGCCTTGAAGTCATTGTGTCTTTTTGATAAGGTGTCTTATGTGGTCCTACTTTCCAACAGCTTAATGGTAAATTAGGCAAGATTTTAGAGGGGAATTGGAAGAGCATTCTTTCATGAGTTGGAATTTACTTTCGATTCTTGTTTGGCATACAACAGCCTAACTGCTATTGCATCTGGGAAGCTCTGCAAGGGTGAAAAAACAATGGGATCTTGGTGTATCAGTGGACTTCACTGCAGTCTGTTTTTTCCAGTAATTACAAAGTACAGAAAATAAAACAACTTCCTTTACATTTTCAGTTATGCAGCCAGTAATCACATTCCTCCTGACAAAAGGTGTTTTAAGACTATTCAGACTTTTCAGTAGGATCTCTAGAAGTAAGTTTCACAAATTTGTTTGCTGTAGCTCCCATCTCTGGGGAGGCTGACTTTTCCAGTCTTCTCAGTGCTAAGAGATCTGTTTATTGCAAATGTTACATTTAAAACTGGCATGCATATGTGTTTAGATAAACATTGTCAGAAAGCAGACAACCATATGCTAAGTGTATTCGTGATGCCAGTGAAGCTGTTATGTGCACAAGGTACAACTTGGGGTTTTTCAGTCACTTGGAGACCTAGTTCAGCTCTGCTAATATGTGTGAAATATATGCAGCAAAATATATATCCATGGATGCTTCTGAGCACTTTGCAAATAGCCACATGTAGGCGTTCTAGAGTTTTGAATAACCATTCATTTTTGTCTCGGTTTAAAATACTTCAGTGGGAGGAATTTCTGAAGGCCAGAGTGAAGACAAAAGTGCGTGTAAGCATTTGAATCATAGAAAGCTTGGTTTGAAAGGGACCTGAGAGAGCATCAAGTTTTAACCCCTGCTGTGGGCTGGCTGCCCCCTCCCCACAAGCTCAGGCTGCCTAGGGTCTTGCTCAGCCTGGCTGTGAGCACCTCCAGGGATGGGGCTCGCACAGCCTCCATGGGCAGCCTGTTCCAGGGTCTCACCATTCTCTGGGTAAAGAATTTCTTCCTAACATCTAATCTCAATCTCCCCTATTTTACTTTAAAACCATTTTGCCTTGTCCCATCGGTATCAGACAGTGTAAAAGGTTGGTTTCCCTCCTGTTTGTAAGCTCCCTTCAAGTACTGGAAGGCCACACTAAAATCTCCTTGGTGCTTTCTTTTCTTCAGTCTGGACAAGCCCAAATCCTTCAGCCTTTCTTCATAGGAGGGGTGCTCCAGCCCTCTGAGCATCTTTGTGGGCCTCCGCTGGACCCATTCCCAACAGCTTTGCATCCTTCTTGTGTTGGGGATCCCAGACCTGGATGCAGTAGTCCAGATGGGGCCTCAGAAATGCAGAGCAGAGGGGGACAGTCTCCTCCCTGTCCTCTGCCACACCTCTGTTGGTGCAGCCCAGGACACCAATGGCCTTCTGAGCTGCAAGCACTCACTGCTGGCTCATGTTTGGCTTTTCCTTCAGAAGAATTATGTCCTTCTCCATAGGACTTCTCTCAATTAGTTTTTCTCCCAGTCCAGATATGTATCTGGAATTGCCATGACCCAGGTGTGGCACCTTACACTTGGCCTTGTTGAACCCCATTTAGTTCACATGGGCTCACATTTGAAACCTGTCCAGATCCCTCTGGATGGCTTACCTTCCTTCAGCTTTGCTGAAGTTGACTCTACCCTTGCTCTTGAATCGAAGTATCCTGTACTGATATTCCTTCTAAACTGAAAAATGATAAAACTGCATGGAGTCTTACTATTTGCTATAAATTGTAGCTGCTTCATAATGGACAAATTGTGCCACTTTTTGACCAGAGCATGAGGATGTCACACCAAGTCAGCTGGAAAGATTTCCAGCTCTGAACTGTCATTTCTTATACACCAAATAATGTGGTAAAAGAGTCTACCTTCAGTCATAATAAACACCACAGTCTTCAATTTTCTTGCTGTTTCTGGTGTTCATGAAGGGGAACTCAGCCTGCATACTTGGCAGTGGTTCTGCAGGGCAGTCCTGACTTCCAGCTGGGCTCATCTGTGACTGGAGGGAGGAAGCCTTTGTATGCAGTCTGCAGTGATAATGCTTGCATGACTCGACTTTCATTTCTTCTGTTAGAACCTCACATTACAGGTCACTGTGTGTCACCCAGCATGTTTCTATTCTGCTTTGTCTCCATTTCGGTATGAGTAATGCTGGGCTGTTTTACAGCAGTTGGGAGATGTAAAGAAATGTAGACAGCTTTATCACTTCTTGGTGGAAAGACAAGAACAGGACGGTGTGGAATCACAAGCCTCTTAACATCTGTTCCACTACAGAATAAAAGCAGCAAATGAGAAGAGAAACAGAATTTTAAATGTAGTTGAAATGTGCCAAGAACACTGGCATTGTATCTCTGCATGTGACTGAATGAGAAACATACTGACACAGAGAGAGAGTAGGTGTGCAGAAAATGTCTTTTTGTTAGAAAGTGCCAGAGAGTACTTTTCCTGAAAACGGTTCTATTTATTAACAGATTTCACTCTGTGTAAGTAATTTCCCACAAATATAGATTTAATCCATAAAGGAGCACTGAATTTAACACAAAAGTGGTTTCACTTGAGGCATTATGCTTCATGGCAAACACCGCTGTTACTAACCAGTTAGAAGCTCTGCTGTCAATGGGTCGTTTTGTCAAAGTAGAAATTCTTTCACAGTTCTGCTATCAAGATATGGGGGTGGGAGGGGGCTCTTTAGTTAGGTTTTAACAACACTGAATCATTAGTGATATTTTACAAGAAGCTAAAAGACAGCTGTCAAAACGGACATTGAAATGAAATCTGCTAGCGTTTGAGAATGTAAGTGTTGTTTCTAGACGTTATTTTGATCCAAATCAGCTGTTCCTTCTGGATGCTTCCAGACATTTAGCTGACTGTCAGGTCCTTTGTTTTCACCACGCTGTGTTCAGTGCTTTACTTTATACCCTACAATTCCTGATGTTGATATCTATTTTCTCTTTGAACCCAATGCGTTTCGAATTAGGGGAGTGCTGTTCATTTCACGTACGTGCTAAGATCACAACTTGGCTGGACAGGAACAGAGATTTCTGAATAAATATTTAAATAAATTCCTTGTTCATACTGGTACCAAGACTGAGTTGGACTTCACAGCAAGTTCTTTGGCATACAGCACACTGTTCTCAGTCCTTGTTTCTGCTGCACTTTAGCTCAAAGGGCACGTTGTCAATAAACTCAATAGAAACTGGATAATGCTTTAAAATAGTAGAGAACTATATATCAGTCAATCTAAAATTGCTAAGATTATTCTTAAGCAATTGCTATAGTATTTTGCTTCTCATGAGCCATGTAGGAGAGATCAGACTGTCACTACCTCAAGAATATGCAGTTGCTTTTGGGTGTCTTATTTTGATGCTGTGGTATTTTATCAGGTTCTGCTGTGTGACATTTTCTCTTCTTACGGGGCAGTGTGATTCCCAATTGTTTTACGTTCTAGTTGGGTTTTGATTTAAATATATGCATTTCTTTTTGAACTGTGTTTATACTGGAACTCAACATCTGCAAAAATAGTTCTTAGAAGCCCTTCACCTTGAATTAATTCCCTTATTTTTACCTAAGAGCCAAAGAGAAGCTGCTGAGGCTGTGTTGATATTCGAAAATCAGACGTGCTTGGAATGTTCCTGAGCACCGAAGCCAAGCCTGTCTGTTCATCTCAGCCTCCACAAGAAGGTGATTGCATACAAATATCCTATTGGGCACAGGCTTGGGGCTCTCCTAACTGCTGGCCTGTGTCTGGGAGCTGCTGGGGGAAAGTGCAAGTTGGAATAGGCCAGACTCGTGCCACAGACCTCTCTAACAGTTCTCTAGCACAGACAGTTGCATTATGGTGTCTGGGAATTGACCCAGCTGTGCTTGAGCTCACTCATAGAGCTGTACCCTGGGAGTAGCCAAGGTCATTCCTGTCTGAGACAAAGGTGGAAAACCAGTACTGAGTGTACAAAATAAATTAATTCAGTAAAAATAATTCATTTAATTCTGCTCTTTCATCTTTCATTCTTCAACTGTTTGTGGTGCAGTATAGTTGGCCAGCTGGATCACTCTAATAGTGATGTCTTTACTGGAAGCTTTGATACCAAATAAATATGTAAATACCTAAATAAAGATGTTAGCAACTAGAGCTAAATTTCATCATTCCCTTTACGGTGTTCTTGTGTAGAACCTGTAGAGTTTAAATTCATACCACATCTCTGCGATCCTAGTATGTTGCTTTTTTTGTATTTGCTTTTCTTTTATGATTGAGGAATAATTCTTAATGCTGATGAATAGTCTTCAATCAAAAAGAATTACCGCTGCTTATGTGACAGATCTAATTTTTCCTCAAACTACTGAAAAATTCATAGGGAGTATTTGCTTAGATCCCTCCAAGATTCAAATCCTGAGAGTTTATATGGTACATCTATGGAGCTGAATCTCATCTATAGTCTCAAATTATTTATAGCGTGGATATTGCCTTGGAATCTTTGATAGTGTTAGTAGAGCAGTGAAAGTAACATTTATAGAAGCATTGCATTTACTTTCATCATCACTATCACAAATATTCTGTCAAATTCTAGTAACCATGTGTTTGCTATAGGACAAAAGAATCACAGAATTGTAGGGGTTGGAAGGAACCTCTAGAGATCATTGAGTCCATCTCCCCCCTGCCAAAGCAGCTCCCTAGCCCAGGCTGCACAGGTAGGCATCCAGGCAGGTCTTTAACGTCTCCAGAGAAGGAGACTCCACCACTTCTCTGTGCAGCCTATGCCAGTGCTCTGTCACTGCACTGTGAAGAAGTTCCCACACACATTTATGCAGAACTTCATATACTTCAGTTTGTGGCCATTTCCCCTCATCCTATCGCAGCACACTGCAGAGAAGAGTTCGGCCTCGTCCCTTTGCCTCCCACACCTTAGATATCTATAGATGTGGATCAGATCCCCTCTGAGTCTTCTTTTAAGGCTGAACAGCCCCAGGTCTCTCAGACTTTCTTCATAAGGGAGGTGTTCCACGTCCTTTATCGTCTTTGTTGCCCTCTGCTGGACCAGGAGATCCCTTTTTTTTTGTACTGAGGAGCCCAGAACTGGACACAGTACTCCAGGTGAGGTCTCACCAGGGCAGAGTAGAGGGGGAGGATCACTTCCCTCAACCTGCTGGCCGTGCTCTTTTTAATGCACCCTCAGGACACCACTGGCCTTGTCCACCAGGACACACTGCTTGCTCATGGCCAACCTGTTATCCACGAGGACACCCAGGTCTCTTTCCTCAGAGCTCCTTTCCAGTAGCTCATCCCCCAACTTCTACTGGTACATATGGGTATTCCTCCCTAGGTGCAAGACTCTACACTTGCTCTTGTTAAACCTCATCGGGTTCCTTTCTGCCCAACTCTCAGCCTGTCCAAGTCAGAAGTGCATGTCAGTGCTGCACGTAACCTTATAACCTTATACTCCATCTCTATTCCTTTTAAGTGCTATTCTGATTCCATAATTCTGCATAAAAATATTATGGCTTAATTTGTATTCTGTGCATATAATTTCATCCATGTAATTCCAGTGGTTTGTCAGTGTGAAAACACGGAGTAACTTGTAGTGTCAATGAGAAGTGGTTTGCAGAAGCTGTATGGTATTGCTTCATATGTTGAACTTCCCAACCAGTGTGTAGCTTTCAGTGAGTTAAACTCTTTTGCAAAGGAAACAAAAGGAAATGGATAACCTTTGCTTATGAGGAAAGGTGCAAATCCACTGTTCAGCTTTCAGTGGTTATATAGGAATGCAGCTTCTATTGAAAGTGGATGTAGTTGCTGTGATCACGTACACAGACTTTGTAATCTCAAAATTACAAAGCTCAAAGAACATCTCATTACAGTGGTGGCTTTTGTGAAGCAAATATTTGCTAGAAATGCCTCGATCCTCAAGTTGGTGCACCATTAAAAGTACGCCCAGAGATAGCTGCTTTCTGGCAGAACCTCAGGAGAAGACGTTTGAGATTAAGTATTAAAATGCTGTTTATTGATGAGTAATATATATCAAGCCCCTAGTAAGTTTGAGCTTAGCTGTAACTGAAAGCAAGAAATGTTGTGCTCTGAGCATAGCAGAGGATCTAAAGATTTTCTTGCACTCCTTGGCCTGTGAGAGGTGTTCCCTCTTTTTACTTGGCAAGATTTGCAGCACTGGACACTAACCCTGTGTTAAGCCACAGGGCATCAACTCTTCCTAGCACAGCCGTTGGTGCAGTAGAGGCAGTTTTAGATTTTAGCTCCCTTCTGCTGAAGCTTCAAAGTTATGTTTTGATGTTAGTGAAGCAGAGTATGATGCTTCAACTGTGAAGCATTCAATTCACCTCTTAATGCAGTTTCCTTCCTTCTGACTTTTAAACAGATTCATGAAGCTTTCTGCAGAGTTTTGAGCTCAAAGATGGAAGGTTTAGATTGGATGTTGGGGAAATTCTTTATGGAGAGAATGTTGAGGTGTTGGAATAGGCTGCCTGGAGAGGCTGTAGATGCCTTGTAGATGCCTGGAAATGTTCAAGACCAGGTTGGGTGGGACCCTGGGCATCCTGATCTAGTACCAAGTCTGGAGGTTGGTGGTCCTGCCTGTGGCAGTGGGGTTGGAACTTGATGATCCTTGGGGTCCCTTCAGATCCAAGCCATTCTGTGATTCTGCATTAAGCCATCAGATACGCCAAAGGTAGAAAGTCAGAAAGTTGGTTCTTAGCTTATTCAATGTTCAGATGCAAAACTTATCCTTTTTATGTTATCCCTCTGCAGTAAGCAGTTGTCAGTGGGATGAGTGAAACATCACGTTTAGTTCTTTAGTCTTCTTTTAAGCCATCTCTTTTTCAAAAAGATGCTGTTGTGAGCAGTTCTTGCAGCATTTGAGGAAATGTTTATGCAGGCTTGGGAGGGAGCCTGTGACCTGCTGAATAACCAGTGCCCAGTCATGGAACATACTGAGTTTTCTGTTGAGTGTGCTTAAGCATCTGTGGGCCCGATCCTGTTTGTAAGCTCCATCAAGACAAGCATTACAGCCATTGCCAGGAGAGGTTTGTATTTATGTAGAATTGACTTAAAAGCCTTCCTAAACCTTTTCTTGTTTCAGCCAACTATCTTATAGGTAGCAGTTCACCAATGCATGATAAACTTCTGTAATCAGAGAAGAATGATAAACTTCTGTAATCAGAGAAGAATGATAAACTTCTGTAATCATGCATGATAAATGCATGATAAACTTCTGATGCATGATAAACTTCTGATGCATGATAAACTTCTGATGCATGATAAACTTCTGTAATCAGAGAAGAATCTCCTCTCCCATGACTGGAATACTGGGATTGATGGCTACAAGCTCTTCAGAAGGGATAGACAGGGAAGAAAGGGTGGTGGCATAGCTCTCTATATCAAAGAGTGTTTTGATGTTGAAGAACTAGTGGTTGGAAATGACAAAGTAGAGTGTCTATGGATTAGGATCAGGGGGATAGTCCTTAGGAGTGACATCGTGGTGGGGGTCTGTTACAGACCACCTAGTCAGGATGAAGAAATAGATGAGATGTTCTATAAACAACTCGTAGATGTTGCACGATGGCCAGCACTCGTTCTCATGGGGGACTTCAACTTCCCTGATATATGCTGGAAATACAATACTGCGCAGAGGAAGCAGTCCTTGAGATTTCTAGAATGTGTGGATGATTGCTTCCTGACTCAGCTGGTGCAAGAGCCTACCAGGGGAGATGCCTTGCTTGACCTACTTTTCACTAACAGGGAAGGACTAGTAGGGGATGTGAAGGTTGGAGATTGTCTTGGCCAGAGTGACCATGAAATGGTGGAGTTTGCTATTCTGGGTGCCGTCAAGAGGGTGACTAGCAAAACTATTACCTTGGACTTCCAGAGGGCAGACTTTGACCTGTTCAGGACACTTGTTGCAAGGGTCCCTTGGGACTTGCTCCTGAAGGGTAAAGGGGTCCAGGAAGCCTGGATGCTCTTCAAGATGGAAATCTTAAAGGCACAGGAGCAGGCAGTCCCGGAGTCCTGTAAGTCAAGCCGGAGGAGCAAAAGACCAGTGTGGATGAACCGGGATCTTTTGTTGAGACTCCGAGAGAAAAGGAGAGTCTATGTCCTCTGGAAGATGGGTCAGGCTACTTGGGGTGACTACAGAGAACTGGCCAAGATCTGCAGGCAGAAAATTAGAAATGCTAAAGCCCAGCTTGAAATTAGGCTGGCTACTGCTGTAAAGGAGAACAGGAAACCCTTTTACAAATATATTAACAGCAGGAGAAAAACTAAGGAAAATTTCACTCCTTTACTCAACGAGGCAGGCAATATAACCACAGATGATAAGGAAAAGGCTGAGGTTCTCAATGCCTTCTTCACATCTGTCTTTAATAAACAGGACAGTTATCCAAATGGTACTTGCCCTGACCTGGAAGTCTGGGACGGGGTGCATAATGCACCCCCTGTGATTCAAGCAGAGACGGTCAGAGATCTTCTCCTCCATCTGAACTCCCACAAGTCCATGGGGCCAGATGGGATCCACCCAAGGGTGCTGAGGGAGCTAGCAGAGGTGATTGCCGAGCCACTTTCTGCCATCTATCAGCATTCCTGGTTATCTGGAGAGGTCCCACAAGATTGGAGGCTTGCCGATGTGACTCCCATCTTCAAGAAAGGCCGTAAGGAAGACCCGGGGAACTACAGGCCTGTCAGCCTGACCTCGGTATCAGGGAAAGTTATGGAACAGATGTTATTGAGGGAGATCACACGACACGTGCATGGCAATAAAGGGATCAGACCCAGCCAGCACGGGTTCACCAGGGGCAGGTCGTGCTTGTCCAACCTCATCTCCTTCTATGACTGGGTGACCAGACAGGTAGATGAGGGAAAGGCTGTTGATGTAGTCTACCTGGACTTCAGCAAGGCCTTTGACACGGTCTCCCACAGTATTCTCCTAAGGAAACTGGCAGCCCGTGGTGTGGACAGGTTCACTCTTCTCTGGGTGGAGAACTGGCTGGAGGGCCGTGCCCAGAGGGTAGTGGTTAATGGAGTTAAGTCCAGCTGGCGTCCTGTTACGAGTGGTGTCCCCCAAGGGTCAGTTTTGGGGCCCATCTTGTTTAATATCTTTATTGATGACCTAGACGAGGGAATTGAGTGTACCCTCAGTAAGTTTGCAGATGACACAAAGCTGGGAGGATGTGTCAAACTGCCTGAGGGTAGGGAGGCCCTTCAGAGGGATTTGGATAGGCTGAACAGCTGGGCTGAGCAAAATGGGATGAGGTTCAATAAGACCAAGTGCCGGGTCCTGCACTTTGGCCACAATAACCCCATGCAATGCTATAGGCTTGGGGCAGAATGGCTTGAAGAATGTGGAGAGGAAAAGGACCTGGGGGTGTTGGTTGATGCTCGGCTCAACATGAGCCGGCAGTGTGCCCAGGTGGCCAAGAAGGCCAACAGCATCCTGGCCTGTATTAGAAATAGCGTAGCCAGCAGGAGCAGGGAGGTGATCATCCCCCTGTACTCAGCTCTGGTACGGCCGCACCTCGAGTACTGTGTTCAGTTTTGGGCCCCTCACTACAAGAAGGACATTGAGGCCCTGGAGCGTGTTCAGAGAAGGGCAACAAAACTGGTGAGGGGTCTGGAGCACAAGTCTTATGAGGAGCGGCTGAGGGAGCTGGGATTGTTTAGTCTGGAGAAGAGGAGGCTCAGAGGAGACCTTATTGCACTCTACCACTTCCTGAAGGGGGGTTGTGGTGAGGAGGGGGTAGGCCTCTTCTCCCTGATAAGTAATGACAGGACGAGAGGGAATGGCCACAAGTTGCGCCAGGGAAGATTTAGATTAGACCTCAGGAAGCATTTCTTTTCTGAAAGAGTGGTCAGGCACTGGAATGGCCTGCCTAGGGAGGTGGTTGAGGCACCATCCCTAGCGCTGTTCAAGAAGCGTTTAGATGAGGTGCTAAAGGACTTAATTTAGTAGTTGGGTAGAGATAGTGATAGGAGGATGGTTGGACTAGATGATCTTATAGGTCCTTTCCAACCTTATGAACTTATGAACTTATGAACTTATGAAGAAACAGTGTGATCTCTACTCAGAAA
Organism: Cyrtonyx montezumae; assembly: GCF_038088225.1. NCBI lineage: Eukaryota > Metazoa > Chordata > Aves > Galliformes > Odontophoridae > Cyrtonyx > Cyrtonyx montezumae. Next base: position 859,820 of record NW_027071848.1, read on the forward strand.
CAACATTTCTTTGATAGCAGTTTCTAGAAATTAATTATAGTCCTGGGATTAATTACTTGAAACAGTATTACCTGTGATATTTATAAAGACTGACTAGGAAAAATAATCTCAAAATAACTGCTTCTGATCATGTAGGAGGAAGGGGAGAAGTGTGTTTAGTAACAAACTATTGAGGTTTATAGCCTCAATAATGTTAGAAAAAAAATGGCAACAAACACAAGAGAAAAAAAAAGAACCTAATAACATATTTAGTTAATTTAAAATGAATAGCAGTTTGTTATGCAATGGTTTTGTCCATATTTGAAAATTATAGTTACAATTTTTAATGGATTGTATGATGAAGATACTGAAATCAGCATGACAAGCCACAGTAATGGATGGTGCTGTTTTAATTATGATCTCAATGTGCTTTTTCTTCAGAGTGAATAATAGTTATAATCTATTCTGTAGATACAGAAATACAGCTGTGAGAATTTCTCATTAAAATCCCATGAAGTGGTTGCCTATTGTTCAGAAAGATTTTTCAAAAGCAAAACGATGTAATCAGAAGTCCTTTGTAAGTTACAGATTGCATATATATGAACTTAAAGCGTTTGGCAGTGTAGCTCTGTTACAGTTCTGTGTTTCAGTAAAGCTGTGTGCTTTGCTATTTCGTTTTGTTGAGTACATATAATCACAATTCTAGGCTAAAAGCATCTAAAGAAACATCTCCAGACGTGTCTATCAACTGCTTTGGGAATCCTGTACTAAGTGTGCTGTTTGTTAGATAGCAATCTGTTTATGCCTCAGAGAAGCCTAGCTGGTGGGTGCAGAAAAGAAGGTTATATTCTTGCAGCAAAGCACAGCAGCACTACCCAGTGATCAGGGACTGAGTGCAAAATAGTTGGCTTTCTCTGGAGTAGGAGGTAAAACATCATTTATTGAAGACGTCACATTAATGTAGTTACTCTTCCAAAATAAAAATGTGCTGGTGCTTAATGAGAATATTTAATTATTCACATTTCAAAGCAGTGAACAATAGATTAAATACTCTACTGGCTTTGGTCTAAATAATGAAATCTGACTTACAAGAAACATTGTCCATGTCTAACTGCTAAGAACTCTGTATAGGCAAAGCATGCATCTTGTAAATTAAACTCCAAATTTACTTGTGAAATTAAAGTATTTCAAGTAAATTAAGCGTGTCATATAGAAGGATGAGCTTGCAAGAAGAAAGCTAGGAAATAGTGCTCAAAGTTCACTCATTCTGTATTGTAGTAACAGTTGTGCCTCAATAACTGTCCAAAAGCTACTTGGAAAATTTACCTTTTAAACTAGATGACAAGCAGAAACATTGCATTTTCAGGACAGCCATATTAGAATGATGCTTTGCATCATAGGATTGACACAGTTAAGTTTTAGTGTTCTAAAAGGAGAGATGTAATAGTACTATTCCATGCATTCTGGGTTCCCTCCACTCCTAATCCTAAGTGAGATCACATTAGGAGACAGGGAAACCTCCACTCCCCAAAAAACTAAACAAATATAAAGTGGGCAGCCATGGAAAAATGAGTTTGTATCCCTGAGATAGGATGTTGATGGCTTTATTTATATTTTTTCAGTAAATTTTGTTTGTTTAAGTTAAAGCACTTGAAATATTTTCAATATGAACTTGTATTCTAACTATGGCTTTGGTGTTTTCAGCTGTGGGATTGGGATCTTGGTGCTTCCACATGACCCTGAAGTATGAAATGCAAGTAAGTATCAATAAGTACCTGTGAGTCATTGTGTATCTCACTCTGTAGTCATACTGCCATTTCTTGACTAGATGAAACTTGTATAACAGGAGTTAACATACCTCAGATGTCATTGTACATGAGTCTTATTCCACTAGATGTTTTACACTAATAGATGTACTTGTACATACTCCTAAAATAAGAGATCTAATCGATTGCTTACTTTGGTAGAAGACACTTTGTCCATTGGGAAATCATGCTATCTTCTTACTCACTGGTACTTTAAAATTCCTACAGCTGTGTTTTAATAGCAAGCAGTATAGCTATCATTATTCACTGTATCATCTTTTTCAACTTAATGTCCTCTATTATATTTTCTATTGATCTAGATGCACTTGTAGCACGAATACTGCAGTCAGTGTCTGCTGAGAAGCAATAGTGGAGTATCTCTTATTCTCAAGCAGAAGGTATTCAGCAATCAGGCACTGAGCATAAGGATTTGTTCCTGATATTACTCATTTTCTAAAGGGACATAAAGCTGTGTCCTGTTTTAGGTCTAAGAATGCGAAGGAAATTTGCTTTTAAATCAAAGGAGATGAAATGAGATTGAGTCCACCCAAAAATCAGACCACATTCCTTGAAAGCTTTGCCTAAATGCTTCTTGAACTCTGGCAAGCTCAGTTTGATGACTGGTGAGGCTGTTCCAGTGCCCAATCACCATCTGAGTGATGAACCTTTTCCTGATCTCCAACCTGATCCTTTGCTGTAGCAAGTTTATGTCTTTTCCTTAGGTTCTCTTTCTTGCACTGATGCAGGTTAGCAAGGACACACTGAACCCCTGGATCATGAAAATTCCAAGCTTAAGGTTTTTTTTGTTTTGTTTTGTTTTTAATCCACACGACTTTGCTGCTTATCATGTAGTTCTTGTGTTGCATCAGAACAACTAAAGGTCCTGTGGACCATGATGTATAAAGGAGAGGGGTGCAGCAGTGGCTTGCATCATTTTTCCCTCTGGAATAAAAGGCTTTGTGTCCGCTAGAGAAAGTACCCTTATTTTTTTTGGCAGCCAAGCTAATTCTGCAAGTGGCCCATAATACTCTGCTTACTAACTGATGAGTCACAATAGAGGAAACATTTCAACTAGTAAATAGTCTTTTCTTGTTCAATTTCTCTCTTGTTGTGACTCAAAATCAGCATTGACAACTGTTTGAAGAGAATTTCTTGACATTTCTTTCAATCTCAGTGCCGTAAGTGGTCAATTCACCTGCTTTAATTAAGGGAAATGTAAAAGCTTTGCTCTCAAAAGCAATTCCTGAGAATTTTTTTTATGCAGTGACCACCTTTTTCCTCAATTTTATTTTCTTATTTCTCTAATTTTATCTTATTTGCTTGACTGCAGTTTGAGGGATCTAAATTTAACGAGCTAAATCAGCTCATCAGGTTCCCTTCTATACACATTCCTTCTGTGTTCAGATATCCTATGAGAAGATTTTGGGAAGGATGGATTCCTTTTGAGACAGAAGTCATTGTCTTCTGCAGGCAAATCCTAAGTAGGATCTTTTGAGGCTCTTTGCTGTTTTTGTTCTGTTCCTGAAAAGCTGCCAGCATATGAACTTTGGGGTGTACACAGCTATCCAGATTTGAAAGTATTTTCTAAACTGTATTTCTCATTTTTTTTACCCTTTCTTTCTTTTCATAAGTTCATAAGTTCATAAGTTCATAGGGTTGGAAAGGACCTATAAGATCATCTAGTCCAACCATCCTCCTATCACTATCTCTACCCAACTACTAAATTAAGTCCTTTTATCACACCTTGAATCACTCACACTCTTAAAGAACTCCGAATGAATTCATCCTGCAGCTAATTCTTTTCAGAATTGGTCATAAGTATCACTGAACTTATAATTACAGTAACGATTATTATCAAGCAGAATTCAGCTATTGCTTCTGTTTTTATTCCGAGACATTGCAACAGAAATGAACTAATCTCATGGCAAAGTGCCACCTAGCACGCCTGTTCATCTGCCCACTGTTCCTAAATGCTTTCTTTGTGCTACCTATTGCAGTCCCCAACCTTATAATTCAGGGATTAAAACCTCTTGCCTGCAGTCTTTGCTGTGTGCTGGGTCACCTATTGGAAGTGGTTCCAAATGGGTCAGACAAGCATGGCTGTTGGCTCAGGAAGCACTGGTGGTATGTGTGAGGAAGGCAAGACTTGCCTTTTCAGTGCCTTAGATCTGTTTAGCTGTACTATGAAATATTTCCTGAAGCTTCTGTGACCAAACCAAAGGAAAGCTTTGAGCAGTTCATGCTCACTTTTTCCATTATAAATATTCAAATCTTAAAAAAAGATGTTTTTGCCTGTGCAAGTCAACCAATGCTCCCAAATGGAAGAGAATCAGGTTGGCCATGTATACAGAATACAAGACTGTGAACTAGATAACTATCCTTTACCAGTAATGGGAAAGGAGTTTCTGAACAGACATGGCCATCAACAACTTTTACCCTGATGGAGGAAAAAGGTCAAAATTGCTTTGCATCTGGTTCTTGTTTTTCTTGGGAAAAAGTCAATCGTGCTGTGGGAGTAACAATTCTAAGGTGGCTCAGTGTTAGCATTTGATCCATGTACATCAGAGGCAGTGGATCTTCACTGATGTGTTCACATGTTTTTTCATTTTCCTGGTTTTCAGTCCTTCCTATGGAAATCACTCAACTGTATTATGAGCAGAAATTTGTTGATGTTCTTTGAGAAAAAAAATTAAGAAAGAATAATGCAGTGAAGTTGTGGGTTTCTTTCTTTCTTTCTTTTTTTTTCCCCTATATCATAAATACATCAAAATTTAGAGTGTACGTGTGTCTGTTCTTGAGAAATCACCTTTCTGGTGAAAACTGTTGTAATTCCATCAGAATTGAGATGGAAAAATAACACTGATCTCCAATTATATAAAAAAATATTTAAAATCAGACATTATTTGAGACTCTTAATATGAAAGACAAAAAAACAAAAACACAAACCACCAGAAAAAGCCATCTCAGAATTAAAACAGTGTCAGAAATTACCAAAATTAGGAAGTAAACCTTTGAGCATATTTCAGAATGCTTCCTAGCAGACCTAAGTTTTATTTTACATTCTGGAACAACAATAGCATTACACTTTCTATGTGAAGCTTGTATAGAAATAAGAGAATGTGACTGACTGCCTTGAGCAGGATCCAAATGGTGTGGTCGTAATGTAATATTCAATAGATCCAGTGTAACAAGCCTATTAATGCAGCAGCATTTCAGTAGCTGAATAGGATTTGATAGTGCCTCACACTGAAGTTCAATCAAAAAGGTGGATATCAAAATGATGTAAAAGTCTTATTTTCTTAAGTCTTCTCTCTCCTTAATTAACTTTCACAAGCGTGTCAGATAAAAGTAGTTTTCATGTTTTGATGTCTCTGCTTTTTGTAGCTGTTGGATGAACTGCCAATGATATACAGTTGTTGTGTGTTTGTCTACTGCCTGTAAGTATTTGTTAAATGTTTTTTCTTTTTCTGAATAGTTTTGAAATAGTAGATTGTATAATACAGAATATGAGAAGCTCAACAGAGAGGCTGACATTGAGGCTTCTGCTGCTTAGATGAGATCTCAGTTCTGCCAATAGTACAACATTGTGACCTGGCCATTAGAGCACCAGGTTGGCTGAAGTCCCAGTTTTTGCTAATTTAGAGATGTTTTCCCAGGGTTTATTTAGCAGGAGAAAATTAAAGAGCTGTGTTGCATACAGCCAGAGCCGTGTTACTTTGTATGTGAACAGCTGACATAAGAAAATCGCTTCAATAATACCAACAAAATTATCAGTGTGGCAATTGATTGCAGATATGTTTTTGTGACTTAGTCTGACTTCACGTGCAATATTCAGATTTCTGGTTAAACCTGCTATCCACTCATCTGGAAAAGTGAAGCAAAAAGAAAGATGTTAAGTGCAAATGTTGTGGAGAATGTCTTGAAACATGCATGACAGCTTAATGCTATGCCAGGTTGTTTTGTACCATTTAATTTCAGGAACAATGTGGCATTTGGCGACTATAATGATACAGTAAGTTATTTTTCTTGCCTGTTGCTACAAGGCCTGGATGGAATACGATTTGTTCCATCGCTTCGAAAATCCAAATGATAAAAGGGACCTATTGCAGGCAGAAATTAATTGCCTTGTTGCTTTTGAACGTGTGATCAAATTATTCAACTTGCAAATTGAATGTATTTTTGGTAAAGGGTACAGGTAGCTTGCAATGGAGATGGGCTGCGATAGGACTAAATCTCCATCTTGTGGAAATTACCATCAGTTTGTGATTCATACATTAGTATGATTTGTGCAGACCGAGGAGCAGAATGATAATGTCTGTGTTAGTGGGAATATTTCCATTGTAGCTCCCTGTCTCCTTGAAATTGCCTTTGCATTTATTTTGTCTGATTTGAGTGTGATTGGGGAAAGGATGAGAAGGGGCTTTAAAAAACCATTTGAAAAAATAATCACGCTCATTTTGTGCAGCAGTTACTGTCATCTTCAAAAGCACTGAACTCTCTTACTGCATATCCAGCTCTAACAAGACTGTGTGTTTGTTCAGTAGTAACAAAAATGCTGTGAGGAAGGAGCTAATGCTTGGCTCAGGAGGCCTTTAATGATCATTCTGGTCTTCTTGAAGGTAGTTGGCAGGGTGGCTCTGCACAGGACTCTGTCATACATCATTCAAGCTCAGTGACTTACAGTCTGTGCAATTACTTTGGCAGTCCAGTTTGCAACGTAACACATTGTGCCACCTCATAGATTAAATTCCAGACATTCCTGCACATTTCTTTTATTCCCTTTTATTCATTTATGCTGGTGTCTGTTTCCATAAGCTTATAAACTGAAGAGTTCACTGTTTTGTAAGGTGGGCCCTTTCCCACACTGACTTTAGCTCACAGACGTAATGCTTTGGGGCAATTGTATTGCATCTTATAAACTCATTTCTTATTTGTCACCCTAAGGTAAGCACCTTTGAAAAGTGTTTATGCTTCCCCAATTTGTTCTGCTGATTGGTTTCTTTCCTGTACATGCATAAGCTTATTGTTGGGGTTTTTGATTGTTTTTGAAAAATACATCCTTTATATGATAAGTGATGAATGTTATCCCTCTCCTTTATGTTCTGTTCCAGGTACGAATGTTTCAAGTACAAGAACACAGTCAATTATCCAATGCTTTTCATTTTAATAACATACAGCTTCATAGTCAGCATAGTAAGTAACTTTTGTCTGATACTTCATTTCCACCTGCGTGTTGGCAGGCTCCTGTCACACGAGCAATCCTGAGTCACTCCCACTTCCAGTGAAGAATGACTGTTGGTGGGAAAATTGCATGCTGGCCTTAGGTAACTTGGAACCTTCCTCTTTAAAGTACTAAACAAAATAAAGAGGAAACAACAGAGTAATCCAATTGCTAGAATAGGAACATGAGGAGAACAGTCCTTTCCAGCTGTAACTTGCTATGAGACCCATGGCAAGCTGTACCCCCCATCTGGACCTCACCATAATTCTTTGACATAAATGAGAATAATCTTGGTAACCAGGCTGCAAGAAGTGAACTGTAACATACAGTTCTGTTATATTAAGGGTTTTTTTAAAACAACAGCCAGAATAAGAAAGGAACATTGCTGATTAAGAAATTAAACACAGCACAGTTTAAATTCTTCTAACTTGATTCCCTTTCTCAATGTATCCAGCTACCTGTATGAACAAAATGAGTTTTTCACAGGCCGTCAGCCACAGATGGAATCTCTTTCTTTGTTTTATAGTGATAACACTATTTTAATAAAACAATTTTTACAGGTCTTCTTCCTTTATAAGACTTGTCTTTTCTCTTTTGCACCTCTTAAGGTTTCTTTTCTAGGCAAGTTATGCCTAGGGCACAATGCCTTTCTGTCTTCAAAAGCAGAACTTAAATGAACTGTCTGAACAGTATGTCTGTTAACTATTGGCTTTAGGTAAAATGAACTGAAACATTATTGTCGAAAACATTCGGAGTAGCAAATCAAAGCAGAGTACATCATCTTTTCACAATGCTTATCAATGATCTGTCTAGCAAAATCTGTGTTTTAATTGTTTTTGAGTGTGTTACAAGTCTGCTAAATGAGAGGAGGTTTTAGATGTTAATTTCTCTATTTGTGTTTCTAAATTTAGAATAGCTCCACAGTGTAAAAATGGGTTGAAGGAATTCCAGATTTTGCCAGAGGAAGCTTCAAATGTTTAATCAGCTTTAATGGTATATGGGTAGACACTCATATTTATTCTAACAGAACAAGTTTGGGCTGTATTTAAATTAAATGTGTTGTTCTCTCTTGCAGCTTATTTATCTCTTTTTAATCTTTGCAGGTTTACTTAAAATTGAAACAGCCTGTATTCCATCAGGTAAGTCTTGCCCTGTTGGAAAAGCCAGTTTTGTTTAAATCATGGTGTTTTATTGGAATATCCTAGAGTGTGCTGTAGCTGGCAGGAGGAATGGAAGGCAAATACCATTTGCCTTTCACTTTTTCTTTAAGCAGCACTGCCACCTGTCACATTGCTGTCTTGTTACTTGATGACCTGAAAAACTGGTAGGTTTAATGTATGTTTTAGTATTTGACCTAATAACCTACATGCTTTTTTCATCAGTTGAACAAGAGGCCTTAATGAGTTCTGATCTGCTTTATTCCATTAGTGGTCACTCTGAAACTATGTCATGGCTTAGGCAATTTAGCCCCATGATTTTCTCTCCCTCTTTTCAGTATTAACTTTTTTTTCTTTTTACCTATTCAATTTTAATTTGTAGAAGCTCAAACTGTATTGAGGTGGAGAATATTTACAGTGGTGTGACCTAATACATTTGGTACAGGTTCTTTTGTAGCTATGCTGTCCAAAATTGTTAACATGCATCTGCTGGTGTGGGAGTAAGACATGTATCGCTTGCCCATTCACAGGACATTAGAAGTCATGCTTTCTTGTCTGTGCCATCTGTAGCTTTCCTTCTTGTATGACTTCTTTTTTTCTTATTAAGCATAACACCAGAAAAATTGCCAAACAGAATGATGGAGCTCTTTGAAGGGCAGAGCTTTAAAGCCTTAATTTCAGAAATTGGTAGTGCTGTTGCTTGTCGAAATGTGCGTTCTTCATCAGCAGTCATAAAAATGATAGGTGCTTCCTGTTGCTGGATTAGTAAAGTGCTGGTGAATAAAATAAATTCTCAATTGCTCCAAATGATCTCTCTTAGAAACAGGAATTGCTAACTCCACCTATTTTTAAAAAGAGGGACTCATGGGGGGTTTTGATCATGTTGATTAAATTCCATTTTACCATCCTGCTTTTATTTTTGTCAGGAAGATATTAGGCAGGGTGAAAATTGCATTTTCTGATACTTTTACTCAGCTGATTGTAACTGCCTCTGAATGAAGAGATTTTAAATAACATTACTTAACAATAGCAGAATTTACTATTGATGTTGGGCTGTTTTATTTTTCTAATTACTTACTCAACCTATATTTACTGCAGTAAGTATGTCACAGCTTCACTGTAGCTCAGTCTGGGGCATTCACGTAGATATAGTTCTATATGACAGGTATTAAGGTAAATATTACAACTTGTCTTGAAGGAGAAATAGGGAAACTTTAACTTGCTGTCCCGAAGCACTATTTTTTTGCATCTGGTTTTTGTTTAGGTTCTGTGTATGAATTCCCTGTAATAATTTATACATGAAGAATCAATGTAGAAAAGATTTAGGCCCATCAAGGTGCTGAACTTTTTCTAACTCTTTCCAAATTGATTTTTATGCATAACATACAGTTATGGGCAAACACCAAAGTCTAAGTACTGCAGACGTTTTTTCATAGTCTATGCCAAATATGTTGTAGATCTGGAGGAAGCATTGCTCTGACTCACAGCTAAGCAAGGTTATTTTCTTAATTCTTGTCCTCTACATAATTACAAGTAGGTATTTTCCAGCTGAATGCATTGTATAGTCTTGAAGGTTAAGTATTAAATGTTTGTACCATCACAGTGTAGCCCATAGTCTCAGTCCCAGGCTGTACTGGAAAGCAGCATTAGAACATGAAAAAGCATTTGATTCCTCCAGATATTTGTGATCATTGTCATTTGCCAGCCTTGCAGGAAAGGGAATAACCCCCTGGACACCTTGGTATTGTTCACTTTTACAGTGTTTTTTCCTCCAAGAGTAGAGTAACAAGAATGGGAGAGGATTCCATTCTATTCAGTACACAGGATCCAAGCTTCATTTCTCAGTGAATTACTTCCCACTTTCCTTCCCAACTTGGGGTCATGAATTGCATATTGCCAGCAGGGCATGATGGGAACTTCAGTTTGTTATTCGTGGCACCATGGCATTAGAGACCAACTTCTTATTCTCCATTCAGATACTACAGGTCTGCAGGGTCTCAGTGCTTCAGCCACGGGAAGAATTAGATGTGCATTTTGGCTGGGCACTCCACCTCATTAGAAGAAGATGCTTGCCTTAAAACCGAGGAACTGAAGAGGTTAAAACTGTTCAGAATGAGTTTTAAATCAGTTTAGTTGCTCATGCCTGTTTACCATAAGTATGCTTGTGCTTATGGAAAGAAAGGAATGGGGGAATATTGGCTGCAGGTGTGGAGTCTTCCACAGACAGACAAGTTAAAGGCAACTCTCTAAGTAGAAGAAATACCCTGGACAGTTAAATTTTTAGACTTACATTAGAAGGCCATGCATGAGGCATGTTGTGGACTAGAAAGCTGTTATCTGCAAAGCATTTTCCATACAGATTTATTTACTTGCTCAAAATCTTCATTCAGCTAGTGGGCCAAGCTAATGAATAATGAAATAAAACTAAAATCCTTTCTTATTTGCATAGTCATCTGCTGCTGGAGTTTGAAGTAAATTTCTAACAGAGACAGTTAAAAGGTAAACAGAGAATTAGATGAAGTATTCAGCCTAACCTGACAGATTTTTTTCACAGCTGCTTTTTCTACATTAGGAAAAAATCTTTTGTATAGACATTACAAAAGTGTTGATATGTTCTCGCATGAGTAACAGAGCAAGCTGGAGAGGGAGATCAGTATGAGAACTGCAAATGTGGTAAGGGAGTGAGTAGTGCAAAATGACTAAGGGAGATGATGATAGGCAGACTCCGTCTGGACTTTCTCAGGTTGGTTATGCGAGTGTTTTTATTTAATGACCTCTAGGAGCAAAAGAGTCACATCCTGATGATATTTATGATGATACGAATCTCAGAGACATCCCTAAGTACAGAGGAGGATGAAGTGGGAGTGGAGAGACCTGGAGGATTAACACTGCCAAAGAGGGTAGTATTGGAAATGATTCAAAATGGCAGAGCTGATGGGCAAATAGCAACTATTCTTGTCATAAGCTGTGCACAGATCACTGAAGGAGGAGAGAGCCTGAATGTGTTTGCTGATCACAGCATAATAATATGACCTGTGAATTTTCTACAGCAATGACAGAAGTAAACCACGTGTACTGGATTTACAAGTTAAGGAGATTTTAGATAAGAGGGAGAGAGTGAGCATGAGAGGAAAAGATATTTCATTTGCTTAAATGAATAATATTATCTTCAGTCGTGTTTTAAGCATACAAATGCAAAGAAGAAAGAAGAATGACTTGGACTAATATGAAAATTGAAATCCATATGGGAGCCTGAAACTGAATGAAGAGTGAATTGTAGCACAACATCACCTGTTCAGACTTAAGATCTTCCCATTTTGGGGGATATCTGTGGGCAACATACAGTATTCTGCAGCTCCCTAGAGTCCCTCTTCCTGCTAAAGCAATAGTTGTAGCCTTTTGCCTTAATAATATTGCACCTTTTAGTGGTTTCCTACTTTCTTTGTGCTGAAGTTGCCAAGCAATCTGTTGAAAATGGCCTTTTCAGGGCATTTCTTCACCACAAAGCTTTTTGTATTTAGGCATTACCCTGCAAAAGAACAGGTGTGAACAACTGGAGTGAATTTTTACTCTTGAGTTACGCAGCTGCACTTCCAGAAAGTGAGTACAGCTTTTATTTTGGCAAATACCTCTACCTGCACAATAGCTTAGGGAGTGTGGAAAGATATGCAGTCTGCAAAGGACAAGCTCTACGAGTCACTGAAGAGGAAACCAAGACAAACATAGTTTACTGTTGCAGACTGTGTCCCAGAAGCTCAGGAGAGCTGCTCAGCACCATGCAGCAGCAGTAACTTGCATGTCACATTGATGTAATTCAGACCAAACCAGGTGAATCTGGATTGGCTCAGCAATGAGCTGTTGCTGCCACTTGTAGTACTGAATAGCAATAAGACTGTCCTCAGATACTCAGTGTTGCTGTGGGATTTGCCCTTCCTTTTTATCTCTGCTGGATTTCTTTCCTAGAAATGCGTGAATATGTAGAAGTCTGGTGTCTTTGCTGTAAATCTCAAATACAATTTCTAGCTTCAAGTACTATTTCTTGATAGATGGTTTGGATATTATTAGGTAACTAGTGGCTGTCATGAACCCAGATCTCCAAGTTTGATTCCCAAAGTATTGCACGAATATTGGAGGCTGATGAATTTGTTAACAGAGAATGGATAGGAGGCCAGGAGCAGAAGAAGTAGAAGTGGAAATAACTGTTTTTCTGCTTTAGAAGTGTAGATGAAGAACCAGTTTTCTTTGTTTCCCCCGGTGTGGAGGACAAAGCTTGCTTCTGACTTACATAAGAGCAAATCTGTTTGATTTGTTAAGCTACCTCTACATCATCTCAGAGATGCTGCTGAATACTGAGTTCTGGATTGCTTGGATCCCATTTGTAAATGGGAAGCGTGCTCTTGGTATTTGTCCTCCTCGCCAGATATCAAGAAGACTTTGAGTTTTTCCCCATTGTGAAGATACAGCTTTGGAAGCTGAAATAACTTTGGCTTTATTTGCATCTTAAGCAGTAGAGTGGGAGCTGCCTATGGATGACAAAAGAAAAGATTCTGCTGTTTTCTCTTGTTTAAATTGTAGTGCAAGTGTTCTTTGGCTCACAATGTAAAGGCACTGTAAGGCAGAATTGCACAAAGCTTGTTTGGGTTTTCACGTGTCACTGAAGTGATGTATTAAAGAACAACAACAAAAGGTACTGAAGGAATTGAAACATTTGAATAGACTTGAATTATGGTAGATATTTTTCATTTGACTTCGTACTTTATCCCTTGTGTGGACAGATAATACCTGACACGCTTTTTTTGGTGTATTTAAAATAGTAAATCCATGAGTTCTAGAGGATTAAAAGTAAACACAGCTCCCAGAAGTACAAACTAGTTTATGCCACACCATTTATAGACACCTAGTAAGCAAAAGCTGTCATGAGACGTGCAGCTGCAGTCTGTGCATGTCGTACCAACACCTCCTGGATGTTTGCCTTTGGTGTGAAGAGGAGGATTGGAGCACGCAGAGCAGAATGCTGTGTTGTTCCAGTCTTTCATGGGCTTTTAAGCATGAATGCTGTGTTTTACTGCTAACAACCTATTTATGTGGGGGAGTGGAAAAGGCAAGAAATTGAAGTGTCAGCTGTGGACAAATATTTCTTCAGTCATTGCAAGAGCCTTTTTTTCCTTTCTGCATTAAGCCTGTCTCCTTCCACAAGCCATTAAGCAGCTCACTAGGAGATACTGAGCCAGTGGCTCTACAGCTTTTCAGAACTTTTGCTTTTTCCTGCTTTTAGCAGCTGCAAAAATAGCATTTGTAGCCAGTATTTTACTTAGGCTCGAGGCTGGCTCGAAGCTGTGTTTCTGTAGACTTAATCTAGCACTATGGCAAAAGCTTGAAGGTGGTCATTCATTTGGACTAGATGATATTAGTGGTCTTTTCCAACCTTAACGATTATGATTCTCTTAAGCAAATTGGTAAAAGTCCCTCACTTCATGGGTTGGTTTTTCTGTAACCGTGCTGCAGAACTGTGTTTTTGCAATTGAAATTGCAAATGAGAACCACGAGGAAATGAGGTCGGACCAAGTGATCATCCCAAGAGTTTCTTCCTTCTCTCTTAGCATAAATTACCAGATTTGGTTAGGACAGTGAAAGCTCTTTGAAATGAGTACAGTGGTATTTAACTTTTAAATTTAGTCTGTGTTTGTCAGTGTGATGGAGAGGCAAACTCTCCCAGCGATGCGGAATTGCAGCATCACTGAGCAGTCCCAGCACCACATCCCCTTTCCAACTTCAGACAGTGCTGATCAGCACTCAGTACCAGGGCCATGCCTAGCAGGAGTTGTTCTGATTTATATGCTACACTCCAGCAAGGGAACTGGAATTAGCTTACAGTTTTGTGTAAAGTACAGGCCAGAATGAATTAGCTTTTCCAAATAGTTTTGCTTTGTTTACTGAACAGTATGCACGTAGCAACAGTGTACTTACTGAATTTATTTATCTAATGCTGAATGCAAATAAAGAGCTGCTAAGCTGAATGACTTTACATAGTCAATATTGAAGCTTCTACCTGTTGTCAGACATAAAGAATCCATTGTTGTGTTCTGAATATATGCACTGATAATACGGCGTGTGCTACTAAGCTCATCTTCAAAGCTAAAGTAAGCTTGGAAGTTGACCCCTATGAACTTTTGAATGGTAGGTTTTATTAAATGCTGTTACAGCTATTTATTTTGTGTCAGGTGATTGGATGCATGCATATGCTTGTGGGGTATTAATAGCTGAATGCTCCAGTTACAGCAGAGCAAGAGCTGTTCCTTGCCTTGAAGACAGTGTAGTCCAAAAGAAGGAAAGAGAAGATTGACAGAATGTGGTGAGGACACTAGTATGTAAATCAACTGTTCTGTGAGGATTAGTGGGTTTTAAAAATACATAGCAAAGGTCTCTTCTGTTTCATGTAGAACAAAGGAGAGTATGATAGAAGTTAACCAAAAGCAGAAGTGAGAAAGGACAGTCAGGGAACATACAAGTGAAAAAGAAGGGACAAAGAACTGAACATAACTGCTTGGAACAAAGTGCATTTGGGCAGGAAGAAGACGGTGCTCAGAATATAAAATTTAGAGAGTAAAATGATGCCACTGATGTCTGAAAATCCTCCCTGCTGCAGTGGCTTCTGCATCACTGTTCAGGCGTGGCCAACTCCATTGCTTCTCTTTGTTAGTCTGTATGTCTTGGATGTGGTATTATGTGAATCCTAAGGCTGTGGAGAAAGAAATGGAGAGCGTTTCGAAGATCATGAGGCAGGAAAGGAATGATTACTTTGACCTTTTATTTGTCAGACCATTACATTCAACTTCACTGAGCTTACAGTGAGACAGATTTTGCTCACGGGACTTTTCAGAGCATGCAGCCTTTTCTCTGTATATGTAGATTGAATCCTAGCAGTTTGGGAATAGATGATTTCTTCCCTGCTGGTGCTCATTGTGGGCGTAGTGCATAGTCTCTTGAGGTATTTGCCCTCAGAAAAAGATATTAATCAAACATAAGCGAAGGAAGTATAACTTTCAAACATGTTTTCAACTGATGCTTATGCAGTCGGGTTAAAACTTACAGCTAGAGAACAAGTAATGGGAGTGAGTTACCAGATGCCAGGGTGTTTAGTGAGTGCCATCTAGTGTTTGCTTTCTAATTCGAAGAAACAGCAGCTTTGCACACTGACTCTTCCTCCCATAATTGCATACACAGTGTGATTATAACCATATTTCTAATTGTCCACTCTATAGAAGACCTGAAGAGAAATATATCAGGGATTATATGTTCTTCAAACTAAGAAATATCAATCAAGATGCGAACAGCTTTATTTATTGAGTGTTTTATAAAGTCTCCTGAATACCACTGCTGACTTTTATCTCTGTTTTTATTTACAGATCATGTATGGAACACTAGTTTCTGTTATAGTTCTACGATCTGTTTATATAGTATTATGGTAAGTATTATTACGTACTACTGATAGCTCAAGATTGTAAGGTACATCCTAGCATGTATATCTTTTCTGGTGGTCGTAACATGGGAAATGAGTGGTGGCAAAGTTTCTTTAATTAGGTACATAGTGCTAGTTCGTGCACTCTGCTTGCTTGAAAGAGAATGCCCCACTTCCTTGCATTTTCTTGAAGCCAGCAAGTTATCATCAAAGTTAATACCTCTACATTTGGAGTTAGTGTTCATCAGTCAAAACGTTATTTTCCGCATCAAGTATCTGAAATTCAAAAGTGAAAGATAGTAAACCAAGAATGTAAATGACAGTTTTCACTACAATTTTGAGTAGGTAAATTTAGATGTGTGTATATAAAGTATTAATAGAAAACACTTTTATAACAAACAGGAAGCTGTTAGATGTGGAGAAACATTGAGAAGTGTCAGAGTGTAGAGTTGGAGAGTAGAGTGGAGAGCTGGCTTTCTCATGAATTTGGGAATTAGATTATTCATTTAGATTAGTCATTATTAGATTAGTCATTTAGATTAACTTTCTTTCTGTGTAGATAAGCTCTGAGGTCTGCTGCCTTTCTAGTTCTGCAAATTCCACTCTTGTGTGTTCTCATTATTTCTGAAACATTGCCATTATGTCACCACCAATAATACCATCGTCCTCCCAAGATTTCATGCAACGTTTTCCACCAGCAGAATTCATCTCCGAAGTTCTATTTACTTCTTCCCTTCTGTTTTAGAGCTTTTGGAGTGTATTTTCTTAATTAACTAGTTCACTTCATTGCAACACCACCCTACGAAGTCTGACTTCTCTTTTCATTTATATTGATGCAAACTGTGGTTAAAAAGTTGAGACGGGGAAAGAAGCTTTACTATCCTGACAGTGCCTTTTCTCTTCTCAAAAAGCCAGCCCCAAGTTTATTTTTGGATTTACTTCCTCTCTGCACTGCTAATATGCATTTCTGTCTTTCTGTTTGCAATTCTAGTGCTTGTCCAAGCCTGTTCTAACTTGCATGTCGACTGCTGTTTCTGCTCTTTTATTTTATTTCATTTCTTTAATATGTATTAACTTCATATGACTCATGTTTCCTAGTGCAGGGCTGAAAGTCGCTCTGTGCTCAGCGTACAGATCTTTAAGAGCAGTACATAAATCCTTTCAGGCTGCTGCCTCCTCATTTCCCTGCTATTTGTTATCATTCCTGCCTGTTTCCTCCCACTTTTCATTGTTTCTTGGGTCTGCTTCATTCCCAAAATTATGACTTGGCAAATGTTGTCATGTGTTCGTAGAGCACGTTCCCTGCTAACGAGTGATGCCAGCCTCCCGTATTCCTTCAGAAAACAACTTTATTATTCTGTGAACAATTCTAACTATGATTATATAATTACCAGCATCTACAACATACCATTTAGTGCTCTTTCTTGTCTTAGTCTTGCTCCTGTCTCCAGAGCACTGAGATGGGATTATTACAATGCAGTCCCTGCCATGTACCACATGGTTCTCCATGCATTTATTAAACAAACAATAATTTTGCCAGTTTATATTGGCAGTACACTTGTTGTTAACATGTTCCACTTTTGTCTGGTGTGTTTGTTGAGTGGAAGTAGCTGTACCTGTCTGTTTGGACATTTCTATTGCCACTGCTCACAGTTGTGGAACATAACTGGCACTCCACCATTTCAGTGCAGGAAAAACAACTCAGGAATGTATTTTAAACCACAGTCTAAAAACAGTACATTTACAAAGTTTAAATATAAATTGAAAAGTATTTCATGGCAGCCTCTTGGGGGAGGCTTTGGGCTTTCTTTTGGACTTCTTTTGGCAAAGGAGCAAATGCCACCAGTTTCCATTTAGGAAGTTGGCAATTTGTACCTGAATGCAGATACTGAGGCGAGCTGGCAAATGATTCACTTTCTTGTAGCTGATTCTTCAGTATGTTTCTGCTGTCCTAAATGAAACCTTTTTTCCTCCCCAGACAGGAATTCTAGTTTTCTGTTGCCCATGTATATTTTATTGAAAAAGAACGTGCTCTTTTGAGAGTGACCTAAATTGTCACATGGCTAATTTTTAACTGAAAGATTACATGTGGTGCTGCCAAATTCTTACCTTTTAGATAACTTCAGATTTCCCACGTACTGCAACATTTAAGGAACAATTAGTAGTGCAGAAGTAAAGTCTCCAGAAGACCAGTCTCAGAGAACACTGATTCAGGAGAAGCGGAACAATACATGAACTTGCTGCAGCATGTCCAGTGGAAGGCCACAAAAATGATCCAAGAGATTGAGATCAAGGGGAACCAAGAAGAAATGGTTTCAAACTAAAACAGGAGAGATTTAGATTGGATGTAAGGAAGATGTATTTTTATGATAAGGGTAGTGAAGCACAGGTTGCCCAGAGAGGTGACGGATGCCCCATCCCTGACATTCGAAGTCAGGCTGGATGGAGCTCTGAGCACCTGACAGAGCTGTAAGTGTCCCTGTTTATTGCAGGGAGGTGAATGTCATTTAAGCACAAAAATGTCCCTTCCAACTCAAATATTTTTTTGATTCTCTGAGTACTTAAGTAGATGAAATTTGAAGTTGATATCTTCTTAAATGAATCACTTTACATCTGTGTGACAGTATTTATGTATGCTACAAGCTGCATTTAAAGCATCTTGAACTAAGCTCTGTTATTTCTCTTTCTCTTTAGGGTATACCCATGGCTTAGAGGTCTAGGCTATACATCTTTAACTGTATTTCTAATGGGATTTTTCCTCTGGAATGTGGACAACATTTTCTGTGAAAAACTGAGGTGAGCACTTTCTCTTTTTCTCGCTAGCTTGTAATCTTTCAGCATAAAGCACTGTTTTCTTTGCTGTATATATTCACCTCCATCTCATGGTGTGTTTGAGAAGCTGTCTGCAAAACATTCCGAGCTTTTTATCCAGTTTGCTCATGACTAGGTTCAGCACTGAACAGTTCTTTTAAAAGTTTTCTTATTCATGAATAGATTCCTTTTATTTTTTTTTTAACAATAGATATTTCTCTTTAACTTCAATTTAAATTGAGGGAAAGTAATGTCACTGAAGTAATTTCAAGGATCTGTGCCTTACTAAAGTCTGCTCTTCAGACTTGATTTCATCTGAATGAGATTTTTATCTTGCTTTTTTTTGTTTTGTTTCTGCTCTTATGGTTTCCTAGGAGGATATCAAAAACAGCAGTTCTGCAAGTTAAAGAAGAATCTGCTGCAATATATCTGTCACCAATAAATAGCAGCACTTTGAGAGTCTCAAAGAGCAGTAACTCCATGAGCCATTGCATTGTGCCTAGCTGTCATTATTAGCCTGAAGTCTTCACAGTTTAGCACTTGTAGAGGAGGCCAGGAAGACTTCATCTCTGCTTAGTCCATTGCCATATGGGGTTAAAAAAGAAAAAATGGCTTCCAGATAAAGCATGTAGGAATCCACCATCTTGTTGTACGGCAGATATTGTACATGTGCATGAAAGAAAACCATCAGACCAACACATTGGTTTCTGAGTGCATCATGCCTTAGAGCTGGACAGCTTCATTGCAGCACTGGTCTTTCACTCTGTTGTGATGTAGATGTTTCACCACAAGCTGGAAGAATTGGAGAGGCTGGTGCCAGCAACAAGAAAATCCCATCCTGACTCTCTGTACATAACATACAGAGGCTGACTGACAGTGTACATAACAACACTGTTATGTACTTGAGTCCATGGTGTACAGAATTATCTATTAGGTTGCTTTGTTAGGCTCAGATCCTAACATGCTGTAAGGAAGTCTGATGTTTTCTGTCTGTTTCTTTTGTCTCTGTAAGTCTTGCAGTATTTTGAGCCAATTGATAGGCAACTCCAGCAAGATTTTCATTAAACTTGCAGGGGGGAAAAGGCAAAAAAAAGCCCCTCTAAAAATAACTGGATGTTATTTGCCAACACAGACAGGTAGGTATACAGTCACTTTGCACATGCTGGCACCCAGGTTGGTTTTTACAGCTGCATTAAATCAGAGATTGTAGTACCCAATTCACCGAGCCTGCTGAGTTCCTCTATGTCTGTGGTGCTTTGGAACTTGCTCCTAGACTCAGTGATTGCACCAGCTGGGGAAACACTTTTGTTTTTTCTATCCTCTTATTGCAAAGGGAAAAAAATGTTACCATATTTCCTATTATACTTGTTTGGTTATGGTGCTGGAAAGAAAAATAAGTTTCTTTAATAATCAGATGTCTTCAGACCCTTTGAATTTCTCTAAGCATAATTACAATTCAGATGTTCTGATGTCGTTCAGGCAGGACAGAAGGCTGGCTTGGCTAAGCAGGGATCTTCTAGAGCTCATGTGTGAGAAAAAAAGGTCTGTGGGCACTGGAAGTGAGGTTAGGTGACATGAGAGGACTATAGAGATGATGTTCATCATTGCAGAGAGACAGTTTGTATAGCCAAGCCTCAATTAGAGTTGAAGCTTGCCAGTGCTGTGGGGGTCAACCAAAATGACTGGTTTTAAGTATGTTAACAGTAAAAGGAGGACCATCAGACTGTTAGTTGATGAGGATGGCCATCTAACAAAACACAGACAAAGCAAGGATATTTAATGCCTTCTTCACCACTGTCTTCAGCATGGATAGTGGGCCCAGTAACCCCCAGAGCTCCAAATTGGAGGTCTGTGACAATAAAACCCCAGACACACTCAAACTTATGTGGGATTTGCTATTCCAGCTGAGTGCTTATAAATCTGTGGCACCTGATGGGATTCAAACCAGGCTTTCGAAGAGCTGGCTCATGTCATCACAAGACTTCTCTTAATTGTTTTTCAAGAGTCTTGGAAATCTGGAGATGTCCCAGTCAACTGGAAGCTCACAAATGTCCCAGTTTGAAGAAGATCAGGAAGGACTCTGGTACAGGCCTATCAGCCTCATTTGAGTGCTTGGCAAAATTATAGAAGAGGTTATTTTGAGAATTACTGAAAAACACCCATAAGAAATGCAGTTATTGGTCTCAGCCAACAAGGGCTCATGAGAGTAAAGTCCTGTTTAAATAATATAATCTGCTTTTATAACAGGGTTACCCACCTAGCTGACCAAGGGAAGCCAGTTGATCTAATCTCTTTGGATTTTAGTAAAGGTTTTGTTACTGTTTTTCATAATATCTTTATCAACAGGATGTCTAGCATGCAACTAGACAAAAACATCATGTGATGTGTGAACAATTGGCTGATGGGTCAGGCTTACAGGGTTGTAGTAAATGGGTTTACATCAGAGTGGGGGCCGGTCACTAGGGCTTCATTTTAGGACTAATTCTCTTTAATGATTTTATCCACGACCAATGCAGAACTTGGAAGTATACTAAGTAAGTTTGCAGTTGACACTAAAATGGAAGGGTCTTATAACTCCCTTGAGGAGCTGAGAACCTTTGCAAAGAGATCTCAACAAATTGGAGGGCTGGGCCATCACCAGGCTCCTAGGGCAGTGGACATGGCCCCGAGCTGCCTGAGCTCAAGTTGTGTTTGGACACTACTGTCAGACTTAGGGTTTGGGTTTGGGGTGGTCCTGTGTGGGGCCAGAAGTTGGACTTGTGATCTTTGTTGGTCCCTTCCAATTCAGCATATTCTATGAAAAAGTATACTCCAGTTCTTATTGTAAATTTTTTTATTCTCTGACTTGTGAATCACTCACCCACCTGCTGTTTTGGGCTTTAACGTTCAAAATTGTTTTGATTCAGTTTTTGTTTCTCCTTATGTCATTTAGTCTGGACTAATTAAAACAACAACAACAACAACAACAAAGCATGAGATTCTGATTTTGAGCTTTTTCTTTTCCTGCTATCGAAATGGTCAAATTTTTGAGTGCTGCTGTGTGGAGGCAGAAGTTGGTCCCTATGATCCTTGTGAGTCCCTTGCATCTCAGGATATTCAATGATTCTAAAAGGCCGGAGTGACTCTTTTTGTGTTCCAGTAGTCGTTAATGGTCTGACTGAATCAAAGCTGTGTTTACATTTGTGACTGAGTTGGAAAGATGTTAACATTTGCTCCGCCAGCAACCAAAACAGGAGATAACTGCAGAAGTTGGCAAGCAGAAGAAATCATGGTGACTTAGTTCCTTCCCTTTTTTTTCCTTGTCTCCATCATTGAGCTTCTTCCTAGGTATCTCAAACCTCTTAACTGTATTTCAAAATATAAAATGTTGTCAGAACATTTCAGAACCTCTGTTTTCATTGCTTCTTCACTAAACACTATGTTTTTCCCTGTTGTAAGCATAGAACAGACAAAGGTAAGCTAAGCCTCCACGGAGCTGGGAGTGAAGCAGTGAGGTCAGATGGATCCCTCTTCTCTCAAAACTTATCCTCAGCATTTTTTCCAGTGGACAGTAGTTTGCAGGGTTTGGGACAGGAGAATGATAAAACTCATTTGAGACTGTGGGATGCCATAAATTCATTCTCTGAAATTTAACTCCAGAGGTCACTCAAATCTGAGATTGCTCTGTTTGAGGAAACAAAACCCAATTGCACAATGTTTTCTTCCCTACAGAGCACTACGAGAGAAGATGCCTCCTGTTGTGGGAGCTGTGACACAGTTTCACGCCTGGTGGCACATTCTTACAGGCCTGGGCTCTTACCTTCACATCCTGCTCAGGTAGGAAATGTTTTTTAAACTGTATGATCATAAAGCAGCCTTGGGAATTTTCCAAGGCTCAGATTTGCTTCAACGTGCTGTCTCAGCAAAGGAGCAGGAAAATGACCTCTTGATGAACTGGAGGAAGTGGAAGTCCTTTCCTCTTAGTGACTTGTCTGTAAGCTCGGGTAATGTATGTTCATCAATCTTTTAGATACTCATAATTCTACAGAAAAATGTAGTTTAGAAATGATAAATCTAAAGCAGTTTACTGTTGAACACTTCTGAAGTCTTAATTAATTTCCAAATATAAGTCATTAATATCTTTCTGCTCTTGTGCGAGAATCCTCAAGAGCTTAAATATGGTTAATTTTAGGAGTGTAACTAATTATTTGATAAATGCTGTCACTCCTGAAAACTATCAGGCATCATGCTATGGAGCAGAAGGGTGATGGCTGAAGTGGCTGAAGCAGAGCTGTTTGCACAAGTGAGGGGATGTTAGTTTTAGAAGGATACTTAAATGTGTAAGCTCCTTAATTAGTGGGTCTGCAGCTGATGGATTTTCTCTGCTGTTGCTCTGTACCACCATCTACTGGAAGCAGGGATGAAAGCAGACAGAATCTGCAGATTTTGTGTAGTTCGTTCGGTACCTAGCAGGTGCATCCTATGTAGGTGAGAAAATGTGATCACATATCAGTTTTCCTACACTTGGCATAGTGTTCTCCTTTTTTTGTCAGGTGCTAAAATAGCCAGTGAAAGGAAAATTCATGGAAATGAAGTACAATTTCAGTAGCTGATCTGATAATTGTTTTGTTTTGTATATGCCTGTAATATATGTGTGTGTGTGTGTATACGTGTATGTATATGTAAAATACATAATAGTATGGGGAAAACAGCTGCTACATTTGGACTGGCAAGTTGTCTGCTTCCCTAGAGAGCTTGAGATGATCTTTTGAGGAAAATTCTTCACAGAAAATAAGTTGATGGAGATAGTTTGAATACCATAGGCAAGGCTTTTCCAGTATGGTGTGCAGAGAAAAGAATTTGTTTCTGCATTCTCTGGATGCTGGGGAATGTGCCCTAATGCAATGAATTATATGATTTCCCTGCAGTTAGAGTTTTCTTGGTGACACAGCCTGTAACACCTGGGCTGGTGGCTGCATAAAGAGTGAGGTCATAGACAGGAAGAAATCTGCTAAGGGGAAATAATGGGTCAGAATAAATGTAAGGAATCAAGCTATGCTTTTTTATTTTTTTTATTTTTTATATCTGCTATATTCTGTGATGCAGTGAAGTAATTTCAGCCTTCCAGAATGACAGGCTCTATCTAGTTCATAGAGTCATAGAATGTCTGGGTTAGAAGGGACCCTTTATATCGTCTAGTTCCAAATCTCCAGCTATAGGCAGAGGCACCTCCCTCTAGATAAGGTTTCTCACAGCTCCATCCAGCCTGGCCTTGAACGCCTGCAGTATGGGAGCATCCACAACCTTTCTGTACAGCCTGTTCCAGTGTCTCACCACCCTCACAGTAAAGAATTTTTTTTCCAATATCTAGTCTAAATCTACCCTCTTCCAGTTTAAAGCCATTTCCCCATGGCCTGTCACTACCTGCTCTTACAAGAAGTCCCTGCCCAGCTTTCCTGTAGTCCCTCTTCAGGCCATGGAAGGCTGTTAAAAGGTCCCCTTGGAGCCTTCTCTTCTCCAGGCAGCTCCCAGCCCAGGTTGCACAGATAGGCATCCAGGTAGGTCTTGAACATCTCCAGAGAAGGAGACTCCACCACCTCTCTGTGCAGCCTGTGCCAGTGCTCCATCACTGCACTGGGAAGAAGTTCCCACACACATTTTTGTGCTG
Organism: Cyrtonyx montezumae; assembly: GCF_038088225.1. NCBI lineage: Eukaryota > Metazoa > Chordata > Aves > Galliformes > Odontophoridae > Cyrtonyx > Cyrtonyx montezumae. The sequence continues at coordinate 883,899 of NW_027071848.1, forward strand.
AACTTCCTATGCTTCAGTTTGTGGCCATTTCCCCTCATCCTATCATCTCACACTGCTGAGAAGAGATCTGCTGGTCACACTTGTCTTGATGCAACCGAGGATATGGTTGGCCTTCTGGGAGTTGAGTCATTCATCAACTGATACTCCCAGATCCTTCTCCTCATGTTTTTCCTGAGGTGTTTTCCTGAGCAGAGAGAGAACTTCCCACTTCCTGCTTACATATGTGTAGATCAGTTTGCTAATTGCAGTGGGATTTACTGTGGGCTAATGTTTCCTGTTTTGTGTAAATGTAGGCATAGTGCTTAGTTTTGCAATCACACTATGAAGTGTTTCTAGTTTTAAAGCAAAACAAGCATTAGTGCTTGATTGTTATTTTGTATGCTGTTTTATACATCAAATATCAAGTGTGTTTTTCTTCTTTTCCTCAGTTTATACACAAGGACACTTTTCCTGAAACACAGGCCAAAGGTGAAGGTAAGCAACCAATGTTTTGTGTCCATTAATGCCCTCGAGCATTCATATATCTTGGACCTGAACAAGCACTGGGGCTTGCTTATTATGTCTGTTATGGTACTGCCTTTGCTTTCTACTTCCATTTCAAGCAGTGCAATTGAAATGTTGTTAACAGTATTTGCTTTCTGTTCCAAGACGTATTCCAAGAAATCTTTCTCCTCTTCTGATTTTTCTCTTAACAGTTTCTTCTTGGAATATGGCCTGTTCTTCTTGTGGAGCCACCCAAGAAGCTTTGACTGAGACCTAGGCCATCACATGCATCCACTTAGCCTGGCTGAATAAAGTGATTCTACACTTAACTATGGCTGGATTGTCAAAATCGTGGATCAATTCAAGTCCCATTGCTACAAAAGGACTTCTTTGTGTTACTAGGCCTGCCTGCCAGAGCAGAGTGAAGAGTTGGCACACTAGGAGAATAATGTTTAGTACAGCTTTATTCTAAGTTGTTAAAACAAAGATTAAGGCACAATATTTTTATGTATATGTTGTATAGCTGATGATACTGAGCTAATATTTCGTGCTGGTCACAGAAAACTAACCATTTTTGAAGTGGGTTGCTTAAGTTTTTCATTCAGTTGTTGTCCTTTCTGTGGTGTAAACTAATATTAGTAACTGAATGATAAAAACAGGTCACTGATGGCCAAGCTAAGCATCTGTGTGGACTCTAGTGATCTGAATGCTTAACCTGAACTACTTTAATCTTGCACTTTTATACAGCTAAGGAAGTATGTATGATTGATTTAGGGCTTTATTCTGTCCTTGCCTCTCCACAGCCTCCTTTGCAACTGATAATTTAAGCAAAAAGGTTGGGATACATGTGCCATTTGGTTAATTTTGTACCAGGTTTCCACTTTTGTTTTAGCCCAATGTTTGAGAGGGAGAAGACATTTGTGATACGTAGGAGTTGTTTGTGTGTGGAAACAGAATCCCTAATTTGTTTGACTAGCAATCCATCATGTGACTGTATAGCCACAAGAAACACTTCTTAAATCTTTATTATTTACATGCCACCTTCTTCTCTGCATACTATCCAAATCGTGTTATGCCAGTCTTAGCACAGATTGACAAACACTGTGTGTGTGCTTGTTCAGCTTTGGATTCATGCTTTTCTATTATTTTATGAGTCTTAAGTACTGCTGGCTTTCAGAAGCATCTTCTCATTCAGAAATATTGAAGGAGGAGTAAAGAACAAGATTTATGTTGAGGATACCCCCAAAATACTCAGCATTTTGATTGTTTGCTCTTAATATTTCCGTCACGTGGAAAGCTGAATAACTTCTTAACACCAACCTTTGGCTCTTGAATTGGGGACATTTAAGATTTCTTAAGATTTCTCTGATTTCTGCAGTTTTTTTCTACCCAGCTGATCAAAGTTAGTAAGCAAGCATAACAAAAAAAAAATTGAAGTAACACAGTTTTTCAAAATATACCTCATGTTGGAGGCTCTTGTTTTGTCTGTCCAGGTCATGGAGTGGCTAATGGAGTTTGTCTCTGGGCCTTCAAGCTGCCATGCTATGCAATTGTTTGTGCTTTGAGGAGTTTATCCTTCTTGCCACAATGGAAAAAGAGAAGTGCTCAGACTGATTGCAAGTCCTGCTCTGTATTGATTTAAAACATGCCCACAGCAGTGAGGCACAGTAATGTAACTATAAAGCTGTCTCCCAGATCATAAAGTGTAATCTAGTGTAATCTTCCGTGCTCTGACTGGTGGAAAAAATCCAACTTCTCTATATCCTCCATGCCCATTTGTGGCACCTCTACTGATGAAAATCTCCAAACAAAATCATGGCTTTTGGTTATGGTGAATAAGCCTGGACTCTTGGGATCCAAACTCAGGACTAGAAAACAGTGCTTAGCTGTTAACAACTCCAGCAAGGTTTAAGCATGTGCTAAGAGCAGTGCATTCCTGCCTGTAATCAGTTAACAAGGTTCCTGAACAACAGTTTTTAAACAAGTCTGTTTTCAGTAGCCTCTAGTTCTGTATAGATGAAGTTGACATCTGTGCTGGGAAATTTGAGGGTTCCTGAAACTGAGAGAGATTGGAACCACTAGAACAGAGGGAGGGAAGTGCTGGTTTGGACCAGATGTCTGTGATTACCCAGGAGTCACATTTTCTCACAGTGAGATTTGAGAACCATTTGAAAAGTGTAGCTTGAACATGAGTGGCTGCCTGTTCCCCTCCTGGCTCTCTCAAGCATGCTTCTGCACACTGTATCTTATTTTCTTACTGAGTACCTTTGCACTCTTCCATAAGTTTGGGAATAGAGTCCAGTGATGGGAGCAGTGCAGCAACTATACATACCAACAGTCCATTGTGACATATGCTAGGGTGGATATTATTTTTCAGAAAATGAACAAAACCTTTTTTTTAGTGGCCTTATTTTTCTTTCTGGCAGATGTAGGGGCTCTTCTTTACTTGCCTGTAATTACAGGAACCACAATATACTAAAAAGCCTCTTTCATCCTGATAAAGCATCTCTAGAATGGTATATTTTAAAGGAATTTGTACATTCTCCTTACACACTTGCAACAAAGATATATGTTTCCATTCAGACCCTGTTGAAGTGTCAAGATTAAAAAATTAATAATTGGAAGAGTTCTTATATGAAGTTTAAGCTGCTGTTAGCTTGTTCATTCACATCATTTATCAGCAATGTTTTTTATCTTAAAAACGTAGGCAGATTGTGTTCTTCCTTCACTCCATATAACCTTGAGCCACCCTTCTGGTGGCCTTTTGGGTTGTGCTAGACCCTGAAGAATGTAATTTACATGTATGTCCTTCTACGCATAAGTAATCTAAAATGATGGGTGCTTTGGGTTGACGGTCTTACTGATCCTGTAAGTGATAATGAAAATGGGAAAGGAGTTTTAACTTTATCACTTAAATTCTAACATTTTCCAGTGCCTGGGAAGACATACATCTTTACTCCTGTCATTTGTTAGATGCCTGTTGAAACTGTTAATTTGCATTGCTTGAATGATATGCTTTTTTTTTTTGTCCTGCAGTCCTTAGGGCAGCATATCCCAAACTTTTGTTGCAGTACATCTTGCAAGGTGGGTCATCTTTGATCCTGTTTTTTGAGTAGGATTCAGACAGCAGCTACTTTGAAGGGGATAACAGAAATAGCAGGTGTCCTTTAACGTGAACCCTACAGGATGTGTTAGACAGACTTAAAAATAATGAAGAAACCCTTTTATTCTTTAATGTCTATGAAGAACCAGGAAATCTGTCACCTTGAGCCCATCAGCTCAGCACAGACCAGCAGCGAGTAGTTCTGCAGATGGTGAGATGAAGAGTACTTTTTTGGAAAGCAGCAGAAAGTTGTCAGAATGACTCTGTCAGTACAGAACAACACCGTACCACGCCAGGAAATGGGATTTTCTGGATCATTAATACCTACATTGCCAACTGAAGGTGAGACATGATAAACAGGAATAAACCATCGAAAGGAATCTCATCTGTGTTTTGAAGGCAGTGTTTGAAGCTGACTCGCAGTATTATCATCTCCAGACCTCATTCTAAAGCTTTTCCTTTCAGCACAAGGAAGATGTGCTACCAGCAAGTGTTGAGAAGACTACCCCAGAGTCAAGATTGGAATATGCAGTCTATCACTTGCCGATCTACCTCTGTCATGTATTACACAGTGCCTGTGCCCTTAATGATGTCTGCCTGAAAATGCAGGTGTCAGAGCAGTCTGCAGCCCCCAAGGTTTGCAGCAACATCATATGTGTCTCTGTCTGACTGTTCACTCTACATAAACATCTGGATTCACTTGGTATCTATCAGACTTTCCAGTAATGCTCAGTCTGCTGATCCTCTGAACGCAGAACTTTGATTGAGATTGAGATGTGAGTAGGAGGACTTTGAGTCAGCTGGAGTGAAACCCTTTTTGGCAGGTCTATTAAGTAACATTTAATGTGAAGATACATTTAATTTGACGAGACCTTGGGAGAGATGTGGTAGGAAATACTGTCCTGTAATTAGTTTTAATTCTCTTCTAATTTAATATTGCCACCGTGTTCATCCTTGGCTCTGCTTTGGCTGAAGGGACCTGTATGAATTGAAGTGCAGTTGATTCTTTCGGCCAAGTACATTTGCTTCCAGCACTTGATTTCTAACAGCTGAATGGTTTTTTTTCTGCTAACTCATCCACCTGAAATTTATAACATAAAATCCTTTCAGTATCACTCGCATTTCTCACAGTCACCACCACAGTGTTTAGTTTTTGCATTCAAGAATGTCAGTAGTACCACTTTTGAAAACAGTTTCTCCCTGTGCATATATATTTGTTTGGCATTTGATAGCAGGTGGTGAAATAGGTGAGTGTAGTGCTTGCTAGAGGAAAAGAAGCTGTAACAAAGCAGCACTGCTGTTTTCTTCAGTAGACCTGAGGGTCCAGGAACGCATTCATTTTGTTGGACTGTGTGCTCCTGTAGTTGTAGTGGACATTTTCAGGTACAACAGTTGCTTTGCTTTACAGAAACATGATCTCCCCATCTGTGCTTTATAAGTAGGCAGTGAGAGGCTTTATATGCAAACTACTGATTGACTGTGAGACTTTATTATGAAAAGAGATAAACGACAGTCTTTATTACCCATGAGAAGCGAAAGGCAGAAGGAGCTTAAGAAATTTGACATGGAAAGAGAATAACAAAAGATTAAGCACAGAATCCCACAGTATTATGTCAACCACCCTCTTGATAACTGCACTTTAGATCCTTGTAAAGCAAGTTATACAAGAGAGTGCTGATATTTATACATTTATCTTTTCATGCTGACTCTGCCATAGAGATGATGTAAACGATGTGTTATGTTTGGTTCATTATGAGTTATCCAGCTTTGCTCTCTGAGGATGGAAGGTGATGTGGACTGTTTCATACACAAGTGAAAATGCTTTTTACACATCTGGAACATCCTCTGCCAGCTTTCCATGGGAGTCCATGGTAGAACTACAAACAATTTACTGTGCAGCTGTTAAGATTGGTTGGAGGTTGGTCTTTTCTGTGTCTTACCCACAGTTGCCTACTGCAGCCAAGTGCCTGACCTATGTCCCAAGTCTTTTCCGAGAGCTGAAGCTGTATTTTGTCCTGAAGTCCACAGAAGGTCCTTGGTAGGTGGGGATGGGCTTTGGTTTGTGTTAATCCTTCTAATGCATAAGTCAGGGCTCTTCCTGTGGCTGCTTTGTGGAAATGCAGTTACGAAGTACACGGCTGCCTCAGGTGAAACATGTGCCTGGCTAACCCGTGTCCTGATGCTGTTGGAGCACTTACAAAGATGGATGAGGGATTTAGCCCCACAACTGCTGTTTATTATAGCATGTGTAGTTCAGTGTCGGGCAGTGAGAAGGCACAGCAGTCAAGAAGCACTTTATGCAGAGCCCCACTTAGTTTCTGGAGCTCCCTGATCCAACTGATATGGATTGACGTCTGAATCTCTTACTTGGGATCTCCGTTTGTACTTGCTGACGGTATCTAGCTTCACCAAGATGAGAATCCAGCCAATGCAAAACCCTAAACGAGTGCCTGCAAAATGTTTTGCACAAGTTGAACATACACATCTTCCCGATGCTGAGATATAAAGGGTCTTACCCTTCTTTTATTTTTGGTTCTTCATCACCACAACACACGAATGACTGCAAGGACAATCTCAGATTCACTCTCCTTTCCCCAGAGCCCTGGAACAACATTAACCTCTTCCTCAAAAGCCAGTACTGAATGAAGATGGATTTTCCCACACGCCCACAGCAAACCAGGATGTTTCCTGAATTAAAGCCTTGGTCAATCACTGCAGAAGAACATATCATTGCTCCCTGGATTTTGGAAGAGAACTTCAAGCAGCACAAACTGGTTACTCCTGAGACTGAACAGGAATGGATTTTTCTCTTAATCTCCCAAATGCTGACTGTGTGATGTTGGCTATTAAACTGAGCTGAACGCACTGATGATGCCTTGTTTACTGTCTTAGCAAACATCTGTCCACCTGTAACGGGCGTGAAAAACACCACGTGTTACGTGACCAAACTTTTGAACACTGACACTATGGGTTGTAATGTCATATTGTTGTTTTGGGTTTTTTTTTTTCCTGAAATTCAGCTTATTGTTGCAGACAGATAAATACACTGTGACAGACGAATGGCAGTTGACAAATAAGACAGCTGCACTGAGCAGTGTTTATTGACAATTTTGATAATCTTGAACTGATTCTTTGTACCAGACCTGCTGGTAACTAACATTAGGCTTCTCTGTATCAGCCTATCTTGTTTTGCAAGCACCATAGCTTCGAGATATTTAATGTATTTTGTTTGTTACTCATGTTGCGATCAGGCACTAATTTGTGTCTTTATAGTCGAAATTATTAAAGAACTTTGTTTTAAGTATCACTTTTCCCAGGTGTTTCTTGGATTTTGTATTGTGCTGGGTTGCCTGGTTCGTCGTGCTGCTGTTTGGTACATGGATGGCAGTGTTTCTTGACCTCATCCTTCTGATTCTTTCTGTGCAAGAAGAGGATAATTCGCTGCATGGCTGTGTGCTACAGAGACCTGCAAAGAGAGCTCTCAGTTCTCTGTAGTTTTGCTCCATCAGCATCTGTCCCACTGCTGAGAAAGGACATGAGCAGGTTAAGACTCATCAGTAGGATCTGAGTTGGGTTCATGCATTCTGTGACCGCAGAGCAGCTGCTCTCCCCTTTTCCTCCAGAGCGTACATACCCAGCATTTGCTGCTTAAATATTTCTTCTGCAACCTGTTCAGTCGTTATATCTGACACAGAGAGACCAGGTACCATGCAAATGGAGCTGCTGAAGCTGATGGAGTCACTAAGGGAGCTGTGATGGATCCATCTGCTCCATGAGTCACTGGAGTACTCCTTTTGGTTGTGAATGTACCTTGAGAAGCCCAAGTGGTCTTGAATTGGCTCTTCCCCAGAAGGACCACACATGCAGACTTACAGAAAATAAGACTTGAGAATAGTGATTTAGGCACTATTCAGGAAAGCTATGTGCCCTCAGAGGCCTTCTTCGTGGCTGCCTGCACCAGTGCTGCCTCCCCAAAAACCTGATCTCCAGCAGCTAGGGTAGAACTAAGGTAGGCTGCCTGAAGTGGAAGGTCAAAAGCCAGATGAGGGTCCTTCAGGGCTCCTCAGATGGTCCTCACAAGGACAGGACAGAAGGACAACTCCGCTATCTGGGCATGGAAGTGGGGATCAGCAGAGGCAGGAAAAGGACAGGTCTGTGGGTGTCCGGATTCAGTCCCAGCTGCCCAGGAATCATAATCAAATTAAGGTTGGAAAAGACCTCCAAGATCACCAAGTCCAACCCATCCCACCATGTCTACTGACTACATCGGGGCCACACCTGCATGGTTCTTGAGCACTCCAGGGATATTGATTGCCCGGGCAGCCCATTCCAATGTGATGCCACTGTTTCTGAGAAGAAATGTTTCCTAATATCCAACCTGAACATCCCACGGTGCAGCTTACATCTCATCATATCACTTGTCATCTCGGAGAGATGAAAGACATCCAACCTGAACAACCTGCTTCACTCTGAGACCGACTCCATAATTAGCTCACACTGATTTAATGAAGTCAGTAGTAATTAGTGGCACTGAGACACAGCTCCTGGGGACCATACAACCACAGCACAGCACCCAGCAACACTTGGGCCACCGAGGGCTCTGACTTGGTGCTTTCTCATGGCTGAGATCATAAAGGTGAATGCTAACAAAGAACAGCTCACAGAAACCCACAGAAACTGAATTAATTGAGTCGTTCTGCTGATGTAAACTGATGTCCAAACATCAATATTTATAGGTTGGCTGAGCATCAGAGCTGCAGTGATTTATGGGAATGCTTCACCTGAGCAGTGTTTTTTCCTCATAGCCAGCGCATTGACTCGCTGCCAAGCAGTGCAACAGAGTGAATTTGTTAAAACACTGCAATCCAACTTCTCCTAAGCTACAAGAAGCAACGAACACGACATCCAAACCCACGCTGCAGTGGGGCAAAGCTGTCCAAGCACTCATGAGTGCTTAGCAGGATTTTATTGCCTTGGAGTCTTCCAAGAGATTATTATTATTATTATTAATTTCTTTTCTTTTTTTTTTAATTATTCTTAATTTTTTTCCTATTAGTTCAAATCTTTAATCTTGTTTTTAACATCTCACTTTGGCTGGAACGAAAACAAGACTAAGTGCTTGTTAGCAGATTAAAACCAGCAACAAACCTGCAAGCCACGATGTCAAAACCTCACTGCCACAGAAGGGGCATTTTTATGCAGCAAAAAGCAAACAGACTCCAGCTGGGTTTTCTTGCTGCTGGCATTAATTGAAGTGGGAGGGCTGATTAACGTGTTGCTGCTGAAGATCTCTGCCACGTTCCCCGGGATCTGACAATTTGCTGTCAATTTGCTTTGCAGCTGATGCACTCATATCCACACCTCCCACACCGTTGTGGATCTTCAGTGTGTTTGTCCATAAGCTCACATCATTCGGTGTTTGTGCTCGAGATGGGGTAGAAGCCCCTTTGCATGGACCACGGACCACTATACTGTGATGCTCATGTTCAGGATGGACAAAAACCCCTTTTTCAGGGATGATGGACCATGGTATTGCAGTGTTCATGTTCAGGATTGAGTAGAAGCCCCTTTGCATGGACCACGGTACCATAATGTTGAAATTCAGGGTGGAGTAGAAGTAGGAAAACACTAATTGACAGCCAAGCTGTATTTTACATACGTGTTTATATGCAGTCTAATACGATCAAGAGTTGCTTCTGTTGCAATTAGTTTGAAGTCAGGACTCAGCAAATTACAGAGAGCAGGAGGAGTCTCCAGTGTTATTCATCAGAGGTGTGACAGTGGTTCTGAGTCTCATACTTTGCTCTCAGAAAGGATGGTATATCTGTGTGAAGGTATGAATGTACATCCATAGGAATGTATCTGTATGGACACTGATCCTTTAGTACAGCCAAAGCAACATCTCTTCAATTTGGGTGTCTGGAGGGAGGGCTGGTGCCCTGCATCCCTGATTGAGCTGTTTCACCACAATTGAGTTAATTCTCACCCTCTGGATAAAAACTGGGCTCTCACTGCCACCAGGTGATGAGAGTTTTTAGCTGCATTTCAGAGGGATGCTGCCACCTTCTGCATATTAGCACAATTGCATCAGACAAATACGAACTATGAATTCCTTTTCTCCTTGGAGGAAGCCAAGTGCTAAGAAAGACTAATTAGAATTATCACAGAATTATCACTGTCACTGGACTGGATTTCTTCCTTCCTGACTTTAGAGCTGAAACAGAAGCTCCTCACTTCCAGAGCCCTTTTTCCTTCCTCTCTTGATGGCATCCATGCCCTCTTTCTGGCAAAGACAGACAGTGAGGGAAAGGCATTTCATCAGATGTGTACAGCATTAGATCTAATAAAACACCACGCAGAAATAGGAATGCTCTGGGATGAATTCCACCTTTGAGATGGATTGTACTTTTGGGATATATTTACAACCTTGGGCGGGATGACTGCCCAGCCTCATACATGGCAATGGGGGGTTTCAGACAATCATAGAATCACTGTGGTTGGAAAAGACCACTAAGATCCCCAAGTCCGACCCCAACTCACCCACCAAACCCACTGACCATGTGCCACATCTCCATGGTTCTTCAGCACCTTCAGGGACAGCAACTTCACCTCCCCCCTGAGCAGCTGTGCCAGTGCATTACTGCTCTTTAGGAGAAAAAAACGTTTCCTAATACCCCACCTGATCCTCCCCTAACACAGCTTGAGGGCATCACCTCAATGTCTTTTTGTAGTGAGAGGCCCAGAACTGAACATTGTCATTTCTGGGCTTTATGGGCACTGCTGGATCTGTTTTTTCTCTATTATTTTCCAATTTTTTTCTATCTTCTCCTGAGAATTTATAGCAAAGATGATCGCTCTGCTTTCCCTTACCTAATGCTTTGCACAACGCACTTGTTGGCTAATTAATACAGCCCTTCCTTCTCAACTGGCAAATCAATGAGATCACTTGAGTTATTAAAAATGAGGAGAAACACAGATTACAGGAGGACCGTATAATTAGCTCGCTGGCTGCTGTCCCTGTTGCCAGCCTGGGATATTAATTCCTTTCATGCTGATTCAGAGGAAGAGAGCCAGGCTGTGAATCAGCCCTGCTACTTCTCACAGCACCTGTCTTCTCCCTGTATCTCCTCTCCAAATCCTAGCCAGGTCTGGTGGTGTTTCGTTAATGAGATCAGGCTTAATTGCAGCATGAGCCTGTAGGGTTGTTGGGGGAGAGTTGGAGTGAGTGCTCTTCCTTCCACACAGCAAAACAGGAAGTGTTGTCCGGGAGCAGGTGGTATTTTTGCCTAAAAATCACAGTTAACAGTTGTTGTTTTTTGTAGGATCAGAGGATTCCCACTTTCCTCCCATTGCTCTCACTGTGGAATGAGCAGTGTTGCCTCCTTTAGAGAGACTGAAACCCAAAAAAGACCCAAATTCTCACCTCCTGTACACTGCCCAGCAGCTAAGACATTCATCCCTGTGTGAGAGAAAGTGGCACAGATTTAATGAGGCAACAGCTTCCTGGCAGCACCACGGGCTGCTCAGAAGCCACATCATTATCCATTTACTTGACTAATGCAGTCGTGTTGCGAAAAGGAAGAGGGAAAGCTGTCTGAAGGGCTGAGTAAATTAGAAGGCTTTTTAAAAATCATAGCTAATACAGCAAGGCCTGCTGAAGGCTGGATATAAGGAAAAAGTTCTTCACAGCAAAAGTAGTGAGGCACTGGCACGGGTTGCTCAGAGAGGTGGTAATACCCCATCCCTGCAGACAGCCAAGGTCAGATTGGATGGGGTTCTGAGCACCTGATGGAGCTGTGGGTGTCCCTGTTCACAGCAGGGGAGTTGGACCAGATGTCCTTTAAGAGTCCCTTTAGACTCAAACCATTCTATGGTACCACGACCCGGGTGGGAACCAGCAGCTTTATTGGCAGGACTGGGTAACTGCTGCTTTTCCTGTTATGATATGTGATAAAACGGTGAAAGCTCTTACAGTGTTGGTTGAGCCCATTTCCAAAACAGGCAGCTCTAAGAAACTGCTGTGTCAAAGACCTCTTAGAAAAAGTGTGTTTGGGAACGATCTTTTCTGGGTGCTCATTTTGGTCACAATGCAGTATTTTTCCCTGAAAGGCAAGGAGGAATGGGCAGAAGCCAATTACTAAATACTACAAGAGAAGAGCATGGTGGGAAGACCAACTTTTATGAGAGTCAATAAGTGATGACATGGGGGAATGGTTTTAAACTAATAGAGAGGAGATTTAGGTTAGATTTTAAGAGGAAATTCTGTACTCAGAAGGAGGTGAGGCCCTGGCACTGCTGCCCAGAGAGCTGTGGGTGCCCCATCCCTGCATACTCAAGGCCAGGCTGGATGGGGCCCTGGCCATCCTGAGCTGGTGGGGGGCAACCAGCCCACGGCACAGAACAAAACTGGGTGGGCTCTGAGGTCTCCTCCAGCACAAATCATTCTGTGATTCCATGGTTTCTGAGGGGCTGTACCCAAGTCAAAGGTCAGGAGGAATCCCCAATTCAATGCAGGGTTAGACAAGGATGCTGAGCAGTGCCCAGCTGCTGAGCTTTACACAAAGAATCCCATCGCTGTTTTTCCCACACCCTCAGCTTCATCTTTCCAGCCAGACTGTACTGCAGCAAATAAATCTTGATTGTGCTAATAGTTTTATGCTTGCCTACTGATTGGAGCTAAGCTGATGAAGCTGGGACGTGGAGGTGACCTCTCTAATTAAGACCCAAGCAAGATTCCCTTAGCTGTGTAATCCGAGAGCTTGGGGCTGGCTTCCTCACCAAGTGCAAAGCTCAGCATGAGGACTGCAGTCACTAAATGCTGACTCTGGGCTGAAGGTTAAGCTGATAGGCAACAGTAGAGGGACACACCCTACGAGCCTCTAGGACAAGTGCTGACAGGACAACGGGTAATACCCTTAAGTTGCACCAGGAGAGGTTTGGTCTTTATGGGTCCCTTTCAATTTGGGATATTCTATGATTCTATGCCAAATTGTCCTCCTCCCCTCTGAAACCATTTTTCTTGAATTGCAACAGATGTGATGGCCAAGCTACATCCTGGTGGGTGTGAGAGGTAGCTCAGTCAGAGTATATAGAACTAAATTAGTAAATCTCTGTAGTGGTCCTTTTGGAGCCACTTGCTACCAACCTACTTGTCTTGCAGAGAACCATCTGACTCATCTCCAGCCCTATCTTCATGCAGGAACTTTGCTCTACAAACACAGTAGCAAGGACTTGCTCAGGGGTATTCCACGTGTCCCGCATGTAACCTGCTCCACGTTCCCAGAGCTGGTCACTTCAAAACCCAACGAGGACAGCCCAGAAGTGGTAACACGGAATCATAGAATCGTTAAGGAAAAGACTTTTAAGATCACCAAGTCCAATTAACCCATGCCCACCGTCCCCACTGACCATGTCCCTCAGTGCTATATCTCCACAGTTCTTGAACACCTCCAGGGACAATGACTCCTCCCTGAGCAGCTGTCCCAGTGCATTACCACTCTTTTGGAGAAGAAATTTTCCCTAATATCCAACCTGAAGCTTCCCTCATGCAACTTAAGGCCACGACCTCTTATCCTAAATCTTAAGAACATATATCTTAAGACTGCCAGATGGAAGGACAAAATCTTTTCTGATACAGGAGCCAGGTGGTGCTCAATGTATCTACAAATGGCTGGAAGCAGTTCCCAAGCCAAACTTTGGACTTGGTTATGCCAGTGTGCATTCAAAGTAATTCCACCAATCCCAATGGCTCTGTATCCATCACCCCTCTTTATGTTCTTGGGTGCTGGAAATCAGATATCTGGGATCCTCAGATGTCTGACAGGAGCTGAAAGCAGGGATGGTGGTAGAGGGAAAAAAAAACCAACCAACTAACATTGCTTTTTTTTTTTTTTTTTTTTTGTCTCTAAGGTGGAGAATCAGCAGAAAAATTGTCTAAAAAGTTCTTGGCAGAACTGTTTGGAGTCAGCATTTATTAAGGCTGTTTGCGACCTGCCAGAAACAAAGAGCAGCTGAGAGGGCAGTGGTGCCATTTGCTTCTTTCCTTCTTCTCTGCTCCAAGGAGCATGGGCTGGCTGGCAACCTGTTGTTTTCCAAACTGTCTCGTGGAAAACCCCAATGAAAAATGAAGTTCATTGCCTGAACTCCTCCTGTAATGCTTCATGCAGGGCTGCATCCCTGCCAAAGCAGCTGAGCCCTGGTGTCATAAAATCATAGAATCATTAAGGATGGAAAACACCACTGAGGCCATTGAGACCAACCTCAACCCACCCCACCATGCTCACTGACCATGCCCCTCAATATCACATCCCTGTAGTTCTTGAGCACCTCCAGGGACAGTGAGTCCACCACCCCCTGGGCAGCATCATCACTCTTTCTGAAAAGAAATGTTTCCTAATATCCCCCCTGAACCTCCCCTGGAGCAACTTGAGGCCATTGCTTCTCATCATCTTGCTGTTAGCTGAAAGATGAGACCAACTCCCACCTCACTACAACCTTATTTCAGGGAGGTGCAGGGAGCTTTATGTCCATTTCATGAGCCTCCTCTTGCAGATAGATGACCCAAGTCCCACAGAGTTTGTGGCCAGGAGGTGGCATTGGCTTCCCAGTGCTCTGGCAAGCAGAGCCACAGTCCTGCTGCTTGTGCCATCAGGAACCCTAGCAAGGTGAGAGCTTGTATCTGCTGATGTCCCAAGGCACTGGCATCATTGCTGACTGACCCAGCCCACCTCTGGCACTCCAGAAGAGTTTCAGGAAAGATCCGGATCTCTTCAGGAACATAAGGAACCTGGCAATCACAGTTGTTATCTCTCATTTTTAGGGGATGGTGTACAGCAGGGACACTGGGGCAGGGAAACCTCCTTCCTCTGTGTAACTGGGTGCTCCTTTCAGCTGGGGTTCAGAACCCGGGGCACCTGACCTAATTTCATCCCCTCACATGCAGACCACCCCAGATACACATTCCAGTGCATCACCACTCCTTCAGATCAATCACAGCTTCATGTTTTCATTCCTTTGCAAGCAAGCTTCTTGCCACATGACTTTTACATCTTGCTGAACACCAGGCGGCCCGTTGCGAAGCTCCTTGATTTGTGACTGTGTAGAAGGAAGTGCAGATACAGACAATTAAGTGCAGAATTTAACGGTATGGATTTCCCAGCAGAGCTATCAATTAGTTTGAGCTGTATGCCAGCCAGCTGCATCTACCCTGCCACATCCAGAAACGTGTTCAGCAGCGAGGCAGAGCAGCTTTCAGCAAGGCTCTCCACGTGTTACGGTATCCAGCTTTTATTTTATGAAGAAAGGATGCAGGGGAAAAAAAAATGGGCTTTTGATGATGAAAGGTTTCTTGATAGGGATCTTGGGATGGAAAGGCCTCTTCTGGACGAGCATTACTGTCATTAAAACCTGGCTGTATTTGTAGGGATGTTTCCCTGTGGAAGGCCATGCAACAATCCACAAGGCTTGTTGACTCTTGGGCACACATGGGCACATTTTTCCTTGTCTTGTTTTTAGGGCCATTACTGAAGATTCGAGGCTTGGGGTTGGAGACCTGCATAGGGTCTGCCCTTCCCCCTTCAAAAACTGAGATTTCACCTGTTTTAGTTGATTTTTTGTTTGTTTGTTTGACTTCACCTTTTGCTGCTGGAGTTTGCTGCTGGAGTTTTCCATCATGGGCTCCTAATAGGATTTTCACCCCCCTCTCTTCTTTTTTTTTTAGTACCTGCTTTTCCTACTTCAGTTTATCAGTGAAAACGGAAAGGGAAGAGAACTGTGATCTTATGGAGCTCTTAAATTAGGCTGCATCACTGGGCTGAGGACAACGGGAGGAAATCCAACAAGACCAAGTGCCAGGTCCTGCACTTTGGCCACAACAACCCCAGGTAATGCTACATACAGGCTTGGGGCTGAGTGGCTGAAAGCTGGGTGGAGGAAAAGGATCTGGGTGTGTTGGCTGACAGCCATCTGAACATGAGCCAGCAGTGTGCCCAGGTGGCCAAGAAGACCAACGGTATCCTGTCCTGCGTCAGCAGCAGTGCAGCCAGCAGGAGCAGGGAGCCAATATCCCTATGTATTCAGCACTGGTGAGGCAGCATCTCGAGTGCCTCGAGTCCGTGGAGATGTGGCACTGAGGAACAGGGTCAGTGGGCAAGGTGGGGATGGGTTAATAACTGGACTTGATGGTCTTAGAGGTCTTTTCCAATCTTGATGGTTTAAGAATTCTAAGAGGAAAGACATGTCTAAATTCTAAAGTCTAAATTCTGGAGGAAGATGTTGGTGATGTTCCACTGTAATATCAAGATTTAGCAGAAGGGATGCACAGCAACTTGGACTGGCTACCAAAAGAGGTAGCAGAATCCTGGGCAAGGACAAGTGTGAGTGCCCAAAATACTCACCTGCCCTCTGAACCCTACTAAGCACATCTTCATGGGAAGCACATCACTGAATTATAGCCCAAACTTCTCCATTGTGGCCAAGGACAGCAATTTGGCTTCTCACTCGTGAGCTGCTTCTGCCAAAAGCAGGAGGAGTTGCTGTCACTTCCCTTTGTTACAAACTGGTCACAATGACCCCCATAAATAAAGCAGTTAATTAATGCCCTTCTCCTCCCACCAGTGATTGGCCATGACCTTGAACGACCTTGATGAATTTAACTTCCTCTACCAGCTATTTTTGACAGCAAATAATTTAACATCCTTGTGACCCCAGCCTTGCCTCTTTCCTGCCAACTGGCTCTGCAGCTTAAATGAACAGCAATAAATAAATACATATCTGCAGAGGGACCTAAATGACTCCCATTACTGGAGCATCTGAAGGCCCGCTTGAATAAATCAAGTGAGGAGGAGATTATGCTGCAATCATGTGGAGAGGAAAAAGAGAGAATACATTACTGGTATTCCAGAGGCTGTAACGGGGCTGAGTGACTTTGTAAAAGTCAGAAAAAAAAAATGCTGTTCAATTCAAGCACAGATAGAGGAACTGGGTTGGGTTTATCGTTTGGGTTCATCTGTCAGATACATCGGTTGGGTTTATTGGTTGGGTTCATCAGTTGGGATCATTGGTTGGGTACATCAGTTGAGTGCATTGGCTGGCATCTTCAAAAAGGAGCAGAAGCTCTGCTCACCCTCACCAGGCTCTGGCACTGAGGACAGGGCATGGGGAAGGAATCACAATTTGCCAATGCTTGTTTGTTTTTTCCTTATTCCTACTTTATTTATAGGGTCTGGTCATAAAGCCTCAGCATTTCTTCCCTCCCCCGTGCCCATCTTTCATGTCGCTCCCATCACCACAGCCTTGTGCATCCCAGTGCTGAACCACCACATGTCGACAGCAATTATATTTACCTAATCTAGAATGAAGTCAGGCTCCTATTGCTGACTTGTCTCTTATTTCTCCTTTTTATTTTTTGCTGCTTTTTCATTCCTCCCCTTTGCCCAGTGCAGTGTCCCAACCCCACTGGAAATGATAAACTCCCACATGTTCCCTCTCCCCATATCCTCAAATCCCGGCTTGTCCCCAACCCTAAGACCCCTTAACCTAAACCCTAGAACCCCTATAACCACGATAACCAACCCAAGCCATCCTACAATCCTATTTGGTATCAAATAGGTAAAAATGTCTCTCTGCTTCCATTGCCACTACAGAAGACTATGGAAGGTAAAAGGAGGGCAGGAGATGTGCCTACCACTGAAATGAACGATGCATTATCACCCATCATTAATTAATACCGAGGTATTAACATAATTATTGAAGTGCCATCAATCAATTAACACTGATGGATGCTGATTAAAGCGTATAACAACTCAGAATGAACATCTTCCCTTGTCTTGCTTTTATGGCCACTATTGAAGATTCGAGGCTTGGGGTTGGAGACCTGCACAGGGTCTGCTCTTCCCCCTTAAAAAACCTTTAAAAACGGAGATTTCACGTGTTTTAGTTGATTTTTTTGTTCGTTTAATTGTTTGACTTCACCTTTTGCTGCTGGAGTTTTCCATTTGTGGGCTCCTAATAGGATATTTTCCCCCCTCCCTTTTTTTTCTTTTTGCATTGGGGTTAAAAAAAAATAAAATGAGGACACTGGGGTCGTTGCATTGACCTGGTTTTGAGCAAAACCAGACCACAGCAGCCCCCAGGCCTGCAAGCAGAGAGGAAAACATGCAAGGAGGAGGTAACCACGAACAAAGGCTTTTTTCTGCCAGGGAAAACATTGCATTCCTGGAACGACACTCTGGCAAATGAACTAAAATAGCCCCAACACAAATACTGCATGATTTGAATATGTGACAAAAGTTACAAAGAAAAACAAAAGCCCATTCTGGGATATATTTGCGTGGTGAGAGAGTGCATTTTCCACTGTGCCACCCCAGCCATACTGCACATGGGGCCAGGCACCTGCCCCCTCTTTTGTGCTTCAGTTTCTTTCTTGCAAACCAGAGAAGAGGGAATGGCTTTGGGTTCTGGAAAATATGGCTCTTTCAGGATGATTCTTATCCAGATCCTGCACCTCAATTGCTCTTCCCTCCACAGGTGATACCTCAAGGCACCTAGGAGATCCTAGGGGCTGGTGCCAGTTCCTGGTGCCACCTCCAGCCCCCCAGTTCCCACCCCTATCCCCCTACTTCCCATCTCCAGTCCACAATTTCTATTTCAATTCCCCTATCCCCACACCCCAAACTCCCACTCCTAACTCTCCAATTACCCCGATTTCATCCCCAATTCCTACTTCTAGTCCCCCAATTCCCATTCCCAATCCCCCAATTTTCATCTCTAGCCCCCATAATTCCATCCCCAACTCCCAGTTCTCACCCCCAGACCTCCAAATCCCACCCTAGCTCATCTCAATACCCATATCCAATCCCAAATCTCAGTCCCCCAATTCTCCCCCACCAACACCCAGTATCCACCCCCATCCCCAGACTGATACTCCCAGTTCCTATCCTCATTTCCCCAACTCCCACCTCCAGCCCCTCACTTCTCTCCCCCAGACCCCCAGTTTCCACTCCCATTCCCCCAGTTTCCATTTCAGACCCCCAGTTCTCACCCTTAGACTCACAATATCCACTCCCACACCCCAATTCCCACCCCCAACTCCCACTCCTAGTTCCCCAGTCCCTACTCCAGACCCTGTATGCTCACCCCAAGACTCCTAACTACTCCCAGACCCCGACTGCTGCTCTCAGCCCAATTCCCATCTCAGCCTCCATTTCTCACCCCCAAGATCCCAAATTCCCTCTTCCATTCCCCCAATTTCCACTCCCATTCCCTTCATTTCCCACTCCTCACTCATCTTCTCACCCCTAGACTCCCAATATCCACTCCCACACCCCAGTTGCTCCTTCCAGCCCCCCAATTCACACCTCAACCCCCATTTCTCACCCCCAAGATCCCAAATTTCCCCTTCCATTCCCCCAATTTCCACTCCCACTGCCCCCAGTTCCCACTCCCGTCCCCCCCTCTCCTCACCCCTAAACTCACAATATCCACACCCCAGTTGCTCCTCCCAGACCCCAATTCTCACCTCAACCCCCACTTCTTACCCCCCAGATCCCAAATTCCCCCTTCCACTCCCCCAACTCCACTTCCATTCTCCCCAGTGCCCACCCCCAGACTCATAATACCCACTCCCACACCCCAAAGGCAACTCCCAGCCCCCTAAGACCCACCCCAATCCCCCCCTCATCCCCTAACTCCCAATTCCCCCATCCCCAAACCCCCCCCCTCCAAATTCCCAGCGTTCCCACCCCCGAACTGCTACCATTCCCGGCAACCAGCGGCTGCCCCCCTCCTGCCACCACCCTCCTCTGCCAACCCAGCCCCCTAAATCCCGGGAATCCCTTTCCACGTCCACCTCCGTTCCCAGCTCCCGGCCCCACGCAGGCGCGGCGCTGCCCGCCCCGTCGGGGCGGTGCTTGGGGCCGGAGCGCTGCGGGCATCGGAGCTCCGGGATCGGCTGCAGAGAGCGGTGTGATATCGGAGCTCCGGCGGCTCCAAGGTACCGAGGAACCCCGGGATGGGCGATGGAAGGGTTTTTCTGTGCTCCTTTCTCAACTCCCGGGGCTGTGACCGCGTGCTGTGCCCCGGGGAGTGGGGTTCGTGGGGGGGGAGGGGGGGGGGGGACACTGCAGCCTTTCGGGATGCTCCGGTCCCTTTGGGATGGCAGCGTTTCCTTTGGGATGCTCGGGGCACTTGTGGCTTTGGGAGCGGTGTAACGGGGGGGGGGGAGGGGGGCAGATGCGTGGGGAGGGGTGAAGAAGGGTTTTAACGATGCACCCCTGCGCTGCTTTGCGTGGAACTGCTGCCGTTGGCGATAGTGAGAGGCTGAGATTTCTGGGGGTGCTGCGAACTGGGGGTGTACCCGTCAGGCTCTGAACGGTTAAAACCTCTCAGCTGCTCCCAGCGCAGCTGAGCTGAAGTGAAACTTTCGGCAGCGAGGCCGAGCAGCGTCAGCTGGGGAGCAGGGGGGAAAAGCTGGGAGGTTTCAGGGCCGTTCTTTGTTCTGAATAATCTGGGATAAAATCAATGGCTTTTAGAAACTTAAAGCGTGAGACACAGAGCTCCTGTCCTCAGGGCGATGCAGGGATGGAAGGAAGTGATGTTTCTCCAGGTTCCCAAGCAGGGATGTGAGCCTGGGTTTCCCCGGTCCCTGTGGCAGGAGGCATTACCTCTTTTTCCTTTTTCTTTTCCTGTCCTGAAAAGGTTATTTCAGAGCTGAGAACACAACCAATTCCCATTATTCCACTGCCTGGGTGCTGGACTGGTAGACAGCAAGAGGAGATGAGAGCAGAGTGCTGTTTGCAGGGGTAGGGAGATGCTGTTAAATCCTACAGTTCATTTTCTTGCTGCCTCCAACCAGGACCGTGCTGTAGCTTTTCCTCTTCATCCACTGGGTGCTGGATCCTCATCTCTGGAAGTTGTACTGGTGTCATACTGGGGTGTGTGCTGCTGTGTATGTGAGGCTGGTGGGATCTTTTCTCGTTGGCTGCATCACTTGGGCTCTTGGGAGCACTGGGGAATGGAGGTTTTGAGGAAGGCTCAGAATGGAAATCCCATACAAGGGCTCTGAGGGCTGCTCCCATCTCCCTGCTGGCCCCCATCCTTTGTGATTGTTCTCCAGGAATCCCCTTCCCTGTTGGGTTATGGAAGAGTTAAGGTGGTGGGACAAGGGAAGAGCTGCTCCTATCTATCCCATCCCTTGGGATTCCCCCTAGAAAGCTCCTTCTGATCATCCCACCAGGTGGGATGAGAGCACGGGAGAGTTAAGGTGGTGGGACTGTGGTTTGGGATTGGGAGGGACTCAGCCTGCAGCAGGTGCAGGGACTTCTCTAGAGGGCTCAGCAGCTTCACTCCATTAGAAGGAGCATGAATTTGGGCATGTTTCTCTTCTAAGGTGTTGCATGGCTGTGGGATGAGGAGGATTTGGGGCTGATAGAGGTAGGAGGTAATGGTCTTCAGTCCACATACTGTGTGCTGGTGTCTCCTTTGTGAAAGGCCATGATGATGTTCCCCCCCACCCCTCCATGTGGGAGCAGAGCAGGCACGGTGAAGCTCAGCTGTATCCCTGAGATAAATGTTGGCTTTGATTATGCCTCCAAAATAAAAAAAAAAAGAAGAAAGAAATAAATAAATCCTGCTCTGCCGTGCCCTGTTGCTGCACAGATTAATAACAAAGCATCGATGCTGTAAGAAGGCTTTGGATCTGATCCCGAGAGGAGATTTAGGTAGTGTTTGTGCTGGGGTGTGATGATGATGCTAAGAATGGGTGCATCCTATAAATCTGTTCATACTTGTGGAATTATTACCAGACGTTTTCGATCTCTTCAGAGGTCCCAGAATCCTGGCCTGGTCCAAGCAGGCTGGTGCATGGGGAATGAGAAGGATGCAGTAAGGACTTGGGATTGTGGTAATGTTCTGGTTGGCTCTGCTGGGGCAGGGGTGGGCCAAATGGACCCACAGGTACCTCCCACCTCAGCCATTGTGATCACACACATCCCCTCTTCCTCCTCCTCACGAGTCTCTGTGGTCTGCCCTCGTTTCTCATTCCAGGTTTCAGCCCATGAGGAGACAGTGGTGTGATGGGATGTGCATGGGAAGCCTTCATCTGTGGCTCAGCAATGGGTTTCCATTGACCTGCTTCATGTTCGGGTCCAGGCACTACTCCTTTCGTCCCATCCCATGTCCCCATGGATGTGCGATGAGATGCAGTGCTTACTCTGCTCACTTCCACCTGATTACCCAGGGAGAAAGAGCTGAGCTCGCTCTGAAAAATGGACACAAACCCATTGCCTTTGCTGGGGCTGCTTTGGTTGCACCCGCTGAGCTGCAGCATTAACCCTTCCCTGCTCCTAGGGACTTGATTAGTGGCGATGGGTTGACCGTGGTGATCTTGGAGGTCTTTTCCAGCCTTTATGATTCCCCTTTGTACCCTGGGGGGATGTAACTCAAAGGTTATTTGTGCCAAACTGAGGATTACTTACAGGTAGCTCCTCGAGGTGCCAATGGAGGCAGTGTGTTTGAGCTTTTTCCCATCTCTTAGGAAAAAATTAGGCAAGAGGTAATGGCCTCAAGTTGCACCAGGGGAGGTTCAGGTTGGATATCAGGAAAAATCTCATCTCTGAAAGAGTGATGATGCAGTGGCACAGGCTGCCCAGGGAGGTGGTGCAGTCACCATCCCTGGAGGTCTTCAAGCTTTGTGGGGATGTGGCAGTGAGGGATGTGATCAGTGGGCATGGTGGGGTGACCTGGGGTTGGCCTTGGTCGTCGTAGAGGTCTTTTTCAACCTTAATGATCCTATGAAAAAAAGAATCCCCTTCTCCTTTGTACTCTGGGACAGGGCAGACTTCAGCAGCTTTTTCCTTTTTGTGCGGTGTATTCCTTTTCAGCTGGCATTGCAGCTCCTCGTGCTCCAGGGCCGTGACAGATGATAGCACTGCAGTGTCCCACAGGACAGCAGACTGTCTCCTCCGGGCCTGATCCAGCCCTATGGGGTGGCTGAACCCAGCTCCCCACCTCCTCCGCATCCCACAGGCAACTTTCATGTGCTCTGCAGGGGATGGCCCAAATCAGCGACGCATTGACACATTTAACCTTAAAATACTCCAGCACAAAAAAAAAACCAACACCCACAAAAAAAAAAAACCCTAACAACACTCCTTTGTTTGCCCTTGGGGTTGAAGGAATGATTTTCATCCTTCTGCTCCTCATTTCCTGCATCGTTTCTTCTCTCTCGTGTCCTGAGGTTTCAACCAGCCTGGAAGTTTTAATGCTGCCTGCAACCAGTGTGCATCAGCAGCCAATGAACACTTCAGGGTTTTTTCCTTGTGCAAGATTGAAGTTGTTACGAGCACGGGATATTTCCAACCAAACCTACAGGTGAGGTGACAGCAGCAGTGTAAGGGGCTGCAAAGCATCACAACCACCCTGACTCTGCCCCATTGCTGCAGAGGCGGTGGGCTGCATCCTCTCCCTGACTGCAGCTCTGCTTTATGGCTCGGAGGTTTTTCCTGCAGTGTTTTCTTGCTTTGAGGTTTATCTGGCCATAACTGACCTGAGATGGCTGCGGCAGCCCAGAGCTGTGCAGTGTCCATCAGGACAGGGAATCTCGGTGTCATTCTGTGCAGAACTGCAGGGGGAAAGGGCAAAGCTCCAGCTCTGCTCCTGAAGCAAGATGCCTTCCCCTGCTGTGTTTTTGCTCTTCTCTTTTTCTGTCTCCAGACAAATCCCAGAGCGAGTCCCATGGGGGAGAAGTCACATCCCTGCAGCAGGAGGACCTCTGCCCATTGCATTTCTATGCTTTTTGGGGTAGGATAGCCAGCCTACATCCCTTCCCAGCTGTCCCAAGCTCATATGGAAAGGAAGAAAGGACACCTATTTGTTGCTCGGGGCTTGGTTGTTTTGTTGTTGGTTAGGTTGTTGTTTTGGTATTGCTTTTTTTTTTTCTTTTGCAAGGCACACCCTGGCAAGCAGAGCTTCCTACCAACTCTTTGCACTCTCTGCTGCTCCCCAGCCTTGCAGAGCTGGTCCAACCACTCGTCTGGGCACGTGTTCGTGCTGCCAGGATTGCTCTGGGCTGATTAAGGCAGTGAAAGCAAAGGGAAGTCGTGCACAGATAAAAGATGCAGCTGCAAACCCTCCATTTCGTGAAGAGGTGCAGGGATGGTTGGGGAAGGAAAACGAGAGGAGATGGCAGATGGACAGACCCAGAAGCAGAGGGAGGTTGATGTGCCACCAGGCACTAAGGACAGTTTTAAGTGGGTTGATAGTGGTAGCATAAGGGGGAATGGTTTTACGCTAAGACAAGGGAGATTTAGGTTTGATGTTAGGAGGAAGTTTTTCACTCAGAGGGCGGTGATGCACTGGAGCAGGTTGCCCAGAGAGGCTGTGGATGCCCCATCCCTGGAGGCACTCAAGGCAAGGCTGGATGTGGCTCTGGGCAGCCTGCTCTTGTGGTTGGTGACCCTGCCCACCACAGGGGGATTGAAATATAATGATCTTTGAGGTCCTTCTCAACCCAGGCCATTCTGTGATTCATTTGCGAGCAGCCTTTGCAGAGGCATTGGATCAGGCCCTTGGGAAATCCTCTCCCAGAGGAAATCTTTAGGGCTGGGTGGATGGCTCATTTTGTCCTATCCATGTAGGAAGATCCAGGGTAAAGGAAAAAGTGGATGTGGAGGCACCGAGGGAGGGGCAGGCAAGGAGCTTGGTGCTTCTGTGCCCGTGTTGATCTTGCAGCATCCATTCCACCTCCTGTAGAGTAGCTGCAGCCCCGTTATCTTTTCAGCTCCTCGGGCACGCGTCTCTGCATCTTTTGAAGTACAATTGCTTTAATTATCCCAGAAGCTGCAGAAGCAATTGGAGGCAGCACGTTTGCGTGGAGACGTGCTGCATTTTATCTGTGCTTAATAATGAGCTTTCGGAATGAATTTCCTGAAACCTCTTAACGAAGCATCCCTGTGACCCATAACACGTCCAAGCAGCAGGCTGTCTGTGCTGTCTCAAACAATGCCCCATGACTTCTCTGTCCTTCCCTCTGTATACGTAATGGAGGTGTGGGTCGGTCTTTAGACCATCAAGTTTTTGTCCAGCTGGCAAGAAATTCAGTGCAAACATATTGTTGTGGTGTGAGGCTTCCAGTGGAGTCAGTGTGACCGGGTTTAAAAGCAGCTGGTCCAGACATTCAATTAGGAGCCCTGAATAAATAATGGAAATCAGCTCAGGCCAGTCCTACCAAGACAACATCCTTCTACTGACTTACTTATATTTTATCCAGAGTGGTTGAAAGGGATGCTGAGAAGGGCCCAGTGCTCCTGTAGCCTGATGGAGTCGGTGTTCAACACCCTACACATGTGGGGTGATGGTAATTGAGTCCTCTTGGGCTAAGGATGGCCCATGTGTCTGAACAGTCACAGCTGGAGGTGACTCAGTTCTGTGTGTATGACTCTGCTCTTCTTAGGCTCCAGAGTCTGAAACCCTGCTCTATTCAGACCACGTTTGAAAGCACGCAACCTTGCTTTTGAGACCAGCCCCCCACGTCCCTGAGCTACTCCATCCCAGTTTGGGGCTGCCCTATGTAAACCTGGTGGACCCCTCCAGAAGCTCTCTGCCATCTGTAGGGTTTTCTTAGGAAGCCCCAGGACTCATGGGTGTGCTCGGATATGATCTTTCCCTTCCCTGTTGTAACCAGCCATTACGTACTGCTCGCTGTAATCATTAATCAGAGCCACAGCTGCAGGGCTGGGGCATGGAGGGTTAGCAGGGTGATGGGTATCTCCAGGCACTGGGCATTAACAGGGCTCTTTAGTTCACCTTTCAGTTCTTGTCCTGCAGTCCCTGTTGATCTGCAAGGGTTTTTAACCCCGATCTAGAGATTTATCCAGGGTTTTTAAACCCTGTTGAGGTACAGAGCCCTGATAGAATAATGAATCATTAAGATTGGAAAAGACTGCTAAGATCTACTAAATCAGCCATTGACTCATCCTCACTTTGCCCACTGACCACGTCCATCAGTGCCACATCTTCATGGATCTTGAATACCTCTAGGGACAGTGAGTCCTCCACCTCTCTTTGCAGCCCGTGCCAGTGTGTTACCACTCTTTTGGAGAAGAAATAATATCCTAATATCCAACCTGGGTAAGGTTGGGACGTACTGACTTTGTGAGATACCCCCAAACAGAACTTCTCTGTTCTCTCCAATCTGAGAGTTAGGGATGAGCTGGATGCCCAGCAAGGAATATCTTCTGCTTCTCACTTCATCCCTCATGCAAAGCTGGCAGCCTGGTGGCACATTAACCTCCCTCTGCTTTTGGGTCTGTCCTCCTGCTGTCTCCTTTTGTTTTTCTTCCCCGACCATCCCTGCTAGTCCTGCAGCTCTCCAACCTCTTCCATTTGCTGCCAGGCAATGGATGCTGCCACCAGCTTCAATCTGTGCAAGGATGCCTTCAGACAGACATCCTTCTCCTGCCTGATCTTAATGTTGAGCAGAAAGGTTGCCTTGGCTGGTGCCACAAACCCACGTTGTGTGCAATGCTCTGGTCAGGGAGGTCTTGATTGCAGAAGCTTAGCAATTAGGGGATGAGGAATGAGCTCTACTCATAACCTAGACAGCCACCAGGAAATGTGTTTTTCCATCCTGCTGCTGAGACAGTGTTATCAGGGTGTTGGGCAGTGCAGTGTTGCCCTTTTTTCCTGCAGCTGCAACGTTGCCTGTTTGCAAATGGTGACTCATGTCTGCAAGGAACGAGATGCTCCCAAGCTTGGTGGCACTCCCTGTGTGAGTTTATCCAAGCAAAAGGGAACTCCTGATGTTTGTACCCTGCCTGTTTCCCTCCAAACAGGCATCCAGGGATACCCAGACCTGCTAACCCCTAGCACAACCTGAATTCCACGCCATGTAAACCTATCAGTTTGCCCAGTTGGCATGCAGGCATTTGTAGGAGCTCTTTTGCCCCCATTGCTTGCAAATCTGTGAGCTGTGCTTCTGTGTTTTCCTCGCCCGTGTTATTTACCTGGTGGTATTGTGGCCCCATGCATTGGGGGGATGTATGGTGATGCAGGAAGCTTCTGCTGGCCTTCTCTGTCCATCCTTGCACCCATTAGAATCATTGAGGTTGGAAAGGACCTTGAAGACCATCAGGTCCAACCATCAACCCATTCCCACTGTGCCCACTCAGCTGTGTCTCTAAGTGCAAAGTCTTCCCATTTCTTAAGCAATGATCAAGTGATGTTCTGGAGGCGTCACATTAACAGAAAGATAAAACCCAGAGAGGTGCATTCAATCTTCTGCTTTCCCATAGTTTTCTTTCAATAAGTAACTGCTGTAAATGCTTGGTAATTTGCTCTTTGATTAAAGCAAAAAACATCCAACTGCTCCCAGGCATCTGGGTGTGAAGAACCTATGGTTTCCCATAGGAATTAAATCTCAGTTTAACCACAGTCAATTTGTGAAGAAACTGTGTCTTGTTTTTTGGATATTCACTGGCCTGGCTTCACTTCCCTTGTGGATGCTGCTGATGCATGGAGGATGCTCTGTGGTCTTGTTGGCTCCAGACCAAGCCACACTGAGGCCGAGCAAATCAACAGTGGATGCACCCATGGGAATGGGAAAGAGCTTTGGGAACGCAGTTCATACCTGCTGCCAGCTGTGCTGCTAATCCCAGTGGCCCTTAAATGTATCTGTCACTTTGTAGTCTTCATCTTGAGGGATTTTTTTGTTTGATTGTAGAGGGGCTAGGAGGTGTGGAGCACTTATCTCATGTTCTGAGTAGAAAGGGATTTGTGGTTTGGCTGCTTCTTTCCCAGATTGTGGGAAAAGAGTGCATAAAGCTGTTCTTGTGTTGGCAGCATTTCCTCTGTGTCGATAGGTGGAAGAGCAATTCTCAGTGTCCACCGAATCATAGAGGCATTGATCATTAAGGTTGAAAAAGTCCTCTAAGGTCCCCAAGCCCAACCCATCCCACCATGCCCCCTGACCATGTTCCTCAGTGCCACATCCCCACGCTTCCTGAACACCTCCAGATGTTCCTGCCACCTCCCTGGGCAGCCTGCCCGTAATGTGTCACTTCTAGTTTTCCTAACATCCAACCTGAACATCCTCTGCCACAACTGAAGGCCATTACCTGTCTTCCAAAAAAAGCACACGAGGAAAAAAATAATTTAAATAAATTTTTTTGGACAGAGCCTGGCTGCTTTGAGAACTCTGAATGTTCTGCCAGGGTTGTGATGCTGTAGGTTGTCCCCATGACTGTGCTTGCTTGGGGCTTTGGAAACCCCATGCCTGATCCCCACCTGATTTTCTCTTTGACCTATTCTGTGCCTTTGCAATGTGACACCAAAGATATCTCTGGCTCAGTGAGAACATAGATTGTACCCTCTAAGGCCAAATTCTTTAGTCTGACATGTCACCAGACAAATAAAAACTGTAGATCTGCAAGCAAGGAAGCCCTTTGCTTCTGGCCAGGGTGCAGCCTTGAGATAAGTGCAATGAGCCCATGCCTGCAAGCTGGAAGGGAAGGGAAGGAAGTGATTTCTGAGAAGGGAAGGAATACATCAGCAAGCATTTGGTTCTGTACAGCACAGGCACTATCAATAGTTCTCCCGTGGCAGTGCTTGGAGCAGGGATCACAACCAGCTGGCAGGAGCTGGAAGGGGGAGTCCACAGCAGCCCTGAGTCATGCATCTGGCTCCCTCCTCAACAAATAGTTGTGGGGTTTTTTTTTTGCTTAACCGCTTCAGGGCTGAACTGAGGTCAGGCTCAGATTTCTGCTGCCAAACTTTCAGCTCTGCAAAGGGGGCTGGGAGCTCAGGGTTTCATTTCTCACCCGCGCACAAACACGTGCAATGCGCATGGAGTTCGGTTCATGATGTGAGAACATGTCTGCTTCCCCGGGCTCGGGGAGTGTACTAGAGCTTTGTGCAAGGAGGCAAAGAGCACTTCAACGTTTTAATGTGGCAGAGCTGAAGCTGAGCCTGGGAAGCGTGTAATGCTGCAAATTGAAGAGAGTAATGAATTCTAACGCTGCCCCAAAAACGTTCCCTCCCCATCCCCCATCCAGCCTTCCCTTTCAATTATTTTGTGATTAAAAACAAATAAATCCTGAATGTTACCCTTTCTCTTTTAGCTTGGCTTTTTTTTTTTTTTCTTTGCAATCCAAACCTATTTCATGTGACTGTAGAATGGATTGGGTTGGAAGGGACCTTGGAGATCATCTAGCTCCAACCCCCCTGCTGTGGGCAGGGTTGCCAGACACTAAATCAGCATCAGATCGGGCTGCCCCATCCATCCTGGCCAACCGTTTCCACAAGGGTGATAGTCACCCTGGGCAGGGACAGCAGGGCAAGGAGACAACCCCTCAAGCAAATCCGGGCCAAGGGAAGGCTGGGGAGCCTTGGCTGAGAGAACTTTTGTCCCATTCCCATGGGGATGGATGCTGCCCGGGGCATCACGTGGCAGTAAACATTGCAAAGGTCATTGGAAAATGCAGCTCCGAGCTGTGATTGCAGAGCAGTAGTTTTATGAATGAGCACCCAGGTGCCAGCTCTTGGCCACAGGACAGGCTGTGGAGTGGTGGCTGGCATCTCCTGCACCAAAGCCATAACTCCTGCCTTATCTTTGAGCGTGGCTTTTCAAGAGTCACAAGACTTCCCCTCCCTCCAGGCTCCATTCCTGACTCTCAGAAGTTCTTTCTGCGCAGCATCTCAGGGATGCATCCTTTCCCATCTGCAAGGACATGAGTTCAAACAATTCATCTTACATCTGCTATTACAGAATCCTTCTCTACAGCCTGTTTTACTCATGCAGAAGGTTGCTGGCAACCAACATTTCCTGCTTTGCCTGTGTTTTTCTGCAGTGGTGTGTGCTGTCACTGCCAAAGACCTGTCTGGTTGTCACTCAACGTTAGCTCATACACTGATGTGGTCATCCCCTTCTTCTTCTGGAGATCTGGAGGCTAGCTTGTATTCTGGCCCACTTAGTGGGATATATGTAGGGATATAGCGAGGCTGGCTGCTCTTCTGTGTCAATTATTCTGGTCTACTATTGAGGTCTTGGTATTGAGCCATCTATTTTAAGTTTCTCTTCAGAGCAGGTGATGCATTTTGATCTTTGTAGCATATCAGAACCAGTCCTGATACCAAAAAGAAAGTCTTACAGGCATCACTAGGAGCCCATTAGCACCTTTCTGCATTGCTTGACTACCTTCAAATGCTGCTGTGTGAATTAATGCTTTCTAAACTGACCCCGTGCACGCGAAGTCCTAACCTTGGCTTTCAGGTACAGCAAGTCACGTGGTGTACCAAAAGCAGATCTGGGACTCCTCTCCCTGCCTTTGGACCATGAAAATGAAGTATTATAAACTAGGAAATTCCAAATCCATAGTCCTAGAGGATCATTGCTCAATGCTTTCTATGCCTGCAGAGACAGGACACTGGGGTAGGTGGGCTGTTGACCATGCAGTGCCAATGGTTTCCCAATGAAGATACATCAAGCTATTGCCCCAACCTATCCTATAAAGTCACTACTTCTCTTGTCATTTAGATCTCATTACAGTAAAGGCTTAATTACCCTTTTGCATAACTATCCCCGTGCCTCAGCTGGGTGACAGTAGCTGTGCTGGAGAAATGTGGGTGACAAAGCACCTCACAAGCTGCTTTAGCAACCAGTTCTCGGCAGCAAGGAGACCTGTGGAGCTAACAACAAGTGGGTTATTTTGGCTTCAATCAGGTCCTGCCTGATAAGCACTTGTGCTTCTAATCAACCTGATAAATGCCATCAATTAAAACCTATGCTTTGCAGAAGTGAAGTGTTTTCATCTTGCCCAGGCAAGAGAAGGTCAGTTGGTTGGATGATACTCTCAGCAAGTGCACTGATTTGTCTCTCCAACACCTACTTTCTCTCAATTCATCAACAAGGAAAGCGAAGCCACTCTTACATTGGTGTATGAGCACATAAGTGATTGTACAGTCCCTGGGACTATGGATGTTCACAGAGTTTCTGCTTCCAATCAACTCTTCTTGCAATTTCCTCCTCCCACCACAAGTGAAGTTTTTAAGCATCTGTGGATGTTCGTTAACCATAGCAGGGATATAGTATGTATACATCTTGCTGGGATCAATGAGTTAGGTCATCTTACTGGATATATCTTCTGCTGAATCATAGAATTGTTTGAGTTGGAAGGGACCCTTAAATGTCATCAGCTCCCCTGCAATGAAGAGGGATGCCTACAGGTCAGTCAGGCTCAGTAATGATCAGTAGTTTCAACAGGACATCCTATTTTGGGGAGGGAGAAAAATCATACATGAATATTTAAGTTTGGGGTACCTTTAGGCATGTAGTTTTAGAAGAAAGTTGGTGATTTAGTAGAGGGGAAAAGTGCAGAGGTTCCCCTTTCCTTTGTGTCTGAGCTTAGAGGATTCTTCCTATGGGATGGAGGGATAAAAAACAAAGGAAATGTGTTGGTACCCAATGACCAGCCATGGGGGTCCTTGATGAGGTGCTGGTCTCTGTCAGAAGCATCTGGACGGTGGTTTTCTGCTGTTTTCTGGATTCCTAAATTCACATCTCTACCCTAGAAGCTAGATGCTTGTCAAGACAGAATAATTAAGCTGAAAACATATGGTGTGCTGCCAAGAGGTCTTTTTTTTTTTTTTTTAATTAAAACCAGATCTGATCAAGCCTACTGGCTTCTCTGATGAAACCACAAAGTGTGCGTGTGTGTGTGTGTGTGTATAATTTTGAGCAGAAGGTGCTTCTTGAAGCCCTGGCTCTCTGGGGATGGTCTGCACTCATTGCTGCTTTCCAAGCAGATAAATGATCATCGCTTCAAGACAACTGAGGAATGTTTCCTGCAGTCTTTAAAGGGAGCATCCAGGATCTTAAATGTTTAATGTTAACCATTTAACGACGAAGTTCCCTCTGTGTGACAGTGGGCTGAGAACCTGCTCTGTGTTGGCAACGCCCAGGGTGCCCCATTGCTCTGTGGTAGATCATAAAACCTGCTCACATACAGCTAACCTGGGGACCTGCCTATTTAAACTGGGTATGGAGCATGCTGATACCGTGTGGGATGGCTTAAACCTTATAGGTGAAGAAGCCACGGGTGCTGTAAAGGACCAGAAAAGTGGGCTCTAGTAATTCAGAATAGTCACTTTTTGGCCCGGGTGTTGCAGAGGAGGGTGGAGTATCCACAGCCATGCCCTACCCATCTCACTCCTGCTTTCCCTGTCCCCCCAGAGTCAGTGGGAAAGGATGTTTTCCTCGGTGAAGCCCTATGAGAATCAGCGCTACGCTGCACTGAAGAAGGAATGCCTGAGGAAGAAGCAGCTCTTTGAGGACCCTCTTTTCCCTGCCAATGATGATTCACTCTTCTACAAGTCAAGGATCCAGGGCATTCAGTGGAAGCGGCCAAAAGTAAGTGTGCCCATCCCCTTGCCCTCCAGCTCTCAGCAAACCCCAAAAATGCCCAGTGCATCTTTCATCAAGGGTGCTATACCAACTGCAGTGCTAAGTCTATCTGTCCTCTCCCTGGGAAAGTTTATCAGCAGCACAAGCCTCTGTGAAGATAAGGAGACCTACAGCACTGAGGAATGGGCCCAGGAGCCCCTTGGTTTCTCCATGACTCAGTTTCTCTGTGCATAAGTCAGAGAGATGCTTTGCAGCCTTGATTGCTGGATCATATTGTTAAGTCAGGTTCATCTGGTAGAGCAAGGAGATATCTTTAAGAATTTCTTGCTTATGTATTTGCAAATGGAAAAGAAAATAATGTATGGGCAGGAGAGGTGTTTTGGGGGCTGAGTGTAGTGGTACTGGGTCATTGCTGCAGCCATGGCCATGGAGACATGGACATGTTGAAACACATCCTGAGCGAGGCCACAAAAGTGATCCAAGGAATGGAGCACCTCTACGAGGTCAGGATGAAAGAGCTAGGGCTGTTTAGCCTGGAGAAGGTGGCCTGCTAGTGGCCTTTCAATATCTGAAAGGGAGCTACAGGAAGGAAGGGGGTAGAGTCTTTAGGAGGGACTCTGGTGAGAGGACGAGGAGAAATGGTTTCAAACTGAAGGAGGGGGGTTTTAGGCAGGATGTAAGAAAAAATGATAAGGGTCCAGGTGAGGCACTGGCACAGGTTGCCTAGAAATGTGATGGGTGCCCCATCCCTCGAGACACTTAAGGTCAGATTGGATGAGGCTCTAAGCACCTGATGGAGCTGTGGGTGTCCCTATTCATTGCAGGGGGATTGGACTAGATGGTCTTTAATGGTTCCTTCCAACTCAATGAGTTTATGCTTCTACAGTACTGGTGAACTGTTCAGCAGCTCTGCCCCACCCTGCACCCAGAGAGGTTTTGCTGGTCCTCCATCCCCTCAGCACTTCACAGGGACAGAATACTGGAGGGAGAGCAGTGTGGAGAACAGAGCTGTGTCTGTCCGTGTGAGGGCAGCCTGTGGGGTGGATAAAAGGCCTCTGTGTGATGGGAGGGATGGTGCTGAACAGGCTCCTTTTGTGTGGCTGAGCCCAGCATCCCAGCAGGCCCTCGTGGAAGGAGATCTCATGACCCTCTGTGTGACTCCTTCTGCTCAGTCCTGGGCTCTTTCATGGGGTTCGTGCAAAGCTCTGCGTGCACATTTTATTCCCTTTGTCCCGCCAACATCTTTTTTCTGTAACCACTTTCTTTAGAATCATGGAATCATTAAGGTTGGAAAGGACCGCTAAAATCATCAACCTCAACCATCTACAATCCCCATTTAGAAAACAAGCAGAGTGACACTCCCTGCACCCAGCAAGTGCTCCTTTGAGGGCTTCCTGACCCAGAAATGCAGTCCATGAGACCTTGGGATGCTCTCTGCAGGCAGGGGATGCTGTGTATGTACCTCTGGTATCTCTCAGGGCCGTGGCCCTGATTTGTTTTGGAGAGTTTCAGCTCAAGCTGTATGATAAAGAGCAAGAGTACACCATGCCCTGGGCTCTGCTCTGAAAACAGAGTAGGTGGAGAGTGGAAATAAAAAGCGTTGGCTGTTAAATAGCAGTTTGCTTTCACAGAAAGAGTATTGCTTACCATCTGTGTGGGGAAGTGATATGCAGGAGCTAAGTTGCCTTCCCACACCAAGAAGCATAGAATGGTTTGGAGTGGAAGGGATCCTTAAAGGCCATCTGGTCCAGGTCCCCTGCAATGAACAGGGACACTCACAGCTCCATCAGGTGCTCAGAGCCCCCAACCAGCCCGACCTTGGGTGTCTCCAGGGATGGGAGACCCACCACATTTCTAGGCAACTTGTTTCCGTGCCTCACTTGGACATGCTTCATCCTTTATGCTCCTCCACTTACTCCCAGAGCTTTCAGTGGCCAAAAAAACCAACCTCTGCACTGCACTCCCTCTTATTTGATGGGAGAGGGGGAGGCCTTTCTGGAGCAGTCGGTGAATAATCCATCCAGGGCAACTTGAGATTCCCTTCCACATTTGTTGCTGCAGTGATTCCCGTAATGGTCTCAGCCTTGTTTTTCCCAGAGCATCCTCCCTCCCTCCTTGCTCTCCTGGCATCCAACTTTGCTTTGGAAGCCAGCTCTTTGCAGAGGCAGCAGCTGGATGAGCCCTCCCATTGGGCTTTAGATCTGGTGGCTGCTCTCTGGATGACTTCATCTTCCAGCACAACTGAGCCAGAAAGCTAATTGCTCAAGTGTGTCAGAGAGAGGAAAGCTATAGCAGGAAGGGGTTCTTGTAGAGCTGTTGTTTTGTGTAGCCATTTAAAAATGAGACTGGTTTGTTGCTGAGACAAAGCAGATTATGGATTCTTTCTGGCAGCAAAGCTTGGCATTTGCATCAGAAATTAAACTTGGTGTTTTGGGCTGAGTGCTTGAAGCTCCTTCTCCCTCTGACTGCTGCTATGAAGGCAAAGGAGATCTGTGTATTGGGGCACATGGTGCTTGATCCTCAAGTTCTTAGTTTTGCACACTCCATTGGAGATACAGATGCTGTGAGGCAGCAAAGAAACAGCAGTGTTAGTCTGTGGATTGGGTGAGGTAGTCCAGGATTTTAGGAGCTGGATAAATGAGGAGATGTAGTACTGAGAAGAGGGAAGGGTGATGGCTGAGATGCAGGCTGGGAGGCAGAAATTAGGGCAGGGATAAGGAAAGAGATGGATGTAATTTTTCTGGATTTTATTTATACTTTTGACACACAGCATCCTTCTGGACAACTTGTGTCACACTACACTGGGTGATGAACTGTTCAGTGGCTGAGCTCCAGGGGTTGTGGTAAATAGGGTGACATCTGCTGGTGGCCAACTCCTAGTGGTGGTCCTCAGGGCTCGGTTCTGGGGCCACTCCTGTTCAGGATGTGTATTGATGATCTGGGTGACAGTATGTAAGGGAACAACATGAAGCTGCACCAAGGGAGGATCAGACTAGATGATAGGAAAATTTTCTTTACTGTGAAGGTGATCAGACACTGGGACAGGCTTGTAGAATGGTTGATGCCCCACACCTGTCAGTATTCAAGAGGCACTTGGTTAATACCCAACTTTTTGGTTAGTCATGAAGTGGTCAGGCAGTTGAACTTGGAAAGAAGTTGAACTGGGAAAGAAAGGCCAGATATTTTGGGTAGAGTTGTGGGAAGGAGGAGGTCGTCCAGCTGGAGGACTATGGCATTTTCAACCCTGCTTTGGCTTTCTTTCATGGCCCTTTTTATTTATACTATTTGTTTCCAGCAGTATGATAGCAATCTTGTTTTTAAAACTGGGTAATACCAATTTTCAATAACCACTTCTCTGTAAGCTTGACTTGTGCATAGGGGTTTTGTCCTATTTCCATTTTCTCCAAAATTCAGTGTCTTTGGACAAGGAAGAGATGCTGCAGGAGAGGAGTGCATCTCTCTGATCCCCTTTTCCTTGAGTGATGAAGCACTTAGCTCCTTTCCCTTGCTGAGTGAGGGTTATACAATCCATCCCTGAGGGGTTTTCCTGGAATGAGAAAGGAGTCAATGAACTAATTCACTAAAAGCAGGACCAGCACTTGCCTGCCCACAAATTTCTGCATTAAAAGGTCTTTTCCCAAGCATACAGCACAGGCTGGGAAGCTGGCAAGAGCACAAGGGTGATGATAATGGGGATCCAGAGGCTAAAATCTTGCAGGGCTTTGCTCTTAGAGCTCACCCAAAATAGACTTGGAGTGCCAAGTCACTATGCCATGTCACTTAGAGCAACCTCTACCCTTTTCTTGGACAGCTCCAGGGTTGATAACTCCACCTCCTCCCTGGGCGTCTTTGTGGTCTATCCATGGGTTTTGGTCCTGCTCATAGGAGACTGGGGTTGCTTGTGGGTAGCATTACCACCAATGGCTGAACCATCTACTCCAAATGGGAGTCTGTGATCTCTCTGCTATCTATCACAGAGTCAGAGTCCTTCCAAACTTCTGCATTTCTACACTTAGGAGTTTATGAGCTGCTCACCTGTTCTCTCTGCTGTGCTCTCTGAAGCCTGGAGCTGGCTGACAGCTTGGTTGCTCCTTGCCAGCAAAGGGATTGGTCACCTTGCAATGCAATTTCTAAGTCTGCCTTATTTTTAAGCCTTAAGTCAGCACTGTTCACTGATTCCCAGTCCAGGAAGAATGATAATTTTTGTCATTATTTATGATCGTTTCTGGAGCTCTCAGTTCTCACTGGGGTGGGTTTTGACCTTGGATCTATTCCAGGAGATCTCATCAAATCCTCTCAGGGTCGTGGCACGTGAGACTCACACACGTTCTCCCTCTTGGCATCAGGCTCAGCAGAGACTAAGTCTGCTCCTTCCTCAGTCTCAGAAGGACACGGCTGTAAATGCAAAACCAATGCTAAAATCAGTGGATTAGATTTATCACCAGTTTTAGTGCAACTGTGTGTGTCTAGAAATGATCGTGGCTGTGTTTGTAATGGAGAAGAGGACAACGGGTGCAGACAGTGTCACAGGAAGGAGCCAAGGGCATCTGTTGCCCTCTCTGAGGAAAATGGGAGGGAATGGTGCAAAACCTTGCAGATTTGGCTGTAGGGGGAAGGAGGGCCTTGCTTAGGGTGTGGGGCAGGTTCAGAGCTGCTTGTGCCCTGGGTGAAGCCAAGCATTTAATTTTTGTGCAAGCTCTGCTGGTGAGCCATGAGAGAAGACAATGCCTGCTGGGCTCTTGAGGCTGCATGCAGCCTGGTTTCTTGTGGTATACAGGCAGCTAAGGGCAGTATTTCTCCTTGCAATAGGACAGAAAGTTTTTCTGGTGAGGTTGTGTAGCGAAACACAGTCCTGGAATCCCAGAGTGTGGAGAAAGATGACTGCTCCCAGCCAGCCTTCCTCCACCAGTATCATGACCTCTTCCAGGAGTTTCAGTGCAGACGACAATTCAACTTCCACTCTTCCTTCTCTCTGTTTCCATCCATGCATGAAATACCTGAAACTAACACGCAGCACAGTGCCCTTTGATGTCTTGCCAGTGGCTGATAAGGCAGCTCCAGAGCTCCAGCTGTATGCTGGGGTTAATCTTCATCATGTGTTTGCGAAGTTGAGCTGATGCTAAAACACTCGGCACTTAACACTGTGCTCCAGTGAAACTCCTTACCCCACTGCTGTCCTCATCAAGGGCACATGGCATTGCGTAGAATCACTAAGGCTGGAAAAGACCTCTAAGATCACCAAGTCCAACTCCAGCCCACCCCATCATGCCCGCTGACCATGTCCCTCAGTGCCACATCTCCGTGGTTCTTGAGCACCTCCAGGGATGGTGACTCCTCCACCTCCTTGGGCAGCCTGTGCCACTGCATCACCGCTATTTCAGAGAATTCCTAATATCCATCTTGGCCCACTTGAGCTCCTGAGGACTGAGATGAGCAATGCAACTCTGATTTTTAAGCCTTCAGAGATGATAGGGTTTCCTGGGACTCCATCTCTGGGTTCTGTGGGCATTAAAGCCCTTGCAAAGGTGCTTGGTTAGGCATGCTGCTGTCTCGTGCAGGAGGAAAAGGAAACTCTGGGTGTGGTAAAATTGAGGGCTGACATCAGCTGCTGTGATAAGTGTTGAAAGAAAGAAAGAAAGAAGAGGAAGCATGGGTGGGAGGATGGAACCCTGCAGCTGGAGCAGAGGAGACATTTCCTTGATCTGCTGAATCTAAAGCCAGAGGGAACTGTAGTCAATGAATTTCTGCATGAGTGGTCATGAGATTTCCTTGAATTAACTTTCCATTGAATTAAACTCGAACCACTTCCTCTAAGCACCAAGCAGTTTTATTTAAAGCATTTCCAGGAGAGAGGAAAATACACCACAGCTCCTGATCATGTGCTCTAAGAACCAGACCTCACCTGTGGATCTGAATTTTTAGTGTGTGTGTGTTTAAGAATTGTCAGAACTTTAGCATACGCTGTTCATATCTTGTGGGCACTGGGAAAACACTGCTCCTCCATTTCTGTCCCCTTTAAATATGTGATAAACATGTGATAACCCTCTGCAGAGGGGTGCCTATACCTGTAGAGAGGCAGGTATGAATCCTCCTACCATCATCTTCCCATTTTGCCTTGCTCAGCATGCCCCAGGCTCCTGTCAGATCCAGGAGCATCGATGGGTTGACCAGGGATGAAAAAATGCAGCCAGCATCTGTCTTTGACAATGCCCCAGGGCAAGGGCTTGTCCTTTCCTTGCTGCCAAGGGACTGATGCTGTCTGAATGATTTGTACGGCGTATTAAATTCTCAGTTGTTCCTTTTTAAAATAAAACCCCAATGTAATTTGACAGTAAGTAGAATGGTACTGTTTCTCCTCTGATATACATAAATCAGCACAAACTGTGGGGGGTGGATGGAAAGCATCACTGAGGAAGTAGAGTGGCTGCAGTATTTATGCAGGCTTTAGTGGCCTGAAGCAGAGCATGGGTAGCTGAAGTCACCAGCACCAAGACTGCACAGCAGGTTGCCAAGCTATGTGTTAAAAGTGTCACAGAGGAATATTCCAAGTGTTCTGGCTTCCTCCCCTTTTGTCCTTGGTGCCCCAAAAGGAGATAAGGGCTTCAGCCATCTCTTTGGGGTAGAGAGAGCTTTGCACTTTTCCACCCCATGGTGGCTGGTAGAGACTCTCTCAGATATCACAAGAGGAAAACAGGGAGAGGAGAAGCATCACACCTTGGAGTGGCAGCTGGGCCAGTAGTGTTGACCAGCACAAGAGGCTGCAGGTTGGGAAGGGTGACCTGAGTGTTATGGAGACCAAGCAAAGCATCCCAATCTTCTGCATCTTTAGAAAGAAACCACCATTTGGGGATTCATTACTCCCAGTTCCCCTCCATAAAGGAAAAGGGTGAAGAAATCATCTTAAGCTTCAAGCATCCATAAAAACTGTTCATTGAGCATGTCTTGGTACAAATACCACCACTGGAGTTATGTAAGAAATAATTATGGATCGTGTAAATAGAATGCTTCATAATGGGGAAAAAAAACAGCTAAAGGTCTAACCATGTATACACAGTATGTAAAGCATGTAATCCAGTTTGTATGGAGACTCACCTATCCCTGGGAGAAACTGCAAGTTCCTGACTTGGAGCTATGGATGATGAACTTACATCACTGTGTCTCTCAGTAAACTGGCAGCAAACTGGGCATGGGTGAAAGGCTTCAAAGTCTTGTCTGGTGTGAGAAGTGGACTGTGTTTTTGCAGTGGAAACTTCCAGTTTTTCTGTATGTAGCCTAGGATAAGTTGCTGAAGAGAGTAAAGTTGAGACTGGGGTGTTCTGACCTCGGTAAGATCTCCCATCTCAGGTTATAGAAGCTCATGAGTCCACATTTTCTTGATGTTGGCTTTCTCATAAAGTAGGTTTCTGTGTTTACAAAGCTACGCCCAGAGTATGAATAACCAGAATAGGTGTGGGCTGGAAGTCACTTCTTTAAATAGCCTAAACTCACGTTAACCTCTTTGTCACCATTGCACAATCAGGGATTGATTTGGACTCTGGTGGGGTCAAGTGCTGGCCTTGAATCAAGGTGTTGCTGTGTTGTAAATACAGTGCAGTCACAAAGCATGGGGCAGATCCTAGCTCTGGTATAGTGTAACTTAAGCAGGTGTGAGAATTATCCCTGCTGGAAACTAGGATGTTTTGATATGCATTGCAGAGGGTGGAATTCATTTTCCTTTGCAGCTTTGTGCTCTCTTTTTCCATTTCTTGACTCTTAAGATAATTAACAGTAACAAAAAGCGTGATTTGGGTTTCTAAATAGTGTTTTAGAAGATTGACTTGCAGTGCAACACAGGATTAAGGATTTGGCAGGGTGGGGTAGGGCAGACACGTGTGTGAAACTCAAATGCTGACCCTTGGAGGCAGAAGCAGTGCAGCTGAACTCATGGATTCATCAGCTCACTCCAAGATTCACAATAACTGTGGAACAAATGGGTGTTTTTGAACTATTCTTCCCAAAATGATGTGGTTTCTCACACCAAAGCTTGCATGAAAAGGGTCTTCCCTTCCCACCTTCGTGTTCCTGATGGGAACCTATGGCTGTGGCCATCCCCATCACTCATGCTCATCTGTCTGGGTCACGGTCCCTCAACTGTACCAGCATGACTGTGTAGCTCCCCAGGAACCAGTCTGTGTTGTTCTGCACATGGTTTCAAGCAGTTCCCCTGGCTGAGATTAGACCCCACAACATGTAGTAGCATAACGAAAGGGAGCAGTGTGCCACGATGAGGGGATGAGATGAGCTCTGGAGCATGAATGTATTTTAAACCCAAGATATTGCCAAACCAGGGCTTTTCCTGTCCCTTAGTGCTGTCTTCAGTGCTATCCTAATGTAGGGGAACTGGGGAGAAGGTAGCCAGCAGCACTGTGTTGAATCAGAAGGACATGATCTTTTTAGGGTGTGAAAGTGAAAGCAGACAGGGAACTTGGTTTCTCCTCCTCCACATTTCTGGTGTAACTCCCTTGAGCTCATGGCCACAGGTACCAGGATAAAAGGGAAGGAGATCCAGGTGGAGTCATCCCTGAGAGCTGCTGGGTTTGCTCAGCATCATTTCTCATTTCAGGCCATGATTGCGTGCATGTGTAAAAGTCAGGCTGACTCAGCTGTGAAAAGGAGCCAAGTGGCATCTTTCCATAAAGGAATGATGGCACGTGTGGTGGCTGGATTACTCTGGCACTTGGAATCAAGAGGGACCAAGAGGTTTCTGCCTCTGGCCAGGGTTACTGAGAGTGCACCATCTCACTACCCTGAACATCCCACTCCCTGGTTTATCAGTAGGTGCCTGGAGACATTCCTGCTTGGGAGCTGAAATCTGCAGATCCAATCTATGATTGGATCAGATCTAGACAGTTCAAACCAATTCACTGTTAGGCAGGCAGTGTCTGAAAGCATGGAAATGCTGAAAGTGGGGGTGTCATGTCCTTTGCATCAGTCTTGCCTCGGTGGAAACCAAAGAGGCCCTGGGCTGAGTAATGGTGAGGCTTTCCAAGAGCGCATCACTATGAAGTATGGGTGGGAGGAATGGGAACAGTGAACCAGAGGATTTTGCACTTGTTTCAGCCTCCTTCCTACCCTATAGTTCCCTCTGGGGGCTGGGATTGTTTAGTCTGGAGAAGAGGAGTCTCAGGGGAGACCTTTTTGCCCTCTATTGCCCTCAACTGTCTGAAAGGAGGTTGTGGTGAGGTGCAGTGGACCTCTGATCCCAAGTAACAGCAATAGGATGAGTGTTAGTGGCCTTAAGCTGCACCAGAGGAGGTTCAGGTTGGATATTAGGAGAAGTTTATTCTCTGAAAGAGTGATGATGCACTGGCACAGGGTGCCCAGGGAGGTGGGGGAGTCACTGTCCCTGGAGGTGTACAAGAACCGTGGAGATGTGGCACTGAAGGTCATAGTTTGTGGCCACGGTGGGCATGGGTTGGGCTTGATAGTCTTAGAGATCTTTTCCAGCTGTAATTACTCTTCGATTCTCTTTCTCCATCTGCTCCTGGAGTGGTGCAGTGCTCCTGCAATGTGTTGCATCTCTCCCTGTCTCAGTGCTTCAACAGAGTTCTCTTTGCGTTCGTACTTCGGATACTGGGAAAAGCAAACATCAGGGCTGAGCCTGCAAATTGACCTTTGGATCATGTTTGAAACTATCCATTCCATTTTTGGTGCCAAAACAAACACTCTGGCATGGTACAGAGGTACACAAGCAGGGTCATGGTGTTGGTGCGAGTGTATTTTCGTGATGCATCCTTTCACAAGTTCTTTTCACTGTGGGTGGAGTGCCCCACTCCCTTGACGTGGTGGGAGCTGATAACAAATGCAAATGCACACAGGTGGAGGTACATTAGGTGGATTAGCATTAGGGATGCCTGGCTGAAGCAATACAAAACCCCCCAAAGCAGTTTTACAGGATGCAGATATTGCCAAACAAAACCTACTGTACGGTGTATGTGAAGTTGAACCACTGGAGAAACATTAATCCCTATGGGTTCCTAAACCCACCCCATTGTGTCACTCTCAGGTGCAAAGTCTGTAACTGCTGTTTAGGAAATCACATCCCAGTGGAGATACCAGCAGCAAGATATCACAGGGACCTTTATGTCATCTGTGCCACCACTGCCTGCTGTGCTTGGACATTCACAACATGAGGTCCTTTCAGTTCCCTGTCACTCAGGAGAGGAGAAGTGCAGCTAATAGATTATCTTGCTGATTTTGCAAGTCTGAGTGAAAGCACTGTTCCTGAAACAGCCAGTCTCCTGCGTCCCAGCTCTGCAATGCAATTAAGCTGGTCTGCTCCTTGCAAAATCTTGTTAGCTAAAACTGATCCTGGCGTGCAGCAGATGTTGCATCTCACATGGTTATTATCCCTCTTCGCTTTTTTCCCCTCTCTGCAGCAGGTTTGACACGATCCAGACCCCCAGCGTATCTAAAGCTCAGAAATCTGCACCAGGGAACATCTACAATAAGACAGTTGCCAATTATAAAGCCAATTAGAAGGTGATTTGCTAGCTCCTGCCTTATATGGAATTGGACTAGCTGGAGACAAGGATGATGTTTTCTTGTTTAATTGCATCTAGAAGGAAAATGTGCCTGTTGAGGGAAATAATGCTAAAGAGGAGAGAAGAGGGAAAGCTCACATGCTTTATGGAGGGAGGCAAAATGACACCACCAAGTACACGATAAGTGCAATGGATCAGGTCTTCTTTTCCCTAATGGATTTTAGTAATCCAGGCTCAGAGGGAGCAAACTGGCA
Organism: Cyrtonyx montezumae; assembly: GCF_038088225.1. Classification (NCBI taxonomy): domain Eukaryota; kingdom Metazoa; phylum Chordata; class Aves; order Galliformes; family Odontophoridae; genus Cyrtonyx; species Cyrtonyx montezumae. Next base: position 926,655 of record NW_027071848.1, read on the forward strand.
CAGGTCCATTCTGGACCCCCATAAGCCAGTGCTGCTACCTCTGCCATCAGTCTTTCATCGAGCAGGGCCTCAAAGCCTTCTGTGTCCCCTGTCACTGCTGTCCATCTCTGTCCCACACCCATTGCAGGAGGAAGGATGTAGAAAGCAGGATATGAATCACAAGAAATATGAATCACTTTGCCCCTCTGTTATCAGTTTGTATCTTTCCAAGGGACCATCTGCACCTGCTTTCCCTGAGTTATAATCAGTTGCCTGGAGTTCAGTGGCCATTTCAGAAGCCAATTTTAGGGAGGGCAAATAGCTCAAACACTGCCTAGGTTCCCTAAGGATGCTCTGAGACGAGTTCTTCTTATCACAGAACCGTTTGGGTTGGAAGGGACCTTTAAAGGTCCTCTGATTGACTACACTGCACAGCTTGATATCATCTGCTGAGGGTGTACTCAGTCCCACTGTTTATGTCACTGATGGAGATACTAAACAGCATTTGTCCCAGTACTGACCCCTGAGGGATGCCACTTGTCACCAGGCTCCATCTGAACATTGAGTCACTGACCACCACTCTCTGGGGACGATCTTACAACCAGTTCCTCATCCATCAAACAGCCCACCCATCCAATTTGAAGAGAAAGATGTTGCGGGGGACCGCATCAAAGGTCTTGCTGAAGTCCAGAGGGATGACATCAGAGGCTCTTCCCTTGTCCACTGATGCAGTTATGAAGAGTTTAAAGGCAACACAAGCACTCAGCTTTGCAAGCCCATACCACCACCAAAAAAAAGCTCTGCCTAAGGGAGTAAAAATGGATAAGGTGGAGTCAAGAGCAAAATGTAAAAAAATATACTTCCTGCAGCCATAGCTTTAGGCTGTCCCCTCCACATTCCCTGTTATTCAGCACCTGTGTCCAGGTGAAGAACAGTCATGACCCAGGAGCCATCTGCTGTGAGACGATGACCAGAGTGGACTTGGGATATGCTGAAGAGATTGCCATGGGTTGAGTTGGCTGAGGTGGCTGATGTTTGAACCCACAAGGCTTCAGAGTGTGTGCGGATGTGTGTGGTTGTGTGGGTTGTGTGCTGCCCTTTCCTTTCAGGGTCAAGGTGCTGGGAGGGTGATTCAGTGTTTGTCCAACTGGTTTCTGTCTCCAGTGTGGAAGGGAAGGGATGAAACCAAGGTCGTGACTTTGTTTGATGAGAGCATTCCTGCTTCCCTCCTTTGCCTGCACGTACAAACTGTTAGCCCTCTCATTCCCCCTGCCTGCAGGACGAGCAGATCTTTCTTCTTTAAACATGCTGAAAAGACACAAGAGGCCAAAACATCTGAGACTCTTCAACCTAGAGAAAAGAAGGCTCAAGGAGACTCTTAACAGTGTGAACATTGGGAAAAAAGTTTCTTCTTCACAGGAGTGGTAATGCACTGGAACAGGCTGCCCAGGGAGGTGGTGGAGTCACAGTCCCTGGAGGTGTTCAAGAAAATGGGGGATGTCACACTGAGTGTCATGGTCTATAGGTTGGACTTGATGATCTTATTGGTCTTTCCAACCTTAATGATTCTGTGATTCTATGAATATGCATAGGAATGGTAAGGAATGAAGAAGACCAAACCAGACCCTTCACACTTGTGGCTGGTGAAGGGGACAAGAGGCACATAATGGAAAAAAATAAGTTATGTTTAAATACTAGAATAAATGCTTTTACTGTGGGCAGTCTAAACCCTGGCACAGGTTGCCCAGAGAGGCTGTGGAGTTTCTATCCATGAAGACACTCAAAACCAAACTGGCCATGATCCTGAGCAGCCTGCTCCATCTGAACTTATTTGGGGTAGATGGGTGAGGCTGGATGCTGTCTGGAAGTTCCCTCTAACTGCATTGATTGGGTGATTCTGTGTTTAAGACTGGGAGCCCACTGGGACCAAGCTTCATCTGTCTAGACTTGCTAAATGTTTTGGAACTTGCCCAAGTTGTGTGTTGAGCACATATGGATCTGCTTGGACACAGTGCTGTCCAGGCACAGCTCCACAAATGGTGGCATTTAGGGACATTTACGATCCTAGGAAGTTTGCAATTTAGCTGTTACCTGCCTTGAGGTTTTGCATATTGTTAGGGGAAGATGTTGAAAAATCCATGGGTTGTAGAGCAAGGGTGTGCTTTCAGCCATAACCTCCCTGAACAAAAAGCACCTTGAAATACCACATCCATGTTTGCATCTAAATGGGAAACGCCCACTGCAGCATCTGAAGAACTGCCTGAATGACTTTGAGAACTACATGCCCGTAGGGACCTTCTGCATCAGTGGGAAGAGAAGCTGAATCAAAGGCTGGATATTAGGAAAAGCTCCAGAAGAGTGGTTGAGAACTGGAATAGGCTGCCCAGGGAGGTGTTAAGAGTTGTTGTCCCTGAAGACATTCAAGAACCATGGAGACATGGCATTTAGGGATAAGGTTTAGTGGGGAGCATTGATGCTAGGTTGGACTAGATGATCTTAGAGGTCTTTTCCAACCTATATGATTTTATAGATGAGATGTGTACATTGCAGAGGGACTCTGCCCTGGCATGAGCATTTCCAACCTTGGCACCATCAGTGCTGTTGTGGTTTTGAGAGAATTGGGAGCAATGCAGTGATCCAGCAGTGTGCCCTGGTGACCACAAAGGCCAGTGGTGTCCTGGGGTGCATTAAGGAAAGCACGGCCAGCAGGTAGAGGGAGGTGATCCTCCCCCTCTACTCTGCCCTGGTGAGGCCTCACCTGGAGTATTGTGTCCAGTTATGGGCTCCCCATACAAAAAAAGACAAGGATCTTCTCGAAAGAGTCCAGCAGAGGGCTACAAAATGATAGAAGGCATGGAACACTTTCCTCCCTTATGAGGAAAGGCTGAGAGAGCTGGGGCTGTTCAGCCTTAAAAAAAAGAAGACTCAGAGGGGATCTGATCCATGTCTGTAAATATCTAAGGAGTGGGAGACAAAGGAACTCTTCTCAGCAGTGTGTGGTGATAGGACGAGGGGAAATGGCCACAAACTGATGCATAGAAAGTTCTGCACAAGTGTGTGTGGGAACTTCTTCCCAGTGCAGTGACAGAGCACTGGCACAGGCTGCACAGAGAGGTGGTGGAGTCTCCTTCTCTAGAGACATTCAAGACCATCCTGGACACCTACCTGTGCAACCTGGGCTAGGGAGCTGCTTTGGCAGGGGGATTGGACTCTATGATCTCCCTTCCAACCCCTACAGTTCTGTGATCTCCTCTTCTTTACAAGGACGAACTGCTTTTCTGAAGAGTACACAGGGCTTCCCTGTCTTAGAATGAGCAACCAAGGGGTTTTAATTCAGACACTTGCTTGGTGATGAGGAATCACAGCTAACTAGCAGCTCCGCTCTTGGGAAAGAGCACCCAACACTCTTTACCATAATTTCTGCCAAATATAATGTGCTTCCATGGTTTCACATTCTCCCCACCTACACTAAATCAGCTGAGTCCCTTTTTGTACACTTTGGATTCACCCATGGGTAGAAAGAGCAGCAATGGTCCTTAGCTGTAGTGTCTCTGAGCCCAGAGCAGGAGCACTATGAACTGATCATCCCCATCACTGACAGCCAAGACAGATGCATCCCATGCTGTCGGCTGCTTCCTTGACAGTCTGAAATAAGATGAACCCTGTTATCCTGTTATTAAATACCCCTGCACCTCTTCTATCCCTCTCTGCACTCTGAATAGAGCAGATGCTGTTGGCAGCTGTCACATTGCCTCCCTCTAGTGCTTATTCCAACCTCCTGCAACGCTGACAGCCAGAAGGGAATCAGTCATCTCCTGTGGGTTTGACTGCTGCCATCCAGATGAATCTCAGGCTACTTTTAAGGTGTGCAGTGCTGTCTGGGTTTGTTGGGATCAAAGGGAGATCATAGAATCATAGAACCATAGAATTATTTGAGCCAGAAGGGACCCTTAAAGGCTATCTAATCCAACTTACCTTCAGCAAACAGGGACACCTACAGCTCCATCCATTGCTCAGAGCTCCATCCAGCCTGACCTGGAATGTCCCAGGGATAGAGCATCTGTCCTTGGCTGCTTATGAAGCAGGAATTCCTCCCCATGAGGGACAGGCAAAGCAAGTCTTGATGAGCAAAGGTTGGGGAATGTGTTACTTTGGATGTAAGTAACCTGAAAAATTAAGGGACGTTGAGAAAGGAGAACTTCTTTGTCTTTCACCCCATCAATTAAAAATAGCAAAGCAGAACAGTTTCTTTCAGCTCTTTCCCTGCCCCATTCACTTCCAGCCTCCATCTGGACATGACCTTCCAAACTGTAAGAAAAAGAAAAAAAAAAGGAAAAAAAAAACTAAACCAACCAAAAAAAACCTGCAATATTTAATATTTCACAAAGCTTTTGGGTTACCAAAGCTTCACCATCTGCTGGAGAACAATGGACCTCCTGGATGAGGGCACTTGGTGCCCACGGAGGTGCTCAAGGCCAAGCTGGGTTAGACCTTAGGCAGCTTCAGCTGGTGTGGGGCAATCAGCCCTTGGATGGGCCTAAGGGTCCCTTTCAACCCAAGCCATTCTATGATTCTGTGATAGTCTCAGCACCAAATGCCTTCCTACCAGAAGGTCCCTGGAATAAAAGTGAGAGGGAGAAGCTTGATAAACAGACAGCTTTGTCGGAGCTGAAGGGCTTGCAGAGATGGTGAGGTAGACCTGTTAGAGGAGATGGGTCACTAGGGCTGTAATGGTGTGAAAATATACTATTATCACCACAGATAATTATAGCAGAGATGTGCTGATGCTGGAACAGAATAGCCATCCTCCAGGCAGATGATCTGGCATCGCTTCAGCAGTGACATATTCATGCCCTGGGGAGAACACAAGGCAGGACAAGGTCCTTCTGCCACCAGTGTGATGAGCCAGGCAGCAGAAAGCTGCAGGGATTTAAATTAAAGGAGCAGAGAAAGAGATTTTCCTCTGACAGGAAGCCTTGCTCTATATTTCCCCATCTCCTCACTCACCAGTGTGTCTATTTTCTCTTGTCTTGCAGGAAATCTGTGCTGATCCCCATCTCTTTGTGGACGGGATCAGCTCCCATGATTTACACCAGGGCCAGGTTGGGAACTGCTGGTTTGTGGCTGCCTGCTCTTCCCTGGCATCCCGTGAGGCACTGTGGCAGAAGGTAAGCTGTTCCCCCATGACAGAGGAAAGCTTCTCTTCAACACCTTAACCTCATGCTTTGTTTGTCTGGCTCAGAAACTGGATCTTCAGGAATGCCTCAGTCCTGAAAAGCTGTTCACGTGAAAAATCTCTCTTTAAAAGATGTTCGTTGAGAAGAATTGTGATTACAGCCACATCACTTTCGAGCTAAACTCTTGGCAAGTTTCTCCATAACCACGTGAATCAAGCCTTGATCTGTCCTTCCTGATCCCAAATCTGAACCCCCCACTCCAGAATAACCATATACATATAGATATATATATTCAGGATGATCAACTGCAGTGCTGCAAGTCCCTGTTTCCCATGATATTACCTCTCAAATGCCACATCCTTCCCCAGCCTGTGGCCATTTTTGCCATGTCCTCCTTGGGAGAAGAATTCAAGCCTATGAAAATCAGTGCAACTGTGGTCTTCAGTCTGGTACAGGTGTGTCTCATCCTAGGACAGGAGACCAGCAAGTTGCAAGCACCTCTATCTAGATTTTAATGTGTAAGGGCTGCCACCAAAGCCCCATAGTGTTGGCAGTTTCGCCCACTTCACCCACAGCCTCCTGCTGCAGCAGACCAGATTTTCCTCTGTGCTCTGTGTGCTGAGGTCCCTCTAGTCTCTACTACTGTGATCACAAACACTGAGCTCCACCTTGGGGACTTGTCTTTTGACTTATGTTAAAATCAAGTCTTTCCAACACGTGTGAACAAGGTAGGTTTTGTGGGCTTCTGGATAAGCAGTAAAGTTTCCTCCCATTTCTGGCTGCTGTAGCTTGTGGCTGTCATTAAAGGCATGGTGTAAGGTGTTGTTTAGGCTGTTCCTGTGCGTCGTCATCTCCCTAAGGCAAGTTCTCCTCCCTCCTCACCATTCGCTTCCAGCCCTGCCCTGAGAGATGCCAACCAAACAGAAGCCAGGTCCCTTTGGACACCTCATTATTTCGGTTTACCAATGGCTTTGCTTTTCCCTTGGCAATTTTGCCATAGGTGTTTGTGACATCTCATTTTCCATGCCCTTAACTCTCAGAGGCTGTTCTTTATCCTTGCATCCTTTTTTCTTTCAGAAAGGTTTGTTTTACAGCAAAAGTAGAAGTTACAGTCCTCTCCCCATGCCCAGAGATGTTTACTGGTGGCTCAATGGCCTTAAGGCATCTACACATGCAGGAGCCTGCAATGCAAATGTCTTCTCCTGACTCATTGATATGCCAATAAAGGCCACAGTTGATTGGACAGACAAAACAGATCTTAAACTGTCACTAGACACCAGAATTTCTCTGATTCAAAGTCTGGGAAGAGTTAAAAGATGCTGATGCAGGTGTTAATATTGCTGAAATATCAGCACAGGGATCGTGGCCCAGCTCTCCTGTTTCTCCTAGAAAAAGTAGTCACTGGGTAGGAACTGGAAGAGAATTTAGAGCAGTTTCCTAACTTCCTGAGCCTTAGCTGGCCTTATGTGGTTTTGCATTGGCTCTGTGGAATTCTTATTTGTGGCATGTCTGAGATGTCTAGATCTAATGAAAAGAAACAAAGTCCTTGAATTGTGGAGGGGGTTAAATCATTTCCAGTAGCACTTTGTCCTGAGGGTGGCCTGGATCTGTAACTAAGTCTCAAGAGTTACCTGAAGACATTTTTAACCTTAAAACCCAAGGGTTGATGTGACAGTGTTTGCTGAAGGTGTTTGAAAGCAGGCAAACAAGTGAGGCAAAAGCTCAGAGGACAAGAAGCGCTTGCTTAAATCTTGGATGTGCTCCTCCACCTGGCCCAAAGAGACATAAATTAAGGCCCAGACTGAGTTCACATCCCCATTTCCCAGAAACGCTGAGTAAAAGTGAAATCAGTGCGTGAGCACCTTCAATATTAATGCAGTCCATTCAAGGGCAGCACACGTGCTGAGCTGTTGGTGCTCACCAAGGCTTCCTGCCAGCAGTGCCACCCAGAAGCAGATATGGGGTCCTGACTATGGGTCAAACATGAACCCTTGTAGAGGTGAACAGTCACGCATGGTGCCAAATTGCTGTGAGCGCAGCCAGCAAGGCATGATAAATTATTCTTCCCCTCCAGCTGGCACTTGTGACTTCTCATCTGGGATTTGTCCAGTTTTGGGGTATACGGACACCAGAGAGATGGTTTTGTGTGGTTAGAAGACAAAGGAGAAGCTTTCTGCTGTTTGCAGCTACCAAACGGAGGGTACAGACAAAACAGAGCCAGATTTGAGCACAGTTGCAGAGCAAAATTCAATGGCACAACAGCAGCATGGGAAATAAGATAATTAAGGGGAAAAAAAAAGGAAATATCTTCAGCAGGAGCATGTTCTGATACTAGGGACCAGAGAGCCCAGGCACAGAGGTGCTCAGAGCTGGGATAGACAAACTCCAGGCAACCTGGTTTAATCATGAAGTCCCACTTTGAGCAGAGGGTTGGAGTAAACATCTCCAGAGGCTGCTTCCAATGTGAACGATCTAACAAACTGATATTCTGAGAATACATTGGCACCAACTCCTGCAGGATGGTTGCCCTGGCTGTGCACCTTCATTTAGGGATAACAAGCTGCACTTTGGCTTGCCGGAGTGGTTGTCAGGGAGGTTGCCAGGGAGGCTGACATCAGATATCCCTTCCCTATAGATTATCATGCACAGCAGCACCATCAGCTCCTCATCTGCAAACGAGATGGGAGGGCTCCCAGAGGAAGCCCTGGAGGGTGTTTTGCGTCACTGGCCTGGGTTGCCTAGCACCACTGGGACCGTGGAGAAGGGGCACCAGAATTTTTACCCCTGCGTGTCCTATCTGGGAGCCAAACACTGCTGAGGATATAAACAGAGGAGCAGTGGAGGAGATGGCAGCCGAGGCAGAGGAGCTCAAGCTGCCCTTTGTCCATGATGACCAGCTCACCCGGTGCATGCGCCTAAGAGCCCAGAGCCTGCAGCAGAAAAACGTGAGGCCTCAGGATGGTGAGAAGCTGCTGCATCCCAACGAGCACGTCTACAGGGTGGATTTCATCCAGCAGCACAACCTGCACTTCCTCCGCTGGGACATCCAGCTGGAGAGATCTGGGAAGGTGACGGTGACTGGCACCTCCCAGCATTGGACTCCTGACCTCACCCACCTGATGAACCGGCAGCTGCTGGAGCCAGTGGGCATCTTCTGGAAGAAAGCAGGGGCCAAAGAGGTGGAGTGCAATGAGGCAGATGCCCAGGAGTTTGGGGAGAGGCTCGTGGAGTTAGCCAAGATCCGCAAGGTGATGTATTTCCTCCTTGCTTTCACTGACGGCCTTGAACCTGCTCAGCTGAAGGGCTCCATTATTTTTAAAGCCTGATTCCCTCTAGCTTGGCTCTTCTTGTTCAGCTGTGCTTTGTCTTCATTTTTCTTTCTTTCGTTCAGTTCTTGGTTGTTTCTACCTGGTTCTTCATTTGAAGGATGGCTTAACAAAACAGTGGAGAACATCTTGGCACTTCTGAAGCTCCTCACCCCTGAGAAACATTCCTTAACATGCTTTCCTCTGAATGAATGGGAAGAGGGAGGACGAGCCATGGATGCTTGCTGCTTCATTTGTCTGGAGTATAATTCTGCATGCTTGTGAGTTCAGAGATTCACCCAGCCTGGCTGGTGAAGTCTTGCTGTCTTGGAAATATTTGTCTGCTCTTACCACTCCAATCATGGCACCTGGATGCAAAACACCTGATGGAAAAATAAATTGCCATGCTGCAAACTGGAGAGGCATCCTGGAGAGAGCACTGACTTCTGGTTTCCATCCCAGCCATCCAAAAGGAGAGGCTAGTTTGAGATGGACTCTTGCAAGGATGCTGAGTGCTTGCAACTTACATTGACTCCTGTGTGACTGACTACTCCATGTCTCTGAAGACCAGACCTATGGAAGCTCACCTTACCATGATGCTGAAGTACCTTCAGATATGTTGTATGCAGCAGATTGCTGTTTTGCAGACCCATTGGACAAAAAATAGGAGGGTGGACGTTCCTTTTCCTGACAGCTTTCACTGTTTAATACTGGAGGTCATTGTGGGGAGGTGTGCTCAAACATGTTGCCCACCTCTTGCTGCCTGTATTTTTGATACTGAGATGGGTGTTGGAGTAGGCATGCATGTGTGTGGAGGGCTAGCAGCTGAGAGCAGGCTGTAGATCTGAGCCAGCAGTTATTCCTCTGCAGCAAAACCAATTTGTGCATGATTGTGGCCTTAAAACACCCAGGAATATATTTATCCTCAAGCATCATGGCCAAGTTGGATGGGGCACTGAGTAACCTGGTCTAGTGGAAGGTGTCCCTTCCTGTGGCAGGGTGGTTGGAACTAGATAATCTCTAAAGCCCTTTCCAACCCAAACCATTTTTTGATTCTGTGATATATAGAGAGCACTTTGCGGGCCACATCTAGGATGTTTTGTTCCTGTCTTGTTCAATGACTGTGAATAAACTGCAAACTTTGGATATCCCCTTTTCCTCCACCAGAAGGCACTTTAGTGAAGTTTCTTGAGACTCACAGGTGGATATGTCCTTCAAAAAAGTAAAGTATTTTTATGATTGATTTGCACCGAAATAGAGGTGAGCTTTCCTTGAGGTATGGGATGAAGTTTTCCTGAGATGTGTAAGGAGAAGGCAGTGGTGGGAAAACCAGGATGAGATGGCATGGTACCCTGCTGATTGTGCAGATCAGCCCCAAAAGAATCCAGCCTCTTCTCCAGATCCCATGGAGATGCTGAGCTCCATGCCCTCTCTAGCCTGATGACAGTGTATAAAATGATATGCACAAGTTACATCAGTGAGAGAGAAAAAGTCAAACAGGAGATGGAGAGAAGGTGGGAGCTTTGAGTCTTGCCTGCAGCCAAAGTTCAGCAGCCACTGACTCATGTGGCCGTGTGATGGACACTGCTGGAGAAGCTGATGTCATTGCTTATATCCCAAGACATGCTGTATTCAATGAAGAGAAAGTAAAGGGGACCCATCCCTTCTTGGTTATAGCATGGACCCGTTGTGGATCAAACCCAGTTCTAGAGTCCCCAAACAGTCTCCTTTCCTTATAGGAGAACCCTCTTTATACGTCCCTGAACAGAGCCCCTAAGTGCAAATGAGACTAGACCCCGTAACAGGAGTTTCTGACAACTTCCAAAAGGGTTTTTGCATGCCAGGTCTCACAATATGTCGTAGCTACATTGCTGTTTAGAGTTTCTGCAGCAGGTACCTCGCTTGGTATTGATGTGCCACAGTAAATAAAAGCCTTATCAGCTGGTCTCCCCTTAAGGATCAAGGCTGAGTGTATTTTTCTTGATTCCCTATTTGGTAGCTGCCCCACTCCTGCATGCAATAAAGCAGAACCCACCAATTTTCAGGTCATTGCTGGTATTCTGATAACCTTTTCCTCTGTTAAAAAAAAAAAAAGTGAAATGAATATTTACTTTCTTCTTTCTCACAGTGAAAGGCTAAATGGAGCATTTAGTAGTTGCTCTGGTTTGTGGAGGGGTTTGAAACTAAGCAGAGGAGAAATTGATGGAGGCATTGAACCTCAGGTGGATCTCACCTTTTCATCAGAGCTGGGAGTGGGAGGTGAATAGGGCACTCTGATTCTTCTCTCCCACAGGGCAGATGATCCAATTTATGCCTGCTCCCTACAGATTTTCATGCTTTTAGATACACCACTCCATCCCATCTCTTGGGGAAATTCCATACCAGTTCATTCAGCAGATTGTCACAGCAGGTTCCCTTCCTCCCTGTCCTCAGTTCCCAGTAGAATGGCTCCTGCCTGGAGGAATCAGCACCTTTTCAAGTCAGGGATGTTTCTTTAGAGTTATAGGTGATTTTTTTTTTTAATTAGCCACTCCTGAGTAAGAAAAACTCTGCATCAGCTTAGGGAAATGTCATTTGCATTGTCTCAACGAAACCAAGCTGAGTCCAGGACTCAGCAGGATCCCAGGATGAGTGGTCAAGGACACACTCTCCAGTAACCACTGAGGAGAGGTGAGGTATCTGAGGAGGGCTCCTGGGGTTGGGTTGGAGCTGTGGATCTCATTTATGTGACTATCTCCTGCTTAATCCTTTAGGGAATATGCAGTGTGAGGCCACAGGCAGAGTTGTGCTGTGTGCCTTGAAGTGTGGCTGTCCTGAGGCCAGTGTCCCAATAGGCACCATGCCTGAAGCTGCCACCTCTCCCTTCTTGTGCCAGTGGCAGAAGGAGATGGCTGCTCTCTGGTCCAGGAACACCATTGTCCTTTTTATACACTTCTTATGCACACTGGGTCTAGGACTCCTCAGAAATTCACCATATTACAGAATCACTGAGGTTGGAAAAGACCTCTAAGGTCACCTAGTCCATCTATCCACTTACCACCAATATTACCATGTTCCTTAGTACCATATCTACACAGTTCTTGAACGCCTTCAGGAATGGGAACTCAACCACCTCCCTGGGCAGCCAACTCCAGTGCTTGGCCATGCATTTGGAGATGTTTTTCCAAACATCCAACCTGAATCTCCCTTGTGGCACAACTTGAGGCCATTACCTCTCGTCCTTTCACTGTTACTTGGGAGCAGAGGTTGAACCCCACCTCACCTCAATCTCTTTACAGGCAGTTGTAGAGGGCAGTGAGGTCTCCCTTCAGCCTCTTCTTCCCCAGACTGAACAATCCCAGCTCCCTCAGCCATTCCCCATAAGACCTGTGCTCCAGACCCCTCAAAGTTTAGTTGCCCTTCTCTGGGCACACTCTAGGGCCCAACAGGTTTTTCTTGTAGTGTGGAGCCCAACACCAAACACAGCACTTGAGGTGAAGCCACACCAGAACTGAGTACAGGGGGACAATCACCTCCTATTCCTGCAGGCTGCACTATGGCCATTGGCCTTCTTGGCCACATGGGCACTCTGCTGGCTCATCATCAGCCAAAAATGTTAAGTTCATGGAAAGTTCCTTAGGAAGAGGAGCCTCGTGCTTGAACTCACACCTCGCTGTTTGGTTGGTTGAGCAGAGACTGGGCTCTGGAGAAAATAGAATTATAGGAGATCCTGAGTAGGAAGGGGCCCACAGGGATCATAAGTCCAACTCCTGGCTCCACACAGCACCACCCAAAATCCAAACTCTGTGTGTGAGAGCAGTGTCCAAACTCTCCCTGAGCTCCAGCAGCTTGAGGGCTTACCAACTGCCCTGGGGAGCTTGTTCCGTGTCCTTCATCTGGGGCAGAACCTTTTCTGAGAAGAGTGCAGACTCCTTTCCCCTTGGTTTGCTGTTTGCTGTACTTAACCAGCCCCTGATCTGAAATTCTGCTCCATGTGTGAAGGCCAACCACAGCTTCTGCTGCTTTCAACAGCCGATAATTTCAGTGCCTTCCCCAAATGAAGGGACAGAGGAGGATGGTGGGGAACCAGTACCTTCTGCCACCATTGATGATATTGCTAGGTCTCAAACCCAGCCATCTGGAAGCTGAGTAGCTCTCTCGAATCAATACCTTAGTCATTTCTAAGCTCACATTAATAGTGAGTTGATTAGCACAATGGTCCTCTATGACAATTCATTAGCATGAGTGCCAGTCATGAGGGAATCGATGGGGACTGACAGTCTGACCTTCCCTGGCAGTGACCCAGAGGGAGTCTGGGACATCTTTTATTAGCAGTCCTGGAAAACACCAAACCCTCCCTAAGTGGCTCTTCTCATGGCTCTGTCTGCTCTCCTTCTATTGATCCAAACAACTCAAAGAGTGCCAGTGAGCTCACAGTGCTGATGGCATCATTAATATTTCAACTGTCTTTAATTTCAATGAACAATAAAAGCCCTGAGCTGGATTAGGGAAAGTGTTATAGCTTTGTGGTGGCAACCATAAGAAAGCACCAAGTTCCAGCAGCAGGATAAAGGCCAAGATCTCAATACAGGGGTCTCACCATGACCTGGGGCTTCCTGAAGAGCCCCTTTCCATCCAGTATGACCATATCTTGTCCTGTTCCATCCCAATGTTTACAGTTTGTCTCTGCAGGACAGGTAATGATTACTTAGGTAGAATCATTAAGTTTGGAAAAGACCTCTAAGATCACCAAGTCCAGCTGCAAACCACCCCCACCATGCCCACTTACCATGCCCCTCAGTGCCACATCCTCAAGGTTCTTGAACAACTTCAAGGATGGTGACTCCACCACCTCCCTGGGCAACCTGTGCCACTGCATTACCACGTTTTCAGAGAAGAAATTTCTCATAATATCTCATAATATAACCTGAACCTCCCTGGTACACCTTAAGCCATTACCTCTTGTCCTATCAGATGGACTGAAACGTGCTGTGATAATAATTTTCCCCATGGGCACACTGGAGCTTCTTCTCACTTAGGTCATGACACTTTGGAAGCATTTCTGGCCCAGCTGTTGGCTGGAATTTCTACCTGATGGTGCCCACAGGCATGAAGGATATTAACTGCATTTATTTACTGTTTTATTTACCCCTCCCTTTTTGCCTTGTCCTGCTGAGAATGCCAAGGACTGTGACTCCAAACCTGCACTCCCTTAGTCTCCTAACTTCTCTGAACTTTCTTTCCCTTCAGACTCTTTTTTCCTTCTTTCCCTCCTGTATTTGCTGGATGACTGTGGCAGGTGTTGACAGGGATGAATGGGGACTCTATGGAGATGGGAATCTCACTTTCTTCTTCTCTTTAGATGGTCAGATATACCCAGAGTGATGGTCCCTGTTTGTTACCACTCAGTAGACAAATACAACATTTGCTTTTAGACCAGTCCAATCACACAAGAACCGAACAAAAGGGAGAGTGTGCTTGTTGATATTAGAGAGGCATTTTGATAATGCCCTCAATAACATATATTAACTTTTCGATAACCCTGATGTGGTTGGATGAGATGAACTCTGTAGATCCCTTCTAAGTGATCAATTCAATTCCGTTCTAAAACTTTGATCCTAAGAACAGCCATCCCAGGTCAGATCAAGGACCGTTCTGTTCCAATAGCCTGTCTACAACAGTAGATGACAGCAGATTTCCTGAGTAGAATTATGAGAATGAGGTCAAGGAAGGCATAATAGAAGAAGAGCAGTGAGAGATCTTTAGAGAGATCCTCCAATGAAGGATGAAATCTGAGCTATTTCAGTGGATGCAAATCCAGACTACCTTGGAAGAGATAGGCCCAGAATATGTTCTGAATGGGTTATAATATCAAATTCACCTCCCTCAGGTTCTTTCTTGTCATTGATATTGTCTGCATTAGTCCCAGTGTAATAATTAACCCCACCAAAAAAGGGCATAACCTGAGTACATGTCTCCTTTCTGTTTCCTCCTGATGTCAGGTCATCCCGGACTGGAAGGAGCAGGAGTGGAATGCTGAGAAGCCTGAGAGCTATGCAGGGATCTTCCACTTCCAATTCTGGCGTTTTGGTCAGTGGCTGGATGTGGTAATAGATGACCGCCTGCCCACACTCCACAACCAGCTCATCTACTGCCACTCCAACTCCAAGAATGAGTTCTGGTGTGCCTTGGTGGAGAAAGCTTATGCCAAGTAGGTAGTTGGGCAGACGCAGAGCTAACTCGAACCTGCACAACCCAATTTTCATCTCTGTACATTCATCAGTTGGCTTATACCAGTGGAAAATATTTGTAGTAACAAAATGCTGCAGGGTCTGCAGGTGTCTGATGCCATGTAGGAACTGGGATAGTTATTTCTGAGTTTGGCTCATTAGAGGTAGCACTGTGGCAGGGATGCAGTATGAATCTTTCTGCTCCTATATGGGCTGAGGTCTTTTCTTATTGAGGATGCAACAGTTTTATAGGTCAGAAGCAGACCAAAGGTTATTGGGGTGTATTTGTGGTCAGGGTCTCCAACCCTGACACCAAACATCATCCTTTTTCTCTTCTGTGTATAAGGTCTAGGAGGTTGGTTAGCCTCAACTATCTTGTCAAAACAACAGCTTTCGTGGGGAGGAGTAAGTTTTATCTCAGGTACACAGAAATTAGAAGTAAATGCCTTCACTTGCCTCAATTTATCCTCAAAGTTACACATCTTCCAACTCCATTTTGATTTAAATAATACCTATCTCAGGGGTTACAAGAGCACTGCAAACAGCACAGATCCAGTTTTTTCACCTTCTTTTTGCTGTCCACACCCACTGAAATACTTCCTACAAATGTCTTTTCTCCATGCCATCTCAAGAAGTGCCTAAGAGCTCTTAAAATGTCAGTACTATAGTGCCATCCCTATCACCCTCTTTTAGGTTGTCAGGATGTTACGAGGCCCTGGATGGAGGCAACACAGCTGATGCTCTGGTAGACTTCACTGGTGGGATCTCTGAACCTATCGACCTGACCGAAGGAGACTACATCAATGATGAAGCCAAGCGAAACCTCCTTTTTGAGCGTGTGTTGAAGGTGCACAACCGTGGAGGCCTCATCAGCTGCTCCATCAAAGTAAGCAACGTTGCCTCCATGATCATGGTTTTTATGGGACTAAGCATTCAAGGATGTTGTTCATCCCAGCCTGCTGGAGGCATCTCAATTAGATCAAGTAAACTGTGGCCAAGGGTTCCTTCGTGTAGATGTCGAAGGAACTTAGGGACATAGTTTAGTGTGCATAATGGTAATGGATTAACAGTTCAACTGGATGATCTTAAAGGCCTTTTCCAACCTTAATGATTCTGTGATTCTATGAACTCAGGCCTGGATCCAACCCTCTTTATTACTCATTGCTGTGTCCAAGTGCCCAAATTCATCCCACTAACCTTTAAATACTATCAGAGCATTCACTTCCAGAAAAAAAAAAAAAGAAGAAAAAATTGTGTCTTATGTGAACATCTTCACAAACACTGGGTTCCAAATCTTCCACTATACCAATAGGATGAGCATGATTGCTTAAGGAAGATTATGGGACATAATGGGAGCACAGAGACCTCATGCAACTGGTGAAGACTAGAATGAATCTAATGCTTAATTCAGTGTTGGGTGCTCCTGCTGAGGCAACTGTCTTTGTCCCTGAGCACTGATGCTTTCCTCCTTGCGTCCTCCTGCCCAGGCTACATCAGCAGCTGACATGGAGGCCCGCCTGGCCTGTGGGCTGGTGAAGGGCCATGCGTACGCGGTGACAGATGTGCGGAAGGTCCGCCTGGGCCACGGCCTGCTGTCTTTCTTCAAGTCAGAGAAGCTGGACATGATCCGCATGCGCAACCCATGGGGTGAACGAGAGTGGAACGGCCCTTGGAGTGACACGTGAGTGGGATAAGCAGCAGTAGCACCTTTTTTTTATGGTGGAAAATGTGCTAGAGCGAGCTCTGAGGTTACATCTACCCCCATGTGATAACATATAAGCAGTTGTGGAATGTTGCTTCAGCCAGTGCCCTAAATCTACTGTTTTGTTTGACTAGATGTGTTTTTTAAACACCTACTCGGTGTTGCATTTCATTGAATAGATGTATAGGATGATGTCTGAGCTTGCAGACCTCACTGAAGCTCTGGTGGATGTTGTGGTAAATTCATCAGCATTTTCATTCTTGTGAAGGATGGTTGTAGCTCACCTTTCTACTCCCAGTCTTGTTTCAGCCAAAATAGCACACAGAAGAGTCAGCCTCTACCACTGCTGACTGCCATGATGTCTGGGGATGGGATGAGACGAGATGAGAAGGAATGAGATGGAAAGGAAAACCAAGGGGTGATGTCCTCTTGCCCTCACAAAAATGATTTTGCATTCTTCCCACAGCTCTGAAGAGTGGCAGAAAGTGAGCAAAAGTGAAAGAGAGAAGATGGGGATGACAGTAGAAGATGATGGAGAATTCTGGTGAGTCCCTCCTGAGGTTGCTGCCACGGGCAGTGTCCACAGTCCTCCCTTTCCTTGAAGCATATCAGTCATTATCAGTTATTACCATTCAACTGGCTAACCAGAGCAAATGGCCTTCCAAGCTATGGGATTTTTAGTGGAACCTCCTTCTTGGGCCCATGGGTTTTAGCTTTGACTGGTCCTGACCCTAGGATTGCAAGCTGCTCAGTATCACTCTGATTCCAAACCATTTCACTAGGGCACTAGAAGCCTCTTAGGAGTGTGCTGAGCATAACCAATTCACCAGGTACACTTATCAATACCAACATACCCATACATGCAGGATGAGCAATTTATTTGCTTCTGTTTCTCCAGTACATACAACTCTGTTGTTTGACCAAAGAAACTATTCACTGTGTGCATGGAGAAAGGTATCTCCATCTTGTTTGCTAGTATCAGATTGTTGCGGTGACCCCAGGAGGATGACCCACGGCCGCGCCGGAACGATCTTCTTAAGATGCCGATGCAAGGACTCAGAGAGACATCAATATGATTATGCAGCTGAGCCCACTTTATTGCGCAGGTTACATACTTTTATACCCCTTGAACATATGCTATTTTTAGAATAATTGTTAAGCAGTGGTTCTTGCTCTGTCCTTGCAAGATAAGTAGTGTCCAATTAGTTCTTCTTTTCCCACACATACCAGGGCCATTTGATTCCACCGCAAACTTACTCCCTCATCGTTGCCCGGTCAACGGTGCACTACTTCTCAAAATTCAGTGATCTGAACATGCTGTTTTGTTCGCACTGCTACAAGGATAAGCACACACAACCTCCTTTCCCAAGCCAGTTCTCCACATCAGATGCTACCCACAGTCTCTAACAGGTGATGGAGTATCTCCTTGCATCATGCTGCTCAGGGAAACAAAGCAGCATAACCCAATTCTGTCCGTTCTGACTTAGGATGACCTTTGAAGACTTCTGCAGATACTTCACAGACATCATCAAGTGCCGACTCATCAACACGTCCTACCTCAGCATCCATAAGACCTGGGAGGAGGCAGTGCTACACGGGGCATGGACCAGAAGTGATGATCCCTTGAAGAACCGCAGCGGAGGCTGTATCAACCACAAGGACACCTTTTTGCAGAATCCTCAGGTGAGTTATGTAGCAGGGGACATTCAGGAGCCTTCACACTTGTTTCCAAGGATTCAAAGGTCCTACAGGGACTTAGAAGGGCAAAACAGAGCTCTGTGCTCATATATTTAATGTGCTCGTGACCTTTATGGGGCTGAGACTCCTGGGCAGAGGATGACCAGCATCCAGACCAACTCAACCTTACCCTTTTTAGTCAGGAAACTGCATCCAAGTGTCTGGTGTGGAGCACCTTGGCACAAGCAGACAGTTATTAGCTGGTGCCATTCAAGGGAACAAAAGATTTCCAACTATTTGGATGCCTTAGTGATCAAATTCTACTTTGTTTCCTCAAATCTTGGCGCTGTTAAATGTACTAGGACAGATGTAGTCTATAGGGTCATTTTCTTCTAACCTTTCTGGGCTTTCAGAAAAGACCTGGCTGTATGGTTTTTCTCTTGAAACAAGCTCTTCTGCCTTATTCTGAACTAGGGTTCTCAGTAACATAGGACAAGTTCTTTTAAGTCCTCCATGTAATTAACATATAAAATATGGTTTCATTTTAGGAGCTTCCATCAAGGATGTGGGAGGGTTATTTTGTGCTCCCTGCTCTGTATTAGCCTCACGGTTAGGTCTTTGTGAATAAGTCCTTTATAAGAGGACTTGTGGCAGACTGCAAGGGGAGAAATGCTCTGGTACAAGCATCTAGACTCTTTGGATTCTGCAGAACAGTTCAAAGATGGGTTTACTCCTGTTCGTGTGCAGTGCTTCTATCTTCCTCACCTCCCTGTATTTGCTTCCAGTATGTATTTGATGTGAAGAAGGCAGAAGATGAAGTGCTGATCTCCATCCAGCAGAAGCCAAAAAGGACCAGTCGCAAAGAGGGCAAAGGAGAGAACTTAGCCATAGGCTTTGATATCCATAAGGTAAACTGTGGGTCCTGCATGCTTGCCTGCATCCCCTCAGTAAATTCCTCAGTGGTGGAGCAGTACCCTAGTGTTGCATCACCATTGGCATGATGTGTTTAGTCATTACTCTCTGTGCCCCATAGGTGCCTTCAACGCATCCTATAGCGATGGTGAGAGAAATGAATAGGGTCAGCACAGACAAGCTTTCCTTGCTGAAAGCAGTGGTTTGTCTGTCACCTCTGAATGCTGAAATTTGCTAGATCGATGAGGTGTTTCTTGACGGACACCCAGTGTCAAGCTGGAATGTAACAGAGAATGAGTTTATGAGCCAAGGGAGTTTTGAGAAGCACCTCAAAGTTAATTTGGGACCACTTTGCTGGTTCTTTTAATTCCAGCTATCCCAGCACTGTGGAATCAATTCTTGCTGGCTGTCCCCTGATCTGGTTGCTGATACATTTCCTCAGTGCTATCCAGCTGACTGTCCCTCTGTGCTCTCTCCCCAGGTGGAGCTGAACAGGAACTACCGGATGCACACCCTGCAGCAGAAGGTGGCCAGCTCCATTTACATCAACTCCCGCAGTGTCTTCCTGAGGACGGACCTGAAGGAAGGCCGCTATGTCATCATCCCCACCACTTTTGATCCTGGTCATGTAGGCGAATTTCTTCTCAGGATATTCACAGATGTGCCTTCGGATTGCCGGTAAGGAGCAAGAGCAGTTGTGGAAAAAATTGCCTTCTTAGTGAGTGCTTTCTGGTTTTTTATGTGGTAGCATGGACTAGAATTGGCTGTTGCCTTGTCCAGAGCTGAAGTTTGGCTTCCTTCAAGGGTGGCCAAGAGACTAAGCATCTCTATAGCCCTCACTAGACATGTGGAGAAGTTCCCACTCTGCTTCTGAGCATGATGTGGAAGAGCATCTCAACCCTGGGGTGAGAGGGAAATCAGAGTGAGGAGCGGAGTCTATCAGTGGTTAGTACATAAGCCTTCCATCCTGTTAGAGGAAACTCTTTGGCCTGCCCATCAGGTAAGGCTGGGCACATCACAAATATTGCACATTTCTCCCCAATAGAGAGTTAACGCTGGATGAGCCGCCACACACCTGCTGGAGTGGGATGTGTGGGTACCCCCAAGTGGTGTCCCAGATCCACGTCCTTGCTGCAGCTGGCCTCAAGAATCAGGACTCCCAAGGAGGTAATGGCCTTTCTCTGCCCGTTGTGTAGTCCCAGAGGGACTGGGAGTTGATTATTTCAGGGGGAGAAGTGAGAGGTGGTTTAACAGAGTGGGAGCTTGCTGGGAGTTCTTATGTCCTCGGATAATTTTTCAGTGGAAGCATCTGGTTCAAGCACCAGAGAAAGCCCATGGAAAATTCAACTTCACTGTTATATTTAAGCTATTGGCAAGGATTCTTGGGAGATCCTCCCAAAACTTCCCCAGAGCAGTCCTGTACTCTTCCAGGTTTTCCTCCTAAGTATGAGCAGCTGTAAAATTTAGGAATCTTATTCGAAGGCCTTTAGTAGGGAGGACAAATAAGCAATATTAAAGGTCGATGTTTTGGGGTTTTCTTCATGTTATTTATTACCTACCACAAAGGGAGTATTCCTACTATGTCTGGTGCTCAGGGAGAGTTGTTTTTTCTTTTTATCCTGAGTAGGCTGTCTCTTTCCTCATGTTACTCACAATACTCAACATGCCTGTAGCAATGCAGCAGTGTAGCCAAAAGTTTTTAAACTGTCCACAAGAACAAGACTGACCTTTTCTTCAATGGGTGTATGTGGATTCTGGAGCCATAAAATATTTTTTTCAGCAAGATCTCCCTGGGAATGGCTTTTCCCAGCTGTGTTGCAGCTGTTCAGCTCACACCACCAACAGCCAGCTTATTCAGTGTTTTCCAGTGGAATGGTATCTCTCCCATCTCCCATCCTAGTTCTTCCACACCACTTCAGAAACAGTGATTTACAAACTGGAATTTGGCTCCTGCTATGGAATATGAGGATTTTGTCCCAAAAGAATAAAATGGTTTGGAAAAACAGCTGTGAAATCAAGCAGCTGTGTTTTGCTGGGGGAAGCGGGGTCCTTGCACACAACAAGCTAGTGAGAAGGTGGTCTGGCAAACAAAAAGGTGGTCTTAAATCCCTGGCCCTCAGGAGGGGGTGGTTCATTTTTCCCCATTCCCATGTTCTTCTTGGACAAGAAAACACACTTGGTTTGTGTTTCCACCACGGCCACTAAAATCCATTACTTTTCCAAAGCAGTATCTCATCCTCTACTGAAATTTGCAGAGCTTGCACTTGTTTCATAAGGGAAAAGTGATATCTAATGAGGGACTCCTTCTTTCTCCTAGAAGCTCAGGTACCATCCAGCTGTTAGTCTTTGGGTTTGGTAATTTCCCCCTCCATGTTTTTGGCCAGTTTGTTCCCATGATTATATTGTTCTAGCTGGGATATTGCTATAACCTTCCTTTCCTACTGACCTTCTGGCTTCCCACTCACCAGCTTTATCTGCTTCAGTTTCCTCTGGATCCCATTCACTTCACCTCTTTGCCCCTCAGTGACCCATCTTTCTCTTTTCTGTCTTTCTCTTTGTGTTGCCTCTCATCACCTTGATGACCCAGCATCTTTCTTAACCCAGCATTAGCCCTTATACTGAAAATCTCTGCAGCATTTGAGTCTCATTCAGTCTAGGAGAAATATAAGATGGGACAAGGATTTGTGAATAGAGGTGAAAAGTGTACTACCATGCTGAGCTAGTTGGTTCTGACCTAAAAGAAAAACCAAGCCTAGTTCGAGAGTGTGTGAGTGCAGTGGGACCAAGTGCATTTCTGCAGGCTCTTTCTATTCTTCTTGATGTTTCCTTCCAAGAAACAAGCTCTGTGAGCCCATCTTTCTTCTCCTTGGCTTTATTTTCACCCACTTTCACTAAATCTTGTAAGGGAGAGTTGAGCACATCAGTGCCTTCCACGCCCAAAAGCAAAAAAGAATTTAGAGTGATGAAGGAGGGCTTAAACAGAATAAGAGGTCAAGGAAGAGGTGGCTGCCTCATAGCAGTCCATCACCACCTCCCTTCTGGCTACCATGTCACTTGACAGGGTGAGTCCCGGCCTATCAGCAGAGCTTTGTGGACAGCACTGGGGGTGTGATGCAGTTGTGGGCAGATACCCATCTCCTTTGAGGAGCTACCAAGGAAAATTGCTGCAGGCAGCCCCTGGAAGAGGGCTCTGAGAATTGACAGGAGATAGAAAGTAAGGATAATTTACTTTTTCTCTCACCAGGAGCTGATCCATATGTAATAATAAAGTGTGAAGGGCAAAAGGTTCGTTCTGCGGTGAAGAAAGACACGGTGTCACCAGAGTTTGATGTGAAAGGCCTCTTCTACCGCAAGAAACCAGGACAACCCATCATTGTGCAGGTATCAGTGATCTGGGGGCTCGAGGTGAGGCTGCACCAGGCAGAGCAGAGTGGGAGAGATTTGTTGGGCCCCTTAAAGATCTCTCCTTGTCTGTTTTGTTTCTTCAGATCTGGAACCATAACTTGATTAGCGACGAGTTCTTGGGTCAAGTGATACTCAAGGGAGATCCCAACGACCCGCAGTCTGTGCACACACTGCACCTCCAGGACAGAGGGAACAGAAGATCAAATGATCTGCCTGGAACCATTGCTGTGAGGATGCTCAGCAGTAACATCCTCACCAATGTCTGAGGACTCAAGGACTCTCCTCTAGTGCCACATGTGTATATATATGCATATATACATACACACACACACATATATATATACACACAGCCTATCTACCACCTGCAAGTGTAGGAGATCTATGCATGCATTCCACTCAAAGGAGCCAATCTTGTGTTTTCCACGTTAAAAAATGGTGCCTTGTTGGGGAACCGCAATGATCCTTCTACTGGCATCCTCTGCAGCCCCATCACTGCTGTGCACCCCGTGGGATTGCTCCTGGCACACTGTGTGTCCTGACAGCCAAAGCACGGTGCCCAGGTGCTGTTTGTTTACACAGGGCTGGCCCACACGTGCCACCACGCACACGTGTGGCCACCATGGTCCCACCAGCTGCTTCAGTGCGTCTTCGGTGTGTCTGCTTGGTTTTAGAGTAGTGCACGAGGAGTCTTCTGCCCATCAGCTGCCTAATTTAATCTTTTATCCAAGGAGGCACATCAGCAAAACAGAAGCAGAAAAAGAAATAGGGGCTCTTGGGATGTTTTATTGATGTGCACACAGTGACTGGATGTGAAATGTACTAGGGCGGTCACACAGTCTCAAATCCCAAATCCACAGGGTCAGCAAAACTAGTGGCTCCATCACTGCAGGGACCAGCTATCTCATCCCAAGTTCTGTTCAGCCCCTGTCCTGAATTACAGAATCACAGAATAGCTGAGGTTGGGAGGGATCTCTGGGTCCATCTGGTCTGACCCTGCCCTAGCAGGGACAACCAGAGCCGGGTGCCAACCAACCTCATCTCCTCCTTTTAAAGGTCTCCAAGGAGGAGACCTCACAACCTCTTCAAGCAACTTGTATGAAGGCTCCATCCCCCATGTGTCACAGAAGTGCTTCCTGGTGTTCAGCTGCATATTCTGAAGGATGTAAAGATGCCAACAACCGTGGTTGGACAACTGTTCTGCAGGACCAAGCTTTTGAGTTGGTCTGGTCTCAATTCCTGCATGTGCCTCTCAAACTGCCATCGTGCCTGCTGTCTCCATTGCTTTTTTAAAGTCCCTGTCCCCAGAGCCTGAATTTTACTTTTTTTGCTGAGTTATAACCCCATACCTGAGTTGTCTGCTGGGTATATTCATTACTGGGATAAGAGAAGAACAGTCCTCTGAAGTCCAGAGCATCTGATCTCATGGGTGAGGAGCATCAGCTCCCATAGATGAAGAGCTTTGCTCAATGGGCATCACCTTTACTGCTGCATACACATTTCTAATGCATCATTTTCAGTACCTCACTTTTCCAAATCATTTTTAAAAGCTGTGGGATTTTAGCTTATGTTAAAGGAGAGGAGCACTGCTCCTAGTGCAACTTGAAAATGCTGGAAATACTTAATTCATTCTAACGTTCATCTGCCACCTTCAATTTCCAGTTTACTGATGAGTTGCACATGGATAAAGCTAGTCCCACAAGCACAACCTAACACATCCTAGTACAGAGGTACGAAGCACAGTCCTGCACTATGCAAGACCATGCTCCCGTTTGCTGCAATCCTGAGTTTCTCTTCCTTATTCCACTGGGTGGCAGAGTCTGGCTTCATATAAGCCATATGAGCTGTGGTTTTCTAACGAGCAGATCCTTTGCAGTCACCTCCTTGCAAGGGGAATGGAGCACACATGATGCAATACTTCCTGTAATTTATTTATTTTTTATTGAAATGAGGCAATCTTGATAAATTCAGACCTGAGCAGAGTCCTGTCTGCAAAGACAAGTGAACATACAACCCTTCTTTGGCTATAGTATGATTTCAGTCTGTCCTGCTAACTGGCCATATCTGTGCTGTAAAGCTGCGGGTTGGTTTTGTGGGCGTTATTTAGGTCCCTAAATATTTGCAAAGTCTGTAATTTGGTGTGGTATTTTGTTTCTCAGTGTCAAGTCAGCTGCTAGCTCAAATCCTGGTGCATCCAGAAGCATATGAATCACATATTCACGTAATCACCAAGGTTCAAGACCTCCAAGATCACCCAGACCAACCGTCCACCCACCACCAATATTCCCCCACTAAACCAAGGACAACTTTACCCATTTTGCAGGCTGTTCTTCCTCATCTTCAGAGTTTAGTTGTTAAGCGTTGGTCAGAATTGGACTTGTGACCAAATTGCTCGTTTTTTTAGGTCTTGTTTTCCAGGGCTTAGCAGCAGGCCCACAATATGCTCTTTCTGGGTCCCACTTGTTCCTGTTGTGCAGAGCACCTTCCAAATCCTGTTGCCATCACTGGGACCCAAATTAGAGTGGCCCTTTGCAGAATGAACTCAGATGCTCCTAGTTTGATAAAGGGATGGTTTGAACCCAAAGTTGAAGCTTTGCTTGGCACAGTTCAGGGTTACTTTGGTTTTGGGCGTAGGACTTGTCAATGACAAGTGGAAGAAAGGTTGTGGGGCCAAAAGTTGTGATTTAGGTCTTAGGAGTGATAGGAGAAAGGGAAGCCTAGAAATGCCTGGGAGGGAGCAGAGCCATTCATCTGAAGGAGAGCATCACAGGAACACCACGGGCATTTTGCACCATCATCAGCAGATGGAGGTAGCTGGTGTGCCTGCATGAGCTGTGCTTTCTCAGGAAATCAGGCTGCCCATAGCTTCAATAGACCACAGCCATTTGGCCCAGGTGTCCTGACCCATGCCAAACTACGCCATGATCCCCAAGGAATGGCACTGAAGCTTGCTGGGAAGCAGCAATGCCCTGATACCTGTGGCCAGCCTCCCTCCTTCCTACAGAGAATCAAGCCATAATGAAAGGCAGCTTTTAATACCTTCTTTAAAATAACAATCATCGTACCATATCAGGACCAAAATGTCTTAATATTAATTCTGTTCTTTTTATTTCTTTTTCTTGCTGAAAACAGAGCAGAAGCTTTCTTTCCCCCTTCATTTCCTGGGGATGAATAAAAAATACCTTTTTTTACTCTCTTTTATTATTTTTTTTTTTGTCTTGTTTGCAGAGTGGGTTGAAGAGGGCAGTTATTGAAATGCTGCTGTTCGTGTCAATGATTTTTTTCTTTGAATGAAGTAAGTGGATGTATTCCAGTTTTTTGTTTTGTTTTGTTTTTTTACCTGAGGGGAGGGCAAACCCAATGAGCACTTTCCATTCCCCACACCCTAGATCAACGTGGAATAGTTGAGGTTGGAAAAGACCTTTAAGATCATCGAGTCCAACCGTCAACCCATCCCCACCATGCCCTCTATACTAAATGCTGTAGGATGTCTCTGATTTGTTTTCCGTTCCTTTTATTAATCATTGCATCGGTTGCAAGTAGCCTGTCACTACACTCCATGAAATCCCCTTTTTTAAATGTGATTGTGTTAAACCAGGCTATGAGTTGTCTTCATCTCTGAAGGCACCGATGTGTCACGCTGCACAAGATCGGCGAGCGGTCCGAACTGAAAGCGAATGCTGTACAGCTGTAAACCTCCTATAAATAAATTGTGTCTATTTTATTCAGACTCCCTGCCTCCAAACTGCTGTGTTCTTCCAGAAAGCTTTTGATGGACACCAGGTGGCTCTACAGAACTTTATTCATTGGTTTGGTTCACTGAATTCCATTCAAATTATTTTCTCTGTGTACTTTGAGACAGAGGCAGAAGCAAAATGCTCGAAGGTTTCATGCAAGGTTACACTTGGCAAAGTCATGGAGGAGAGTAACTGCCTCCAACTGTGAACCCTTTACATCCTATGTCTCAAAGTGATGACATGTTAGGGTTGGTTTCTTATTTCTTTTTGAGTGTCTCTCTTGAAAAAAGCTCTGCAGTCTGGGAAAAATAAAAATAATGACAAGAAGAATAATAAAAATGGCAAGATTATGGGCAAAGCAGCAGGAGGATATGGTTTTTGGGTGGCTTTCTCTCAAAAAACAGCCCTGCAGATTTCACATTGTAGAATCATAAAACCATTTGAGCTGGAAGAGACTTTTAAAAGCCATCTGATCCAACTCTCCTGCAATGAACAGGGACACCTACAGCTGCATCAGGTGCTCAGAGCCCCATCCAACCTGACCTTGGATGTCTCCAGGGATGGGGCATGTTTCTTATAGCTTCTTTGGATAAACTTTGGGCAACTTCTCTTTTTTCCCTGACACATGTTAGGTGCAAAATAAAAGTTTATGCAAGGGTGGGTGAGCCAAAAATCATCCTGCATGCTTCCACACCAACACTGGCATTGAGGTCTTGCTGACACTGTAAGACTTTTCAGCCAAGATTGCTTTGCAGCTCTCCTTGTGCCGATGACACTTCAGTGGTGTACACCATCACATGTTGGCAACATGGGCAGGGATGCTGCAAGTGGTGCAAGGCCAAGAGCAAATCAGGATGAGGACTCCCCAATGGTCCTGCAGCATCTCCTCTTCCATCCAGCACTGTCACCTCCTTGGGCTTTCTGCTCACTGATGTTAAACTAATGAAAATGACACTTTGGGGCCTCCTTTTGACCTGCAGGGGCATATTTGGGGTGGAACAGACCACCATAGACACAAGATGGGGCTGGAATGCCAATTCTACTTGGATTTGGGTCTGCTGTAGCTTGCAACTTACCATTCCAACACTCATGTAGATTCCCTCCAGCATGGATCTGAACTTCCTGCCACTCAAAATGGCCGGAGATTACCAGTGAGAAAAGCTGCAGAGGTAACAAGGCTCTCAGCAAGGGGTTCATTGGCTGTCCCTCAGAGCTGCTGAGGTGGTGCCATGTCCTTGGCCAATGTCTTCAATGTTAAATACACAAGGATTAGCTGGTGACCCACGGCAGTGATATTCAAGAAGACTTTCTAAGGGCTTAGAAAGGGTCATGGTGGCCACAACATAACTTCTCCCATGTTTTGAACAGAATTCCTGGTGCATCTTAGGAGGACCAAGGGTTTCTTGTAGCACTCTCTTTCCATGTCATCACCAAAAATTCAGCCATTCCCCGGAGAACCCCACCTCACATGTTTTTGGGCATACTTCTATGGAAGGAAGATGCTCCCAAAGGGCATCGCTACCATTTGCAAGTTTGTAGAGCCCTTCTTGTGCTGAAGGACACACAAATCACTGATGGAAATTGCAGCCAAAAATGTGCTCCACGTCTGATCAGTGTTTCTCTGCAGAGGGAAGCTTAGAAACACTTTGTATGCTAACACTGCAAAACCAAGGTGTGGTTTGCAACAATTATGAGATAAAGCACTGCGCTTCGTACTCAGTGAGAAGCTCTGGGGATGTTTCACAGCACAATTAAAAGCAGGAAGGAGAAAAGACATCAGCCTTGATTTGGGCAGAGAGTCAGCAGGTCAGAGTTAAGCTCCTAGGTACAAGCTCAGCTCTGAGTTTCCTGGTCTTTAAGCATTTCTCTCTGCTGACTTCCCCTTTTTCCACATTTGCTAGCTCCGTTTCATGCACTCAAACACAACAACTTTCAGCTTCCAAAGGGGAGTTGTAGAAATAAGAGGACAGACTCTTCAGCAGGATCTGTTGTGAGAGGACAAGGGGAGATGGTTTTAAACTCAAAGAGGAGAGATTTAGACTGGATATAATGAAGAAGGGTTTTTTTGTTTGTTTGTTTGTTTGTTTGTTTTTTATGATAAAGGTGAAGCATTACAACGGGTTGTCCAGAGAGATGGTGGTGCCCCATCCCCGGAGACACTCAAGGTCAGTCTGGAAGGGGCTCTGAGCACCTGATGGAGCTGTAGGTGTCCCTGTTTCACTGCAGGGGAGTTGGATTAGATGGCCTTTAATGGTCCCTTCCTACTCAAACAATTCTGTGATACTATGGTTCTATTCATCCCAGGGGATCTGAATGCGGTCCCCTCGTTTTGCTCAACCCAGTGCCCTCAGCATGCTGCTGAGAGGTGTTCCCGGACACTCCCTTTGCCCTAGAAGCCGTCAGGACTCTGAACAACGAGGACTTCGCTATTGCAGAGCTCGTAGCTCCATGGGTTTCACCATTCGGGGCAGACCCGGGGACGTAAGAGGTTCGCATCTGGGGCGCGGGGATGCTCGGGATCGCGATGCTCGCCGTGTCCCCGGGTTGGAGGTATCTCGTACACGCACAGACACACACACCCACGTACACACACACCAGGGGCTGGCTGTAACCCGGCTCCTCCCCCACTAAGAGGCTCAGCAGCGGGCAGGGCAGCCGCTGCCCTCTCTCCGTACCGGAGGCAGCGCGGATCCGCTCTGGCACAGAGCCCCTTTCCCGGCCCCAATCCTACCTCCGGATCCCGACCATGCCCCATTAAGGTAAGGAGAAAGGGAGCGACAGGTTTGCAACCAGCAGAAAGCCGGCTGGAAGCTGGGGATGCTCGGGGTGGGGTTGCAGTGGGGTGGGAATGGAGAGGGGTCCAGCGACCCCGCCCCAAAGCCCGGATCAAACCTGAGTAAAGGGTGGGTGGGTGGGTTTCCCCACCTGCCGGGTACAGCTCGGCTCCTGCAGCACGGATTAGTGCCACGCTCATTTCTTGGCGCTGATTAATTTAGCTTGGGTCACCCAGCGCTGAGCTGGGTGAGGTGGTGGCTGTTCTCCTCCCGTGCTGGGGTCTGAAGGATTCCTCCTTCCCCTCCCTTCCTCCTTCCTTCCATATCCCCTTCATATTCTGGGATGCGTTTCGGTGTGCTTAGAGATGGGGAGTGGTCGCAGGGGGTGTGGTGCTGCTGTACTGTCGGTGGGACAAAGATCTCAGGTATCCCCCAACCCCACCGGTCCTGGGGACACCTCACCCTCTCTTTGCTCTGCTCCAGCTCCAAAGCTTTGTATTTTGCTGACCGGTTTGGGAATGGGATGTTACACGTAGGGGCTGTGCTGCACCAGCTGGGTTTAGTACCTAAGTGCAACCCCTAAGCTCTCCTAGGTGCAGCCATAATATCCTAAAAGGTGCAACGAGCATCTCTAGGAAAACTGGGGTGTGTGGTGGATGTATCCTGCAGGCAACATGGAGGGGGAGTTTAAAAGGCAACAGACCTGTGGATCTAAGATTTCTTGGCTGTCCTTGGCACACATATTGCTGCACAGGGCCTGGGGTGGTCTCACAGCCCTAGGTCATTGTGTTGCTGGGAGTGTGCTTATCTCCATAGACCAGAAAAAAAAATGAAGTCCAAGGACCACCCCCATGGGGTTAATCTGTGCCTTGCTTTGAGATCTTGAGGAAGTAGCTCTTCCCTCCTTCTTTACTGTGGAATGTTTCAGCTCTTATCTCTGTACCCATGAGAGGGTGGATCCCAGCGTACCAGTTGCGGCAATGTGAATGTATGGGAAGAAGTTTTGCCAAAGCTTCATCGAAAAATTGTCTTTGTGTGAGATTCCCCACTATCCTGTGTCTTCAAGGGACAGCAAAATAGGGACAAACAGAGCAAAAAAAGTCCAGCTCTTCCCTCCCATGGACTGATTCTCAAGTTGTTGTCACCTGTTGATCTGCAATCCTTGAACTTACAGATTTCTAAACACAGTTGCTTAAATAATGCTTAGCATCGAAGCTGTGGTCATAGAACTCTTTCCTTCCCACTCGACTTCTTTTGTTGAGAGCTTTGTGCTTCTCTAAATCCAGCATGCAGGGCTAGAGTCTGTTCTTGAGCTTTTGAGGGCACAGCTGTAGTAACTTCACAGATTTCCAACATCATCTCACTGACCCAACATTAACAAGATCTGAATCAGAACAAGGGACGAGCCCCTCCCTATGGCAGTGTTATTTCTAACCCATTTTCCCCTTTCAAACAGCTGATCCATCTTGCCCTCTATTAAGTTTGAACAGACCAGGGGCTGCTGCACAGTGTTTCCCTCTTAACGCTTGCTAACTTGTGACTTCGCAATCCTTTGGGTTGCCATGGAAAGGATTATGCTGTGATTAATGAAGGTATTGTCAGCCCATAGGGTTTGTTTTGTTGTTGTTTTTTTTTTTCAAAGCCTTTCCTGGAACAGCAGAAAGGGGCAGAGAAAGGGGAGAGGTGGGTTGAGGCACTGTCAGTCCCAGGCAGGATTTTGTATTTTTTCTACCAAAATCCTGCTGTCAGGTAGCAGCTGCTGCCTCTTCTCCCTGCCAGGTCACCTCTGTAGTTTTCTTTTGAGGGTGAAAGGAGAAATGTTGACTTTCATAGTTTGCCTGGAGCGGAGCCAGATGTTTCTTGTTCCCAAAGAGCAATGGGATGAGTGTCACTGTACCAAGGGGCTGGCAGATGTGCAGCCTTCAGCTGGGATGCACTCTGCTAGCAATGTGTGGGGAGAACCTGGTATGTGATGAGCTGTGCTTTGAGGATCCTGGATCCCCAAGGCAGAAAGCTTCTCCTTCCCAGCAGTGCCTGTGCTTGCAGTGCCAGCCATCCCCAGGGAGCAACAACCTTACTGCACCAAACACATGTGAGCCTCTGCTCTGCAAAGCACTGGAAACCACGATGCCAGGAGAGAACTGAATGCAGTTTGTTCCTCTTTTGCAGAGCAGCAATGAGCAGAAATCCCATGAAAAACTGGTGTTGAATGGACAGAGTGACAAATACATAGGCAAAAATCACAAGCCATAAGTCTCCAGGGACAGCCCCACTTCTCAAGCACTGCTGGATGAATTTTGTACATCCCGAAGAGGTTGTCTTAGGTTATAAGGGACGTTAAAGCCCACCCCGTTACAACCCCTGACATGGGCTGGCTTCCACCAACAGCTCAGGCTGCCCAGGGCCCCGTCCAACCTGGCCTTGGGCACCTGCAGGGATGAGGCACCTACAGCTCTCTGGGCAGCTGTGCCAGGGCCTCTGAGTGAAGAATTTCTTAACATCTAACCTAAACTTCCCCTCATTTAGTTTAAACCATTCCCCCTTGTCCTATCGCTATCAGATCCTCTAAAATGTTGGTCCCCTCCATTCAAGTACTAGAAGATCACAATGAGGTCTCCCAGAGAACTTCTCCAGGCTAAACAAGCTTGAAGAGAGTTGAATCTTGTGCTTTAGGTTGAATATAGACTTTATGACAAGATATAGCAGTACTCTTCACTGCGAAACGGATGGGCATAAGGTGAGGATTGGCAGGGGGTAATTATCAGAAAGAGAAGGTATCTACAGTGCTTGGATTGAGGGAACTGTCAATGATATGCTGTAAAT
The DNA here is from genome assembly GCF_038088225.1 of Cyrtonyx montezumae. Classification (NCBI taxonomy): domain Eukaryota; kingdom Metazoa; phylum Chordata; class Aves; order Galliformes; family Odontophoridae; genus Cyrtonyx; species Cyrtonyx montezumae. Next base: position 958,352 of record NW_027071848.1, read on the forward strand.
GATTTCTAGAAAAATTATGCTTTTATCTCATGGGGTTTGCAATTTGCAGCTATTAAACACCTTACCCTTCAGAGGACATTGAAAATGCTGAGGTACAGGGAAAATATTGGAAATTAGGAAAAATAGCTTCTCAGAAAGAGTGATCAATCATTGAAGAGGGCCGCCCAGGGAGGCGATGGAGTCTCCATACCTGCAGGTGTTCAAAAAATGTGGGCATGGTCGGGGTGGGTTGGACTTGGACTTGGTGATCTTGAAGGTCTTTTCCAACCTGTATGATTCTTATGAAGGCTGCTCCGAGCCCTCCTCAGACTGGGCTAGACTTGGGACCAAGTCCTACTGTTTGGGATCAGGCTGTTACATGTTGCCCCATGTAACTGTCACTGTCCAGAGAGAACGCTTTGCTTCTCCTTCATTTTAGCAATCAAAAAAAAAAAAAAAGTAATAATAATAAAGGACAAATGAAGGGTGAAAGAGCATTGCATTTCACATCTATCAACCAATGGTGGTCCTGTGATTGGAACTGTTCTCACTGTCTATTAGGGAGAATTCAGAGAAGGAAGAGTAGTCAGAGATCTGGAACAACTTCTATGTGAGGAAAGATTGTTTAGAGAAGACTTTGCGGACTGGGAAAGAGATGGAAGGCAGATCTAGATCTCCAAAAATAATCACTGCATTGAGATTTTACTTGAATTTCTTTATTTCCAAGGGAACATCAGATGAAACTAGCAGAAACTAGATTCAAAGCAAACAGTGCTTCACCCAATCTGGCTTCTGTGGTACTCCTCACAAGATCTTGTGGGTCCTAGAAGTATCTGTAGGTTAAAAAAAGCAGCTAGGCAAATTCATCAATGAAAAGTCTCTCAGAAGTCATGATATGTGTATAAATGTTTGGCTTGTTTGGCTCTAGAATTTCTTGAGCTGTAAATTATAGGTTCATAGGTTCATAAGGTTGGAAAGGACCTACAAGATCATCTAGTCCAACCATCCTCCTATCACTATCCCCACCCAACTACTAAATCAAATCCCTTAGCACCTCATCTAAACGCTTCTTGAACAAATTATTAGAGTTTGAAGGGGCTCTGTCAAAAAGTACTCCTCCTCCGCTCCACTCCAAGACTTGTTTATACCCTGAGATCCTTCTTGAAACAATCCTTATAAAACACTTGCCTCCCTGAACCTTTTAGCTGTCCCAGGCGTGTTGTCAGTCCCATCACTTTAATAGCTGTGCCATGTGTCATGTTGGTTGAAGAAAATAAAGTCTCTTCTTCTTCCATTGAAAATATTTTCATGTAGTCAAGTGCAAAAAGAAACTTAAGAAATTTCATGTGGGTTCTGTACCACATTCTACACAGGTCCCTCAAGAACTGACCCAAAGATCAGTTCAAAGATAGTTCACTGCAGCTGAACTTGATGACCTTTGAAGTTGGCTTCAAACTTCTTTTCTCTCATCTCATCTCTTACCTTCCCATTCTTTCCCATCCCTTCTCTTCTCTTCTCCCTTTGATGAGATCCAAGCTCCCCCGGCCTGGCTGAGACTGTTGGGAGGAGACCACTTCATGCATTATGACAGAGGGGTATAGAATGTGCATCTTGTAGCTGGTGGGGCTGCAAGCCCAGATATAGTGCACCAAACCTCTGTCTAACCTCATCTGTGTCCTAGGGTGTTTTCCAGCATCAGTGGTGCCTGCCCTTTGTGCTGTCCCTGCTATTTTTGTCCTGCTTCCTCTCATCCCCTCAGCTTGGCTGGATCAGTGCCATCAAGGCCAGCAGATTTACTCTTTGCTGAAGCAAACTCCAGAACCTGCATGCATTGGGTTTCTCCCTCCTACAGCCTGCAGAAGGTTTCAATCTAGAGAAATGAAGGGGGGAGGGGGGGGGGTGTTATTTTATCTATAATCCTCATCCAAGAGTCTTTCTCAAACCCACTGAGAAGCTGCATGCAAAGTGCTGCTGGTGTGAGTAAGACCATCCCCATTTGGTCTTGGCTGCCTTTCATCCCAGAGGAATAACAAAGCCAGGACAACCCAGACTTCTGTGGTCTGCCTCTGTGCTGCAGCTTGGAAAACAGAGCACAGGAAAAGAGACAAAGCTGGATTTCTGTTATTCTGTTGTAGGTTTGTCACTGGTTTTGTTGTTGTTTTTTTATTTGTTTGTTTTTTTATATGTGAATGTAATGTTGTATGTAGTAGGCTGGTAGTGTTACTATGTTCTTGAGCTAGAAAAAGGATGGACAAAATTCCTGTGGTTTCTGCAGGCTTTCAGGGCTGCTGATCATTTCAGAGCACTTGGGCTGCCTTGGCACAGCCTGCCCAAGGGTCAGGATCCATGGCAGGAGCTATTAGACCTTTTATGTAATTCGGTAAAGCAGCACACAGCAGTCTATAAACAATTAATGAGCAGCTCAGCCCAATCTGCTGTATACTCCGGTATACCCTGAGAACACTGCTTTACCCATGGAAGGAATTATTCCTCACCCGTACAACAAGGTGCAGGAGGAAGCTCTGGCTATGATGCCACAGTGCTTGTTGAACAGGTCCTTGTCTCAGAGGGGGGAGAATTTCTAAGGTTGTTTTATCAGCAAGGCATGGAAATGCTGCTTTCCCCACTGCTAACTGTTGCATTTATACCCAAATGAGAGAAAAGCAAGCACCCAGTGATCTTGGCCAAGCCTATGTGAGAGTCACATGAGCTCAGGATCCCGCAGCGGGGGATATCATGACCACTATTCATTCAGGTTTGTTGTTCTGGTATGAAATGGAGTGGTGGGTAGCAGAGTGAGAAAGCTGGTTGAGCAACCTTATTGTTTTCAGAAGTAATCTCTGAAATCTCCCTCAGTGCCTTGTTCAGGGTCTGAAACTAAATGATGTTCAAGGCTCCTTCCAACCCAAGCCATTCCATGTTTCTACAGCTGTTGTTGCAGACCCCTCTTTGGAGTTGCAAACCAGACCCTGTCTTCCCATCATAGAGCTCAGCAGTTGGGGACGATATTAAGAAAAATGTTGGACTAAGATCAGGAAAATGCTTTGGTGTGTCTCCAGCAACACCCATTTCTTACATGAAACTGGGAGCAAATCACAAATAGTAACAGCTATCGCTTTTCTTGAAGGAATATCTCAAAGTGCTGCAAACAAGGGTGTGAGCAGAGCAGCTTGTTAAAACTGGAATAAATTAAGTCACTGATTCATGCTGACTGGTTCATCTAGTCTAATTTACATAGAAAGCAAAGCTAGTATGGCCACACTGCCTGTCTCTTCAGATGTGTCACATAATCACGGTAGAATTTGTTGTCTGACTTCAAATTTGACAGACCTGTTGCAAAGAGATTGAGTTCCTAGGTGCTTCGTGACCATCTACATGCAGGCGTGGGTGAAAACTTGTGCCCTGCAGTGTGGTGTCAGCTCTCATTGGACACCAGAGAGCCCAGGTGGGGTGAGAAAGATGCTCTGGGTAACTCATCTGCAGGAAGGGCTGCCTGGGGGCACTGTGCCCTGCTGGCCATCAAGATATCATATGGATTGGAGTTTTTTGGATGTAAATGAAGCTTTGTTGGCTGTGCTGCTGATGGAGGTAGTTCTAGTGTTATTTCTGACTCTATTCTTCACCAGGTGGGGATTTTGCATAAAACAAACTCAGTTGACCTCTTGGAGCCTCCAGTTCTTTTGCTCATACAGGCTGCTCAGGAATACACTGCTTTTCTGTTTTCAGCCTTTTGCAACACCTGGCACTTCTGCCCTTTAATCTAACCTGTGCTTTGTCAAAGACCTCCAGGCACAGCTTCACCTCATCCAGGTGATGCCCTGGGGAACACAGAGCATCCCACGTGACAAAGCACACCTAGCAATGCCACATGCCACCGAAACACGAAGAGCAGAAGACAGAGCAACAAACAGCTCCTTTGATTCAAGTTCCCCAACTGCAAAATTAACACAGAATTTTGCATGTGGAGCCATGTGAGTCAGGGAGCATCTGTCCCCACTCAGCAGGCTATTACAGGTCTAATGTCTCCAGCTTTGCCTCAAGGTGCCCCGAGGGATGTGGTGGCAATTGCTGTTAGTGAAATAGCTTGCACCAAAGGCACCCCAAAAAGAGCAGAGCAGTTTCCACTTGGTTTGTATCAAGTTTCTGTTCAAGCAAAACTTGATAGGTCAGACTTGGTGACCTTAAAGGTCTTCACCAACCCAGGTGATTCTACTGCTCTATGAAAATGCCCTCTGAAGTCCCCAGGAGTCTCAGCAGCATAATGCAGGGCTGGAATCTTCTCGTGAGAACTCACTTAGTCCTACTGATACCTAATCTTGGAGGCTGGTCCCAGCCTCTCCAAAGGATCACCCTGAGTTTCCCCAGCTCCACAAGAGGCAAGAGGGTGGTGTTAGGGAGGGCAGAGGGAGGGTATCACTGGAAAGCCCAATAAGTGGCTCCTGCTGAAAGAAGACTGGGAAGGATTGTAAGATCTTGCTCCAGCCTGTACTAATAGCTATGAAACAAGGGAGGTCACACTGTCGAGGCCAGACTATTAGGGAGTAGCAAGCATAGAGGCTGCTTATTAGGACAATTGAAGGACGTAGAAAAGAAGGGAAGCTGCCTTTATTAAAGACATTTTGATCTGGAGTCAGGCACAGACTTGCTGTCTACAAGGAGCATAGTCCTGGTTCTGCCCATGGCCTCCTGCGTGACCCCAGGGACAGTCACATCCTCCCTTCATGCCTCAGTTTCCCTTTGTGTGATATGAGGATAGCATCATCCCCCCTTCTGTATATTGTCTGAGATTCATGAGTGAATAACACAGCTCACCAGAGGGATTACTGTACTAGTGGCTACAGAAAGGACTCTCTTTGATGAACTTTTCTATAGCAAGAAAATAAACAGCAGTGGGTCAGTAATTAAGGTATTGCACTGCAATTAGTCTGACAGACTCCTAACTCTGCCAAATGGGAACAGACTGCTCAGGGAAGTGGTGGAGTCACCATCCCTGGAGGTGTTCAAGAAAAGGGTGGATGTAGCACAGTGGGACATGGTTTAGTGGGCATGGTGGGGATGGTTTGATGATTGGGCGAGATGATCTTAAAGCTCTTTTCCAACCTTAATGATTCAATGATACAGCCTGCTCTAAAAGGGAGAACTTCATTGGACTTAGAAGGAATCCTAGTGCCTAAACCCCCCTGAAATCAGGAGCAAATTCCCACTGGGCCACAGGACAAATCACTTAACACTCCCTTTTTATTCTGGGACCTGGTTCCAATCTGCTATGGGTGCACTGCCCTTTATTGTGACCTCTGATTCTTGAGATTCTTGAGATAGAAAGCTGGATGGGGAAAGGACATAACTGACATAACCCAACCTCCTTCATAATAACATGGCCCAATTAGTCGTAGCTAGAGCTAATAATTTAAGTCTGGGATGTGTGTATAATTTTTATAAGGTGTATATATAGGATATATCATTCTATATGGGGGATATATATAATAGAATCACCGAATCACTAATGTTGGAAAAGACCACTAGGATCAAGTCCAACCCCAACCCATCCCCACCATACTCACCAAACATGTTCCTCAGTGCCATACCTCCACAGTTTTTGAACACCTCCAGGGGTGGTGGCTCCATCACCTCCCTGGGAAGTCTGTACCAGTGCTTGAACAATATTTCAGAGAATAATTTTTTTCTTAATATCCAACCTGAATCTCCCCTGATACAAGTTGAGGTCATTACCTCTCATTTTAAACCTTTCCTTGGGTCGACCTGGTATAGTTCTCAGATTATAGACACAGACTTTGTAACTGCTTGAGCAACATAACCAAGAGATCAAACCCTCCAATGAACTAAGAGCTAATGCCGGAGGGCAGACTTTGACCTGTTCAGGACACTTGTTGCAAGGGTCCCTTGGGACTTGCTCCTGAAGGGTAAAGGGGTCCAGGAAGCCTGGATGCTCTTCAAGATGGAAATCTTAAAGGCACAGGAGCAGGCAGTCCCGGAGTCCTGTAAGTCAAGCCGGAGGAGCAAAAGACCAATGTGGATGAACCGGGATCTTTTGTTGAGACTCCGAGAGAAAAGGAGAGTCTATGTCCTCTGGAAGATGGGTCAGGCTACTTGGGGTGACTACAGAGAACTGGCCAAGATCTGCAGGCAGAAAATTAGAAATGCTAAAGCCCAGCTTGAAATTAGGCTGGCTACTGCTGTAAAGGAGAACAGGAAACCCTTTTACAAATATATTAACAGCAGGAGAAAAACTAAGGAAAATTTCCCTCCTTTACTCAACGAGGCAGGCAATATAACCACAGATGATAAGGAAAAGGCTGAGGTTCTCAATGCCTTCTTCACATCTGTCTTTAATAGACAGGACAGTTATCCAAATGGTACTTGCCCTGACCTGGAAGTCCGGGACGGGGTGCATAATGCACCCCCTGTGATTCAAGCAGAGACGGTCAGAGATCTTCTCCTCCATCTGAACTGCCACAAGTCCATGGGGCCAGATGGGATCCACCCAAGGGTGCTGAGGGAGCTAGCAGAGGTGATTGCCGAGCCACTTTCTGCCATCTATCAGCATTCCTGGTTATCTGGAGAGGTCCCACAAGATTGGAGGCTTGCCGATGTGACTCCCATCTTCAAGAAAGGCCGTAAGGAAGACCCGGGGAACTACAGGCCTGTCAGCCTGACCTCGGTATCAGGGAAAGTTATGGAACAGATGATATTGAGGGAGATCACACGACACGTGCATGGCAATAAAGGGATCAGACCCAGCCAGCACGGGTTCACCAGGGGCAGGTCGTGCTTGTCCAACCTCATCTCCTTCTATGACTGGGTGACCAGACAGGTAGATGAGGGAAAGGCTGTCGATGTAGTCTACCTGGACTTCAGCAAGGCCTTTGACACGGTCTCCCACAGTATTCTCCTAAGGAAACTGGCAGCCCGTGGTGTGGACAGGTTCACTCTTCTCTGGGTGGAGAACAGGCTGGAGGGCCGTGCCCAGAGGGTAGTGGTTAATGGAGTTAAGTCCAGCTGGCGTCCTGTAACGAGTGGTGTCCCCCAAGGGTCAGTTTTGGGGCCCATCTTGTTTAATATCTTTATTGATGACCTAGATGAGGGAATTGAGTGTACCCTCAGTAAGTTTGCAGATGACACAAAGCTGGGAGGATGTGTCAAACTGCCTGAGGGTAGGGAGGCCCTTCAGAGGGATTTGGATAGGCTGAACAGCTGGGCTGAGCAAAATGGGATGAGGTTCAATAAGACCAAGTGCCGGGTCCTGCACTTTGGCCACAATAACCCCATGCAATGCTATAGGCTTGGGGCAGAATGGCTTGAAGAATGTAGAGAGGAAAAGGACCTGGGGGTGTTGGTTGATGCTCGGCTCAACATGAGCCGGCAGTGTGCCCAGGTGGCTAAGAAGGCCAACAGCATCCTGGCCTGTATTAGAAATAGTGTAGCCAGCAGGAGCAGGGAGGTGATCATCCCCCTGTACTCAGCTCTGGTGCGGCCGCACCTCGAGTACTGTGTTCAGTTTTGGGCCCCTCACTACAAGAAGGACATTGAGGCCCTGGAGCGTGTTCAGAGAAGGGCAACAAAACTGGTGAGGGGCCTGGAGCACAAGTCTTATGAGGAGCGGCTGAGGGAGCTGGGATTGTTTAGTCTGGAGAAGAGGAGGCTCAGAGGAGACCTTATTGCACTCTACCACTTCCTGAAGGGGGGTTGTGGTGAGGAGGGGGTAGGCCTCTTCTCCCTGATAAGTAATGACAGGACGAGAGGGAATGGCCACAAGTTGCGCCAGGGAAGATTTAGATTAGACCTCAGGAAGCATTTCTTTTCTGAAAGAGTGGTCAGGCACTGGAATGGCCTGCCTAGGGAAGTGGTTGAGGCACCATCCCTAGCGCTGTTCAAGAAGCGTTTAGATGAGGTGCTTAAGGACTTAATTTAGTAGTTGGGTAGAGATAGTGATAGGAGGATGGTTGGACTAGATGATCTTATAGGTCCTTTCCAACCTTATGAACTTATGAACTTATGAACTTATGAATGGCTGTGGTTCAGCTTCAGGGCTGGCAGATGGATCAGAAGGTTGCTGCCTCCTGAGCACGATGCAAACCATGACACGCCACACATGAATCTCCTCCCAAATCTATTTGTCCATCATAAAACATATCTGTCTGAGGTTAACCACCACCACATCTGCTTGTACACCCTGCTCTGTTAGTGGTAGGGGCTGAGCAGCCCTTGAAGGAGCAGATCCATGGAGAACCCAGTAAAGTTCTGGACCAGAAAGGAGATTTCCAGTACAGACCAGCACCATGTAGCAAAGATCTGTTCCAAGGAGAAGAGCCTTGAGAGCATGCTAGTGTCCTGAATCACCCTCAAGCTTAAATATAGGCTTCATTCTTCATATGTTTTTGTTCTGTGACAGCTCCATGTGTAGACCCTAGCAGGACTGGAAATTCATCTGCAGAGTACATGAAGAAGAGATGAAAACAAATCGCAAACACCCTTAGGACAATCTGCTAGTGCAGCATTTTGCTGGGACTGACTCATTCTGCTAGGTCTGGATTATGCTGAAATTACACCTTGCCACAGGATACTTTATTTGATTAATTATTGTGGCTGTTGAAAAATACTCCATAGCCTGTAGAGGCTGGTGCACAAAAGAAAATTGCCCTCCTCGGGGGGCTGTGCAGAGCAATCTGCAGCAAGCTGGGATCGGATGCCTCAGTGATGCTTTGTTCTGCTCTGGCTTCTTGAAAGCACAGAGAGGGAGAAAAGGTCAGGTCTTTTGTTCCACTCCTCTACCTGCTGGGCTTTTTGGAGAGATTGAATGCAGAGCAAATCTACTGAGCTTCCTGCTGGAGGCTTAAAAATTTGATGCCTGTTTCCTGATTACTCTTAGAAGAACAGGGGCTAAATATTGATCTTCTGACTTTTCAGAGGAGGGAGTTTTCTGTGGTTTCTTGCTCTAATGTATCTTTGTGGCTCATGTTGGGAAAATTTATTTTCCAAAAGAGTGATGGAGTCACTGCCTCCAGAGGTGTTCAAGAACTAGAGAGATGTGGCACTGAAGGATGTGGTTTAGTGGGCATGGTGGGGATGATGTTGGGGGTTGGGCTTGGTGATCTTGGAGTTCTTTTCCAACCTTTGTGGTTCTATGATGCTCTGTATTTTTTTGGCTGGGACTCATTCAGATGTGGCACCTCTCTCAGCGGTACCAAGATCCTTCAAGTGGAGGTTTGAAGGACATGTCAGTCTCACAGGAGCAACATAGTTGTCTTTTGGCATATTCCTTGCTGCTAAAAGAGCGCAGGGATGGGATGGAAAAGGGGATGTCCAAATAAAACCAGTCACCTCGGGCTTTCTCTGCATTCTGTGGAGAGAAATGACACTGGTTTCTCAAACAGATGGAGAGGATCAGCCTCTGAGAGCATGTGTTTGTGTCAGTGGTTGGAGCTGATCTCTGCTGACTTCATGACCTGCAGTATTTCATCACTGGAGCAGCTCAACTCTACTTGGAGCAGAAAGCACACAAAACAAAGATGAAAAACACAAAATCAACTAAATGACAAAATGACATTATCACAGCAGAGGAGAAGACGTGGTGATTTGGTACAGAAAGCCACGGCAGAGCTTTGTACTAATGAACACTTTGTACTAATGAACTTACAAGGGAATGGTTTTTCTCATCTTAATCTGAAATACAAAAGAGTTTGGGTAACTCCATTAGGAGATCAGTACAGGATTGCAGAGCCACTAAGGAGGCTCTGAGATCCTGCAGCTGGATTTGAATATCTACAGCTGTTTTGCTCACTGGTGTTGTGTTTTGCTAAGGCGAACAGCATGGCACAGCCTGGAGCTGTCATCACGGGCTGTGATTAATTCCTGCAGCTTCTGGTGGAGGAAAGCACAGAGGATCACATTCCTTCCCCTTGCTGCCTGTTATATCACTTCACACTCAGAGATCATCACTTGGGCATCTCACAGTGCCTTGATTCTCAGCTCCTGGAAATAACACCCTTTCTCTTAAGTCAGCTGTCTATCAAGCAGCTCACACTTCTGGGGCTCTGATCAGTGAGCTTTATTAGATGGGTTAGAAGAAACAAACCTATTTACATCTACAGCTGGGCCATTGCCATCATGACCAGATTTATCCTTTGGGCAGCCTGATGTAGTAAGGGAATGATGTCCCTTCCATGGCAGAGGGGCTGCATCAGAAGATTTTTAGAGGTCCCTTCCAACCCAAACTACTCTACCATTCTATAACCAGAGGGAATAACTCCTGACATGGATAACAGGATCACAGAATTGAGATCACAGGATTGTGATCACAGTCATTGGGGCTGGAAGGGACTGCTGGAGATCCCACAGTTCAACTCCCTACAGGTTCCCTACAGCTGGCTACACAGGTGGGTTTTGAATACATCTGGGGAGGAGTCTCTACCACTTCTCTGGGCAGCTTGTTCAGTGTTCTGTCACTGTCACGGTAAAGAAGTTTACCCTCATGTTTGTATGGAAATTCCTGTGTTCCAATTCTTGCTCCTTGCCCCACTGTCCTGTTACTGCACATCACAGAAAAGAGCCTGGCCCCATTCATTTGATTCTCACACTTCAGGAATTCATACAGTGATAAAGTCCTCTCTTGGTCTTCTCTTCTCCAGACTGTACAGTCCCAGGTCTCTCAGCCTCTCTTCATATGGGAGGTACTCCAGACACCTATTGTCTTTGTAGTTCTCCGTTGGACTCTCCAGAAGTTTTGTCTTTCTTGAACTGAGGAGCCCAGAATTGGATGCAGTACTCCAGATGTGGCCTCACCAGGGCAGAGAAGAGCAGGAGGATAGCCTCCCTCAGCCTGCTGGTCATACTCTTTTTAATGCACTATAATATATCGTTGGCCTCCTTGTCCACAAGGGCACGCTGGTGGCTCATGGCCAATCTGCTGTGCATCAGAATACCCAGGTCCTTCTCTGCCAAGCTCCTTTCCAGCAGGTCAGACCCTGACCTGTACTAATGCATGTGGTTATTCCTTCCCAGGTGTAGGACTCTGCACTTTCTCTGTTTGAACCTCATCAGGTTCCTCTCCTTCCAGCTTTCCAGCCTGTCCACATCTTGTTGGTCTAACTGCTCATATTTTCAGAGGGAAGCCAGATATTTAGAAGCTTTCAATTCTGCCAAAGGTTAATTGAAAATCCAGCCCTGGTTTGGGGTGCTAAAGTCTTGGTCTGGAAACTCTACCCACTGCCCAGCCCCTGGCACCTTTCTGTCATTCATGTTGAGTAGATCACCCTCTATTTACTGGTGGTTTCAGTTACCAGAGTCATTTCCCCTGGTTTCTGTTGCACTCACACAATGACAGATTACAGCATGCACAAGCATTGCACTTTCTTCCTTGAGCTATTTGCAGAAATTTATTAAAAAGAGTATAGAAACACAAATCAACAGTGCATCTAATGCATTACTTTACACCCACCCCAGGCTAATTTACTGCCATAGTCTGACTTGGTGTCCTCACTCCTCTCTCCCTGTAGTTTTTTGTCTACCTGATTAGCAATCTGTTCTATCTAGAGAGGATATTTTTACTTATAGTTGCTGGCAATTCCTGAGTTTGGAGGTCCCAGACTTGACCTCTGTGAAATGACTGAAGAATTGCTTTATAGGAGTACCCCCAGATCTAATTAATAGCTAATCCTGTTGCTCTCATCACTGTAAGACTGAATGCTGTAGGAGCTGATAGAGAAAAATCTGTATGTTCCTGAAACAGCTCTTGTAGGCTGCTCTTTTGTCTCATCATGTTATGCTGACGATCAGACAGGCAATGCACAACAACCCCAGGCAACGCTACAGGCTTGGGGTAGAGTGGCTGGAAGACTGTAGAGGAAACAGTCCTTGAGATATTTGTTGCTGCTTGGCTGAACGTGAGCCAGCAGTGTGCCCAGGTGGCCCAAAAGGCCAATGGCATCCTGGCTTGTAGCAGAAATAGTGTTGCTAGCAGGAGCAGGGAAGTGATTGTCCCCCGGTACTGGTAAGGCAGCACCTCAAGTACTGTATTCAGTTTTGGGCCTCTCACTGCAAGAATAACGTTGAGGAGTGTGTCCAGAGAAGGACAACGAAGCTGTGAGGGGTCTGGAGCACAGGTCCTACAAGGAATGGCTGAGGGAACTGGGATTTTTCAGTCTGAAGACAGGAGGCTCAGTGGAGACCTTATTGCTCTCTTGTAACTGGTGATAGGACCACAGGGAATGGCTTCAGGTTGCACCAGGGGAGATTCAGACTGGATGCTAGGAAATACTTCTTCCAAAAGAGTGGTCAGGTGCTGGAATGGCTGTCAGGGGAGGTGGTGCAGGAAAGTTTAGATGCTGTGTTGAGGAACATGGTTTAGTGAGAACTATTGGTGATAGGTGGATGGTTGGACTGGATGATCTTATAGGTCTTTTCCAACTTTGGTGATTCTATGATTTTGGTGGGAGCCTTTCTGAAAACCCAGAGCTTCATGAGGTGTCTTAACCCTTCACAAATATTACAGTCCCACCTGAACCTCTCTGTTTTTCTCCATTTTCCATGCAGAGCTGAAAGAGAGGTGAAAGGGAGATAATTCTTTCCAATGTAATGCATCTGAATTTAGCTATTTCTCTGCTGCCCAATATCAGCATCACTACATTCACTAAAACCTTGTAGTTACTCAAGTCTGATCACTCTAGTTGTAGTTGACCCTGTTCATTGTGGGATAGTTGAACTAGATGACCTTTAAAGGTCCTTTTCAAATTGAGTGATTCTATGATTCTGTGACAAGAGTATGGGAAAAGTATCTGGGTTTGACTTCTTTTTTGCCTTTAATGAACTTGGATCAGGCTTTTTCCAGCAGAACATGCATTGTACTAATTTATTCCCAGGTGAACAGTGTGTTGTGGATGCACTGCTCATGTGAGGTGGGTGTTGGCATCTGCACCTTATTGGTGTCTTGACCTCCCTCCCTGAGGTGACAGTTTCCTCACATTCCTCTTGTCACCTGCCAACATGACCTCAGGTGATCCATTCATGCGGAGGCGGCAATTAAGATGCAAACAAGGGAACTTTCTAAGCACGTGGCAGGTGGTTTGCTGGCCAGACAGTGCTCACTGTATCCTACAGCTCCATCAACAGAGAGGTTTTATCTTGTACTGTTTGCTCACTCAGGGAGCGCCTTTGTGTCTCTCCGAGCATGACATTATTTGTGCCATGGGAGAGGGAGTTGTAACTGGATGGCCGTGACCATGAACACATCAATCCATAGCCCAAACAGAAAAGATTCTCATATTTTGAGCATCATCCCAGTAGCTAAAGTAAGGATCTTCGGAGGTAATTACCTAGAAAAGTGGTGGATCATCTCTGTTGAGGTGTTTGGATCATAGTATAGAGGACTCTTGTTAGCCAAGAAGAAGGTGGATGGCTGCTGCATTCAGTTTCCTCATCTAGAATGTTCTGACTTTAGAGCCTTGATTCTGATGAAGAACGCATAACACAAACTGTCATAGATTCTTGAGCATCCAAATTTCAGTAAGACAAGGAGCAGGAGTAGCATATAGTGATGTCATCTTTTTCCTTCCTTTTCAGTGTCATACATATTCAGTGCTTAGAGTTCCCAACAACTGGGGCTTTGCTACTTTAATTTCTTTCAAGTGCCATCAGTCCTTTTGACAATTAGAATTATTATTTTCATAAGGACAAAGGCACTTATCACCAAGAGCATAAGTCTAACCTTTTAATTGATTGTTTCTCAAAGGAAGAGTAGAATACATTGCAAAATCTTTAATCGTTCTCAGATCTCTTGCTGGAGGGCAGGAGGTGAAAGAAGCAGTGTGAAGATAGCATCAATGTGTTAAACCTCTACTCTCTGTTAGGGTGGTGCAGTATGTTTCTGTGAGTCGAGTAGTAGGAAGGCAGTGAATCAAGAGCCACTTCTCTTGGCTGTCCAAATAACTATATGCCTGGAATACTCCCCAAAATTAGGCTTTACTACAAGCTGTGTGACTTGGGGACAGGCTGCCACTGAATGTCAACAAAACCCTTAAATCAACTGTTCATTTTCTTCACTGCATCTGCAAATGGGAATATATACGGGATGTGGGACTTCAGCAGAAGGGCACAGAGTTTGCACTTTTAGAATGATACATCTGAATATCTCCTAACCAATGTATAAACAAGCATGTGCTCTGCTGGATTAGTACCACAGAGAGATCCCCAAAGTGGCATGGCCAGTCATGAGGCTGGACAACTCTAAGCTTCTTCGCAATTGTAACAGGATAGTTCTGTCCAGACTCCTCCTCAGTTAAGCTCTGTTGGGTTCCCCTTGCTCCTGCATTTGAGATCTCTTCATAACTAGCAAGAAAGTCGTAGAGGATATCATGGTGGAGACCTTGGATGGAAGAGACATATGTGGTTCCTTGTCACGCATCTTGCTGCATACAGTGCTAGTTTAAATGGTCTTTTGGTCTCACCTCATTGCCCACGTTGGAGGATCACCTTAGGTGATGTTCAACTAGCCCAGAAGTCTGCAAAATGAACCATTTAAAAAGGAAAAAAATAGTCTTACCAAAGAGGTGCCTTTATTCCTTTGTTTTATGTGTGGTTGATGTGACAGAGTTGGTGGGTGCATTTTGTTTAACCTCGATCATTTCCTATACCTATAGTAGCTGTACAGCTTCATGTAAGAGCCAAGGGTGGGAATGATGTTCTAGCAAGGGCTGCAGGGTCCAGATGGCCACTTCATTCCAACGGGGCCCCCATGAATTAGCAAGCAGCTGATCTCCCCAGTGCTCAGACAACCCAATCCTGCTGACTGATCCCCGTGGGAAGAACAAGGAGGGCAGTCTGCTTCATGCTCTACCCTTCTCTTTTGGGGTTTTCCCTAATCAGAAGAGCTGGATGCCTGCTATATTCAACCTCCCTTGCAACAGTATCTGAGTGACCTTAAGGAGCTCTGAGCAAGAGCGAGCTTGAGGGACCGATGGGAAGGTAAGAGCTTCAGAATAGAAAAAATCAGCAGGTTCTGAATACTGAAAAGCTGTTGGATACATAAACACTCTTCAAACCTGGCACAACACCTGTTCAGCATGATGCCCAGTGCATTTTTAATACCAGGGGAACCATGGCACAGTGCTTTGATTCAGCAGCAGCAGTTCAATGACTGAAGGAGCAGTTCTGAGACTTGATGCTGTGGTTTTAGCCCAGCCTGTGAAGGAGATTCCTCCATTAATTGTTTTTGCAACACAGAGATTCATAGGGTATGATGATGGAAGCCCTTTGGTTGACTAACGTGAATAATTAATAACTGGAATATTTATGAGGTCCTTCCCATTGGGAGGAGCTTTTTTTGGTTAGGGAAGCAGCTGTAAGATCACTTGTCTACAGTAGATGACCCAAAACCAAGGAACTCAGGCTGCTCACGACTTGCAGGATTAAAAAGTAATTGTCAAGCCATATAAATGAAAGGGAAGTGGAATAATTTAATGCATTCAAACTAAGGATTAGGAAAATACCTCCCAACGTTTCAGCTATTCAGGTGGGTACGTGATTTTCCACCAGTCACCTGTCTCATAGAGAAAGTAAAATTAGTTCCTAAAATATGTTTTGTGGCCATAATTTGAGTAAACTGCCAACTGCCACTGATGAACAGTGATACCTTGGCTGCTCTTTATTCTTCCTCCTCCTCTTCTTCCTTCCAATTCCTTCTCTGGGGAAAGGAGACAGGCAGTGCAAAGGGATCACGTAGCTGGTTTCAACACATGGATGTTTTCTCTAATATGATGGGGGCACTTAGATGACAAATTCCTGCTTCTTTCAGTGATGTAGGTGTATGTCTTCAAACACCTACACTGTTGGTGTAATGGTGTACCAAATGGTGAGATGATACAGGCAGTGTGGTAAATAAAAGGAGAATGATAGAACTGCTGTTTAGACTGCAGTCCCCAACTAAGTTATTCCTATGCAATGTGTGGGGATGAAAACTACCTCACTAGCTCGAATGGGAATATGTGTGTCCCACTGCTGGTGGGAAGCATCAGAATATCCACTTTGGTCATTGCCAAAGACTTTACTGAATGGCATGAGTGCAGCTGCTGCTGATAGAGAAATGGCTTTTCTTACAATGAGGAATGCATACTGGGTAGGTTGACACAGGAGATGAACACTCCTTATTTTGTAAGATTCAGTCTGTTCCATATTGTTTCTCTTCGGAATGTTTCACCTGGAAATAATAGAACCATAGAATCACCAAGGTTGGAAATAGCCTTCACTATCATCTTGTCCACCTATCACCAATATTTCCCCACTAAAACACATTCCTAAGCACAGCACCTAATTGAGGAGATGCGAAAAGACATTGCTATTCTCTCTAACTCTCCCCAAGAAATTTTATCCTTACAGTGGGGGACACATAAAAATAAAAGTTACGACTGAAGCTTAATGCTCAGTTTTGTGTGGCCAGTCTGGACCATTCTGTCACCATAAGACAAATGTCTTTTGTCCTGCAAGACTGTCAGCTTTCATATCCCCAATATCTCCGGGGAGCTGTAGCTCTCAGAAAGTGTGCCTTTTTACCTACTTTTTAAGGAATGAGAGTTTTTACTATAGTGGAAAATGTTCCACATCATAAATTCAGCAGTTACTGACTGCCACGTGAGAGGGATGGCTTAAAGATTAAAAGCTGTAGAAATGTAATTATTTGAAAGCAATTTTAGCTCATAGAGGCCAAACATATTTCATGCTGGGAGCAACACAAGGCAACACCACGCCCCAGGTCTTTTCTTTCCCATCCTGAATGATGTTTTGCTGAAAGTTGTTCAGTCCCTTCAGCCTTGTAATCAGTAAGCACAGGGCTGTCCTTCTTCACGTGCATGAATTCATTCCACAGGATTTGGTGATACATGTAAGAAATAAGCTTCAGTCTTGTTTGCAAGTTAATCTTTCGACAACTTTCTAGGACTCAGTTTACAAAATACTGCTTGCATAAGCAACCTCTATCCCTGTCTCATTCACTACCATGCAGGCATTAATCTGAATGTATTAGAGGATTGTCTCACACTGTCTGGAATTAATATTATGAAAGCATTGGCAGTTTAAGTGCCCCTAGCCCTCTTCGCTATATAGGGGCTGGATCTGATCTATTGGTGTTGAGACAGTCCTTGAGTTGGGGTCTATGAGTTGGGGTGCCAGTCCATTAACTGCCAATTTCTTTTGCTTTAGGTCCATTCCTGGTGACTGCTGATGTGTTTATACAGGAATCATGGTCATCCTACGACAGGTGAGTGAAGTATTCCCCTCTTCAGCGTTTCTAATTTTATCCCATCACCCCAAGGACTAATTAGACTTCTTTGGGGGGAAGGGTTGAATCAAGCTATTTTTATCCTATTCTATTTCTCTAAAAGGACTGTTACAAGATGCAGGGATACTCATTAGCCTTAATCCTTGATTGGCTTAAAGGAAATCATTGCTCTGTGTGTGTAGTCCAGATTAACCTCATGCAGTGTTCTGCTTCTATTTTCTCATCTGGGGTGGCCCAGGAGCTGCACGTGAGTCCTGGATATGCAGAAGAATAAACCAGTTTTTTGCCAGCCATGAAGAATGTTCACTGCTTGAGCTGATTTGTGATTTCAAGTAGCACTGCTGCTTTGGCTGTGTAAAAAAAAAGAGGGGTTTTGTACATTTGAAAAGAATTGAGGCATTAAATTGTATTTTCAGAAATCATTTAGGGTTTCAAACTAGATTTTCCTTGTGTCTGGGCATAGTTTGAATCATGGAATCATAGAATCATTAAGGTTGGAAGGGCTACTAAGATCAAGTCCAACCATCAACCCATCCCCACCAGGCTCACTCCCCCTGTCCCTCAGTGCCTCATCTCCACTGTTCTTGAACACCTCCAGGGATGGTGACTCCACCCCTCCCTGTTCAACTTCCTATAGACTTTTTTAGAGCAGGTAGTTATTTTCTGCTCAGACTTCTCAGTTCACCTGCACTGGGTTTTGAGAGTATATGAAGAATCCCCAAGTGGACTTCTAGAAGTTATCATCACTATTTGATACAACATTTTGAAATTTAAACTCCTTATTACAAGACAAAAAAAAATACTAGACCTCCAAACATCCTGGGATTTTCAAAAAGCTCTTCCATTTACACAATGAAGTGGTGGAGTCACTGCTTCTGGTGGTGTTCAAGAACCATGGAGGTGTGGCACCGAGGGACGTGGTTTAGTGGGTATGGTGAGGATGGGTTGGGTTTGGACTAAGTGATCATAGTGGTCTTTTCTAGTCTTAATGATTCCTTTATTTTCTATGATTCTATTCTCAATATTTTGGTGCTGAGCAGCTTTTTGCTGACAAATATCAGTTTACATAGAACTGGATATTTCTTGCAAATCTCTCTGTAGCACGGTAGGATGATCAAGGACCTTCACACTGAAATGAAGGAAGGTTGCCCAACAGTTTTGAGGTCACTTTACGTAGTTTTACCCCATCTTAAGTTTCAGTCCAAGTCATACTCGAACCACTTCTGCTCTCTGCAGTACAACAAATTGTTGTTTATAGTAGTACTTAATTGCAACCAGCATCAGTATATGTGTATTTCCTCCTTTAGTTTTATTCAAAGATTTTAGTTATATATCTTGCTATTTCTGATTAGTATGACTTTCCAGGGACACTCAGAGCAGGGTGTCCAGCACCACAACTTCTGGAGATCTCTAAGGTTGGCTCTGGGCAGCTAAGCATGGAAGGCAGTGAACAGCTCTGAGCAAGGAGAAGGCAACACTCAGAGTTCCTACCCTGTTTTCTGTACTTTCCATTCAGTAATTCAGAAGAAAAGACAATATTGTTCTCCAGCAGGGGCCCACAGGGAGCCAAACTTATCAGCTTTAGTCACTAGCAAATTACTGATGACAACTTCATTTCCATGCACAAAGTAAAGGAAGAAATAAAAGGAGAGCTTCCCAAGTTCTCGCCTTGGCAGCCAGACAAATTCATTTGGCTTGGCAGCACAGCAGCAGTTTGTTTCTGCATGTTCTGCCTCTTATTGAAAGCAAAGATGTTTTGAGAGTTGGATCTGAGACCAGGAGAGCATGGTAGAGGGTGCCTGGAGAGTGGCTGGTTTCCTAACCACATCCAGTGCATGCAAGAATGGCTACTCTTGGAGGTTTCTCCCAGTGTTAACATCATCTCAACCAACTCTTGAGGTTATAGACAGAGAAGTAGAATTGCGAATGAAATGAAACTACAGAGTCCTAAGTTAACCATGTAAACAAAACCAAAGCTTATCCAGAAGTGAAGATCCTGAGGGATCAAGCACTGCCTAAGTGCCTAATGCTATAAAGCTATTGTTTAACATGGAGGTGAAGAGCATGTAGACAAAGGTGTCTCCAACTAATCTGGAGCCCTGTAGGAGCAAAAGCTTGGTTGGAAAACCTCAGCTCAGCAGTGTTCCTTGTGGGGTTGTTTCTGGAATACAGTTTAATCCTGCAATGTCTGCACGATCTCTGGCATTATTTGAGCACAACACCCAAGACTGAGCCTTGAATGTGCAAAACAGAAATGTCAACACCACAAAAGCTTCTGTGAGAATCCCTTTACGTTAATATTTAAGTGCTTGAATATGTTCAGCTTGGAGTAACCATCTGACTGTAGGATTGGCTTATGGTAATGCTTTAGATAGGGTTGAAAACAAGCTTGAAAGAAATTCAGCAAATAATTTATGTTTTCTTAGGATTCTGGCTCTTGAACCTTCCCTATTTCCAGTCTGGTGATGTTGCCTTTGAAGGGCAGCTAATATTCCTTTGCTAATTTCTAACAGTGTATGTGTAAGTGCCTGGAGAAAAGACAAGGACCTTGCTTGGCTCATGAAGATAGAACTGGAGAACCCTTTCTAGGACTGGAGGGTGATGCAACGAATCTAGAGCAGCTTGGGGCATGCAGTGACAGCAATGGGAGAGTGACAGAGAAGGGAATTATGTGACAGCCCAGGAAGCATCTCTGTTCGTTGCAGAGAAGTTGAACTAGATAATCTTTAATGGTCCCTTCCAATCCTAACAATTTTGAGATTCTATGATTCTATGAGCTTGCAATCCAAACCTTGTACCTACAGCCAACATCACTTCAGCTTTAATCCTCCCAAAATAAGTCCTACATGAACAATGCTGTCCTTGACATGTTCACATTTGTGTTTTCTGAAGGTATTTTTGGCTTCTAGACAGACACCTTTTCCTATACCAGCCTAGGCTTTTAACTAATATTGTCCTTTCTCCTCCTTACCATTTCTACTATGTTTGTATAGCAAGCAGTCACTTTCCCTCCCACCCTTGGTATCGACTGAAATCCTCTAAAACCTTTATTTTAAACTCATAAAACAAATTCCCCAGACCTTTTGTGACAGTAGCAGCCCCTTCTGCACCTGCCCCAGTTTAATTTCTTTTTCCTTACGAGAACTGCACACAGTGCTGCAGATGAAAGAGATTTGTGCAGTTCATTAATGAGCAAGAATAGATTTTGTGACTGATGGCATTCTCAGCGACGCTCCAGGAGTTGTTTTTCCTTCCTGGCAGTAAGAATAGAGTTTGAAATTTCTCAGTCCGTTCACAAGCATCTCCCAGCTGGGCTCTGTGAGCACTGTTTTCACCTGGAGCTGACACACATTGTTCTGGCCCAGGGTGATATCAGATAATAAGCATTCAGTTTTGCATCTCCAAGTGATTCAATGCATGATATGTTTTGATAGCAAGAAGGGGCAGGGGAGAAAACAAGCATTGTTGTAGGTCTTCTCAGGGCTGATCTGTAATCATGTTATTATAAAAAACAAAATGTAAGCCTACTGTTTGGATTCTCTTTCTCATAAACACTGAATAATTTAAGTCTTCTCCCATTTATGCCTTGTATCTGTCTGATCTATGAGTATGAGGCTTCCCTGGATAGCTGTAATTCAGCAATGAGAAGTCCAGCACAAGCCAACCAAAGGGCACATTTGCATATAGATTGAAACACGAATCATTGGGAGCCATTCATTAGTTGCAGTGCTCAAGACATTTGGCATTTTAACAGCTCCCTGCATCAAATCCTTTCCATCAGATTTATGGGACAATTAAAGTACTGGGGTAGCTGTGTGCAGAAAATGAAGCTGCAGACTAGGGAGATGTTCTTGCAGTGCTATGGGCGCTGAATATAAATTGCATGCTGTCAAAGAAAGGTACTGCAAGCAATCTCAGTCCTTGTATGGAGATATCCTGCCTCTGATATAGCCCGTCTCAAACAGCTGTTCCTGCTGGTTGATATCACAAACAAGCTCCCAGAATCCATCTTTCTCGAAATGTGATGAGTGGAAACCTTATTCTATTTGTTCTCAACAGAAGGAAAGCATGGAATTAAGAGCTGTTATATCTGGGGCTGAGTTTTCTTTTGATTTTGCAAGAGGAAGTAGCAAAATATTCAACCAATGGGACCTTCATCTGAAGGTACAGGAGATCATGAAGCACCGAATAACAAAATTTATCCTGAATTAATCTTGGGGCGTTGGGTTTCTCAAGGGAAGTTCTATGTTGCTGGGTACAGCTCCTGGAAGATATCTTGTCTTGCTTGATGGTATCTTTTGTCTGTCAGAGCCCTTAAAAATGTCATTTAATTTGCTGAGACATGAGGTCCAGAGCAAGGAGAGAGAAACTCATTCCCTTTAAGGGACATTTTTCTTTTAAGCCTTCCATCTCCCTGCAGCTCTGACTATGGAGGAGCCTTGGTGTTTGTATACACTTTATCATACAATCATTTGAGTTGGAAGGGACCCTTAAAGTTCACCTAGTCCAACTCTCCTACAGTGAACAGGGACATCTACAGCTTGATCAGGTTGCTTAAAGCCCTGTCCAGCCTGACCTCTATCACCTTCAGGGTTGCCAGTAATGAAGTGTGCACTTCCTGTGGATGTGGTGCATCAGATGGTACAGGGAGGTTAGAAATCTTTTTGTTTCCCCATTCTGCACCTTAACCCACCTGTAGGGTTAGAGTAAGGTGTGAGGGTTGATTTCCCCCAGTCCTCACTCCTAACACCAAGGCTGTTTCCTGTTCATGGGAAGAAGCAACTTCATCCCAACAGTGTGGACAAAGGGGCTCCTGCCCCCTTCCCATCCCCATCCCTGCATACCCACTTCCCTCCACATCAGATGCATGCTACAGATGTTGACATTTATTATTTCACCATAGTCATTTTTCTTAAAAATCTTTTACGTAATTTATCTATTTTTATTTTTATTATTTATTATTTATAACTAAGATCAGTTCTCAGGTGGAATATAGGGACTGGAAATCAGAGGGATTTGAGAAAAGGGTAGAAATTAAGGGCAACAAGGCTGCCATAGGAAATGTTTGTGGTGTGACAGCCCTGGTAGACCCTGCATGATTTTCACATGCAGACATCTGTGGCTATCACATTGCTCAACCTGCGAACCTTCCTCTTCATCAAGTTCCTCTTGCACAACTCAAAAGTGTTTATCAACAAGGCACTGAAAAACAAACTATCAATATTTGAATGTTTTGTGGACTTGTGGTCTGAAACACATCGTTGTAATGATGCTGAAAGATTTGGCCTTCCCAGAGGAAAATTCATTCCTTTTTTCAAGTAGCTGCAGCAGAATTTGGTCACACAGTGTGGTTTTCACAGTATTTTTCATTAGAAAAGACAATAGCTTAGGCTTGACTTTCCTGCAATTCAGGAAGCATTTCATGGCTCCAGGGACCCAGGAAAGCAAACATGAGACCTTTCAATACGACAAGCTGAAAAATGGAATTTCTATCTAAAAAGTTGATCTGGGAGCAGAGAGAGTGCCTGTTGAAGCTTCATTGTATAGATAATAAAATAATTTTATTGTTTTTAAAGTTAACCTGGAAGACAGAATTTCAATGAGAGCATCAAAATGATACTTTCCGTGTCAGTCCAATATTCCCATGAAAAGCTTTGCTGACACAAGTTTCTCAAGGCATATTAGGTTTCACTTAACTCCATTCACTAAGAAAGATTTTCAGCAAGAATTCTGGGGAAGTAAATATATTTTTAGTTGTTTTACAAACGCAAACCAAAAGAGGGAGGATCTTTACGTTTAATAAAATTCACTTCAGATACCTCTACTGGGGCTTTCAGCACTGGGATTATATGATTACATGTAGATCAGGACTTGGAAAGTTTCATGCTGACATTTCTGCATTACTTTTTTTTTTGCCAGAAAGAGGGAGTCGTTACTGCTGTAATTGCCTTTTCCCTGTTGGCCACATCTACGTGTATCTGAATTTTGGAGACAGGAGAGGGTGATATCATGAATCAATCTTCCTCTGCTTTCTTTCCCATATCACCCTTGCTGCTATCTGCACGAGGGAAGTGGTGTTAGCAGAGGAATGCTGCTGCTTTTTTTTTGCAATGGGAAAAAATCAATTTTAAAAGCTTACCAGGATTTCATCTTCCATTGGCAGTTTCATGAAAAGAGAAAACTTCATGAGCTACAGATTTTGAAGACTTCTATTTTTGAACAGAAATTTTTGGGTTGCAGTGTGCTGAAGTTGGGAACATACATAAAATGGCCATACTTTTCAGACTAGGTCTGTCATACAGAGCAGACTGTCCCCAAAACCAACTGCTGGTGAACAACAAGAGACAAGTAAGCATATGGTGTAATTTCCTCACAGTATTTTCCTGTCCTTCAGCTAGTTTCCTGGTCTCCAACCATGAAATATCAGCTCAGAGATTTCCCAAACTTGATATGAGTTATTTGATTAGTGGTCAGTCCTCAGTATATCTCCTTTACAACTGTCCAGCTTCCCCTCAACCCTATAAAAAACTCATTACTTCTACGGTTGTCCTACTTACCTCCATAGCTTTGTGCTGAGCCCTGTTCCTAGTGTCTTCATTTGGTATCCCCTCATTCTTGTATAGGAATAATATTTTAAAGAAGCATCTCCACAGGCTTTCCCACAACTTATATTCTACCATAAGAATCCACATGGGCGCTGGTGAAGACAGGATGTCACCCTAGCTGTGTGTCAGGTGTACCTCTGCACATCTATTCACATTTCCTACCTGAAGCAATTAATTTACATCCTGAAAGCATCACTCCCTTCCCGCTGTTTAAACTTTTCCTAGAATCACTTCAGTAGAACCCAGAAGAAAAAGATATTGGTTCATTTTGTCTACTGGAGAAGAAAGAGACAAATGCTACTTGTTTTTAAGACTGGAAAAAGTGCCTATTTGGGACAGAACCTTGCCAGTCATTACCACACCACATCTACGAAACCTTTTGTGCAGCCAACATGAATGCAATGTGAGCAATTTAAATGCATCTCCTACCACCCAGCCAGCCATTTTATTGCTAGCCACGTTGCTGGACAGTGTCTCTTAAGGTCACACACTGTATTTTCATGATCTGCAAATCACTTTCTAAAGGGATTTTATTGTCCTGTAACCCCATAAAATTGTCACATTCAGTGCGAGGCAGACAGACAGCCCTTTCCCATCAAGCAGATGCTTGAAGTTAAACAGATTTTCATCCAGAAAAATGCAATGGATGCAGTTACCGTATTTTCAGGATGAATCCGTCAGTCCTTTCCTCATGGAAATGTAGGCATAATGGATATCTCTGTGCAATAATACACTGGCAGTCTCAAAATTAAGGCTATATGGCAATTCCTGAGTATCTCAAAACATCTGTAAAATTGATGAATGTTCTTCACACAAATTAATTTCAGTTTATATTACGTAGAGTTTTACATGAGAACCAATCAGCTGCCTGTTGCTCATCCAAGACCTCTAGGCACCAAGAAAACCCACAATTAAACAGAGATTTAGGTTCCAGCAGTAACATTTAATGCAATTATTTTGCTATGTAATGTTTCCATCCTAAACTGGATAAAATGTGAGATGACATTCCTTTGAAAGACACAGACACCTACGCAGACTGTGCAGATGGAACTGTTCTAATAAAATTCCCAAGAGGAAAATAGACAATCTCTAAAATATAAAAATCAGTTGCTATTCCAAAACCATGTGAAGCTCATTTCTTTTAAGATTCTTCCTCAGCAATCATGTCTGCAGCATCTGTAACCATCTAATGGATGAGGGAAAGGATGTTGATGTAGACTACCCAGACTTTTGTAAAGACTTCTACACTGTCTCCCACAGTATTCTCCTGGAGGAACTGGCAGCCCATAGCTGGGACAACTATGCTTTTGCTGGGTACAAAACTGCCAGCAGGGCCAGGCCCAGAGAGTGATGGTGAGTGGAGTTAAATTTAGTTGGCAACCGGTGATGAGTGGTGTTCCACAGGGGTCGATATTTGGGCTGACCTGTTTAATATTTTTATTGATCATCTGGATGAGGGGATTGTGCGCACCCTCAGTAAGTCTGCAGATGATATCAAGCTGGGAGGAAGTGTTCACCTGCCCTTCAAAGGGACCCAGACAGGCTGGATCAATGGGTGGTGGCCAACTGTATGAACTTCAACAAGAGCAAGTGCCAGGTCTTGCACTTTGATCGCAACAACTCCATGCAATGCTACAGGATTAAGAGTAAAGTGGCAAGAAAGATGTGCATTGGGAAAGGATTTGGGGGGGTGTCGGTTTATAGTAGGCTGAACATGAGCCACCAGTGTGCCCAGATGTCCAAGAATGACAATGGCATTCTGGTTTGTATCAGAAATAGCATAGCTCCAAGGACAAGGAAGGTGATTGTCCCTCTGTACTTGGCATTGGTGAAACCACACCTTGAGCACACAAGTTTTGGGCCCCTCATTACAAGAAAGACACTGAGACACTGGAGGGTGTCTAGAGAACAGCAAAGAAGCTGTGAAGGGTCTGGAGCACTAGTCTTATGGGGAGTGGCTGAAGAAACTGGAACTGGAAAAGAGGAGGTCCATGAGGGACCTTATCACTCTTTACAACTCCCTGAAAGGAAATGGCAAGGCAGAGGTCAGCTTATTCTCCCAGGTAACAGTGATAAGATGAGAGGAAATGGACTTGAGTTGTTCCAAGGAAGGTTCAGGTTGGATATTGGGAAAAATTTCTTCTTAGGAAAAGTGGTAATGCATTGGCACAGGCTGCTGAAGGAGGTGGTGGAGTCACTGTCTCTGGAGGTGATCAAGAACCATGGAGATGCACTGAGGGGCATGATTCAGTGGGCATCACGGGGATGGTTTGATGATTGGGCTAGGTGGTCTCAGCCATTTTTTTCAACCTTAATGATTCTGTGATTCTATTATTCTATGTCTTGATAATTACATGTAGGAAACAAGTCTAATTTGTTTTGTTTTGTTTTGTTTTGTTTTGTGTTGCATTATTTCAAGGTTGTGGCTATTCAGTAGTTTTTATTGGCTGTCAATTTGTGTTTCTGTGTGTAAAAGGACTGATGTTCAGAGTGGCTTATCTTCACTCTCTGAAATGCAAACCTCTTAGCAATGTACCCAGCAAGCTATAAACTATCAGCTGCAATCACATCCCAAGCCCTCAGGTTGAAGGCATCCACAGTGCATACCTGTATATGTTCTGGACAAAGAAAGCAATCATCTTGGTTGAGTCTGCCAACTGCAGCTGAGATAGTGAAAAATGGTGATCATCCCCATCTCTATCATCTTGTGCCAGGTTGAAAACTTCACTTTTTTTTCTGTTTCCAGACACAGTGTTAGAGTTTGTCTAGCTGGACTTGCTGACTGTTTCCTTTATATGTCAATTTTTTCATACCTTGATCAACCTGGCTGTACTAGGTCTACTACTACTGGTCTGTATAGGTTTCCTACCTTCAGCCAGAATCTTTTTACACCACTGTGATGGTGTGAAATTTGGGCACACACTGCCATACCTCACTCTGCTTCGTTTGGGGTATTATTTGCATGAAAGTTGAATTAAAACTCATGGAGAAATCGACAGAAACCAACTTCCTGATGCATCTGGCAGTTCCAAAGAGTTACAGCAGATGGGGCTGGCATTGTCTTGCTGGGAGCCCATGGAGCACACCTGTGGATGGTCCACTTCTGTTCTCAGAAGGATCTGCCACTAGCAATTGTGAAACTTTCCATGCATGATGGGCAGAGGGACCTGAAGAGTCCAGGGAAGTGGCTGTGATTGCAGATTAGCT
Organism: Cyrtonyx montezumae; assembly: GCF_038088225.1. Taxonomy (NCBI): domain Eukaryota; kingdom Metazoa; phylum Chordata; class Aves; order Galliformes; family Odontophoridae; genus Cyrtonyx; species Cyrtonyx montezumae. The sequence goes on from NW_027071848.1 coordinate 985,427, forward strand.
CTGCTTTTCTGTTTCAAGAGGGATCTGTAGAGATCTGTTCAGCAGCCATTGCACAGTCAACTCTGGAGTCTCCAAACCACGAGGCTAGCAATGGAATAGAGATGTTTGTGTGGGGTTTTAATAAATATTTGAGCAGATCATTCTGTTATCGTTTTTCTGGTGACAAAAATGTCTAGGCTCTTCATAACCTCAAGATTTTTTTGGAGTATCTTTTTGGAGAGGAGATTGCCATTGTTGAGGCTGGTACCTAAGGGACAAAAAAGCAGTATTAAGATGGTTTGTATCACAAGCATTACTAACATGATTTTTATTTTTTCATAATGCTTTCTTCTGCATTCATTCCTCTCAGGAACCAGTTTTCAAACACACTCTTAGAGCAGTTCACATTATCTTAGGCAGTCACATCAAAAACTCCCTCAGGATGCTATTGACCGAACTGTAAACTAACCTTCCTCCAGACCTCTCAGCCTCCTCAGTAACCAAGACAACCTTCAGTGAAAAAGCAATGCAAGTGTGTAAAAAGGGCAGTGCTGCTCAGAGCCGATATGGCAATGATAGAAAAGCAACACTGCTCCTCTTTCATTCAGTATTTCCAAAGATGAGAGATGCTATTTTAAATGCTAGAGCACGTCCAGACATATCAGTACCACTTCAGCTAATGGAGGCCCTTAGCACAGACAGGTTTCTTCTAGAAAATTTGCATTTACACAGATTATTTCTAATGGGAAAATATATTTCAAGGATGTCTTTACATTATATCTATATTTTTGTTTATATAGCAGTAGATGTGCAGATTAGAATAGTCTCCCTGGAAACATTCAAGGTCAGTCTGGATGGGGCTGCTGAGCACCTGATGGAGATATAGATGCCCCTGTTTATTGCAGAGGAGCTGGACCAGATGGCCTTCAGAGATCCCTTCCAACTCTAAGGATTCTATTCACTTGTTCAGTATACAAGAAGTAGTTGCAGATTCAGTGAGGTTGTGAAAAGGCAGGGAAGGGAGAGCCTGAAGTAAAGAAATGAAAGAGGAATGATATTCCCACAGCATGAAAGATAATCAGCTGCCTCCACCTGCTGAAGCTCCGAAAGAGAATTTGACAGGTTGTGTATGAAAAATAAAAGAGATTTTAATCGTCGATGGTGGGAAAATTCTGCTTTGTTTCCCCTGAAATAGAATCAGGTAAAACAATTGAATCTGTGCCACTGTTTTTGGCTTCTTTGAACAGCCTTTCTGGGGAAGGATGATAAACACCACTTCAAATTTACATTTCTGTGCCCAATCTTTTGTTGTTTTTTTTCCCCACTGTCCATGCTTTCTGTTCTTTCCCTGCTCCTGCACTGAGGTTTACTGCCCATTGAGTCCATTCAGAGTCTAACCCAGAAATATGCTTTGCAAAAACCTGTGAAAAATGATGTTGCTGGGTTAATTCCCTGAACCAACCCACTGCAGGATCAAACCAAAACCAAAGAAAGGGATGGGAGCTGTGTGAGGGGAGGGTCAGGGGGTGTGATGAAAAAGCTCTGCCCAAGAGGGTGGTGGGCATGGAACAAGCTGCCCAGGATGGTGGGCATGGCCTCGAGCTGCCAGAGCTCAGGGAGCATTGGGACACCATCAGACATAGGGGTATGTGGGGCCAGGCATTGGCCTCAATGATCCTGTGGGTCCCTTCCAATTCAGGATATTCTGCAATTCTTAGATTCTAAGATTCTATTCATCCTGTTGTAATTTTCCTCCCTTCTGGCTCGCTAGATCTGTGTTCCTATGATGGCTCTGCTGTCTTCCTTTGGATCCCTTCCATTTACAGTTAGGACAGGGATCAGCTTTGGGGCTCAAAAGCTCAGTCGTCATTCCCCGTTCCACTTCTGCATCTTATCAGATTTTGCAGCCACATCCCAGGGCGGTGGCCATCAGCCTTTTGTACAAGACCTCACCAGCTCTGCGTTGGCACAGTGCTGCAGTGCATGGCAGCCAGGCCAGCCTAATCTTCTTGCAACGTCAACGGATTGAGGATGGATTCTCCACGTCTTCCACGTCGATAATGCCTCGCTCCATCAAATAGGAGTCACAGATTAAATTCTCTATCTCTGTGTTTGTCTGCGTGCTTAAAACCCACTACTGAGCTGAGAAGTCCTAAACAGTCAACAACAAGCTCCTTGCCAAAAGCCAGAAATGAGGGCAGGAACCTCGGTCCTCCAATTAAATGCATTATTTTTTGCCCCTCTGTACCAAATAGGTGAATGCTGGGACTGGTGCCATGTTTTGCAGGTTGTTTGTTCCCCTACTATCAGTATTGAAATTACAGGCTGAGCGAGCAGTGCATTGATTATTGAATTATTTAACGATCCTTCCTGTGTCTCTGCCTGTGTTTCAGAGAGCCTGTGGATGCAGCGTGTTACCTTGGCTGACAGCTGGTGCCTGATGCACTATGAGAAAATGGGAAGATAATATTACTTATTTATGAAAGAGCAGCAGCAAAATTATTAGGGTGGCTGATTATCAGTATGTGTTATGGTCTGTTGTTAAGTAGAAATTCAAGATTTTTTCTCTCCTTCCCATCCTCTCTTGACGCTGATGGCAGTTTCACAGCAAAAGATGAGTGCAAAGAATAGAGATGAGCACTCCCATTTCTCCCCTGGGTGGCACATCTGCAGATCCAGGAGTAGCCCCATTACAGTGGGCAGCATGTGGCCACATAATTGAGAGCTGAACTGAATCAGGCAGGTGATATCTGGAAGTGATGACAGGTGTTTTTAGCAGAGTGCAGACTTTGTGCTGCCCAAAGGATTCAGGTAGTTGGTGGACGTCTGTATTATTATAACATGCTATGATGCACAAATACATTTGGATGTCAGTCTGCTCTCCACGTGACATTGAAGCTGGGAGGCAGGAGGAATGCATGTATTTGCACCTGTGTGCACCAAGGAATTTCTTCCTGACAAGCAGTAAGGAAATAAAACACTTGGTTTGGACCAAGTTCTCCAACCACCTGAGTATGTGATTGTGCCCATTTACAAAAAAAAAAAAATGAACAAGGGGTGGTTTTCCATCAGTTCTCAGAGGCACTGCTCACAGACCACACTTGGCACACACTGTGCACTGACAGCCATTCTGCAGCACATCATCTTTGCTGTATGAGAAAAGTACGTTTTCTCAAAGAGATGCAGAGAGGAAACAGTGGAGTGCTGCTGACCTGAGACTGCAGGCAGCCTCAGCCAACCAGTGATTTTCCATGCCTGTCATTTGTTTAAGCAAAGATGAGCTGTCTTTCACTGTCTGTGTAAGAGATAGGAACCACCACACCTAATATTGGGCAAGCTTCTACCTCCTGACAACACACTTCACCCACCCCTTTAGGTCAGTGTCAGCTGACCTAGTTTAAATATCTATTATGTAGAGGCAATGCTTCTTTCTCTCCCTTGAATATCACAGAGATCTGGATATCTTGAACATATATGTACTAGGTTAGTGGAGTCCCACCCAACATGTTTCACTGGATATCTCAGCCTTTCAGTGGTGTCTTCAAATAACTGAAAGACAATTCCTCAGCAGCATCTGATGTGTCTTCTTTGGGGCTGAAAACCATACTGATGCAAATAAAACCCAAGATACTATTAACTCCACCTGGTGTGAGGATGGCTCTTGCAGGTGGAACTCTCCTTTTTTCCTCCAGCAGTGAGGCTTACATCACCACCACAGCAGGGCTTAATGAGAACTCAGGTCTCAGTAAGAGCACAAAGCTATTCCCTGTGTCACGTTGGCTCCTTAGAATAAGGCTTTTCCCCTCACTATGTGTATGCTCTCAGCTGTTCCTGCTGCTGCAGAGATGCAGCAGATCATCAGATCAGGGTCCAGCATGGCTCTCTGGGCTCATACTTCTATCTCTGCAGCGAGGAGCTAATGTTACTCTAGGGAGCTGTAATCCAAACCGGATGGCATTGCTGACAAGCTGCCAGCCAGCTTGAGGTTTGTTTTCTTCCCCTGTGTCCCTCCCCTTCTCATCCTAAGCGTGTTTGTTTGTTTCCCATGAAAGGTGTAGCATGTTCTCTTAAAGAGTGCTCATAGGAGGATTTTGCTATTGCTCTGCCCCTCAGTGCACACAGAAGGAAGGCTGGTTTCCAAGCTGGGCCACCCCTTCTGTGGGATGGGATTTCCTGTTTCCAGGAGGCAGCATGCTCAGACCATTCAGGCTGTGTTGTGCCAACACGACTTATGTGAAAAAACATACAGAGTAAATGTGTGAAATTTCAGATCTTCAGCAGCCCAAGGGCTGAGCATACTCATGTAGTGGGACTGCAGAGACTGGATCCAGCCCTCTGGGCTCCCTTCTCTGCTTTATTCCAAGGATAACCTCAGGCAAATCCCTTCCTTTACTCCTTGGCAGCCCATGCTGATAAGCAGCCTCAGAAATGCAGTACAGGGCATAGCTGAGCAATGGTCACAATGCCTGCACTAATACTGAGTAAGATAAATCTGATGGCTGTTCTTTCTCAATTCAGCAGTTTATATACTGCTCCTCTTACAGCAGCATGGTAGCGAGGAAAGGTGATCTAATTAGTAAAGAATATTTGTAGGACTCAGCTCAACCCTGAAGAGCTCATCCTATCAGCTCCTTCAGTCATATTTATTCAGTCTTTCCTTTCATACGGACCTTCCTATTGATTACTGGCTTTGAGCATCTATCTTGTACTTTCTAGGTAAGCAAAAATGAGCACTGCATGTTCAGGTCATGATGGAGGTTGACATCTCCCATGGGATTGTCAGATTTGATCTGTGTCCTCCCTGCATTACTCATTCCATCTCATGTACACAAAGTGTGTTCTTTTGGCAGTCTGTAGATATCCCCAATCTCTTACCTGGCTTCTTATCTGCGAGGCTCAACCTATTCATTATATTACACAGCTACTAGACTTTAACACCTTATAGAATCTTTTGAATTGGAAGGAACCTGCAAGGGACGTCTTGTCCAACTCCCCAGCAACGAACAGGGATCATGTTCTTAGAGCCAGGCCCAGCCTGACTTTGAATGTCTTATTTTTCAGGGCTCTGATAGTTCATTATCTTCACCTTAGGCCAAGACTGCCTCACTGCTGCTCTCAGATGAGCAGAATTAGCTTGGTAGAAGTTAGTTATACCCATCATCTACAGCTATTCGTGGTAACTATGTCCCATTGGAAGATTTATAAAGCCTTCTTTCCCTCTTCTAGAAAACTTTCCATTAATAACATGTCCTCTGTATTGTGGGTAAGTGGCTCTAATACCTGTGGAATCAAGGCTTCAGTAGAGTTTTGTATTAAAATGGTGATAAATAAGAATGGCATATAAAATTTGGCAGCTGCCTGTCTAGCCATGCATTGTTCTGATCTCTGCAAATCATGCTTAGGCTCTAAATTTCTGTAGAAGAGACTGTACCCCATCTAGAGAGCAGTCTTCCTATGCAGAAAGGGGGGATTCAAGAGAGAGGTCTGTAGGGAGAGCTGTAGAGTCAGTGCAGCATTGTTATCTCAAAGGTCCCCATGTTTAGCACATTTTAGTTCACAGCCCAGGTGTTTCTCTCAGAGGTTGTGCTGCTTCAAACACCATCCACTCAATTATTTAAAATTCAGTTGCTATGGATCTACTCAAGGTGATCAGTTTAAAGAAAATGCAGATGGCCTCTGGTTTTGGGTTCCCGCCGCGCTTTGGTTAATTTGGTATGTAAAGGTATTAGGTTAATTAAATGCCATGTGTTGCATGGAGACTGACTGCATTTGTGGATTAATCAGCACCCAAGTGTGTTCTGTGCTGGATGTCCTCAAGCTGGCAGCATTTCTTTTTTTGCTAAGAAAGTAAAGAACTGAAGAGAAGTCACAGGGAAATGAAGAGTTTTTCTGTTAATCTTGCGGTCGTTTCTCTGGGACTAGAGGTTGCAGTGTCCTTCGTGTCTCCATCTAAGCTTCACCCCATCCTGGAGAGACTGGAAGAATTGAAGTGAAGAGAAGCAAAGTTGTTCACTTTGCTTTGAGGATCCCACAACATCCAGTTGCACAGGGCAAGTATGGCTGGTGGATGGAAGTTTCTCTGCTAGAAGATCTTTACCAAAAGCCAGATTGTGAATGAGGTCAGTGTGTGCCTTGCGTGCAGCAGACATGGCCTTGCCAAATTTCTAAAGCAAACCGGCCACATCTCTCTGGCATTCATGGTGGAATACGTATAGAAAGCAGAGGGCAGCAAACACAGCTGCAAGATTTTGGAAATGCTGAAGAGAAAGAAAGTTGTCTTCATGCAGCCATGTGCTGAGGTAGTGGAAGATCAGGACAGAGACCAAGGCAAATGGACACTGCTCCGCAACGTCAACCAGGCCCTGAAGCCCACAACTATTTTAGCGGTAAGATAGGGGTTCCCAAGCTACAAGCACGGCTGGGAGCTTTTAAGCTACTTTAAACAGTCAATATGTCTGATTACATCCTTCAGCTATTCTCACCTTCCTCCTGAGCCTTTGAGAACCCCCATCCCAGGTCCTTCAGCTCCCATGGTGCAGCCTTGTAGTCCTTGCACTTGGAAGCTCCTCCTAAAGATCCTGTTTTAACTGTGTTGATCTTTGTGTGTAACCACTGTGGTGCTCCCTCCTCTTGCCTGACTCTTTGGCTGTCGTTGCCCTTAGGTTGTGAGGTCCTGAGGGCAGCGTCCACCCCAAAGCCTTTAGAAAGGCTCTAGCTCCTCATGGCTGCTTTGGGGAGGAATAGTTAGAACATGGGACATGGATTATTGGGCAATATTGGTGATACATGGATGCTTATACTAGCTGATTTTTGAGCTCTTTTCCAACCTTAATGACTCTATGATTCTAAGACTATGTCAACACTGTTAAGTGCTTGGTGGTATCCTCAGTGTTTCGTTGCCTATTTTGGAAAATAAACAACATTGCTCCAGGCATGAGGGAGATTATATAACTTAAGAGCCTGTCCACTGGAGCTGGTAAATGCATGAATCACCCTGATATGGCCTGAAATCCCCAATGTACTAGCTGTTATTTGGGCTGATCCAAAAGTGATTGCATTAGTAGAAGAAATGTCAACTGACTTCCATGGCTTTTATATAAAATTCATTGAAGAGGAGGAAGGAAATAAGTCGGCGGTCTTAATAAGTGATGTTATTTTTTAACACAATCAGACGTTCCTCAGCTTACCAGCTTAGCCCATCCCATAAGACTTGTGGCGGTTTTTTTCTACCAGTATTAAGAATGGAATTATAGTGTGTTTAGAAAGAGCATTTTGAGGGGACAAGCAGCCTGTGCATTAGGCAGGCAAAGCACAGGAGTTGTCCTAGTGGTAGTACAGGATCAATTTACCTTGAGAATAGCAGACTGCCTTTTTATCTCAGTTGTGTAACAGAATATATGAAGCAGGCTGCCTTTACAGCTATTTAAAATTAGAGATTTTTTTTTTTAAGTAAAAAAGCAACATTACAATGTTTTGTTTTCTTGATCTGGAGCAATTTTTACCCTGCTGATGAGATATCAGAAAGACTTTCTACTGAGCAGACTCCCCAGCTCTGCTCTTGCTGTCACCTTGATCAAGTTACCTACTCCATGCATAAATTTGCCCAGCTCTGCAGGTGAGATAATACTGCTGAGCACTCTGAAATGCTTTCACAGTCTTGGATCAAAGGAGCTAAGAAATAAATATTAATATAATTTGATTTATAATGTATCTGTGCATGACACTGCTTTCATATGTGGGGTTTTTTTATTCCTTTTTAACCAAGTTATGGGATGTGAGATAAGGCAGCTAATGAGAAAAATATCAGATTATATTTGTTGTGAGTTTTGTGAAGATATTTATTGAAGTGCTTTAGCAAGACCTTCTGAGGAAATGGAAACACAAAGGGCTGGATCCTCACTGAGTGTAAGCAGCATGGCTGATAATATCCAGGTGAAGCCAAGCAGTCAGCTGCCAAAGGTGGGAACCCCCACAGAATGGCTGTGAATCTCTGTAGCATTTCTCTAGGTGTTGATCCCTGGATGTAACCTTACATCTCTGTGACTGATATGTAGCATCTGTCTGAAGTCTGGGTAGTGGTTGGCAGTCCAATCTGCAGCAGAGGTTTGGAACTAGATGATCTTTGAGGTCTCTTCCAACCCAACCCAATCTATGATTATATGATCCTGCGATGAAGTCCCACTGAGCAAGAATATGTTGGAGTGTGTATATGTGCTATACATTTTCAATTCCCACTGCCTGAGTGGAACTGAAGGTTGTTCATCAATCCACGGGGTCAAACAAAATCTATAAACGCTCTCCACAGAAATGGTCAACTAGTGACCGCTGAGGAAAGAGGTTATAACAGTGCACATGCAAAAGGATCCTTTCTGTTGTTGGTCTCATCTCTACCAGCAATTTTTGAGGACTTTGGAAAGTAGATACTGCATTTCCACCATGCTTCATAGGTACAACTAGAGGTGGCCTGCAGGAATGTGGATCAGATGGATTTACTGATCTTACTGATTCACAGCGTCAAATCCAGTTGCTTGAAGAAGTGCATTTTCTTGCTTGTTGCAAAGATTTTTGATGATGATTGAGGTGGAAAAATGGTGAGGTCAGATATTAGGAGAAATTTCTTCTCAGAAAGAGCGATAATGCATTGGAACAGGCTGTCCATGGAAGTGGCAGAGACATTGTCCCTGGAGGTGTTCAGGGACTGTGCAGATGTGGCACTAAAAGGATGTGGTCAGTGGGCATGGTGGGGATGGGTTGGGGTTGGACTTGGGACCCTTAGAGGTCTTTTCCAACCTAAATGATTCTAGGATAATTTAACCAGGTAACTCCCAAATGTAGCACCTCACTCCATTGAGATTAGAAGTGGGAAATAATTTTGCCTTGTTTCAAAGAGTCTTGTTTGCTATTTTAGTTTTGGGTGCTTTTTGTTTTTTTTGTTTTTGCATTGAGGAAAAAAATTCTTTAAAGCCTTTTTGCATTCAAGTGATCTGATACCCACAAAGCTGATGAGCAGATAGTCCCTGCCCAGCAGGACTAATAGAGGTTTATAGGATGACCAATGACACGATGGATGGGTAGGGGTGGATAGGGGTTAACTATTTGCTCTGTCTTCCAAAACAAAACCACAAGTTCTCAAATGAAGCAAGACATATCTGAAACACACAAAAGGACACAGCTTCTCATGCTGTCTGTCACTAAACTTTTCCTTTGAGATGATGGATGCCAGCATCTTTGCACAGCTTCAGGAAGCAGCAGGCACGCTCATGGTAGACACAAGAACCACTGAAAAGTATTATTGCAACTACATCCAGCTCAACTGCTTTTACCTCCCAGAACCCATCTGTGATGAATGAATTATATGTGTTGCAAAGAAAACTATACCTTGTACCAGTGTCTCAGGTTGAAAGCTTCAGCGTTTTATATCCCAAGAGATGCTGAGCCTTCTGCAGCATTGGCTGTAATGGTCTTCTCTTTGTTGGCAGGGGGATTATGTGTGGATGGACCTCAAAACCGGTCGGGAATTCGATGTCCCCATTGGAGCGGTGGTTAAACTCTGTGACTCAGGACAGATCCAAGTTGTGGATGATGAAGGCAACGTAAGTATAAAGGGTTGTGGTTGCCATTCAGCTCTGTGACTGTTGCAGGCACAGGCCCCAGGTAGCATTAAATACATGATATCTGGTTGTATTTGAAAGCCAAACTTGATTTGAATCTGATTAAAAGTGATGGGATTCTCTTCATTAATATCAGTGGATATTGGAACCAGTTCACAGCTTCAGAAGCAATTTTAGCTCTGAGCCAAGCTCCTGCCAAATAGAGACAGCACAACGCTTCAATTCAAACATAGTCAATAGATTTAATTTTTTTCATTCCCAGTGATTCCAGAAATATGAGGAATAGGGCTTATAAAAGGAGATTCATGATGACTTTGTCACAGACTTCTCGTGTGTCCTTGGAAATAACTGTGGAAAGAAGACAACATTATGTCTCTACTTTTGTGGCTGTACTGGGAGTGAAATAGTGAGAAGTTTCTTGAGAACAATGATGACATAGACTGTTTTAAAGGAACCTCTATAGTACAAGCAGAGAGTGACCTGAGGATGTTTCTTATCCTTTATCACTTTTGATAAACCTTGGTTCAGCTGGATGCTTGTGTCCAGTTTGTAGGGACTTTTGAATTCCTTTATAATTGATCAGTCTAAATAAAATTCTGTCAATAAAAGTGTAATTTACCACCTTGTCCATCTGTCTTTGCTTTTTTAAATATTCTTTTCTATTCTTAACAGTGTTTTGCAGCAAAGGGCTAACCAGTGATGTGGAAATCTAGTTGTTTGAACAAGTTGCCATCTGTTGAAAAACTTCCCTGACATGCTGGATGTCCATGCTGCCCCAGATTATGCTTCTGTCAAGATGGCTCATGTCTCTTGTCACTCTAATAAGCCAAAATATGTTTTACTTCTGCTAAGAATCTCTCAAATTAGTCCCTGTTGTGCCTCAGTGGTAGAAACTATGGTCTGTGTGCTATTGCTCTTCCACCTGGTCCTTCTGTCTAAGGTGAACTGTTTCTTCCCCTCATCCCAGTGGTTTCCCATTTGACTTATCTTTCCCTGCCTTCATTCTCTTCCCAGGAGCACTGGATTTCCCCGCAGAATGCCAGCCACATTAAACCCATGCACCCCACCTCTATCCACGGAGTGGAGGACATGATCCGGCTGGGGGACCTGAACGAGGCAGGAATCCTTAGGAACCTGCTGATCCGCTACCGGGAGCATCTCATCTACGTGAGTGTTTCCCCCATCTCCATCTACTGCTCTGCACTGTACTTCCAGCTCTCCTTAGCTCTTGGAAACCCACATCCATGTTTCCTTGGTTGTAATAAGCACCTGGGCTTCTAGGACCCAAATGGTTGGATCTATCTGCACTGGTATGCTGTCGTTCTGTAGAGAAATTGTTGCAAAGTTTATGGTTGTCCCAGGAGAAGCTGGAGACACTCTTACTTGTGATGAGCCAAGTCCCTGTCACCTCCTTACGCAGCCCCTGTTGAAGTTTTTGGAACACATATCAAGTTCAAGCACATGCAGTGAACAGTTTAACCCAGGCCACATGCAGGCTGAAGTAACCATAAAGAAAAAAAGACTGGCAACTATAAGCTGTACGTGTCCTTTCTGCATTCTTCCTCTGAACTGTTAAGGCATCCAGCCCAAGTGGGTGAAAAGAGCATTTGCTGGAGGTAGAAGGGCTGGAGAAAGGGTGAGAAGCTGCTCATGGGTAGAGATATGTACAATGAAGTAAGCAGCTCAGAGAAGAGCTCCAAAGTACTTGTCCCAACTGTGTTTATAACCACTGGGATCCTGACAGCTGAACTTTTAGGACAGTAGTATCCCTCCTTAAGTTAGCTTGGTCTTGTAACATTTGATGGGCTCACTGCAGCTTTTCTAACCCAAACAGACATCCAGAAATCAAGGGTTTTACAGGGAGCCAGCAAGACTACTCTTCTGTGACAGCACCTCAAAAATCAAATAAGACAAGAGTCAGCATTCAAGTGTCTGAGTTGTTTTTTTCAGCATGCTACGTGCTGAATAGTCTGGTGCACAGTCTAGTGCTGGAAGTGAGGAAAGTGTGTGCTTGCCACTGGTAAATTATCTCAAACAATCTTTGTAAATACAATATTATTGCTGGGTATCTCTCCTGTGCTACAGCTTTCTGCTGCTCAGGTGAGTACCTGCTATGACTCTGAAGGCCTTTTCATGGCAACCTGCAGATCTGCTTTTTAAAAGGCTCTAGAGATTACTAGCTTTTCAAGCCAGAGGGAATTGCAGTACGTTCTGATCTGCTAGACAGTAAAAACTAACAGACTGTATCCATGATTTTATATTCTCAAGTCTTCTTGTTCTGCTTGTTGTCCAGTGCCTTTTGAAAGGTTAGTTTTGGATAGTATCTGGCAGATGAGGTGAACTGCTTTAGAGCTGGCTGGGGCTCAGATAACCTTGGAAATATTATATTGGAAGGAAAGTTGGGGTTGGACATCTACAGTCCAAATTCCATCTCAGCATGTGTCCAGCTTTTAAGTTTAATGTCATACTCTTGTGTATAACTGAGTAACAGGCAACCTGAATGACACCCAGGATATACAAGTAGCCAATAGTTTGAGGTGAAAGGCTCATTCAGAAAACATGAATTTATCTGTTGAGCATTACCCCTTTTCTTTTGTTTGAGGACACCCTGTAGTTGTACCAGGGGGAAAGCCCATTTCTCTGTGTGTGTGAAATTTGGGATCATGCTGAATATTTTTTCAGTGGTGTCTGTGTATCTCTCCTGAGGGTCCCTAAGCCATCAGGCAAATGTCTGTTGCCTTGCTAAGTGAAGTCCTTGCATAAAATTTCATGTGTGCAATATCAGATTGCCCACAGATAAAAGCTTCTCCTTCATGAAAGTCTGCCTCTGAGCTTCCTCACTAAGCCTTTCACAGGCATCCAGGGAGATTATGAACGTGAGTGAATGATGTTTGGCAGAGTCTTGCTAACAAGTGCTAATGCAGCTGCTAACCCAGAGACGAGACTGGGTGGTGGTTTGGGTAGAGTAATTCACTAGCAATATGGTTTCTCCATGAAATCTCTGAGTCTGATGGTGACAGAGCCAGGTGTATTGCAGGTCTACTGTGTAAGGGGTCATCACTCAACTTGTTCTAATTGTGAGTAACTGATCACTCCACTTGCCTTCACAGTGGCAGGTGAGCACTGCCTGGAGCATGTTCATCTGATTTTAGGCTGGATCCTAAGTCCTCGAGTTTCACACCTCTTTGGTTTTCTGGGACTGAGGAAGATTTAGTTGTTACCTTTGCAGTCTGTCACACAGGTACATCCTTGAAGAGGAGCACCTCCAAAGAGCTCATTTTCTCACCAAATAATTTTTCCAGGTGTTTTTTTTTACTAGGGTCTTTTGTTACAACCTATTCATAGAATCTTAGAATGATCTTCATAGAATCACAAAATTATTTTATGATAAAATTGTTAGGTTGTGTTCATAGAATATAATGGAATCGATATAGAACAACATAACCCATTCCTCAGACTAGTCCTGCTCCACACAGTAAACCACTTGTATTTGCATCAGAGAGTTTCCAAGTTACTGTGCTTTGATTGCTCCACATGGCTTTGAAGTGGCAGCACGTGACCTGAGCACCACAGAGCAGTTAGTGTAATGTCAGCATCAGAATGACATCGAGAATCATGGAATCATTTGAGTTGGAAGGGACCCTTGAAGATCACCTAGTCCAACTCCCCTGCAATGAACAAGGAATGACATAGAGCACGTAGCTTGATAGAGATGTATGCAAACCAACCCTATCTATGTGAGTGTTATTACAAGGTCAGGAACTCAACCTTAGATTCTCATCTTTTTTGAGAGGAGGCTCTGAGGAGTACATTTGTAATGAGCATGGTAAATGTTGATGGCAGTTTTGCAAAGTCAAAATATGTAGGCATGCCCAGTTCTCTGTAGTGTTGAGTTATTTTGGTGGTGGTTTGGTTGGTTAGTTTGTTGGCTGTTGGTTTTTTTCTGAGGTATCATTTGTACTGTCTCAAAGTTTGGTGACTTTGCCTTCATTATTTGAAAGTATTTCTGAGCCCCCAAAGTGAAGGGTAACTTTTCCAATAGGTCTTCAGTCCCTTTTGTGTCATCATCTCCTTAGCTCTGTGTAAGGTATAATTCTGCTCTAATAAATTACAATTTTCCTTTCTCTCCTCCCTCATATTTTACTCATAAGACAAACTGCGGCGGGAGGGTAAGTAACAACTCTTGGAGCTGACATTTCTTATCATTCTTGTGCCACCCATTGGATCACTCGTTTCTGTTCTGCGTTTTCATTTAATTTGCACTACCATTGCTGCTGCTTCACAAATGCATTAAGAGCACCATCCCATTTGCTGCAGAGCTTGGCCCTCATGGTGAAGCTGTGACCTTCCCCAGAGCTGGAAAGTCCCCAGTCTGTCAATGTAGTATTGCATGGTTAAAGCTTAAAGTGCTTCTCAGTAATTAATTCAACTTGCAGGAAAAAAAACCTTCTGCAACCAAATGAAAAGAACTTGAAGGCTTGGTTTGTACACACTGGGGGAAACCATGCTGAATAGCGAGGTTATTTGGCAGGGAGTTTGGACTTTGGGTAAGGTTAAGTCTCTTTAGCTAGAGATGAAAGCAATGTCTGCTGTTGCCTTCTTGTTGCCAAAATGCAGTAAAGTTTGGTAGAGCTTTAACCCTGTAAAAATCCAGATGAAGTCAGCCACAGTGCTCTGAGTAGTGAGGGAAGCAGGCTCAGAAAGGATTTTGATTGGGGCTACTTAAAATGTAGGTCATGCAGGCAGTAATGAATTTGAGTTGTGGTTTCTGATGTAAATGGTCAGCTACAGCTGACCCTCTATCAGCAACACTTGATTTTCCCAACATGGAATGGCTTTGCTCTCACCCAGGAATAGAAGCCAAAGAGATAATCTTTCCTTGGAGGTGCCCTTTGTCCCATCATCAGCAAAGCAGACAAAGTTTTTTGTGAGAAGTGGGCAAACTGTGAACATTTATCAACTAGGAATGACCTAGGAAAGCAAGCAATAGAACAGGAGTTAGTGCTGACAAAGTCTTTTGTAGATCACAAGGGAAGGGTCAACAAGAGTATCCAGGAATTGCATTCCTTAAACTAATGGTTAACTCCTTTCTTGAGCTTGCTGGCAGTGTTTGGGGCAGGTCAGATCAATATGGCTGAAACACAGGGATTTCAGAAATCTCTGCAAAGTGTCCGTCTTTTTGAGAAGATGCTCAAGGAAGATTGGAAATGCCCCTCAAATTAACCTGGTAATAAATTATGAAGAGGAAGACAGTGTTCCAGGTCTCTCACCCAGTACTGAAAGGAAACTCAGGGGTCGGGGCAACGTTGGTGATATAAAGCCACCCAGAAATTGAGACCAGTCCTTCTCTGAATGTTAAGTTTACCTCCTCTGTCACTGTGGAGGGCTTCTCAGGGACTTTGGTTCTTCCTTACTTCAGTAGCTTCTTCTAACATGCAGTCTAAATTATCTCACAGCCAATTTCCACACTTTGTATTTGTGGCAACTTTGTCCTTGAGCTTCAAGAGCTTTTCTCTATTCCTGACATTTAATCTACTATTACAGAGAAGACCACAACTTTCTTGCTTAGTTGCTTCAATAAATTCAAATCTCACCTAGGCTGAACAGAAAGCTTCTCTCTGGTGTCGCCCAGGGAGATACAAAGTGACAGCCCCTAAAGGCTTTCAACATCCCTACTAGAGAGCACAACTGCCACCTACTGGCTGCCTTTCAAGAAGACAGAGCTGGTGGGAAATGTGTAGATAGTGAAGAACAAATTATCACCTGTTTCCACTGGAAACCTTTCTTTCATGTCTTAGGGATAGGGTTTTGATGGGAGCAACTCAGCCTGGGCCTGTGTTATCTTCAAAGTTCATAAGCATTTTTGCTTGGTACTATTTGATTCTTTTTTCCAAAGGCTTATTTTTGGTTTTAGATCATGCAGATGGAAAGATAAGTTTTCGGTTTGGTTTATTTCTTTTTTTTCCTAGAAGAATATTTTCAGCACTTTTGTAGCAGATTTCATGAGAAATGAAGGGGAGATTCAGCTTTCATAATATTAGTTATCAAAAGTTAGCCTGGAGAAGGCAACGGTTCATTTTACATAGAACCATAGATTCATTTGAGTTGGAACAGACTTATAAAGATCATATGATGCAATTTCTCTGCAATGAACAGGGACATCTACAGCTTGGTCAGGTTACTCAGAGCCTGGTAGTCATTGTTGTAGTCATTAAAAGATATGAACCCCTTGGTTACCCGAGATGAATCTCTGTTGACTTGCTTGCTCTAAACAATAACTTTTAGACAGTTGAAATTGGGGAAGGATGTTCTTGCTCTCAGACTTGAGCTGGGATATGGCCAAACTTCCTAACCCCAGAGTTGTATCTGAGTGAGAAGTCAAAGACCTTGAGTCCTTCGTTGAGAGGATTGAGAGAAATAGCTTCTGGAAAGGCAGAAATGAAAGCACATGACACCACAAAGAGTTTTGCTGCCGAAGGCTCAGGACAACTTTGTTTATCTGAGTGGAACAGAGAGCATGGGATGTGGGAAACAATCTCCAAATCCTTCACATCTTTAGAACTTGTGCAATGCACTAAGTATATATTTATGGCTGTGGGGTTGTTCTTTGCAAATATTACCTTGACCTAGCTCTAAATCTTAACTGAGGAACACCTGAAATGAGAATTAAAGCTTGAATCCATCTAGTGCATGAGCAGGACTCAGTCTGAAATAAATTGTATAGTTTGGGACTTTTGTTCCAGCTTTGCTCCAGCCTCCACCCTTCAAGCATCTTTGACTTGTATGTCATCTTCCATCCAGCTTTTGAAAAACACTGATTTTTCTGACCTCCACACTCCAGCCAAACTACCAGAGCCTCTCAGCTAGGTATCGCTGTCCCGTATCTTATATGTTCTTCTCCTCCAGACATACACTGGTTCAATTCTGGTGGCAGTAAACCCCTACCAGCTTCTACCCATCTATTCACCGGAGCAGATACGCCTGTACACCAACAAAAAGATTGGGGAGATGCCACCACACATCTTTGCAATCGCTGACAACTGCTACTTCAACATGCAGCGCAACAACAAGGATCAGTGTTGTATCATAAGGTGAGTTGGTAAATTTCCAAATGCAACATGCACTGGAAAAGGCAGCTGGTTGACAAGGAACAGATAATCAAACATAATTGGGAATTAGAAAGAGTCATTAGATACCATATCCACATAATGTTAGTGTAGAGGTGGTCTCTTCTGTGCATTATAGTAAAAAATATCATCTTGCAAGTAGCATCCTGCTTCTTGCCTTGGTTGCCTTCCCCTCTCCCCTCAGTGGGACACAGGTTGGATATTAGAAAAGACTTATTCACTCAAAGAGTAGTTGGGCGCTAGAACAGGTTGCCCAGGAGAGTGGTGGAGTCACTGTCCCTGGGGGTTTTCAAGAAACACATAGATGTAGTACATAGTGACATAGTTTAGTGGGTAGTATTATTGGTAAGTGTATGGCTGGGCTAGATGAGCTTAGAGGTTTTTTCCAGCCTTAACGATTCTGTGTCTATGGGACCTGTGGCTTTCTCCAAATGGTAGTATTTCAGTGCATGTGGGCAGTTCGAGTCTTGTGATGAATCTGGCCCTGAACCACTGGCTCAAGGTGTGGTGATCATACCTGAAAAAGCACTGTCTGAAGGTGCTTCCTGACTTTCTTGGTGACAGCTGTACAATAGTATTTGCTGGAGAAGCCCAAACCCAAAAGCAAAAGCTTGGCCACATGAATCAGAATGTAAATCTGTATCCTGGCTGGAAGTTATTCCATATTGTATCCTAATATTTGGATATAACCAGCCTTTGGGATGCTGGAAACTTATCCTTCGTGATCTCTTCCCACTTGTGATAACAGAACAGAACCAGAGGCATCAATCCCTTTGTAGACAGTGAGAGGGAAGGTAGCAGGAATGCATCAGGGCTTCTACTGACCCCAGTTTCTGTCGTCTTTGCAGCGGTGAATCCGGAGCAGGGAAAACAGAAAGCACCAAACTGATTCTTCAGTTCCTGGCAGCTATCAGTGGTCAGCACTCCTGGATTGAGCAGCAGGTCCTGGAGGCAAATCCCATCTTGGAAGGTGAGGCTCCAAATGGTAGAGGCATTTTCTGATGGCTAAAAAAAATCAGATGGAAGAAATGCATAACATGGTCAAATGTATGTAACCATTTGTTGAATCCTAAGTATTAAAAAGTGAAAACAAAAAGCAAAACATGTGGAAGCAACAATGCGTTCGTTGAACTGTGTGTTTCCACCTGCATTTATTTTTCTCAACAGAATTATCCTCTGATTTGCGCATTTTCTAGCTGCAACTGTCCCAGTTCATTGCATGGGAGTTGGAGTTGATGACCTTTTTAGGTCCCTTCCAACTCATAAAATTCTATGATTCGCCTTTCTAGGAATAGTTTTGGCAACAGTTGTTGAAAATAGAATATTTCAGCTAACTTGAAATATATTCCAACATTCTGATTAATTTTAAAATAATAATAATAACAAAAAAATCTTCATTTCTATATAAATCAGAACATTTTTCCCAAATTTCAAAACAGAGACCTGAATTTTGCCAAATTATCTGTGTAGTCTGGGATTTCAAAAACCGAACAGCAAAACTGGTCATGCTGTGGTTGCCCCATTCCTGGAGATGCTCAAAACCTGGTTGTATGGGACCCTGGGCAGCCTGAGCTGAGGGTGGCAACCAGCCCATGGCAGGAGGGTGAATCTTGTTGGTCTTTAAGGTCTCTCCCAACCCAAGTTATTCTATGACTCCATGATTCTATGATTTTATGAATAGCAAAGCCCACCATTTCCTTCCAATATCAGAGAATGGAGGCAGAACACAGAAAAAGAAATAAAGAATGAGATAATAAGAATCAACTTGCTGGCTATCCCAGGTGCATAAGCAAGTATCTGTTAGGGTAAAGAACAGCTCCACAGTTATAACTGGATGTCTACACATTAAATGGTTGATCTGAACCTCCAGGAATAATGTAGGATGGAACTTTTCAGCAGAAAGAGCAGTATTTTCTCCTTCTCTTCATTAAAGAATAATGAGATTTTAATCCACCTGCTATTCTCAGTGAGCAGTGTTTGCTTGGTAGGTAACCCATAGAAATCAATAGAAATGTGAATATCCTGTCAGCTTTCCATGAATACTGGGAGCTGTGCAAACAAGCAAGTCACCAGCTCAGCTTTCCTTCTCTGCTCTTCTCTGGAGAATCCTTCAGTCCAGTATGAAGGTGCAAGACTGCTCAGGGATGCATGGCATGCACACATGGGATTTAAACGTACATTTCACCAGGAAAACAGACATTTTGTATTTTAAATACATCTCCAGCACCTGGCAGCAATTTCAGAGCATGCTAACACCAGGGCATGCCTCCTACACCCACACAAAGGACAGAACTGCACTTCATCGTGCACAGACCCTTCCCTGCATGCAGACTGCTCTCAGAGCTGTCTCCCTCTGGAGGTTGGCTTGGTTCCTCTGTGTTTCCTGAAGGGATGAGCTCTTTCCATCTATCACCAAATCAGTCACTGACAGTGACAGCTCACGAGCCTGCTGCCATCACATCTTTTCTTGGATAAGGTCACCTTTTTACCATTCCTCCCTCTTGATACTCCTCTCTTTGTACTGAAGAGAATTATCTATGGAACATCCTGTCTCCCACACTGAAATTGAGCCAGACAAACTTGAAGGCAAGGCTTTGGGCTGCTTTCTAGACTCTTCTGGTTTTTTTTTTCCTAGACAGGCTGAGCCTCATGTTAAACCTCATGAGGTTTAGCAAACCCAAACACAAGATTACACCTGGGTCGTGGCAATTCTCACTGTCAATACAAGCTGAGGGGCAAAAGGATGGAGTACAGCCCTGACGAAAAGGACTTGGGGATACTGGTGGATGGCAGATGGACATGAGGCAGAAATGTGCTGGGGAGATTTAGATTGGATACAAGGAAAATGTTTCTTACAATATGGGTGGTAAGGCATTTAAGCATGTTGCCCAGAGATGTGGTGGATGTCCCAACCCTAGAGACAGGCATAGTCAGGCTGGATGGGGCTCTGTGCACCTTGATCAAGCTGTAGGTGCCTCTGTTCATTGAGGAAGAGTCAGACTAGATGATCTCTATGGATCCCTTCCAACTCAAATGGTTCTCTGATTCTATAATTCTGACACCAGATCCGCAATCCTTCCCATGTCAGGTCCTCTCTGAACCATTGCAATCCTTTCCCACAGCTTTTGGGAATGCAAAGACGATCCGTAATGACAACTCCAGCCGATTTGGAAAGTACATTGACATCCACTTTAACAAAAGGGGAGCCATTGAGGGGGCCAAGATTGAACAATACCTGCTGGAGAAGTCCCGGGTCTGCAGACAGGTAAGGTGGCATATCTGCAAAGCATGAGAGTGAGCCCATTGACAGTCGTAGTGACATTATCAGAAGAGCTGATGGTTGCTCTTCTTCTGTAGGCCCAGGATGAGAGGAATTATCACGTGTTCTACTGCATGCTGAGAGGAATGACGATGGAGCAGAAGAAGAAGCTGGGTCTTGGGAAAGCTACAGACTACAACTATCTCGCTATGGTGAGGGTGCAGAACAGTGAACGTTTGGAGGGATGATATGGTGAGAGCTTCTTAGCAAGAGAGAGACAAGTGGGAGGTCCTCCTCTAAGAAACTATTTTGCTGGTTATAACCTTCTTGAGTCTTAGTCAGCAAATAATGAGATTTATTTGTCCTAACACTTTAAGTCTTACCATCTTAGAACAAATCCTTAACCCCTGTGTATTAGGCATGTTATCCTTTGTATTAGGCGTGTTATATCTACCTTTTCTGTTGGATGGTTTGTGGGTTTTTTTTCCTCTGACCACTTGTTTGGAAGTAGCTAGGGTGCTAGATATGAAGCAGTGCTCTTGGAGAAACAATGGAAGGGGAAACATGGAGAGAGACTTTATCAGAGATTGTAGTGATAGAACAAAATGTAATGGGTATAAATTAAAAGAGTGGAGACTTACATTAGATATAAGGAGGAAATTCTTTATTCATAAGGTAGTGAGGTCCTAAGGTGGAGCTGCTGGGTCTCCAATCTTGGGAGTGCCCAAGGTTGAATGGGGCTTTGGTCACCTGGTCTATGGGATGTGACAAAACTTCCAACGAAGGGCTAACTAGAGCTGGTGGTTTTATTGCTTTTTCAGCAAAGCCCTGTGTTAGCTTAAACTTGCACCAATCTGTGCTAAATTCACTCAGCTTTACCCCGTGCAACATCCTTGTCTCCCCAGGGTAATTGCACAACCTGTGATGGCAGAGATGACAGCAAGGAGTATGCCAACATCCGCTCTGCCATGAAGGTCCTTATGTTCACTGACACAGAGAACTGGGAGATCTCCAAGCTGCTGGCTGCCATCCTGCACATGGGGAACCTGCAGTATGAAGGTAAAAGGACAAAATGCAAGGATATGTTCCAGCACGCTTTTCCTCCTTATTCTGCACGGTGAGGCGGAGCCAAAGAAGCAGACCATATTCAGACCCCCTGTCACAATACCATGTTAAAGACTCAGATGTTTATTGTAAGATTTATAAGGACACTTGAGATTATTGTGTTGTGTAAAGACAAGAAAGGAGGAATAAATACATCTGCCCACTCTGCAGAGCTGACAGGCTTTGGTGCACACAGTTGAGATGAGCAATCCTGCTCAGCCATCTGCAATAGGACCCCAGTACACGTAATCTCCACCTTGCTGCATCTGTTCCAGCATCCTGGGGATGGCAGCCCTTTATTTAAGGCTATGACATTCACCTCTCCACAATTAAGGAATATGGATATGACCATAGATCACTCAGCAAATCCAGATTTTGCAAGACGAGATCAACAGCATGGTCAAGAAATACCTAGATGATTGGATATGTCTTTGTAAAGTATCAAGCCATCCTGGTGTCAGAAATGACTTGTTAATATGAAAAACAGAAGCCTGAAACCCTTACATTCTAGAAACTCTGATGGTTAGATTTCATCTGGCCACCAAGATGAAGCAATAAGGAGAGAACATTTCCCTCTCCACTTATCTTCTGCAGAGCTGCATCCCTTGCTGACTGCTTTCCCTGTGCATTTCTTCCCCCAGCTCGGACCTATGACAACCTGGATGCGTGTGAGGTTGTGCAGTCAGCGTCACTGATCACTGCAGCATCGTTGCTGGAGGTCAGTGTCTCTATAGTGGTGGGTGGTGCTCTATTCTTTCTGGCTTGTTCCTGCATTCCCAGTGTTGTGGGAAGGCTTAGAAAGCCTCATCCGAACCAGGATGTCTTTGCCCTTCCAGCTCTAGGAGGTTGAAGAGGACTGTGGAAGTCATACTTAGCACTGGCAGTATGGAGGATGTCTCCACCTGAGCCTCCGTTCACATTAGTGGAGAGAAACAGATATTTTGGTGGTACATAGTCCTAAAAAAGACACTCCAAACAGTCCATAAAACAGCCTGTTTTTCTCATTTATGTAAGGTCGTTATGGTAGCCAAGACAGTGGCATACACCTATCTGTGTGTATCTGGTGAGGTGAGTCAAGCCTCACTCAAACATTCTCAGAAGGGCTGGAGAGCTCCTCAGTGCTTCCCCAGCACAAAATAAGCCTCTCTCAGGGACACTACTCATTACTATGGCCACAGAGTGTTACCCACAGCCACTTTCAGGCTGTTTGCATCGACTTTATGAACTGGATGTTTCTCTTGCACGATCTCAAGAGTACAAAAAGGTAATGACAAGATGCTAAGGTACATTGGTGCTGGCAGGCTTTTCAGGATCTCCTTTTTTATCTCCGCTCCCCACAACTCTCAGTATGTCACAAAAAACATTTGTCATAGGAAAACACTATACAAACACTTATTAATTAGCCTTTCTACAAGTGTCTGTGACATCATTTGAGATCTGCAAAATGATGCTTACCTCCAGTTATGAGGGTCTGCATGGTTCCTATCCAGCCATTTATGCCCAAGCTGTGATAAGAAACTCTTGAAGTATAAAGTCAGCAACTGTGTTTGGTGGTGCCTTTGGCAGGTTGACCCTCAGGATGTGATGAACTGCCTCACCAGCCGAACTATAATCACCAGAGGTGAGACTGTCTCCACCCCCCTGAGCATGGAACAAGCTCTGGATGTGAGAGATGCTTTTGTAAAGGTAAATCTTAGAGTGTTCCTTCCTGTTCCTGGGGATACAGTGAAGAAATCTGTCACTTTTGAGACCTCAACATCCACTGCATAGGAAAAGTGAACTTCAGGAGTATATCCTCAGCTACTCAGACCAACTCTTGCAACACATGGAACACCCACACCTGAATGTCAAGATTTTGGCATGTTTAGATCAGTGAAGATGTGCTGGTAAATAAAACATGTTGATAGGGACAAAGCTGCTCAGCTGCCACCAGAGCACTTACAGAGAGCATCATTTGAGGCACAAAAATAGCTTACTACAAATTCTGCTCTGATCTTTGTAGGACTCATCCAGGCAAGATATCCTGGGCTTGCCTAATGATGTAGCGTGTTTCTGCTGACCCACAGAAAATGAAATCAGTAGAAAGATGAGCTGGGTTTAGAGTAAGCACATAGGAAAGTATCCAAATTCGGAATTTTGCTTTAGGTTTTCCTTGATCTAGTCTTTTACATCCATTGTCTTTAATCCACACAGTGACTCTTGCAGCTTTAAAACAAGTCAAGAGTCTAGAGTAGTCTTCCTTGGGAGCTGTCCAGTTACTGATTATGCTTTAGGGATGTCTGTGCCATCAAGGGGGAGTGGTGCCATGAACTATCAGGGTGAACTTCTAACTTCTCTCAGTGAGCTCCATATTTGGGATATTGCAGGGAATTTATGGACGGCTCTTTGTGTGGATCGTGGAGAAGATCAATGCTGCAATTTACAGACCTCCTTCCCAGGAACTCAAAAGTGTTAGAAGATCCATTGGCCTCCTTGACATCTTTGGCTTTGAGAACTTCACTGTGAACAGGTATGGAGCCTTCAGGAGAACTAGGCCTTAACCCCCCTTCACCAGCCCACACTCAATGTCTTGCAATTCTTTCATCTCTCCTGGGATGAATAGGATTTTATTGATCCAGGCCTATTTCTGCATGAGACATTCTCAGAATTCATCATTTTTATGTTGCAGAAAATAAGATACTTCCATTGCAGATAACCTCCAACTGATCTGTTGAGGCTACATTCAAACAACAGTGGTGAAATTGTTCTGGGGCAGAAAAACTGATCAGCTGGATCATTGTAGTGATTGTTAGTCAATAGCAAGATTACTGAACATTGGACAAGACCTGAAGATATTGCTTCAAGCATAGGAGAGGGATGGAGAAATAAAGACTACGGTGGATCTAAGCTGACCTTTCATCCACTTTCTGTCCACAGTTTTGAGCAGCTGTGCATCAACTTTGCAAATGAGAACTTGCAGCAGTTCTTTGTGAGACACGTTTTCAAGCTAGAGCAGGAGGAGTACAACCTGGAGAACATCAACTGGCAGCACATCGAGTTCACTGATAACCAGGATGCCTTGGACATGATTGCCATCAAACCCATGAACATCATCTCTCTCATTGATGAGGAGAGCAAGTTTCCCAAGGTGTGTTTTGGTCTCAGCCTTCCTTCCAGTGATTCTTCTGGTTTCATCCCCTTTCTATTTGCACGCTGGCAGTCCGTGAGATGTCTGATCAGCCCTAAATCAGGCACCAGGGAAAATATAGCATTCATTCACCAGCCAGTTATCTATTCATAGCTTTTTTTATTACTCCAGGTGTATCACAAGCATGCTTAAAAAAATTAACATTTCTGATGGAATAACACACCTGTAAAGGCTTTAGAATGGCTTTTGACTGAAAGTCAAAAGAAAAAATATATTGTTAAATATAACCACTCTTGACTATTTTGAATACAGCACAGTACTCCTTTTTTTTTTTATGTGTGTGTTCTGCATTTGAGATACCCTTTCCAACCCAGCCCTTGTCAAAACAAATACACACTGTCCCCTGAGGAAAAAAAAAAAAAAAAGAAATATGCTATTGATTGGAAAATTATTGTCACGGGAAAAACCTTGGTTTAATAGATGACCTTTTCCCATGTTCACAGGGTACAGATGCCACGATGTTACACAAGCTGAACTCCCAGCACAAGCTGAACACCAACTACATTCCTCCAAAGAATAACTATGAAACCCAGTTTGGTATTAATCATTTTGCTGGAATTGTTTACTACGAAACAAAAGGTATGGGATGGCCCCTGGGGCACTGCAGGTGTTAGGGAATGCTCAGGGGAAGGCAAGACACTGCTGCAAGGAAGCAGAGTTAGATGGCAGTCCATACTAATGTCAAATGTTCTCCTTTTCTGTCTTTCCTAATGAAATCCACTCAGGTCCATTCCAAGCCACGGCTCTTTTAAGGACATTTAATTGTCCTGAGGTCTGGGGTAATGTTGTGTGCCTGTATTAAACTGTTCACAGGTCTGCAGCTCTGTTTCATTACACAGCACAGCTTTTCCTTAACCCTTAAGAAATTCCATACAAATAAAGGGCACATTTTCATTACAGTTTCTTGCTTTTGTGCACCTCTCATTACCCCCAAAGAAAAGACAGTAGCCCAGCAACTCAGAAGCTGAATACGGGGCACATACTGGCTATGTCACTCTATGTCATCAACCTCTCTGTTGTCCCATTATCCTCCAGGTTTCTTGGAGAAAAACAGGGACACTCTGCATGGAGACATCATTCAGCTCGTGCATTCATCAAAAAACAAATTCATCAAACAGATTTTCCAAGCAGACGTGGCAATGGTAAGGCACACAGAAGGTAGGAGAAGATCTTTATTTACAGGGAGAATTTTCTTTGGAAGAGTGGAGAATTTACAAAAGGTCTTACTGTTCGGGTGATCTTTGGGGTGTTCCAAACCTTATAGTATGAGCCAAAAATCAGTAAGTGTGAATGCAGTATAGCCACATTCACACGCCCAGAACACACAGTTCAGTTCTTAAAAGACTGTTTTGTGCTGTGATTGCTCTTCTACTAATTGTACTGGGAGAAGAACAATGAGTTTTTTATTGTAGAAATCTTACTGCTGAGTAGTCCAAATCTTCATACAATAGAGTGAGAGATGGAAACCAAATAACTGCTCTGAATGAGTTGAAGATCTAGCATCAAAAGGATGTTGGGTCAAGACTTTTCAAAGTAACCAAGTTCTTCAAGTGTTGATGTCCTTTTTCCAAATGTCAGCCAATGCCACTGATGGTGCAAGGGACTTAGGGACTTTCAGGAGTGCCAAACAGATTGAAGTGCTGAATACCACGGACTGCTAAGGAAAATTAATGTTTAAATTCCCAATAAATTTCTTAAAATAGGCTACAGGTGCTTTTGCAAGGATTATTCAAAATGCTTAACCACTCAGCTTTCCTCCTTCTGAAATGAATAATCAATATTACTTTGACTTTATTAGGAATGAAATAAGGTTTATCAGCCCTACTCAAGCTACCAATTGGCACGACACTCTCCAGATGTGGATGCTCCTGCTGAATGAGACACTAAATCCCTTAGCATCAGTGATGCTACCCCCCCCTGTTTTTTATTGCTTATTCCTCAACCCTTTTAGTTTTCACTGCAAGCTTTGCAGCTTACCTTGGAAATGATTTCTTGCTTGTTTGGACAGGACAGACATTTGCTATGGGGAACTGATAAGAGGGAGCTCTCAGGTTTATGTGATTGTGTGGACTTAGTCATGGGGACACTTACCAAGCTGCTGTCTTTAAAAGATGCTCTCAATATGGCACTGCAAATCTGAGATGCCTAATAGGGTATTGTCTAAGAACTGAAACATTTAAAACATCAGAGCACATTATCATTAAACACTGTCAGAATCTATCCTGAATGGCAGTCCCCTTGCCATGATGTTTAATTTTTTCTGCTTTTCTTCTCTGAATGAAGGATTTGTAACCTAATACAGAAGAGGGAGAGGAGAAAATGTTCTGTCATAGATTCTCTAATCATGCACCACGTTAGCATGAACTGAGAGAGCGTGAATCCCCTAAACACCATGCAAACAAGAACTGCTTAGATAAGTAGGATGATGTAGGAGATGAAATGACTTTGTCATTGTCTTTCACAAAAATTCTATCATCTTTGCAGCCCCTTTCTTCAAAAGCCTCTCCTAAAAGAAAAAGTAGGTAAGCACAGGTTATAGGAATGCATGCAGCAAAGACTTGGGAAAAGACTCTGCTTGGAAGTCTGCAAACCTTTCTTAAGTATCAGGAAGACAGTCTTCCAGAGACAATCAGGCCAGGTCAACCAAATATAAGAATATTTCTGCCTAAGATAAGACCAGTGGCCACTCTTGTAAGAGCTGAATGAAATCATTAGGCTATTGGTCCTCGGGAACTTCTCAATGAGTTCATAGGATTTGGTGAAAAACAAATCCGTGTCTGGTTTGTGGCATTCCAGCTTTCAAATGTGCTCTTCACATGGCTGAAATTTGAAGGAGCCGTTGGTCTAGAAAGTTTCAAATCCAACCTATAGAGTATGTATGAATTTGTAGTTACTGATCCCTGAATAACCTGTTTTTTGTGCACACCAGTTCCTGTGTATAGGAAACCAGGTACTGCTGGCCCACACAGGGCTGAGTTTTGTTCATGCATGCCCATTGTGGAAGTCTATCTGCATGAATTGGCTGAACTGAAGCATTGCTTTGAGCACTGTCGAGTGAAATGACAAATTCAATAGGAATTGTACATGGCTCCTCTGAGGAATCAACGTGGTTCATAGCCACCATGGACTGGCAGTCCTACATGCTCCAGTTGCAGAAAGACAGAGCAGGAGAGATGGAAATCAAAGATGGGATATTGATGAACAGAAAAAGGAAGAGCAGATTTGGGCGCTTTTCCCTTGGTGAAAAGTTCATTTCTATATGAACCTATGTGACTACAATGCGGGGAATAAGAGAGCAGTACCTTTAGAATTCTTGTGAAATTTTATTTCTTGATGGCATCTTCCAAACTGATCTGAGGACAGCAGAGATTTGCAAGGGAGAAGGCTGGGGAAGGCTGAAACTGGTAACAAGTGAGTTGTTTCCAAGAGGCAAGAGCTGGACATCAGTGGTTCCCTCAGCTTCAGGGGTGTGAATGTTGAGAGAAAAAGAGAAAACCCAGGAGGAGAATCAAAAATCAAAGAATTAGTACAGTTTGTTGATAGGATGTTTTAACACCTCCATGACTAACAATGTCGGGCTCCCAGTCTGATTATTCCTTCTTTTCACTGTTTGCTCTTCTCTGTCTCTGTTCTTTTTGTTGTTTTTTTTGTTTGTTTTGTTTGTTTGTTTGTTTGTTTTACCTGTGCTTCATGTAGTTTCTCTGTGGCTATGCATCCAGCACTTTTGGCCAGTCGCCCACACCCACACCAAAGGTAAACTGAATACATGAGTTTCTCTGCTGTATGTTCACCTCTCCTTGGCAAAGATTGTGCTTTCTCTTATTGGTCTATTGCTCTCCCTGTGTTCTCTATAGAGGATCAATTTCAAGTGTTGATGTGACAAAGAGCATTTTTAGGGCTTGCTGACTACATACAGAAGTATGAGTCATTCATTTGTAGAATTTAATCCAGAAGAGATCTATCATGATGGGAGTTTGGTTTGGATAAAATCAGAACCAGCCTGAGACAAAGTTTTGGATTTTGATTTTTGTTTGTTTTGTTGCTGTTTTTGTTTGTTTGTGTGTTTGTTTCCTGATATTTGAATCATATATAACTTCAGACTGACCATCTGTGAGATTTTGTTTATCATTTTACCAACACTGACTTCAGTGGGACATTACTCCTTAATGCAACAGCATATCTGGCTCTGTTTTGCACATTTGCAGGCAGGAGGCTGATGGTTCGTGCACAGAGATTCTTGGATTACATTATGGGGTCGCTTGGAAATGCTGTCATTCTCAGGAACAATTCATGCCTTGTGAGAGCTCAAATCCAACTCTTCAAAGGCACAGTTAATATTGAATTTTTCCATGCTCATCCAAACAGGCTCTTGGCGCCTGTTTTAGGTCTTTTCTGTTGTACCTCACCTCCTGACTGGTTCTGATGGCTTCCCAAACCTTTTGTGCTACATGTTTTGCCATAATGTAGAGTACTGTGTGCTAATGGTTTTGTGACATCAGCTTTGTGACCCTGCCTACATTTCCATGATAACCCGGTAATAGCCAAAGGATTATGTTAGAGGTGGACATGGCTTTCAAAATTCAGATCCTTGCATGGGCTGGATTTCAGTTCTTCTTACTTCCGCATTGTTTCAGAATGTTTGTATTTGGAATTCCAATGAGGATGACGTGACCCAAAATGAACCAAAGACATTCATTCCTTCTCCTCCGTATCATGATTGAAAAGTGTTTGGGTAGTAGCACCTCATGGAGCCCTACTCTAGGACTGTAGCAATGTCACACACCAAAAGGAAAAAGCCTTCCTGAATTAAGATATGGTGAAGGAAAGCAAAAATTGTACAAAATGTCAGAAATGTCATGTCAATTTTTCTCTGAAGACAACAAGAGATACAGGGAAATGGAAGAAATAACATTGATGATTTCTAAGGGTCTTGCTGTTGACATTACGGTTCTCATAACATAGCCTAATGTTTTGTAAGTTTTCTAACAAAGAACTGATCATATTTGGTAGGGACTGAGGTAAGGGAAGAACAACAGTTACAACATTAGCTTGTAAAAATGGAACCTTAGTTCAAAGTTGCTCAGCACTGTTATCTATCCCATGTCAGCTCTGCCTATCAAGGCGCTTTCCAGATTGCACGCCCTTTAGGACAGTCACTGTCTCTTCACTATGTGCCACCTCAAAACCCACAATGAGGTGACCTCAACTTTCAGGGTGACCCAAAGGCCACCCCATTGACATTTCCCACAGCAAACAGTGAGCATCACTGTCCACAGACTTGACCAAAAGAAGGCCTAAAGCACATGCTGTTTTGGCATGGCTCAGGGCTGCAATCATAATATCATTAAGCTTGGAAAAGACCTTTAAGATGACCAAGTTCAACTCATCCCCACCATGCCCACTAAGCACGTTCTTCAGTACCACATATCCACAGATCTTTAACACCTCCAGGGATGGTAACTCCACCACCTCCCTGGGCAGCCTGTTCCAATGCCTCACCATTCTTTCTTTCTGAGAAGAATTTCTTCCTAATATCCAACACCTGTGAATCCTGCTTATCCTTCCCTATTACACAGATCTCAGCCTCCTTGTGCTAGACTATCTGTGGACAGTGATGAAGAGACAGTGTATGTTCCAAAGATGCTACAATCTAGGAGTTTGAAAGCTAGGATATATCTGACCAGGAGAAAAGTAGAATGTTTGCAGCTCCTTATCCCTCAGTTTGTTGGGATCGTGTCTATTTTGAGCTAAAAAATTCTTCCTGCACAATAAAGCTTATATTTTCAGTGCCTCATGTTGTTGGAAGGCTGCTCCACTCATTTTTTTGACCACTGTGTTGACAGAACAAAAGAGATGTGATTGTCCCCACACTGGCACTGAGGTGAGGCAAGAGGAACAATTACTTCAGCGTTGTCATCCTGCCCATGCAG
The DNA here is from genome assembly GCF_038088225.1 of Cyrtonyx montezumae. Lineage (NCBI taxonomy): Eukaryota > Metazoa > Chordata > Aves > Galliformes > Odontophoridae > Cyrtonyx > Cyrtonyx montezumae. The sequence continues at coordinate 1,015,624 of NW_027071848.1, forward strand.
GAGGACGCTGATGAAAAAGTCTTGCCCAAAGTTTCATTGTGTAGCTGAGAGCCCAGTTAGTGTCCATGGAGTTGGTGTCCACCATGGAAGGGTCTGTATGAAATGTCAGGGATGTAGGGGAGATTCATCCATTCCTCTCCCAGGCCCATGTGAATAGATGATGCCCTCAGGACAGGAGGAGCCTGGAGCTCTCTAATGATCTGGATAAGAATTCAAATTTTGGCCAGGAAGAGAGTTCTGGCCAATGTCTCTTCTCTCCTACCATTCCCATCAAAAGGTTCCTGGGATGCAAATAACACTACTGCCTTATACCAGAGCTGGATGCATGCAAGGAAGAACTGTAAGGCATAAGCGAGGCAGGATCTGCTGTCTGGGTGCAAAATGCTCTTTCATTCCCAAATAGGAGACCCTTGCACAAAGTCTTACACCTTCCCTACCACCACAGCTGACAAATGATCTCTCCCAGCTAAGTCCAGATCAGCAAACCTGACAATGAGGCAGCTGCTTACAACTCCCAGCTGCACTCCTGCATTTGTTGCTGCTTCTTGTGACTGTCATTTCACATTGCACAAAGGTGACGGCTTGCACAGAATTGGCAAAGCGCTAAGAAAGCAGCCACCAAAGTTATCCAAACTAGGATTCTTAAACAGCCTATTGCACACCAAATCTGTGATGAAATGTGAGCATCAGACTCTACGGTGCTCTGCAGATAGCAGCTGCATCCATTAATTACCCTAGGTTTGTTAACAATTTGCCCTCCAGGGCAGAATTTCGCTGGGAGAGATCACTGGTGGCCCCCCAAGCTCTCTTGGCCAAGACAAGCAGTTTTTTCTGGTGTGTGCATGAGCTGGGTTTTCTCTGCTCACGTTGTCTTGTTGGAATTCCATGATGACTTTGTGTTTGTGCCAATTGGGTTCGTCCTATTATTGTGTCCAACCTGAGCTCTGGAAATGCCTCATTCTGGGGGGGCTGGGCATATTGTCTGCTGTAGGATGAAGCACACACAATGATTTTAGCAAAAGAAGTCAAAATAAAACTCACCACCTTGCAAAACAGAGGAGCAAGGTCAGTGCAGATGGAGACTTTGTGGCTCCACACACGGCTTGGCCACCTGCAAAGAAGAGGATGTTTGGAGGAAATGTGCATGAAAATCCTGCTGGAACCCTCCCTTTGGGAATTCCCTGGCCATCAGGTCATCTCACAGGCCATGTCACTGTGTCCTATTTTCAATTCAGAGGGAGCTGTGGTGTGGTTGCCTGCCTCTTCCTCCTTCAACCCACCAGCAGCACCTGCTGCCCAACAGATGCACCCTGAACACCAGACTGTTTGAGACACACAGCCCCACTGTGTCTGATGTTCAAAATACTATGGTAGTAGCAAAAAGAGAGCCAGTGGTTTCATGTAGTTTGGAAAAATGTTCTCCCACAGCAGAGAGAAAGGGTTATAAAGAGAAAACTTCCCATTCTTCCATAGAAACACTTGCCCAATGCTCTAGATGAGATTGTTAATTTCACCAACAGAGCTAATACAAGCAAAATACTCAAAATTGTCCTAGAGCAGTGATAGAAAGGTTGGCATGACTGTACTGTACCCATCCTTGGATTCATTCAAAGTCAGGTTGGATGGGACTCTGGACAGCCTGGACTTCTGGCAGGCAACCAGCCCACGGCAGAGGATTAGTACTGGGTGATCTTTAATATCTCTTCCAGTCTAAACCAGTCTATGGTTCAGTGATGTACGGAGGTACAGAAACCCAAGCATCTCCTGGGAAGCATCTCTGTGTAATGCATTGCCCCTGGTTGCAATAAATTGTTGAAGACCTAGAAGGGGCTGTTTGCTCTCACAAGCTAAACTACTTCATAGCTTTGCACAAGACACTTGGGAATGTGAGTCAGACAGTGAGGCTTGAGTGGGAGAAATTAAATTCCAGCACCTTTCCTCCTTGGATTGAGACACCTGGGGCCATCTGCAGGTTGTCCATTCAACAAAAAAGAGGAAAACTCAGGTGCCCCATGTCCAAGCCCTCTCCTTTTCTCACCCCTTCTACCCTCCACCTCAGCCCCAAAGCTCCACTCCCACCTCCATACACAGCAGGAGGCTCATGGGACTGTGGCCAGAGGGGAAGGGCACTGTTATCCTTTCATTTCCTGAGCCCGCTCCGCTGCGTTTTGCAGGGAGCAGAGACGAGGAAGCGCTCACCGACTCTCAGCAGCCAGTTCAAGCGGTCCCTGGAGCTGTTGATGAGGACTCTCAGTGTCTGTCAGCCCTTTTTTGTCCGCTGCATCAAGCCCAATGAGTACAAGAAGCCCATGGTAAGTCCTGTTTTCCCTCTTGGTTGCTTTCTTTCTACTGGATTATCCACAGGAGCTAATGGCTAATGTGGACCTTTCTGCAAAGCGTACAAGTCCACAGAGTTTGTTGAGGTGAATTTGGGCACTGTCTTTTCAATGCAGCAGCACCCTAAAACTTTCTGCAAAGTGGAGATGCTTCCCCCAACTTCTTTCCCAAAGATGACCTCGAGGAATTCACCCTATAGCCCTTCCTCCTATAGGAAATGTGTTTTATTTCCATAGCCAGAGCCTCCCTTCTAGCCATAGTGCCCAGCATCGTGTCCTCTTGCAGGGTCTGATGTTTCCTAAAAGTGATCCCCTTTCTGTGCATGTTTTCTGCAAAATCTCCAAGGGATCTTACTGTATTTCGCCCTGGTAGATTCTTTCCAACTGTTTTCTGTTTTGTTTTGCATTTTTGAAGTATTAGTGGATGTACAATTAAAAATCACAGAGGAAAAAAAAAACAAAAGGTAAATAGCATAAATGAAAAACAAAAGTTTTGGTCTTATTTTTGGGTGGTCCTATGTGGAACCAGGAGTTGGACTTGATGGTCCTTATGAGTCCTTTCCAACTCAGTATAGTCTGTGATCTTATGATTCTATGAGTTAAAATCAAAGAATCCTTAGAGTTGAAAAGGTGTTAAATCATGATAGAGAGGATTATTAGAACATTAGGTATTTTATCCATATGAAAAATAGGCAACTCTCCCATCCTTCAGTGTGTCCTTAAACCAAAGAATACGATGCCTTAAGGCAAAAAAAAAAATAATAATAATTAAAAAAAAAGATTAGAAATTACTCAGATCCTTCAAAAGAATTGGCAGCCTGTTAAAACTGCCTCTTTTATTTTGTGTACTTACAAAGCAATGAATGCTCTGGGCATTAACTTTAATGAAGGTGTATGTCTGTAAATACCCTAATGATGTAGAATGGCCTCAGGTTCAGCACCCTGCTAAACTGGATCCTGGATCTTTAACTTCTCACCACTCTTCATAGCAATACTTCTTGGTGAGAAAGAGCTTTATCTAATAGTAATTTCAGCTGTTTGTTTCAGAGGCTAATCTAGATAAAGGTTATCTAGATAGAGGTGGAGTTTTATCTAAATTTAGTTAGAAAACTCAAATGAGTGCAAAAAACAAAGAAGCACAAAATGTCAAACTTCGGACATACAAGCAGTGTTTGCTTGTATCTTATGGCTCAGTGACCATAATAAACCATGGGCAAAGAGTATGGGGGCTCTCTGGGTAGTTTATTGTTCTATGGGTGCACTTTGAAAGGCAATTCATGGCATATTAAAGGAATATTTTGGGTTAATAAGAGCTGAAGCCAAACCAAAGCCTTGCTTCAGAACATGGGTGGTGTTGCTGCACATTCTAAACTGGTGTTAACAAATTATTCCTGGTGCCCCAACTCTGAGCTGCTTTTGTATCTGGGTATCTGGGATTCAGTCAGGCATTTTGCATCCTTTGTAGCAAATTGTATTTGACCAGCTCTGACAAGATCTATCTAGGCTTTTGGTGGGACATAAAAAAGGGGTAAAAGCTTGAAAGAATTGAAGAGAAATTAATTTCACTGTTAAAGGAATGAGTGGATGAGTTAACACCACATCAAGTACTGTGGTGCTATGAAATGTGTGTTTTTGCTAAATTTATTTTTGGCGTGGTTTTGTAATCCAAAGGAAAAATCTCCCAGAGAACGGAGCACAGAGCTGTGGAGGGTCATTGCAAAAGAGAACATTTTCTGGGAGTTCATTTTCTGTCCCAGGCTATGAAGGAAAGTGTACTGATAGTGAAAGGAAACAGTACAGTGGGAAGTGAAAGGTCATTGGAAAGTCCTGGCTGTTTGTTTCTTTCTGTTATTTCAGAACTTTTGTTTCCTTTCTAAAATGTACTTCTGAAAAAAAAAAAAAAAAAAGAAAAGAAAAACAATTTTATTTTTAAAAGCCCAAAACTGCTTCATGGAGCAGGGAGAGAAAAGGGACAGAGAACACAACGGGGCTTACTGCCCTGACTTTCTGTGCAGTGCCAGCACCACACCATGTCGGTCTTTATTTGACACTTAATGACCATAAGTGGCCATTACAAGGGTGAGTGTAAGGTGTGCTTCCACTTTCCCAAGGTGCTGTTCACTGTTATGTTGTGTTCTCCAGATCTTCTCTCCATCCTTTTCATAGAATGTAGGACATGTTCTGCTTTGCAAAGAAGAGTTAAAGAAAAAGAAGTCCACAATAGCCAACTCCTATAGCCTTGGGTCCACTATGTGGAGGGCTTAAGTTGGTGCATGCTCTCATTGGCTTACACAGCTTTGGTCTTCTGGCCAGGCCAAGGTGTGCAATCATAAAATCACTTAGATTGGAAAAGACCTCTAGTCCAACCCCAGCCTATTAGCACCATGCCCACTAACCATGTCCCTCAGTGCCACGTTTCCATGGTTCTTGAACACTTCCAGGGACAGTGACTCCACCACTTCCCTGGGCAGTCTGTGCCAATGCATTGCCATTCTTTCTAGGAAGAATTTCTTCCTAATATCCAGTCAAACCATCATGTCCTGTAACCTCCCCAGCTGTTTGACCGGGAGCTGTGCGTCCGTCAGCTGAGGTACTCAGGGATGATGGAGACCATTCGGATCCGCCGGGCTGGCTACCCCATCCGCTACACGTTTGTGGAGTTTGTGGACCGATACCGAGTGCTCATGCCTGGGGTGAAGCCAGCATACAAGCAGGTGAGTGTCCTCCTCCATTGCCAATAATTGTTCTCTATTGGGCTCTCTGGAGGTGTTCATAGAAAGTGCATCCTCTCCAAAAATGACCATGCAGCATTTGACCCCCAGATGTGGCAGCAGTGCTCTGGGGTTTCAAAGTGAAAGAATAATAGTCATGGGACTGGCAGGGACAGAGAGCTGAGCACCAAGGTGTTGGTATTCAGCCAATCCCATTCCCTCCCTTTAAATGTGGTGAGAAGTTAATTAGCAGAAAACTACCAGATTTTAGACCAGAAAGGGTCAGCACGCAGCAGCAAGGGTGAAATTGGTCCTGATGAACAACATTCCCATTCCCACCAGGGTGACCTGCGTGGGACATGCCAGCGCATAGCTGAAGCGGTGCTTGGGAAGGATGATGACTGGCAGATTGGCAAGACAAAGATATTCCTGAAGGTACTGGGCTCCCTGCATCAGCTTGCTATTGGGATCCTTGTCGATGAAGGGGCCTGCTACCAACCCTTCCCATCACAAGATGTGACATCCGGCCTCTGGACTGGCACAGCAATAAGCAGAAACTGAGCCAAGGCAGGATATATGTGGATGGTTTAGGAAGTGTAAGGCAGGAGGAAGCCCTGACACATTGCCAGCTCTGATGCATGCATGTGCTCGCACGAACACAGGAATAGTCACATTAAACTCACAGCCTTTCTACTCCCGGGTTTAGATGCTTTGTTTTGGATCCTGACTTCACCCAGCAGGCAGAGTGGAAAGAGAGGCATCCATGCAAAGCACAGCAGAAAGAGGGATTGAGAGTACGACAAGCTCAGTTTGGTTTTGGCATGTCTTTGCACAACTCAAGACTTGCCTACAGTTTACCCCTCTACATTAGTTCAGCTAACAGCCAACATTTCAGGTTCCCCAACAGTCCCCTGAATGAGAGCAACCACTGCCCGTTTACACTCCTTTCTCCTTACAAGCTGACTCCTGCATTATGCTTGGGATGTGAGGTTAAGCTGACCAGGAGCCAGAGAAGCAAAGCCTTCTCTCAAGCAAAAATCTCAGCACTAGATCCTGATGGCTTACATTTAAATAACACCCACACCTCATCTTCATCCCTTCCCTAGAAGCTGTTTCTACTATTCACTCTTTCCAGAGCCTGTTATCAAGATCCCGCAGCTGTTAGGGCAGGAAACAGAAATCGGGAGGCCCTGAGGGGTAGAGTGAGGTCAAGGAAAGCAGGAAGCGTGCAGAATTGCCTCCACTGCACCCAATGTGGCAGGACTCAGCATGCCATAGCTGGGACAGAAAGTGGAGCTCGTATGGGAGGTATGAAAAGAAAGCTTAGACTGGCACTTCTGAATGCTTCAGGGCAAGGAAATTCCATGTAATGAAGCTATTTTGTCCTTAGGGTATGGAAGAATTACTGCCTTTGCTGGATTCCAGGCAGCCTGAAGTTTGCTCCCAGACCTCTCCAGTGCTCCTGGGAGTTGTTCCCATGTCTAATGACACTGCTAGGGAGTTCACCATGGAAGGGCAATACAATCTGTGTGCTTTCCCACTATAAAGTTTAACACATTCCATTTGTTGCTGCTTTGGTTCAATTGGGTATTAAGGTGGTGGATCACCAAGATTTATGTTAGGATTTCTCCAGGAGAATATGAAAGATGCTTGGGAATTAAAATGTTCTAAGAGTTTATTTTGGATATCTTCCCTTGTGAAGTACCTTTGCTGCCACACTTCAAGCAATTGGAGATCTTCAGACATGAATACTGTGTTGTTTCCCCTCTCAGGACCACCATGATATGCTGTTGGAGATTGAGAGGGACAAGGCCATCACAGACAAAGTCATCCTCATCCAGAAGGTTGTGCGTGGGTTCAAGGACAGGTAAGTGTGAGCCCTTCTGTTGGCTGGGAGATGAGCTAACAGCAGCTCACAGGGGATGCATTGCTCCCTCTGCACCCATCCAACTGGGACTTGGCATGTAGGTACAGCAAATATTGGAGGAAAACAGTAGAAGAAATAAGAGAAAAACTGTACTTTTCCTCAAATATAGACAGAATAGCACCTCCTGTTTGGTGATATCTTCAGAGAGCAGATATTTGTTACGTCAATGCAGAATTGAAACTCTGCTGAAGGCAACACTAAGCCTCCAGTCTGAAGGAGATCCCCACAAGACTGCGACGGGGCTATTGAATCCTCCATTACAACTAAGGTTGTTCCCATCTTAGAATTGCAGAATCACAGGGTGGTTTGGGTTGATCAGATTTTTGGTGGATTACTTTACCCCAAATCCTATCCAACCTGACCTTGAACACTTCCAAGTATGTGTCATCCTCAGCTTCTGTAAGCAGACTTTACCAGGGCCTCGTCACCTTCAGAATGAAGAATATCTCCCTAATAACTAACCTAAGTCTACCTTCTTTTAATTTGAAGCCATTATACTTCATCTTATTGCTACACTCCTTGATAATGTCTCCCTTCCAAACTTTACTGTAAGCCCTCTGGAGGAACACTTCAAGGCCTTCCCATTGCAATTCTACAGAGACCTCAGAGTTCTTGTGATGCTATTGTCCCCAGGGTGTCTATGCACAGACTCAGACCAGCCTCAATAGCATGTAGTGAGCGGGTGAGAGTATTGAGGTGGTGTTACTGGAGTTTGGATCAGATTGAATCCGTTTGCAGGTGGCTGGGATTGAGGCACTGAGAGCAGGCAGTGAGATTTCAGAGAATAATGCAAAGAGGGGAGGGCAGGGACCTCTCCTAGCATCTGCTCTGCTCAATCCCATGAATCAGTATGTGGAGACCCATCAGAGAGAGACCATATAGACCTACTTGTGAAAGCAAAGAGATAGGGAAGGAGAAATCTTCAGGCCAAAAATGCAGAGAATGCTCCACCCAGATGGCAGATTTCAAGTCTTCAAAGAATGATGCCCAAGAGATGACAAATAACAGCCAAACCACAGACGCACATGACTGAAATGTCTTTTCAGGTCCAATTTCCTGAAAGTGAGAAATTCAGTCCTGATGATTCAGAGATACTGGCGTGGACATAACTGCAGGAAGAACTACGGTGCTGTAAGTATATGGGTGCTTCCTCACACTTCTGCCTACCTATCTGTTTCAGCTGGGACCTAAACTAGAGTTTTCTGGCTCAATCTGCCCACCTGGTTTGGGTTGGTGAGATGAAAGGAATTGTGTTCTTGTTGTTTTGCTTTCTCACTAAAGAAAGCTGCTGATCACCTTCTTACTGTCCCCTTTTGCTCATAAATCAGATTTCCACTGTATCAAATAGTCACCTGGGCTTTTAGAAGTCCTTCCCTAGTTTCCAGGTAATTCAAAACTCTGAAAAGCAGACTCCATCCTCATGTGTGATCACATCTGCAAACAGGGCTTTCTCCTGGCCTCTCCCTAACCTAATCTATGACTGTTATCTCTCCTTGCCCTAGCTGGTTCTGACCCCAAAGTGGGTCATTTCAAAAGTGTGCTGTGGTCTAAAGGGTTTGGTATCATCCTGAGAGGCTGAAATGGGATAGAAATTGCCATTTCCAGGCTGATCAACGTGCTGCTTGCTTCTGTAAAGCAGATTCGTGGCAAGAGATCTCCAGGAGCAGCTATTAGCAGGGAAGTCATAGAAGCACAGAATGGCTTGGGTTGGAAGAGATCTCAAAGGTCATCTAGTTCCAACCTGACCTTCCTAGGGCAGGGTTGCCAGCTATTTGGTGTAGTGCTAAAGACCATGAGAGATGTTGGAAATTCATGAGAGCAGCCTCAAGGTTGATATGAGGAACCAGACCTTTTGAAACATCTTAGAAACCACAGGTCTCAGTGGGGAAGAAACTCCCTTCGTTCTGCTTGGGCTTCAATTAATGCAGCAGCCAAAAGACTTCATTTCTCCACCTTCTTAGAGAACCACCCTCCCAAAGGCTTGTCCTTCTGAGTTCTGATTTCAGTCACTCTTATTTAAGAAGCAGGAGGTCAGCAAGGCAAATCTGCTTAGGGTGGGCTGTGGTGGAGTGGTTTCATCCTGCTCCCTTTTGCAGATGCGTATTGGCTTCCTGAGACTGCAGGCCCTCTACCGATCCCGCAAACTCCACAAGCAATACCACATGGCCCGCCGGCGCATCATTGAGTTTCAGGCCCGCTGTCGGGGTTACCTGGTCCGTAGGGCTTTCCGTCACCGCCTCTGGGCTGTCCTCACTGTGCAGGCATACGCCCGGGGCATGATAGCAAGGAGACTCTACAAACGTCTCCGAGGAGAGGTACGTACTGTGGAGAAGAGAATGGTAGTGGGAAATAGAAGTGGGGGAAGGGGGGGACGAATAGTTTAAAGGGCACTGAAGAATTCTGAAATGTAGGAAATATCTCTTAAGGAGGGCCCTTGTGTTTATTCCTCAGTATCATCGGCGCCTGGAAGCAGAGAAACTTCGTCTGGCGGAAGAGGAACGGCTCCGAAAGGAGATGAGTGCCAAGAAAGCCAAAGAGGAAGCAGAAAAGAAACACCAAGTATGCCAGGACTGCTTTCTCTGGGGCTGTGTCGCTGTTTTCAAGGGGCTGTTTCTGCTCTATTGAGGGAGAATGCCAAAAACATCTAAGAGATTTCTGCTCTGCTTGAGTTATTTGCATTTAATTCACTAAAGCCCTCTTTGCTCTATCTAGACTAAAGCTGCTCCAGAATTTCTGATCTGTAGCAAAGGAATGTCAGAGATTAGAGTTGTTATTTGCTTCCTTTTGGTACTGTATGAAGGCTGAAGGGGGAATTGTGTAGATAATGCGTATACGTGCGGGTATGCACTTGCACAGATGTATAAAATACAAAAATATCAGTGAGAGCCTCAGAGCAGGGCTCACACCCTCTAAAAAGGCACTGTAGAAAGAGAATATACTGTTGCTTTGTCCTTCTGCAGTTAGGAAGCTGAGATATAGACATGCTACTGATTAGCTCCAACTCACATGGCTAGGATAGTATCTAAGCACCGGGAACTTCACATTTCCAAAGCGGGTCTCCATAGAATTCAGTGCCAGCTCTCTGGCTTCAGCATTTCAGTCACTGTAAATGTCCTCCTCCAGGTCCGCCTGGCCCAGCTGGCCCGCGAAGATGCAGAGAGAGAAGTAAAGGAAAAGGAGGAAGCACGTCGGAAGAAAGAGCTTTTGGAAAAAATGGAGAGAGCTCGCAACGAGCCAGTGAATGACTCAGAAATGGTGGACAAAATGTTTGGATTCCTAGGGACGACTTCCTCACTGCCTGGCCAAGAAGGACAGGCACCCAATGGCTTCGAGGTACTGCAGATGTACACAGATTGACGGTGACATGAAAGAGTTTAGCAACACATAAATTTATTAGGGTAGAATGGGACAATACTAGAGGAGGTCTTCCTTCAAGAGCTGTGTCCTTCTGCATGGCCCCACAGGTTTACTAAGCTGTGGCTGGGACAGACATGCAGGTGCAGGTTTTCTATGGTGCTTCTACATGGAAGGGAGCAGTATCGCTGTAGGATCAGTGAGGACCTGTGGCCTTTGAGATCTACTCAGTTTTTTTCATCACAGCTCAAGTCATTTGGCACTTGGAGTGCTCTGGAGACATTGCTGAGCAAAGACATGTCCTTCTGGACACAGGATTTGCTTGGGCTCCAAAATTACGTTTCATGGCTTTCCCTCCAGTTGACTTTTCTTGATGGAAATCAGATAGTGAAGACATGCCCACGGGGGAAGAACAGTTCAGCATACAAAAAAATGCTGACCACCTGACATCTACTTCCCCACCAGGATCTCGAGCGAGCCCAGAAGGAGCTGGAGGAAGAGGACCTTGATGCTGCATTGCCCCTCCCTGAGGAGGAGGAGGAAGATCTCTCAGAGTACAAATTTGCCAAGTTTGCCGCCACATATTTCCAGGGCACGACAACACACACCTACATTCGTCGGCCTCTCAAGCAGCCTCTCTTGTACCACGAAGATGAAGGAGACCAGTTGGTGAGGCAGGGGAGGAAAACCTTTGAGCAGGGTGGGTTGGAGCAAGCCTGGGGAGCCTTTCACCTGAAGGGCACCCGTTTACCTTTGGTATTCACTGGTGTGTGTTCATGGTTCAGTGGAGTGCACAGTCCTTATCCACTGGGCATGCTCTGAAGCTAAGAAAGATAGCAAACATTAGAGGAACACAGTGGCTGTCATCTCTGTACCTTGATATTTAAGACAGTTAGTGAAGTCTTCTGGGTTTAGGTCACAGAAGATGCAAATTGTTGTGCTAGTATCGTTTGCAAAGCTGATATATTAGCAGCTGCAAATGTTGTTTCTTACCTCAACATGTGCACCAGTACAGAGCTAGAAGAGGAAAAAAGCTTGTCCTATAGGAGCCAGGAATACAAGGGCAGAATTGTAATGAACATTACAAAGACCATGAACTTGCCCTCTCTATAATTCTCATTCTCCTCTACAGAGGGTTAGAATTTCTCAGTCACTGTTTATTTCTTTAAGCAATTGACGTAAGTTGCTCCAAGGGGGTTTCAGGTTGAATATTAGAAAAAGTTTCTTCTTGAAAAGAGCAGTCAAGCATTGGAACAGGCTGCCCAGAGAGGTGGTGGAGTCACTGTCCCCGGATGTAATCAAGAAAAGGGTAGATGTTGAACTGAGGAACATGATTTAGTGGGCATGGTGGAGATTGGTAGATGTTTGGACTAGATGATCCTGAAAATCTTTTCCAACCTTAATGATTCTATGATTCCATCTAATTGTGACACCTCCTAGCCAAGAAGCAAACCCCGTGTAGGTTACACACACATATTTCTGATGGTGAGAGACCCTGAATTTGTGGTCCTGGCTACCAGCATACCCAGCTTTCTCACTCAGATGAGATTCACACTGTGAGCAAATTAGTTGTGAGTCGTGCAGGTAGACAAGGAGATCCCAATGGTGATCCCAATGGATTCATAGAATCATAGAATATCCCAAGCTTGAAGGAACCAATAAGGATCATCCAGTCCAACGTCCGGTTCCACTAAGGACATGGTTTGACTACCACCTCCATCACCAACTGCAATCTAATGGAGTGGAACTTTATTTCAACAGGCAGCACTTGCTGTGTGGATCACTATCCTCCGTTTCATGGGAGACCTCCCTGAGCCGAAATATCATACAGCCATGAGTGATGGTGGTGAGAAGATACCAGTGATGACGAAAATCTATGAAACACTTGGGAAGAAGACTTATAAGAAAGAACTGCAGGCCCTGCAGGGAGAAGGAGAGGTAATTGCTTTCTAATTGAGATCATTGTCTGTAAAAGAGATGGTATTTTCATATTAAAATATGTTGGGAAGAATTCAGTTCGTCAATTTTATCTACAGTGCTACAAGAGGAGAAATCTCTGTGTGTCAGGTGTTGTTTCAATGACTTCTTCACAAAGATAACCAAATGTCCCCAGCAGTACTGTCAGGGAAGGACCCTGATTGTTCTCATTGTGCTTTCATCTCTCTCTTCCCCAAATGTCAGAGATGCATGGGAGGTGTGCAGTGTCTTATGTCATCAGACTCTATTTTGGGGGATTTTGTGTTGACTTGCTCTGGGTCAAAAGAGAAAAAATTAAAAATATGCCCTTAATCTTGGAGCAGGAAGTAAAGAGTTACCAGAGATTAAGCTGCAGAAATCCCTATCACATCCTCAGTCTGGGAAGTATTTGGAGGACTTTGTCTTAGGACCCCTCCCGTATAAGACATCGCTCTGGATAAATCATTGCCTATAGCACTGATATCATTTCATTTTGACAACTGCTTTTTACAATATGGTAAGCTGTTACCTGGTATTCAGATTTTCTGTTTTTATAGATTTAATTCAGCACTTTTCACTCCAGCACCTGAGAAGAAGTGCGATCTGATTTGGATTCTAATTTTGTAAAAATATGCTCAAAGAATTACCTTTCAATATTTCTAGCTATCATTTCATGCTTGTTTATTTACAAAAAGGCATATTTTCGCCAATCAAGTAATTAAGTAGTAGAGAAGATAAAGAAAATTTGTGACTTGCATGTGCTGTTGCACATGCTTTGAAGAGTGCACAGCAGCTTAAAGTTGTTTGAGCTGACCCTAAGCCTGAAGGTTTGTGAATCCAGGTTAATAGTACCAGTATTAATGGATATAATCCATTACAGCTGCAGGGCTCAACATGCTGATCAGGAGTAAAATCAGTCATTTCAACATTGTTTAGTTTTGGAGAGGTTAGCTGAGTTTAAATGTAAAACTATTGTTCATGCCATCTTGGTCTCACAGCTGGGAAAATCCTGTCAGAAAGTCAACAGAAACTCTGTATCATATACTTGATGATATGTAATCAGTGCCACATGAAATTTTATTTTTCAGGGAAATCTGGTAGAGCATAGAGCTAGGTAATGATGATGAAACCATAACTGGTAACAGTAGCTGCTCCTGAATCCCTGGTAAGATGACTTCCAGCTCACAAGTATGCTATGCTGTGCAAATTGCACATCTCAGAGGGTGATCTTGCTCATCTCATTTGCAAAGTGGGAAATAGCCTGCACAGGATACAGTAAAAGTGATGGGGAATAGTTTGACTAGGAGCCAGCCACATTTAGATCATGGCTTGGTCTTTCTGAAGACATCTCAAATTTGTAGTTTTAATCTGGGGTAGGTTCACTATTGAGACAATGGTCATCTGCAAAATTCAGAGCCCAACCTGCTTTGTCGTGGTCAAACATGGGTCCAGAATTCTAGTTCCCATCATCTTCTGAAATGTCTCAGGCTCTGCCCTTTGCAGAAGTCTTGGGGAAGCAGAGACAGCTTATACTTGGCAGGGCTCTCTCTCACCACACTTTACTCTGTGTCTTGCTCTGCAGAGTACTCACATTGACGGGCACAAGAAGAACAGTGTGCGGCACAAACTGGTCTCCTTAACACTCAAGAAGAAATCCAAACTGACAGAGGAGGTGAGAGGAGACGCTTGGCCGCCTGGCAGCACAAGTGCCGTTGGATTGTCTGCAGCCCTCTCTGACTCTCTTCTGCTTTTCCCTAGACAACATAGAACCAGCCCTCCTCTGGGTTTGGCGCTACCTGTCTCTCTGCCTGAAAGATTTAAGGAGTGTTTAAGGGGAAAGGTTGGCTTCCCGTGTCTCCTTGAGTCATTCTGCACCTCGCGCCGGCCTCCCCTCGGCTCCTGTTCTCCATCCATTCAGTACCTTCCCTCCCCTCTTTCACAGCCCTCTGTCCAGTTGTTGATACCTCTCACCACTTGTGATGGTCTGAATGTTACCCCTGCTTTTTAGCTTCCTGCCCTCCTCTGTGTAGTAGGTAGCAGAGGAAGGCCATCCAAAAGCACTCACCCAACCTCTGCCTCTCCCTTCTCCAGTGTTAGGAGCAAATTCTCCTATGGGTAGCTATCCAAAGCTGAGAGCTTCTGGAAATACCATCCCAAAAGAGTGATAAGCAATAAGGCTTTTGGGTAGGATGGATGGATTCAGTCTTCTTCATAGTGTCTTGTCCACTTCTGGAGCAGGCACCATCTTAGCTGCTTGAGAGCATGAAAATCTCTCTCTGATATAGTCACCCTCCTTGCCTTTATTGTCAGTGGAAAGAAATAGAAACCATCTCAGCTTATCCTAATGTGGTCCTGAAGGCACTCTAGAAACATCCATCTCTCTCCAGTGTCTCTGAATACAGAATGAGTTGACCAGATGAGGTAGAGAGCTGTGGGGAGAGAGGTGGATGAATGCTGTCCCTGTTTTCACAAAAAGCACCATGCTAGGTGCTTTTTGTTAGTACTTTAATAATTCTTTTAAAATATGACTGAACTGAAAGGACCAGCCTTCCTTGGAAATAAGTTGGATTATTCCAAGCATTGTTGGATCTAACCCTGTGTTTGGTTGCAAGGGTACCATTGGAGAAAACAAAAGAAAAAACTAAGCAGGTGAAAGTATGACCAGGCAGAGCCATTTCCAGCTTCACCCATATGTAATTAAAGCCAAACAATTCACAGCCTCCCATCACTGACAATGCATAGAGTAAAGAACTTCTGAGCCCCTTCCTGGCTGGTGGAGGAGACTTCCTGGGGGGGAGCACCACATTTGGGTTGGGGGTGGGGGGCCACAGTAAACAGCTGTACTGAAAGAGAGCAATGTGTCTGGTTGGCAGGTGACAAAGAGACTTCATGACGGGGAGTCAACACTCCAAGGTAATAGCATGCT
Organism: Cyrtonyx montezumae; assembly: GCF_038088225.1. Taxonomy (NCBI): domain Eukaryota; kingdom Metazoa; phylum Chordata; class Aves; order Galliformes; family Odontophoridae; genus Cyrtonyx; species Cyrtonyx montezumae. The sequence continues at coordinate 1,030,834 of NW_027071848.1, forward strand.
TGAAGACCGGCCCACTTCCAACCTGGAGAAGCTCCATTTCATTATTGGTAATGGCATCCTCAGGCCAGCATTAAGGTTAGAAATCAGGACAAAGGCATAGACATGCCATTCTTTTAATTCCTTCTTCACTGAATTATTCTGTACTAATGATTTTTTCTGGTGTGTAAAGCTTTAGGAAGCTCTCATTTCTCTGGTTGTGTTGCACAGTGTGGGCAGAGTTGAGTCATGTTCCTTAGTGTTCATTTCAGGCCTGATCAAAAGACCATGCAGAGGGTTTCAAAGGCTTCTGAAGGAGCTGGTGGCTGCTGGATTGGTTTATTAGCACTCATGTTTGCTGCTTTCCATTTGACTATTTTGCTTTCCATTTGACTATTTAGGCCTCTTTCATGTGTGTGAATATTTTTGATTATTAAAACTCAAAACTCACTTCTGTTACTAAGTTAAGCATTCAAAAAATAGAATGAACCAAATTAGATGTGGCCACACATCTGTGGTTTTTCCCATTTGTGCATGTGTGTGTTGTAATATAATCCAATTGATTTTATCCTCCCACTTCATCAAGAAACCCTTAGCTTTATGTTTCTGTACATCTACTCAGATCTAACAGCACACTCATGAGCTTTTCCATGGGGTTTGTCACAGTAACAGGTTGGTTAACTAGTTTTTGCTGCTTCAAATGTACCAATATCCCTCACTTTGCATGTGGAGAATTAAAGGAAAAATTGGATATTGGTTCTCCTAAATGAGATATCCATCAATGCATCAGAGTATGTGTCTATTTATACATGAGATGGACAAACCTTGATCTCTGCTGGAGCAGATAGTTCCCAGCATTTCTACAATTCATGTTTATGTGCCCCAAGAAATAGTGAGCAGATAAGGACTCTCAATAGATGGCCCAGTCAGTTTAGGAGGTTCACTTGGTATCAGGGAGAAGTCTTTGTAAGACTCCATCTCTGTAAAACAGAAGAGAAGTTCAAAGACCTGACTGCTGAGACTCCCTTTTATTTCTCTTTTCTAAGTGTCAGTCAGCAATGGAAAATCTCAACTGAAACAGTACTTGGTTGATATTACAGAACTGGAGAAGGGAAGCGTTTGATAGACCATGCAATGACCAGAGTGATTATCATTAGGACAATTAAATGCAATTAATAATCCTTGCAATTCCAAAATGAACCTTTAAGTATCACATGCAGACAGGGTTGTGCTCTTTGTCTGTTAACATTGAAAAACACTGCCTTGCTAATTCTAATTTTTATTTTCATTTCTATTGCAGGGATGAAATCTATTGTCAAATCTGCAAGCAACTGACCCAGAACCCATCCAAAAGCAGCCACGCCAGAGGCTGGATCCTGATGTCCCTCTGCGTGGGGTGTTTTGCTCCTTCTGAGAAGTTTGTAAAGGTAAATTGTAAATGAAATTTATCTCAGATAATATCTGCTGACATATTTTCTTTCCCATCCATGGAAACAGCTTTTCTCTTGAGTTATGGAAGGAATCCTGGTCTTCATCCCTGTCAAGAATGACAATGAGATAAAGTTCCTAAGGAGAAAGAAAAATGTGTGTTATCCTGAGCTCAATGTCAAATGTGGGTCAGAGAAATCTCTCCTGAGAAATTGACTCTCTCTTTCCACTGACTCTAAAGAGAGAGTAGATCACAACTTCAGATGATGCTCCTGCACTCCAGATGAAGAAGATGTGATTAGGTAACCTCTGCCCAGAAACTGAGTTATCAGAGGTCACATGTGGAATGTGCATGCTCAGAAAGGTCCACTTATCTCCCATTTCTTACATGCAATGATCTATGCATATAATGAAGCATCTGCTGTCTTTGCCTGTGTTAATTAAGGCATGTCCACTAGTTCATCAAGAAACAGCATTACAAAGCAAATTATAAATCTAATTTATTCATAGAAAGGATGACCCATCACTGAAATAGTCTGCACAGGAAAGTGGTGGAGTCTCCATCCCTGGAGGTATTTAAGAAACGTGGATGTGGCACTAAGGGACATGGGTTAGTGTTAGGACTTGGAAGTGTTAGGTGGTGGTTGAACTTGATGATCTAATGGGCCTTTTCTAATCTAAACGATTCTGTGATTCCACATAACATATCTTCAGGAGTATTGCAGATCAGGACTGAAGTCAGTGGGAGATGCTAAGTGGCGGACACTATTAAAAATCAGATTTTTCTTAAGGATCTTTGTGGGGTTTTTAGGCACACTGCATGTTTTGTTCCTAGATTTTAACAGCCTTCCTTCCAAATAACTTATACACCTCAAGTCTGACCAGCATCCTCTGGGCTGCTCAAGTTAATCCCATGTTTTAGAGTTTGACTGGCTCAGGGCAAAGGGCTCAGTACTTTGTTTTGACACAACACGACAAGGCTTCCTTTGACTCTCTTAGATATTTGAATGTCAGAATCAAGAACTGCTCTCAGGCTGACTGGAAATTAAGGTGTTACATTTATATCCATAGATATCAGATCAGGTTCTCAGTACTGAAAGAACTGAAGCCAAGAATAGAAGCCTCTTTTTCATCTCCAGGCCCTGACAGTGAGAAATGATGCAGATAAATCAAAGTGTCATAAAATTAAATTATACCTGGAAATAAGATCTGAAAAAGTATGTCACGGGAGATTGCATGAATGTAAATCTTTAATAATGAAAGATTGTTTAGGTGAGTGAAGCACTTCATAGGAATTATTAATGAGTAACTCTGAAGCCTCAGAACGGACTGCCCAGGGAGGTGGTGGAGTCACTATCGCTTGGGTTATCCAAGAACCATGGAGATGTGACACTTAGAGATGGGATTTAGTGTGCATTGTGGTTCACAGTCAGACTAGATGATCGTAGAGATCAATTTCAACCTCATTGATTCTCTGAATCTACTTCTGCCCAAAGTCCTGGTGCATGCTGAAGTGTGTGTCAGTATTACCAAAAACATTCTGCCTTTGTTCATCCTGGGCAGTAGATCAGTCCTTTTGCTCCTTGGACTTCTGGTGACAAAAGAGAGTACTCATGCCACCTAATTTCTGACACTTGCCTCCTCTTAATAGCGCGTGGAAATAGAGAGACTCCTCTAGAGGGCGTTTCGGAGACTATGAATGCGAATTCTGCTCTGAATCTCTTCCCAAACACTTTCTGTCCCCATGGGCAGCCTCTGGTAACTGAGGCTCCTTGGGTGTAAATGTGGACACCTCTCGCAGCCACACACACTGTGGTCATATTTCTAAGCTCCACTCTTGCAGTAACTTGGGCCATGTCTTGGAGCTCCTGTGAAGTGTCTGTAGTAAACCATAGGGACATTGTAGACACTAGTTTAAAATGTAATGTTTGAAGATAAACCATTCTTCCACTGAAATGTTGGTTCTGTTCCCAGCATACTTTCCCAGCATACTTTCCCATGCAGACTCGCTTTTTTTGTTTTGTGAAAAGTGAAGGGTTAGTCAAAGTTGGATGGAATTCATTGAATGCTTCATTTTGAAGCTACATTAACCCAGACCACTTAGTCCAGCCTGTCTGTAAACCAAGAGACAAATAGCACATCAGCACCAGACCTCACTATCATAATCATAATCTACCAGTACTGCTTTAAAGGTTAATAGTGGGACAAAATCTGATTTGTCATGAATTCAGTGATTATTGCATTAACCTTGTAATAGCTACAGCTGAGTGGAAGATAGCTACTCACTGATTATCAGCCAGATAACAAGAAGGCTTGTTGTTAACCTAATGTATTTTTCAATTAATAATTGAGCTTATCATTTAGCAGTAATTATTCACTGTTTAAACAGAAGAAGAAGCAAATAAGGGTAAATATCTCTTAGCATTTATTCTCTATACTCTGCCATGCCATGGAAATGTACATTGAATATCAAATTCCTGGTTAACTTTTTCCTGATACCCTCATTTGTCAGTATAAATTTAATAACACCAATAGTATGGGGAAAAAAAGATGCAGAATTTCAAGAAAGCATTGTGCCTGGAAGCTGTTCCACAACCCTGGGATATGTCAGTTAGGACTGAACACTTTGAGATGGATTTAGGTGATAATGAGGCAATCTTAAATATGTTTTCTATTCCTAAATATGAAGATCATGCTTTGGATCCTATTAGAAATCTTTATCACATCTTATGCTAAGTATGGTTCAAGATGCAGCACTCCAGTCCTCTGTGCTTTCCTTTGATTTACAGAACTCTTAGTCTTAGCTACAAGTTTAGCCAAGAGGTTTATTTAATGTTTTTAAGTGTATCTCTCAATCTGTGGAAGTCATTGGATTTCATTTTCTATGCAATATACTTTTAACATATGGTGAAGTACTTCAAATTTTTTCTTGGTCCAATAAAATACAGTTTAAAATCTGACTGAGGAAACACCTGTTTGATGTAATTGTGAAATATGTTCTCTATTATCAGCTAAGTGTTCCAAGTAATATTTGCTTACAGTTTCCCATGATGATTATTTATAGGTCTTTTTCATTCACTCCCATCATTTTGGCCTATATTCAATAGTATAAGGTCTAACCAATGTGTTCCCTGCTGCAAACAGTATTTAAGGAACTTTATCAATGGAGGCCCTCCTGGTTATGCTCCCTATTGTGAAGAGAGGCTGCGGCGGACGTTTGCCAATGGGACAAGGACACAGCCACCCAGCTGGCTGGAACTGCAGGTATGAGCCCCTCCATCCACTCCCAAGGGCCCTGGGGCTCAGAGTTGGACCCTTTCACTGTTATGGGAAACAAAACTCTGACAGGACAGAAAACATCATGAAAAAAATGCCTATTTCTCTCAAGAATTTTCAGGTATTTCCAAAGTATTACATTCCCCTTGCATCCTGTCCTTGTTCCAAAGTGCACTGAAGATCATATCCTTTGCCTACATCAATACTTGTAAATATCAGAATGCTCTCAGGCGTCGATGCCAGATGGCATGAAGCAAACCCTTGTGTATGCTAGGAATTCTTCCAGCTGAAAGTTTGACTGCAGGCAAACTGCCTGCTGAGAATGTCCTTGGAGCATCACAGCTGTCTGAGCTTGTTCAGGGGCAGCTGTAGTTGGAATAAGCCCAGTTCATGCAATATTTGCTCTTTTTCTATGCCGATTTACTAGCACAGAAGATTGTGCTTAAGTTTCCAGGAGCATAACTGTGTTTGACTGGATTTACTAGATTAAACACTTCAATATTTGAATACATTATATACAAGAAACTGTTTTTCAGTGCTTCCAGTGAATGACCATATATTATCCTGTTGAGTATGCTATGGTAGCACTGAAATATAGCCAATCAATGAGACCAGGAATAAAAAACAAGAACAGCTGTTGTTGCTGGGAGGAAGAGTACATAGGTGAATAATCTAGAATGTCGAATGCCTTCATTAAGTCTGACTTTAATACATTAGGCCACCAAGTCCAAGAAACCGATCATGCTCCCAGTCACATTTATGGATGGGACAACAAAAACACTGCTGACAGATTCTGCAACCACTGCTAAAGAGCTCTGTAATTCTTTGGCCGACAAAATCAGCCTGAAGGACCGATTTGGCTTCTCACTCTACATCGCACTTTTTGACAAGGTAAGTTGTCATTAATGCTTCTGAATGGCTCTATAGAGAAGTTCTCCTCGCTGTCACATATCATCCAGAGGACAAGAAAAGCCTTGTACTCTGAGCAAATGCCCAGCAAAAAGGTAAAAAAGAAAAATGTATGTATGCATGTATGATCTTCACAGTATGGGAAGGCATACACTGGAGTAGTGTTGCAGAGAGACTTTGAAATCTCCCTTCTTGGACACATTCAAAACAGAGGGCAGGGAGCAACCTGATCAAAGATGGACCTGGTCTGAGCAGCAGGTTGGACCAGAAATCTGCAAAATCCCTGCAGCAATCCTCCAGAAGTGCCTCAGACATAGGTACCTCTACCTAGAATGGTCAGATGAATTTCACCTTTTCCCTTCACGTTGCTTAGGTTTCTTCCCTGGGGAGTGGCAACGACCATGTGATGGATGCTGTGTCCCAGTGTGAGCAGTATGCCAAGGAGCAAGGAGCACAGGAGCGCAACGCACCATGGCGGCTCTTCTTCAGGAAGGAGATCTTCACTCCTTGGCACAATCCAAGTGAGGACAATGTGGCCACCAATCTCATTTACCAACAGATTGTACGAGGGGTGAAGTTTGGGGAGTACCGGTGTGACAAGGCAAGTGTTCTCAACAGCTACTGGTCTATCCAACATATGTCCTTAATGCAGTGAAATGTAACTTCACAAAATGGAATAAGAAATCTTCCTCCCTGGATACCTGCTAGGTTATTACAGTATACTTAGGAAACAGAAGCTCCAGAAATCAGATCCTTTGGTTCTGGAGGAGAATCAGACTCTCCCATGGGCTGTGTGAGCACCCTTCCCTGTGGGCTTTTGGATGAGAGTGAATGTCACCTCATCCATCACTCCCAGTCAGGAGGGCTACAAGCACACTGTAACCAGTCCACCAGGTCAGATTCCTGTTTGGTGAATCCTGCTAAGCTTTAGACACAAAACAGACTATTCAGGATACCTAGAGCTGTGCGACTAAATACAAACACAGTGCTGAAGGGATGTTGGAAGCAGAAACCCATGTCCTTAGAGTCACTGTGAGCTTACAGAATTATTCTAGTGTCACTGAAATGAGCATCTCAAAAGACATTAAAATCTCTGAAAATGTCCATTGCATTTTGTCTTGCTTCTGTTAAAAATTATCCAAGTGTCAAACTGAAGATATTCCTCTTTCCTAGCATCTAATCATTCTCCTTTGAACCAGTAGAGACCAGGAACTAAAGCTTCTTTTCCCATGTTTATTACGTTAACATCAGCTCTTCTGTCATGATTGGATCTCACAGGAGGAAGATCTGGCAGAACTGGCTTCCCAGCAGTACTATGTGGACTATGGGTCAGAAATGGTACTGGAAAGGCTGCTAAATCTAATTCCATCCTACATCCCGGACAGAGAGATCACTGCATCGAAAACAGTGGAGAAATGGGCTCAGCTCATTATAGCTGCACATAAAAAGGTGGGACAGTACATCATCTGGCAATGGCCAAGATATGTTTCAGTAGCTTCATGTGCCTTCCAAATATATGTCAGACACTACAGCTCAAATCTTTGCTGAGCCTGAAATTAAAAGAAAGGCAAAGGACAAGCTTTGCACTAGTCAAATCCAGCTCTACCATAGCTTTTGATGCAAGAAGAAAACTTGCAGACATGCACTCAGCCTTTTCTGGTGTTTCATTCCTAGCACATGGGACTGTGGTGTTATTGGTTCAATTTCAGTGTCAGTTTGTGACCCCAGTCAGTACCAGGACATTTTTGTGCCAAGTGCTGTGTAAGCTTCCTGACTTGGTGAGTCATTCAAACAGAAGGACTGGCATTCATTTAAAAGCATGATTCCACCTCAGATTAAGACATCTAAATGCAGACATCTCCATCTGCATTGAGTCTCACTTGCCATCAGTCTCAATGGAAACCTAGGGGCACAGTCCAGTTGCCTGAACAGAGATGCTTGGAGTACTCCTGCTCCAGGAGACTTCAGACCGTCCATCAGCCTCTCATCTACATACAGAAGTCTCAGGTTTCAAAACATGTCCTAACTGAAGCTAGATGCCTGTGCTTAAGGGCTATCAGGTGTCTACTTCCAGCTAAAGGATTGTCAAGCTGGAAGGCAGACACCTACGTTACGGAAATCCAAAGCCAGTTGAGATGATCTCACCCATCTTTGTCACTCTAGATGCTTGTCCAGCCTTCTCAAAGTCTAATCCTGAAGTGGGAAATAGAATTTTGCCAGGACTTTCCCCAGCCTCTCACTTGTTCCTACAGGACTTTGACCCTTAGCATCGTCAAGATCTAAATATTGGTTCCAAGATCTTCAGGTGTCATAGACTGAATGAGTTTCATTGTGTTGTATTTTTTTGCTCTGTTTCTGAGATACAACTTGGTTTGTGCTTCATGTTGCTTGTGGTTTGCTTTGTCTGTAGGGAATTTATACTCAGAAGAGGACAGACCCCAAAAAAGTCAAAGAAGAGGTGGTGGATTTTGCACGTTTCAAGTGGCCTTTGCTGTTTTCCCGGTTTTATGAAGCCTTCAAATTCTCAGGTGAGAATGCTGGAGTGAGTAGGATGATCAAAAGCGAAAGGAAGATGAATTAGGGACTTCACAGACAAGACCTAATGAACCATCATGATGGTCTGTTTTGAATACATATTTTTTTTCAGCACTTAATTATCAATGTCTGAAGCTGCGAGTCTGCCACTGTTTTTCCTATTAAAAATAACTGATTTTTGTTATTGCATCCTTCATTGAAACACAGACTTTTTACCTTGTACCCTTAATGAACCGATTGTATGTCCTGTCCTCAACCCAGGGCCAAGCCTGCCTAAAAATGATGTAATTGTGGCTGTCAACTGGACAGGGGTATACTTTGTGGATGAACAGGAGCAGGTTCTCTTAGAGCTCTCTTTTCCAGAGATCACAGCTGTGTCAAGCAGCAGGTAAGGAAGAATAAACATAGCTGATGTTTCAACCCTAAAACAATCTCTTTCCAGGCTTTGCCTTTTGGTACCATTATATTTCCTGTTTATATCTCCTATAAAAACATATTGCAGAGGGGGAAAGCTGCAAGGGCAGAGTTTTACCTTGGCCACCATTAAAGCAGATGAGTACACTTTCACCTCCAACAATGCAGAGGATATCCGGGACCTGGTAGTGACATTCCTTGAGGGACTAAGAAAAAGATCCAAGTACGTGGTCACTCTCCAAGACAATCCAAACCCTGGTAAGTAAAAGGTCCTTTCCAGTACCAAATGCATAGGCATATTAATTACTCCAAATAGACTTGCAAAAAAAAAAAAGATCGTACAAATGTGTGGTTGTTTCTCTTGTAGTGGGAGAAGAATCTGGGTTTCTCAGCTTCCTCAAAGGAGATCTTATAGTTCTTGACCAAGACACAGGAGAACATGTGATGAATTCAGGGTGGGCAAATGGATTCAATGAACGAACCAAGCAAAAAGGGGATTTCCCAACAGATTCTGTCTATGTCTTGCCTACTGTCACCATGCCTCCCCTGGAGATTGTGGTAAGCTGTCTTACAGAATAGCACAACTTTTTTATGAAGTCTGAGGAGGTAAAAGTCTTTCTGAACAGCTTAGATCTCACAAGAGTCTTTCTGACAATAATGTTGACCAGTGTGACTGAGAGAGGTGATGTTTTCTGAGGTACAAGTGATCTGCTATAATAGTATCTTAGCCTTTCTTCTAGTCTCATCACTTTGAAGACCATGAGATTATGACTTGGTATATCCATGAATCCTTTCACATCTCTCCAGCTGGCACAATTCCTTTTCAGTGTATTTAAGGTTAGAAGAAATCAATACATGCATTTGTAGAGCAGTAGGCACATTCTCTTCATTAGAAAATGATCCCCACTATGGGAACATTTGTTATTCTTTGGTGATGGAGAATGGCACAGAGAAATGGCACCTTCATGGTTCTTACTGTCTATTGACTGGAATTAGTGGGTTACTCTTACTAACTCATTGCCAGTCTCTTCCTTTTGTAACTGCTTCCTATATATTGTTTCAAACATATGAGATGACAGAATTTTTCATCCGACAGGCACTGGTCACAATGACCCCTGACCAACGACAAGATGTTATCAGAACCTCCCAGATGGCAATTTCAGACAGTGAAGAGAGGGTGAAGCCATACACCTTGGAGGAATTTTCCTATGATTATTTTAGGTGATTTTTTTCAACCATCTTCAAAAAATACAGGAGTAGGAATACAACTTCACATAGCTTGGGAATCAGTAATTTTTTGGCTACTGGAAAAGACTCTAACTATCCTATCCTCTTGTGTGACTGTACAACAAAAACTTCCAGTTTAGGCAATGGCATATGAATTATAAGTTTTCCACAGACAGGGTTTTATGAAGGATTTTTTATTGAATCATTGCTGATTTAAAAGTGAAATTTGATGTCATTGGGGAGGCTGTGCTTAGTGACCTGGTATTCCTTTCCTATGGTCCCACAAGGAGCCCAAACATGCTACAACTGTGTAGGCAGCAGATGAATTAGGTGGGGATATTTTCATTTCAGATCCAAAGCATAACCCTTGGCTGCATACAGCTTACCAGACTGACTCCAAAACTGCCCTTCCTGCTCAGAGGGGTTGGCAGTCCAAAGAGGCAGACCAAGTCCTCTAGAATGTCTTCATCCTTCATCTGCTGGGCAATATTCTTTCATCATTGCTGCCCATCTCCCCACTTTCATCACCATTCCTCTTGTGATTAGAAAAGCTTTTTTGGGTGTCAGTGCCTGGCTAGGGTTCAAACCAGACTTTTCTGAGCCCTAGGAAAGTCAAAATGGCTATGGTTTGGGTAGAAATGGAGCTGTATACTTGCTAAAATGTAAATTCCCATTTGGTTTAAGAATATATTAGTTAGGTGTTGAGAACAACCTTCCAGGTAAAACACAGGCCACACACAATCCCTTTCATCAATGTAACCTCTCCACTATTACTTTTCTTTGTCTTTACCACCAGACCTCCCCCTAAACACACCCTGAGCAGAGTCATGATCACCAAGAGCCGTGGGAAGGACAAGCTGTGGTGTTACACCCGGGAGCCCATCAAACAGCCCTTGCTGAAGAAGATCCTGGGTAGTGAGGAGCTGTCCCAAGAAGCTTGCATGGCCTTCATTGATATCCTTTTACTGCCTGGTGCTGCCCTTGGACAGCAGAGCAACAGGTCTGGCAGACAAAGGGATAATCAGGCTCCTCAGGGACACAACAGAAGCCCACAGAAAGCCCAAAGAAAACTTACTGGGGCTGTGTCTCAGACTTGGAGATGGATCTGATCCTGGCATCTGTATTCAAGCATCCTTGAGATCTGAGATACAGGGAGCAAGTTATTACAGAATCATAGAACATTATAGTTGGAAAAGACCACTGAGATCTAAACCACTAAAATATTGAGTCTTCCTAGTACACACTGCTTCATGGTTAACTCAGTGGTTCTGTTTTGGCTTACTTCAACTTTCCAAGATGAATCTGCTGTGCAAGGGAGTAGACCTAACCAGTGTGGATACAAACCAGTCCTCATTATCTCAGGGACATGGTTTGATGGCTGAATATCACTTTACATGGCAGAATAAAGACAGCATAGAGATAGGCAGAATGCAAACATAGACCCAAACTGTGGAAATGGCCTCTGTATTTCAGTGGGCTTTTCTCTAGGGTCCACACTTTATAGATTGAACAGATCTATTGGTATAAGCCTGGTACTAATGCTATTACCATTCCTGCTACTATCACAGCCCTTCTGTAAGTCAAGTGTAGTTTGTCCATCATCAACAGGTGTTCTCCAGACCTCCCAGTTAGCTAATCCTTAACTTCTGCTTCTCACCAGTGCTAAAGTATATGGGTGACTATCCATCTAAAAGGACTCGCTCAGTCAATGAGCTGACAGACCAAATATTTGAAGGTGCCTTGAAAGCTGAGCCTCTGAAGGATGAAATCTACTGCCAGACTCTGAAACAGCTCACTGACAATCACATCAAGTATGAGTTGTCTGTTTTGCTTGTCCCAGAGACACTAGCCTGTGTTGGGCAAAGCATATCTGGAACATTGTTCCTCCCTTCTAGTGCCATGAGTTATTTTTTGTGTTCTGTATCTTTCCTAATTTAGGTACAGCGAAGAGAAAGGCTGGGAGCTGTTGTGGTTGTGCACAGGCCTTTTCCCTCCAAGTAACATCCTCCTGCCCCATGTCCAAAGGTTTCTTCAGTCCCGGAAACATCACCCATTGGCAGCAGACTGCATCCAGAGACTCCAGAAAGCCCTAAGGTACAACACCAAAGGACCTCCTAATCCTGGCCATGTCATAGCATCAGTGCATGAGAAGCAATAAGTAAGAGATATTTTGGTAGTTGGAGGGACAGAAAAATCTCAGTTTCTCTCTTCATTCAACGAAGAGTAACTAAAAATGTGTCTGATGGAGAACATTGCTTATTCTGTGGTACTTGCCTCCTCTTGTTTTGCAGGAATGGATCCAGAAAGTACCCTCCCCATCTTGTAGAGGTGGAAGCCATTCAACACAAAACCACCCAAATCTTCCACAAGGTTTACTTTCCTGATGACACTGATGAGGTATGTTGGATAGAAATAAATTCTTTTTTTTTTTTTTTTTTTTTGTCAGGATGGCAATTCTTATTAAAATCTCAGAAGAGGTTACCATTTATTCTAATGTAGAAAAAATCAGCCTTCCCACAAGAGCAGTGTCAGAAAAACCCATTCTTATCAGAATAGGAGATTGGAGCTTACAGATCTGATTTACTGCAAACCACCTTTTCAAGACATGGGTGCAGAGTCAGCTCTTACTGGAAATTTTATAATACAATCTCATCAAGAGGGAAAATGATGTGTTCCTCTCCATCCACTCCCTCACTTTCTCACAAAACTTGGCCAACAGTTATTAAGAACCTAGACTAGAAGATACAGTCCACAAAGCTATTCCTAACCAGGCACTTTGCTGGGACTCCCCAGGGACAGGGCAGGGAGCTGGCAAGCAAGAAAATGCAATTATTCCTGATTCTTCTGACCTGAGATGACACAGAAATCATGATGCCTGCACTCAGAAACCTCTCATTAAGCATCTTACACACTAATCAGGCAGGTAGTTATATTGTTGCTGGAAGCAGATAGGCATCTTCTTTCAGATGCTGCTGTCTCATGTCACTGCTTGGTATTCCAGGGAGGCTTGCTCTTTTCCATCATGCCCTTAGGTACAGCTAAATTCTTTCATTTCCAAAGGAGTTCATGTGAAAAACAGTTTACATCCATGGGAGGATGTAAACAATACCTGTGTATGCATATGTTTATGTGCAACAGGGATTTTAAGACACCTACTGGGACTTCCCATCACTCTGAGTATTTTATTATTTGATTTTATTTTACCTTATTTTATTTTATTTCATTTATTTTATTATTTTATTTTATTTTGTATATGACCAGTAACAAGCATGATACTGCTTTATGCACACACATCTGTGTGAGAGCCTGGAGAAGGAGGTAGAGAGAACTTCTGCACTTGGATGTGATTCCTTTGACCATGGAAATAACCCAAGTGAGCTGACAAAGCCTTGTCACCATGGTATAACATGCATCTTTCTCAGTCCCATGAGATGCAGAACATGGGTCTTGGTGGTTCAGGCTAACAAGGTCATACATGTGGTAGGTAGAAGTTTAAATTCTTTGAACTGCTGTGAATTGAACTCCTTAAGTGGACAGAGAAAAAACAAGTCACTGAAAATTCTAAGAATAGCTCAGAAGGTGGAAAATGAGGAGATATCATCAGTGAAGAAACATTTGGGAAAGATCATCCTGGAAATCTCTCTCTCCTGTAGACAAATAGGTCTGAGACGTTACATATGGATCAGAAAAAATCTCTTGCATTATCTTGGAAGTCCTACAGAAATCAACACAGAATGCAGATGTAGTATCCTGAATTATAACATTTCACCAATAGTATGGCTGAACTTCTACAAATGTGCCTTCCCCCGTGCAGAGCCACAGTCCACAAAATCATGGTTTTCATTGGTGATGGGCACCTAAATCTTTTCATACATCTGAACTTAGAGTTCCTCAAAGAGAGCGTAAGACAGAAATTAATCTTGAGGTAGCAGTGTTAATATTCTTCCTTTATTTGTAGGCATTTGAGGTGGAGTCCAGCACAAAAGCAAAGGATTTCTGCCAAAACATCTCCAACAGGCTGCTCCTAAAGTCTTCTGAAGGCTTCAGCCTCTTTGTCAAAATCTCTGACAAGGTGAGTGACCCACATTCACCTTGGGGTAGTGCTGAAACAGTGCTTTGTTTCTAGAGACCCAGTAGGTGCTCACTGCTGGGGCCAGAGCTATAGGACAGGTTGCCCAGAGATGTGTTGGAAACTTTGTCCTTGGAGACTTTCTAGGTCAGGCTGGCCAGGCTCTGAGCAACATGATCTAGCTGTGCATGTCCCTGTTCACTAAGGAGGGTTGGTCTAGATGTCCTTTACTGGTCCCTTCCAACTCTGTAGCCCCACAAATGAGATGAATTTCTCTGTAAGCAGCGCAGCATTTCTAAGATCTAACCTGCTACACATGAGATAGTCATGGTTACAGCAATCATCCTAAAAGGGAAATGTCTCCTGTGTTGAGAACATGTAGCCTTAATACCTGATGATAACACTGCTGTGTTCTTGTCGATTTAGGGATCCAGCCAGTACCATTCTACGTGCAGGATCTACCAGAGAAAGGAAGTAGAAAACCAAACCCTGTTGCTGAGATGAATTTATTAAAGATTAAATTAGGTGTTGGGGGAAATAGAGGGCAATGGAGGCACTGACACAAGCTTCCCAGAGAGCTATGGGTACCCCATCCCTGGAAGTGCTCAAGGCCAGGTTGGATGGGGTCCTGGGCAGCCTGAGGTGGTCACTGGCAGCCAGCCCACAGCAGAGGGTTAGAACTAGATGATCTTTAAAATCTTTTCCAACCCAAGCCACTCCATGATTTTGTGACAAAGACTAAGAAAAATGTGCCAGCGTAGTGCTGCCTTGGGCAACTGGTATGAATCCATAGAGATAGTCATAATGGAGGAAAATTAATTTCCCAAGGAAAACAAAAAGCTCCAATAAAGAGTAATGGGGGAAATGAGAGTGATGGCTTTCTGACATCAACAGTCTGTAGTCCAGAAGTATAACTGAGACAAAGCAGTGAGCAACAACCACAGGAGATGGGGCAGTGTGCAACCATACCTGAGGCCTCCTGCTGTTTACTTGGTCTTCATAACCATGTACTGTGCCCCCAGGTCATAAGTGTGCCCGAGGGAGATTTCTTCTTTGACTTTGTGAGACACCTGACAGACTGGATAAAGAAAGCAAGACCAGCAAAAGATGGTAACAGTGCCTTTTCTCCATTATGGGTCACACACAGTCCTACTTGAGCCCTCCAGTCCTTTCAAAAAAGGTTGACTGCCATTGGGCCATTGCTGTGGTTGTGCTAACCCTGGGGACATCACCTGGGAGATGAGGAGATGATCTGTCTGGTGCTCACAGCATTGTTCTGATCCTTGCTCACTGCTTTCTTCACACAGGTATAGTGCCTTCCCTCACCTACCAAGTGTTCTTCATGAAAAAGTTGTGGACCAACACAATGCCTGGAAAGGATTCAATGGCAGATTCAATCTTCCACTATTATCAGGTACTCTGGGAATCTGAAATAGCAGTGAGACTTTGGGAGCTTTTAAGTATGGGATTGAAAGACTCTTTGTGTGCAGATGGATGAAGACTTGCATTAAACAGAACAAAATTCTGCCTTAAACAGAGAGCTACAAAGGGCAGTTGGGTCGCATGGCAAGGATTGGCCTTCATGCATTTTAGGTAACCTCTTCAGCTGGGAATTGTGCCAGATATTCTTGAGCAAGAAGTGGGAGAGTATATCCTCCTAGCAACCTCAGCTAGGAGGCCAAATTCAAAAGCATTCTGAAGATTTTCAGCTCTTCCATTCTTGGAGATGAACTGTGATGGCCCCAGAAGTCATTCTAGAAGCTGCAATCCCAATATGACCATATCCCCTAATGCTTAAATAGTTTCTTAACAGTTTTTCAAACATCTTCTGGTATAGACTGAAAAATCTGGAGAAAAAGAAAGGCAGAACAAAACATTCAGTTCCAAGTGTCCATTATGAGGGGTGATTTTCCAGTGACATGGAGGCTGAATGAGACTGTAAATGCAAAGTATGTTATCTAGTATAAGGACCACCCTGTGCTAGATATATAGGAGGCTTTTTTAGATCAGAGATCTTTAGACAACTCACATTTACCAGCAGAGAATGAAGCTCTGGTGTCACCCTCTCCATCTCTGATTGCTGTCTCCCCCACACAGGAGTTACCAAAGTATCTACGTGGCTACCACAAGTGTACACGAGAAGAGGTCCTGCAGCTGGCAGCTCTCATCTATCGAGTGAAGTTTGAGGATGACAAGTCCTATTTCCCCAGCATCCCCAAGCTCCTGAAGGAGCTGGTGCCTCAGGACCTCATCCGACAGCTCTCTCCAGATGACTGGAAACGGGTAAAACAGCAGCTTTACTCATACTTGGCTTGGAGAAGCACACCATCTTGTATCACTTGTCTGATGTTCACTGTTGAAGTCGTGTTGCCAAGAATGAGTGACCCTCTTGAGCCTTGGTAGAGCACTGCCTTCCCTTCAGCACCAAGAGGAGGAATTGTACATGCATGTTTGGATGGGCAAGTCTAGATCACAGAAGAATATAGATGTCTCACTACCAAGAAACTATTTTATAAGTATTTTCTCTTTCCTGAGATTTGAACTCAGCTATGTACCTAACCCACTATTTGTTGGTTTCTTCAGCAAGAGGTCCCTAAGTCCCCTCTGCTTCATAAATTGGAGATCAAAACTTATAGTTCCTACCATAGAGTTACCATCATGGCTCATCAAAGAAAGAAGGAACTAACTTGGTTCCTGGTTTTGCTCCAGGATCATCCAGTGGAAGTATTCATTGGAGCATTGACTGGAATCAAAACCTATATAAATTCTCTAGTCATCTTCTTGATGACTGCCCCAAAACTTGCAAAAAAACACTCTTCAGGCTAGGATTTAGAGCAGAGAGAACTGACTGTAGGCTTATCATACATTGTGGTTTGTTAAGGAGTCTCATTGAAAGCCAAATTGCTATGTTAAGCAGTTATGGTTTCTGGTAAGATAGTCCATCTTTGTGGCATGATACACCTTCCCTGGAAAATTCAATGGTACTCCACAATGCAAACCTTCCAGCTCTACTGTCTTTTCTGTTGCAGTCCATTGTGGCATACTACAATAAGCACGCAGGCAAAACAAGAGAAGAAGCCAAGCTTGCCTTCCTAAAGATTGTCTTCAAGTGGCCTACATTTGGATCAGCATTCTTTGAAGTGAAGGTATCCGCTCTTTTTGGAGTTTTTCTGGAAGCTTTTGGCCAAGTTTAGAAGTTCCATATTAAGGCAGGTTGTCTCAGTGTCTGGACTGGACTGGGAGATTGTGAGACTTGCCATCAGTAAAAGGCTGATAGACTGATTTGTGACTGCCTCATCTCTTTACAGTACTGAGACACTGCAGAGCACCAGTGTATCTCAGTCATCTTTGGGTCTGTCCACACAGATGTACTGCTGAAGAGGCAAGAGTCATTCTCTATTTTATGAAGGGAAAAGGGGACATAGAGTTTTCCACATATCTGCACACACCATAAATCAAATCCAGGAGTACATCCCATGCTGGCACAGGGCTGGAAGAAGTGTTTACCAACACTAATTAAACTCAGTGTAAAGATTAGATAAGGACAGAGCAGTGTACTATTGGCCAAGAGGTCCACAGCAGCAGTCAAGAGGGAGAGCAGAATCTCAAACTTAGGGACTGGGTAGAAGAGAATAAGTCTGGGGGTTTGCCATCCTGCCCCAGCTCTTCCTTTGCAATGGTGGGATGGCTTCACTTTTGAAGATGTCTGAAAAGAGCAGGGAACTTCTTGCTCTTTGTAGCTCACATGACAATTATCAGGTATGTAGATCTGTAATTAAGACAGCCCAGACTCTTTCCAATACCTTAATGGTTTCTATGTTTATTTTTAAATAATTAACTGGATAGCTGTTAATAGGCCTGCAGATGCAGGCAGGAGAAGATAAGCAGTGAGGAAAAAGGAAATAATTTTGCCTGACACCTCCCCCTAATCAGCTCATCTCATTTTCAACAGCAAACTACAGAGCCAAATTATCCAGAAATCCTTCTAATTGCCATCAATAAACACGGAGTCAGCCTCATCGATCCCAAAACCAAGGTAAGACTGAGATGTTCACCAGCTCCTTCTGAGCCAACAGCCCAAAGGCTGTCATATTTAGGTACAGAAGATCTCATTAAGACTAACATGAACAACAAAAATAGCCAGAAAATATCCTGGAGGAAAAAAAAAATGAGAGCAACAACTTTTTGAGTCCTGTAAACAGAGAATATGCACACTCAGTCCTTCATAGACGTTAGGACTGGAGCTGGGCTGAGCTTCTAGATATTTTCACCAGCCACATGGTCGTTCCAGAACAGCCATCCTCCACAAGCACTGAAGGTTCCAGAGTCTTGCACCTCACTGATGTTCCTATGAGGTCATGGTACAGTCTCTTTTCAACAGCCAACTTTAGTCTGCTTTGAAGGAAGGGACGTGAAAGGTCCCTATGTCCTTCATAAAAGTTGAGGTTCTTGGGTGTTGAGTGTCAGCTTTGTGTTCCCACCAGGATATTCTCATCACTCACCCCTTCACCAAGATCTCCAACTGGAGCAGTGGCAACACGTACTTCCATATAACAATTGGCAACCTGGTGAGAGGAAGCAAGCTGCTCTGTGAGACATCCCTGGTAAGAAGTATTAAAGATTATAGCACACACTTAGAATAAATCCAGACATTGGCAGGCCAAAATTAAATGCATTCAGTAAGCTGTGACTCAGAGACTCTCTGAGCTGAAGGTGGTTTCGTAAATGAGCCACCGTTGTTTATTTCTTCTGCATTTCAGCACTTTAAGGTTATAATCTCCATAACAGCTTTTCTTAAATGGGGGCTAGACATCAAGTACTGGGATATGTCAAGGTATGTAAGGTCTCACCTCTGCCTGTGCATTCATGCAAAGTTTTACCAGAGCTCTCATTGGATTCATCACCCAAGATACAGGCAAGCCTGAGGTGCTTGTGGCTTTGCCATCCCAGGAGCATGGGATTCTTCTCTGTGCCATTAGAGTGAAAAGCATAACAAATCATACTGTAACAAACTGCCGAGGAAGGTGATGGAGTCATTGTCCCTGGAGGTTCTCAAGAACTGTAAAGATATGGCACTGAGAGACATGGTTATTGGGTGTGGAAGAGATAGGTTGGGGTTGGAGAAGATGGTCTTAGTGGTCTTTTCCAACTTGTATGATTCTGTGAATGCAGATGTTGGTTCAAGAGGAGCACTTTTACGAAAGTCTTCTGTCAATCTTGTCCCTACTAACAGTCACAACAAAAGAACTTCTGCTGAGCAAATCTTAAACTCTAAGAACGAAGGATAGAATTTTTCTGCTGGGTTAATTGTGGACATTAATTTTGAACATCCTGTTTATTATTATCTCTTTGAAAATCTACTCCTTTTCCAAAGCTCTGAACAAAAGTAGAATCCTGAGAGAATCTCACACTGCAAACTGTATTTGGTCTTTTATCCTTGTGTCAGGGTCATGCCACCCAAGGAGAAAGGTGGAAAAGAGGGGAAAAAAGAAAGTAAATACACTTGGACACATACAAATCTATAACCTATAGCAAGTCTGTTGAAGAGGCATAAGCCAGAGATTAAATTTTGCTATATGGATGTGTAAGATCTTCTCTCCTTTCACCAGGGCTACAAGATGGATGATCTTCTGACCTCGTACATCAGCCAGATGCTAACAGCCATGAGTAAACAGAGGAGTGCAAAGGGTAGCAAGTGAACTGCAAGAAGCCACTGGCATGTGGCCATGGGGCTAATTCACCAGCTGAGGGTTGTGGGATACCCATGCAGCTGGGGGAGAACCTTTGCCTCCCAGATGTGGAAGATGAGCCGAACACCATCAGGGAGTTCTCTGGACTCTGACCTTGAGGCCTCCAATCCCACCACCCCTTCCAGCGAAGATGACTATCTCTGATCTCCTCCTCACCCTGACTACACCTAAACCTCAAAGAACTCCAGAGGACAACACTGCTCTCAGATAACCACTTGAGTAGAAACTCTGGCAGGAGGTTTGCCTGAACCCAATGGCTGGCATCATAAAGGCTCTGGGAAGTGGATTTTTGTGTGTGTGCGTGTGTGTGTGGCTTGGTTTGGTTTGTGATTTTATTTTATTTTTTAAGTGACAAGAGAACAATTGGGATGCTAACATCTTCTGGTGAGTTTATGGACATACTGGTTTTGAAGACAAGTAGTGGAGACCCAATCCATCCTGGAAGGGCATCCGATGAACACAGCAGGGCTTGTTTTTTGACATTAAAAAAGAATACACTGTGTTCTCAAGGATGGAAGGAGAAAACAGGCTGGGAGGAGCACATTTTAACTAGGAATCAGAATAAACAAACCACTGATTGAACATGTTAGAATATTAAAATGCTGTCTGTGCAATGCTGGAAATATTTAATGAA
Organism: Cyrtonyx montezumae; assembly: GCF_038088225.1. Lineage (NCBI taxonomy): Eukaryota > Metazoa > Chordata > Aves > Galliformes > Odontophoridae > Cyrtonyx > Cyrtonyx montezumae. The sequence goes on from NW_027071848.1 coordinate 1,051,052, forward strand.
TGAATTTTAAAGTTTTTTCTTCTTCTATTTATTTTTTAAAATATTAAAAAGAAAGAAATCTTGCATTTTGTGCTGGTATCTGGCCAACAACTTGGGGCTGAGGGCGACCTACAGGACAATCCCTTGCCCAAGGATTCCCCTGGAACCGTGACTGCCAGTGACTAAGGCACATCTTTCCCAGTCAATGGCTCAGCTGGAAGTGAAGCATGGAAGATGAAATACCTCCTCTTGCCTCGTGATCAGACAGATCAACCCTGGGGGGATCTTTTCTGCAAGCTTCAGTATGTATGTGGAGGTTTCGGAGATCCCATTCTTGGAAGACTATGGCCAAGCCCATGTGCAGAAAGGGCTCTGACTTTAAAAGGGACTTGGCCATCAACACTGGAAACAGCTAATGATTTTGTTGTGCTTTTGTGTGTTTTGTTCTGTAAAATGGCTCTCTACCAGCCCCAGATGGAGCCTGAATCACTCACAGAGAGGGCAGGCCCTTGATCTCAGTGGGCTTTTCTCTATAGTTGGTAGGCCATACTGATCTACAGGCTGCTTGTTTCATCTTCACCCAGCAGCATGCAGTGTGGAGCTTCCACTGGACCAGAGATGGGACCTGCCAGCAGAGAGTAGGCTAACCCATGTTGCGTCTAGGAAGATTCAGGGGAAAGAGCAAGGGTTGCTTTTCCAAAATCCAGACTTTAAGGGATCGGGTGCCTGGGCACATAGTATCAGAAGCTGTGAGAATTGTCCACCAAGATCTGATGCTGTTGTCACTAATGCTGAATGGCTCCTAGTAGCTATGGGAGAACTCTTGGTCCTGTGTGTTGGGCTGAGCTCAGCTGCACTCATGGAAGTCTATATTGTATGGTACCATGTGTTGGAGCTCAGCTGGGCTCAGTTTCTCAACACTATGGCACTGCCTGTTGGACCACAAGCACCACAGCTTGTGGCTGGGATGCAGCAGCGACAGTGGACCTTGGTTTGTCCACCAAAGCAAGCACAGTGCTGCACAGAGACATCCATCTGCTGGACAGAGCTGTCACAAGATCCCCTTCCTCCACCCTGCCTCCCTGCCTATGGCACTTTGTTGATGGGATTGTGGTAAAACCAGCTAAGACTGCACTGGGAGCCTTGTTGTCTCCCCAGCAACCATCTCTAATGCTCCTCCTCCCTCCCTAGCTGCCATGATCTGGCTGTCCTTGGGATCCCACCCACCCCAAGACATGTTTCCATCATCCTTACTGCCACCACCGTAACTTTCTTGAGTTTCCAGCCATCTTTGCCTCTCCCAACAATATCAGTAGATGACACAGCATATAAATGTTTTCAAGTGCTGTTCTGGGCAGCTTTCCCTGACAACATCTTTTGTCCCCTCATTCACAGCTCTGTTGGCCTCCCATACACCCTATCATTATGGGGGTGCTGGGACTCTGTTTGTGTGTGCCTGTGTGTCATATGTATTAGCATCTGCTGGTCTCTTTGTATTCACACCAAGCAATGTAACATGCAAAAACATATGTCCAAGTGAAATACTCTTATTAAAAGGCATTAAGTGGCTTGTGGGAGGTTGTTCTGCACTGTGTGGTTATGGTGTCACCAGGGTTGGAAGGGTGGGATTGGGGCTCTCAAATCCTCACTAGGGAGAGGACTTCTCTTCGTGTAGTGGGACTCCTGGTGAGAGCATCCAATGATGAAGAGTATATCATCAGTGTGCCTTGGCACTTAAGGACATCACTTAAAGAGCATGGTAGCAATGGGCTGATGATTGGTCCTGATGATCTCGGACATCTTTTCCAACCCTTATGACTGTATAATTCTATGATAAGTGAAATCTTTTCATTTTGGGCAAAACCCACTGGAGTCTTGGGAATTTCCATTGTTCATCCTCTAAGACAAGGCCTGGACCCTCCACAAAGGCAAATTTTGAGCCAAATCTCTGGATATAGGAAATTCTGGGTCAAGAGAAGGTGACCTTTAGTTGTGTCAGGAATGTTTGAAGTTAGTTATTAGGAAAAATGTCAGTGGTAATTTACTGGCACAGGCTGCCCAAGGAGGTGGCAGAGTCCCCATCCTTGGAGATGCTCAAGAACCATTGAGATGTGACACCAAGAGCCATGGTTAGTGGGCATGGGTTGGGGTTCAACTTGGTGATCTTAGAGGTCTTTTCCAACCATAATGATTTCATGATTCTGTGAACAGTTTTTGTGCAGAATTCAGACCACGGTGTAGGGTAAATAATCCCCAAGGATGGTACTCAATGAAAATAGTATGGAAGATGGTACACTTTAATAGGCCTATATAGATGGTACACAGATAACTAACAAAGAGGGTGGTTCACCTTTAGGATGATAGAGGCTTGCCGTGGACTCTGCACAGGAGGGATCTCCAAGAAGAGAACCTTCCCTGGTGGTGGTCAGCCCTTAAATGGAGTTTGGGAGAGGTGGAGCCAGGCTCCACCCCTTCCAATCACACAGGTATATCACCTTCACCTGTGCCCCTGTGGCTGACTTGGTGCTCACCTCAGGTGACCAATCAGTGGTTCAGGCCGTGGTTCAGTAGTTCCCATACACACGGCCATGTGATTAATGGTGATACCAGAACTTGCTAGCTGGGAAGCAATAAAAATAGTAGCTGAGACACCATACAGCAGGACAGCTGTTATGGGTCATCCTGGGACACACTGAGACCACAACAGTTGAGGGACCACAGCCTGTCCCAACCATGTCCCTCACCTGGAGAACTGAGGACCCCACGGAGAGCACCACCACCCAGTCCAAACACTTTCAGTTCCCTTTTTTCTGCTCATGCATCTTCACATGGGGGGTACCCACAAAAGCTGTGAACCAGCTGTGACTGCAGGAAATGAGGAGGGGGATTTAACATCATTAGCATCCTCTGCATGCTCCATAGATCTGGAGCTGGTCTACAGCAATTCTTTAGCTCTTTTCAGAGGAAGCTAGTGCCCTTTTAAGTTTCCAGCCTCCAAAATGCTCAAAAATTTCCAACTTGGAAAGGTCCAAGCACTTCTAAGCACTGTTAAGTCTGAAGTCTAGCACTCTCCTTTTACATTTCACTTGTGATATAGGTTTATTTAGCAAAAACTTTCTGCTGAAGGAGGCAGAATATATTACATATGAGAAGACGTCTACCTTCTGATTTTGGTAAAGACTACTATGTTCTTCCCCTTTTCTTGTCTGCTGGAATAAAAACAAAACAGGATAGTAGAGCCAAAATGTATTTAAAGTTGCACTTGCAATTTACAAAATAGTAATTGTTAAAAAGTGTTCTTACTAGCTGTTCAAGTAGAAACTTATGGCTTAAACCTGGGAGATGCTCAGCTCTCCTTTGCAGAGCAGAGCACAGTTTTCCTTTCCTGTGTGCCTGAAGCCACGAGGAGAGATGAAAATAGAAATAAATCCCACGACGCAGAGAAGGTATAAAGATCTTCCCCAAGGGAAAGGAAAACAGGACATTTGGTGGAACCAGTTCACATCTAACTCAACGAAGAAAGGCATTGTGATCTTGGTCATAGTTCTGGTTATTACTTGGCCAAATCACCAAAGCTCGTTTTGCATTCATGGGTAATACACTCCCACTCAAAGCCAGAGTGAAAAGGCTGTCTCATTCAGACTAATGGGAGGACTAGAGGAGGGAAAAGTAAAAACCTAAGCTGCCCCTGTCTGTATTACAGTGTTACAGACCCTGGTGAACCATCCAACAGCATTTGACCATCATGGTGAGGCTGTTGTGCTCTTGGGCTGGAGAAGACCTATGAGGAGGAAGCCTATGGGGCCTGGGGAAACATGGGCAGCCAAGGACAAAGGAGGTGCCCTGGGTGATTACTGTCTGAGATGCCAAAGGTCTCAAAGGGAAATGGTGGCTACTACATGGATACTGCTAGGGAGGTTTAACCATCTCACCATGGTGCACAGCTTCTTCACAGCTGCAACCCCATGTGTGCTCCCCTACACCCTTGGGATCCCTGCCTGGCATGAGATGATGAGGAAAGCAGGAGAGCTCAGTGTTCATCTCCATTAGGACCATGGTGGCAAATGGCTCCTCCTTGACAGGAGCCCATTGGCCTCTCTTGGCAGGCTGGATTGGCACTGCATGAAGGGTCAGCAAGGGATGCTCCGATCTCTGGTCGTCAGTGAGATGACAGCTCTTCATCCTCCCTGCCAACATCAGGCCACGACAGTTGGCATGTTGCTAAGCTCTGGAAAAGAGGGCACACAGTGAGCTACCTAAGTACCAAAATATTGAGACAGCTTGTCCCTAAATGCTTCCAAACAAGGTTGGATCACCTTGTCTGCTCCTTTAGTTCGGAAACCTGGAGCATGGAAGCATCTCAGTGGTGCCTCAAGATGTGGTGGATGCTCCATCCCTGGAGACTTTCAAGGTGAGGCTGAATCAGGCTCTGGGCAACCTGATCTAGCTGTGCATGTCCCTGTTCATTGGAGGAGAACTGGACTGGATGACTCCTTAAAAGACCCCTTCCAATTCTTAAGGATTCTATGATTCTGTGATCTCCAAAACACATTATTAATATATACTATAGTATATAGCATCTAATATGTATTAGACTGTTGCAGATGGTGACAAGATACATCCTGTCCTCCTCTCTTGTTGCATAAATCCATCTCTTAAACACTCCAAGCTCCAGCCCTGGCCAGGTTGGTGGCCCCACTAGACTCAATCCTTTCTGAGCACCAATCACCAGCCCATTGGTTGTGCCCCATGGAGACCTTCCTAAGCAGGACCCTGCCCCTCCTCACCCACTCACCTGTCCTGAACTTGTTGTAGGTGCCACTCTCCAGCATCGGGTCACCATCATGGGCACAGCAGGAGAAGCTCCGCTCTCGCCACCTGCAAGGGGCAAAGTGTCTGGGTCAGGATACTCCTTGCTGTGGTGCCCCTTGCAGCAATCTGTAGCCCTGGTCACCTTTTCCTCCTTTGTTAGGGCTGGAACTGCCCAGGTATTTGGAGATTTGCTCAGGTCCTTAGTGAGAAGGGAGCCTGGTGCGTGCCTTGATGCTCAAGTGTCCACACTTCGTATGAGCAAAAGCATTTTGAGGGCAACTTTGTGACTAAGCCCTGTTTTATAGGAAATATTTAAGGGCTTAAAGTGGATATTTTAATTAGTGGATAACCACTGGTTCCTGAGCAGCCAGGGACATTTAAAAACTGTGAGTCTGATGGACTCATAAACCTGATAAAATCACACAAGTCACCCAGGCCCAGATCATGGCCCCTTGCTCCCAGCAGTACTGGGAATGATCTTCCAACAATGGCCAATAAGAGATGGTTTGGATGGTTCAAAAGCTTCTAGGAGATCCTGAGAGATGCAAAGACAACGTGGCAAAGCAAACAGAGTGGAACATGATGGAGATGAGGATGGGAAGACTTGGAGATGGTAGTCATGTATTGCATGGATGTGGTCATTTCAAGCAACCTGCAGCCTTGGAAGCAGGGTGAAAAATGCTACAGCAGAACTTGGGTCAGGACTGCAGAAAGCAGAGCAGGATGAGTGGTTTCTGATCCAACTGTGGTGCATCCAGCAGCCTGATCCAAGTTTCCCTAGTGACTGAACACGGATAAAGTCATGGAAAGCACAAAAGCAAGGAGAATACAGCTCCAGTGTTTTCAGCTGGGAGGATGGATTTCCTCATTGTCTCTGATATGTGCAGACAGAGAGATGCACAAATATTAATGAGAGCTTTCCATCTAATGTCTAAAGTCCCAACATCTACAGTCCTAATTTTAATAGTAGGAATAGGAAAAAAAAATTCCTTTTCCAGTCCATTAGCTTTGATAATTTGTTTCTGTTGCTACTCTAAACCCACCACATCTGGGCTGAATCCTTCAGCTAGGTGAAGCCTGAGTTGCCAAAAGGAAAGAAAAACAGGAAAGAAAGCAGGAGAGGTTTTTGAATTATTTTTTTTTTCTAATTCTTGAAGAAGGGCAGTTTTAACTCTTCAGGACACCATAAGCATCCAATCATTCCTCTGCCAATGGCAACACACCAGGTTAGAAGGCTGTGGAGCCAGGAGTTGGACACAATGATACTTATGGATCCCTTCCAACTCGGTATATTCTATGACTCTATGATTCTGTGAACTCAGTATTTACCAGTGCAGGGCAAAGATGAGCGAGATGAGAAGCACTGAGGCCAGGTCTGTCAGGATCCACATGATGTTGTACTGCCGTGGCGTCTGGAAGAGAACAATAGAGGATATGTCCAACACCACGGACACTGAAGCATGCAAAAAAAGCTGCTCGAGCTCCTTGTTACTGCTTAGCCATGGCAATTCAGCTCCCTGGTGTGCATGTGAAGTGATATCCTTCAGGTGTTTCAAGCATTTGGTGTCATTTCCAAGCAGTCACCAGCCATTGAGTGTAGGTGCCATGCCATCATCCTTTGTAAAAATAGATCTGTTGGGTGTCCTAGGAGATTGGCTTGCACTGCAGCGAGTACAGCAGGGACTCCTTGTTCGTCCCTACAGTATTAATATCAACTGATGGCATCTGGTTCCCCCTGCAAAACTGTCCTTGAGTGAAAACCACTGGGGGGCTGGGGTGGTTCCTGCTTTAAGTCTAGGATTTGTCCCCAAATTGGACCTCACTCACCCTCAGAAGGGATGAAAATGAGTTAGTTTTCAGGATGAGGGATAGGAACATTCACACTTCTTCAAGAGTGTGAAACAAGATATTCCAAGTGGTAACCTTTATGATGCAGGGACTCTTGTGAGACCATGACACTTCTCAGCCCTACAGATTGTCAAAGGCAGAGTAGAGGACCGACAAGCAACAGGAAAAGTACCTCCCAGCAAGGAAGGATTGCCTGTATGCTTTTTCAATTTGGCTTGTTACACCTGACCATGTTTGAAAAGGAATGCAGAAATTCCTGGTCATTAGGAATTTCTGACTGCAGTAAGGTTCTCTAGAATCTGAGAAATTGAAATTCTCATGCAGTAACCATGTGTGCCCTCAAAGGCTCCTTCCTTTGTCGTTACACAAGTGTCACTAGGACTTGTTTCTCTTCACTTCACACACAGTTACCAAGCCCTAACAACTAGAGTGCTTTTCTAAGGGCCAAGGTTAAAACAGGAGGCAGAAATTATGGTAGCTGCAGTGGCTCACAAGAACTAGATAAACCAGACTCATCTTCAGACTCCTTTATCCACTAAGGAATTGGCCCTCAATCTCTGAAGGTAATGATAAACATCTTATCCCCATTTTGTACCCCTGGAATGAGGGAGAACTACTGCTTACCATGAGGAAGAGTGGCTGGCTGAGGTTCTTCAGTGTGTGAACAGCATTCGTGGTCACAGAGTGTGCCCCGGAGCACCAGGCCAGGGAGAAGAGCCAGGGCTCATTGATCACATAGAAATTGGTCGTGATGTTTGCCTCAGCATATTTCCTTTAAAAGACCAAGAGGCAATTGCCTTCATTAAGAAAAGCAAGGAGGTTAGTACTTCCTCTGAGCTGAATCAAGGAGAAATGGTAAATCTGAATAGGAAAGATTTGCTTTAGGACCTAAATAAGGAACAAACAGGAAGCTCAACCAGCCAATTTGATAACAACTGACTAATATAAAATATCTGGTCTGCTGCAGGTAAATCTAATTCATGTCTAAAAGAGTAAAACTTTGTTTATCCCCCTGGTATACAAATCCATCATAGAACCACAAATGACATGGGTTGGAAGGGACCTTAAAGCCCATTCAGTCTCAACCCCCTACCATGGACAGGGACACATACCATAGACAAAGCTGTCTAAAATCCTGTCCAACCTGGTCTTGAACACTTCCAGGAATGGGGACTTGAAATTCTACCATTTCCTAGGATTTTAAATTCTGGGGAAGATATCACTAAGAAAACATGAATATTATTAATATTCAAAGGGTTTTTCCTTTCCTTTCCTTTCCTTTCCTTTCCTTTCCTTTCCTTTCCTTTCCTTTCCTTTCCTTTCCTTTCCTTTCCTTTCCTTTCCTTTCCTTTCCTTTCCTTTCCTTTCCTTTCCTTTCCTTTCCTTTCCTTTCCTTTCCTTTCCTTTCCTTTCCTTTCCTTTCCTTTCCTTTCCTTTCCTTTCCTTTCCTTTCCTTTCCTTTCCTTTCCTTTCCTTTCCTTTCCTTTCCTTTCCTTTCCTTTCCTTTCCTTTCCTTTCCTTTCCTTTCCTTTCCTTTCCTTTCCTTTCCTTTCCTTTCCTTTCCTTTCCTTTCCTTTCCTTTCCTTTCCTTTCCTTTCCTTTCCTTTCCTTTCCTTTCCTTTCCTTTCCTTTCCTTTCCTTTTTTTAATTAGATGTCACAGATTTCATAAATAGGACAGAAAGTCTCATTTGCAAAAAGAGAGCTGGACAAGTAAGATATTTTGTGGGGGGGTTTAAGGCTTGTGTTGTTTTGTATTTTTTTCTTTGTTTGTTTTGGTTTGGTTTTGTCTGACAACAGAACCATTTTGGAAACTTCTGCAATAAATGTGCAGCTTTCAATTGCACAATTTATACTGCTAGTGTATCACAAGCAGCAGAGCACTGGTAGTGCTGTGACAAGAAATTAAAGCTCAAAAACGCCATCTATGAAAGGGTGATGGTTTCTGACTACAGAATCATGCATTCACATTCATGTTTGTGGAGGCCATAGGAGGTTTCATAGTCGTTTGCTCTCCATTGTTCAGTATTAATGTGGACAGGATGTGTAAAAGGACAAGAAATCAGGAGACACTTGTGTTCTACCCAGAAGATCCTCAGATCCTTGGAGGTGTTCAAGAAATGTGTAGATGTGGTATTTAGGGACATGCTTTAGTGGGCAATACGGGTGATATGTGGACATCTGGACTAGATTATCTCAGAGGTTTTCTCCAACCGTAATGACCTCACGACTCTATGATTTTATGATCCTGGTTGATTAAATATGGACTTAGACTTGGGTACGGAGGGGACTGGGGTTCAGTTATGCCACCACTTGGCCACAGTCGGGGTCATCAGTGGGTTGAAGCCCTTAATCTCCGAAATGCAATTGGGATGGCCGCTTAACCTCTAGGAGCATATCCTAAAATACTATCGATCCCAGCATTAGTCACTGGAGGGAGACATTGCCACACACATGAGACAAATGCCCTCTAGACAGACCACAGACTGCACTTGGGGCTAAAACTGCAACCTACCGAATATCTTCACTGGACATTTCGGTGTAGGCCAGATTGAGTTTGACAATATTGTCCATCAACAGGTCTTCAACCGGGGCCTTACTGCCCATGGTCTGCTGGAAGCCAGGAGCAACAGACTGAACAAAGGACCTCATGTCATTCTCGAGCCACAGGACCTGCAGGCAACAAGAGGACCCTGTGAATTCACAGTGAACTAACTAGTAATTGCTGTGCCCTTCACTCAAATTGGACAAAGATAAGGTCTTGAGGAGCTTAACCCAGCCTTGTAAATAACATATTTCTTGCAGTGATCAAAGAAAATATATTTGGTGGGTTTACGCTTGCATCTTAATGAAAGTCACTTTCATCAAGAAGTCAGACTTCAGTGTTATTTCTTATCATATGGAAATCTCTGAGAACATTTCACATTGCCCTGACAAAAGATACAGTGTTTGAAATGAATGAAAAGGCAGCTTTTGTAAATGGGAAGGCAACAGAAAACTTTCTCCTATCCCTTTCTCCCAGCATAGAAGCAGACATGGATCAGCTTAACTCTCTGGAAATCAGCAAACACATAACCTGGTCCACATGGATTCAGCTTTTATTCTAAGCATAGTGTTTCCTGGGGAAGGAAGAAGTTAATGAAAGCTCCCCGCTACTTTAATTTAAGCCAAGAGTTTCTATACAATATCTAAAATAAGTATGGGTAGCAGAGAGTAGACTGTCAACTACCACAATGACGAAAGAACACAGTGTTGACTCCAGTGTCCCAGTTCAGTGAGCAGGCAGAACAGAATATGAAGGAGACTGGACACCCTACCAGCTGGGGTCTGATCCCCGACTCATTGAGGATGACTTCCAGGGTTCTGTTGATCCAGGAATTCCTGTAAGGATGTTTCTCTGGAGGGCGGTAGAGATCAAATATCACAAGTTTATTCTGACTGTCAGCGAGGCGCAAGAAACTACTTAGCTTGTAAACTGACTGATTCATTGCCTGGTTTTGATCTGCCCTTGACAGGGAGCCCATGCATGAAAAAGGTTTGTCCTAGAAACAAGCAGATACAAAAAGGAAATCAATCAGCCTGTCGCATCTGGGAGTCAGCTGCATGCAAACAACACGTAGCTTTGTGGAGGAAAAGGTTTGTCATCAGCCATCAATGGGAGGATATTTCTTTACTTAGCTCTTCTACCTGAGAAACAAGAACAATTAACCCAGGCTGTGATGATGCTGCTCCTGGGTCCTGAATTCTCTAGTTCTCAGCTAGTCCTACTGAGCTTCTCTGCCCAACACATTATCTACATTACACACAAGACCTTGCACTAGTTGTGTTTGGTTGGTGGTTGGACACAGTGATCTTAAGATCTTTTCAAACCTAAAGTATCTATGATTTTATGATTCTCAGTAGCTGGTTTCTTCTTTCTCCAGCATGTCAGTTCTTCTGCTGCCATGAGCCACAAAAAGCCACCAGACAAATATAACAGGTCCCCAAAGCCTAAAAGTCAACTGTACAAAACAAGACGACCCTAGCTTATGGATCTCTATTGACTTTGTGCTTTATGTTTTGGCTCAACCAGAAATTTCCCTCATACTAATAAGTAGCCAACTGGTTTCTCTTCTACAACCAATAGATGCCAGTCTTTTATGGTGCTTACCTTAAGGAACCATGCTCCAGCATTCAATTCCTTCAGGGTGTCCCAGGAGAACAATGCTGCATTTTGAGTAGTGTCGTTGGGATAGACTTCCTTGATGTTGGTTGTCCTGCTCAATGTGCTGTCATGCATGAGGAAAGGAACCCCATCATAGCTGTTGGAGAACAATAATACAGGTCACCTGGAGTGCAGTTAATTTAGGGCACAAGCAGTGTCAAGCTAGGAGAGAACAAGTATGTGGGCCATCACAAACACAGCTGCATGGACTCCCTCAGTGCAGAGAGTGATAGAAAAGAAGGATGACGCTCAAAACACCAACCAGTATGGCTGGCTGAATAGACTATGAAGTGAAAGGAACGTTTTGCAGATACCAGAGTGTTCTGGTGTTTCTAGGACAGATAAAACCACCACAGAGGTCCACAAGCCAGACTAGAGTAGGGACTGTCTATATGTTGTAAAGTGTTTAAAATATAGTATTGGGACAATGGCCATGCTATTGATGTTGACTGTTTGACTAGATGATATTAGTGGTCTTTTCTAACCTTAATTATGTTATGAACTGATTATTTAGTCAATAGCTACAACTTACTGATTTGCCCAAGAATAACCATGCCCCACAGTCTCTGTCATCACACGTCAGCTGAGGGACCCTGTCCCTACCATCAGTAAAACCACATTACCTGGAACTCCAAAGCCCCAAAGGCTTTTAGAAGAGGCATGTTTAGTGTTTTCCACTTACCTAATGGTGACATCTGTTTCAAGACCATCTGCACCATGTTCAATTGTCTTGTGAAATGACATCTCAGTGTTTTCTGGGGCCAGCTGAGGGAAGAAACAGCCCATGAGCATAATTGTTTTGATATACTCTGGGGGACTCTTCAAATATGTTCTGTCCCCTTGTAACACTTCTGTTTTCTATCAAGGGATCCCCATTTTCTTGATTAAGTCTCCTGTTTCCTTGTCTACCAAATCCACTTTGTCCCTCAGGAGCAGTGTTATTCATGTTTGCAGAACCACAGAGTGATCCTTTTGGCATTCAATTACAAAATGAAATACCTTCCCTTCCACCCTCCACTGATTTCTTAAGGGGAAATATATATATATATATAAAATAAAAGGAGGAAGATGATGGCAAAGGTACACAAGAAGAAGAAATGTATGACTTCTCCAAACCTACCATTGGTGCTCCACGGTGTCCAATGAGGGCTGGCTTTGGTCCAAGTGTCCCCACCTCTCTGATGCAAGGAGAGTACATCCCCAGAGGTATCAAGAAAAGAAAGAGAAGGATAGCCAGGTATGGACCAACAATTATCACCTGAACAACTGAAAGAATTTGAAGGAGGAAGGCTAGAGTTAATGTTTGGTAACATATGGGTTCACCTTGCAGCTTGACTCTTAATAAAACCCTCCAACTAACTGTTAAGCTTTATCCCATCCCTTTTAACATCTCTTCTTCTCCAAATTTTCACTGTCTCTCCAACCATGAAATCCAGGAGGACAATCTGGTCAAAGAAGGACTTGGTCTGCCTAGGTTAGGACTGAGGTTTTGTGCTGCAATTACATTCCACTATGACTTCAGGCAAGATGGATTAGATTCTTTTTCTTTAGAAGTGGTGCAATGCTACTTCCCCCAGCTGTAAAGAAATGGTCCTCAACAGAAGGATGCTATATTTTTGCTACTTAGATAAGAACAAGTAACATTTTAAAGTTTCATTCCCAGTGAAAAAAATGAGGAGGAATCTTTCTCCTTCAGCTGTTCTCTGTCCCCTTAAGGTGAATGTATTCCTAGTTCATTCAGCTTGCTGTCAGTGGCTTCTTCCATGTGAAGTACAGACTCCTACAGACCATGGCTGCATGGATATTACATCTCAGAAACCTGCCAACTCATCATCTATGGTCTTCTCTGCTGTCTGTTGATGTTATGCAAGAGTGACTTTTGTCTAAAAGAAAAAAAATGTTCCTCTTGGAAGTAAGCACCTATGACCATTACTTATCTGGTCAGGTATCACCATACCTCTGCACACTCTAGTGGCTCTGTTCTCAGCAGCAGGTTTTGTCTGAATGGTTTTTGTTACAAATGAGATAAATGAAGAAAATGGATCATCTAAAGAGTGGCCAGTGTCAGAGCCAGGCTCTTCTGCAGTTGTTGCTGTCCCCTGGACCAGTCTTACTCTACTCAATCACACTTCCCAGAGTTAGACTGGAGCACTCTTTTGGATAACACCAGGTAAGGGAAACAAATTTCCTTATCAATCAGCCAGAAAACTCTTTCCCCAATCTCACTGGCTTCTCCTAATATTCTCTAGTCTGGACTGATTTTCTGAGACACGAAGCTGAGCATAGCAAGCAAAAGTCAGGCATCGGTTGCTATCTCCTGCAGGTGGTTGATCAAATTTCCATGCACACCTCAGAATATGGGGATATCTTCTTAGCTCTTTATCTTCAAGGTTGGTAACTACCCATATAGAGGCCAAAAATCTGCACAGAAGTATGCAAACCGTAGAACCATGAAGACTGGAAAAGACTACTGAGATAACCAAGTCCAGATGTCAAGTCATCACCACCATGCCTGCTAAACCATGTCACTAAGTGCCACATCTACCCTTTTCTCAGCAATGAGTATGGACAGACAGACACAGGACAGTGCATGACCCAAGCTTAAGTTCTACAAATTTCCCTGGAATACTAAAAAAATCCAGCTAGAGTATGGATATGGTAGGAAAGGGCTCCTTCACATTTGTTTTCCCACACTGACATTCATCTTTTGTCATACAGGGAGCAGGAAGCAGAGTTACTGTACCTTTCTTATCTGCTCTGATGGCATGCAGAGCCATGGGCCAGGAGAGGAGGACCATGATGGTTATTGCCCCGATGTGGAGATAGGGGGCTGTGATCTGACAAGGAGAGAAAAAGATTTTATATAAGGGATCAAGAGTGGATACAGATAGAAAAAAGCCCCAGCTTTCCTATACCTTCCTACATGATTCATCTGCTCTCCCACACCTAGGTTGGATCCACCATACACCTCTCAATTCACAGGAGAGAGATGTGTTCCCATCCAGTTAGATGCCCCAGTGTGCTCCTCATTTTATTATGAAGTTCTTTTTTCTTTTATTCAGCTGAAAGGGACAAGGCTGTCCTTGTCTATGAGGGCTTGGCAGGCAGTCACCTTCACCACCACATTCATGAATTATCGTCTTCCAGAGATAAACCATTTTATTCCAGTCTAATTCAACCCAATTCCATCCAGTCATGTCCAGTGCAACTAAATCTTTGAACTGATGTCAACAAACCTGAGCTTTCTAAGCCTTTCCTGTTGCTCTGTCCATGCCTGATTCCCTAAGATAGAAAGGCTGAAGAAAGCAGAAGTCATTGGGAGCTTTTGTTTTGTGTAATACTGTCTGCTGTGGACACTTGACACCTCTTTCAATGAGAAACAGGATTCAGCTGTGTAAAGAAAGGTGTCATAAAGACATCCAGGATATTTGAGATAGTAACACAGGGCATAGGATCTACGAGAGATGCGTGTCCTGTGGGAGCAGCAGCAGGAGGCCAAATGAAGCATCCCAAAGTGTATGTGCACCCAAAAGAAATAACACAAGGTTCTTGTGTCTCCTTCTCCTCCTCCCCTGAAGTCTGTGCAGAAGAGAAACTAACATTTTCTACTTACCTATGCCAGTACCTTAGTTAAGGGTTAACAAATTGTAGAGTTCTATAGGCACTATTGGAAGCTGAAACAAGTCTGGGGCTACCAGCTGTTTTGTCTTCCACTCCCTATGCATTGCTCTCCCAGTGTTCACAGGCAGTAAGTGAAGTGGGAGAGAGGTGATATGTCCAAATATCTTCTTCAAGGCAGCTCTGTAGTCAAAATGCTGTAACTTCCTCCCTCCTGGTATATGCGGGGACCCAGATGCTACAACACTTAGCAGCAGCAGAAAAAATCTTGCCTCCACCTTCAGATCTGCTGAGTGTTGAGACCATGCACACTGACCTCCTTCATCCCACATGTTCTCCCACCTCACACATTCCCCACCTACTCCTTAAAAGTCTCCATGCTTTTTCCTCAGCTGACAAAGCTCTTCTGATTCACTAGGACTTCCCAAAACATGTTACATAAAACAGACAGCTCAAAACCAAACCTCAGGCCTTAATATTAACTTATTAAGTCATTATAAAAGTTTATGCAGATCTGAGTAGACTGCCAGGAAAACCCATGTGAAAAACATTCACCATATGTAATTTTCTATTGATTACCACAAAAATACAAAGAAAGCAGTCTCTAAGTCCCTTACCTGGAATGACAGGCGCACTGTTTTCCATTGATCTCCCCAGAGTACAGACAATATGAAGATGGCTGTGATAGAGAAACCCAGGACAAGAAAAGTCCCAATCTGGGGAGATAAAGAGGAAACTAATAAACATTTCTGCATAGGATGTGCAATTCTTTTGCCTGTCAGACTTATTTAAGCAGTCCAGACTCAATAAATTTGGGATGCACAAGCTTGAGTATGTCAGTTTGGAAACGTCTGATGGAACTAAAACCAAACTTGTGCTGTAAATTGGATTTTCTCTATGACAAAATTGATTTTAAGAGAATGGTAGCTAACCTGAGTCAGCCCTCAAGTCTCCCTCTAAAATTAATAGAGGAAGAGAGGGATTTCCAGAGGTGGTCTCTTTCCACGAGCTTCATGATGAGAGACACTTCTCTCTGCAAACTGATATACACAGAACCTAGATGATCCAACATTAAATCCTTAACCTGTAGCTGGCTGAACTCAGAAGTGATTAATTAAACCCAAAAGACACATCACCACAACTTCCTTATGCTGAGTTGCTTTGCAATAGGCTTCTGCAATTGCAAACACTTCAGAGATGAGTATTCATTTTTTTAACTAAAAGAAGTGAAGGAGTAATTCATTCTATTCATTCCAAAGCAGTTATGATGGCATTCTCTTCTTACCACGTCATTGTATCTGCTGAGCACTACATGCAAGTTGGACCAAGGCCCAAACCACCTGCAGGGGAACCTTACAGATCAACATCATCTTATTCAATTATTTATTTTCTCTGCAAAAATTTGTCATCGTATTACATTCTTCCCTAATCTGCACAGCTAGGGGTTCATTTCTGAAACGACTCACTTAACTTTCAAGAATTTCTTAAGAAAGGGGCCTTGATCCCTGTCCAGGGAGGTGGTGGAGTCACCGTCCCTGGAGGTTTTCAAGAAAAAGGTGGATGTAGCACTGAGGGACATGGTTTAGTAGGCATGGTGGGGATGGGCTGATGGTTGGACTAGATGATCTTAGCAGTCTTTCCACCTTAATGATTCTGTTTCTATGATTATGCACCATTTTATAGCAACAAATCCCTGAGGGCTTGCTTCTATACCTTCAGAACTCCAGGTGACATTTCCAAAACTTCTCAAAGATGAAGGGATGCCTTGGAAAAGACATATTTCTACCCTGCAGAGAAAGCAGCTACTGCCTGCAGAGGCTTATGCTTTATCCCTAAGCAAACTCCTCCTTTGTCTTTATACTACCACATGTAAGCATGTCAGATATAGTCATCCTCACCTGAATGAGTCACTGTGGGCTCTTTTTATAGTCAGCAAGGAAAAAAGGTGGTTTGGGTGTGATTCATCTCATCTTAATTTAGATACCTCTGACCAGCTGGATGATTTACGTCTTCAGAAGGTTCGTTTCCCTCATCCAAAGGTTGCCTGGGGTGACTAGCTCAGATGGAAATATCATTTTCATGGATATCTGAAGCTTCTTGAAATTAACCTCTTCTCTCCCTTCCTCCTCTTCCATAATCTAAGCCATTTTGCATGCAGAGAACACCACAGGTTTGATGTTTAAAACATAGATTATGGTTACCAGAAAACCCTGATTCTACTCACTTTGTGACTCCAGTGCAAGTACAGCTGCTGCCCTTCTGCAAGCAAACACATTGCTAGGACCTGGAAAATCAAGAAGACATCATTGGCATCCTGGCATAGCATGATGAAGTGTGTTTAGTGAGGCACTTCTGGGCTGATATTTGCATTGGAAAGTCATTTTATGCCTTTCTGCATAACGGTGGGGCTGTTAGCAGGACAGATGTGTGGTGAGAAATATTTATTGCCACAGTAAACATGCTCCTGAAATGACCGAGCACTGAGATCTTTGCTGCACACACTTCATGAATATAAACTCTGGCAGAGAGGATATATCCAGGGCCAGCATCCATGACATGAACTTTACCTGCTTTCTATTCATCTGTTGTCACTTAGAGGTGTATCATCTGTGGGGGAAATAGCTCATGGAATAATAAATGTCTCAAAAAACCCCATAAAAATACAGAGCAGAGAACAAAGGAGACCACATATTGCCAGCAATTGCAAGAAGTGCAAACAGGCACATCTCAAAACATGGACAGCTACTACTGGAGATTCAAAACCTCTACTTTGTATTGGGTTTATTTCTAGTCATCAGCTGCAATCCTACAGCTGGCACGTTCCTTTTCATGGGGAGGGATCCTTTGAGGCACAGTACACAGTGCAAACCCCAGTCAAGACAAAGGGCAACCCACAAGGCTGAGAAGTAAAGGGTGAGGAAAACCTGCCTATGGCTTAGCTGGAAAATTTCTTCTGTGCTCTGAGTGGATGGAGCATGCTTCCCAGCAACTCTAGGGGGCTGTCTGGGGAGCAGTATCACCAGATGTGAAGGTTTAGAGAAAAACATCTGTTAGCAGATATCATTGCTCCACTGAGAAGCATAATTTATGATCCAGATCTATGCTGACTGTAAAATAGAGGGGCTGGATAAAAGCAGAACATAAGGATTTAGGGAGTAGTGTGTTAGGAAGAGGATCACAGAATCACAGAATCTTTTGAGTTAAATGAGGACTTTACATGTAATCTAGACAACTCCTCTGCAATAAAGAGATACCCACAGCTTCATTCAGGTGCTCAGAGCCCCTCCAGCCTGACTGTGGCTGTTTCCAGAGAGGGGGCACCAGCACCTCTCTGGGCAACCTGTGCCAGTGCCTCACCACGTTTATCATAAAAAAATTCTTCTTTAAGTCCAATCTTATTCTCCCCTCTTAGTTTGAAACCATTTCCCCTAACAGACCCTGCTAAAGAGTCCGTTCCCTTCTTTCTTACAGCCCTTTAGATATTGAAAGGCTGCTTTCAGATCACCTGACAGCTTTCTCTTCTGCAGGCTGAACAGGGCTATCCCAGCTTGCACTGATAGTTGGGGGTTGCCATGACCCACATGCAGACCTTGCACTTGGATTTGTAGAACCTCATTAGGTTCTCTTGGAACCACTGCTCAGCCTCCAGGTCTCTCTGGATGGCATCCCATCCCTCAGGCATGATGACCACACCACACAGCTTGGTGTCACCTGCAAACTGCCAAGCGTACGCTCAATCCCAGTGCTGATCCCATTGATGTAGAGGTTAAAGAGCACTGATCCCAGTACTGTTCCCTGAGGGACATCATTGTCACTGATCTCTGTCTGAACATTGAGCCATTGACCACCACACTCTGAGTACGATCTCACAACCAGTTCCTCATCCATCAAGCAGTCCACCCATCAAATCCATATCTTTCCAATTTGAAAGAGAAGGATGTTAAGGGAGAGCTGTGTCAAAGGCCTTACTAAACCCAAAGAGATGACATCAGTGGTTCTTCCCTTGTCCACTGACACAGTTATGCCAACATAAAAAGCAAAAAGATAGATCAGGCAGGACCTGCCCTTGGTGAAGCCATGTTGGTTATACCATATCACCTCCTTCTCTTCCACATGCCTTAGCACAGCTTCCAGGAAGATCTGATCCATGATCGTCCCCAGCAGAAGCAAGGCTGGTAGTTCCCTGGGTAGTTCCCTGTATCTGTTCTGAAACCCAACTAGAAAGGAAAGTAAGCTCTTTCTGACCCAGCTACAAATACACTTTTTTTCCAGGGTGATGCTGATTGGAGTGAGATAAGCTCAGCAGAGAATACAGATCAGCTTTTAAGTATCTCTTGACATATTAGAGTCCTTTAATTTAATCCTACACCAGTACATGATGAGTAACTGTAGGAGCATTTCAGAGGGAATTGAATTACTGTTGAAGACCTTAAGCCAGCCCCATTTAAATCAGCCACTTCAGAAAAAAATGAAGAAAATGACACTTTAAAAATCTTGCCTTTTCTGCAAGCAGTGTTATAAAGATTTGATCCAAGTCAAAGGTGCATCCACTTATTTCACAGAGTGTGCTCAATCCGACTTTCCACTGCTATTGCAGTATAACCTTCCTATAAATGGTGCAGCACATCTGGGGATGCCATTGGAAAAATAACTCATTTTTATGAATGGAAACAATAACTCATTATCAGTTTTCAAGAAGAATTATCACCAATCAGAGGGTGAAGAAGGAAATCTTGCACTTGTACCACTGGGCACTGTAGGAGAACATATCTTAATGGGTTGGTGAGCAGATGTAATGTGGACAAAATCTGTCCTCTGTGTGCTCTGGCACAGTCAGATGAGTTTTCTTTGTTCTCCACACACGTCTGAAGATTAACATCTCAAGCTTCATCCTCAAAAGCTGCCTCAGGACACAATATTTTTCTTCTTCACTGAACCTGGACTGTCCTGCAGCTAGACCCCTCAGCTTAACCTTTTAGCTTTAATAGGAATGAGAAAATTGTCTTGGGGGAGTGATAACAATTACATTAATTGAAACTGATCATCTGAAGAAAATTACACTGATATATGAAGGCAGAGAGCAGAAACTGTTGCTGCTTCATTGTACAGCACTTTGTTCAGCAGCTGGTGGGCTGAAGAGCATTTGCTTCAGTGGTTCCTGATGAGGATGTGGAGGCAGGCCTGCAGGTTCAATTTGAATGCCATTGTTAAGGATGAGGGTATGGTGCTCACAGAATTAAAAAAACAATGGTTACGAAGGTCTATTCCAACTCAAATGATTCTATGATACCATTAATTTATGATCACAAGGAAATGTTGTTCAGGTGAAGACCTCAAGTCCTTCTCGCAACAAGTATGGAGATGGTCTCTATACAGAACATGGGAGTGGCACCCAGAACTGTAAGAGTATTTAGATGTAGAAGGGTTTCATTGTATTTATTAATTCATGAGGCTGGAAGGTTCATCACAGGCTACACTGGAAGGCTAGATGCTGTAGAACTTGTCTGGTGATAGCACCCAAACTCCAAATTTCACCCTCTTGAGGAAAGGCAAACACTGTTAGACTCACCAGAGAGAGCCAGTGCTGGGAAGATGTATCTACACAATGGAACCAAGACAGAATCAAACCCCACAGGACACCAACTTCTCTCACTTCTGGCTTTACTTCATCCACTGCCTTCCCTGATAGCTTTCAGTCATCACCTCCATGCTGCCAAGGACATGAAACTCCTCTAAAAAATCTGAATACTTGCTAATGTTTGGGTGCTGACAAAGCACAAGCATGAGTTTGGAGCTGATCTAGCCAGGACCAGGGACTGGAACTGGTGATAAAACGCAGTGGTTTTGGTCACAGAGATGAATCATAGCCATAAGCCCAGCCTGGGCACATGACATCCCAAAAAGGGAGCAGATGTGAGTTCAAGCATGAACTCTAGTTCCTAGAATTGAAATGATTTCTTGGCTTGGAGCTTTGTGTGCAGAAGATTGGAAGACAGGAGTAGATCTGTGCTTATTTTGGGTTCTCTTTGAGGAAAGCAACAGCGAAAAAGTTTGAGCAGGTAGCAGTGTTGGGAAATGCTTGCCCTTGCTATGTTTCCAGAAATCAAAGGAGGCAGCAGAACAGAGCTCCAGAGAAACTTTAATGGGATTTGGAAAAATGAATTCAGGGACATTACCTCTCTGGGCATAAAATTCAGGAGTGCTTTCTCACCACATCTGTAGTCTTCCTGGAAACAAACTCTCCATCAAAGTAGAAGGAATCAAGGCAACTCCAAAGATGATATTTCCCTTCTTTTCCCTTCTTCTAATGAGCGCTCCAGTTTAGGGTTAGAGGAATAACTCCATTACCATTGCTACATATATCAGATCTCCATGTTTCCCTGGTGTCAAAGCAACCAACTTCAGCTCCCACTGGGGAGAGATGGAACAGGTTCACCAAAGGGAAATCACTGAAGGAAGGCATAGAACCTGCAGCTGTCTCAGAGATCTCTGCACTGAAAATGCTCTTCCACAGTTGTAAATGAGGAGAAAGTACCAGAAAAGCCCATAGTACCAGTTCCCCCCAGCTATCCACTGTAACCAATGTGTGAACTTTGGTTGACACTATTCACTTTGTAGGCCCATTACTCACCAAAAGCAGCGTGATGTACATGAACAGGATTGCAGCCACTATCAAGAGAACAAGAGACCAGAGGAACCAGAAGCCTAAGTTCCCGTAGTTATACCTAAAAAGGAATAAAAACTCATTACAGCATTTGTGTTACATTAGCATAGGAAACAATAGTTGGAGGAGATGTCAGAATACTGGAGGAGCTACAGAGGCATTTCCCAAAGAGAGAGAGGGAAACTTTACTTCCTACCCAAAAGCTCAATAAGAACCAATAATGTAATTATACCTTTCCTCCCTCTGATATTAGATCTATCTGAATGGCATCTAATTTTAGGTGTTAGATTTATGTAACTACTGCCTACATAGTGCAGAAGGAAAGGGTTTGCATAATGATTTGCTGACTATTTTTCTGTTTCCAGTTAGGGGGGCATGCCATTCTCTTTACCCTGAGATAGCTGGTACAATGCTTCTGTTGCTAGCCACTACATTTATTTACTCCTGGCAGTGATGTTCAATTTCACGGGATCATAGGATCGTTTGAGTCAGAAGGAACATCTAAAGGCCATCTGGTCCAACTCCCCTGCAATGAACAGGGATATCCACAGTCCCATCAGGTGCTCAGAGCCCATCCAGTCTGACCTTGAGTGTCTCCAGAGATGGGGCACCACCTCCTCTCTGGGCAGCCTGTGCCACTGCCTCACTACCCTTGCCATAAAAAAAACTTTTTTCCTTATATTCAATCTAAATCTCCTCTCTTTTAGTTTGAAACCATTTCCCCTTGTCCTATCAAATTGGGTGATGGACACAGGACTTCAAGGAACCAAATCTTTGGCTCACAACTGAAGTGTCTTACCTGCCTGTGGTGTACCACTAGAACCCAAGTGGAAAAGAAGGAAAACACAGTACTCACCAGTCAAAGTTATTGTAGTCATTTTTTGCTTCACCCCACATGTACAGGAAGACCAGAGAAAAGCAGAAAGCTCCAACAAGCAGTGGGAAAAACATGCATTCCCGCTAGAAAGGCAGAAGAAGGACAGTTGGTCAGAGCCTTGTTTACTCCAAAACAATCAGAGAAAACAGCAGTTGCTTTTAGGCTGACTTAAACACGTGGCTTGATGCTGGACCTTCTGGAGCTGACTTTCTCCTGTGAGGAGAATTGTACAATTGCTCAGGTTGGAAGGGATCTCTAAGCCCACCACACTCCAACCCCTGCCATAGGCTGGCTGCCCCAAACCAGCTCAGGCTGCCCATGACCCCATCCACCTTGACCTTGGGCACCTCTAGGGATGGGACACCCACAGCTATCTTGGCATCTGTGCCAGGACCTCAGTACCCTCTGACTAAAGAATTTCTTCCTAATATCTAAGCTAAATTTTCTCTCTTTTAGTTTAAAGCCTTTCCCCCTTGACCTGTCACTATCAGACTTTGTAAAAGTTGGTCCTCCTCCTGTTTATACACTTCCTTCATGTACTGAAATGCCACAAGTAGGTCTCTCTAGAGCCTTCTCTTCTTCAAGCTGAACAAGCCCAACTCCCTCAGCCTTTCTTCATTGGAGAGATGCTACAGCCCTGTGAGCATCTTCATGGCCCTCCTCTGGACCCACTCCAAGGGAGCTGGGGCTGCTCAGCCTGGAAAGACACAAGGCTCAGGAGGATCTGATCAATTTGTGTAAGTATCTGAAAGGCCTCCAAAGCAATTCCATGCTGTGTGGTGTGGGAATGTTGGCACTGGGACCAACTCTGCACCAAATGTACCCAGAGATTCCTCCAACCTCAACCATTCCATGATTCTGTAATTTTGACATGGAGGGGACTCCCCACCTTATGCCCTGCAAGCAGGAGGATCTCCTCAAAGGAAAGGCAGTGTGCATGGACCTCAGCTGCTGGAGCTCAGGGAGTGTTGGGCCAGCTCTCTCAGTCGTGGGGATTAGATGTTGGGTTAAACAAATGTCTAAGTTGTAAAAATCTTTAGAGCATGTCTGATTTGAAAGGCAAATGCTCTTCATGCTCATACGGCTCAGACCATCAAGAGGGTGTTCAAGAAGCATCTGGACAAAGCCCTCAGACACATGGTCTGTTTTTTGGGTGATCCCATGTGCGGCCAGGATTTGGACTCGATGACCATGATGGGTCCCTTCCAACTCAGAATTTGCTGGTTCTATGACCTACAGCTCCATCAGGTGCCCAAAGCCCATCCAGCCTGACCTTGAGCATCTCCAGGAATGTGGTAACCTACCCTTCTCTGGGCAACCTGTGCCAGTGCCTCACCACCCTTACCACAAAAACACTTTTTTATTACATCCAATCTAAATCTCCCCTTTTAGTTTGAAACCACTTCCCCTTGCCCTATCACAACAGATTCAGCTAAAGGGTCTGTCACCTTCTTTCCTAAGGCTTTCATTGGATCCTCATTTGGTGCCAGGCCATTCCCTGCTGCCATGTTTGCTCAGACAAACTGAGCAACGCACCAAGCTCTCCGAGCCAAAATCCAAAGCACCAATAGATTTCATGTGTGCTGGGCTACTTTTGACCTGTGATACCAATCACTCGTCAGCTTGGGCTGACCTCTCCTAGTACGTAAATCAATGTCTGTGCTGATTTTGAGCTACTTTACCATCTTGCAGCAGCATTTCCCAGGCTCAGTCCGTCTGCGCTGGTACCGCTTCCATCGGCAGCTGTAGAAACCAGCCAGGCAGGAGATGAAGGGCTGGTGCTCATACCTCTGCAGCAAACGTCGGCGTACCACCTTCAGCTTCCCAAACTTGATCTTCTTGAGGCTGGTGGAACTGGCCTCCATCTGAATAACCTTATCTCATCTTCTTCCTGAAATGATATCCCAAGATTTATGGCACGATTGTGGTTGTCCTCCCCTTTCCTTACAGTTATAGAATGATAGAATGGCTCAGATTGGAAGGCATCTTGAAGACGGTTTAGTTCTAACCTCTGCTGCAGGCAGTGCTGCCAACCACTTCATCAGGCCCCAGATCACACTGCCCAAGGCCCTGTCCAACCTGGCTTTCCTTTGGGGTGAGCTTTCCATTTCTTTGTTCTTCCCAAGAGGATGCTGAGAGCGCCATGAAAGTATGATAAGGACATCCTACCTAATGTTATATCCTTAATAGAGACACTAAAAGCATGGCTGTTGTAAGCTCCCCCCAGCAGTCAGTAGTGAGCAGTGGAGGCTCCTGGTTATAACTCTAGCACTTTGCATCACCTCTAAGGTAACCTCTGCTTCTTTTTGAATATGCAGGGTGCCCTGGGAAAGGAAATAGTTAACTCAAGCACTTCATGCAGTTTCCCAAATTATGTCAGATGAACCTGAGCCTAAACGAACCATGGGAACCAGCTCAATAGCACCATGACCTGTCTGCAACCCCCTACCAGTTTAACTAGCTCAAGCAGGAAAGGGACTAAAGCTCTCCCAGTTCACAGCTCTCTTATCCTGGAAAAACTGCAGCCCTGCACAGACTGATCCCTTATGGGAAAATTATTTCCTGGCTGAAATAGCTTTCCTGGCAGAGTGTTTCAAGGTTAGAAAGAATAGCTGTAAATGTGCACACGTGGGGGATCTGTTCACCGTCAGGATTTTAAACAAAGATTTTGGTGGTAAATTGCAAGTGATGTAGTCACCAGGAGAGTGAATAGCAAAGGGGTTTGTGCCTGAAAACAGCAATTTGACCAGCAGGGCACAGTCTGGGCCATGAGGTAAGATTTATACAAATATAGTTGTGTTTAGTCTTACGAAGAGGCATCATCATCCATCACTACTTTAGAGTATGAAGATGCATTCTTATTACACTAATAAGTGCTATATTGCCCCTAGAAATCCTATAATCAGCTTGCAGAAGCCACAAATACACAGAAAGACAAAATGCAAGTTAACACTGAAATGTTCATCCCTGTTAGGTTTTCCAAATATCTGTCTATCATCAACTTGGGTGCAAAAGAGAAGGGATAGATATTGGATATTAGGAGAGGCTTCTTCTCCAAAGGAGTGGTAACGCACTGGCACAGGCTGCCCAGGGAGGTGACGGAGTCATCACCCCTGGAGGTGTTCAGCAACCCTGGAGATGTGGCACATGGGGACATTAGTGGGTATGGTGGGATGGGTTGGGGTTGGGCTTGGTGATCTTAGAGGTCTTTTCCAACCTTAATGATTCTGTGATTAAATGAAACACAAGAGTTGTCAGTTTGGACCACAGCTAACTGAAGAGTGACCAGATGTGCCATGCTTTGAATGTTTTCCCAGGGCAGAGAGGCCTTTCAGGCTAGTCAGGGAGAACCCCGTACTGTTGATGAGGTCAGGCCACTTCTAAAAGTTCACCAATCTCTTTCTATGATGATCCCTAGACCACAGTTTTCCCCATCCACAGCACCTTCCCCAGCCCTTGATTTAAGGCTTCATCCTTCTCCTTCTGCAATAGGGATGAAGATACCCAATCAAAGCCATCTGTTTTTCTGTCAGGAGACCATGAGATTTGGCATTGCATTCCTGATGCGTGCATGAGGTTCACACATCATTATTTGACTATGAGTGCACAGGATTTGACAGGAAAACAAATTGCAGGGACCTTGAAACACCGTTCTCTCCTTTTGGTTGCCTGGACATTAAATCTTTGTAATAGTCTATCTTCCTCATAAAAATTGCCACAGATGGAGATACTACTAGCTCCCTAGACAGGCTAATCCCATCTGAAGAAGTTTTACCTTTCGAAGGTTTTTTTTCAATGTCTAGCCTCCTGTGTTACAGCTTAATCCCACTACTTCATGACCTATTCGTGCAAGATACAGAGAGCAGTTTAAATTTTTCCTCTGTTATGTATTTCACAACTGTTTGGATGACTGCTGTCTCGACAGAGTTCTTGGAAAGAGTGAGCACAGAATCTCACATAATGCGAAACATTTAGCATTTCACAGAGCTTCAGTCTTTACCACAGACAAACCAACCAAGTTGTCTTGGTATCGTCTCAAGGAGTTGGACTTGGTGATCCTTATGAGTCGCTTCCAACTCTGAATATTCTATGATTCTGCAATCCTGAGCAGGCACCTCCTTTTAGCATGAGGTGGTGTGAAGATGCTAGTTTGGGGGTTCCTCCTTCAGACCTCAGAGCTCTTGGTGCTCAAAGGGTTCATCTTGTCACATCCCCACATAATGTCCTCATGCAATGGTGGCACCCATCCATAAGGTTAAGCTTATGAATCTGCACCATGGTATAGGAACCTTTGGAGCTCTTTATAAGGAGCCTTCTTCCTCTACAGCAAGAACCAGTGAGGGGATGAGAGCTACTGTGGTTGATATCATCCCATGGCCCTCCACCTTTGCCCTCAGACTTCCAGTTGTAGTATAGCATTCAGAAGCCACAAGAACATCTCTTCCAAGGTCTGTCCAAATCTCCATTGCCTCAGATCACATCAAACACAAAATCCACAAGCATCTGATCCTCACAAAGATAATATCCCTGCTTCTAGACCCAGCAACCAGCTAAAGGGCAGACAACACTGCAACATATGGCAGAGTCCAAAGGTCCTTGATAGGATCTGGAGCTGTTCAGTCATCACTAGCACACAGCAAGAGGCTTCACAGTACTTGCATTTGAAGCAGTGGTCCTAAAATTCAGAGGCTGTCTGCAGCCATGCTCATCCCCACCAGGCAAAGATACGTGACCAGAGAAGGGTGATTGCAACCCCCAAACCCATTCACTGGGAAAGACAAAGGAGTAAAGAGCAAGCAGAAAAACATACATCAGTAGGAGACCAAAGTTTAAGGCTTAGTAAGTGAGCTGTGAAAGCAGTAACACATGTTTTCCAACTCCACAAGCCCAGGAGACCTCAGGCCTTTCCCTAGCAAACAGATATTGTTTGCTCACTAGTAACAGTCCCTGCAACTGCAGGCAGTGAAGCAGGGCTGCTCTGTTCCCACTGCTTGACAGAGAGTGAGGAGAAATATGAGAAATTACCCAAGGATGGTGGAGGAAGTAGTTGGAGGAAAAAAATGGGGAACATTCTGCATGGCCCAAATGGAGAAGCCTGCAAGAAGAGCTTGCTTGGGAGGCAAGCCTACAAGCAAGGAGAAGTTCTTTGTCTTTATTTTCTTTTTGTCCCTCCTCTCCCTTACTCTTTCCTTTCCCTTTTCCTTTCCTTTTTCATTTTATTTTTCTTTTTATTTTTCCCTTCCCTTTCTTTCCCTTTCTCATCTTTCTTAGTCTTTCCTTGTCTTTTCTCGTTTTCCCTTGCTTTATCTTGATCTTACTGCTATTTATAAGAAATTTGGAAGGAAAATGAACCTCATGCCAAGTCAGGGAAATGCCCCAAGCCTGAGATGAGTCTTTCCAACACCTACAGTTCTTTGCATGAAGGTGCAAATGACAGCAAAGTCTCCACAGAACCATCACACCACTCTCCAGGGGCATCACATCCTCTCCCTCCACCTGGGAGTCTCCAACAGCATTGCACCAATAGACTGGAAGGAATAAAAACAGCCTGTAGGCATGCTGCTGGTTAGTCATGGTCACCATGAGCTGCACACATCAGTCAGAAGAGCTCAGCAAAGAGGAAGCTGAACCCTGAGGTTCTGGATCACAGCCTAGATTCTCTCTTCTTTGACTGCCATCTACTTTCAGT
This sequence comes from Cyrtonyx montezumae, assembly GCF_038088225.1. Classification (NCBI taxonomy): domain Eukaryota; kingdom Metazoa; phylum Chordata; class Aves; order Galliformes; family Odontophoridae; genus Cyrtonyx; species Cyrtonyx montezumae. The sequence goes on from NW_027071848.1 coordinate 1,078,741, forward strand.
TTCTTTTCTGGAGGTTTTACATAAGAAACGAAGAAATTTCATATAAAACATGGCTAGTCATGAGCTCGCTGTGATATGGGATATACTCTATATCCTTTCCTTTCTCTGGCAGGTGGTAATTATAATTTATCACTAAGACTTTCGACAGTTTCTGTATAAGCCCTAATTATACCTTCCTTCTGTGTGGGATCCCATCATGTGCAGCTCAAGACAAATTTCTCATGGATTGAATAGCAGGTGGGATTGAAGCAGAAGATCACAGTCCTTAGGGCAAAGAAACCATAGAATCATTAAGGTTGGAAAGGTCACTAAGATCACCTAGTCCAACCATCAACCCACCACCACAATACCATTAACCCACATCACTCAGTGTGACATCCACTATTCTTGAACATCTCCAGGGATGGTGACTCCACCACCTCCCTGGGCAGCCCATTCCAACACCTCATCACTCTTCCTGAGGAGAAATAGTCCCTAATATCCAGCCTGAGCTTCCCCTGGTGCTACTTAAAAACCCTTACCTCTCATCCTATTGAAACAATAGGACTTACCACAGGAAGTAACGTATGAATCAGAAGCAGTAGGTGTTGATGAGGAGTAATTGTTCCTCTGGCCATTGGAACTATATTTTTTTCATTTTTTTTATTCATTTACTATGTTGTTGTACAATTCCAGCACAATGGTATTGGTTTTCGAAGCCATGGGGAAGATTCCACCTAGGTTAATGCCTTGTAACCACAATTTGAATAAACACAATCAAGCCTGCTCCAAACAAATTAACCTGGAAATACAGATGAACCCTTGCACCTTTTGCAGAGGGTGCTACAGAGGCTTTTTGGACTATCCCAGAGGAACCATCATATGAAATAACAGTCCAAAGCTGAACTGCGTTGCTGCACAGAACACTTTTTCCTCTACTCCTACATTCCCCCCAGATTGCTCAGTCTCCATTTTCTGGCAGGGAACCTCTCTCAACATGTTCTTGTGTTTGGAGCATGTGTGTCCCCAGTCTTCACTCTCTGGGGATGACTCATGGTCCACAATCAGTTGCAGAAACCTCATTTAATCATAATCATCACCATTAGAAATTACAGCTGTTTTGCTTCATCTTCAAAGCACTTTATGGGCTGTGTTAACAAATGCATGCCCAGGAAATTATTGGCCAAACCTCAGAGCATTTACAATGGATTTTGTACAAATGCTTTCAGTTTTGTGTGGAAACAAGCAGGGGGAAGTCATCATGTTTGCAAAAGGGTCTCATAGTGTTACAATAGATGTTCCCTTCCCTGACAGGAGCAAAACAGGTGTTTTGGATAAAGCCAGGGAATAGCAGCTTAAAAAATAGAAGAAAAAGAAGGTAGAATAAAGAAAAAAAGAAAAGGAAAGAGAAAGGAAGGAAGGAGAGGAGAGGGGAGGAGAGGAGGGGAAGGGAAAGGAAGGGAAGGGAAGGGAAGGGAAGGGAAGGGAAGGGAAGGGAAGGGAAGGGAAGGGAAGGGAAGGGAAGGGAAGGGAAGGGAAGGGAAGGGAAGGGAAGGGAAGGGAAGGGAAGGGAAGAGGGAAGAAGAAAAAAGAAGAGAAGAGAAGAGAAGAGAAGAGAAGAGAAGAGAAGAGAAGAGAAGAGAAGAGAAGAGAAGAGAAGAGAAGAGAAGAGAAGAGAAGAGAAGAGAAGAGAAGAGAAGAGAAGAGAAGAGAAGAGAAGAGAAGAGAAGAGAAGAGAAGAGAAGAGAAGAGAGAGAGAAGAGAAGAAAAGAAAAGAAAAGAAAAGAAAAGAAAAGAAAAGAAAAGAAAAGAAAAGAAAAGAAAAGAAAAGAAAAGAAAAGAAAAGAAAAGAAAAGAAAAGAAAAGAAAAGAAAAGAGAAAAGAGAAAAGAAAAAGGAGGAGTGAAGAAAGACTTCACAAATGCCACAGCTTTGGCTGGACCCACACGTATTCCTGTACCTTATTACATAGAAACTTCCCAAAAGTGTGATTTTGATTCAGCAAACATTGACACACCATCTGAATCCCTCCTTTTGCGTGAGAAGAAGACATGAGACTGACTCATACAGAGATAGTTTTAGTTGGTAAAGTTTCTTTTGAGAGAGAACATAGGGTAATTCCCACTCTAGGGTCTGGGTTTTAATTATTTTTGACTGATTGCAACCTTATAAAGAGATCCATCCCACCTTCTGGAGAGATCCGCCCAGCTCACTCTGCCCTTCTTCTGGAAAAGGGCTTCCTAGGTCTGCCTACCAACACTCCTTTTGCTCAGGGACATGATTTAGCAGAGGGTTGTTAAAGTTTGGGCAGTATGGTTAGGTCGTGGTTGGACTCAATGATCTTTAAGGTCTTTTCCAACCTGAGTGATTCTATGATTCCTTCTAGGAGGTTCCACCTCCCCATCTTCCCTCCAGAGAGTCCCAGCTGTCCTTCCAGAAATCTCCATAACACCTCTCAAGTGAAGGTGGCCACCAACAGCCATCAGCCCATCTTGGTGGCCTCCAGCCCACGCCAGCCTCTGTCCCCATGATCTGAAGGACAAAGGCACAACCTCTCCATCACCATGGGTTCAGGTAATGAAGGAAGGGCACCACCCCCTGCCATGGGATTCACTGGTCCAAGGAAGGGATGCCCCAGCACCCTTTGAAGTCTAAAACAACAGCAATTTCTGTCAGTTTTATTGATGATAACAGAGGAGGGGAAATTCTAACTGACAACAAAGAAGTCTTCAACTCTTACATCAATCACTGACCTGAGCACAGAAGATTTTTATACCTTAACTTCTTTTTTCCCCATAGCCACTAAAATGTGGGTAGGACACAATTTAACCAATGAAGGGCCTGGAAAGCTATGACACACCAGAGATTTCAATAAATAATTAATAAACAAACAAACAAATTAATTAAAATAAAATAAGATAAAATATAAAATGAAATGAAATGAAATGAAATAAAATAAAATAAAATAAAATAAAATAAAATAAAATAAAATAAAATAAAATAAAAACATCTGTATGAAATGGCTATGGGGATAATGTGCTTTTCAGGAACTACTTTCCCAGGGTGTTCACACAGCTCCCAGTATAACAAAGTTCTGATCCAAGGGCAGGTCCCACTCATGCAACACATGCAGCACTCTTGCAGAAGAGCCCAGTATGAAAACACAACACAGAAAAAAAAATGTGAAGCAGGTTATTTTTTCCAAATTGAAAGAATGAGACAGAAACAGCAATGGCTTTTTTGCTATTTTCTTGCACCCAAGCAGATGTCACGTTATATAGATTCTAGAGAAGTGTAGATAAGTTGTATGGGACAGAAAATAAAGTGGAAGCACAAGATTAGGGGTAGTATCACAGGGCAGACCCATTCTGTAAGCTAGGGCTGCATGGCAAAGAACCCCACTTGCAACAAGCACTGGGGTCATATTCCCAAACGTTCCTTCAGGCTTTTTGAATACACAGACAAAGAAAACTGAAGGGTTGAGAAATTCCCATCCAGGCAACCAAAGACTTGTATGGAATGCTAGGGTATAGAGTAGATGGGCAAGGGTATCTTGGCAAGGACAGAAAGTATTTGGTTGCTCCAAGTGGGGAAGGAAATGTGTGACGTTAAAGCTTCTATTAATGCTGATTCATTAATGGGATTATCCTGAAGTGCCCCATAGATGTGATAAACCATCAGATTTGGGGTCAGGACCCTAAGGAGGTTGTTATCTGCTAGACCAGAGCTCGAGGTGGGAGCTGAAGCTCCCTACATAAGACTCAAACCCACTAAGTGCATAGGACACCTATCATGTAGAGTAGTGATGAGTCTGTTCTACAGCACATACACTTCCTTGGTGTGGTGGGAGACCATCATCCCTTGGTCTTTCCTGCAAGCTTCTCAGCACCTTTACTGTACGGGGAATATGAGACATGGAGAGAAGCCCAGCTGGTCCAGGTCAACAACCAGACGATCAGCAATGGCACAGTGCCATTAAATTAGGCATAAATGCATTACAAATCAGAAGCAGTTTAGACAAAGGGTTTACAAAGACCTTGCACAATTAACAGATTGGTGGCCAGCCCCCAGAACACCCCAAAACAGCCAAGGCGTGGACCTACCACACAGAGTTGAGTGGGACACAAGTGTTGCTTTGGCCCTGTCAGTGGCCATCAGCAGTTCCTTTCCTCTGATTCTGACCCAGAGCTCCTTCATATAACTGATTTATAACCTACAAGTTTGGGTTATCATAAAACCATACAATGGTTTGAGTTGGAAGAGAAATTAAAGCCCACCCAGACCCAATCCCTCCATAGGCAGGGATACCTCCCACCAGACCAGGTTGCCCAAAACCCCATCCAACCTGGCCTTGAGCAACCTGCCAAGGACACGGCATCCACAGTGTCTCATGGCCATGTGTTGCTGGCAGTGGTGGCTTTGACCCATGTCCTGCCCATGCAGGATTCAGCTCCGTCTCATGGAGCACGTGGAGCTCAGTCCTGGGCTTTGCTCCAGGTAGCCCACAGCTTTCTAAGAAGTCTTTCTCCCACCACTGAACAGCAACTGTGTGGAGGCAAAAAGTACTCCCAGAACTCAAAGCCTGGAGGGGGAGGAGGAGGAATGAAATCCTTGGGAGAAATTAAAAAAAAAAAAAAAAAAGAAATGGATCTCAGAAAGGGGGGAAACATTTCTTTGAAGATAAATCCCACTTTGTGCAGTTCAGCATGTCCTGGCTCGGCTCCCTCCCTGCTCCTTTGAATTCCTGAGCAGCTCTTTGTGCCGTGCTGCTCAGGGATGATGATGAGATTGGGACACAGCATGGGGGGCCCTCCACGTCCCCCATGCTCCAGCCCTGCTGAGGGCAGCACATTGCCGCCAGCACCATCTCCAAGGGAAGACTTTGTCTGACGGCCAAAAGGGAGGGAGAAAAGAGGTCTGCAGATCACATACCACCGTCGGCAGCTCTGCGGAGTGCTATTCAGACTGGACAAAGGACAGGGGCCTGGATGGTCACTTCTCCAAAGCCCCCAGTACCAGCCCTCCCCCAGACTGCTGAAGTTAATGGGCTTGGAGCAAAACACCCCTGCAAGGAAGGGATGATTTCCATGCCGACAGCCAGAGCTTTCTCTTTTATGGCATCTCTATGCATCAGGGCTGGCCCATTCTTATGCCATAAAAATGCAGTTTGGCTGTTTTCAGAGCAAAACTTTCTAGCTCGTTAAACACTACTGCATCTCTGCATATTATCTCAGTAAAGTTTTGAACAAACTTTGGAGTGAAAGGATGGTCCGACACTCAAGATCCACATTCCAGTCTCCTATCAGGTTGCCCAGAGTGGTGGTGGGTGCCCCTTCTCTGGAGACACTCAAGGTCAGTCTGGATGGGGCTCTGAGCATCTGGTGGCGCAGTGGATGTCTCTGTTCATTGCAAGGGAATTGGACCAGATGGCCTTTAAATGTCCCCTCCAACTCAAATCATAGAATCATAGAATTGCTCGGGTTGGAAAAGACCTTCAAGAACGTCAAGTCCAACCACAGCCTAACCATACTACCCCAACTCTAACAACGCACCACTACATCATTCTATTGATTCTGTACTATGATCCTGATACCTCCATGGAGCCATCACCCAGAACTTCAGTTTCCCTCCACAAAGCAGGGCAGCTTTTTCATTCCCTGTGCCATTTTCCATGAAACGAGGACACAGCAAAAGCACAATGAGAGCAGCAGATGAGGACTATGTTGCTCATTTGATTCACATCCATTGTGAAAAGGTGCAGGGTCTGCTCAGCAAGGCAGAATGCACAGTGAGCATCACCCCATGCAGACAACACTTGTGCAGTACATCCTCAGAACTTGAAGCACCCAGAATTGCCATCTTTTCTGGATCAGCATTCAGCATCTGCTGGTCTGCCTGGAACAGTGGTTGCACTCATCTCCTCCACATCTGAATGGTCACAGCCCATGAAGAGAAATGGGCAGAGCTCAACCTATTCAAGGGCAGATGTCCTAAGCAGGCAGGATGACATCTCAGACACATCCAGAGTGCTATAGCATGTCTCCAGCCCAAAATGAAGGTGCTTTCATCACACAAACCCAAGAGGCCCATCCCAACACACCTTCAAGAACTGTCTGCATGTTGGGCTTCATGAGTTGTCTTTATATAGCTGTGGCACTTGGGCACCAAAGGACACTGCTACATAGAAGACCACCCCATAGAAAAGCTCAGAGCAGTCAGACATCAGCTGATAAGGAAAGTGTTTCCCAGGATCTCAGAGAGTCAGACACATGACAGTCAGACTCTGCCCTGTTGTAGTGCCTCATGCAAACAGAATGGCCAACAAACCCTATCCCTCCAAACAACATTCACAATAACCCAAGAGAAGGGTGCAGCCTGATAGCAGGAGAGGGAAGGAAGAGGTTACAGAGTTGAAGCACTGAGGCAGGGGTTGGATAATCTGGGGGAAGGAAAAGCAAAACGTTTTGGTGTCATCCACCTGCATTACAGGCACAAATAGGGTTCTGCCCAACTAGAAAGTGTTAAAAGCTTTGCAGGGAAACAGAGCACTCAGGAGAGAGCCATGGTGACCCCACAGAACCTTTCTGACTGCCTCGAGGCATGAATCAATTAAAGCAATCACGGAGCAAAGGTTAATCAGTAGCAAGTACATCTTAAGAAATAGGCAGTCATTTAAAAAGCAATTGTTCTTGCCAATTCTGCCAACTCTATCCCACCCCCACCCCCCTCCTATTCTAAAAGTGTCTTTTATTTCTCAAACTCTGGAGATTTTCCAAAACAAGTCCAGGATTAGGAGCAGGAAGGGACCAGCTGAAATCATGCTCCAATCCTGACTCAAAACATTTCTACGCAAGCAATGGGACAGCAGCCTCATGCATGCAGAGATGTCCTTCTTTCTTATTGCACCCAATAGCAGAGATGACATCAAAGCCACCTCCATGGGCATACTGCACCAATGTCACAGCTGACTTCTTGCCCCTGTCACTTCTCTATGCAAGTGCTGGTTTAAGAACAAAGCTGGTGTACTACAGTGTGTCCAAGGGCCAGATCTCTCCACAATATCTGGGGATGACAAGTCCAAGTTCCATGACTCTCTTCCTACAGCATCATATGCACCACCAAGATCACAACCACCCAAGCACCAGAGAAGATGTGAGCCAGGAGGATACATCATCCATCCTGACCCTCAGAGCAGGTCCTCATCCTGCTTAACACGACATCTTTCCTGTGGACACCACAAAGGGCAGTAGGGTAGTTAGGGACAGGAGAGAAGGACCAGCATGAGGCCAGGAGCTGAGTAGGGTAAGATCATAGAATCATAGAATCAGGAAGGCTGGAACGACCAATGAAATCATCAAGTCTAACTATCAACTCCTGTCTGTGACTGCTGTAGGTCATGTCACTCAGTGCGACATCCACCCTCCACCTCCAGGGACGGTGATTGCTCAGCCCTTGAAGGACTCAATCTCCTTCCCTCTTTTTTTTCCTGGAGGGAACAAAGAAAGGATGAAATGCCACAGATGCCGATGTCATAGAATCATAGGGGTTGGAAGGGACCTCAAAGAGATCATCGAGTCCAACCCCCCTGCCAAAGCAGGTTCCCTACACCCTACACCAATGTCCTGCTGGTGAGGTGTTGTAGGGAACAAGGACCAAAACCAACCTTCCTATACAAGGGGTCTCACCAAACAACAAACTCTCAGCCACCAAAAAGCTAGCACGTAAAGGATGAGGTGAGGATGAGATGCTGAAGGGATGAGCACCTGCAGGCAGACTCCTCTGCTCCCTTGTACGAGGTGTCCAAAGCCAGACCATAGGCTGCAAAGGGAAGCCATGCCCAAGCTCAGGCTGGTGCAAAGTCATAGAATCATAGAACCATAGGATAGTTTGAGTTGGAAAGGACCTCAAAGATCATCTAGTTCCAAATCCCCACCATGGACAGGGTTACCAAGCACTAAACCAGGCTGCCCAGGGCCCCATCCAGCCTAGCCTTGAACAACTCCAAGGACTGGGCATCCCAAAAATGGTCCAGGGAATATCAAGAGTACAGTCTCCAAGCTATTCTATCTATGTCACTTCCCTTTCCTTCTTCCTATTGAGATCTGGAGCCCATAGGATCTTACCAACTCCTTATCTTATTTATAGATCAGTCCAAGCACCTCGTGTCTTCCATGCAAAGCCACCAAGTGGTTGCTTGGTCATGGGTGGGATTTGTTTCACCCCTGAGTTGACGTGCTGTCTCCCAAACCCATTCCCACATAGCAACAAGTGTTAGCAAAACTTACTGCTGAAGGGCTACAAACGTGGGAAATCATATTTTCTGCCATAGTTCTGTTTTTTATCACACTAAGCACCCACTTGCACACAGGTAGTCCTGCAACGAGCTGTCACTGAGTTTAAAGAGCTGCATTTTCATCACCCCTATGGCACATGAAATCCACAAGACACCATCCAGTCACCTCCCCAATCTGATGTCTGAAAGTCACAGGGCCACTCGTAGAACCGACTTGTTTCTCATCAAAGTTTTTGAAGTGACCTAGAAATCTCACACACCTTTTAAACATTTCAACAGCAAAGTTGGAAAGGAAGAGGCAGCTTTGGCTCCTTTTACATCCAGAGGGGTTTTTTTAATTAAAATCCAGATGGTCCCACAGCACTTTCTGCATTTCCTTTAGTGAAATGTAGCTAAACACTTTGAGCAGCTGTAGGAAATTACTTCTCTTTTCCCTTCCACCTGGAGTCTTGTGCCAGAGGATGAATGCAGAGAGACCCCATTGGGAGAGCAGGAATCCCAAAGTAAGGAGAAGGAGTCAGGAGATGTACGCCGTAGGCTGGACCTTCAGCCAACCAAAACCCGCATTATCCAACCCAAACCCACATTATCCCAAAGTGCAAAGGCATAGAGTCAAACCCAGACCCACATTATCCAACCCAAACTTGGCTCAGTGCTGTGCCATTGTTGTGTCCTGGATTTCAGTGCTGGTCCCTGGATTTACAATGGCTCACCAAGATGCTCTCCTCCCAGATTTACACCTGCACCACCGACCCTATGTCAAGGCACCCAGCCTGGGGAAGGGCCACCATTGTCTGCCCCAGGAACATGAAGGATGAGTCGGACCCGAGTGCCACTGCCTGCTCTCAGCCTCCCTGAATGGGTCATGATTATTTGCAGCTGTTCCCAGATGTTCCCCTTCCACGGGTTATTTGTTCCCGGGACGACCTCCCCGTTCACACGCCATGGGAAGAAAGAGAGAGGCTCCTTTCTCCCGATTCCTATGGAAACAGCCCTTTATCCAAGAGGCATTAGGAATGCTCGCCCTCCGCTTCCCTCCCTGCAGCCCCATGGCCACCCACTGCTCATACCTCATCCCAGCTCCATTCCTCCTCTCCACAGCTCACAGCAAACTCATGTGGGAGAGAAGCTAGGCTGCTCAATGCCTTTTTCCTCCCCCAGAAAGCCAACAGAAACCCCCTAAATTGCACTTCGCTCCCCCTTTATTATCAACTCTCCCCACTCTCCAGCTTTTCAGGTTTTGTTTTCTCTACCCATGCAGAAAACAGCTCGGTCTCATCACCGTTGGATGCCAAACAACACTCTCAAAACTCCAAAGAATTAAAGAAAAGTCATCGAAATCCCCCCAGTGCAGTGCTAACTTTTTGGGCAGGCAGGGATGAGTCGGAGGGATGCATTTCACCAAAGATCATCTCTGGAATGAGGATGCTGGAAGGAACTCACCTCAGCAGGGTGTACGCGGAGGGGTATTCCTGTTGTCTGCCACACTTAGGTGACAGTGTCCTTTGCTCGTGACACTCCGGGTCCCGAATGGTGGCACAGCTCCGTGACACCCAGCATTAGTGAGGCTGCAGAGCCGTCCCTCCCACGGTAGGAGGGGCCACGTGAGGCTTAATAAATTCAGTCCTCAAGGCTGGGAGAATTCAAATCCCATCACGGGACGTGGGCAGCCAGTCACTATACGGCTCTGGAAGAAACTGGATGAGCCCAAGTTAGGTCCATCCCATGCAGAAAGTGAGAGCTTGGTGCTAAAATGCTGCTTCAGGAGAACAGGGTGTCTGCAGGATGGGATTTGAGGAAATATTCCAAATACTTCAGCATCATTGCTGATCCTCAGCATCCTCTGGGAGAGCATTTCCTGCATCTGTAAGCCTCAGGCAGAAATCTGCTGCACACTATTTCTGAACAGCTCCCAGACACAAACAGTGCTTATTTGTTTTTTGTTGTTTTTATTTATTTTTTCCAGTGTTTGGGGGGCTTTAATAGCTTAATCCTATTAGAGGCATAACTTCCTTCAGAGGGGGTGAGGGGCAGATCAGCATAACAAAAGCATTTTGTGTGGTTGAATTTTGTAACTTCCAACGTGCCCTCGCCGTCAGGGAGGCAGCTGTGAAGTTTCTCAGGCAGCACAGCTCACCTCACACATCTCCTCCTCCTGCATGGCTCTTTCATAGCATCGTGAAGGTTGGAAAAGGCCGCTAAGGTCATCAAGTCCAACTGCCAACCCATCACCACTGTGCCCACTAACCGTGTCCCTAAACCATGTCCCTCTTTGCTGCGCAAGAGATCAAAAGAATTATCCCCCCCAGCCCCAAAGCCTGAAACACCATCAGTGCAGACATCTCATCCGTCATCTTGAGGTCTTTCTTGTGGATGATAAGATGGAGCCAAGGGTCTCTCAAAAGCAGACTCAGCAAAGTGTCTTCTCAGAGCAGGGAAGGAGAGGTCAGAAATGATGATCCGTGGTCTTTTAGTAGTTCATGGTGTTGCAGAGATGAACTCTCAATTAGAAGGCGAGCCACAGAGATAAACAGCCTGATTCACTCTGAAATCTGATGATGAGCAGAGGGCATTGGACTTCCACTGTAAAAGCAGTGCTGATAATGCCTAGATAGCATTAGGTCCCTCTTCAGTTAGAGTATCAAAGAAGTGAAGCTACATAAGGCATGTGATGAATGTAGAGCAGATGGTTTTAGTGCAGGCTGTCTTGGAGCTAAAACTCAGCTGGGGTTGATCAAGGAATCCTTAAGGCTGGAAAAGACCTCTAAGATCCCCAAGTCCAACATCCAACCCACCCCCACTGTGCCCACAGACCACATCCCTCAGTGCCACATCCCCATGGTTCTCAGCACTTCCCTGGGCACCCTGTGCCAATGCATCACCACCAAGAAGAAATTTTTCATAATACCCAACCTGAACCTCTCCTGGTGCAACGTGGGGGCATTCTCTCTCTCGTCCTGTCAGATAACCTCCCCCAGAACAACACTGTGGTTTTGCATCTTTCCCTTCCTTCTGGTGGCAGACTCAAAGCCCTCTGTGCTGCAGTTTGCTCTCTCTTTGTTATCTGCAGCTCAGAGTCCAGTGCTTTATCTTGACCAGAAAATCCTTGCCCCATGCCCCCACCTGTGTGCCAGCCCTGCTAGCAGCTGTCACTGAAGCACAGCTGTGTGGTTATTGTGCTCCACGTGATGGATCTCATCCAGACAGGCACCGAAACGGGATCTGCCACCAGCAAGCCCAGCCCTGAGGTTTATGAGCCCATAAAGGAAGTATCTGTGGGTACCTGGTGTTGTAGAAACCCTACTTGAGGACATCAGCCTTGAACTCAGGTGAGTTGTGCATCTGAAGATAATACCACAGGGAATGGCATAAACAGGGAGTGCCAGGAGCAGGGATGTGTCCTCCCCCAGGTGTCAGACTGGATGCAGAGTCCAGGGCTGCACTTGGGTGAGAAATACATAGATTCATGTCCTGCCACCTCTGACAGGCGTAATATAAAGAGGATGAGTGCCTGTCCTCTCATTTCTTCACCCATATTTTATGGCTATCTTTTACACTATGGGATCATGTTGCTCTTTCCCATTGGAAATGAGGGTTGGTGATGAAAGACAGAATGTGCAAGCTGAGTTAACCCAAGGAGGGCTCAGAGAAGCAGATGCAAGGAGGAGTGAGGAAAAGCTTGGGGAAATGCCAGATGTTTCTACACCTCAGCAAAGCAGTGTGGGGAATGGTGGAGGCATTGCTCTTCTGTGTCAGTCCAGCCCCCCAGGAGCAGCCCTTAGCATTTCAACTCTTCACTGATGAGAAACCAGTGGATTATCATCTGCCCACTGCCTTTTATAGCACAGTCCCAGTGCACTCAAGTCTTGGATGCTATTGCAGGACTCTGGCTTTGAAGGCAAGTAGGACCAATGGCCCCAAAGTTGTGAGGGTAATGGGTTTGGTGCAGAAGACGTAAGGAAAAAGATATTTCATGGCTGTTAGGAGAGAATGCTGACTAGTGCCTCTCTACTGCAAAAGGACTCCCAGGGAACAAACTTTGCTACACACTTGTCATTTGGGCCCTGCCCAAGCCATTTCCAGGTCCCTTTGCAATCACAGAATCCTGTCCTCAATGGCTCACAGGATGGCATGGTAGAGAGAGGTCTCCCTGGCAGCAAAGCCCACCTCAGCACTAACCCAATGTTCATGTGATCACTCCTTCCTGGCCAGGTTTGCACTCCTCTAAGCAAACCAACACTGGAATCATAGAATCATTAAGGTTGGAAAAGACCTCTAAGATCACCAAGTCCAACCTCAACCCATCCCCTCCATGCCCACTGGACACATCCCTCTGTGCCACATCTCCACAGTTCTTGAACACCTCCATGGATGGTGACTCCACCACCTCCCTAAGGCAGCCTGTGCCACTGCATTGCCACTCTTTCCAAGAGCAAACTTTGTCCAGTAGTCAATCTGACCCACCCCAAGCACAACTTAAGGCCATCACCTCTCATCCTATCACTATTAACCTGGGAGAAGAGGCCGATCTCATCTCACCACAAACTCCTTTCAGGAGGCAGCCTTCAGCCTTCAGGAGATGAGTAGGGTAGGACAATTCCATTGGAAGGGACCCTCAAAGATCCTCTAGCTCAACGGCCTAACCAGTTCAAAGCTCTCCAAAAGTTAAAGCTTAACATCATCAGCAAAATTCTGAGATGTGTTCAAACCTGGCACTGAGATCACTGATAAAAATGTTGAAAATTTGGGAATGGAGGAGGAAGAGTGATTATGGGGGGGGGACACCAGGACGAGGGGAAATTGTTTCAAGCTAAAAGAGGGGAGATTGGGGCTGGCTATAAAGAAGTATTTTACAATAAAGGTGGTGAGGCACTGGCACAGGTTGCCCAGAGGGGTGCTGGTGCCCCCTGAGGGATACCCAAGGACAGACTGGAGGGGCTCTGAGCACCTGATGGAGCTGTGGGTGTCCCTGTTCACTGCAGGGGAGTTGGACTACACAGCCTTAAGGGGCTCTTCCAACTGAAATATTTCTGTAATTGGATGATTCTAGGACAATTCTCTTACACCTGCTGCTGTGCCGGCTGCCTTCAGCATGCAGCCTGCAAACTTCAAGCTTTGCAGTGGAAATCGGGAAACGAGAAAGGCATCCCCAGTGCAGCTGCCAGGAGAGGGCATTACAGCCCCAGGAATGGGAAAGGAGCAGACTGAGGAGCCCGCCAGCTCGCTGAGTTCAAGTGCTAAATTCTCCCCAGATATGACCGCGGGGACCACAACCTGGAACTGCTCTCGGTGCAAAGAAAAAAATGAGGGATACGGGAAAAACATTGTATGGCAGGATAATGAGCCTGTTGTACCTACCAGCATCGCTTCTCCTAGCGCTCATTTCCCCCTCCTCACTCCCAAATAAATGAAGACCTGCAGAACAATCGTTCCCATTATAGAATTTAGATGCCAGTTTGCTGTCTGGCTCAGAGCAAAAGTTTTGTCCCCTCTTGCTGCCACCTTGTCACACTGATCCTGCTCTTACACAAGGCACCTTCATTTTTGTTCAAAGAGCTCTTGCAAAGCAGCTAAAGCATCTGTTTTGGACACAGAGGAGGAATTTAAGAAACAACCTGCATTGCCTCGTTCTTGTTGTTCAAGGCATTCCCCATTTCTTCCTCTGCACCGGGAGCTGTGGGCAGCAAGCTCTACCTGGGGAGAAAACAAGCAATAAGGAAGCTATAATACCAACATCCTCCCCTTCTCCTCCTCAAGCTGTGGTTTAGATACACTTCCAGACTGATGTTTCTCAAAGCATTGATTACTTCCAAATGAGTTTTGAAATAGTCATAAAAACTGCACTTAACGCAACAGCTTTCAGTGTCGAGCCACTCGAAGCTCTATCAAGTAAGATCTAATTAAAACAGACCAGAGAATCACGGCTCCTCCTTCAAGCATCCCACTTATTTCTGCACACATTGCTGAAACAAAGTAGAACCAGGTAATTCATTCGGGTTTTATTTCAAGTTTCCATTTCGTTGTCCAAAGGGCTGAGCTGACCTCGCACGTCAAACAAACCAGGCTCCATCAGAGAGCTACGCCACGACAGCACAAAGAAAGAGGAACAGATTTCCTAGCTGATTTTAGAACGGCCACTGCCCTCATTATTTCCCAGGACAGGACACAAGGATCTGCCCACAGGTCAATGCTGCAGTGGAGTAATAAAGTCTTTGCTGCAAACACGATCTCAATATACGGAGGCTGTTGACATGATCCCAAAGCAGTGGTGATGGAGAATGGATGCTGAACTGAAAGATGGGAATGAGCTTCTTGCCACACACAGGGGACCCGATTTAAATCTGCTTCTGTGTTTTCATGTACCTGAATATCTGGCCTCTCTCCATTTCCTTGCCACACCAAGGTTACCTCCTCCATCCAAACATCCCCTTTTTCTTTCCAGCTGAATTCTGTCATTCTTGCCAACCTCCAGGATTGGCTCCAGCTCACTTAGCATGGGCTGTAACTCAGAGCCATATTGCTTCAGCCCCCACTTGGTGCACCCTCAGTTCTCAGGAAAGGTCCTCCCACTCCTTCCTGAATTTCCCCAGGGATCACAGAACTGAGCTTTTAATCTTTGCTTCTTCCTTGGACCAACACCACCTTCTCCCGCTCCTTTCCTGCAGATATTCAACCTGCCTGCACGTTTCCATCCAGCTCCTGTGTGCATCACTGCTTTGTTCCCACTCCCCCCTGCTGAGGCTGGTGTCTGCTTCTCGAGACCCCACATGTGATGCTGTGGTCTGTTTGCAGCCAACGATGGGATCGACCCTAGGACAGTAACGATCCAACAACACCAAAACAGATCCACAGGTTCTCTACGATGGTGAAAATGAGAAGCCATTGATATAAGCTTTGGTATTCTACGCTAGGAAGATGAGCAGAGAATTAGACTTCGACGATTTTAATTTCTTAACAACTTTTTTATGACTTTACCATTTTATAACAACTTTCTAAACTTATCTTCACAGCAAAGGCGACGGAACGCTGGAACAGGTTTCCTGGAGAGGTGGTGGAGTCTCCTTTTGTGGAGATATTCAGGACTTGGCTGGATGCTTCCTTGTGCCACCTACTGAAAGGTACTTGCTTTGGCTATGGGGTTGGATTCAGTGATTTCTTGAGGTCCCTTCCAACCCCTATAATCCTGTGATCCTGTAATATTTACATTATTATCAAGTGTCCAAATGGAACTGCCAGCTCTCAGCTAGGAAAGATGCTCAAACAAGCACCTATCCCCTAGGACTTTGGTCTGAACTTTTCGTTCTCTGCAAAGATTGTCAAATCTAAAAGCTAGTACCAACCAACCATTGGCCATTTCAGACCATTTTTGCAAAGCACTTCGCTGCAAATATCACCCATTGATACCAACCTGTGGTATTTTAGGAGACAGCAATGGAAATCTCAGCTCTGAAGCGACTGCTCTTTACGTGCTCCAGGGCCACGGTTGGTGGGTATAGTGGTGATGGGTCAACAGTTGGATGAGATGATCTCAGTGGTCTTTTCCAACCTTAATGATCCTGTGATTTGTGAGCTGCAGTGCATTATACAACTTCTGCACGTAACCTGGCAGGCTTGCTTAAGATCCCTTAAAAAGGACCCAGGTTTTCAGAACGGACAGTCAAACAACTTAACATTGCATGTTCTAATATAAAAGATAAACTAATATTAATAACCAAGGGCTGTGACTAAAAAGGGTTTGGACACGGAAGAACCAGTTCATACAGTAGGTTCAACGCAAATGAAAAACCAACAGGAAAGCCACCAAAGCAGCTCTAATTAAAAGCTGATCTCAAATCAAGATGTCTGCAGAAAAATACGCCACAGAAATGACTTCCTAAGTCATTCAAGAGCTATTTAAGTGCTCTGGTTAATGACAGGAATGTGCTGCAAGAGCTGATGCAGGTGCTGAACCCAGGTGATGGAGAAAAGGATGCATCTCTGTATGAAAAACATATCCAATCCTCCTAAGCTTCAGGTAACTACAACTTTTATTTTTAATATAATGTTACTGTTAACTTGGAACCGGGGCCAGACATGCCATGGAAAGTTGACTTCTTTCTCATCACAGGTGAGTAAAAAACAACAGGCTGATGTGTCACTGCTACTGCCTTACAGCTCCCCTGCACATCGCTCTCAAGCAGCTGTCAGAAACCAGTAAGGGCCAATCCAAGAAGCTGAAGTCGAGACAGAAACAAACCACCAATGTAAGCACAGGAACAAAGATGTTCACGTTGATCCTTTTTTAGTAGGCAGCAGAGAATCCAGGAGAGGAACTCAGAAATGATCCTTCTCTCCTCCTCTGTGGAAATGTGTAAGTCCTCTGGCAGAAAAACAAGCTCATGGATGTGCTGGCAGGTAGGACATATCTGTGGTGTGATCTGCAGCTCTATGGGATGCCAAGGGGAGAGTGGGAAAGGAAGGTGAAGGGAAGTCAGGGACATACAATGCATTCACAGGGGGTTGGAACTGGATGATCTCCAAGGCCCCTGCCAGCCTAAGCCACACAATGATTCATGGGTCACATGCTGTCATTAGAAGCTAACTGCTCAGTCTGTAAGAGCAGAGCCACAGCAGATTTTAGTTCAAGTGAGATCATACCCATTTTCCCACATATGCCATTCTGATACTTCCACAGACGATAAAAGCAAACCCCATAACAAAGAGAACGATTCAAGGGTAGCAGCCTCCCCTTTCCCAGTCTCACCTAAGCTGCAAGCAGAGCAGCTCACCAATAGATGAGATTACCTCAAGGCTGCCAGCTTTGCTGGTTTGCCCAAGGAATTCATCTTATCTGGGGAAACTTACATGGAGACGAAAAATGCATGTAGAAAGGGAAGGAGGCAGCAGATTTGGCAATGGACTTACGACACAGTAACCTCAAATCAATCAGTGACCATCCTGTGGCACAAAGGATGGGAGGGCACAAAAAAAGCAAGAGACTTTTTATCTGCAAAACCAGTGTAAGGACTGTCACATATTGTAGGGTGAGTGAGGAATAAAACGTACATTGGGATCACAGCCAGGGGCAGAGGGGAAAGGGTTGGTAGAGCAGCAAGAAGCAGGAATGAGTTTCTGTGCAACACAAGTGTTTTGGGGAGGGAGGGAAATTTACTCCAGATCTGATTTAATCTCAGCCCTTAAATAACCAAAGCAATATGTACAGCAAGCACACTGAGATCTTTCATCCTTTCCCTCGACGTGTAGTTACTCCCCTTCAGAGCCACTTGCTATCCCATGAGGCTACAGAAGCCTCTATCACTTTATCTGTCGCCTTCAAGAACCCATTGACAATAACATGAAAAATAATCCCAGCTGACAGAGCTGTTGGGTGACAGTGAATTCCCCAATCCTCCCTCAGCCCCAAGTTAAGAAATTCAGCAGTCATTTTATTAAAAATCAGTATACAGTTGAAGATAAGCCCAGTGTTTACAACCAATCTCTCTAGTAGTTCCAGGTTTCCTGATGTTGGTTTTTTTTTTTTTTTACAGATCATTAGCAACCAAAGGAGTCAGTAGCATAAAGATAGCAGGTTATTCTCTCATTCCAAGAAAATTAATGTCCCTTTGCTTTCAGGAAAACAGCATCCATGATCAGTTTGTTTTCTGTTGGACTTGGTCTAAGAAACAAGAGTTTTCAACATCATCTTGCAGGCAAATCTTATGTTTATAATAGTAATTGCTCTGTTGGCTTTATCATACAGGGCAGGCCTCCACGAAGCCTCGCAGCACTGATGAAATAACCCTCAAAGAAATCTCCATTCATTTCTCCTGATTTTTTTTTTCCTAAAATATCACAAATATTTGCAATCTGTTTAACCGGTTGAGCCGAAACGAAAGCGTGTGGGGAGAGACCTGGATTCACATCATCTGGCCAGAAGATCACCCACGAATTAAGCTGTCCAGCAGCAGCAGGAAGCACACACACAAGCTTTCTCCTCCTCGCTCCCCTGAAGCATGCAGCAGTGCTGCAGGAGGGCTGCATGTTCCTGCCCTCGCTCCCCTTGCAGTTGTTAGAGCTGTTCAAATTTCTGCTGCTGCTTCGTTCCCTCCTCGACTCATCCGAAGCACAGGGCAGCTTCAGTGGTGTAAAGAGCAGCTTGGCAGAAGCAGGAAGAGTCCAGCCAGCAAAAGATTTCATTTATTAAGATAAACACGGTCTAAGGCTCCACATAATTCTTAAAAAATAAACACAGGAATATGAAAACAAACTGGCTTTGTTACGTGTAGGTCAGGTTCGGATGTTCCCAGATCTTCTTGGCCGTAAAATATACCCTTCCCCTCCTGCCCCCATCCAGACAGATGGAAAGACAGCTCACTCTGTGAGATCAGCAATGCTCCTGTGGCATGCCGTTCCACATTCAGCAATCAATTCCTCTGCTACTCCCTCAGCACAGATCAAAGGTTTGAGAACATCCTCGTGAAGGCAGGGCAGGAGGGAAGGAGAGGAGCAGGTAACTCAGTCTCTCAAATGGACATCTAAAAGGGTTTGACACGACGACTACTACTTTAATGGTTGTTCTTTGCTGCCTCTTTAGCAGCAATAATTAGAGGAGTGAGGCTAGAAAGCGGCTTCGCAATTTTCAGGAACTGATGCTAGCAAAAGGGAAAAAGAAAAAAGGGTTAAACTTTTCAGAACACATCCCAGAAATCTGGTAGCCATACCAAAGATTGGCACCTACACCCACAACAACATACTCTAATCATCAAACAGGTGAAACAAAAATGTCTGTTACCACCACGAACTTCAGCTCAGGGCTTGTCTGAACAAAGAGCTCTGCACCCAACCCATGCTAATTTCTCCAGTGTCTGTACACCCCCAGGACCAAGCAAACCTCAGCAAAATCCATAGTGAAATTCTGCATGGAAAGAAAGTGTACTAAAAGCAACCTGTGCAGCTCGATCACAGGGCTTCCTGAAGCAATCATCTCTCAATTCTTTCCTCCCCGTGGTGAAAATATGGCCTTGGCCTTCTAAACATATTAGAAATTGCCCAAATTTTCCCAAATGGGATTCAGGAGTGGAGAATAAGATTTGGAATGGAACCATTCAGTCAGGCTCCCACACACAGTTAAGGAGAACAATACTGATTATCAAACACACAACACAGAGTAGGTGGTGTCACAAAGTGCTTCTTGCAGGACTGGTGTTCCCTTTACTCATGCTCAGATTTAAGTGGAAAGCTTGTAATATTCCAACCTAGCAGAGGAAGTCCAGGTTGAGGACAGACACTGATACAGAACAGCTATCAGATGGGAGTGAAGGAACGTGGGGCAAGTTCAGAAACTCTTCTGAAAACAAAAAGCAGCTCTGTCCCACAGGATTTCTGAGCATCAGAAGGGATCAAACACCCAAAGCACTGCATTTGAACTCGCTTCAGAGATGGAGAACTCAGAGGCCAGATGATAAAGGCAGACAGAAATGCTGTAGTCAAAATGTTCTGCTCTGAGGAACAGAACATTATCACTGTCTGATACTTTGAAACTGGCAAGTGCTGGAGAAGGGGGATCTTTCATCCACCGCCATTCTGCCAGTCATTAATGCTTCATTACAGTCCCAGAAGACCTCAACACATTCAAACCCGAACCCAGGAGACAGACTAGTTCAAAAAAGGAAAATCAAAAGAGGGAACTGTCTTTCAGCTGAGGTCTGAGGGTGATCACAGATCTATTTTACAAAGAGCTGAAGCACATTTTCCACCCCCATGGCAGATTTGGTAGATGGAAAACATGAACACTCTTCATCTGTGTTATTAAAAAGCCTGGCAGCTTGGTCCTCCACTTTCACCAGGAGTCCAGGCAAAGATACCAGGTTTTCAGTGAAAAAAAACAAGAATTTCTCACAAATTTTGTTCCACCACCTCTGCAGTAAGGACCAGTACCTGACAAAACATGGTTTTGCCAAAGTGCTCCAGTTAATGTAAGACATGTCCATATCAAAAAGCTCTGCGATCCCTCCACCAGAAGGCAGACAACCAGAGATTTCAATAGATGGAAGCCCTCTTGTTGTCCAAATCAGAACAAGCATGGCCAAACCACAACACATGCAGATGTCAGAATGAGCTGCACAAAGAAGCCACAGGAATTAGGGCTCAGCACTTGGCAGGTCTGGGGCACAGTGATGATTTGAGGTCACTTATAGAATATGCAGCACAGCTGCTGCAGATAGCAAGTATAAAAAGGGAGTGCTCTGTTAACGTTCTGGTATGGATTTTAGATGGTTTTGTTTTGGCAAGTTACCCCAGCTGTCCCCATGTATTGAGATGAAGCAGTACTGAAGACCCTAAATGAGATTTCTCCATACACCTCATCTAACTGGAATGCTTCATCCAGCCCTGTTCCCCAGCAGTTACCTGTAGCAGCTCTTTTGCAGAACCTCTTTTTTCCACATCCATTTCAAGACAGCGGTTTAGGAAGTCCCTGAATATGGGTGAAAGCTTTTCTGGATTCTGCAGTTCTGGAGTCCCATTGGTAGCAATGAGATACAGGGCCTAAAGCAAAACAAGCACCAAAGAAACAGGAGGTTACAAAGGTCAGATTCCATCTCCAGATTACAAAGACATCCATTTCTCCCCTCCCACCCACCAGCTGAATGGGAAAAATAAAACAACAAAAAACCTTATCAGGATGACTAATAAATGATTAAGTTTCAGCAAACAGAATAGCTGCTGGTCCTATTTTGTGTGGATGGGATCCAATTCTTTCTTGTTTTACCCTCGTAATCTGGGTTTGGATCCTGCTGCCCTCCCAAGGGATTAGGAGGACAAAAACAGCATTCCAGACTGTGTTTATATAGGGAAGTTAACAGGCCCAGCTCTACCAGTGCTAGATCCTGCAAAAGCTACATCCTCATGGGAAGGTACCCCTGAATGAGTAGATTTTTTTTCTGTTGGTATTTTGCCTGAGTGTGTAAGGCCTATAAAGCCAGTACTGTAAACATGGACTCGGACCCTCATAAATGATGTTCAGCAGATCCTCAAGCAGCATTTGACATCCTAAAGAAACAAGCCATTTTGCTACTGCTTGGGAATTAAGTGCACATGCAAATCCTCTGAGAATCAAGAGACTCAACATTCAGAATTCACGCCAGAAACTTCCTGGGTGGATTTTAAAAGGAAGTCCCAATCAGAGTTGTTAATATGCAGGTCTTCTGAGCACAACAGTCAACAGGTCTCATGGGAGCAGTCCACACCCTAGGAATTGGTACAAGTGGAATTAAATGAGTCTAAAGCACCAGGTTACTTAGCCATCCTCGTTTAACAACACCAACTTTCTTTCCTTCCACACTTTTTTGCTGCTGGACTTCTCTCCCAGAATCACTTCCAGTGCAAAAGGTGGAAACATAAGTTAAACACAACTGTTCTACATCTTTTCATCCTCTTTAGCTTAGGGAAAAAAAAAAAAACAACAAAAAACAGAAACTTGGCTTACACTAAGAACAGCTATATTCCTACAAACTGACAGGATTTCATTTTTCATTAAAGAATAAGAAGAAAAAGATACCAGGGAAGTTAAAGCCTGTCTAAAGGCTTATTGAGGTTGGAGTTTCATTTGGAGCACATAAAGCAGAACCATCTGCCAGAAGAAAAAAGCCCTGTTTATTGATATGCACTGTACTTCTCCAGTGCAAGGAGAGCTCTCTTTCCCACTCACAGGGCCCATGGATTCAAGAAGACAGGTACTCTGAAGCCAGACAGTGCTCCTTCTGTCCCATCACCCTCTTCAAAGAGCAGGGAATTATGAGTGCCTAAGGTTAACTGAGGCTCCATCAGAAGGTTTTCAAGAGGAGCCCACGTCTCTGCCATCCAGAATCAGCTATGGCTTTTAACTCAAATGATTACGATCTTTTCACTACAATACCCAAAGAAATATAAGCTGAATGTGATGAAACCACATTGGAAGATTTGTTCACCTCTTTTAGAGCCTGAGTTAGACAGAATGCTCAGAGCAAAGAAACAGAGGATGAAGAGATATCTGCTTACTCTCAGGGGGTTCTCGTTGAGGTACGGGGGTTCTCCTTCAATCATCTCGATGGCCATTATCCCCAGGGACCAGATGTCCACTTTGGGCCCATATGCTTTCCGTGTCACCACTTCAGGTGCCATCCAGTACGGGGTCCCCACCATGGTGCTGCGTTTGCTCTGCTCAGGAGTGATCTGGGCACAGAAGCCAAAGTCAGCTGGGAATTGAAGACAGAGGCAAAAAAAAAACCAGAAATCAGCAGGTTCCTCCAAAGACAACATGTCCCAGTGCCAGCAGAACAAGCTGGTCTGTTGCACTGCCTGTTATACTGCTTCTGCAGCTCTAAAGGAGGGGTGGTTTTGTGGCTAATGCGTTCAGGAGTTGGTTTCTAAACCCGACTTGCTGCAGCCATGAGGATCACAGAGCTGTGGCCTTGTCTACATGAAGGTTGGTGATCAGCAAACATCCGTATATGGATGTTGTGAAACTTGACAGTGTAGCATTTTGCAGTTGTAAAACACCATGTGTGTTCTAAGATCATTCCTGGGTATGTGAAAACATAAACCAATGCCCAGTCTGATCTTGATACACCTGTCAACCCAAGCACTGCATTATCTGGTCAAATTTTCAGTTCCAAAGATGTTACCTCCTTGGAAGACACATCATCCCTCAAACAGGATTTGCTTTACAGGGCAAATACTTAAGTTCAGGATAAGTTTAGAGAACCTAAATTTATGCATAATGTTTTTCTTGAAGTAGACAGAGAGAGATGGGAGCCTCCACATGAAAGCTATGTGGTCCAACATCTTACTTGCACTTGCCTTAACAAAAGAAAACTGGTTCTGTTCTTGTGTGACCAGCAGAATTAACACAGCAAGATGTAAGGCCCATTCTGATCTCCTATGGCACCAAGGGGCTCAATTTTAGGCAGAACAATGAAAATTAAACTAATCTCCCACTGAGTTTTTATCAAGGGTAGCAACCAGGACAGGTGCATATGGTTCATAAAAAGAGCAAACCTCCAGCAGAGCCACTGCGAAACCCAGGTCCAGGTTACTGCATCATATCCACAGGGGCTTTCCCAACTACAGCCAGGTACCTGCACACTGTGCTCAAAGATTTTATTCCGTAAGAACAGAGCACTTTGGCCCTGATAAGCTATTCATCACTGACACTCCAGAGATCTGACTGTACCGAAGTGCAACTTTAGTCTAAAAGGCAATTATGTACAAAAAAACCCCCACCTTCTTACTCAGCATATCTGCACTGTGTGAATTTTGAGTCATAACTGCTGTCACTGCCGACAAAAATAGATTTATTTATGCCTGTTGGGTGCTAGCCAACAGAACTGGGAAGGAGAAGGAGGGAGCACAATTTTGTTAAAGCCATACGTGGAAAGTCATCACTCACTGGTCCCCAAACTCATCTCTGCATGGGCAATCACAAGGACAGCAGCCACCTTAGCACCAGAGGGGCAGAACAGTCTCAAGGTCTTCGTTATCAGTGATAACACAAGGAGGAAACAACACTAAGAATTCAGTTTGGGCTGGGTTTGTAAGATTAAATGCTATCTCACTGTGCAGCTTTCGATTTCTCATTCATTCACTCCCATCTCCTAAGCACATGCAAGTATTTTCCAGACTGAAGAGATTGCACGCTTATGACCCTGTACCTTTAAACTCAGCTTTACAGTCTACAGTAGCATTAAAATACTGTTATTTTAGGCAACAAAAGCAGATGGTCCATAGCTAAATGATTCAGGTTGGATATTAGGAAAAACTTCTCTCAAAGGAGCAGTAATGCACTGGCATGGGCTGCCCAGAGAAGTGGTGGAGTCTCTGTCCCTGGAGGTGCTCAAGAAGATGAGGTGTTGCACTGAGGGATACAGTTAGTGGGCATGGTGGGGATGGCTTGATGGTGGGACCTGATGATCCTAGAGGTTTTTTCCAACCCTAGTGATTCCATGATTCTGATCCCAAATCTCACTATCAGTTCACAGGGACTTATGCTTGTGGATCCCCATCCCAAAACAAAAATACATACAGCAGCATTTCTACAGACTCTTCATCACTGCAGCATCAAGTAACTCAAAAACCCATCTTCCCAATAGGCCTCTCCTGCAGCACATAACAAGCTTGGGCTGATAATTAAAGCCACAACCAGCACTGTTCCCCACATACTTAGTTTGACAGAGCCATCCATTCCCAGTAGGATGTTGTCACTCTTGATGTCTCTGTGAATAACTTGGTTTGAGTGAAGGAATTCCAGAGCCTGAAGACACTGAAAGAAATAAAAATACAAATAAATAAAAGCAGAGGTATTCTTACTGAGCAAGAAATTATTCACCAGCTGTAGTTAGCCAGCTGATGGACACTAACATCATGCATTTTGAGCACCAGTCTTAACTTCTTAAGAGTCTTTTCTATGCTCAGTATGTGCAGGGCTACAGAGGGACATGCCTACTGGGACCAGCAGGTGGATGGGATAGTTCCAAAGAGAATAAGTGCAACCATGGGAATTCCAACCCCACTTTGCACCACAATCCTCACTCCAGGATGAAACCTCACAGAAAGCCCATGTCCCCTAACCCTCACAGCTCACTCAGTGTGAGTGCAGCTTTACCTCTCGGCACACAGCTGCAATCTGTCCTTCATCCATGCAGGTCTCTGTAACAACATCTGTGAGAGAGCCTCCTGCCAAGTACTCCATGACTACCCACAGTTCTTCTCCTACAAGGTAACTGAAATGCCAAAAAACAGTTTTTAGAAGAAGCAGGTACGTGAGTATGCCACCATTTACATAGTCAGAACACACTGGGTTTTAAAGCTACCATAGAAGTGTAGGGAAATCATCTACTTTGCTCAGGTATGGGAGCACTCCTGGATGACACAGTGGTTGGTTGCCCACAGACAACAGAGGAAGAACAATATTTTTAAGCATCGTGCATTTGAAGAAAAAGAAAAAAAAAATCAATCTTTTTTATGGTACCATTCAGTTTGGCATTCTCACAGGATCACAGATGTGATTCCTGGTGCATAGATTTTGTCCAGAATATACAGAACTGTTGCGCAGAGAGCTGGTGGATATCCCACCCCTGGAGACATTCAAGATCAGTCTGGATGAGGCTCTGAAAACCTGATGAAGCTGTAGGTGTCTCTGCTCATTGCAGGGGAGCTGGACCAGATGGCTTTTAAATGTCCCTTCCAACTCCAATGATTCCACGAGGACTACTGAGAACATTCTTCTGGATGAAAAAGCAATACTACAGATTAAAATAAAACAGCAAAAGCCTGGAAGGGCATCCCAAAAACCTGTAGGAAGATGGGGAGGGGAAAGCTGAGATGAGGGTAGCAATCTCAGCCATTTGGGATATTATTCTCTGCTGGGAGCATGCATGCTAACATCTAGAAGCAGAAAACCTGGAATGAAGGCACCGGTATTAATTCATGTTAAAAAAAAATAACAATAGCAATCACCTCTGCCTTTTTGGGCCCATCTGGAAAAACATCAACACAACTTTTCACAACAGACACATCAGTATGATGACACATTTTTGAAGGAAGGAATCATCTATTTGGAAACTATAAAAGCCGCCTTCAAAGTCTATCTGCTCATTTTTGAAGGGAGCAGTCGATGAGTCAAAGAGAGAAGGAAGGCAACGATTCCAATTAAAAGCTTCTCTGCTGGCACTAGAATTCATCAACAAGCTGCTTGCTTTGCTCAGAAACACTGATCCTGCTAAAAAGTGAACAGTGAATTTGCTAGGAGCCAAAGGCAGAAACAGGACACGTTCTAGGGAACAACAGTGAAGGAGAAAAAGGTTATGAAGCTTGACTCAGCACAGAAGGTAAACAGACATGAGTGAGGCCTCACAGAAGTGAGCAAGAGGTGCACTCTGATCCCAAAAGAACACACTGCCAACACCTGAGCTGATGAAAAAAATTCCCAAAAATAAAAACTGCAGTCTAAGCTGTACCTGGATGCTAGAAATAATACAGCTATGGAGAGCTTTCAGTATGAGAGACAAAGATGTGATCTAAGTCTGGTGATGCTGAAGACTGCAGCGAGGCAAAGCCTAAAGCTTATTTCAGGATCCAGAGCCCAAGGACGAAGAGGGATGCTCGCAGAGCAGACAGGTCTCCAGCTCCACTACCAAAGTGCTGACACACTGGCAGCTTGTTCCTGGCAGCACAGACCCCAACAAAAGCAGAGCCACCTGCCCAGCAGTCTGATGGCATGACAGAGGAGCAGAACTGCTTCCAGAAGCACTCCTGTGGGTCAGCTACCTCTTCACGGGCTCTGAAAGCCATTCCATCCAGACCTCTCCTCCCTGTTCCTTTGCTGCTGTTGGTTCTTCTCGTACCAATCCAGGGCCTCTCTAGCTTTTATCAGCACCCACTCCACAAATCAGTGGCTGCCTTAAAAACCATCGCTTCCCTTCTGTGCCACTAGCACCCTCTGAAGTCCAAATCTCCTTGGCTACAGGGGCAGGCAGGGCAGGCTGTTCTTGTGTGACCCTCTCAGGTTTCACAAGCTGGGAGCAAGCTGGTGCCTCTTCACAGCCAAAAAGGGATGGAGCGAGCCAAGGAGCCCACTGGGAACCAAAGCTGTGCCACAAGCAGCACATGCCAAGATCCAGGCACCTTAGTAATTGATAGCCCTGACACAATGAGCAGGGAGGTAAAATTAACAGTGGATCCTTGCCAGCTGACACTGAGCAGACGTAATACCAGAAGGCAACATGGTGTCATCTCAGGGCTCTTTCCTTCTCACCACAGCAGAGGAATTTTTGTCCCTGATTTGCCTCCTGCAGATGTACCTCAAAACAGTTCCATCAGATGTTCCTGATAAAAGCCAGGAATCATAGAATCGTGGAATATCCCGAGTTGGAAGGGAACCATAAAGAGCAATGAGACCAACTCTTGGCTCCAACAGGACCACCCAAAAATCAGACCATATGTCAAAGAACATCATCCAAATGCTTCTTGAACTCCAGCAGCTTGGGGCCATACCCACCACCCTCTGGTGAAGGACCTCTTCCTGATATTCAACCTGAACCTCCTCCCCCGTCACAGTTTCATGCTCCTTGGGTGCAAGGGGTGCCAGGACACCTAGGTACTGCTCTCCCTGTGACACCAAAAATATTGCAGTGCCACACTCCATCACTTGCTGCCACTGCAAAAGAAGGCTGACAGCAAAAGCAGGGTGATGAGAGTCTTGGAGGAAAAATGCAGCCTACAGATTTCTCTTCATCCCACTCAATAACTTCAAATTCAGCTGAAGGCTGCCTCCTGAAAGGAGGTGGTAGTGAGGTCAGCCTCTTCTCCCAGGTATCAGTGATAGGACAAGAGGTAATGGCCTTAAGTTGTGCCAGGGGAGGTTCACGTTCAATATAAGGAAAAACTTCTTGTCAGAAACAGTGGTAATACACTGGCACAGGCTGCCCAGGGAGGTGGTGGAGTCACTGTCTCTCAAGGCATTCAAGAACTGTGGAGATAGGGCACTGAAGGACATGATTAGTGGGCACAGAGGGAAAGGGCTGGTGGTTGGACTAGATGATCTCAGACATCTTTTCTAACCTTAATGATTCTAGGATTCTATTTTGGTAAGGGCAGGAGCTGAGGCAGAGATGAGAGAGATGGCTTATTCCAATGAGCATCTTGCAGCTCTCATTAGGTACTGAGAAACGGAAACAGTGTCAGAAACAGAACCTCAAAAAAGAAACAGGGTCCCACAGCAGCAATGCATCCTTCCTCATACTTCCTTCTGGGACAGCAGTAGGCAGAAGCCAGCAAGTTTCACTCATCACTCAGGAAACAGACACACGAGGCCAGGCAGGAGGGATGCAGCTCCCCAGCAGCAGGAAGCTGCAGTTGCAAAGCTGGAGCAGCACAATAGGCACAAGAGTCCCCACATTCACCCCCACTGCTGTTCTGCCCATTTGTAGCATTCAGATAAAAGCTAATCCCTCTGCAAAAGATTAGTGAGAGAAAGATGAGGACAAAAGAAGCAGGTCTTGTTGGTGGAAGTTTAAACAAGACAAGAGAACACATAGCTACTCCACAGCTGGGATGTACTGCCTAGAGGTGGCACGTGCAGGGACACTGAGATGCTCTCTCCAGTGAGAGAAAGCACCTCAGCTGTTCCAAAACAAAGCCTCTAATCAGCCTACAGAAACACACACTTTCAGCCCACATGCAATGCTTTAATGGTCTTTTCCACATTTCTCATGGTAATATCCTGCTATTTCTAAGGGAGAGTATCTGTCCTTTCAACCACACAGCTCTTTGCAGTTATGCATACGTGGGACAGAGCACCATCTAAATTCAATATCACAATGGATGCTGACGCTGCAGCATGAGAACTACTCTTTCATATTTTTGCTAAGACATCACAAGAAGACTGTTAAGAAAATAGCCAGTAGGCTTTCAATGCACATGCAGAGCAAACTAGTTTCCAAAAATTCTCTTTCAGATCTCCAGAAGTGATTCTAGGTCATGCCCTTCCACCATTCCATCTTCAGAAAATGAGCTGCCAATATTCAAGTCTGAATGCTTGCTTACTTTCCCTACAATAAGCCAAAACTGTAGTTAACCTGAAGAGTGCAGCAATCTGGAAATCCTTCTGCGGCCCCAGTGGAGTTAGCTGTAATGTAAGATGAATGATTCAAGCGTGACACAATGCATCAGTGTTAAACTGAAGCTGAATTCAATTCACCGTGCAGCACTTTCACTCTGTTTAGCTTTCAATACATCCTAGATTTCAAGGCTGGCAGCTCGTGACCGTTTCCTGGAATTCAACCAGGGGGAGATGCATGCATTTCTTGTGCTTTCTTTCAAAGGGCAGCTCCCTACCTCTAAAGCCACTCAGTTGCTCCTTTCGAAGCATCCAACCTCCAAACCAGCAACGATAGCAGCACTGCTACCACCACCCTTATGTGGGGAAGAACCCACAGCCACAAGTTTGTGGACTTGGTATTTTATTGCCTTGAGCTATACAGTGGACAGAGTTTTCATGCCTACATGCACTCATGTTAGAAACAGCTTACAAAGGGCAGCAGTCACAGTGCTGATTATTTCTGCTCTGTTCTTTGAATTAGGACAGAAATGTGTGCAAGTAGAACAGGCCCTACATAAGTAAGCAATTAGGTGCAGCTCCTGCAGTAAGGAGAAGCTGGGACTCAAGAAGATGTCCCCCCATGAATTCAACATACCCAAGGCTGAGCAGGAGTAACAGCATGTGTGTGAGTCCACAAAATTCAGCTATGAGAAAGGAATAAGCTTGTTCCTTCAAAGGGTTTTAATATGCTGTGCCAGCCCTCCTTTTCTCTCTTATTCACATACACAAGAAAGCAGTTTTGCTTAGTTATGTTACAGTTAGGTTATGATTGGACTCAGTCTTTTCCAACCTGAGTGTTTCTGTGATTCTGTGTGTTACATTTACCCTCATTGCTACGTAGAAAACCTCAGCAGACAGCAACAGGGACAGGATTACCACCTAAGCCTGGAAGGAGTTACTGCAAGCAGAACGACTGTCTTGCTCAGAAAAAGGAAAGAAGATATAACATAGTTCAAACTACTTCATTTCTCTAGTCACAGGGAGGAAGTGGCTCACTGTGTTAAATTTGGCAGAGCATGCTGAAAAATGGAGTGCTGACAGCATACTGCTAATGCCAGTGTCTCTAAAAAGCCTGGACTCTCCATTAACACCAATTCAGTCACTCACTTCTCTTAGGATTTGGACAGAGACCCACGCCCCAGCCTAGCTAGATGCAAGACTGTACTGTATCTGCATTAAGTTGAGACAGGATCACTTAAGACAGTGACAAGGAAGTGTTTTCCAGAGCCTCTCTGTGAACTCTTCAAATCATGACCTACCTGTCCAAGTAGTTGACAATGTTGGGGTTTTTGTTTTCCCTCATTACAAGGATTTCATTGATAATCAATTCCTTTTTGGGCTGCTGTTGCAAATTCATCTGTTTAATTGCAACCTACAGAGAAGAAAAAGCAAGATAGACAGCATTACTACAGTCCTGCCAGTAGTGTTGATTATTTTAGTCTTACATTCACACGAAAGGGAAAGCCACTTATTCCTCATGAGTTACTCAGTCATTAAAGCAACTCTGAACTCCTGCAGCCAGCTTCACTTCCACTCTTGCTGAGTCAAAGAAGAACAAGGGAAGTTACTGTTTTCATACTGGACTTTTATATCACTGTTGGACAGCCATCTCTAGCTACAGTTTCTTGGCAACACAGCAGAGAGACCCTTACTCTACTTTGGACTGATATTTCAAAGACTTTGTATTTTGAATCAGATGTCTCTGGAAGTTTTGTTGTTGTTGATGTGTTTTTAGTTTGTTGGGTTTTTTTAATCCTTGTGCCACAAATCCTGTGCTTCTATAAATCTACAGCAGAGTGGGTGTGTAGGGAGGAGGTAAATATCATAGGCTAAGTCAGTTTCAAGAGATAATTCTCCTTCTTTTTGTCACAGCAAGGCCTAGGGAAAAAGAATCACCAATATTTAGATTAAGAGTTGAACATATGGGAATTGGATTCAGCTTTATCCCCAGGTATGACAAATTGAAAAATGTGCAGGTACATTAGCTGTGGTCCTTTTGCTTAGTAGCTGTCTACCTGTTTCATTATGCCTACTCCACATGGTTATGTGAAGAAAGCAGCTGGGTACAACATGCTTTTAATTCCTACATTCAACTACCCCACAACCAATATTTCGTGAGAACACCTGGCTTTCAAAGACAAGCCCTCCAACCAGTAAGCCTGCCCAGCACAGCAGGAGGCAGAAACACTTTGATAGGCATCGCAGCCCAATTGTACATGGTCCAATATTTAGGCAAAGGGGTGACATGTAATTATACCTTAACAAAATTGCTGATTGCAGAGAAAGCACTACAGGCTAATAGCAGGGAGCCTGTCACTCACAAAAGCAAGGATTAGAAGCAACAAGCCAATATAGATAAATGCACTTAGCATTTTGATAGCATAGCAGGAGATTCTACAGAAAAATGCCAACACACAAGAAGGCAAGAACAGGCAGACATCATACAGCTCCTCCACAGTATTCATAAAGCTGCCAGACAGTATTTAATAAGGCAGAAACAAAGACCCCGTGCTGCTCTTTGCACAAGAAGAAGAAAATGAAAGATGAAGAAGAGATGGAAGCATTTGCTGCAGACAAAGAAATTCCAGAGCAATATTGTGGAAGTCTCTGTATGTCCACACTCCTTTTCAGAAGCAGACTCAGGGGTGTTCTTGCATAAAGGGTTGTTTATCTATGAGCGTACAAAGTAAATAGTTGTAGTTATACTAAATAACATAATCGGTGAAAATCATGAGTACTCTTAATCCTGGTAGCTGCCCAAGGCTCTCATATATTGCACAATAAGAAATTCCCTTCTAGTACTTCTAACATATGCTGCCTTTCATATGCTGAGCTCACAGCACTGGTAGTGCTTCACAGAAAGGAACAGCTTAACAGGATGTCAAGGCTACAGTGATCCCTAACTCAATTTTGAGAATCCAGGGACCAAACAAGCTAGTATAAGGGGAATGATTTAAAAGTCTGCTGTTCTGCCAGTGTTCAAATATTCACATGGGAGTCACTGAAGGGATCCAGAAGGAGAACAGAAAACCACTGAAGGATTTTCTCCTCCTATAAAACTTCTCATGGCTTCGAAATAAATGCAACACCCCTTCCTCAGAGGCTGCAATTAAACTCTGTTATTTCTTTAGGAATTGGAAAAGCAGAGTTATGAAATTCACAGGTGGATAATCCTGACACTGTACAAATGCAAAGTAGACACACAGTGCTGCAGACTTCCATTAAGATATCTGGAGTAATGCATACACTTTCTTCTTTAACAATACTCTATCTAGCAATAATCATTTCCACAGGTGATGCACATCCATCACTACTAGTTCATTATGTCTCATGCAATGTGCTCAGCACTTTACAACATTCAGGAAAGAAAAAAATAAAAAGACACTCCTTGTCTATCAAGCCAAGGGCAAAAAGCAGGTGGGCAAAAGATTGGAAGGAATTATTGCTATGCAAGTCAACCAGTGTAAGTGTTGGAAGCAAAGGAAAAGAAGACGTAAAAGAATTTACATGGGAAGAAGACGACTTTTTAGTAGGTTATTTTCCCATAAGACAAGGGGAAATGGTTTCAAATTAACACAGAGATTTCAGTTGGATATAAAAAATGTGTTTTTACAATAAGGGTGATGAGGCACTGCTACAGGCTGCCCACAGAGGAGGTGGTACCCCATTCCTGGAGACACCCAAGGTCAGGCTGGACGGGCTCTGAGCACCTGAGGGAGCTGTGGGTGTCCCAGTTCACTGCAGGGGAGTTGGACCAGTTGGCCTTTAAAGGTCCCTTCCAGTTCATATGACTCTGAATCCGAAATATTGGGATGAAGAGGTGAGCTTCTGCTAAGCATATACCCGGTCTCAACATTTGTTTCCAGCCTTTGTGGTCACAGAAAGGTTCTTTATGAATACAGAATGGTTCAGGAATTAAAACCTGGGAAATTATTTTTCCAGTTTACTGCTCAGACCACTCAACTGTGCCTCATTAGTAAGGAAATAAATGCCTCATTAAAACAAAATGTCATGAACCCCTGAAAGAATGCCTTTACTTTGTTGCATCAACTGTAACTTTCAGTGGATTTTGGACTGTGTCCTGAAGTGGTAAGCTGTCAGCACTTACCTCCTGTCCTGTAGCTACATCCATTGCTGTGTAAACCGTACCTGAGGCTCTAAAGAAACAGGAGAATGATAATAATAAAAAGCTTATTACTGTCTCATAGTAAGACAGAACTTAATAAACTTCTCCTACTACTTGTCTCTGTGCTCTCGCTCTCACTTTTCATCACATCAATAATTCCAGTGGTAAATGCAACCTGAAATAGCTCTAAGCCAACACCACTAGTGGAGCAGAAGTTCCAATGGGGAGCAAAGCTCCTGGTATAGAACAGTCTGGCCATCCAAATCCTTGCACAGCTTGTAGAACCACGAGCTAAACTGGCATGACTGCAGTGCCCTGGCTTGTAGACTGCCCAGAACGGACAGGATCAGCTGAAGTAAACAAATATGGCATTTGTAGTGGGAGGAATGGGAGTTTGGGCCTCAGCACAGACACGTCTTTCCATGATGTGCTTTCACTGTAGCCTCTCCCCAAATCTTTCCCCTATCCTGCTGAGAGTAGCACAACACCAGCATTGAGGAGAGTTAACTCGGAAAGCAAATCTGTGCTTCCAGCCTTGCATGCTGAAAGTAAGTAGCTCCTTCCCTGCCTTCAGCTATATTTAGCAACCTGATCATCTAATGACATATTTTCTTCTATTATAACACAATTGCGCAGAAGAACCCAGTGACTCTGACTCAAAACTTTGGTAGGAAGGGGAAGAGAGCTTTGGGGAAGGAATATAAAAAGAAGTAATCACTAGCTTTGCCAGCCCACTAACTTAGCCTGGATTCAGTGCTTCTTTCCTAACATAAGGAAAGGTACAGGAGAGAAGTGAAGCATATACCAACCCTTGTCCAATCTTCTCAAAACGCGTGTACTTCTTTTTTGGATCACCCACGCTCACGATGCTTCCTACAAAACAAAACAAAAAAAGAAATTTTAGAAGTATTTTTCCATACTGTCACAACTTCTGTCAGATCAAAAGCGTTTACCACTTTTCCATACCAGCAATAACACAGCCATTACTGATCTAATAGGTTGCAAGACACAGGAAGGAAGCTAGAGATCCTCAGAGTTGGCCTGGGCATTGCTCAGCTCATCTATTAGGAGCCCAGCAGCAAGGGGAAGGGCAGGAGGTTTTAGTAGCTGTTGCCATGCAACTGCATCCATGCTTTCCTGGGTTTGGAGAGCACCCTGAGGCAATCTCAGCTCATTTTCCCTAATGTAGCTGTTCAGCTGAAAAAAAAAAAAAAAAAAGTCTATTATTGCATCCCTTGGAGGGTAAAGCACTTGGCTTAGTGTTCTGCAAGGTGGTGAGGGGCTGCTCAGGCTCAAGGTGGATTTGGTATCCACAAAGAACGCAACCTCAAGCTTTCTGTAGTGGAGGGAGCTCATAGCACAAAGGCACAGAGGCACCAAGGCCAAGGATTAAGCTAAAGAAGCTGCCAAAAGGAGCATCACTGGAACCCCAAGTTCCCAGACAGTGATATTCATCATGTCCCCAAAGCTGGAGGGGAGTCACACCCTTTAGGGTTAAGGATATCCAGCCCAACAATCCCTAGAGCTCATCTGGGTACAAGTCTCCCCTACAACATTGCCAGGGTTTGACTAGATTATCTTAGTGGTCTTTCCCAACATCAGTGATTTTATGATTCTGATAGGATCGAGGGATGCAGAGCTGCCTCTGTGCTGTCTGCAGGTTGCTCGAGCAGCCAACATACGGTGCTGCCTTTGCACAGGCCTAGGGCTGAGCCTAAACAGATGCATATTGGCAAGGAAATCACTTGTGGTCGTGGCGCCAAGAAATCCAGTAGCGAGCAGAGTAAGAGCAGGCTATTTTCAGACACCAATGGCCAGCAGCCAAATCCACAGGGTTTAGGGCAGACAGAAGTAAGAAAGGGGAATACAGCTCATGCTTGGGGAGGAGGGTGGGAAGAGAAATCAGACTGTATACACCCCACTGCACATTTACTGAAGCAATGCTGTCTGCCCTGAAGACAAACATTTCTGGACAAATGTTCATGAACTTCCCCTCAAAACCTAACACAGCATGCAAGTTCAGACTGCAAGAGGCAATGTTTGCCCAAGACAGTCACAGGGCAGTGCTGCAGGGCAAGCAACAAGAGGCAGCTGTTGGTCTTGCCCTGTTTAACTCTCTCATCTGTAGAAGGGGGTAATGTCTCCTACCTCCCAAAAAGCCAGGTGAGGATTCATTAACGTTTGCACTAATGTTGCACTAGTGCTAAGAAATGGGGATTGACAGAAGTGATCATACTTGCACTAGAATAGCATATTTTTCCTG
The DNA here is from genome assembly GCF_038088225.1 of Cyrtonyx montezumae. Taxonomy (NCBI): domain Eukaryota; kingdom Metazoa; phylum Chordata; class Aves; order Galliformes; family Odontophoridae; genus Cyrtonyx; species Cyrtonyx montezumae. The sequence goes on from NW_027071848.1 coordinate 1,114,015, forward strand.
ATCCAGACCCTGCCCACCCTATTTGGTCACAAAATGGCTCCAATTTTTAATGACGCAAAGGTCCTGCTAATTCAGCAACTGAAGCTGCTGTTTTGAAACCAGTCTTGAAAATGCAAGTTTTCAGATGGCTTACATGCCATCAATTCAATTTAGGCTTTATTTCAGAACAATGAGGCACCCAAGTGAAACTGTATTGAAGTTATGCCCACGTTTCTCTCGATTCAGGTGTTAGCTTTAGCTTCCTTCATTAAATAGGGGGGTAAACTCTCCACAGAGAAGTCTAGCCTGACCGTAGGAGTGCTAACACAATTTACACCACCTGACACAGAAGTCACATACATAATTAACATATAATTAGTAGTTCAAAGAATTAGAAATGCTCTACCCTAGTAAAAGCTGTCCCAGGCTGAGGATAGCAATCAATTGCACAGCACAGCTGCTTCAGCTGTCAAATGCTGTCACAGCACGACCCAGTATTACCAGGCAGTGGAGAACTTTAAATAACATCCATGAACTAAAGGTAAAGACTGCTAAGGAAACAAGGACACAAGAGAAAGACAAGCTAACACCTGCAAATTTGGGTTATTTACTGGGTATATACAGAGTGTCAGGACACTTAAAAATTAGCAAGATACTTAAAGTTGTAATATCACAGAAGGTGAACTTGGGTTTGCATGAATTTTCTCTGTCTTTTAGCCACAAAGCTCTGCTCACCTTAGCTACAACTCAGTATAAACATCCACACTCCAAAGCTACAAAATACCAAGATGTGGAGCAGCCTCTGACTTTGTGGTTAAGTAGATGTTACATATTCAGGGCTCGCTTTGCAGAACCTGAGGATCTGCAGCTCCCAGAGCCCTCCAGCTGGCATCACAGGTGCATACTTAAGATCACATTCTCCCCCTTCATCTGCCCCAGTTTTGGCACACAGTCACAAGAGAAAGTTCTCAGTAAGGGATCTCAAAATGGCAGTACCCAAACATCTCAACTTTTTACCAACACAAAAGAATATGAAATTTAATTTGTTTTTTCCCAAGATTACATACTTAATTTTTCCAAAATCTCTTCATCTGACATTTTTGGTTTTTTCTTTTGTTTCTCTGCATTCCTGATCAGCATGTCGGGTGCTGCTGTGCTGTTTTCCGAGGGAGAAGAAATAGGAGAGGTGGCCACATCTCTGGTAGGAGGAGGAAGGGGATCTATCACAGAGCGGGTGTACACCTAAATTTTATTGAATAAAAACATGTATTAATACAAAGCAGATGATGACTTCAACACTACTCATCTCCTCAAGACCTGAGCATGACTGTGCTCAAGGAGGTATAAGCACTCACAGATTTGGTGTGTTCAGGTCGTGGAGCTATCACAGGGGGTGGAGCTGCATCATCTTCATCATCTTCATCTTCAGACACCGAGGGCACTGCAGGGGTCTCAGACACAGCTTTCACATTCTGCATGTAGGCACACAAACAGCAAAAATAAAAAAGTAATTGCTTGTTGTAAACACATAACAAACGTTGGACTAAGCTCTTGACAGAGAATGTCTTGAAGGAAGCAAAGAAAAAGTTTTTTGGCCCAGAAAGGCTGTGGTGCTCTGTCCCTGGGGGTGTTCAAGACCAGGCTGGACGGAGCCCTGGGCAACCTGGTCTAGTACCAAGTCTGGAGGTTGGTGGCCCTGCCTGTGAAGGGTGGGTTGGAAACTGATGATCCTTGGGGTCCCTTCCAACCCAAGCTATTCTATGAAAAATAATAATTAGGACAGGTTAAAATGCTGGGAGCTTAACATCAGCATGGATAGTGGGACCCAAAACTAACTACTGAAAGATTCCAGAAGTAGAATCTGGTAAAATCTTTCAAAATCCATTTTAAAATTACATTCTAAAGTAAAGTATTATGTAAAAGACAAATACGTTTGTTTTTGGTTTTTTTTTTTTAAGTTTTATAACTGTTTAAAAAATAATTACCTCGGTTTTTTGGGCAATACTGTGATTAGAACTCAAGGCTGCTTATAACCTTTAAAAGTCTGAGTCTGGATTTGAAGTTCAAAGAGTCCTTTACACTGTAGATACTCCAAAATAAACTTGGCAAGCCCCTCAACCCACTAGCCCATTTCTGCTCTTGCTCCTGTTTCCAATTTGTTTACCATCAGTGCCCTAAGAGTGACAGTGGAAAAAAGGCTTGATAAAGTATTAAAATAAAGTTATCTTTCTCCGAAATAAGGAGATAAAAAGATCGCATTTCACTGACCCTATGTTTTCGGAGTGACCAGCACGCTGACATATATTGGATAAAGTGCCCTTGATGTAACACAAAAGCTTAGTCTATTAAAAACAACCAGAAAGCACCAATATACTGGGAATTCCCTGAATCTCTCCAAAATTAGAGGTTAGCTAGCATCTTACAGAAAACATTGGGCCACCTTATAGACTGGTAACTACTTTTTTTTTTTTTGTTTTATTTTAAAATCCAATGGTCTCAGATATTCCAAGCTCCCAAGGACTGATGTACAATGAGGTGTAATGATGAAAAATAACCAAAAAATAGTTTTCCTTTTTTTGTTGTTTTTTGTTTTTTGTTTTGTTTACTAGGGTCCTCAGTGGACAAATAGCAATACACTACTTCCAGAAGGGAGCAGAACAAGCCAGTCCCACATAATGTCATGGCTGTAAGAAAATTAGAGGTGAGAGAAGTGCACATTCTTATGAATCTCCTCAAACAGAAAGTTTTATCTATCCCATAAATACACATACATAAATATTACAGAGCTTTTCAGCTCCGTCTCCAAGTAAAGTGAAGAGGAGTGGTAATGTCCTGGTAAGAACAGAGCAAAGGTTGGGCAGAGGAGGTGAACCTTTTATTTCCTTCTCGGATTAGATTAGCTTGGTTAATCAACACTGCTTCAATCCAACCTCTCAGGATAGTAATTAAACTTTGTTAAATCACAGATGTTTATAGAGACATATAAAACCTGAGAGCAAAGTGGTTATGGTTTTCTAGGCTACCACACCCAAAATAAACAGATAGAGGAATGGATCAATTTATATGAAAATAGCATTATTTCTAGTCATTAATTCACTAACTTCTATTTATTATTTTAATCATAAAAGCCTCTTCTGTCTGCGTGGTTTTACCATCACTTTTCTTTTTTAATGTACAAACAACATGTCCTTTTAGGATGATTTGCTTGTTTTTATAAGCATATTCACTATGCAGAAACATAAAATCATGACAGTTGGAAAAGACCAGCGAGATCATTAAGCCCAACCATCAACCCATCACCACCATGCTCATGTCCTTAAATGCCTTTAAAATGATTTTCAAACACTAAGCAAACTAAAAGCTACACACAGTTAAAACTATCCAATGCAAGCTTTTAAATCCCCAAACTGAAGAGCAGGGATGAAGGCTTACCAGGATATTTGATGAATTGTATTCCTCTGCCAACTTATCTGAAAGAAAGAGATACTAATGTAGTTATAAATGGGTTGTAAACACAACAGCACTAGGGAGAGGAGAAAGGGACAAGCTCCCCTTGGAAGGGACAGGAAAACTGTCTCCTCTCTTCTTTCATATACCTTCTTCACCCTACAGCAAGACTGAAAAAGGCTGTCTCAAGTCACTCAAGACCAACCTAGACTTCCTTCATTATCCTAGGATCATGGCTTGCAGCACCTCTCAGGAGGATTAGCCCAGAAGCAGAATTAATGATTTCAAATCCAACAAAGCTTAAGAGAACAGGCTGTATTTCAGTGTCTATGCTTTTTACTTTTTTATTTTTTGTTATGGTTGTTCTCCTGCAGGGATCTATAGGGTTGTATCTCATTCAGGGTCCTTATGCCTGAAGGCACTTTTGTGGAGGAAATAAAGTGCAAAAGAACTCCCTAGAATGGATAAGGGAGCAAGGGGTACAAAATTCTCAGCAGCAGAAACCTCAAACCTCTGCTGCAGGAAGGTGCAATACCTGGGTATATATACTGTCATCAGTCCACAGACACAAGGCACTTTCAGTGGACTTAGAAAATCTTCTGGTGCTAAATCACCAGCAGAGGCACTACAACTAGCCCAAGACGGTCTTAGATTCAGCCATCAGAACATCCTGCAACAACAAAGAAGGACCCCACTGGTGGGCTACTAGTTTAGCTATCCAGGTATGCATGAGGAAGATTTGTGCTTTTTATTCCTGCCTGGAGCCTCACTGAGTAATATCACTTCTGCTGACATGGTATCCCCTATAAAGAACAAAAGCAACTTTGATTTATGGAAGAATCGTGCCAGCAGTTATCAAGCACCTAGCAGAAGAGCATACAGGAGTGGAAAAACCCACACCTCAGCTCATACGAAGCAATATCCATACCCAGTCAAAAACTATGTTACAGTAAAATTTATCTGTTTTCTCCAGGGATCCTCACCACTGGGAACTCAATGCCAACACTCCAGGATCTGCCTTCCAGATGTGAGCTATATCGGTTTGGGATTTACCCAGTTCCTCTTTTACAAATATGCTGGGCAAAATTGACAGAACAGCATTTATTAAAGGACAATGTGTGCTCAAGCAGACAATGAAAAGACAGATCTACTTGTTGATTAAACAAAAATCCAATGACTAACAGAAAGATGGACAAAGTAGCCATACAGTAGTCATATAAAGTACCTGTGAAACTCATGTACTTCTGGCTGCTGGAGGTCTTCTTGGAGTTGTAAAACTCCAGTACATCCAGCACTGCCTGGGGGTTCTTCTTCTGCTCTAACTTGGTGATGTTGGAAGTCTGTAGTAAGCGTGCCCACTGCTCTGGCATTCCCTGTGGAGAGATGTAGCACATTAGCCCACAGATGATCTAGTGTGGTTTGCACTACACACACACAGTTCTGTCATACTGCTTCTGGGGTTACTCCATATTGCAAAGGAAATTAGAAGAAAAGAAGAGTGGAGCTGGAGCCACATGATCTCTGAGGTCCTTTCCAACCCAAGCCCCTCTATGATTCTATGACATAGCCATTGTCTGCGTCAGAAGTCAAGATCACAGCATGGTTGAGGTTGGAAGGCACCCCTGCTCCCATCCAGCTCCAGCAGGGACACCACCCAGAGCAGGATGCCCAGCACCGTGTCCAAGTGGCTTTTGGACATCCCCAAGGAGTACTCCTCGGCCCTTCTCTGGTCCCTTTGCCAGTGCTCTGTCACTATGTTCCAGTACCTAACATCGTATCTTTCTTACATGGACAGATCAATGCCACACAATTCACAGACATCTGTGTGAACCCCAGATCCTTTGAAAACCAAAACTCGAAAGACAGAAAGTATCCGAATCAATGCTGTAGTTCAGGAAGAGTCTCAAACAAGGAAATCTTTATGTACAAAAATACATGGGTTTACTTGTACCCAAGAAACACTGGATAAGTAACATACACTGTACATTGCATCTAGCACAATGGACAAGCAACAACACTCATTTGGGCCTTGTAACACCAGTCCTTTGGTAACAGGGGCATGGCATATATCATAATCAGAGCTGGGACAGTGGAGATGTTAACCTAGCTCATAATTTCATTACAGGGACACAATTTCAATCATAAAATAAATACATATGGAGTACAATGTGGCTTGTAACTTTCAGCATCACTAATGACAAGTGACTGGGGTACTTTACTGATAAAGTTGCCCTCCCTTTTCTAGAGAGTTGCTCGATATATCACTCAGAGGAAATGCCCCACTGATAAATCCAGGTTAACTTGAGCAAGTCTAGAAGCTGACATGCAAAATACATCCCTACAGACAATTCAGTCTAGGAGAGCAAAGTATCTTAAAAAGAAATAAGCACAAATAAAACCATCTCGCTTGAGAATAATTGCTGTTATTAAACCCTATCTCACAATCAAATTAAGAGGAACAACATGATGAAATACATCTCTGACTATTTTGCATGTCAATAAAAAAAAAAGCATAGAAGTATCTGCCAGTTAGCCTTAGGACAGCAAATGCACATTCTGGCACAAACAGGTATGCACAGTTGTACGTGTCCTAAAGCAAAACCCTGAGCTCCATTTAAAGGACACAGATACACTGTACAACTAATCCCACTCTAGAAGAGGAAAGAAGGGAAGACAAACCAAGTTTTGTTGTCCACATCAGCCATAAACACAGGACAGGAAAAGTCTGCTGGCAGCCTGGGCTCCTGAGATGATGTCAAGCCAAGTTCGACAAGCAATCTCTCAGCAGGAATTAGCGGGCTGCCTCTACAGATGTAGATCAAACCAGATGATGGTAATAGCCTTTCCAGTGTTGCCATATAAAAGATTAATGGGTCCAGGCTCCTCCCAGCAATATGCCAAACCACACAGTTCTCTTTTCCTACAAATTACTTACTGTGAATTCTCCAGTGACTGCATCAAACCCCACATGAATTGTGTGTTCAAAGTCAGAAGGGAGAGAGATCTCCGGCCGCTCCTTCTCTTTCTTTTTATTGGCTAGAGGAGACAACAACAAAAAACATCCATCAGTCCTTCAAGAATTAAGATCTCCTTGATGGCTTCCAATTTACCTCAGCACCTACAGCCTGTTTTGTGGTAGATTTCAATTTGAGGCAGAATAGCAAGTTATAAAACTTCGTTAACTCACTACAGAGCAGATACTGTACAGGCACAATAAGGATTAGAGCCTGTAACACAGGACAAGCACACAACAACATATTGCCACCAATATTTAACATATTTTGGATCTGTTGAATATCAGCCAGCAGGACCAGACACATAGCACAAGAGCTATTTACCTAAAATATCCATTCAAACCTATGTACATCAGAATGGAAAGCATTGTACTGGCAATAACTGGAAACCATGCAGTTTTGGATATATTTTTTAGTCTTTTTTTCCAGAACATATTAAAGGATTCTATTTTTAAAACATGCTAGTTAAATGTACCTGTCATATTAGGGGAAAATACTGCTTATAAATTGTTTATTTCATCCTACAGCATCAAAGCAGAGCTCATGAAGAAAACCAAATATACTGTGTGTGTTTCTACTACAATACAAGCAAAAACATTTCTGTGTTCCTTCCCAGAAAATGAACTAAACATGGTTTTAATAACAAGCTTTGAGCACATGGTAGGAAGAGAGCAGAATCTGGCAGGTGAGGAGCAGAACTCAGGAAGAAACAGGAAAGAAAATAAACCAAAGCAGATGCACTCCACAGATTTCCAAGTTAGGGCTTCAAACAAGATTATCATTATGTCTTGGATTAAGTTTATCCATACTCATGACATATTAAAGACTCTACTTTCCTTTTATTATTTACTCTATTCAAGAAATTAAGATCAGTTTCAAGAAGAACAATGTTCTACTCGGATTGGCCACTGCCCATAGTTATAAATTAAGCAGAGCCTGGAGAAGGTGATTAAAGCTGCTGTGTTTTCCAGCTGCTACCTTGTGGATCTAAAGCCAGAGATAATTTGTTTCGTGGCTGACATTCCACAGTGCACTTTTGGCAATACAAATGCCAAACCTCAAGCATTTCAGAAGCCTGGGAGGCTGATGCTCAGTACTGCCACTATTTAAGACACTGCTGGAGGTTAGCTGTGCAGAGACCACCAGGGCTCCCCTCAAAGGACTAGTGCCTGTTTCCTCCAGCGCTCAGGCACTGTTCTCTGTGCCATTACAGAGTTAGTGTTACGCAGAGTAATTCTGGAGGAAGAAAAGGATCAGATGCTCTGTTTGGGACATGGAGAAGGAACAGTTTCTAATCACTTTCAAACAAAGGGGATGGGGGAAGTTGAATGACAAGAGTGACGGTTGCCAAGGGGAAGTTGTAATAGTGACAGGGCAAGTGGGGATGGCTTCAAAGTAAAAGAGAGAAAATACAGGTTAGATGTTAAGAAGAAATTCTTCACTCAGAGGGTACTGAGTCCCTGGCACTGCTCCTCAGAGAGCTCCTCTTGAGACGCCCATGGCCAGGCTGGATGGGCCCTGGGCAGCCTGAGCTGCTGGGTGGCAACCAGCCCATGGCAGGGGTTGGAAGTGGATGACCTTTGAGGCCTTTTCCAATCCAAGCCATGGAAGCCAGGAACCAGAAGCAGCTGCTTGTTAGCAAAGGGCAAGCATCTGCAACATGGAGGCCTACCAGACAATGACCAAGCAGCTGCATCCAGCAGGTATACAGAAAATGCTGCATGCAATAGAAGCAGATAGAAAAGTAAGAAAAAAAAGATATGTGGAGGGAGCCAGCTGAAGCACCATGCTATGTAGTCCACTGCTCCAAGCCAGAGTTGTCAGCAGCAGCCCCAAAGCCTGAAACTTGGTGAAAGAAGAGCAACTTATAGAAAGAGAGCACCTGTACCAATACCATTGTGAAGGAGTGCTGCATGGGAAACCATAGAACCTCAGAACATCCCAAGTTGGAGGCCATGAGGCTTCCCCTCAGCCTCCACTTCTCCAGGTAGAACAAACATGTGGCCTGAATGAGCTTCAGGTACACAGATACACAGATTTGGATGGACTGACTAAATAAATAACTTAAAGTCCTTTGTCACATCAGAAATCCAGGTTTCTGCTCTTATTTGGCACACAGGCAGAAAGATCAAGTGTGAGCCTACACTGGAACATAGAAAAATCATCAAAGAGTCAAAAAATTGGGTTGGAAGAGACCTTAGAGCCCACCCAGTCCCAACCTCTGCCATGGGCTGCTTGCCCCCCCACCAGCTCAGGCTGCCCAGGGCCCCATCCATCCTGGCCTCAGGCACCTCCAGTGATGGGGCATCCACACCAGTATGAGCAGGCTGTGCTAATGCCTCACCACCCTCTGAGTAGGAAATATCCTCCTAAGATTTAATCTGAATCTCCCTTCTCTTAGTTTAAAATAATTTCCTCTTGTCCTGTCAGGATCAGACCACGTTACAAGTCTGTCACCCTCCTGTTTATAAGCTCCCCTTCAGTACTGGAAGGCTGCAATGAGGTCTCCCCAGAGCCTTCTCTTCTCCTGACTGAAAAAGGATGAAAGCTTTCTGCATTTATGCTGCTTTCATACTCCTGCAGCAGTTAATGCTCTCCCCACAACCTTACAGTTTCTTGCAACCACTTCCTACAGATTCTCAACTGTCTGCATTTTTCCTGACGCTCAATAACTCTTCGAGACAGCTCCACAAACTCTTGCTAAAATCACTTTGCCTTAGCTATAATGTTACAGCAGGTAAAACCATAAATGTTTTCTTGTACACTTCCATAAATCTTCCTGAATGCCACTTTCAGGGTTTAATTGTGCCCAGATTGAATTCAAGCCTCATGTGAATGCACATGAAGGTGGCACATGAGGTTCCATCCAGTATTCAAGGTAAGGAGAATTTGAAATAGCAGATTTGGTGGTTAGGCTGGGACAGAGGACATCAGAACTACAAATTACACCTTAAACCTGCAGACAGAGCATGGCACTTCCAAAGCAGAGATAGCTCAAGAGAAGTTTATGCACATATACAAGGACATTTCAGATTTTTGCAGAAATCACTGGTTTCCCTGAGTTAGGATACAAAAGTCACAGAACACCCCCAAATTACACTACTCTGAGTGTCCAGCCAAACCAGCAAACAACACTTGAATTATTTCAGGCACAAACCAAACAGACTGTCTGAGCACCTGGGAATTTTACTAACAGTCAAGCAGCAGGAGGGAATTTAGCTGTCATCTGAGTTCAGAAAAATTTTCCTAAGGTGAAAATCAACCAATTATAAGTGGAGGTGATGGTATTACAGCTAGTTTTTACTTGACAAGAATTAGAGGACAGAAGCAGTCATTCTAGTTCGGGCAGGTGTATTGCAACAGAAGGCTCTGCTGGGCTTGGCTAGACAAAAATCTCTCATGTCTCAAAGCATCTGTCACATTGGCCAAACTTCAGTATATGCAGGCTTCAATCTTAATATCAGTGATAGTATCTCATTTACCTGAGCTGTTTACTTCATCAGTTCTCCTTTAAATTCTGTAGTATTTAATGTTGTATTTATTTTCATCTTCAACATTTCAGGTTAATTCTTTGTTTTCTGCAACTGCTGAGTCTAAAGGTTTTAAAAACACTCTTAGGTAAGCTGACACCAAAATCTCATGGTTCTTTAGGACTCACATGTGTAATGGCAAGTTATAACAAATATCCTGCAAAATGTTTAATAGAGTTCATGGCTTCCTGGGCTGCAGAATCAAAAATCAATGTCTACAAAGCAATCCAAGTTCTCTCTGAACCTGCACTTCTATGATTTAAACTGGCACTACAATTAGACTTTGTTCTATAACAGAAAAATCAAGGATGCAGCTTGCCTCCCAAATGTGAGCAAGTTGCAGGTAGACTTTTAGTTATCCAATGTCCAGACACCATTGCAATGCAGACTGATGTATTACTAAGTCCAAAAATAGGTCAGACATAAAAAGAAATCAGCAGATACTATAGAGATTTCTTTTTATTATATCATCTTTAAGATTCATGAGAGAGTTTTGAAATTCTCTGGATCGTTACAATTTAGAATTCCAATTCACTGCTTCTATCTCTATTTCCATCTGTTATAGTGCCTGTAATAGGAGAAAAATCCCTTCCATTCACAATAAAGGAGCAAGAATCTGCAGTGAGAAATTATTTGTAACAGCAAGTAGACAATGCCTGACTCAAAATCTAGAATAAATGAGAAATTACAACTTTGATTGCAAGCTTGTCACAGCAGACCATGCAGTAACACACGACAGCCGTGGCAGGAAATGGACTGTTACTCATGCTTTACACAAATTACTTGCTGTAAAAAGAAACAGGCAAAAAGCTTCCCCTTCCCCACCAAAGGAACTGCCAACTGCAGTTTTAACTGAGCAGCTTGTAACTGGGAACAACGATTACATGATTTTCAACATCATTAAGGATAAGTCAGGCTAGGAGCTGGCAGAGATAGTCCCATCTTTCAGGGATGCTGTTCTCATAATTTGGGGGGTGGGGGGGGGAAAGCACAAAAACAGATTAAGAAGGATAGATTAATTGTGGCAGGATTAACCATTAGGAAAAGAAAACAGAACTACAGCCAGCATCTCATCTACCCCAAAACGACCATGACAGATATGCAAAAAGTGAACATGAGCCATCTTCTAAACCATAGTTAAGCAACAGTTGAGCAAAACTGAGACATGAGGTTTATAAGAAAAGTTGCAATACTGTACTTTTATCTCCTGGTAAAATAGATCGGTAAAATCGGTCCCTCTTCTTCTTTTCTTCTGGGTTGGGAGGCAAAGGTTTTGAGCCATGGTTTAAAGTCCCAGTGTCTTTGCTTCCCGATCCAATCATAGTGCTGGTATTTCTCATGGGAGGAGCAGGTGGTTTGTCATCTGTTTCAACTCCATTGTTGGACATCTTCAGATGGAGAGGCCGTTACTAGCAAAGAAGAAAGAAAAAAAAGAAGAAGCTTTGTGGTTTGTTGGGTTAGTTTTTGTTTTCTTTTTAATTAGAATGGTAAACTATCAAATAAACCACACACAAGTATTTTCAGACAAACCTGTAGCCTTATGCCAACACAAAGCGTCAGCATGAATACCACTGAAGATCCAAATTGTTCCTATTAAGATTACATTCAAGAGTTTCAGTTATTATCACAAAAAGCTTGCTGCAGGGTACAGCCAGTTCTCAGGTACACCACGAAGCACAAGTGTAGGGTGAGGGTAGGCAGCAAGAGCAATAAATACCAGGTAGCAAACAGCAGGGACACCTGACAGCAGCCAAGATAATCATGCAATCATTGAGGTTGGAAAAGATGCTAAGATCATCAAGTCCAACTGTCAACCCATCTCCAGCATGCCCACTAACCACATCCCCCAGTGCCACATCTCCACAGCTCTTGAACACCTCCAGGAACAGTGACTCCATCACTTCCCTAGGCAGCCTGTTTCAACACTTGATTTTTCAGAAACACTTTCTTCCTAGTAAGACCTCTCTGATCCACGCTAGCTCTGCCAAAATCTGCATCAACAGGTTTGCAACCGCCTCCAGCACAGGCAGTAACATGATGCACAGGGACTGAAGTTTGCTATCAAAGAGTTTGGATGCAGTCACTTGGGCTCCATCACTAAAAATGTGCTGAAATGCTCCAGGGTGAGATGGGCAGAAAGCAGCAGAACTGCATCCCTGTCACCTCCATGTCAGTGTTTGCTGAGCCCTGGTCCTTCTGCAATAGCAGCACGCTTGGAGCACAATTCAGACAGTCAGAACGTTGATCCTCATCATACACATTAATCTGTAAGTAAATAAACCCTGCTGTGAGGATTTAAAGACAGAAGCTTGTGAACTGGGTAATAGATTATTCTGCAACAACCAGCTTGTTCCACCCAAATGAGATCAGCACTTCAGAAGCAGTCGGGCTGCAGAAGGATCCTTCTGGAGACTGAAATCCAGTTGCATTACACTCTCAACAGAGAGTTGGGAGTTAACCAAAGGACGAAGACCAAAGGAGGAACAATTTTGTTTGGGTGGAAAAGCAGTTCAACAGCTTTCTGAATTTCACAAGCTATTGGGGAAGACATTTCACTCGGGGATAACTATGTGGCAGTAGAAAGCAAGAACTGGTTTGCTCTCTGCAAGCAAGAAGTCAGCTGACAGAGTCTGCTGGCACCCAGGGAGTTCCTTTTCCATAGGACAGACTCCAAGGAACACACTGAAGTGGATTTTAATACCCTGGGTCACACTTCAAACAGATCCCACAACCACACCAAGGTCCTCTTCAAAGACTTTTTTTGGTCCATCTAACGATGCTGGACTCAGAGCATGCTTTTTACCCTCTGCTGCGTGGAGTCAAGACAAAGTAAATGCTGACCACTGATAACGGCAACAAGCTGGACCTTGTTGAAAGCAGTGGTTCCCTGCTACTGTCTGCCAAGCCACAGCTGGTCTGCAGATCCACCTTCATGTATTTGATTCGTGGTTTCTTCACATGTGCACTTAAGCAGGAGGACTGACAGCAGTAAAGTAGAACAAGTGATCTCCTCTTCATCTAAGCAGGGGGAGGAAAAGAAAGTTTGGCAGCCACTGTTGCTCACGTACTTTGTGCAACACGACGACACTGAGGCCTCACTGACAGGCTTTGCACACTGCAGTGTCAATGGTGTCAACACTGAACTGGTGCTACTAAAGAATTTGAAAAGACAGAAGCAGAAGTGCCACATGAGACCTGCCTTCTTCACTTATTTCACCAGGGGAAAGCAAATTGCTGCAAGAATGTTAGGAATATGTTGCCAGTGGGTAAAGTGAATGTTAGCAACTCCATACTTGCCAAATGACCCTATCCATCCTTCAACTGCTGCAACACTGATTTACACCAGAGATGGGATGGGATTCCTGTAGTGGGAAATGGATGTAAAACCAGACAGAAGGATGAGAGAGGGAAGGGAACAGAACAGCAAGAGGTTCCAGGCTGAAGAAAAAGAAATGAGGAGGAAAATACTACAGACAATAGACAGAGGCTGGTGCAAGAAAACTAAGCAAAATAAGAAAGACCATGAAAACCTACGAAAAACATCTCAGTGTCAAGCATCTTCATTCCCAGCTGCAACAGTGCAAGACACCATGGAAATCAGCTTCCATCTTCTTTAGTATAAGAGAGTTTCTCAAACCCCACCCTGTCAGAAGGGATGGCGTTACAAGTGAATTACTGTTTCATGGCAGGGCTGGAAACACTGGCAGTTCAAGCTCCTGTTTATGTTCTGCTATTCCCTGAAAGAGAAACTAACTACTGAGAAGTCTGATATTTTACAATGAACAATGCTTGTTTATATGTATTTTGATAACTGCAGCTTTCCCAAGGACAAAGCTCACAGCACAGCCTCTCCTTCCTTCTCCATCACTCAAGTCCCCAAATCTCTCCTGCAATCCAACTCTTATGCATTACAAGAGATATTTAGTCTGCTTGGAGACCGAAAGTGGGAGAAATCCTTCAACCCACTAAAATTAAGAGATCTGTTCTGCAGCAGTTAGTCCTTGCAATAAAGAGTACTATCCTTGAGGGCCCCCAAAAGGCTTTTCCCACAACATATTAACATGAAAAAAAAAACAACAATCCTATCCTGCTTACAGGAGCCATTGCATAGAAATACTTAAACATGGTGCACCCCCAAAGTCAACGTTGTTGTGTTATAAACTCTTTCGAGCTTTGAAGTTTTTGGATGAAGCTGTGCCCTGGCAGGATCACATCTACCTCCCCATGGCCTTGCAGCACCAGTGTGGCTACAGAGACAGCCCTCGTCATAGCCTGGTTGACTGCACAAATTCTCTCCTGCCTAGAATAATCTCCTTGTAAGCAGAATTTAAGCAACCTCCCTTGCGTAGTGGCTCTGCTAAATTTCAGAGCAACAGACAATCGCTTCAGCAGTTGGCATAACCTTAGAGCTGAAGTGAGTCACTGCTCCACACGATCCATCCCAACAGGAATGCAAAGCATCGCCATTCTGAGCTTCCTTCCCTCTCCACATCCCTCTCTCACATCGTGACTGCACTGCTCATGCTGAACTCCTGGAGAAATCCATCTTATGTTTCAGCAGCAGGACTATAAACGAACAGTGGAAGCAGTTACACAGCACGTGAACTTTTCAACTGCCGTTGGATGAGGGAGCACATTGCAGATGTAGACACCATTATTCTCCTCAACTATATATTAAAATAGCTGCACTCAGAGCAAACCAGACACCATTAGAAAGGCACAGTCTAGGACTGTGATTTCTGCTGCCATTCCAGAGCTCTGAAATTCAGAAGTCCAGGTTGGTTCAGCCAACAGCCCTCACGAAAATAGAAGTTTTACACATATCACAGTCTACAACTACCATGAGTCAAGTTACAGAATCATTAAGGTTGCAAAGGATCACTAAGATCACCTAGTCCAAACATGAACCCATTATCACCATGCCCACTAAAACATGTCCTTCAAAAGGATTGTGAAGGAAAGGGATCTGGGGGTGTTGGATAAACAGCAGCTGAACATGAGCCAAGAGCGTGCTGCGTGGCCAAGAAGGGCAATGGCATCCAGGCTTGTAACAGAAATTACAGTGGCTTTCAGCCACACTCTGTCCCTATCCATCTTTGAAGCCCATCAGATTGCCCCAGTCTCCACAGATCCAAACATCAAACCTGACAAACCTTTCTCACACGTCTACAAAACATTTCTGCATCTGGAAAGAACGGACAGACTGTGTGCAAGGAAGCAGGTGACCCAGGAAACTGCTCTGCAGCTCAAGACAGGACACATGGCGTTACTGGGACAGAAGAAACATCCAAGGTGCCAACAGTGGCAGTCAAAGAGTGCACAGAGGTATGAATATCTGAGCAGCTCTGTTTATCAACATTAAGAAGACATGGCTCAAAATCTTTTAATTTCTGCCTCTTTTCCATAGTAACAGTCACAGGCTCTCCATCTTGCACGCTGGGACCTTGATATATGTGGAGCCCTCTGGCAACAGTGTATTTAAGACATGCACATGAAAATGAAAACAAGAGAGCAAAGATCTTTCATTTATGTCATTTATTGCCTCTGGTAAACAAGCTCACTCCAAATCTAATCTAGCAGTAGGTGACTCTGTTTGTTGCAGGGGAGATGGACTAGATGACCTTTATGGGTCATTTCCAACCCAAGTGATTCTATGGTTCTATGAAACCTGGTGCTCTACGATGAACTGTAAGTTTCTCCTGAATTGGTTGTGTTTTCTTTGCATTCCTTGAGCAAGACAGGCAAATGACTGCTAAAACAGAAAGTAATAAAAAAAATATCACAAGAGTTGAAAACCTACGCTACAGTAGATGCAATAAAGATAACTGTCCAACGCATACTAATTGCTGGAGTCAACACAAAAACTCATTAAACAGCCATCTATAATTCATGCAGGCTGGCAAGACAGTGCTGTAAGTTACTCACTACAACTTACAGATGAATTAACGATATGAGAGGTGGAAGGAGGATGCTCAGCAACTGTTTTTCTAGCTCTGCCTGCTACCAGAAGGAAACCTCACATTGTTCCAAAATGCTGCTTTCCTGTTGTTGCCAGGGTGAGGAAAGATGACACATGAGCATCTTGATCACAGAAAAGGCAGGAGATGCTTTTAATTGAGATTATTCTAATCAAAACCAGCATTTTAACTTTGCACCAGCATCCCTGTATCCTTTCATCTCCAGGCTGGACACTGTTAGTGCACACACAGTTAAAATCTCCTTCTTGAACTGCCCAAAAAAGCCAGGGCTGGCGCCTGCATTGTTCAAACACATAGCAAGCAGCAGAGATTCTCTCCCCGTGTGTCATCCTTTCATCCAAATCCCAGCAGAAAATTAACTGTGCAGTTTACCAGCTGGGTTTCGACACAGGCTGAAAAGGCATTCATTCCTTTTTTCTTTATTACTTTGCATAGGACTAAGCTGCAGTCTCAAGCACAGTATTGCATTGAAAGAAAACCACCCCATGCATGATCCACCTGGAATAGAGGCAGGACACGTGTCCACGTCCACCACCAGACAGCGGATGGGATCTAGGGCACACCATCAAGAAGAAGGGCAGCAGCAGTACTCACATCCCAGGGGAGGACAAGCTGGTGGTCACATTTAGAGATGAATTAAAACAAAAAGCAGTAACCGTAGCATCTAGCTGCCTCTCCAGCCAGTTATAATTCATATCTCAGTGCTCTGCAAGTGCACCAACTGAACAAAAGAGTCAAGGGCCACTGATGCATCAGCCCAGACCCAACGTTTACCAGTGAATCATTCCCATGTAAGGAGAAAAACAGCTTTTTGTAAAGTTCTAATAAACAACCAGAAGACAACTTTGTCTACTCATCTGTTTAAAAAAGTCACCTGTTAAGAGCCCTGCAGTTGCTGCCAGGACATAAAGACACAGATGAAATCACTAAATTAAACAAAACAATAATTAAATCACTAAAAAAAAAATGCATACACTTAAAAGGGAGTGTATCCACTGCTGCAATCAGAGAGGGTGGGGATGAAGAGGGGCTGGGGGACAGACTCTCACGGCTGAGGGCCAGCTGCTGTTTGCAGCCTTGATGCTCTGCCAGCACCATTTCCAGTGCCAGACATAAAGGATAATTGACCAGTTACACCTCAACAGGAATGCTGGAGGCTTGGAATTTTAAAAGGCAAAAGACAGGAGGGTCCTTTTAAAAGGTACTCTTTAATGCAAGCCCATTTATTTGGGCTAAATAAAAGCACTGCTGATGGGATTTCCCAGCCTGTATTTTGCAGAAGAACCTGATCCACTGTGGGTGCAGCTTCTTGGTAGGAGAAGTGCAAAATTTCTTCCTGGGCAGAGATGGATGCCAACTCACCATACCACTCAGACACACTTCTAAGGAAGAACAGACTAATTATAACTGCTGGATTCCTAGCAACAAGCAGAGTTCTCCTTTCGCTCAAGCTTCTTCTCATTTTAAATAACCAAGGTGCAGCTTTCACCAGGTTGCATGGTGTGGGCCCATGCATGGTTAATGTTATAGTAACCCTGACACCGAGGCAGGTCAAGCCCTTCCCAGTGAACTAGGCTCAAATCCAACACTGCAGAGAGGCTACGCCACCTTGAATTGCTGTATTTCAACTCAGTTTTGGTTCTTTCATGAATAATTGGCAGTGGCAAACACAAACCATTGCACAAACAGTGCCAGCCATGCCAAAATATTGGGTATACAACAAATGCATCTTACTTGGGCCCAAGTCAAGTGGCTCAAGCTACCAGGGATGGCAGAGAGCAGCTACAGTCATTTTGACCAAGTTCTTACCCCACTCTAACAGAGGTTTCTATAGAACAGCTTGGGCTGGAAAGCCCATCTGGCCCTGCTGTGATCTGGTTCCCCCCAGCAGCTCAGACAGCCCAGGGTCCCATCCAACCTGGCCTTGGGCACTGTCAGGAATGGGGCACCCAGTGCCAGGGCCCCACCACCCTCTGAGTAAAGATCTAGTGAAGAACTTCCTCCTAAAACACCCCAAGAGAAATAAATTGCATCCATATTTAAAACAAAACAAAATAAAAAAATCCAAGTTGAGACATAAGGAACCAAGAATATCGTTTTTAAGGAGTTCTCAGCCCACGTATCATCCCTATTATTTCCTCACCTCCAGAAATGTGCCTTCCCCTACCCAGCTACATGCCTGTGCAAGCAACGCTGTTAGGGCAGACGTCAGTGCAGGCTCCTTTTCCCATCCTTTTCCTTGGCTCCAGTTCAACTTGAGCTCACAACACAGCAGAAGTCAAAGTAGTGACTGGAGTCAGAGCTTACTAAGCAGGGTGGGAAAAATAAAGGCCTTTTATATTAAAGTATACCAAAAGCCCATATAAGCAGGTTTCCTGGAGGAAATCTGTGTTCCGGAGGAAACGACCAGATGCATCATAAAGAAAATACATTAAAATATGCAGTTAAATGCACCACCACTGCTCTCCACATAAGTTACTTGGCTCTAAGTCCAAACTGCATGTTAGCAGCAAAGGCACTGAAAGGAAGCAAATCACAATTTATTTTTTGTATCCTGTTTAAATGTTTCCAATCCAGAAGATGAACACAGAGCACAGGGCTCAGAATTAAGCCCCATTACCCCCTAATGTGGAATTGTACAATGGAGTTGCTTCCCACCCCCATTGTAGCTCAAATGGAAATTTTCTTTTTTACATCTCAAGCCAAAACAGAAAGGCTGCTTTTAAGCTGAATTGTAGAATCACTGAGACTGCTAAGATCACCAAATCCAACCCCAACCCATCTCCACCATGCCCACTAATCATCACAGAACTGTAGGGGTTGGAAGGGACCTCTAGAGAACATTGAGTCCAACCCCCTGCCAAAGCAGCTCCCTAGATCAGGTTGCACAGGTTCATCGTGTCCCTCAGTGCCACATCTCTACAGTTCTTGAACGCCTCCAGGGATGGTGACTCCACCACTTTAGGGGCAGCCACTGACAATGCATCACCACTCTTCTGGAGAAGAAATTATAATATCCAACCTGAGCCTCTCCTTTCACAGCTTGAGGCCCTTCCCTCTCTCTCATCCTTCTCTCACCTGGGAGAAGAAGCCAACCCCCACCTCACTACAACCCCCATTCAGGGAGCTGCAGAGAGTGGTGAATGACAGATTCCTTTCTACAAGATGAGCAACATTGCTGTAAAGCACAATTCTGATAGCTGGGGCTGAGCAGGCTTGCTCAATGGGATTTGTCTAGTGTTAGACAGACATTGTCTGTAAATCACAAAAATATACAACTCCACTGATCTATAAGAATTTCTAATCAGTACCTGCCTGAAGGAGTTGAAAGCAGATTTCAAAAGGTAAATAGCACTACTGATCCTGAACATCTCGTTTGGGTTTTAAACACACACACACACTTGCAAAATCACAGTATGTACGTGGACATCTTGTTAAGAGATTTGACATTTGCTATTTAGCAACAGGGTGGAGGTGAGAAAGAAGTCAGAAAACTATAACATGATCAGGTTGGGTCAGAAATATCCCGTGCACACAGAGGGCACCATAGTCCACTGCTCAAGAAAAGCCACAGTATGAAAACTACTGAAAATACTCATGGACCTGGAAAAAATAAACTTTCCTGAGAAAAGAAACCCATACAGAAACCTGCAAAGAGGAATCCAATGTTCTAACAGTGCAAAGCATCTAACTCCTTCCTCACTGAGAAACTACAGAGCAAGAAAACACCACCAGCATCACCGGCTGGTGAAGCCATACAAGAGCCCCAGTGAGAACGAGGAGGAAATGCCACAACAGTTCAGTGCTAATCAGAAATGCAAACATTTATCATCAGAGCAGAGCTTACTGCTCTGTGTAGCCCCATTGTCTTCACTGCAGCTAATGACAGTAGGAAGCCCTGTGCTCAGTGGTATTTATGTAACAGACTAGCAAAGCTGTCATACTTTCTTAATTGCTAGCCAGAATTTTTATACTGGCAGTTGTTATCAATCACATTAAATCACAGAAATTGCTTTGGTTTCATGTTGCTCCTTTCAAGTTCTGATTCATCTTTAAAGTCGGAGAAAGAGGGAGAATGAATACTTTTTCCCAAGATAAAATGAGCTTTGTGTTGAGCAAGTGGGTTTTGATGACAAACTGATTTTAGTGACAAGGAAATAAGCTGGAAGATCCATAACTGAAAAGCCTAACTTGACATCAGTAGAGACCCACAACTCAAGAAATGGACATACATTTGCCTAAAGTTTGCAGTGCAGTTCATTTCAAAGAGTAAGTCTAAGGTAGCTTAGGGTTTCCAACTGAGTTCCTCATTTTCCTAATTTAGGAAATAAATTCTTCTTAGAAAGAGTGTCAGTGCAGTGGCACAGGGTGCCCAGGGAGGTGGTGGACTCACTGTCTCTGGAGGTGTTCAAGAAAAAAGTAGACATGGCACTGAGGGACTCGGTCAGTGGGGATGGACTGGGGTCAGACTTGACAGACTTAGTGTTCTTTCCAACCTATAGGATTCTATGATTCTAAAGTACCAGCTGTACTTATAATGATATACCATTTACCCAAACATGCTATTGCAGGCAGGTTGTAATCCCACTACACACAAAAGGATAGCAAGTACATTGCAGCAAGGTCTCACATCCTAGACTTCCTTACTTTCATCAAATGGACTGCAGAGCATTCACTAGTCCATTAAGAATCATCATCGTTTAATTTAATGAGCAGCAGTTTGTTTTTAGGAGGTACCATCAGGCCTTTTATCACATCATTTCCTCAGATCCCAACGGTACTTACTGTATGCAGGTAGAGAACAGAAAGCTCTATAGGTCTGGTGCAAGGATCTGCTGTTTCCACAATATATTAACGGCACAACACACATTAGTTCTCAGTTAAATAAAGCCATGAGCCAACTGAAGCATTTTTATTCCACTGAATAAAAGGACTTCACTTATTACAGTAGCAGGCCCTTTTTTAGGCACCATGTAACTATAAGGAGTAGAACTTAATAAGATGACCAGAAGGGGAACTGGAACTAAATGACCTTTGATGTTCCTTCAACTCAAGCCATTCTGAGATTCTGTGATAGCTTCTTTCTGGGGCATGGATCTTCCTATCCTGTCTTCATGCTGCAGCTACTTAAGCAGCTTTAGGTAGGACACGTGGATCTTGTCTGCCTCTGGAGGTGACGGGTTGATGGTTGGACTAGCTGATCTTAAGTCTTTTCCAACCTTATTGATTCTACATTCAAACCTCTCATGAATGACAACATCAGCTGCAGGCACAAAACCCACTCCAGAGTTACAAGTTTGTGTTCAAGGCCAACCAGGCTCCTGAACCCAGTCCTGAAAGCATCTTCTGCAAGCAACTGCCTTCCTTCGATCCAGTTCCCAGGGGACAGGTATCTACATCATAAAATTAGTACCAACACGACCTGCAAATTCAGCAGAATTCAGATTCACTGATGGATGGACTACCAGTATGCATGTTTTATTTATCTCAAGACTGCTTGGTCAGGTTACTTCCATTTCCTCCCTGTTCATAAAATGCTAAAAATCATTTTGGAAGCACAGTCACTAACATACTGCCAAGAAGCTCTGCAGCTTCCCTCTCAGCACCTGCAAATCACCTTGCTGAAGTCCCACTGCTCTCTCTGATAACGCAATCAGCATGTAAATGGGCATCCTATGAGAGCACAGCGTGCAGCAGATCCAAATGCAGTTTTACAATCACCATACTTTTAACTCCAATAAGGAAGATTCAAGGATGTACACTACCAGCATGCATTTGCAAAGGCTCCTGCATCCTACCCAGAACCCTAAAGCTTCCTCAGCATCATGCAAAAGAATTCTCATTGTAGCATCAACCCCAGCTTACCTGCCCAAGCTCTCTATCCCTCCTATTATAAATCCAAGACAAGAGGGTGCAAAAAAAGAGGAATTATAAATTCTTTAGCTAGCACACTGTAAGCTCACCTACTGCCTTTACAGTACCAGCTCTGCTTGCTACTAATCTGTCACAAATGGGGCAGTGAGTTTTGGAAACTGCTATTTCACAGCCCACAAGAAACCTCAGAGTTGGTCCCTGAGCAGACACAGAAGGAATGAATAGGGCTGCACTTCCCCAATTAATTTTGCTCCCTCCACCTTATGGTATTCACATCCTGCCTCCCTCATTGCTGAGGTTTCCATTCATACTATTCCTGTGCTTACTGAGAGATGCTGCAAAGTGAAATCCACTGGCTGCAGGAAAGAAGATCCCAGGGCTCAACCCAGAAGTGAACGTGACCCAAGGGCTTAAATAAATCTTCTCCTGTGCAAGTACAAGGCAGCTGCTTACAGTCTTTCCTCCAGTGATTTCCTTCAAGTTGAGTTTTCCTCCATATTGGGTTATTTTTGTACTGCTGTATTTACAGGTGCTGAACACAACTTCCCAAGCAATGCACGTTTGGCTGCCTTAATTTTTAACAGCAGTTCCTTCAGGCTGTTACTCCTCTCTAAATACTCTACTTCAACCACAAACTCAAAGTCTCTGTTGCTCTATTAAAACATTATAAAACAGGCATTCAAATTTGTGGCCTGCTGTTCCACCAGGTCCCTGTTAGTTTAAATTTAGAAGTTGCATTGGAGTTTAATGCATATGCTATGCTTTAAACTTTGAACAGAGCTTGCATTTACATCTCCATATGTGAAACCTCCCCAGGGGTCTTGATCCACAGCACAATAAAAATCTGCAAAATTCAAATGTTCTGATTAAAGCTGAACCAAAGTATCTCAAAATGGAAGTGGTCAAAGCTCAGATTGTGGAACTCAGAGAGGAACAAAAAACCAATAAGACCTGAGCAAATAAACTCAAATTCTGTCATTTTAACATCCCACATTATCAGCAGCCAGCATATATCTAAGATTTGAGATGGTGAGCTGCCTCTAGGCCCTGCTCAGCTGCTCATGACCTCCTCTCCCCCACAAAGCAGCTGTATTCCGGGTATTTCCTTGGAGATCCATTAACTGCTCCTTCCTCAAAGGCTCCAATCATTGGCATTTTTCTCAGTCTACATTTCTAAGCACTTAAAAGTCCTGTCAGGACAGAGAAATAGATAATACAGAAAAAAAATATATATATATATATATATATATCAATATATAATGCTCTGGCAAGATATTCTACATAAAGGTAAGACTTAAATTCTGGTTAATGTTTTTCAAGATGGTTTTCTACCTTGCACACAGCCTGTGTATCATCTACGTAGCATTTTACTCTCTCACTTAATGCCAGTGTCAGAGGGAGCGTGAATTAGAATATTGGTGAGTCTAATTTAGGAGGCAATTAGACCAATAACAACAAACCTGAGCTGAATGCGTGCTAAGAATAATCTAGTTAGAATTCTACTTTAATTAAAAATCAGTCAAATAATCCTATTATCCTGAAGATTGCTTTAGGCATGGCTCTAATCCAGCACTTCTTTATTTGAAGCTTTTAGGTCTGTACCCAAAAAAACCACCACAAAACATCAGAATAGCTCTTTCTGTACAACAAGTTGCTCTCCCATCCTTCATTTCTGGATTTGCTCTCAACATGCTCCATGAGGCATTAACAAACATTTTATCCAGAGGAGACAGCAGCAAAAAGCAGCAGAGCTGCCAGAGTCAGTTACCTGCATGGGGCACTGAGCTGGGCTCCAGGAGAAATGGCAGAAGAGGAGTAGTGCTGCAGGGGCACATCACACAGCACAGTGTAGAGTGTGCAAGTTAAGTACACACACATATACATTGGACTTATACACACACACACATTTGTGGACACAGATAAGGGCATACACATGTAACTTGCACCACCCACTGTGTTCACTCCCAGGGTGACTATGCATCACATGACAATGTATAAAGCTGATTAAAGGTTAGCCTCAGGTGATATCAGCTACCAAAAAAACTAAAGCTGAAAAAACTATAAAGCTTTATAGAGAGCACTGGGTTCATATATTATTGTATTGTATTATGCATTGCCCAGTTACTTTTGTAAGTATACATACACGTGATCTCATTTCTACTAATTGGAATCCATGCTAATTTAAAAAAAAAAACAAAAGAGGCACATAAATATGGCTGTTGCTCAAATCCACGTTTACCTCATGCATCTGGTTGTTCAACTGCCATTCACTGTATGCAAATGCACATAAGGTTTAGAAGAGAAAAGAAAACCAAACCACATTTCTTGAGCACATTCCCTCTTTTCAAGACTCTTCTGCAGGAGGGAGGGCCAGGTAACCCAAACAAGTTTAAACTCAAAATGTCCCTCCATGTTTCTCTACAGGCTTGTGAAAGAGATTCAAGGTCTTCCAAGTCTGTAAACTGCAATAGTCCTCTGCAGAAGCATTTTTCCACCAGGTCACAACACAGAAGACACTGGGAGGTTCCCAGCCATCTCCTTCACTGCTCTTTATCACGCTGAGCCCTTAGGACTCCCAAAGTAAACTCCAAATGCTTCAGGCTTATTGAGAGGTAAAGAAGATGCCAAGAGACAGAACTAATAACATCCATTAACCACCCGGAATATCTTCACAGTATTTATTTTTAGAATCAAAGAATCATTACAGCTGGAAATGACCACTAAGATCGAGAAGAGAACCCCAGCCCACCCCCACCATGCCCAGTGACCATGTCCCTCACTGCCACATCTCCACAGTTCTTGAACACGTCCAGGGGAGGTGACTCCATCACCTCCCTGGCTTGTATGGACTAATGAACATGAAGCTGAAGGAGGAGGTAATACTTTTCCTAAAATTCCTATAATATTAGTGCTTGCACAACGCTAATTATGATAGCCAACAGCAGCTGTCCTGATGGGAAGGTTGAACAGAAGTGATACAGCTGTCAGTCACCTTCAAAGAAGCAGATTCTTGCAGGTTCATAGTTTTGGGGCCAAACACAATCAATCCAGAACAACACACATTCTTGCAGCCTTTTTAGGACAGAACACTTCAGAGAGTCAGTACAGCTGACACAGATGCTAAAAAACTGAGCGTGTTTGCCTGTTTCTCAGGGGGATTTAAACAGCAGGTGAGTGGAGCTGGTCTGTGGGACACGACCCTTTTTTTATTTCAGCTATTTAGATGCAAATTGTTCTCCCTCCCTCCTTCCTCCCCACACCATCTGTTAGCCCAGAGGTTGAGACTATGCCTAGGGTGTAGGTTTGGGGGGAGGAGGGATATAAATAAAGCACTGAGCAATTTCAGTTGATGCCCCTATTTCCTCTGGGGCACAGTTTAAGGGGGAAAAAAACGCTGCAATACTGAAGAATTCCAATAGGATTTTTTCTGTCATTCTTCTACTGCATTTTTCCCATCGACCTCACAGATTTCCTTCCCTAGAAAGCATTCCTTGTTCAGCTTCTGGCCAACAAGCAATGTTACAGAGCAGGTTGTTACAGTGTCAGCATGGGGAACAAGCTAGTATTGAAGAAATCATTGGAGCTTCAAGGAATTAAAGTGTCAATTAATAACAACCAAGCCCCTCTCTATAAGGTGGCACAACTTGATGCTCTTTCATTCTAAGAGAAGTTACCTCATCTCTGCCCCATTTTCCCCAGTGAACAGCAACTTCAAGAACTGTTGAGAGACTCAATTCATTAAACACTTCATAAAGGGCACTGGATTCTTCATAAAGGAAAGATTATGGGTGAAAGCACAGAGTGCACTCTCAGCAAGTTTGCAGACCATTCAGAATTGGGCTGGGTGTTTGACAGAGCAGACAGCAGTGCTGCCACTCACAGGGATGTGGGCAGGCTGGAGAAGGGAGGCAACAGAAAGTTCAATAAAATGAAAAAACAGAAGTTCTGCCCCTGGGGAGAAATAATGTCAGACAACAGTGTGGGCTGGAGTCTACCTGCAGAAAAACTGGGCAGAGACTGGGGAGCCATGGTTGGCACTTCATTGAGCATGAGCCCAACTGCAGTACTGGGTCAAGTGTGCACCTCCCCAGTGCAAGAGAGACATGGACACACAGAAGTGAGTCTAAGTAAACAGCTTAATCATAGAATTACAAAGGCTGGAAAAGACCACTAAGATCTCCAAATCCAATCCCAACCCATCCCCACCATGCCCCTCAGTGCCACATCTCCACAGTTCTTGAACACCTTCAGGGAGGGTGACTCCACCACCCCCCTGGGCAGCCCATTCCAATGCACTACCACCCTTTCTGAGATGAAATATTTCCTAACATCCAACCTGATTAAAGGGCTGGGGCACCTTTCATGTAAGGAGAGGCTAAAAGCTTGGGACTGCTCAGCCTACAGGAGGGAATTATAGAATCATAGGGGTTGGAGGGGACCTCAAAGAGATCATTGAGTCCAACCCCCAAAAGCTCAGAAAAAAAACCTCAGAGGGTTTTATCAATATGTGAAAACATCTGATACGGGGTCTAGAGATGAAGACAGACTCTTCTTGGTGGTACCCAGAAACAGCTCAAGAGGTAACGGGCACAAACTGTAACACAGGAAATTTCAATAAACATTAAAAAAGCAAAATAAATAAATAAATAAATAAATAAATAAATAAATAAATAGATAAATGAATGAATAAAAACCCTTCTAGGGAGTCAAACTCTAGAATAGATTGCCCAGGGAAACAATAGAGCTGCCATCCTGGGAGCTGCTCAAAGCCCAGCTGGACATGCCCCAGAACACACTGCCCAAGCAACTCTGAGCACAAGGTCATACAAGGTGACCCACCAAGAGGACCCTGCTAACCTCATTAAGTCTGCAGTTATCAGCCACTAAAAGTGGCAGGGAGCTTCTAATGGAGAGGGTCACCATCCAAATTAATCTGAACTTCTCTAAAACAAGTGGATTTTCAGCCAACAGCATTCAAGGCCTCAGTTTAGTGATGAGGATGAAAAAAGGTGGTAAGTGACGATGTTGAGTAGAAAAGTGAAGGAGTTGGGCTCAGCACTACAACCCCCTCATTCTGAATTTTAATGTCTGCAGTACAGTCCTGGTGCTTGGGAGATGCAAGCTCTTGTCCCAGTTCTTGCACTGACCTAGTTTGTGATTCTGGAGGCACAGGAAGGGGGGGGGGGAAGGGACAGTGCTATTCACTTGCTGTGCCCTCCTCAATCAACTCTTCAGCAGAAAGGCAAGTCAGGTACTGAAAGGAAACAGCATGAAAAAATTCCTTCCAGGCACTTCTGCAACCACAGTTACCATAAGTAACACATATTTCGTTTTTAAAAAAAAAAAAAAAAAGACCTGTATGCAATTATTTTAATAAATGTTGGGATACTGTTTTGGTTTTTGGGATGCTGCCAACACAAGCACAGCATTTTCCTCTTTCTCTCATGAACAGAAGAAGCCAGAAGATTGTATGATCTCAACAGTGTGGTGCCAGTCAGAGCCTCAGGTACCTACTTCTAAAATATATGCAACTCTGAATCTCAAGCTAGAAAGAAATAGCCTGGCAAAATAAGCAGGCATTTCATAGAAACCTCTTCCTTACATACATAAATAAAATCAATTATCTGAACAATAATTATTTCAATAAAGTTGTGTTGATATTCTGAGAGAATGTGAAGTTTCTATTTTAAAATGAAAGTGGTTATATTTTCTCTGTTTATGAAAAGCAGAATCTTCAGAACATCAGAGTTTTCCCCATAGAATGAAAGTCCTCTTTATGCAGTGCTCTACATCCCCAGCTAATTTCTGTTACCAGATCACTGGCATTTCCCCAGCAATGCTGAGAATCTAAAGAACAGTTGCTGGAAATGTTTTCATTTAACCAACTTCTTGATCACAGATCCAACTGCATGGATAAAATGAAGGGCTGCAATCCTGCAGGTTGATCTGTAATATAAGGTATGAGCATCAATTCTCCGTCCCAGTAACTTAAAAGAGACAAAAGGTCATCTGTGATAGCTAAAGGGGTACGTGGCCTTGGTGCCAGCGAGCCACCCACTGAAACCAGTGGGTGTTTGGCCCAAATAAGGATTTCAGGATTCATCACATCATGCCCTGTAACACCTCCCACACAGTACTACCTGACAGCTTCTGAAAACTGGCGAAATGTGAAGGACAGCATCCGAGATGAGCTTTCCAAGGGTAAATTTTGTAACTTAATTCAGCCAATACATGCATAGATACACACATACTGTGGCAATTCCACAATAGCAGGTATTTATCATGTCCATTTTAAAAGCACTCAGTCAAAAACCACATCTCCAAAAGCTGCTTGATGCCAAACAAACCAGGTTTTTAAAAGCAAAAACCCCACAGAGCATTTTCATCCATGACATCATTAAATAATCACTGAATAAAAAGGGGAGTTCTAGGCTGGATTTAAGGATAAAAAGAAGAGTTTTACAGTAACGGCAGTGAGGCACTGTCAGAGGTTGCCTAGAGAGGAGGTGGTAACCATCCTTGGAGACACTCAGGTCAGGCTGGACAGAGCCCTGAGCACCTGATGGAGCTGTGGGTGTCCCTGTTCATTGCAGCAGAGTTGGAACAGATGGTCTTTAAAGATCCCTTCCAATTCCAACTATCCTGATTCTCTGATTCTGCACTCTTATCTAGGCAATATTTGTTAACCATATGCCCAAGTTGAATGTTTCCCTCAAGGAAAAGTTCAGTCTCGTGCAACCCCACCTGACCTTTTTCTTGCAGGGAGCCAAGAAACAACCAGTTCTTGTATTCCACAAGCCAAGGGCTTTAAATGGTACTGCAGCCCTGAATGGGACACAGCATACAAGGATGGGGTACTGACTCAAGTTGCCACAGCAGCTCCCTGACACAAGGACCAGTAGAACAAACAAGAACACACACACACAAACCACAACAATTGTAAAAGATAGCCAAGGGAAAGTTTGACAGTGGATCTTCCAGGTGTCTAAATGTAACTCACTTTGGAACAAACAAGTCCAACCAAGAGCACATGTGCTGCCAAAGAGATGAAATGGGTTCCAACTTAAAAGCAGCTGAGTTATCAAATGACAAAAAGACCTCCACAGAATAGTTGGCATGCGTGCATTTTACCCTGAAACCAGTATTTTCTAGCAGAAAACCTAAGTATACAATGCAGAAGGAAAATCTGATTCAAAGGCCAAAAAAAAAAAAAAAATCAGAACAAAAACCACCATAGCTGTCATATTTGTGACTTACATTCTCTAGCCAGGACATACCTGCAGCAGACAAAAGCCTGTCGACCCTCCTCTTCACAAACCCCTCATATCATGATCCCATTTTTAAAATATTGCCTCTGAGCAACGTGAATTAAAAGACGTCAGTAATTCTCTGACATAGTGTTGAAAAACCACACACCAACTGAAAATAGCAATTTATTGCATAGAAGCCCATTAAACTGTTACTTACAGCATAATATACTGCAGCCACACAGATACCACTGTCACCACCGAGCAGAAAACCCAGGAAATTCATCATCCCCTGGAATTTGAGTGAAAGAAGCTAGACTGCTGCTGTTTGGAGCTGGCTTTTGTCATCTGAAATGGCAGCAGTCTCTCAGCTACCCAGCTATTGTCCTGTAATGATTATGCACAATTTACATGGCTATATAAAAAAAAAAGGGACCCTTAACTTCAAAAGTAATTTTTAAGACAAAAGCAGCAGAAAGCTTTTCAGATGATGGCTGTGAAAGGACAAAGAGAGGGAACTGTATTGGTCACCAAGGCACTCAATCTACAATGGTGACTGAGAACTCCTATGGGAGATCTGAGCTTGTAAAATCAGAAGTGGTTTTATCTTAACAGAGAGATGCAGTGAGGGGATGCATCAGTACAGCAGTCAGAAAGAGTTCAAATGAGAAGGCAGGTTGGAAAGTCAGAGCAATAAACCTGCTAGCTCTGCTAGTCTAGACAAAAGCCTGGTTCTCCGAGGCCTTTTGCTTATTCTTCCTCTTCCAAATTTAAAATTGGGATGGTGTCAGTTTCTCTTTCCTAAACAGAAAGCCCTCTGAATGCAAACTAGGTTAGAAGGCTTTTTAGCAGCTCCACAGACCACACCATCAGAACTGGCTGCTGAACACGGCCATGCTCAGGGCGTCCGCGGAGTTGGCCTGGAATCAGACCAGGGCTACACTGGGATGTTCTCCAGAGGCATCTAAAGAGAACAGAATCAAATTGCCACCCAAATGTAATTGCCAAGTTTCAACCTAATGTTACAGCAATTTGGTTGATGTGTTTCATTCCTGAGGACAGAGTGGTGGACTGTTTTCTGTTACTAATGCTTCCAAGCCCCCTAACACAGTGTTCGTATCTCTGGTAAGGGAAAGGATTGTTTTGCCTTCAAGTTCTGCTTCAAATAACAGAAAGTATGACAAATCCTCTACGTAGCCTGGAAAAAAAGATTTGGATAGGCTGAGTTCAAGTCAGTCATTAGTGGGAAAGATGCAAAGAAGTGCTTTTCAGTGAAACATTTAGGAGCAGTGGATGTTCAGTTCTTAGCTTTCCCTTCCAAGAGTCCATTCAGACAGCTGGCCGGCAAAACATTTGCTGAGTATCTCATCACTGCATTACCTGACACATTCAATTTTCACAACTCACTCAGCAATGAATCATTTGGGAAATGGGATTTTTCTGCCCCCGGCCTCACAGTATTTAGATTAGGTCAAATTCTGACCCATTTTGAGATGGTTGACCAAGCTCTCAGTTTCCAAGCCTTGCACGCCACCATGGAGAATACACTCAGAGCGAGAATGCATCCGTGCACATTCAGAGCTTCATCCACAATCAGAAGTTGTGGAAATAGTCAGTAGTCAGTACTGAGCAGTGGGAACAGCTTCTTTTCCATTATCTTTTGGAGATATTTCAGTACCAGCACTGTGGGAACTGGGACATCTCTCAAAGAGGACTTTTTTTGCTTAGAGCTCTACATGAGATGTCAGGTTTCAAAGCAGAAGCTGAGCTATGGAAAAAACACATCACTCATCCATTCTATTTCCACTGTGCAGCAGGGAACCCAACCAAGCTCTGCAAGTTGGAGGTAAGCACCTTCCCCACGAAAGAAAGTTTCCTGAACACAGGGTTAGAACACACTGTTACCTGACCAATGTAACTCGGGATCAAGCCCTGCTCTCGATTTAAAGGATGTTCTTTTGCCTAGGAACAAAAGCTGAAAGAGTATAAAAAAAATCTTGGTGTAAAAACCAATTGTTGAGTCTTGGTACTGTTTTGGTTAAGCTGTGCACTAGCATCTCAACAGTACCTCTACAAGACTCCAGAGCACACAGATCAGTAATTCTATAAATAGGAAGATAATACATATAATATATTAAATATATATATTAATACATATAATATATGATACCCTAATATATATAATATAATATCCTATAATAGGAAGATAATGCTCCTTAAACCAACCATCCTGCAACACTGGTTAAAGACTGAGCTCAGCTTTCAGAAGCTCGTCATCTGGAATTTTTTTATAATGAATTAATTTATTTATTGAACTTCTAAATATTAAAGGGCTGCATACCAATACAAATATCATTCCCAATTCTTTCTGGAGACAACTGAGCTCAGAAAAAGAAAAAAAAAAAAAGGAGTGTGAAAAGCAGCTCCAGATCTATTTAGCAGGTTGCTAACTAGGCTGAGCATCCACAGACACAGGAGGCACCAACTGTAAGCCAGACTCAGAGGAGGGATGAGTCACAGTCTACCATAAATCCTTTTTTTTTTTTTTGCTCCAATTCACATTAAGTTATTTCCTTAAGACCATGGAAGAAAGGTTTTATTTCTGCTCTACTCAACTTTGCATGGGATTTCATCTAATGACAAATTCCCCCTTCTCTCTCCCTTTTACGTGACTGTTGTGCAGAAAGACACTGTAAAGACAGCTTGGGTTTGTAAGAACTGCAGTTTCCCACCCCAAAAGTAAGACACAGCTCTCCAAAGCCAGGCTCTGCGCTGCAACACGAGAGCTTACCATTTTCAAAAGAGTTCTGCAAAACCAGTGAAAGTCATTTAGCAATCAGATACCACAGAACCCATCAGCTTCAAAGGTTCAGAGCGACAGCACTACTACAGCTGTTAGAAGTCACACGTGTAGTCCCAGGTTTCACTGAAAATGAAAGGCCCTTTAACTTCATTGAAAAAAATCCAGTGATTCAAGCTGCACACAGCCTGAAGTTAGGCTGTGCTCACTGTGCAGGTGATTCTAAGAATGTGCACGCAGGCTATTTACCTAGAAATTAACCTACTGCCTCAGAATATGTTGCTTAATCTATAAGAGTGATTACTTACAGCAACTGCTGCCAGCCTCTCAGGATTTGATGCGCCAGCTTCTCCAAAGTTGATGTAAAGTCTTCTAAAATTATTTACAGAAGTAATTAAGGAAAGAGCTGTTTAAAAAAAAAATAGACTGCTAAACATGCAACGTAACAATCAGCTTGGTTATCAGATGCAACTGAAACTTCAATTTCCAAAGCAAACAGCATGAGGCAAGGCAGTCTGAGCTGAAGTCCCACGGTCATTCCTCAGCCAGGCATAACAGAAAATACACTGCACAGGGTACAGGCTCCAAATCACATTTGTGAGCAGAGAATTTACATGCCTACAGACACAGCCAGCCAAAAAAAGGTCTGCCAGTTTTAAAGCCTGTTTCCCTGTAGGCTTTAAACCCAAAGCTGAATCCACAGCAGCCATGCCTTGTATGTTTAGTGCCTCTCAGTGCCAGACTGCTGATGTCAGTGGGCAAGGGGGGGAGGAAGAGATGTACTCAGCAGTACAGTGAGGCCATACCTTGAGTAATGTGTTTCAGGCTCCTCCTTACAAGAAAGACACTGAGGCCCTGAAGCACGTCCAGAGAAGGACTGAAGCTGTGAAGGGTCTGGAGCAAAAGACTTATGGGGAGCATTTGAGGGAACTGGGATTGTTCACTCTGGAGAAGAGGAGGCTCAAGGGAGACTTTACTGCCCTCTACAACTGCCAGACAGGAGGTTGTGGAGAGGTGGGAGTTGGCATCTTCTATCAGGTAACAATAACAAGATGAGAGGCCATAGCCTCAAGTTCCACCAGGGATATTATGAAAAATTTATTCTCTGAAAGAGTGGTAATGCATTACTACAGGCTGCCCAGACAGGTGGTGGAGTCGCTGTATTTGGAGGTGTTCAAGAACATAGCACTGAGGGACATGGCTATTGGGCATGGTGGGGATGGGTTGGGGTTGGACTTGGGGATCTTAGTGGTCTTCTCCAGCCTTAACCACCATGATTACCAAAGAACAGGTTCAGTTCTCTCCCCATACATGATCCTTCTGCTTCAGCATTCAAAGTTTTGGCTACTCTGACAAACACAATTTCAAGCAAGTGGTTTTTTTAGGTATAAGGTTCTTTGTAGTGATTTAACTCTATCAACAATGGAAACTACCATTCTCATTCTACCTGCTCATCCCAAAATATTAACTATCCAATCAAGAAAGCCACAGGACTCAAGCCACATACCTAAATGCACACAGGCCTTGAGAAAGACAGTTAAGTGGTTTCACCACACAGTGCAAAACGTTACACTATTTGTAATTCCTGAATGTAGTTTTATCCTGTTGGATCAACAATAGCATTTCAGGTATGGTACTCGAGGTGTTGGATGTTTCTTCCCAAAGCTTAGAAAAGATAAGAATTTGAGCCCCTTTGGCTGAAAAGACTCAAATTTGGTGCCCAGAAGTTGGAAGCAGTTCAAATCTGGTAGTTATTTTCTGTTCCTAATCGAGACAGAAGTTATTTGCAAAATTCAGCTAGAAGCTTCAAACCTCGTTCATGCATTCAGAAGGACATTTCAAGCAGCTTGGAAAACATCTATCAGCCTCTGCCTGCTTCCTCTCCTGACCCGTATATATCCAACTATAAAAGCTGCAGCCTATGCAGAAAGCTTTGCCTTTTAGGAAGTGGAACAAAGAACATAACATTCCTGTCTGAGCGCAACAAAAACAGTTTGAACAAGATTTCAAAAGGTTGCAGTCACTGCAGACTCCCAGAACTGGAGGCATCCAGTTGCAATTCAAGCTTTGCAGCTCATCTCTTTCAAGCTCAAAAGCTTGGCTAAGTTTGCAAGTCTTCTGGGGACACTAAGCAGAGCAGCAGAGCACCTCAGCTCCAGACACGAGCTGTTTTTGAAGCCAAAGAAAACAAAGCAAAAACTTGAAGTGCTGAAGATTAGGGGATCTGTGCAAGAAAAATCCCACTTCACCCATCATTTATGCAGCTGTCCAGAAAGAGTCACACTTTGTATTACTCCTCAGGATGTTCTTATTTCTTTGCTTATAGCTTTCCTATACGAGCATCTTCTAACTTGTGCAGCTTTCACAAAGAACCAACTGTTTTCTGCACAATGAATTCACTGCCATTTGAAATAAAATACCCTGAAATAGCTGTGGAAGACAAAATGAACAAGGGGTTCTGCAAAAATCAATGACTTTTCTGTCCTGGGTTTTACTTCGGCCAATTCTTGCCACCTAAAGAAGAGATCAATAAAATTTCAGGATCCTTTTCTAATTATTGAGCACACACAGAAAATGATCACTCCATAGATCACTACTTGGTGACAAAACGTTACTCACATGGGTGATGGAACAACTGCTGAGCTCCTCCAAGGCTAAAATACCTGCATGGCAATGCAGAATATCTGAAAGCTACAGTTGCTCTGCTACCTATGCACAAACCAGTGACACATATTAAGTGAATATGTGGCATTAAGCAGAGATTTGGACCTGACACCAGAATGCACCTCTGTCACCTTACACTTGAAGCACAAACTCAAGCCTACCACCTCCCCTACACAGCAAATACATCCAAGCTCTGACACGACCATGACATTCCTTTCAGTCTGCTCAGTGACATTTCTCTGCTCTGCTGAGCTGCTGAAGAACATCTATTCCAGCTGGTTTATCTTTGCCCCACCTGCTTGCTGTTCACAGCAAAAAGGAAAGGTATCTGCCCTTAATATCACTGGATGCAATAAACACACACTGCAAACCTTTCAAAGGTGTTTGCTTCCAAAAAAAAATAACTGTCAACCACCAGCAGGTCAGCAGGCCACCAGAAGGTCACAACTGTGCTGTCAATCATTTAACTCCCCCAACATCACATTGAAATGTTGACACCAAGATACTAAAACAACCCCCAGCTTACCTTTATAAAAAGGATGCTTGCTTCAGCCGCCAGAAACAAACAGCACATGCCAATGACACGCCAAGTTTGACTCATAAGATTCATTTGCAAGTTTACAGAGCTTGTGGTTTGCTTTTTCATATTCCCCTTTGTGCAGAATGAAAGAGATCCTCTGATTTACATGACCTGCTTCCAGTACTGCAACAATTGGGTTTTAACATGCTTATCACTTGTTTGTTTTCTACCTTGAGAAAAAAACATCCAAGCACCCTGAATTTTCCCTCCTTAACGTACAGAAACATTTTACTCATCTGCTCCTTGTCTCTTTTAGGCTTTACTGCTTAAATCAAGTTTTAGATGAAGTTGCAGATGCCCCATTCCTAGAAGTATTTAAAGCCAGGTTGGATGGAGTGCTGGGCAGCCTGATTTGGTGCCTGAATTAGAGGCTTGGGGGGTTGAAACCAGATGACCTTTGAGGTCCCTTCCAACCCAAACCATTCTGTGATTCTATGAAAGAAGGATCCTTAAAAAATAAATAAATAAACAAAAGTAAGAAATACATAATCACTTCTAAAGGGTTGACTGGTAACTTCCACTACTATTTGTTTTACATTTTCAAAGATTCAGAGAAACACTTTGAACCATTCCCACTAACATTAACAGGTGGGTTCATATCCCATGCCCACTATGGGGACAAACACCTCTAGCAGGTCTGCACTTACCACACCTGAATGTACCAGAACCCAAAATTAGTGCCTCAAGAAAATCAAGGCAGCCCCATTGCCTCAGCTTGACCTCACTGGCTGTCAGCCAGCCCAGGGCCAGTCGCACAGCTCGAGAGGACCTCAGGCAGATGAGAATCAGATCTCCCATCTGTGAGGCAACAGACTTTGCTGGCCTCTTCATCAGTCCCTCCAGGCTGTTTTCACTCTCTCATGAGAATCTGGGATAGAGTTATGTAAAACAGATTCCTCACCCTTAATTAAAATAAAGTTCACATGCATAACCTGCTGAAGGCAGCGTTTAATAAATAAATAAATAAGTAAATCACTTCTGAGGGATAAGTTGCTTATAATTAAAAAAGAAAATCTCCGTGCATACTCAAAGGAGTGTCAAATGCTTGCCAAGGCACCTGGATGACCACTTCCCCTGAAAAGCTGTGAAAGAGGGCTCAAGGGGAAAGGAAGGTCACTTAGACCCTTCCAGAGGCAACGGAGGTGGGATTTGCCCTGCATGGGTAAAAGCTGCAAAGCCTGATGCCAAAGGCCATCTATTCTGAGGCCATGTGCAGTCATTCTTCTCCACAGTGCCAACACTCTCCCATCTGTTTTAAAATCAAATGCTACCATTTCCCTGGTTGTAACAGCATGGGATCGAAAGGACAAATTCCACACTTACATTCTACACACTGACTTTACATTCCCTCTCCTCAGCAAACAGGTAAGCCCCAGCTTTTTGTCTCTCATGGAGGGATACAGTTCATCTCTGAGACCCTCCTAGCTGCCATTCTGTTGCTCCACTGCATTCTTCTTCAAACAGAGAGACCAGAATTGAACAGCACAAAGGTGCAAGCATTCATATAACAGCAGAAAGATACCACTGACCCAATATCTGATGAGGAAGCTGGCTTTTTTGGTTGCTGCTACATTAGGACGTTTCCCTTTCAGTCCTGAGAAGTGAAATTACACCCAGTTTACTCAGAAACATATAGTCATTAAGGTTGGAAAAGACTTCTAAGATCATCAAGTCCAACCCCAGCCCTTCCCCCATCATGCCCACTGTCCTTCAATGCCTCATCTCTACGGTACTTGAGTCACCATCCCTGGAGGTGTTCCACCACCTCCCTGTGCAGCCTGTGCCAATGCCTCACCACTCTTTCTGGACTAACTTTTTTTCCTAATATCCTACTTGAACCTCCCCTGGTGCAACTTGAGGCCGTTATCTCTCATCCCATCATTGTTACTTGGGAAAAGAGGCTGACCCCCACCTCATTATAACCTCTTTTCAGGGAGCTAAAGAGAGCAATAGGATCTCCTCTAAGCCTCCTCTTCTCCAGACTGAACGATTTCTATTATCCATGCATCTTTCAAACTATAAAACAACCTTTGCTCCAGGGTTGGATGAGTTTCACTCCTTGAAAAAAAAGTCTTCAGAAATTCCCTTTCTTACCAAGACCCCACAGAGTTTCATGGGGTAGAATAGCAAGATTTTCATTTCCAGAAGCTAGACTGACTCCCAGCAGAAAACATTTATCCATGTGTTCAGAGATGCTGATTTCAGATCTGAAAACTGTTACTCTGCAGTGTGTGATTCCCAGGATCCCCTCAAGAGTCCTTTTTATAGATGGGCCTTGCACTGACAACAGCCCAGTCTTCTGGCACAGCAGCAGTCTGTAGGGATGAATGATACAGCTTGGCCAGCAGTTCTGCAGCTTCATATTCAAGTTCCTCAGGACTCCGAGCTGAATGCCACTCAGCCCTGGTGACTTGTTAACACCCAATGTGTCTACTTGGTCACATTTTGTGTTACATTTACTTCAAATTAATTTTTCTCACCTACTGGTTACAGCGTGCTTGGTGTAAGCACCTCTGCGGTATCTTCAGCAGTTAGGACTGATAGAATCAAACCTCTGGTAGAGCTTCATCAACTCCAACTGTATCCAAACTCCAACTTTCCAAACTGCTGACACCGAACACCCCAAGGGTACCCTAAGCCTAATGAATTAAATCCCAATGGATGCTATTTTTATATAGAATCGTAGAATCATTTGAGTTGGAAGGAGTTTGTAAAGGTCATCTAGTCCAACTCCCTCCCTACCTGCCTGCACGGGCACTTGCAGAGCACAGACCAAAATTTTCCTTCTTCCACACCCTTCGTTCCATGCCACTTACTCTCTGCAGAAGCCCATAAACACTCCTGCCCTCCTCATTTTATAAAACTAGCCATGTACACAGGCTTTTAACTTCCTCTTGACTCAATCTCAATAGCCCCACAGCCACCCTTGCTGCTTCTCCTCAATATCCTCCAGTTTATCTGCTAGAAAGTAACAAGGATCAAAGGCAGCAGTTACTTCAGAAAAAAAAAAAAGTCTCACCTCTCACATTGACTAGTAACATCAGATCCAATTTTCAGGGAGATATTAAAGAGTTTTTAAAAATACTTTACTAGCTTAGGTGCCAAATCCCACAGCTTCCAAGGGAATCAAGTGCCCACACGCTTTCTGGGTTCCCAGTAGATGCCTACCCACATCTTTTAGTATGTAACCATATGAAACACTCTACTTCTTCTCTCAAGGTTAGAAATGCTGCTAAGACAACTCCTGAACGTCCCTGCTGACACCCATAGGCTACTGCCAGAGTTATGTCCCCAGGTTATCAAAAAACACCACTACGTTTTCTTTTGTTCCTTCATGTACAGATCTTAACTGAATACCTCCTGCACAGTTCCTGACTGAAAAATTCTCATCTTGTTTCCATCCTGGCTATGGGCTCTAAGGTACAGACACTGCCAGTCTCTCCGCACATATTTCAGGCTATTCAGATATGTGTTTTCCTGTTCTCCTTTGTGCCTGCTGCTTCTGTGTTGCCCTTTTCACCTGCACAACAGAAGAAAGAACATCACCTCTCCAGCATGCTTGTTTTATTCTCCCTGTGAGCCTTTATAAGCAGTGCTGAGGTGGAAGGTGACAGAGAAGGTCAGCACCTCAATGAGGAAGCCAGGCTCACTTGTACAAGAGATGACTCCTACGCTATGCCATTTTAATTACAAACTGAAGGACTGCAAGGAAGGAGCACAGAAAAACAACCAGATTATTTAACAACATGGGTTAGTGTGACTGGTAGCAGCATTAGCAACTTAATTCTGTCTTGGATTAAAACTATTGTTTCAGCTGAACACTAAGAAGTTTGGTCTCAGCTGAACGCTTATAACCTGCTATGGAAAGCATCCTTTAAATTTTGAACCAGCATTTCAAGATTATTGGAAGCCACACAATGCTCACAAGACATGATATGGGCAAGAGATGGGAAAAACCCCCCAAATGCTCTCATATATTACAAAATGGATTTTGAAAGCATCCTCTGTTTGAAGGCCCTGCAGCATGGGAGGAATTGCAAGTGTTGTGCTTTCACTCCGTTTCACAGAGCCCAGGCTGAGGACTTCTTATCCTCAGGCAGATCAGCACCTCTTCCCAACTGAGTGTCATCTTCAGACTTACTGAGGGTGCACTCAAATCCCCTCATTAATAAAGATATTGAATAGGGCCAGCACCATCCAGGTTCCAAAGCCACGGAAGCTCCAGGACCTTTAATGCTATACTACGTGTCATTTTATTAAGTTTCCTGCCAGCTCAGCTCACAGCCAAGTGCTGAAAAAGAAAAGCAACCTTGTCTTTGAACAGCAGCATGCCCTGATGAGTTCAGCTCTGTCAAGCTTCACCCCATATCTCTTCCCAGGGAAACTCAAGCACACTCCCAGCAGGTGGAGAGGGAGCCATCCCATCTTTTCACCACATAGTCTGTCTCCAAGAAAACGCAAGTTCAGAGTTATACTTTTAATATTCACAGTTGACCACATTAAAAGGAAAACAGCTGCCAACAGCTACATCTTCACTCTACAGTTCTGAGATGGGGGAGGGGGAGGCCAGTTTCTGGAAAAAAGTAAACACCAGGTTGTAATCTGTTCATCAAGAGGAATGCAATGCCAACCAGAGTCTCTCCTTCTGAATTTAGAGGATTAGTTTATTAGGAATTTATGATCGCAGCTCTCACAGAGAGGCCAAACAAAAACTAGCAAGAGTTATGCTACAGAAACCTTTCACTGCTCACCCCACTCATATCCCAAAAAATAGAAGAATGTTAACAAGTTCCCCACCAGTCAAGTCTGTTAGCTTACAGAATTGTTAAGCAAAGACCACTAAGATCATCTAATCCAACCATCCATCCATCATCACCATGCCCACTGAACTGCTGAGAAAGGAGGATGACAGAACAGAGATCACACGCACTCATCCTACTGGTTTTCAGGGGATTTACCTTTGCCTACAGGAGGTGCAGATGGAACAGATTTTAGGATCTCAACTTGCCAAAAACAAACACAGCTACACCGCAGGTAGGATGAGATCACCTTGCTGAAGTCACTGCTCCTGGATACTGAGCTAAAACAAAAGGGTGGGATTGGGAGAGCAACCAAACATCAGCAGATATGCAAGATGTGCACTGCAATACTAAGCATGAAGCTGATGACGGAAGTATGATGTTAAAGGCATAAAACCACTTGCTGCTTGGATGAGATTATTCTGATCTCTGTGACCATCATCTCTTGAACTGATGAATTTATACTGCTTGACAGCATAGGAACAATTTTTTCAGTAACTGTGGAAAGAGAAAAAAATTTCACACAAGCACTGTTGGTGGCATTTGGAATAGGTCCGAGGATGAATAAGTACTGGACCAGAAGGCATGAAGGGCTCTCTTGCAGGATGTACCTAATATTACACAGAAATGGCTCCTAAAAAAGCAAAAGGGCATCTAAAATAAAAGTGATTATGTGAATTAAGCAAAAAATAAAAAATTAAAAAAAAAATAATGATCCTGACAGTTCCCAAATCAGCTGCAGGAGATGAAGAAAACTCAAGCTGAGATCACTTTGGCATTATAATTATTTCTCTTTTATAAAGTAGCCTATAAATTTAAAAGAAGTCACAGCAGACAAGAAAAGGCATTTTTGGTTGAACCAAGTCAATGACTAAATTCTTACAGATATAGCCAGGTCATCACTTCTGAATGTTTTTCTTTTGCAACTCCTGGACACATTTCAGAGGCACAAACAGAACAAATGAAAAAGCTGGCACTTGGAAGTCATTAAAAAACAGAAAAAGGAAAAAAAAAATGAAGAAATGGGATTTCTGATCTCTAAACTTCCCCTTACCTTCTGCTCCTGCCCCATCTCTCCAGAACCCCCTCTTTACCATGAGTAAATCAGAAACAAGTTTTGGGAGAGAGGGCTGTTAATATGAGCTGGCAGGATGCTGTTTCAGCAAGTATAACTTTCATGCAAGCCAGAAGTCCCACTATGACAGCGCAGTGAGTCACCTGATGACAAGTTATTGAAGCATTTAGGCACTGTTTTTAATTCTAAAAATTGATACTGCTTTGCTGTGTCTAACTGGAGGATGTGCCTTTATTGAACCTAGAATTCAAATACTGCCTCTGACCGTCTGCCTCCATTTAAAGACAGCCTACACAGAAGAACAGTGTTTGTGTTCTGCTTTCACAGAATCATATGATTCTTCTGGCTTCCAGAGGAGCCCTGGAGGAATCTGAGCTTTTTTTCTTTTTCATCTTGGAGGAAAAGCCATTCCCAGCCCTACCCTCTCCTCTTCAGCCTTTCTGAATGACATCAGCACATTTAAGAAATTTCCATGTCCCATCAGCAAAACTGCCTTCTCCACAGAGGCAAGCCATGAGCTCAGGGTTTCTTCCCCCTATCCAACCTTTACCTCCTTGCTGAGCCCTGAAGCAGCTGCTTCTTAGTGGGGTGGAACACAAAGCACACTACCTCCCTACTGCTCATCTTCAGGATCACAGACAGTTTAGGACTCCATTTCTTATCAGCCTTGTGGGTGGCCAGGGAAAGTAACACTGGGCAGGAGATGAACAGTGTTACTGTAGAAAGGGAGAAGGCAAAAATAAAAGAAGAGACAGGCTAAGAGAGATAGTTAAGGAACGAAGATAGAAGAAAGGAGGGGAAAAATAAAAAGCATACAGAAGGGATCATAGAATCTCATAATATTGCTGGAAGGGACCCAAAAGGATCCAGGTCAATACCTGATGAAGTTAGTTCTCACATACTCACCAAGTTGCATTTAATACGATTGTCAATGCTCCCAGATATGAAAAGAGAGACAGCAGTCTGACACTGCCAGGCTGCAGCTTCATCAAGATGAAATGTCAGCTTAATTTTGCCCATAAAATGTCTTCAAAGTCTTATTTAGGAACACGAGATAGGGATTAAAGGCAGCCTGGAAAAATAATGTTATTCCCACTCCTTCAGACTCTTTTGGCATTGGTTTCATAGTGGAGGAGAGTTCTACTGCTTTTTAGGTGTTTAATACAGCATTTTTAATCATCATCCCTGCTATCGAGGATTCAAAGTGGCACAGGAGAATTCTTAAGATACAGAAGAGTAAGAGATTGCAATTTTTCACCTGTCACCTTATTACC
Source organism: Cyrtonyx montezumae (assembly GCF_038088225.1). Classification (NCBI taxonomy): domain Eukaryota; kingdom Metazoa; phylum Chordata; class Aves; order Galliformes; family Odontophoridae; genus Cyrtonyx; species Cyrtonyx montezumae. Next base: position 1,156,276 of record NW_027071848.1, read on the forward strand.
ATGATACATAAGCTGATGCAATAATGAGAAATTTGATGAGCCAGAAATTAGAAGAGGTTTTTTTCTTAGATCAGTATAACTGCAACATGGTGCTGCAGTTCCCCCTCCTCCCTCCCTTCACAACTTCTCTGGCTTTTTTAAGGCTACCAAGTGAAGATTTTGGTGATGGTGCAGAACTAAACTCATAAGATCACAGAATGAAGCCTCTTCCAAACCAAACTGAAGATCGTGCAGTTCCAAGCCCCCTTGCTGCAGGCAGGTTTGCCACATTGCCAATCACTGCATCAGGCACCAGCTCAGGCTGCCCAGGGCCCCATCCATCCTGGCCTTGAACTCCTCCAGGGATGGGGCATCCGCAACTTCTACTCTTAATAAGCTCATGTTAAGATGCTATAGAAATCTTTCGCTTTCCCACACAAAGTTGGGAAACCTCATTATGCTTAAACCTCATTACTGAAGTCTTCAAGGCACATTTGGATCAAATTCTGTCACTTTTCCTGTAGATTGGAAAGGGAGAAGTCTCCCTTGTGTGACAGACTTTTACACAGCCTTCACATCTCCAGAACCTCAGAGCTTAACAGGAAGACCAAACACCTTAACACATACCCACAAAACGCATTAAGGCTTACCAAAAACTTCAGCAGTTACTTTGACTATCAGAAATTGGATGGCTTAAATGAAGGGCTAAGTGGCACAACCATCACCCATGCCTTCCCCTTTTAGTTCAGCTCCCAACTCTTTCCCGTTATCATCACTGATGGGTTGACAGTTGAACTAGATCATCTTAAAGGACTTTTCCAACCTAAAGGGCTCTATGATCTCCAGCTGTGGTTGCAAGGCCACAGAAGCAACAATGAAATTCAACTCACATCTCATTCCCAAGTGAGACCGAAGACAAGCACAACAGCAGGGCAAGACAGGGATGTGAACTCTACGTTTGTGGTTTACATTTTGTGGTTTAAACGGGAAAGCTCGCTCTCCTGGGCAGTCTGGCAGTAAAATGCAATCAAACATTTGTGGAAAAAAGAAGAGTTAGCAGTGACCACATCCATGAAAATGCCATTCAGTACAGCCCTCAGAGAATCCATAGTAAACAATCAATCCAGGATCTTTGTTTTATGTCTTTAGCTTCCTCCAGCCTCAGTGTCGCGTGGAAACCAAATATTCCTACAGCAATTCCTGACTTCAGCAAGCAGTGCCAAGAGTCGAGTGCCTCAAACCATCTCCAGGAAATCCTTTATTAGAGATATTATTTAAACAAAGTCAGAGATCCACGCTGGAAACAAGCCTAAAGTCATCAGACCTGTAGACTGAAAACTACGTTTCTGTATTTTAGAGGGTATATAACATATTTCTGAAGAATAAGGAAAAAATGTGACACCCTTCATGAGCCAACACTCCCTTTCATAAACTTGTTTCCTGAGCTTAAATGAAAGGCTTACTGTTTTGTTTTAAATGGCTTTGCCTGATTTTCTAACAATTAGGTATTTAAATATCTGCCTTTTGAACTTAACTACAGTGTCATTATTTCAGTGATGCACTGGTTTGGATCACTCAATTAAGGTTCCTTTCAGTTAGTACACGCTATGGATGACTAAGTCTTGCAGTTTACTGTAAGCAGTGACCTACTAAAAACAATGCTTTGCTAAATAAAACGTAGACAAACTCGGGCTACAGTAAGAGTTAACACATTCTGTGGTTAGCAAAGGAAATGATGCTAAAATTCAGCTTGAGTGAGGTTCTCCTGAAAGAATAAGGACATAGAACTTGTTCTATTTCCAGAAGAAACTGCAAAATGTAATGGGTGTTTTATAATTGAGTGTCTTATTAAAATTAATGAACTAATCAATATTGCATTTCAAATTCTGACGTGCCCATTTGCTGCTAATTCCTTTCTGTGCTATGCACTCCCTGGTCTTTGCAGCTGCTATCTGGCTGTTAAATTTACCTTTTATTATGAAGGAACACCAGAGTTCAGACTCAGGTGAGCAGCTCAATGAACTAGAAAAAGCAAAAGATAAATTATAAGTCTGGCCTCATATTTTTTTCCCCCTTCTACGTCAACACAGAGGGTTACAGAGCTCAGCCACAGCCTCAAGCACATGCTGCACCTTACAAAGGATCAGGGCCATGAGCTGAAACACCCAATAGCTTCAGTAGTAGCAGTAGTAGTATTGGATTTATTGGGACAGAAAGATCCACTCCTCCCTGCTGATGATGGAGGAAACCAGTTTATCGTTCATCCCAATCCAGACTGAATTATGGATGCACATGAATGCTATACTCAGCTCTTGACTTACAGCTTCTCCAAAGCAAGGCTGAAATAAGACATTCCTGAAATACCTACTAAAGGCAAATGATAGATTCATGCTGGCACAAAGCCTCTGAATTGAGCTTGCTGGTGAAACTGCATAACGTCCATTTACAGATAGCTGGGAAGAATAAATTCAAGTTTTATAAAAGGAATTACTTTTCTGCTCTCTCTACAGAGGAGTTTGGGCTAAGTGGCCAAAGCACTCATATTTTAAGAACGTGCATTTGGTAAAGTGCAAGTGTAGAAAATAATGGAAATTCTTCCTGCTAAAGAACCGATAAAGTATTTCACATTGCACAAAGCTTTCTGTATGCAAATGAGGAGAAAAACCACATGCAGTAAGACATCAGTTCCAATGAAATACACTTCTTACTTCAGCTCCTGCTTCATGAATAGCATCCAAGCCCTGAGGAACGGGCTCCATCTTGTAAGAGTGCCATCATATAAAATATCTCTGTGCCACTGTCAGACATTAAGAGAACCAGCAGTTCAGACCCTACTCACACTTCCAGAAAGTAACTTCCAGAAAGTAAAGTGGTGCTGTTAGGACACAGTTTGGCCTCTGAAGTCATAACTTTTTCTATCCAGGAGTTGGACCTGATGATCCTTATGGGTCCCTTCCCACTCAGGATAGTCTGTGATTTTATGACTGGGTTTGATTTTCCTTCTCTCTGCTGCCAGTTGTAAAGTCACCAAGAGCCATGATTCCACCTCACCTGTAAACTATAAACACTACATACATCAGATAGGAGACAATGCTTCAGGGTAAACCTGGATGGCTATCTCTGCCCTAAAAACACTAATAATATGAGCTCTAATTATTTTTATCCCCATTTTCCATTCAGATTACATGTATGAACTAACTTTATAGGAAAAAAAAAAGAGAACAAAGAGGAGGAAACAAGGCCCAACACAATGCATACCTGCCACTTGATTTCTATGCAACCTCACAGTTAAAGGCCAAGATCAAGAAGATGTCAGTAGCTAAACATCAAATACTTCAGTGTTTGAATATACATACAATTTACCACATGCTGTGCTTCTTATACCTTAACTGGGATCACAAAGTGTTATTGTGAGGGAATTTATTCCCTTTCTAAAAGAACACTTGATTACTGCTTCTGCAGTCTTCTGATTTGTCCTTTTTTACCCACAATGGGACCTTTCCTTTATCCCAAAAGCATTTTTTCCTGTTTTTTGTTGCTGTTGTTCTGTTTTTATACCTAAGGTGACAAAAGGATGCCTCACTTAACCCACCTGACTTCAGTAATGCTAGAAGGGAAGTAGGAAAAATAATGATTTTTAAGGCAGTTATATCAGTGTAAGGGTGAAATAAGCTGGCTATGTAGCAGGTCCAAAGAGCACAGATTGCAAGAAGGAAGGAAGCCATGGAAGTACAGTTACTGTTTAACCTGTGTCTCAGACTAGATGCAAGAGATACAGAAAGGCCCTTGTTTGCTAAATGATGGGAAGACAGAACACGTGGATTGCCAGCTTCAACAGCTACCCTGGAGCCTCGATAGTTTACCAGAAGGTACACAAACAAGACCTGAATACTTCCACTGTTTCTTCACATTCTACTTCATCATGTAGCTTTTTTGCTTCCTCTTGCACCATCCCAGCAAACAACTGCTAAAAGAAAGAGAACTAGAGAAAGCTATGCAATACCAGTGCATTTGTTTAGCACAGCCACTTAGATCTCAAAATCCAGATGAGGAAGCACAACTCCTCTCAGCTACCTGCTGCCACGTACAACACAATAATGGTGAGATCCTGGGGACCAGCATGAGCACAAAGAGCAATCTGCATCTTTGGAATGCAAGTCGCTGACCTATTTTAAAACACCTACTGGTGTTTTAATCATTACAGTTGGAAAAGACCACTACGATCACCAAGTCCAACTGCCAACCCATCCCCACCACCCACTAAACCAGGTCCCTCAGTGCCACATTTACACACTTCTTGAACACCTCCAGGGATGATGACACCATCACTTCCCAAACAATGATAAATAATAATACATAGCATGTCCTGTAAGTGCCTTTTCCTTCATAAAGAGTAAAAGCCTGGTTAGCATAAACAGCTCTGGGGATTTTCAAGCTACCTATTCCTAAAGAACATCATATGCCTTTTGCTCAGGAGGGAAGAATTGATCACTGTGCCTTACTTGCTGCACCAGTGAGCATCTGCTGCCAGCCCCAGTTCTGCTCCCGCTGGGAACAGGGTTTCAAAGCATTTCCCCCAGGTGAGAACTGTGCAAGCCCATATGAAATGCACCACACTAGAGAAATTATTTTCTCCATAAGAGAAAGCCTTTGCCATCAAGCAGAACCCTTCCACGTTCTTCCCAATTCCTTATGGAGGCTGAACACACAAGCACACAAAAAGGCACAATACATATCTGGCACACAGTATTCTTTCCCCTTCCACAGAGGTAAAAAGCCAACAAGAGGGATTCCTGCATGTGTCAAAGGGCTAACAACCCACCAAGATTTAAAGAAATATGGCTTTTGTTTACAGATGCTTGGTCTGGGCCAATTCTCTTATACTTTCTCACAAAGCTTGGTTGTTTTTCAGGCCCTTTACAAAGTCTATTTACTTCTGTTATCAGGTGCTGTTGACAGGATGAACTGTAAACCCAGACCACTCAAAGGGTGGAGCTCAGGATCATTTCTGTTTTGCTAACCAGAAAAGTCTATTTTTGTAGGTGCTTCAGTACACCCTTAAGAATGTAAGGGAACTGGGCCACCACAGCTATGGTTACAAAATAATGAAACTTCCCACACCTATGAAGTGAGACAGGTGCAAAACAGAGAAAGACACCACACTGAAGCTCACTCATATCTAAAGTTACAAAGCAAAACTGCTTAAGAAACCAGGTGATATCCATGCACTTGCAGCCAAAGCTGAGGAAAGCTCTGCAAAGATCTGGGAAAGGATCCACAAGTAATCCAACAGATCTCTGGAGAGAAAAAATAAGTTTGCATTTTCAGTGCGAGCAAAGCAGCCAGAAAAGCAACTGACAAGCAATATACTTTATCATAAAATGATAAAATCATTTGAGTTGAAGGGACCTCTGAAGGCCATCTGATCCAACTCCCCTGCAATGCACAGAGACACCACAGCTCCATCAGGTGCTCATGGCCCTGTCCAGCCTGGCCGTGGCTGTTTCCAGGGATGCAGCACCCACCACTTCTCTGCGCAGCCTGTACCAGTGCCCCATCATCCTTCAGGTATAAAACTTCTTCCTTATATCCAATCAAAATCTCCCCTCTTTTAGTTTGAAACCATTTCCCCTTGTTCCGTCACAACATACCCTGCTAACATACTCTGGTCTGTCCCCTTCTTCTTTACAGCCCATTTTCCATCTGATCCACAGAAAATGTAGAGGGAAGAGTGATTTCTAACCACCCAGTGGACACACACATGAGCAGCTCCACACGGAGGAGTTTTTTTCCAGCCTAAAAAGCTGAGCAAAATGAACGCACCCACACAACGGGATGGATGTTAGAGCAGCTCCCTGCTCCACCAGGCAACACCAGGAAACTCCAGGTATGGAGAAAGGGGAGGCGGCTCAGAGAAAGGTATCCGTGAGTCACTGTACAAAGAGTAGTTGCAAGCAAGGAGAGCAAACACTCTCCCGCCCGTGCCCAGCACAGCCATTTCAGCAGCTACAATGTCTGCTTTCGCTTTAAAAAGCTTGGCTGGAACTAAACAGCTTCTACAGTTGTTCTTATGTACGCACACAGGGTACTTAATCACCACCCAAAGTACATGCCTTACAGCTGGCAACAAGCAGAGAGCCAGGTCCTGACATCTATTTATTTATAAATCTTGCTGCTGGAGGTAATGTCTGAGTAAGGACCAAGCAATGCTCACCAGGAGCAGATGCACCGTGACACACACACGGATGGAGCCAGCTCTTCCCACTAATCGTGGATTTTAAACCCTCTGGATAACAAAAGCAGTAAGAACAGGGATTGCAGGCGTGGGAGAGCTGCGGGTTTCCATGCACTGAGGAAGGGACGAGAGTTGCTACCCCTAGCCCTGCTGTGCTGCCTCTCCAAGCTCCCAGGAGCACACAGAGGTGCCACTCAGCTCGCAGTGTCCCCTCGCTCCCTGCTCTGAGCGGGAGGGGTGGGGGGGTTGATGGACCGGAGACCTCGCGAGTCGTGCCACGATCTTAAGTTCAGCTTTGCTGTTAAGTACTTGAATAACAACAGATCTCACAGACGCACTCGTGGAGCGGGGGTTAAAGAGAAACACGCTCCCACGTCTGCATCCCTTCGATAGAGCCACACACAAAGCCCGGGGCCGCATCACCCAGCACGGGGCCGGATCCTCAACTCTTTGTGTTCGCTCCCACGGCCCCCGGAGCAGCCAGCACCGGGTGCGGGCTGAGCCCCGACAACACTCCCCTCCCCAACCTCTGCCCCGGGACCCCAAGCAGCTCTCGATCGCACAGCCCGAGGCTGGAGACAACTCCCTTTGTTAAATGAATGAGCTGGGAAAGGAGGAGGGGAGGCAATCTCAGTCCCCCCCCCCCCCCCTCCCTTTTCTTAAATTGAATGGAAAGGAGGAAAAAAAAAATATGAAGAAGAAGAAGAAAAAAAGAAAAATAACAGCCCAAACGCTCAACCTCTTTGTAAACTTTCCAGCTGCAAAAAGAAAAAAAACAAAAACAAAAATCGCGGAGGAAATCCCCGGCCCGGCAGCACTCACCTTCCGCCCGCTGCAAGGTGCCGCCCGCTCTCCGCCCTGCCCGTTCCCCGCGCCCGCCCGGCACCGCCTCCCCGCGCCCTCCCCGCTGCCATTGGCTCCGGGGGGGTACTCGGGTCCGCCCCCTCCAGCAAGGTGGGCAGCCCGGGGCCGGGGGGGAGAAGTTTGGTGCTGGTGGGTCGCGCTGGAGCTTTGGGACGGGCTGAGGGTTTCGGTGCCCGGTACCTGGAGCCGCTGTTAGGGCACGAGGTTGGTGCGGGGCTTAAGGAGGGTTCGCGACGATCGTGATAACGCTGCGGGGAGGGGATCGCCGGGAGTGAGTTGGTTTCTGTTCCTGGTAGCTCGGAACTGGCTCCGTTAGGGAACGTGTGAGCTCAGATCCAAAAAAGGAAAGGAGGAAAAGGCGCTCCGCGCTGCGCAAGCAGGATGTGCGTATCGCGCGGATGTTACCTTATACTGCACGACGTTGGGGTTCGCTCTCCCCCACGATGCAAAGCTTGTTCCTGTAGTTAACAGGAGTCTTCAGCTCCGTGCTTGCACCCTGCTGAGAGAGGAAAAGAGATGGGATTTGATGAGGCGTTCAGGAATAGGAAACAGTGAGGCTGTCTAGACATACAGATGCCACACGCTAAGTGGAGCAGGTAAATACATGGGAGGTAAATAATGCAGGTCACCACGCCTTACACTGGCACAGCCAGTATACAACAGCACTGCACAGCCTTGCCCTTCCCTCCTGGATCAATGTTTCTCAGTTCCCATGGTAAGTTTGTTCAGGAACTAGAGGAGCAGCAAATGAATTCCACTGACGTGCACAAATAGAGAACACAAGGAGCAGCAGGGAAGGTTGGGGTGCAGCAGAGCTGGTTTCAGTCAGGTTAACCTGTCGCTGCACTGCATGCTCAGGATTACTTCCCCCTAGATACAGGCACAATCAGCATCAGGGAACCCCCAGGTACGTGGGAGTGCTGCTTACACAACTGCTGCAGGGAGGAAAATGCACAGCTGAGCTCAAATTCCATAGCTGCAAAGGAAGCATGCCCAGAGCTGATGTTACAACTGAGCACAGTTACCTTTCCATTCCACACTGAGTCCTGAAGAGTGACTTCTTTCTGTACCACACCTTTAACTCAGAAAGCCTCTTAAGAAACAAGGATGCACCCTGATAATTGTAAAAACAAGTTTTGAAGGCAAGCAAGAGATTGGCCCAAAGTACTCCTAAGCACGTCCTCTCTGCAAGATATTTTACCAAACACATTTACCCAACCACCTAACGATGACGTGGAGAATGGTGGCAGCAGGTTACTGGCAGTGGTTGGCCCAAGGCCTGGCCCACAGTCAGCTGGAGGACTGCTCTAACAGCCCCTGCTATTATATCTGCATCAAGGTACTCACAGCAGCACAAAACAAGCAGGAGAATATTGCACTTTAATTGCAGGTGTTTTCAAGCTGAGAAAAGACATTATCTGTATGCAAGTTATCTTGGTTCAGAGACTGTTTCAGTTAAATCTTGATGTGTTACTACAGAAGGGTTTCACTCAAACATTCAGACCTTTATTCTCACATTTTGTTGTCATTCTGCTCTGCAATAGTGCAGAATCACAGAGTCATTCAGGTTGGAGAAGAACTTAAAGGTCATCGAGTCCAACCACGGCCCAACCATACTGCCCTCACTCTAACAGCCCTCCACTACATCGTGGCCCTGAGCACCACATCCAAAGGGATTTAAAACACATCCAGGGATGCTGACTCCACCACCACTTCCCTGCAGAGCCTATTCCAGTGTATAATGACCCATTTTGTACAGAACTCTTTCCTGATATCCACCTAAACTTACAACTTGAGGCCATTTCCCCTCGTCCTGTCACTGTCACCAGTGAGCAGAGCCCAACCCCGCTCCTGCTGTAAGCACCTCTCAGATTTCATATTGGAAGAGTGCAATGAGGTCTGCACTCATCCTCTTCCCCAGACTGAACAGCCCCATCTCCTTCAGTAAATCCTAAAGAGATAACTTGAAGGGATATCCTGGGATACCTGGGACATCTACTGTATTTTGAAGAGGATTCACAAACATGTGGCAGAAGAGCTGTTTGAGATGTCCATGCACGGTGTCAGACCGGGATCGAGAGCTACTGCTGCAAACCAGGATTTGTACTTGAGACAGGAATGAGTGAAATGCAGATCATTTATTTGCCTTCTAAGTACTCAGAGCGGAGAAAGTGCTCAGGGGGAATTTCATGGAAATGATTCATCTTGCTTTGTACTCGGGATCAGCTCAGATGGCCTGTGAAAAACATAGGTAGGAAAGGGTTTTCTTACACTTCAGAAGGGTCTCCCATTTTCAATATGGGTAGGAAAGGGTTCACTGTGAAGGACCATGGCAACAGCCCCAGCCTTAAAGGCCAACACCGTTCAATTTTTTATATTTAAGATGTAGAGCAGAGAGAGGAGCCCATGTACTGTGAGGCACAACCTCACAGTATTCATTCTCCACAGTATTTATTCTCCACCAGCAAGACCAGCAGTGATGGTTCACACCGTGCTGTGCATCTTTGCACCTATGCTACTTCCCTGCACTGTGCTAGCATGGCATGCATGCACCTGGAAGAGATCAGCAAAGTTCTCCATCTAAGATTTTCAGCCAGATCAAATCCCCAGGACTTGACTGAAATGATGCACAGAGAACACAGAAAGATGTGAAGTCGCAGGACTAAGGGATAGTAACTTGCTGTGATGAACCAGTTTAATGCCCTGCAATCATTTGTCCACTCCTCTAACCTACTCGAGCAATTACAGACAAGTTGGCCTCAGCCTACAAGAAATCAAACAGAGTTCGTTAATATCTTGAAGAATTATCATAAAAAGAGAGAAACATAATCACAAATCTCTGAGACTCAATAGTCAATGATTGGAAGAAGCAAAAAGTTCCTCAAAAGCCTCACTAACAAGATTGAAAAGTAGCAAGTGACAGCAAGCAAAACTCCAGGTGACAGTGGACATTAAACCACCTTGAGGACTCTCAATCAGTAAATTAGAAGTAAATCCACCAAAATAATGCTGTTACAGTGGTGTGAAGCGATGAAGAAGGCAGACTGTGATTCATCGCTGCCCTACATATCATATAAGCTTATACAGCTCTGCAAAATACACGACAAACACTACAAAATCAGAACCATCTCCATTTCATTCTACTCTGTTGAGATCAAACAATATTTCAAAGCAGCGAAAATTGTAGTTTTGGATGCAAATCTGTGATGCTCAAGAGCAAATGCTTTTTCTAAATGAATGCAAAAGCATGCCATGCATGCACAGCAGCAGCAGTCATTAGTTTTCTCCATCACTTTTAGAGTGTTCCAGTGTCAGAAAATCCAAATAGCAAGCTAACAAAAGGGCCAGAACATCTGACTGCTAGAGAGCAGCAACACCTGGTTCCTGTCTTAGCTATTCTCACGTTACATGGTGTGTAGTAGCCATCACCACAAAACCACTTCTCACTATTTAGCTATCTCCAGTTGCTTCACTCTGGATAAAAGGTTAGAGCATCACACCAGAGATGTTCCCACGTGTCACTTGGGCCTTCATTTCTGCATTCAGAGGATTATGGTAAAGATTTGTGGTCCGTGTGGTTCAGGTATAACAGTAATTACAACCTAGTGCATTCTTTATCGCTTATATCCCAAATAATTCAGGTTCTCCTAGAGGGTTTTCTCATTTGTTGAGCTACCTTGTAGCTGGTTAAAAACCCCGAGGAATCTCTGTGCCATTCCAATGTTAAATCATCACTTACTGCTTCACTGAAGCCCTGGAATCCAGCAAAGCCTCTGGTGATGAATACTTTTACATTCCAGATCTCCTTTAGCCAGGAAATTGCACAGTGACAGCTAAGAGCACTCAGCGCTTTGGTGAGCAGTCAGCAAGTCAGGATGAATACTAGGGAAGCCACAAGTGGCTATTTGATTCTGGAAGCCTTATGTAGCTCTGGAAATCATAAAATACAGATGGCTAAAGGCTTACCAATGAGCTCAGTCTTTGATTAATTTGCTAACAGCTGAATCTAAGTATTTACAACCCAGTTTTGAGGCATGCTGCTAAATCAAGCTTGAAGAGAAGGGCAGTTTTGCCCTGCACTGAGGAGTTATACTAGTTCCTGTGTTTGACTGGGACTTTCTTTGTTTTCTCAGTGATTTGAAGACTTTCATTTCCTGAAAAATTATCTCCAGCCATTGGTTATATTATTGTAGAAAACATACTTAAGTGCCTAAGCTTTCTTCCCCCAACCCCTCATATGTTTTGACCATGTTGAGTCAGTCCCTGGAGCTATGCTTATTCACACCAGCATCTGACCATTTACGTTTTAGACCAACACTGAGAAAAATAAGTGCTGTAGCAGGAAAACCTGCTTTCAGATATTACAAACAACAGCAGCCTATTTCAAAAGTGCACGTGACACTAGATTCAGAATGCCCTTTCTTTCCATCTCCCGCCTACAGTTTTATCCGCACTTACCCACATCAGAACTTCTCTCTGTCTGCAGTTGAAAAAGCCTCTCCCTGCCTCTATTCCTCCTCAGACACTTCTTGACAACATCTAGTCTTACTTGGTCCTGTCCTCCCCTCTATCCTCCCACCCTGTATCTCCTTCATAATTCATCTCATGTTCAGAGTCTTTTTCTTTCCTTATTCTGCACAGCCAACCCATGGTGAGCATGTAGTCTAGACACTCCTTTAGCCATCAGTGCTCCATCTTGACTAGAAATCATGAGAGCAACTCTGATTTCTAAAATACACACATCTGGGCAGAGCTGCAAATGAGGAGTGAGGCACTCAGGGGGAGTTAGAGGGACTCCACTGCAAGGCAGGCAGAAGTAGGGTGAGGGAAGAGGGGAAGCTTGTCAATACTGCTCATTCACTTAGGTCTTTGGAGCATGAAGGAACTTGCTGACAGCACAGGAAGCATGGAAAGTAGCATGGTGAAAGCAGACAAACATCGCAAGCACATGACAGTGTGCCTCCAGACTGCAAAGGTAACTGTAGACATCACAGAGTGTGCTATGGTTGCTGCCTCTTGCCCATCTGCCCTGGCCAAAACTCGGCTTTGGCTCTCTCAGATCTGTTTGGGGAACTTTCCTGGCCCTGGAGATGAACAAGTGAGACTCAAAAAAATGGGTAAATTTTCTGCACAGAACACTGCTTCCAACAGTCAAACCTGGGACAGGTTTTCCTTCTAGGATTCAGCCTACAGAGCTGGAATGGTTTTACAACAAACACTCAGAATCACTTTTCTTTCCTGTAATTTTCTATCTATCTTATTCTATTTTACTGCAGTCCAGCGATGCAAGAAATCCTTGTCTGTGAACATCTGGAAAAAACACAGGTAACTTGAAATCAACAGCTCCTGCTGAGCAAGGAAGAAATGTACAATAACAATGTTGAAAGTGAAATTAATCCAAATGAATCCAAATGTATGTTTAAATCTCTTTTTACTTCTATTTAGGAAATAGTAAAAAAGAAAGCTGCAACATCAAGGCAACAAGGGAACTGACTCTGAATGAGAGCACTAAAACAGACTGCAATAAATTTGCCTTTCATTAGGGACTGCTCTAGTGTAAGGGGCTGTCTCAGAAAGAAAATAATAAAAATAATTTAAAAAATCAATTCGTTTTTCCTCTCTATTGATTTTTTTTTTAGTATATCTCTGGAGATATTCCACTTCAGGGTTTAAAGAGCTGTGCAATGCATGCAGTGGTTTGAATGAGACATCAGACAGGGCCCACTAATCTAGGGCTATTTCATTACTCAAAATCTAACAAAATCAGCTCATTTTTCTCACTTTCACTACATTTGAAGAGACTCAAATAAGCAGAGGACAGCCAGCCCGGAGGGGTTTGTAATAACGTAATGGTGTAACAGTTAAATTCTTTTGCTGCTTTTGCTGAGCTTATTCACACTGCATGGCTCCCAGGACCAAATCCTGCTCTGACTGAAGCTAGAGAGACATTTGCCACACATTTCAGAGAGAACAAAACCAGCCCTTCAGTCACAGCACCTCTGCCAGACACTGTTTCACACCCTGCCAAAATGTCAGAGCTTGAATCACTTCAGTAGCTTGAGCCATTTAAAACTGGACTGAACAAAGCCCTGGAGAATGAACTGCAGAGCAAAACCTTCCCTCGTTCCTTTCCTTACCTCTGACTCTGTCTCAGTGGGTTACACGGATAGCAATCGAAAACTGCAGAGCACTGACAGACATGGGGTGGCTGGGTGATCTGTACTGATGCTGCACAAGGAAGCTGTGAAAATAGGAAAGTAACATTCCCCATTCCTACCTATTTGCAAAATGTCCAAGATGAATTAAGTGAATCATAACACAAAGATTACAGAGCAACTGCCTTAAACGTTTAGAATAAAATACACCGAGTTTTGAAACGTTTCATGCTTGCTTTGAACAAGAGTTCATTTAAGTGCTTTTAAACTACAAAGCAAGGCCCTCAATGATGCCATTTGTATTGTCGTGTAGCAAATTTAGCTCACCAAAAAATGTTGAGGTGGAATGCCCATTCGGCCAGCTAAAGAGCTGCTTCCATGGTTAATCCAACAGAAGGAGCTGCAAAAGCTCAGGGGCAGTTTGGCTAAGTACAGCGATGCTGGTAATTCAATTACACTGGTTGGTCACACTGAAACCAAAGTTACTCTAGAGATACAGATCACACTGAGCCTGCCAAGGGAGCTGGCCCTGCAGAATTCCTTTGGTATGATGTACATCTCAGTGCTCTCCAAACCTCTGATGAGTTGCAGATTGTTCTGCAAGACCCAGGAAAACTTCATGAATTGATAATATTGCGTGATGTAGCAAATACAGCATATGGAACCAGATTCATTGTCTTAAGTGAGGGAGGTGCAAGTTGTGTAAGTTTCCTCTGTCTTCACATGCACTTTCTCCTTCCTACCTCCAGGATAACATGATAGCAGCATGTGAGCCTTTTCACAGAGCACCATAGCCCAAGATAAAACTGAGATTCCTGTCTAACTTGACTGGCAAACACACTCCAAAATCAGAGAAGCATCACATTGCACCAGTTGGGGAAGGATAACCTCTCTATTTTAGATAAAATGCACCATTGTAACTGCACTAACTTCTGCAGTGAGGTTTCTTGTCCTGAGTCTCACCATCTTGTCTGGGTTTGTTAACTAACAGTTTCAGGGCTAGCTATTTTGCTTTTCTTTTTGCCACGTTTTCTGGGATATGTTGCAATTCTAATCAAAGTATTCAATTCTTACCAAGTAATTAAATTCATCAGCATAAATTAATCACCAAAGCACCCTTCGAGCAGTGTTAAAGATGGGGAAAATGAGATAAGAGCTCACTCAACCAGTAGCCTGAGGCCGTGCAGCAAAAATGACTGCAATTATGCTTCTTGAATTCAGGAGTTCCCGTCTCCCAGCTCTGTTCTCAGACTACATCATTCCTTTAGACTGCATTTGCAATAGGAAATACAAATCTAGTAGAACAGACATGGCTCAATATAGACATACAGAAATCTAATCTTCAGCAGCAGGTGAACTACAGGGGAGACCTAACCAGACACATTGCATATGGTTGCTCGCATCAGACTGGCAGCCTCTGTCCAAAGGCTTTGTGTTAAAAGACAGTAATCCTGCATGAAGACATGACAGCAAATCTTACTCTGCTGGTGGTGGCCTTGTCCCACCCAGGAAGCAACGATGCAAATGGCTGCATAGAGAAAAAAGGCCTGGAGATTTAAGGTAAATCATTTTCAAAGGGCTGTTGCAGAAAGTGAGCCATCTGCTGATGTATGTGGACTGTGTTTGAAAGTGTGGGAAAGCTCCTTGCTCACAGGGAATCAGAGTTGGAAACATTTAGGTTAAGCAGCAGACAATGTTCCGTTGTGCAATCGCCGCATGGAGGATGTTTTGTTTTTAGCACATATGCCTAGACTTCTGGGAAGAGCACATCTAAGAATATGTCCTCATATTCAAGAGGACTGTGCTAAAGCAAGTGTTTTTCCCCTTTAATTTGTAAGTGGCTACAAAACAACGAAGCCCACAGTTCTTTACACTTCACAGGGAAGAACATACAAAGAGGTACTTAATCTCTTTCAGTTCAGCTCTTTCATTCTCATGGGTATCCAGTTGCAAGGTATCTGTATCAGCCTCCAAACCCTCCTCCGATCCACAAAGCAAAGTGTGTCCAACTGTAAGCTCTTGTTCTAACACGCTGTTTCAGACTGACCAGGTTTCAGCATGCAGGCCTTGTTCTGCATGAACCTGTTTGACACTGGCAGAGGAGCAAGATCACAAAATCCAGCAGTATTTCTACACTGAAACTCCAAGTAAGCACTTTCACAGTGCTGGGCTAATCTTACCCCTGATGTCTGAGATGTGGAAGGAAGTGACACAATTAAAGAAGGCACATCACTGAGGAGGATTTGAATGCTTCCTGGTTGGTCTTCCAAATAATTATTTCATGTGCTTCTAGCAGAAACTGGCTTGCAATTCAAGTATTATACAGTTTTCTTCATCATTGCAAACTGCAATTAAGGAACTGGATGGTAAGATATAAATCATATCACAGGATCAGCTAGGAAAGAATAGTGAAAGCAGACAATGCTGGGGATTCCATTTTTGTTCCCTGATTATTGCTAGGCAGTCTCAAATGCAAATTGATTAAAAAAAAAAGAGAGAAAACAAATGTATTTATAGAAAAGGTAATAAATTAACACCTGTACACTAAATTAATTTGTGAAATGTGCAAAATTAAAATGCCACATTTAGCTCAGTCACTTAGCAACAGCTGCTTCAGTTTAAGATGCAATCATTCTGCAGCTGTTTGCTGTCACCTAGGGCTGGAGCTCCCATCCCTCTAGCGAAGTCAGCAGAAGGAAATGTGTCCCTGCATTTTGGCTGCTCCTCTTTGAAGTCCAATGTCTTGACTCAAACGCATTGTTACTGACCATCTGTGAGCTGGGCTTTGTTGTCAGGCAGAAGCCCAGCACACACTCACTCTGACATCTCTCCTGTGAGGCAGTTACCCACATCAGAGAGGCAGTGCCAACAGTGATGTCTTAAACTGCCCCAGCAACACTCACCACAGTGTGTCCACTGATAACCTTAAGTTCAGACAAAAATGAGAAATGTGAATGAACATTAGGGTAAGAAAGTTTCTGCTGAATTTTAGCCACTATGTAATAACAAAATTAGGGACAATTAGGCCAAAATAAAGACTGAGACAACACAGCCTAAGGGCCAGGGCACACCCCAGGGAAAGGGAGCTGAGTAGTCTTGGGCTAAGCAACCTGACTACTTACATGCAACACTGCTCCACACCCTGGCATATTTTCTTGTTTCCTGATGCATAACTGTGTTTGTTGGGTGTGTGTTCAAATCAGCGTTATCCTTTGTAGGGCAGGTGTGCTTGGGGCAGAAGCCCTCAGTGAATGCAGACAAAGGAACACCTGCTCCAGTCTCCTGAGTAGAGTTAAAAGCAATACAGGAGCAGAGCTGCTTGCACTTGCTGAGATAGCATCCTCCTCCAAGAAGGAAAGCCCAGAGTGCACACGTGTGTGTACAGATCAAGATCAAGGCTTTCATCTGAAGGTTTTGTCAGTTCACAGAATGGCAAGGTCGTAGCTCGTAGATACCACTAGCACACTAAATAGAGGGGCCTGATTCTCTTCTGCCCACTGCCCTCCATGGTCATTCACCACACAGGGTAGGATATCAAGAGTTCATCACCTCTTTTCCTAACTTCTATTTTGTTCTGCACCATATGTATGTATGCATTTTAAAGGAACTGAAAATAAAATCACCTGCAGAATACATGCTACTATATTCAAACCACTACTAAGAACACTTAAGCTTTCATTAGCCTAAAGAAAGAAGTGCATGTGGTTCATCCATACTACAGGAGGTAAATTTCCTTCAGCAGACGGTTCTCATACATAATAAGTAGATGCAGAACAGAATATTTATGGGGAAAAATGAAAAAAAGTAAACAGGATCCTCAGATCAGAGATTGCCAGTGGCTATACATCTTCCTTTTTTTTTTCCCCAAATCCTGTAAGATAATATTATGACTAATAAGATCATAATCTCAGGCTGTAAGGCCCACTTAGTAAGGCAAAATAAATTTAAAAGCATAAATGTAAGTGGCTTGAAAATAAATTGGATCAGGGAGCAAACCCAACCCTCAGAAATGGCATGGGAAGTTCTCCATTTCAAGCTGTTCCCCTTCTTTTAGCCAGTTATTTTTTTTTTTAATTGACTGGAATTTTACAGGTGTTCACAGTGAGTAGAAATGCAGCTGCAATTACTTTTTTTGCAAGGGGTGAGGGATGCTGCTAGCAGATTCCTACTATAGAACAAATCTCGGTGCTCAGTCAAATGAAAGACTGATTTTTGTCTGGAAAACTTCACTGGACTGCTGCCAGAATTTACTTCTCTTATTGGAAGAGGCAGCTCAAGGAAGTGATGGAGTCAGCATTCCTGGAGGCTCTCAAGAAATGTGTAGATGTGGCCCTTAGGGACACAGTGGGCACAGTGGGGATGGGTCAACAGTTGGAATTATCTCAGTGGTCTTTTCCCACCAATGATTCTATGACTCTTTCCATACTGAACCTTTCCCTTTGGGCTGTCCCAGACACCTGTCTGATACTTAGCTCATCTGAAGATTGGAAGGGAACCTACCCAGTCCGAACAAGGAACCTGGATTTCCTGTCTACTTCCCAGAGCATTTTTTGAAGTGTATCTATATAGTGCTATCTAAATTCGATAGATAAATCCAAGCCTGACAGAAAATTTTCTCTTCTCGATCCACTCCACAAAGTATTTCCCAAAACAAGCTAACGAAGTCTTGCTGTACCTCTAACAGAAAACTCACTTTCTGTAGGCATTATACAGACAGTGCGATTTGCATTTGCCCAAGACCACGTTCAGCAGACACAGTGCAAGCACTCGTTTACTTTATTCAATCCCAGCCAATTCAGCACATCCAAACAACACAGTCCTCCAAAGCCAAGCAGAACCTACATGTATACTGTGACTACATCCCTGCACCCACAAGTCAGCAGCCCGGATGGCTCTTGGCAAACCCAGCATATGCTTCAGCCCCATTGCTATCTACCTATGTTTTTTCCACGTGTCTCTCCTCTTCCACCCGTTAGTTTGGCCGCAGTAGCATGTGACACATAACAAGAGCCCCAGGGACACAATCATGAACAATTCCAAATAAGTAGGGAAATCAGAACTTGCTTGTTTATGTCACCATTCTTGATGTAATCCTCACTTGAAGCTGACTCAGTTTTCTTTCTGGCAGTGTAACAGCTAACTCACTGAAGTCCTGAAAGACTTCATTCTTCTTGTGAAAAATCAGTTACTTTGTAGAATAAGAATACACCCTTGTGCTGATATTATCTATCTCGGTTTCCTCCTTTTACTTTTTGCCTGATCACCACCTGACTCTAAATTCCTCAGATTTGTCCTAAAGCCTTCTACTCCCATCAAGGTCAGATTAGTGGGTCTGAGAGGCTTACTCACTAAACTGCAGCTTGCTCTGCAAAGCGTCAAAGAAATATCACTTTTGAGACCTCCACTCCACAGATTCAGGTTTTCTTCAAAGTAATTTTCCATTTTGCTTGCAGTGGAGTCCCAAAGAAAGCATTATATGCCAGTGAAATCACAATGCTGAAGTGTTATTTGCACTTCAGTTGAAAGATAACGTTTTTGCTAGCTATGCCCACTATTTTTGCTTGCTGTGGTGTCGCCTACAGCAGGGGGAAGTCATTTCAAACATCAACTCGAGCATTTCTCCCTTGTGTAACAAAGTAATCATTTAAAGTGTGATCACTGGCACTTAACCACAGATCAAAAGAAAGCTGCTGACGGAACCGAAGTTAGGCAGAGCGCGTGAGATGACTTGTCTTGTTCTTTCAATTGGAATGGAAAGTTTTGATCCTGCAGCTCATCCACATGCCTGCACACTGGGCCAAATTCCCCTGTCAGTCACAAGTTCACATTTACATTCGAGCAGTTGCCCCAGGTGTCGTTCTGCAGCCTTCTATGCAAGCACACAAACCTACCATTTGTTTGTCTTTTAACTCAACCTCTTACTCAGGCTTTTAGGCTACAGTACAAAACTAAGTGGACATGACAGCCTCTCTATACCAACCACACTGAATAACTCTGTTGGAGTAGGCAGAGCCTGAGCTGCCAAGAAATGCACTGACTTCAAAGAGCTGCACCCAGACCTGAGACCCAGAAAGCTGAGGACAGCTACAGCAGAACAATGGCAAGCATCCACAGGGAGCAAGCTCCTCAGACAAGCTCCCTGACCTGAGAAAGCCCTGTTCTCCCAGCTCAATCAGATGACACTGCAGCACAAAGAACAAGACAGCCACACTGTCCTTGACCACCTGCCTGCTGGAGGAGACGAGTGCTGGTCACTCAAGTTTGATCAAAGGAGATGGTTCTGGCTGTTTTCTGTTACAAAACCAAGCAGCTTATCTAACACTAAGAAATCCATAGAAGCCAAAAACGTTCATGGTCACTACTGCATACCCACATCACTTTGAGCTCTGCAGGAAGAAGAAAGAAGAACAGACGTCTCCAAAACCACAGGCATTTCTAATGAAACAACATGAGAGTCTCCATTGTCCATTAGCAACACGCAGCCTGTAACACACAGCTGGGGAGTTCTGACACTCACCCGTGGGCCTTTAAGGATTTCAAAAGGTTTTCTATTACAAATTACTACTAACCATCTTTATCACTACAAAGTTTAGAGACCTGAGGCCATAACACAGCACAGTACAAAGATAACTTCTGTTCTGAAAAGCACAGACATGGACAAGTCAGGGGTTACCCACTGCTATCAGTGTTCTGAAAACAATGATCACATCCCAGCCTTCTCCATTGCTCAGACAGTAGTAACTCTGGCTGATATTCAGTGTTGTGACTACACAGCCTTACAGTCCTTGCCTAGAGGTTCCAGATCCTACCCCTATATGCATCATATACAACACTAATTAAAGGCACAGGAGAACATCACTGAATTTTGCAATTCTAACTATTCGAAAGACAGGAAATGCCAAAGTGAATATGCTTGCACCACTTTAATAAATACTCTTTGCAAATATGCCTTATAATGGATTTTAGTTATGTGATTTGGCACTGGTTTTCTACAGATCTCTACTTTATTTCGTTTACAAAACATCACTCACTTAAGGGGATAGGTGTCATTTGTCTTCACGAACCAAATTTAGGAAATCTGAATCTTCAGCAAGGTGAATCTCCCTTCAAAATACAAATCTTGGCATGGTGAATGTTCTAGATATTGATTTAGGTACCTCAGATGTGACAGTAATTCACCCTTTCTAGAAACAGCAGCTCAAATTCTTTTTCCTCCTTTTTTTTTCATGCATATTCCAATGCCTTATTCATTGTAAGCTGGCCAAACCTGAAGACAGAAAACATTAATTTATTCTACAGTTTTCTATTCTTTTCATCATGATAGAGCTTCAGCATTTCTTAATTTATTGTTAACAACCTGGAAGAAGTCAAATCTCCAGTTCTAGAGAGAACTGCTCTTATTCGGTCTTGGTTTCACACTTCTCATACACTCTGTCATCTTTTTTCTGTTGGTCCAATACATTTATCTCCATGCACACCAGACCGTTTAAGTAAAAGTCTCTACTCCCCCATAGCCATTCCAACACTTTCACAAGGCCAGTCCCAGTTTCCTGCTCACATCCCCTTCTTCCCACTACCTCCTCATCCAGTCTCCATCACTCTCCCACACACTTTTACTTTACTGTTGACGTTCAGTACATCTCCCCAGAAGAGGTGAGGACTCTGAAAAAGAGTCGTATTACTTGGCCAAATTTGGGTCAACTTTCACAGGCACAAGACTGACTCATTGTCTATCCTCTTGTCAAGCTGAAAAAGCAAAAAAGCATCTAACTTCTTAGATAAGCTGCTGCCAGTATTTTAAAGCTAAAAACAACCTCTTCTCTTTTCATACCAGGAGGCAAATGAATGGCTCTGTTTGAAATCTAAGGAGACAGTGGGGAGGAAACAGCCATCTAAGACAGGGATTTGGCTGAGAAACTTTACTGTTAACTAAAACTAAATAAGTAGGCTCAAACATAGGCCACATTACAACTGCCTGAGGGAAAATAATTACTTTTATTGCAAATGACTCTTTTTCATAGTCTCTGTATAAGCTGCCATCACCCTGATATGACCTCAGACACATTTCTGAAGAAACTTGCAAAGTTATGGTCCACTGACTCATGAAGTAAGTCCATTAGAATATTCTTAGCTTGTAAACAGGGAGGGAACTACCTTTTCACAGGTGCATGCTGAATAACTTGCCCAATGAGCTACACATATCAGATTATTTAGTATGTTTTGAATACACTGCATCTTTTAGCATCCAAGGGTACACTTGTTTTTTTTTTTCTACATGACCAGCAGCTGTCATTTTCCATGCATTATTACTGCGGTTCATTTCAAGTCTGTGTCTTGGAATTCAAAGTCTTTATTACCCTTCTTACAGGTTTGAGACTTAGCCTGGAGCTGAAACTTTTGCAAACACTGATGCTGAATCCTACAGCACCAAGACTGTTGAAGTTCTAGCTGACAAAAAATAGCTCAGATTGTCTCATTAACACATACTAAACATACAACCTTCTGCCTTTACTGAACCTTATTTCAGTTTTGTTCAACATGCAACTTATCAACATCTCCCACATCCTCAGCCAGTTTCATTGTACCCTTGGGCTGAAGATTCTGCCTAGAGCAGACTAGCAGACACTGCATTTCAGAAATCCTCTGGTTTAAATCATCCATACTAGCCTCATTAAGACTCAGTCTTTCCACTTAAATTTACTGCTCAGCGAAATCACACAGGGTTGCACTGGCTCAACCTAGAGAAGTGAACTAACTGGTAATTTCACTTTTTCTTTAACATTGTTCTCAGATTTCTTGGAGGCTGTTACTTTTCAGCAGGGGGAAGTATTACTCACAGTAAATGAGCCTGCAAATATTTTCACTATGAATCTGGGAACATAACTGATAATACAGTGGGAAAGGAAGCCTTGATTCATACATTCATGTTCTGTGCTACTAGAAGCAAGGGGACCCAAGGATCAAATAAATGTGTTTGGTTTTGCTTGGTGATCTTCTCTTTGCATGCCATACTTCTGAGCATTAACTTCTTCCATGTTCTCCAAACAGCAATGAGAGACATCCAACACTTTATTTGTCTTCATGGTACTACTGTCACTTTTCCCATCGAAGATTTTCCAACCAACTTTAAAACTGTCATTATTCAAATTTTATTTGCCACTACGCAGACCAGCAAATTGTGATGGCACTTGAGTCCAAATTCTCAATGATATTCCAATTAAATTGAAGTGACCTTGTTTATTAAGTTCAAAAACACTGAATGTTCAAAAACAATCAAATATTTTCCTAAGATTTCTGAAAACTCAATTCAGCACCATACTGAACTGTTTTTTGAAATCCTGAGGGTTAGAAATCAGAGAAGGTAGGAGAATAGGAGAAATGTGTGCCTAACAGGAGCTTCAGTTCTGGGGAACTGGTGGCATTAGTCTGCAGTCATGTTCTGGCTGAATCTGAACCCAGATCTTCAATTAAATGTGACATGGAAGTTCAGGGTTCAGAGACCTTAACGTGGCAACTCACAACAGGCTGCAAGTCATAAAGGAAGTAGAAACAGAATAATTGACAAGGGGCAGGCTTGAAACAGAAAGCTGTTTCAAAGACCCAGCATCTCAATGTCATCCTTCAAGTTACCCCTTATCTGTATTGAAAGTTGTTGCCTAGATTCTTAGTGAGGAAAGAGAAGTCTCTTGATGAGTGCCCCCAGCTTACCTTCATGAAAACTTTCAAAGCTCCACTTGACTCATCTGGAGCTTGGGTCCAGAGCAAACAGCAGAGCTATTGCTCAGTGTTAAGGCCAAGAATAGCCATGCAGCAGCAGCTGAAGGTAAAAAACAACAACATACAAAATCATATCCTGAGCACTGATTGCACTCACCATTCTTGAGATGGGTTACACTTTCTGATATCACAGTTCTCAGGTTGAAGTGGATGAAGGGAGTACCTGGGGCTGCAGGAACGTGGGAGTCTGGAGGTCTATCTGCTGCTTAGTTCCTCCACATAATCCACAGCCCCCTGACATCTCAGGCAAGGCATTTAGCTGTCTGTTGATTTAATAACTAGTAAAACAAGTAATTTTCCACTGCGTCTCATAACAAGGCCATGAAACATACTTCTACTGTTCGTGCAACACTCCAAGATTGCTGCTGTTAATAATGATTTGCATTCTATCAGTATTAGTGATCTCATCTGAGATCTAACTGTATCAGATAATCACACTGTGATGATGATCCACACATCCAAATGCTTACACTGCAAATAGCCAGGCAGAAAGATACAGACATTCAGAGGAGAGATCAAATTAAGACAACAACACAAAAAATGCAAAAAGGACTAGACTGCACTTCTGTTGACTACTTCTGCTGCCAATGCTTTTCTACCAACTCAACTCACCTTTCATAGCTGAGTTATACTTCTTCATAGATTTCCTTTCAGTAAATCTTCTCACACTGGAAAAAAAAAAAGATATTAAAGTATCCAACATAAGCAAATGTGGTAATCCTGCAAAGATAAATACTGTATCTGACTGAAATTAAAGAAATACAGTTGTGTTAATAAAGCTTTAATATTATTAAACTTTCAGAGCAATTATGAGAGTGGAATGATAAACAGCCATGATATGTCTGAGCACTAAGAGCAGCATCTGCATTCACATAATCTGCCACAGGGAGCTACTCACTCAATTCAATCCTCATGTCTAATGCTGAAGTTTTCCTTTTCTTCAGTTTCACAGCTTCGCAAAGAACAAATGAGGCTGATCCCTGATCAGCAGGGACACCAGAAAAGATGAGCTTACGAAACGTTCTCTCTGAAGGAAACCACAGAGGACATTGGCATGGCAGAGCTCGAACAGAATATGTAAACATTAACCAGGCATAAAATCAATCATATTCCTCCTTCCAAATCTTTCCTTTGGCATCAGACGAAGACAGCATCAGAGCCAAGTAAAAGTTGTGATCATTCCCCTTACACGTGCTTCTTCGCTCACCTCTGGTCAAACTTGCTGTTGAACTTGTCAGATTCAAATCCTAAGATGTGCTGCCTCCTCTTTTTCTCTTCTGTTCATAAAGAAAGCAAAGTTCTCATTTGCTTTTTATTTACTGCTACTGTATTTTGGAGGCAATAAGCAACACATGAGTCATTATCACTAACAACTGAGAGAAGGAGAACAAATGAGCTTGCTTCTTTCTCACAAAGACTTTGCTGCCATACTTGCTATCACATTTTTTCAGATAAATTCTTTCATACTTGTCAAGTGGCCATGATGTCTGATCGCAGGTTCAGAAGGGCACTTGGCAGGTATAGACATATATCAGTGAGACAAATTATACTAACATAAACACTTCACCTACAATTAAACCTTAACTGAAGGACTGCTTTGGTACCAAGAGCAAGAGGGAACGCAAATGCAAACCCTGCTGCTCACAACCCTGACCCATGAAATAAAAACCCAAACAAGGGTATGAATCAGCCTGAAAAGTTCTCACAGGATGTAAGTGTCCTGCGAAAAGACAGCTGGGCTTCAAGTTCTACTTAAGCCTGGCAAAAAAAAAAAAATAATACAAATGAACATTTAAATATATTTGTACAGAAATACTATTTTAAGCCTCTCTAAATATGGATGGCAATTTATTTGTTGGTTTTGTTCCTATGCACATTACAGAGTCAGAGAAAGGTAATCATCACTCCTAGCAACTGGAAGTCAATATTGTTTCTGTTCTGCAGAATGCTGCATTTTACTTTCATGTATTTTTCCCAGAAACACCCACAGATAAAAATATAACACAGCGATGACTATTTCTGTTGATCTGTGGCACTGTGCATGATAAACAGCAGCAGAGAATTCAGTCCAAATGTTGTTTTGGATATTTTTTGTCCAAATACGCTCAAGATTTAATCATTTTTACCTCCAGACCTTCTGTTGGTTTTTCAGCATTTGCAATTCTTAGAAATACATTTCTGTGTTATCTTATGTAATTAAGTATGACCGAGTATGAGCAATGAAAAAAACCTGCACACTGACATTCTTCAGGATATTTTTACATTTCTATCAGGTAGAGCTTTTTTTGTTTAAATATTAAAGTATGAGTTCAAACTGATGCTGCCCTTTCAGGAGTGGCAAACTACTTAAGATGAAGGACTGTACACTGTCCAATTGTTGTCTGCAAATGTTGGGCTATGATTTTGCTGGGTTTATCACTTCACTATCACAGATGAGGCTAACACTAATGCTTTGGAAAGGAAAGCTAAGGGTGTTCTGTATCACAGATCAGGGATCACTCACACACAGCTGCCACATTTCTCAAATGTCAGCCAGGTGATACTTCAAATTAGAGAGTTCATATCAAAACCTCCACTTTAAAAAGAACTCAACTTCAAATGGAATTTTCACAGTTGTATAGAAACAAAAATCCACAGGACAGAATCCATACCTTTAGAAGAATGCCAATTGTGTGGACACATCACATATCTGATGACAACAGAAGTTGTCTGACACAGAAGAAAACATACACACAAAATAACAACATACTGCAGTTAAAGCAGAAGGATCTCTGCATCCTTTCTATCCATACACGCATAATTAATCTTCAAGAGAAAAAAATGTCATTTGTCATGGAAATAATACTGTGCTACTGATTTCAAATCTACATATTAACGTTCCATCACAAATATTTATGATTAGACACAGATATATCTTATGCTCTGCATACACTTTAGCAACAAAAATTATTCAGCTGCTGTTGTGTACATATATGAAAACGCAGATTGCTTCCCACCCTGGCCCCTCCTCTACCTCCCACAATTTTAGGATTAATTATTTAAACCCTCATAAACTGTAGGTGAGTGAGACAAATACAATAATTTTCAGTTCCCACAGCACGGGATTTGTTCTCTTTTGCTTTAAATGAAGATTATCAGGCAAATAACACCACTTCTTGAGCAATGGTCAGCAATAGCTCCACGAAGTGTAGATTCCTTTAACTGAAGTTTCTGTAGAAGCACAGGCACTGAAGTGACAGACATCCCAAACATAACCAACAAGGACATTGTCTGCACCATTTAAGAATGCAGCCTTCCTCTCAAATGGGATTTGAGTCTCATTGCACTCCAGAAAAACCCAACCTTCCAAGAGCTCCTGAAATCCTTATCTCATCAGTAGATATTTCACCCAATTTTCCACACTTACAAGTGGGACTCCAAAATAAAAAAATAAAAAAAATGAAAGAAAAGAAGAAGGAAAGAAGGAAAAACATAAATGGGCTCTGAAAAAAAAAAAAAAAGCTTTGCAAAACATGCTCTTAGCTGTTTGTCTGTTTTAGTTTCTAGCTTTCTGGCTTACCAGCTTCTCTTCAAACCCAGGGATGTTAGATCCTTTCGTTCCTAAATGAAACCTGAAAGATACAACCACTGTGAATTCAGGATCTTGGTCTTAAGGGAAAAGAATATAAGAGCCTTTCACCAACACTGCCTGCAAGTCCTCATTTAATCACAAATCATCCATTTTTGCTCCACTTACATTCAGACTTTTCTGTTCAAATTTTATGTCTACACACAGTGCTGCAGTAATACAGGAACATTTCCACGACAAATAATATTGCGTTGTATTAATTTGTATGTTTCTTGCTTCATCAGAGATTATGAAGATGAGATCAAGGACAGGTTAGAAGTCTTCTTTTCTCATCTAATCATTCAAATACCATCACCTGATTTATACTTCTAAGGACAAAGCATTTCTCTTCAAAGCTAAC
Source organism: Cyrtonyx montezumae (assembly GCF_038088225.1). Lineage (NCBI taxonomy): Eukaryota > Metazoa > Chordata > Aves > Galliformes > Odontophoridae > Cyrtonyx > Cyrtonyx montezumae. The sequence continues at coordinate 1,183,254 of NW_027071848.1, forward strand.
AGAACAATCAGAAAACAAAAATCGTTGGTAGTTCTCATTTAAAGGACAAGGCAGCCAGACATAACTGAAGAGCAAATAAACCTTCTGACTCTCCGGTAGGAGGCAGTAAACTCTGGCAGCAAAGGGGAACAGATGGGTATAACAATGCATCAGGTGCTGCTGCCTAAACACAACAGGGTTTGCAAATGCAGACCTTCAGGCCAGTGGCTGAGCCTTGTTACTGACTCTACACACACAGATTAAACAAGCCTGGAATTGGTATCTGTCCCCAAGGCCAACAGCACGGGACATCCAGTGTCCATTTTATTGAGGCTCCTCAAAGACAGGGATAACACACAACCCGCTAAGTGGGGATGGCAAAAAGCAGATGGAAAGGGGTCATGTCCCAGACCCATACAGCCACTTGCTAAGAAAGCTCTGCTCGAGTTTGCCAGGCCTGAGTTCAACGAGGTTTTTCAATCTGGGTTGCTCTAACTACTTCTAGCTTCTGTATCAGGTTCCAGAGAGGTATGAAATACAGGATAACTACGACTGGGGAGAAATCAGCACAACAGAGAACACAGGGCACACAAATTCCCCGCTGAATACTTAAGCTGAACGACGCATTCAACTCCTCTGCATTTGTTTATTGGCATTGAAGTGTCTGGGAAACACTTTCCCAGTGTCTGCCAACATTTCCCTGCATTCTAGTGTTTGATCTTGCCCTGCAAAAACGATCCAAGAATTTCTGCCACGTCCGTGCCCCAAATGACTCAGCCTCCCATAGGAAAAGGAAGCAGATCGGGGAGTTCTAGGAAGGAAGGGAGCTGACCATACACAGAGCTGAGAACAGCTAACTGCATTACAGCTACAGAAAAAGCAGAAAACACAGCGGCTTGGGCAGAGAAATAGGAATACACACAAAGAAAACACAAGCAATGACATGCATGGAAGAAATAAAATGGAAGAATAGGTGGACTAACTCCAATAGAGGGAAAAGAAAACTGAGAGTATCAGAGAGAAAGGAAAATACATACAAACCTGTGCAGAGTAGGCAGGGAAATCTGGTACATGGAGGAGAGGGAAGGCACGAGGAAGATCTGGAATGAGATATCGAGCCAGCAGGGCTACAGGGAAGAAGAAACTGATGAGTTCAAGTCGTTCAGTTTACAGAAATTAAGAGATAAGTTCTAATTTATTTATTTACTTTTACGAATCACCAACTGAAGGACTCGCACCTGTATCAAGAAGGTCCAGATTCTCACCTACCAGAAGCAAGAACACAAAATTGCCATAGGACACCAAAAGCAGTTGCTCGGAATTACACTCCCATCTGGTGGCCAAAGAAAAAGTAGTGTTCCAGGAGGGCGGAGTCCAACCGATTGTTGAGGCTTGTTAGAAAGCAGGCTGTAGAAAACATAAGGATCTTTAAGTGCTGCGCAGCACCACGCATTACAGAAGTGAGAGGCTATAGGAAAGTGACAGCAGCCCATCGCAGCAGTGACATCCGTAGGAAACAGAAGTTGGAACGAATACAGTGATTACTGACGTTGCACATAAAGCTGAAGAAAATCAGGTGTCTCTAATCCTGCACAGAACTTCTCCCAGAAGTGTGTCTGAAGCATAAGGAAAGAGGCACTTCAAAGCTGCAGGGAGATGTTTCGATACAGGCTGTGAAAGTACGTGGATTTCAGGTGCTGAGATTGCTCAGTATTTGTAGCACAATCACATTTTAAGCCTTGAGAGTTAATAAGAATTCTTTCAATTATTAGCTTGTTTCCTAAAGCTACAGCTGCCATCTACCAAACAGTCACTTTATTATTACAATCCATAATTCTAATGTAGCATTGCTCAGTTTCTTCCAAAACCGTGGATATAACAGATTTTTTTCCCCTCTACTACAGTTGTAGAGCACAGAAAGCCACTACTGAGAAAGGCAATTGCTTTTTCATAAAAGTGCTTCAGGACTCAGGCCTTATTGCAGTTGTTATGTCTCCTGCCTTGCCTCACACTTCTTCATGCCTAATCTTGGACAAATAATAAAAGCCAAACATTAACCACTCGACCATTTATTCCTTTCCCTTCTTTACGTTATCACTGCTCAGCTGTTGCAGAGACTTTCACCCCTATGCTTTAAAACATCCCTATTTCTCATAGCCAAATGATCATCTTGGAAGGCAATCCTTCTAAATACTTGTCTATCCAAACCTCTTAGCATGAGATGTCTCAACAGCCCAACATTTCAGAAAGCAAGAATCACAGGTCACACCAGGTCACACCCTACGTAAGAAATGATTCTGTGTTTTGCAGCTTTCACCTTTATGGTAGACTGACCTTCAGCTAAAAGCAAAGGTTTGCTTTTGTTGCTGGGAAGCAACGTATCTGTGCACTGCTTACCTGCAAGAATTAATTTGTGCAGGTCTTGGTCAAAAACGATTCCTGTGAGGTGGGGGGAGAGTCGATCTTTGTTCCACCTCGTGGCAAAAAAATACTGGATCGTGATAGCACTCCACACCTGCTTCTCTTTGGAGGTCATAGAGTCGTTTGACTTGGAAGGAACTCTCAAAGGTCATCTAGTCTGACTCCCCTGCAATAAACACAAACATCTACAGTTATATCAGGGTGCTCAGAGCCCGGTCCTACCTGACTACCAACGTTGCCAAGAATGGAGGCATCCACCACCTGGAGGCAAACAACTCCAGTGCTTCATCAACCTTATAATAAAACCCCTTCTCCTCATATCCCATCTAAATCTCCTCTATTTTAGTTTGAAACAATTTCCCTTTGTGTTATCACCGCAGACCCTGCTCAAGATTCTGCTCCTTCTTTCTTACAGCCCATCTTTAGATGCTGAAGGGCTGCTCTCAGATCACCTCGCAGCCTTCTCTTCCCCAGGCTGCACAGCCCCAGCTCTCTCAGCCCGTCCTCATAGGTTTTCCATCCCTTTCCATCAGTTTTGTGGCCCTTCTGTGGACGCACTCCAGCAGGTCCATGTCTCTCCTGTACTGAGGACAGCACATCTGGACACAGTACTCCAGGTGAGATCTCAGAGTAGATGGGTAGGATCATCTCTCTTGCTTTGGATGCAGCTTGGGTTCATCTGCGGACTCACTGTGCTCCATTTAAAGCACTTCTACTCCATCCACGCTGTGAAAAAGGTCCCCTTAATTAAAAGCAACCTCATCTACATCACGATTCCTAGATGCGTGACACACGAGCACATCCTAAAAGAGGAAATCTCAACTCCTCCGAGCCACCTGAGGTCCTTCGGGGCCTCCCTTACAAAAAGCCCTCTTGCAGCATGAGGACAAACCCTATTTTTAGCGCTACTCCCACTGCAGCACCCCGAGGACTGCCCCCAGCCTCCTCCAGGCGCTGCCAGAGCTGCTCCTCCCCACAGGCAGCGGACCTATAACCTACACCTGCCCTCAGGGAAACACTTTTAAAAGCCATCTCCCGGGCTCAGCCGTCAGCTTTATTCCCCACACACACGCTCCGTGGGGCGGCTACGCCCGAACTTGTGCAAGAGGGAGCGGCGGGCACAGCCATCACCTCAGCGCCAGCGGGAAAGCACCCCGCAAATCTCCACCCCCCCCCCCACCTAAGCCGCGGAGCCGGCTTCGCGCATGCGCAGCACCGCTGCTGTCCGCGGCCGCCCCGCTGAGAGGGGGGGCGGGCGTTTCTCGCCCCGCTGTGCGGTGCGGGGTTACGCTGTGATTTCTACACTCTCCCATAGCGGCTGCGAGAGGGATCGGCTCGTCTCTTCTTCTCTCTGTCTGAAGGGGTGTCCTGCCTTTCTCTCCTCTCTCCTCACAGACTGAAGGGAGAGACCTTCCTGAGGGGGAGGGAGGCCCTCCTTCCCGCACCGCCGAGGGGACGGGGCTCCCCTTGCCCGCTGCCCTGTCAGGCTGAGCCGAGCTGAGGGCAAAAAGACCTCGCAGCCGTGAGCAGGTGGGGAAAGAAGCCGCCTCCTACCTTGCGAGGTCAAACGTGTCCGTTTCCCACCCCTCTTTCTTCCTTTCTCCCCACAGGCAGTGGGGCTGAAGCGGAGCAAACTCCCCTTTGCAGTCGCTCAGCGAGTGGGACCGCGGCCATGGCTGCGGGCGGCATCTGGACGTCGCTGGGGCTGATGGCGGCCGTGGTGGTGGCCGTGGGCCTGTGCAGGAGCTTGGCTCGCCACCGCCTGCACGCCCGCCCTCGCCTTTGCTCATTCGTCCTGGAGCTGCTGAGCACCTTCCAGGTGTGTGCCTGCACCAACGAGCTCGGCCTGCTGGGCAACACGGAGCCCAGGCCGCACGCCGCCCTCACGCTCACCTATGGCTTCACCGTCCTGCATGGCCTGACGCTGCCCGGCAGCACGTGCAACCCCTGTGGCACCCTGCAGCCCCTGTGGGGCGGCCGGAGCTCAGTCAGGGTTGGGGGGATGAAGATCGGTGCGCAGTTCGCCGCTGCCGTGTTGGCCAGGGTCTTTATGCACTTTGTCTGGAGGTTGGAGATGGTGGAATCCCATTCGGGAGCGCTCGCTCAGGGCTGTGGCAACCCCATGCAGACAACGGTGGTGCAGGCGTTCTGCATAGAGCTGCTGTTCTCCGTCGTTTTCCAGCTGACCATCCTGCAAGTGGAGAACATTAAGCCCAGCTACAGAGTCCATGTGGTTGCTCTCCTCATCACCATGCTGGTGTTTGCAGGTGAGTCCTTTTTTTTTGCTGTTTTCACAATCGTGAAATCAAAGGGGCTGTTCATCTAGTCCAGCTCCTCTGTTAAAGCAGGAAATCAAGATGCAAAAGTCATTTTCTTCAACTGGAAAAAAAAAAAGAAGCGTCACAGAAATGGACTTGGGGTGCTGATGGATGGCAGCTGGACATCAGCCAGCAGTGTGTCCTCATAGCCCAGGCAGCCAACCTTGTCCTGGGCTGCAACTGAAGCAACGTGGCCACAGGGCGAGGGAGTGATCCTGCGCCTCTGCTCTGCACTCTGAGACCTCACCTGAAGTGCTGCATGCATGCAGATGTGGGGTCCTCAGTACAGGAAAGATTTTGAAGCACATCCAGAGGAGGGCTACAAAAGTGATCAGAGGGAAGGAACACCTCTCGTGTGAGGACAGGCTGAGAGAGCTGGGGCTGTGCAGCCTGGAGAAGAGAAGGCTGCGAGGTGATCTGAGAGCAGCCTTCCAGTATGTAAAGGGAAGATGTAAGAAAGAAGGAACAGACTCTTGAGCAGGGTCTGTAATGATAAGACAAGGGGAAATGGTTTCAAGCTAAAAGAGTGGAGATTTAGATTGGATATGAGGAAAAGTAAGGGTAGTGAAGCACTGGCACAGGTTGCCCAGAGAGGTGGTGGGTGTTCTTGGAGATGTTCATTGTCAAACTGAACAGGGCTCTGAGCTGTACTTACTCCTCCTGATCATTGCAGGGAAGTTGGACTAGGCAGCCTTTACTGGCCCCTTCCAACTCAAACAGTTCTGTGGTTCTATGAAGTGGTCCTACAAATACTAAGTTCATCTGAAGTTTATATATCAAGTTTGTCTGGTTAGGTCCTGTGGCATGTGTTAAGAATGAAATGAGTTGTGTATGGAAAGCATCTAATCCACAAGTGAATAGTGCTCTGTAAAACTCTTAGCCCTTGTTGAAATATCTCAGTGAAGGTTTGTTTTGTAACCTGATGTTAGACAGTCTGAGGATTCCATGTGCACCACATAGCTCAGATTTTGAAGAGGCATTGCAGGAAAGCACCAGACTGCATCAGGGAAAGATGCTGAGTGTGTAGACCTGCAGAATAGAGGTTCTGCATTAGAATAATGCATAATTCATACGGTGCAGTGGTTAACTGTTAAAAAAACTTTGGAAGCAGGATCAGTTATTTGTGGAATGTGTGCACAGTCCAAAGTACTTGTGAAACTACATACATTGCCTGGACTGTCGTAGCACCTGCAAATCTCACGTCCCTGCAATGCCCTCTGTGTCCCTGTCCTTACTTTTGCCTCTGTGTCACCTCCCGGAGCTGGGATTGTCCCTTGCACTGTGGATTAGGGGAGGGAACTGCTGTGGTGTCAGTGGTCTTTATGTTCTCCCCAGTGAGATGCCAGAATTGTGTCACTGGTTGCTTGGGACTGCGTTACCAGGGAAGTCTGGGAAGGAGATGCTGTGCTTTGGGGAATGCGGAGGTGAGACAGAGGTGGTTGTGGTTCCTCACACTGTCTTTGATTACAGCCTGCACAGAGGAAGTCATAGAATCATGGAATGGCTTGGGTTGGAGGAGACCTTAAAGCCCACCCCATTCCAACTCCTGCTGTGGGCTGGTGGTCCCCCAGCAGCTCAGGCTGCCCAGGGCCCCCTCTGGCGTAGCCTTGGGAGCCTCCTGGGATGGGGCACCCACAGCTCTCTGGGCAGCTGTGCCAGGGCCTCTCCACCCTCTGAGTAAAGAATTTCCACCTTACATTTAACCTAATGTTTAGTTTAAAGCCATTTCCCTTTGCCCTGTCACTATCAGGCCATGTAAAAAATCAGTCCACCTCCTGCTTACGAGCTCCCTTCTAGTACTGGAGGGCTGCAGTGAATTTTCCCTGGAGCCTTCTCTTCTGCAAGCTGAACCCCCTCTGCTCTCTCAGCCTTTCTTCACAGGACAGGTGCTTGAGCCCTTTGAGCATCTTCACAGCCTTCCTCTGGTCCCACTCCAGCATCCCCTCATCCCTCCTGTACTGGCTGGCTTCCCAGGCCCGGGCGCAGTGCTCCAGATGGGGCCTCATGGCAGCACAGCAGAGGGGGACAGTTCCCTCCTTGCCCACTGCCACCCCTTTGTTGATGCAGCCCAGGGGACCATTGGCTGTCAGGCTACAAGCACACACTGCTGGCTCGTGTCTGTCCAGCAGGACCCCCAGCTCACTTAGGAAATGAGCAATCTGTGAGGGGAGATCACTTTCCTATGCTGATGGTCTGCAGCATCACCGACTTCTTGGCCCAAAGGTTGAAATAATAGAGTAGGATGAAAAGCATGGTAGAATTTTCAGATGTATTCATGGGGAAAAAAAAAAAAAAAAGAAGCCTTACTCATTACACTTAGCTGAAATTAGCTAATATCTAAAAGTTTAAAACCCCGTGGAGGATTTCACTAATTAGCAACTTGAACTACTTTCTAAAATTACTTTTTGAATGTAGAAGCAAAACATAACTGCGTGTTAGCACACTGAGAATATTCCTGAAGTGGCAGGTGAGAGTGTAGCCCAGGACTGTACTTCTTCTTCTCCAGGCATGGAAAGCTGGATTCCTGATTCTTAACATTCCTTTGCTGCTGAGCAAGTATTCTTGTAAAATAATATTTGCCACACAGCTTTCTCTTAGTGAGCTCACACAGAGAACCCGTGCCCAGTGTGCTAGGCCAGGCTGGCTTCCTCTCTTTCTCTTGCAGGAGAGGGCTGATTATCCAGTGCAGTCCATCTGCAGAGATTTATTTCTAGGAAATACCAGATCTGCTGTGCCCTGGGTGTTTTCCTTCCCACTATTTTAAAATCTACACTGAAGGCTACTGTAAAACACTTGCTCACTGCTCCAGGCTTCCTAGGGTTTGTGCTCTTTGCTGTGCGCTCAGGTCCAAAAGGGAACTGAGGTGGCATCCTCCCCCTGACCCCATCCTGAGTGCTGTGCTCTCCTGAGCTGCAGCAGCAGCAGCAATAGCAGAGCACCTAGGAGACATCCACAGCCTGCATGGTGCGCTCTGTGCAACTCTGTGTGGCCCCAGCCACCATCTCCACTTCTCTCATCTGCATGATGCTCTAAGTGGGCCGTGCATCATTACAGCTCACAGGTGCTGCTTTTTTCCTTTTCCAGGTTAGATACAGCATACCATCTCTGTATATTTCTGTGCCAGATATAGGGCTTTGTGCTTTGCATTGACAACTGTTGCCACCACGGGGTGATATGTTCACCCCAGCTCTGCTATGGGAGGATTCTTTTCCCCAGTTGGAGGTGCAGTGTTAAGAATGAAGGAGCACCTTGTAAACGAGGCCTGCATCACGCCAGCCTCTGGTACCCATGATTCGAAGGCAGATGCTTAACTTAGCTGGGCTGGATCATTCTTAGGAAATCTTCTGCTTCTCTCCATTAACTGTTCATAAAGGAGTGGAGTGCTTCTTTAAGAGGAATGGATCCTTCTTACTCACCCAGCACCAAAGGGCTAGGCAGCCAGCACTGATTTAGGCAAACTGGTCCCAACCCCCATTCTTCCTTCCAGAAAACATCCGTTAGTTTAGAATATTATATGAATAATGACTGCTCAAGACTCTGGTTGGAAAGATGCAGCAGTTTATCTAGGAACTCTGAAAGGCACATTAAACTTAGAAAAAAACCTCTGTGCTCGTGGTTTCTTTTTACACCAATTGTGCCCTGAGGATTTGTACACTGCAGTCAGGAATGAATCAGAAATGTCACAAAACAAATCTCGTACATTTTGTATCACATTTCCATGCATGATTTATCTTCTACTGTGTGTCTAAAAGCTGTATGGATGACTGCTGTCTAAAAAGGGACTGTAAGAAGGAGTATCTTTTGCTCTATGTCATCTTTGCTTTGGATAAAATGTTACAGTATAGCCATATTTCTATGGCTTATACCCATCTAAATTGATACACGTGAAGGGCTTCAAAACATGGAAATGTCTTTCTGATTTTTTTTTCTTTCACAAGAGACTGAGTTAAATTGATGGAAATAAGAAAGTTGTTTGCATGTCACTGGGTACACGTGAAAGTTACTCAGGCATATCATACAGCTTTACCCAACAAATAACATTGGATTCTGTAGTATTTTGGAAGTTATCAGCTCTTCCTTTCGATTTCTACTTTCTCAGTTCAAAATATTTGTGGGTTTTGTGGGATTTTTTTCCATTTTGTCTTGCAGGAAATTTTTATCATAGTGCATATCAGACCAAAACAAACCCCCTGAATCTCCAGATTGGAGTGTTTGTTGTTATATAGGAGAAAGAGAAGATGATGCCTTTGAATATTAAGGAACGACTCAGAAGCTGAACATGCAGGCCATATACATGTTGGTAAAGGAGATCTGGGTATATACTTGGAGAAAATATTTCAGTAGTGGAAGACAAAATCCCCCTTTTGGGTTCTTTTTTAATATACAGGCCATATTGCAGTGAAGTCTGAAATTGCTGAGGTGCTTCTGTGTGTCATGTACCCAGGTTCAAGTGACATGCGTGACGTTTTTAGTTCAACATTTCTTCCTAAAACCTTTTTGAACTGTCATAATGGCCAAAGAAACACTGGGGAGTGCACAGAGGGAGAAATACAGAAGAGAATGACAGAGACCTCAGTGAAACTTTCCTGACAAATGAGGGTTACAGCAACACAGTGCTTGTGCAGAGAGCAATGTCAAAGCTCATGCTGCTTTATTAGGCCTGGGAAAATCAAGAACAAGTTCTAAGAAACTAAACAGAACAGTTATGTACTACTGTGTAGGATGAGAGTGATGAAGCAGATGTGGGGCAGTTAGTAAGTGAAGTTGAAGCAACTTCATTTATACCTGGAGTCAGAGGGAAGGAGAGATGCTTTGCCTCCTGAATCAGTTCAACATATGTACAGAAAATACTGTGCAGAAGAGTTTACCTGCTCAAACAGTTTCTGCTGATGAATTTTATTGCAGGGTATGCATTTCTTGTAGTACTGTGCACACGTGGTTCAGTATTTCATTTAGAATAAATATTACGAGTGATTGTATGACTTCATGTTGTTCCTGTTTTGTTTCAGGTGGAAATCTTACAGGAGCAATATTTAACCCAGCGTTGGCTTTTTCACTGCATCCAAATTGTTTCTATGACAGATTTTTTACTTACTCACTAGTATATTGGATAGCACCGTGCTTAGGTAAGTTCTTAACACTTCATTTATTTGAGAAAGTGTTACTTAGTACATGGTTCAGAAGACTATTAAAAAGGAGAAGAGGCTGCCTGGACATAATTCTTAGCCTGATAAAGCTCAAGAGAGCCAAATTGTTCAGCATTCAGTTTCTGTCTTTGTATACAGGAACACAAGGATGATTAAATTGAAAAAAAAATGAAGAAGATAAACTGTATTAGGGCAATATGCTATCTCAGTTATTCCTATGGAATGTCAAATCTTTTTCACCTTGATCATGTCCAAGCTTTACGTTTCCCATTGTATGTTTCCCCCCCAGTCACTGTTAGAAACATTCTGTTCTTAGCTTAAGAATAAGGAATACCCATGATTACCTGGATCTTTTCTAACTAAAATTCTGGTTCCTCTGGTACAGATGAAAATGCTTCATGCTGTTTATTGCTTACAGTCTCCCCCTCCAAAGCTTGAGCTTTCTTCTTAGAGAGTATATAAAGAGGCAGTCAGCTAATCCCAAGTTCTTTCATGACTGTTAATCCTATTTGAAGGGGCAACTGTGGTACTGAAAACAAGGTGAGTAGTGAAACATGAACAGAAATCATTGCAGCAGGCTTCAGTTGTAACAAATAACTTTTGTTCCTTCTTCGTGCATGTTCTCTTGAGTTGACTTTCAAAAATGGAGAAGGAATCATTTAATTAAGTCTTAACTAAAATGCACTTTTGTTAAACTTTAAGCTCTTGAAGTTGCACATTGAAACAGGAAAGCTTGACAACAGCTGTTGGAGTTAATATAGCTAATGAGTCTTAGGCAAAGCTGATGAACATCACCTAGTTCCTAGCAGAAGATTCCGGAACAGCAGCTTACCATCAGCAACATACAGAGAATGCATACAGAAAATGTCATGTGCTGTCTCTAGTTTACCAGGGGAAGGAGCTCCAGGCCAAGTAGCTGTAAGGATGTGAGTCCTGGGGACAGAGCATTTGTTGTGCAGTGCCATGGCTGCAGTAGAACAGTTTGTTACAGATGTCAGGGCTGTGGATCACCCAAAGAGCACAGTAGTCTATCAGCAATATGAACATCTCATTATTAAACATGGATATTCATGGCTACATGGACCTTACTTTGCAAACCAAGAATGTTAGGGTGCCTGAGGTGGAAGTAAAGAGATCTGTTTCAAAACTGAATTAATACTTGAGTACAAATCTACAACTCTAGCATGAAATGTTAGATGTGAGGCATTTGACCTAACTTGAAATGACATTTCACTGGCACATATTGAAAATAAGAAAATAATATAAATAATTTTTCCAGAACTGGACTAAATGATGAGGTATCTAGGAAAATGATGTATTGGCACAAGAAAATCCTTGCTAAAAGAATCTCTAATACAAATGGTAAAAGAAGCTGATGAGGGAAGGGATAGTTTAAATGTAGCTGTAAGGACGACTGTCAGAATCCACATCTGTAGATAATCCCAGACTTACCACAGAGTCACTGTCATATGCTCATTTGAGGTCTCACTTCTCCCAGTATCAGCATCTTAGATGGTTCAATTACTTTGTTGCTGTTTAGGAAATTCTGTGGGGTGACTGTTACTGATGTGCTGCAGTAGCTACGTGTGCAGAAACACGGAGTAGCATGCCACAGAACTTCCATCTGGTTGTGCAGAGTGTAATCCTTTCTCATTTATGGGCATATCAAATACCACGATGACCAGGAGAGACCATTCAGTATATAATGGTTACCCAGAGCTAGCAACAAGCCAGCTCTGAAGTGCCTTTTTAAAACAGTTTTTGTAGAAAGTACACTTGGAACAAGAGGGAGGTTTTCATTTTCACAAGAAGCGGAGGAAACTGAAGATTTGTAGTGGGATAAGCAAATGGACCGGTGTCATTGAGTCTCTTGTGAATATAACCTCACAACTGTGAGTCAAGAACTCATTTTTCAAAGCATTTTCACTGAAGTTTCAGTGAAGGTGATTCCTCAGTAGCGTTAGAGCAGCTAACAAGTGTAGTGAATATAGATGTCAGCAAATACAACTTAGAATAGCTACCGTGAACATAAATGTTCTGGTGGAACAAAGACAGCTGCTGTTTCACTGCCAGTGGAATTCATGCCAGTTGTCCAGGCATGGTTGCACCATTAGTGACGATTGTGACTGAGCTGATGCTTTTCTTTCAGTACCAGGGAGATGGCAGGAAGGGTTGGTGACAAGATATTGGACGTGAAAGCAGTAAAATAGGGCTCTCTTTCCTGGACAGGTGCCAGCTTACCCTGCTAGATTTCTAACACTATAAGATAAATGGTCACTGATCCTCCTTTGGATCAGTTTTACCAGAAAGATTAGTGCTGTTCTTCAAAAGAAAACGATTTTTCTCACCGTTAGAAAACAAATGCCACAAAAATCACTCCAGAGTAGATGTAAATGGGGGAGGTAAGCAAGGGTACAAGTAAAACTCTCACCTTTCTGCTCTGAGAAGAGGATATTTGAGTTTCCATCAGGTTCAGAACGCTTAAATGTACAGTTCAAGTGAGGAAACAAGAATTTCAAGTCCATCTGTGGTGACACATTGAGCACCTCAGGGACTTGGAAGACTTGGTGGAGCAGCATGCATAGCTGGAGTGCATTTCATTGTGTTCAAGAAACATTTAGGTGGTGGTGTACTAAGGGATGTGGTTTTGTGGGGAAATAGTGGGTGGACAGTTGGACTGGATGATGGAGGTCTCTTCCAACCTTGGTGTTTCTATGATTCATGGGCAGGGAAGGGAAAGAGTGAGCTGTGCTCTGCGTTACTGAGTTCCTTGACCTTGGGGAAAGAAGCCAGTGCAAGACCAGTGATGTGCCTGTCTGAGAGCTGCTGGATCTAGATTAGAGGGGAAGTAATATTGGGATATTTTGGTGGAGGACTGTTGCAGACCATCTGGCCGAATAAAGGAAGCTTTCAGCAAACAGCTAGCAGAAGTCTCCTCCATGATTCCTGTACTCCCAGGGGGTTTTCAGCTATAGAGGCATCACCTGAGAGAGCAAAACTCATGCATTTGTGTGAGTGCAGTCCAGGAAGTGGACTTTGAAGTCTTAATTCAAAAACAAATGGGCCAGTGAGTGATTTTGCTCATAAATTGGGAAGAACTGGTGGTGAACGCAACCGCGTGGGCTGCAGACCTTACAAGAGTTCAGGGTTCAGAGGAAGACTGGAAAGGTAAACGGAGCAGTTTGGACTTCAGAACCAAACTGTGCTTAGTTAGGGAACTGCTAGGTAGAATTCCCTGCCACAAAGTAACATGCAAATGTGCAGGAACCATCCGTCATGCAGTTAGCCTGCACATCTTGACAGGAAACGTTTCCCTGGTGACAAGAAGCCTCTCCCTGAGCAAAGGAGAGCAGATAAGGTGTAGAAACAGGGATAGGCAGCAAAAGAAGTGTACACAAGCTTTGCAGAGGCACTTTGGAACAGAATCAGGAAGGTCAAAGCTCAACTGAAATATGAGTTTGCTGGAACTAAGACAGAGTCAGCACAGATTTATAAAGGGCACAATTGTTTATCTGCAAGTAAGACAGACTACATGATTTGGAGAAGTGGGATATTACGACCTCCCTCTACTCAAGACTAGAACATGTCGGAGCTGAAATCCCCCAATTCAGAAAGGATCCCATGGAAGACCACCAGAATAGCAAAGGTCCTGGGGTACCTGGTCACCAAGGGGGTGCTGAGGGAACTGAACTGAACTGACTTAGCCTGACAAAGGTGAAATGAAAAGCTCATATAATACCAGACAAAAGTTGTTCGAAGAGTAGTCACAAAGATAACAGATTAACTCTTCTCAGTATCGGCAAGCAGTGGCTTGGGAGGTTTGGTTAAGACTTTAGGAAAGCCTTCAGAAGTGTGCAGCAACATCCAAACAACCTTGGAGTTTTTCTGAACAAAGCCATGCTGACCTGACACAGCCTAAACAACCGCCCTGCACTTAGTGGGAGGTTACCAGTAAGTCCACTGAGCGTTTCTAAGGAAAATAAAATAGAAGCCACGGGAGAGGAATACTCTTAATGAGAATCACCATCTTTTCTAAATCAGAACACACTGATTTTTTCAAGAGAAGCAGAGTAGTCCATCTGGTTTTCTGTATTTAGGTGGCTTTCTCCTGAACTTAGAATCTCTTAACTTTTACCATCTTTCAGCTTCAGAATAAACCCTTCATTGTGACCTTAACGAACAAACCGATCGATCCACACTATCCTGTGTCTGTGTGTAGTGCCCATAGACTCAGCCTTAACCTATCTGCTGAGATTGGGCTATTTGTGTATCCTTACTGATCTGGAAATGGGGAAATGCACACTTCGGCTTCACTTGGTCAAACTGTTCCATCTTTGGGTTATTAACCCAAGAAATACTGCACTGTCAGCTCCTAAGGACCACTGGCATGTCAGATTGAAGCTTTCTTTGCAAATAAGTTTCAGTTTGCAGAAACTGTTGACTGTCTTTTGCCCTTTCAGCTGAGAATTCCGTTCTGCAGCAACCCTTATTATTTGCTGGATGCTCAAATCAACATCATTTATTCTCAACATCAGTTAAAAACAACTGTGAATAACTGTCCTTCTCAAAATACATTTAAATAAATGCTGGTTTTGTATTTTGTCTTTTCAGGTACAATACTTGTGGCTTTTGTATGGAAATCCTTTCTCGGACACCAGAAGACATTAAAATCTGTATTGTAGTAGGACTGCATAGAAGAAATGTTTCAAGGAGGTTAACCTGCAGCCACCTACAGATGAAATGAGGCTTTCAGAAAAAGCACTGACATGGACTTCCACGCCTCTTTTCAGTTGTATTTTCAGATTTCATGTATTGAAATTTCACTTAACAGCTTTGTATTCAAAAGCTTCCTTTGTAACACTAGATCAGATGTGGAGAATGCCTGCCAACATTGTCAGTTAAGCCATATGAATGTGAAAGACTGTTAGAACATTGAAACTTTGTCACTTTAGCCATAAGTGCCATTTGCTGACCTGAATTACGGTGGCATATAAAACTTAATTTTAGATAAATGCCAGACCTTTCGGGGTTTGATTTTATTGGATTTCTTCCTGTAGACAGCAGCTGCAGACACAAAACTGAAGATTTCCCTCTATAGTGACCTCAGCAATCTCTTACTTGCCACATGCTGCTGAGAGGAAAAAAAGCTGATTTGTCTTCTGCTGCCTAGAAGTCGGCACAGCTCTGTCCCAGAGGTGACCTACAGAAAAGCACAAACCTGCAGGAGCAGCAGTGTTTTAATAGTAAAGTGCAGGTAAGTAACCCTTCCTTTCCTTTCGGGAAGGTTCTGGCCCACCCTGTCTCACTGCAGCCTATTCAATGTTTGCCTTGATTGGGAAGGGCAATAATAAAGCAGCAAGTTCTTAGACACACTCAGCTATAAGTGCATTTTAAGGAAAAAAATACTTTATCCCAGATTGTCTTCTGCACACACTGAAACAGATACATTGTGTAGGGATGAATCACGTGCAATTTGTTGCATCCTTGATGTTATACAACCCTGAGCAGATGTTTTTTCTTGAAATAAATGCATTTGCAGTACAGCAAGATAAATAGAAGAGCTAAAAGCCAGGAAAGCAACCCCCCAGATGGGCACAAACATATCTGCTGTAGCTGAAGAGCACCAGTCGTGCCAAGCTCCATTCCAGTGTGAGGCTTCTCCTGGATGTTTCAGTTCTGTAAGCAATGCATCAAAACACACATTATGAATTTAAATCGAGAAGTTTTGCGAGCAAAGTGGTCAGCAGGTTTTACAGAGAGCCCAGCACTAGGCTTCTCTACTCCATTTGTATTTGCTGCAGGGATTTATTTTCATGCTTTGAATGTGGTGAACAAAGGGGAGCAGAAGGAATCAGATGAGGTTTTTGCACTGTAATTGTAAACCAAGTCCTGAGCAGCTACTGTTGTCAGCTGTCTTTTTTCAAGAGTTTGAGAAGTAGCTTCATTTCCTTTCATACTTCTTGGCAATAACATTTTTTCCTTGCTTTAGTTGGTTCATTTAGATTATATTACAAAATTCAATCAGCTCTTTGGGCGTGCATTTCTTAGAACAGAGTCTTAATCTGTAACCCTCTATTCAGTCATTTAAGAAGAAGTGCAATGCTAAAAACATAAACCTGCTGATACACTGAAGAGGAATAGGAATGTGGAGTTATCGTTTGGCAGCACTTTGAGTAGGCTCACTAAAGGTGACTTCCCTTGGCAGGATGATTTACAGCACGCACCCTACGCAGAGCAAACCTGCTGACACCCCATCCTTCAGCCATTCCCTTCATCCAGTTATTCACAGCAGCCACGAGGGGCTGCCAGAAAAGAACAGAGAACAAAAGAGGAAATGAGCCTTACATCAAGAATTCATCTGTGTGTCCTTGGAGCCCATAAGGCCCAAAGGATAAAGGTCTCAGAAATAAAACTCTATAAAAATAAGTGAGCAGGGAAAAGAGAAAGCAGTTATACAAACTTAGAGGAAGCCAAATGTCAGATGAGAGCCCCTGCTGCCACGTAGTTTTGAAGGATGGCGAAGTCCATAACGCCAAGATGACGGAGCTGTATGTGTGTATTATTTTGGCATGCCATATAGCTTCAAAGAAATTACATGCTGTTTAAATCCGGGCAGTTAACAAACAGTTACTCTGAGCATAGCCAGAGCTAAGCTGATGGTGGTCTCTCTCAGTCAGCAGTTTTTCTTCTGTGAAACTCAGTCAGCTGCTTGGCCTCGCTGCTTTCATGCACTTGGCTCATCTCTGGCAGGCTCAGCAAAGAAAGAATTAAGCATTAACTGTGCAGAGCTTTCATTTCCCTTTCAGGTCAAACAGTAGGAAGTGGTGGATGGCATTTGTGCTGCTGTAACCCAAAGCACAGAGTACAGGTTGCGTGTAACAGCACTGAGGACTTTAAAGCTCTGCCAGTCCACGCTGGCTCTACAGGATCACGACTGTTTACCCTCAACCAGCATTTCTTACTTGGACTCTGCAGTCTGGAGCAATGCTGCCAAGAGTTCAAGGTATCCCTTCAGTGCTGTAACACACCACAAGGTATTGAAGTCTACAGAACCCTTTTTCCTCCAGATTAGAAGTAGGAGCAACTGCAGAAGGAGGAAAGCCTGAGCACGTTTATATTGGCACAATTCTGTTTAACAACATCCTGGTTTTACCTGTCCACACGCAGAGCTGTGCAGTGCAGGAACACAAGCATACTCAGAATTCACAGCTTACAGTGTGTTTTTTTCCCCACAGTGTTTTCAATGCTCTGAATCTCAGAGCTGACTGCAGAGTTTCACGAATGTCTTGTTGCAGAACGTGCCAAACACTTCTGTTTGTCAGCAGCATCCATAGTTCAGTACACTTTTAACTCATCACCAGTTTGACTGATATCTGTAGCAAACATTCCACTGGTGGTCATTTTCACAAAGCAAAGCCAGCATGCCAGGCAGGATGGGACCACAGAGTGATGCTCCAAGAATGCTGGATGGGGAAGGAAAACTTATCAACTTATACTGAAAAAAAAAAATGTTTCAAGGTAGTCAGCTTCAAATCAAAGCGGATAACATTTAGTATCAAACTTCCATTTGAATATCAGGGAATTAAAAAAATATAAATCAACTTTGCTGCCATTGCCCCATCACAAAAGCATCACTGAGCAGAGGGAAGTGAAATGACAGAAGCAGAACGAAGCTCTCAGCAGTCTGAGTTCCTGACTTTGGGATGTGGCACAGCTGTGACAGAGGCACTGTTTGGACACTTGGATTCTCACATGTGGGTAAATACTGGAAGTGGCTTCACTGACTTCTTTCTAATTATTCTTTTAGAGAGTGCTAACAAGTCAGTGGGTGCAGATTTCAGAGTTGCCAGGAGCTTGCTGAAGCAAAGGACTGAGAACAGCAACGCACAGCTGACTGTGAGGTACAAAAAGCTTAGTTTATTTAACCATGTTGTTAACATTTAATACAAAGACAGAACAGCTCTCATCTGAAGGACTCGAGATTTTATCCCATCTCTTCTACCCACGCTCTCCTCCCAGAGAATTCAGAGGGACAGCAGCGAACCAATAAAACCAGTTATTGGAGAGGCACTGCCTTGAGCTTTGCTTTTAATTCAAGGCTGCCCTTATTTCCTTCTGGTGATACACGGTAACATTTGCACTCTGTTACTCAACAAAGAAAGGTACAAAAATATGGAAAATTCTAGGACAAACTACAGTTCTGTTTGACTTACCCTCTTCTTTCTGAAGTCCCAGAATTCCTACAAAGGCTTTTTTGACATGACCTCTGTTCAGCCCCATTCAAGTGTTAGATGGGAGGGAATTCATTTGTTTTGCTTTGATTTACTTTTTTAAATAACCCCACAGTGGTCACAAATGTCAAACCCTTTTTAAACATACATAAAAGCATTTATAGACCTCGATGTCTGAGCTGAGGTCATTCGAGATTCACTGCCCACAGTCACTGCAACGCCTTCAGTTTTACAGCTTATTCTGGAAGTGCCACAAGAAGAATCTGAAAGATACAAGACACGAATAGTTGGCATTACAGGAAGAGGTTATACAGCAGGGCAGCAGCTATCAGTGGGTCACAGCCACGGAGGACAGCACTTCACGTTGATGCATTAATTTTTGGGCATCATCTTTGAGGGCAGATCTAAACTCAGGTCAGCGAGCACTCGAGGTCAGCTGCTGCGTGCCTGTGCTTGGTTAGAGCCCTGGCAGCACACAGCATCACTTGGTACAGAAGAAGGCAGCCCTCGTGGTGCCACAACAAAACACTGCTTGTTCCATGAGCACTGCCCATGTCCCGTCAGCCATCCTGCCCCTGCAGGCACCTGCCACATCTCATCTGGGTAACGAGCAGCGACGCGCACGGGAGCGCCCCACAAGGACACTGTGCTCTGAAGGACCACCAGCAGCATGCTCTCAGCCATTGGTTCTGCAGTTCAGGAAGCTGAAAGGACCGAGCAGCTCCACCCTGAGGACAGCAGCATAGCAGCGAGCCAAAGAACTCCCTGCCCACCCACCCCTGGCAGTGCTGATCTGCAGCCAGGCACCACACAGGGTGAGCAGCAGGAGAGCTCTGCTGCCCTCAGCTGGCTGTGACAGTGCGTGCCGTGCTCTGCTGGAAGACAACCCACGCTGCTTCTACCTGCAGTCAGGCTCCTCAGGGTTGTGCTGCCAGCCAGAATCTGCAATCTGCTTCACTTTCAACCAGCTTAACAACCACTCGGACCTGATTTTTTTTTTTTTAACAGATGGCTGTTTTTATTTTTAGCTTGAAAAAACCACGAGCAGAAATAATCGTAGAGACAGCCGCTGGAGCCAAGCTTTCCATGCAGTATCTAACAGTCACAGCATCCACAGCTGAACAGTTCCCTTAATTTCATAACATGTACTTTATCAAACAAGGCAACTGCTCAGAGGTAGGGCAACCAGAACCTAGATTTTATTTGGAAAAGCTCCTGCACAGAAGAATTAACTACTAAATGAGGACCAACGTCAGGGGCTGAGATAAGTGTGTACTTGGAGCCTTTCAGAACTGCAGGAGTCCAGCAACAAATTACAATAAGCAACAGAGGAGGGAAATGGAGGCAGTCTCTCTCTGCAACAGCCTTCTCCGGGGCTGCAGCCTCTTCCTCAGCGCCACTATAATCTCTTAACTACTTCTAACCACTTCTCACTGGTTGTTCTTCAGCTTTCTTCCCATCTGTGCCCTTTCCTCCTCTGCCCCTTTCCTCTTCCCCCCTGGCTTTTTGCCTTCCACCCCACAAGTTCATTCTCTGGCATTTCAAGTGGGACAGTTCAGAGGTGGAGCGCTGCCATGCACCAGCAGGCACTGCTGAAGCAGAGGAGGGATCCCAGCCCCACTGGGCCTTGCAGCACCCCAGATGAGCTGCTTTTCCTCTCCCACCCAGCACTAGGTGACATGCAGGGTGCTGGGTTGCTCTACCAGGAACAGTTCCTGCTCCACTTACAGAGAAAGAAGAGATGGACTTGCAGTGCTATGGAATATTCAGGTCCCCTGAAAGCCCTGAGAAATCCTGCACATTAAGGGTGAAGCAATGGGTACTGAGGGCAGTAACTTCCCAACACTAATCCAAAATTCATATATCAGCATCCAAAAACATTCAAGATGAAAAAAAAAACACCTACTGAAGAGCTGACCTATCTTCCAGACACACATGCCCACACAGGGTGACAGTTTATACAGGCAGTTTTGGACACCTATGTGACAGACCAGTGAGCATCTTTCTCCCATAACTACAACAACTACAGCCACCTCTTCCTCCTCTAAATTACCATCCTTCTGCTATCACAGGGCATTTCCTGCAGTCACTTTCATTACAGATTAGAGAAGGAAGGCTCTGCAGGACTGAAAAGCTTTGCTGTCAGAAGCAAAAGAACTTACAGCAGCATACGTGCTCCTCAGTGATCAACTTCTGCATCTTCAAACTGCCCTGCCACTGTCGGTGCAATGTCCACCTCCATCCCATCTGGAAAAACAACACACAACAGCCAACACTACACAACACCGCAGACCAGACAGAGGCTGTTGTCATGCACGAGAGAGTGGGTGCCCTCTGCTGACAAGAGACGATCACAGCAGAAAATGCTTTGGTTGAACTTCAGAAAGTGGCCTAAGGAGACACTGAGGTGCTCAATTAACCATCTGTGTTACAAATACAATTCCTTTGTACAGCTTTAGTTAGGCTCAAGCAGAAAGAGGGCAGAAAGCGCCCTCATCAAGCAGCAAGCCAAAAAAAGGCACCAGTGCCCCATGTTACGGTGGAACTGAGCAGCCCAGGGGGTAATAACAAGCACAGAAAACCCAGAATCAGTACTACAGCAAGTAAGGTCAGGATGGCTAATCAAACTGAGCCAGATGGCTCTAAGATAAATGACATGATTACCACTGTTCACTTCTCTTTAATTTTCATGCACTATTTTACCGTTTTCAGTGCATTATTAATACTGTCAAGTGAAAGCAGGGGACAGTGCCATGCAGGGTTTACTCAAGTGGTGGCAAATAGCTGTTTGCATTTCGATGCTTTAGCTCCAAACAGTGAGGAATACACAGCTGTGCTTTCCTGTCTGATAAGGGGGTTTAGGAATAGGTTTAAGATTGACAAAAAAAATCATCAATCTGTGTTTGCAACACCACTTTCAGTTGATATAAATACATTACCTGCAAATTTTCAAATGGAATGAACTGAGTTCCAATCAGATCATCAACTCATGTCTCTTTGCCAGGCTTTCCTTAGACCTCCCTCACCACAGTAAAATATCCTTTGCTTCAGAGCACGCCTCATTCACACCATGGCTTTCTGGCAGCACACACACTTGTGACCAACTGCCAAGGATGAAGTGCAGGAAGAGCAGAGCTCCATCAAAAATCTCTGATGAACACCTTCAGAGCTCACTCAAAACTACAACCACTGGCACCAAACAAATGTGGGCATCAGTTCCACAAAAGGACTGATGGCACCTCCACGGTCACTGAATTCCTCCATGCAGAAAAAATGGCACCCAGGGATGTTCTGCCCTCAATCTGTAACAAACAACATGCTGCATGCAGGACCACTGCCATTTCTATAACCCATGGTTGTGAACAAGAAAACCACTGACACATCCAGCGCAGTTTGCCATCACCCAGCAGCCCAGAAATGGCTCAGTCCTTATGTTCATGGACGCCAGACTGGAGAACCACCACTCTCATGTATTCTTTAGCAAGAAAAAAAAAGTGTCTTACCTTCAAACTCCCTTATGGAGTCTTCTGTTCTCACCCCGGCCATGTTGTACTGACTGCTGACAGACTGGGCCAGCATGCCCTCTAACCTCTCCAGAGTGGCCTGACCTTCTGCTGTTAGATGTGACAGTCCTTCCTCGTACGTGTAGAAGGTCGGGATGTCTCCTTGTTCCAGCTCTGTAGGACAAGGGTTTGTTTCTCACTGGTTCAATAGGACAAAGGACACTTGTGCTGCAAACAGCTCATGAGAACCAGAATATCTGTTGCTGAATTGCAGCAACAGGCCACAGATTTTTTTGTGGATTTCTACGTTTTGTACTGTGCCTGTTGCATAAGAAATGCTTAGGCAAGATGAGTAACATACAAGGAACAGCTTAAGAGAAAACATTCAGATACCACAGAAGTTGTTCCAGGTATCCAAGGTATTTGGAAAGAAACAGCTCGTACGAACCACGGGCCTCGACGTCATACTCGTCGCCTTCGTAGTCGTTGTCTGAATCCTCATCTTCTGGGTCTGGGTGCAGAGCTTGGCATTCACACATTGCTGAAAACATGGCTTCCACTGTACGAGCAAAACAGAATCACCTCAGCAAGCGGCCCAAAAGAGAGACACAACAGCAGTTAGCTTCCAGAGCTTTCAGTCAGCTGCTCCGAAGCATGAGTGCTTGGTAGGGCCAGCACTTCTCAGCTGGGGAGCACCAATTTCAGCTATTATGCTGTCAGAAGCAGCTTCTTAAACTGCTTTTTGATAGCTCCTCTATGTGCATGGGTTGAAAATCCGAAGTCTACTCTGACATTAGGGCACAATTTAAGGTTATGAAGTTTGAAGTCACAGCCGGTGACTTACAAGCAGCTCTCCAGGTCTGTACAGACACGACCTGATTCTGAAAACACAGGGATACCAGAGGGAGCAGTACCAGAAACACATCAAGGCAGCCAGGAGTTGCAGAGGTTTAGAGATAAACCTCCTTTATTTCTCCATTAACACCCACAGGAAGCAGCAAGAAATTCTGGAATGAGCGATACTATTTCTTCAACAGAACTGCCACTGAGCTCATACTCAGCATCATCCAACGAGCAGCAGCCAGGCCAGAGAAAAATCAGGCTTCCTAGATCCAGCCTGGTGCTCCATGCCTGCAACAGCACTCTTCCATCACGTCACTAATGATATAGTTCAGCAGAGGCAACAGCAACAACTCTGTCCGTGGTTACCCACCTCAGGATCCCTTGCAGTGTCTAATACGTCAATAATACTAAAACTTGGATCCAACAACAGGAAGCTCCCCACAGGACGGGGCAGCACCCGGACATTAGCATGTTCCTAATTAAACACTAACGAGACACTGAAGTGTACACATGAAGTGCAACACACCTCCCCCGTCACTTACAGGCTGATTTGTCACTTGGTATGAATCTGAATTCCGCAATTGGTTCGACATCGTCATCGCTGTCTTCCTCCTCCCCTTCAGCCATGGGAGCCTCTTTGGTCTCCTCCTCTTTAGGAAATTCAGATTTAAGAGAAACATGTTTATGTTGTCCAGAAAAAGCCACTTCAATCAGAAACGTGGACACAACCTGTGACAAACAAACCCACTCCCATCCGCACTGCGGGCACAAAAGGTCCTCTCGCAGCACCTTGAAGATCTTGCAGTGCACACAAGAACTCTGTTTTCAATTCAAGGAGCCAAGTTTTCCACAGCATTCATGTGATGTTCTCACGTACTTCAGGACAACTTTTGGTTCAATCCACAATCCTTACTGCTTACCTGCTGCGTGGTTGAGATATGTATACAATCATTCAATTTCTAAACCTGCCCTGCTGCTGTGAGATCAGCCAGATTCCACTCCGGCCTCTCACAGAGGACTGACATCCACAGAGGGCCATACTCAGTTCCTCATGTTCTTAGTAAATCAGCAAGGAGGAGAAGCAGAAAGTCTCCTCACAGCTGCGGGTAAAGCCTTGCTTCCTGACTTCTGTGCACCACACGCTTGAGGAACTGAGCAACAACACGGTGCTCCAATTTCCGTATGAACAAAATCCACACAGAATAGGGCTCACAGCTCGTCCCTTTGTGGCTGGGGACGCTGAACTGACAGCTTCTGAACTGCATGGTTACTTTCTACAGGAAAAGAGGAATACAGTAAGGCTGTTCCACAAAGAGTGGCTTTTATTGCATACAGAACTGGCAACACGAGGAACGGGAAGGAGCCAAGAAGCTGCCAGCCTGCAACCCCAAACAATGGGGCGTCCAAGGAAGCCACCCAACCCCTTTGGAAGTGACCTCCACAGGCTCAGCTTGCTGCTGCTGCTGCTACATTCAGCTCTTCATTTTCTGACTACAACATTATCTGGACTCATTTATTCTGTTAACTATACGAGGTTATCTAATGGGAATGCTGTGAAGATCTATTAAGCTCCACAACGTGAACTACTGTCTACCATTCACATGCTGCAATACCGAAGAATACAGACTGACCATAAGCAAGGGTAAAACTTCAACTCAAATAAGTGTCCTTCAGGGAGATGAAAAAGAAAAGATATCATTTGAGTTAAGCGTTTTAAGTTTTAAAAACCAAAATTCCTTCCCTTTCTGAGGAAGGGATTGTCCATGTGGGTAGGAATCCCAGGCAGCACGTGGGGCTTACCTTCAAACCTGGCGTTCACCATGACATACAGGTGCTCCCAGGGGTATGCATTCAGGTCCCTGGAGACAGCATGTAAGCTTATGGTGGGATAATCCAAGGAGAAGCCAACTCCAGAATTTTCCAGCCATGACAGGCGGCTAAAAAGGGGGTAAAGAAAAAAGGGAAAAAAAAAAGTTTAGAAACCAATAGAGGAATAAAACTACCTAGTTCGCACCTGTCAGAAAGCACACCAAACCCAAAGAATGCTTAATTCTGGGCAAGGCTTTGCTCTCATCTAACCCATGGTGCTGGAACCGTCTTAGCACGAGCTTGCTACAGCACAACTTCAAGCTGAAGGGAACAGTCAACTTTTCTTACAGAACGTGAATGTGAGCACTTTATGAACATCTCGGCTTCATCCCATTTGGATGCAAGATTGAATTTCTCTCCCTGCCTTTTCACTTCCTACTCTCTGTAGACCTCCATCATCCTAAAGATAACTAGAGATTTCAGAGCATCATTTACTGCTCAAACGGCCAAACGTTCTCAATGTCTTTCCTCAAATGCTCAGGGAGTATTTAGGCACTGCTCTCAGACATTGTGTTTGGATTTTGGGTGGTGCTGCATGAAGCCAGGGGTTGTGCTAAGCAATCCCCGAGGGCCCCTTCCAGCTCCTCATATTCTGTGGTTCTATGGGAGCGAACAGAAATACTGAGCAGCAAAAATTAAGGACAAATCCAACGAAAAGGCCATGGACTGCTCCTCACAAAAAACACTGAGAGCGGCGTCCCAGCACTCCCTGAGCTCTGGGGGCCATGCCCACCACCCTCTGGGACAAAGCCTTTTCCTCACCCCCTGACTCTGATGCAGCTCTGTGATTTCATGGATCACAGGTACCCCCAAACCATCTGGGTCCATCATCTGTTGGCTGCCTGCAAGATGCAGACCTCGCTGACATCCACTGAAATCAAGTTAGGAGGAAACTG
This sequence comes from Cyrtonyx montezumae, assembly GCF_038088225.1. Taxonomy (NCBI): domain Eukaryota; kingdom Metazoa; phylum Chordata; class Aves; order Galliformes; family Odontophoridae; genus Cyrtonyx; species Cyrtonyx montezumae. Next base: position 1,208,461 of record NW_027071848.1, read on the forward strand.
CGCATCGTACCCATCAGGAGCAGACACTGCACAAACAGGAACCACTGTATCTCAGCCAAATAAGTATTGGGATTCAGGACCAATCCCCCCCAGCAGGGACAGAGCAGCACCACTGAGTCCCAGGGGCTCCAAACTCCTCCAGTAACACTAACCACTCCCGGAGCACCTCAGCCTGAAAGCTTCGTGACATTTCCTTCCTCAGTGCGTGCTTCACACCGCAGCTCTGTTCTAACAGCACTTACCTACTGCAGAAACGTATCAGAGTACTTCTCAAGGAGCAAAGAAAACCATCGCGCCTTAACGAGCAAGCGGGCTCCTCGAGCTTCGAGTTACAAAGGGAATCACAGAACGGTTCGGGCCGGAAGGGCCACGGACACGCACTGCTCCTACGGGCAGCGGTGCCACGGCCTCAGCGCTCTGCGCGAAAGGTTTCCGACCGAACCGTCCCCTCCGCGACCCCAAAAGCGCCGAGCGAAGGGCTCAGGCGCTGCCTCGGCAACGTCTCCCGCAGCGCGTCACGCAACGCGCGCGCAATGACGGGAACACCGCCCCGCGCACCTCTCGGCAATGTAGAGCGTGCCGGCGCCCAGGCTGCGTCCCGCCAGCACCGCTTCCGTGTCGGGCTGCCGGTGGCGGACGCCATCAGCCGGCGGCGGGAACCGCTTCAGAAAACTCATGGCGCAGCCACCGCCGCCTCCTCCTCCTCCTCCTTCTTCCGCCGCCGGAAGCGGAAGTGCCCGCGCTGTCGGCCGCTCTGGATTCTCCTCTATGGCCCGGGAGGACTGTGCGTCAGCGCCGCCATCTTGCGGCCGAGGGCGGGAAGGGAAGGCGGGAAGGGAACGAGGGCTGTGGGGGTGGTTCCGAGCTCTGACCCTCGGAACCGCTGTCAGTGTTCTGACCTTCCCTTCCGTGTCATTAAGTTCAGAAAGTTATTCAGACCAATCGGCTCGCAAAATTATTAACAGAAAGTCTCTATCCTGAGAAGGGAAGGGAGGGGAGAGAAAAGGGGAAGAGGAGAGGAGGGGAGAGGAAGGAAGGAGAGAGGAGAAGAGGGGAAGGGAATAGAGGAGAGGAGGGGAAGGGAAAGGGGGGGAAGCAGAGGAGAAGGGAAGAGGGGAGGGAAGGGGAGGGGAAGGGAAGGGAAGGGAAGGGAAGGGAAGGGAAGGGAAGGGAAGGGAAGGGAAGGGAAGGGAAGGGAAGGGAAGGGAAGGGAAGGGAAGGGAAGGGAAGGGAAGGGAAGGGAGGAGAGAAAAAAAGAGGGGAAGGAGAGAAGAAAGAGGAGAGGAAGGAAGGAAGGAGAAAGAAAGAGAAGAGGGAAGGAAGGACAGGAGGGAGAAAGAAGGAGAAGAGGGGAAGGAAGGAAGGAGAGAGAGAGAGAAAGAGGGGAAGGAAGGAAGGAAAGGGGAAGAGGTGTTAATTTGGAAGGGACCTTCAGAGATCATCTAGTCCGCCTGCCCGACCACTTCATGGCTAATCAGAAGTTGGAGCATCTTAGTGAGGGCGTTATCCAAACGCCTCTTGAATGCTGACAAACTTTTCCATCAAAATACTGAACGCTTTTCCTTCTCTGGCCTTTAGTGGTCATAATTTGGGATAGCAGCAGCTGAAGGAAGAAAATGTGTGAAGAAGCCGGGGATAATGAGAACACTTATGGTTCTTCCTGAGTGCTCTGACACTCCTGTCCATTGAGCTCTTCATACAAATAACAGCCTTGACAGAAATTGAAGTAACTCCCGTAATGAAGTGATATTTAAACCCTATGAGAATTGAGGCAGTAAGTAATGAGGAAGCTGAAGCTTCTCAACCATCTTCGAAGTGTGTCATACTGAGACAATATGGAAGTGCTCACCTTGAAACAAAACGGTAGTTTGTCCCCAAGTGCAGACCAGACAGCAGCAGCTGGTGGAAGAGGTGCAGGTATGTGAAATCCTCGTTCATCACATTTGGTGGCTGGAAATCAGCATTTCTGCTCATGCATCCCTCGTTCCCTGACTTGATAGTCCTCATCTGCCATGGGGACTCTGTAGAGCTTCTGCAGCAGGCTGGAAATGGTCACAGCTCCTTCTGATGGTTTTACGTTAATCTTTCTTGATTGTTGAATGTGATGGAGTGGTAGGGTTGGTTTCTACTCTTACACATGAATGTGAGTGTTTTGTGTGTCACAGACCACCCTTCCAGAAGAGGACAGGTGGTTTAAGCCTAGGTTGGCAGGTTGCTTTTGAGGCCAGGAGGAAAAAGCCACATTCTGGTTTACAAGATGCAGCTGCTTCGTAGGACGGTACCAAGTCCTGAATCTTATGGGGTTCAAGCATGGGTAGGCAGACATCCCTTTAAGTTCACAGACAAAGCAGAACGGCACCATTTGAAAGCTCTTTTCCTCAGCTGTAAGAGCTTAAAAAGGCAACTTCAGATTCACCCCCACGCTGATGAGTGAACGCCGGATGTCCAAGAGGGATCCAGACATGTTCAGAGCCAGGAGGGATCAGCCAGCACCCACCCAGGGTGGAGAAGAGCCATCTTAAGACAGCGCACGGGGCTCACCATGCTTGATTCTCTTCACTACCTGCACGGCACTGCCTGCTGCGGGGTGGTCACACTTCAGTCAGCACACTCAGCCCGCTGAAAAAGCAAATGTTGGCATTTCGTTTCAGTGAAGAGGATGGAGCTCTCGTCACTACTGGGACGTACAGTAGCCTGGCTGTAACCAGGGAAAGGGATCATCAGGCTTCCACGCTTAACGCTGAGAGAAATCACACTTCTCCCAGATCACGCTTCTCTCCGATTTTCTCCTGTTAAGTTGTACAGTGTTATCAGTGTTTATTGCAACAGCCAAGCGTCAGAACATCTACATTTTTGGAGCTTCTCTGCCCACATACATTTAATCTAAATAAAGGAACCTAGCTCCTCTTCCTAGTATCACGTGGAAACCTCAGGGACGTCTGCTTACAAAGCCGAGCTGGGGACTGTGGGCTGCAAGTGGCTGTGCCAAGAAGCACTGCTATGTGGCAGATGGGCCCTCACCTGCAAGAATTCACCACTGCACTTCTGTAATTACGCCACTCCCCTGGCAAATGAAATGCACGTTGTAGTCTCAAGTGAACGCTGAACTCCATCCACGCTGCTGGTTTTTGTCCGCTGACTACAACATCACTCTGAAGTCAAGATATAAAAATAGAGAGAGGATACATTAAAAACCATTACAGCGGCAAAAATAATTCCATCACATCTTCCTCGTTGTCAGTCAGAGCTGGACAAGGAGAGGGAAACTCGATTTTAACAAAACCAACACCGAACACGAATTCTCCATCCCCATGGTGGGCACTGAGCCACTGCTGGAGAAACACTGCCGCCATTTCTCGGTGAGTACATCGAAAGAAATCCCTCCTGGGTGGCCACGGGTGATCATCATTAAAAAGCACTCCTCACTTCGATACACATTATACTTTGTACATCAAGTTATTTCAATTTTTTTTTTATTATGACAATTTACATGTCATATTTATATGAAAGAAATGACAGTAGATATTATAACAAAAAACATTATGAAAGAAAAGTTACACAATTAGGCCTACAAGCTATAAAATGGCTTCAGGCCCAGCTTATACACAAAGAGTTCTGACCAGACTGTAGTGAGACAACGCTGAACAATTCATTAACAAAAATATTGGCACCAGCCTTAACATTTTTTTTTTTTACTTCATTTACAAGGAATACAGTATTTAAACAGTTGTGTACTGCAAATCTAAAAACATCAGCTGTCATTAAACTGCAGTTAACCCTTTCAGCACTGAGGCCAGCATGACTTCCATTTTAAAAAGTTTCAATGCATCGCGTTTCACGTGCACGTGGTATTTCTGGTGAGGGGGGGGAAGGACGGTGAAAGCACCGCCCAACATATGTGCAACGACAACAATTCCAGTTTTCTCAGCATCTCTCTCCCCACCTCCCAAACACACTGTGTGTGTCCCCTCGGTCCTTTCCCTTTGATATCGTAGCAAGTCATGATGGAAGAGATCGAAAATCAAGGTTCAGGGCTCCGAAATGCACGGGTTAAGCTCTGCAAAGAGCTCGGCTCGTGGGACTTGTAGAGAAAGGAAAGAAAAACGAGGCCAACTGTGAACAAGGCCGATGTTAAGGAACTCCACATTTCCTTGTGAACACACCAACAGCACACAGGAGTAAGACAAGACTGCATTTCGTGTAAGTACATCTCAGATTTTAACCTATCTGGCAGTTTTGATCTAATTGTCACAGAAATTGAACGACAGCCATTCCTGGCAAATCCACCCAGTGTTTGTCTGCCTAAAACTCTGCGCCTGTTTGAGAACCATACTGACAAAGTTAATGCCATCTCATGGCTGCTGTGAATCTATGAAGCAGGGCTAGCAGCTAGCGACCTGACCGGCGTGAAAACAAACTGTTCTAATGCAGGTTAGGGGGAGGAGTACCATTTTAATGAATATAGCATAGGAATAAGATACTGTACAAGATTTCAGAGTCCATATAATAAGTATGAAATGGAAAACTAAACAAGGTATACAGCTGCATGGTTTGATTTCCTTTTCTACCACTAACTTGAGTAGCAGATTAGTATCTATTAAGGACTTTTAACTAACAAATGGTGCACTGGTAACGAGGCCTATCTTATGTTTTAGTAGAAGGACTTTATCCCCTTAGGATCATTTAAGTCAAGTTCTGACAGACTAATCTAAGTATCACTAATCAGTTTAGTTGTGTGGGACATAAGAGGAACAAAGGAACCTGCGCGGACCCAAACCAACATCCCCAGAGGCCAACATTGTCACAGTACTCTGCGGACTGATCCTGATCTTCTCCATGTCCGTGCTGTGCTGGTGGGACCGCTCCCTCAAGGAAAGAGACCGCAAACAGCTTTTCCTGTTGCTCTGAAGATCACGATGAGAAAAGGAGGGTGTCGCGACGACTCTCTTACACAGAGACCTTCCATTTGAAATGCAGTCGTTATGGGTCAAATCAGAAGCAGTTTTTAGGCCTGTCCGAGACCTGTCTTGCAAACTGCATGGGCTTGCATCCACATTTTTCCATACCGCTTCCCTCCACCCATTCCCCATCTCCTGTTAGTGGAAAGAGCATTCCAGCAGCAGGAGAAACCGACTCGGTCTGCACCTGGGGAACCAGTGAGACTGACTATACACAAAGTGCTGCGAAGTGCACGAAGTAAACCAACTGAAAGAACAGAGCAACTCCATCCTTCAGTTTTCCTTAGTAACCTTTGGGGTTATATGTAGCATTTGCAGACACACCTGCCTTCATTAAGCACGTGCCCTCTAACTGCTATATCATCCCCTGTCCTGATCTCAAGCTCAGGCGTGGGGTGCCAGCATTTACAAATGATAGTCAGAAACCCGAGCTGTAGGACTTGCTTTAATCGCAGTTATAGCCGGAGCCTTTACGCTGCATCCTCAATTATAAAAACTTACTATCTACTTAGAGTGTCCTATTCTTTCTCCCAGAAGCTGTACACTTTTTTTTTTTAAGTAAGTGTCATACTAAGCAATATACATCATCTGCAATATACAAAATAAGTTAAATCATTCCGAAGCATCGGGATAAACAACTCCCAAGCACACGCTTTCACCGTCCGGAACTGTCTCAGTGAGTTACACCTAACCTAAAATAAGAGCTTGGTAAGTGATGCACATTTCCAGAAGTGACCAGTAATCCCCAGTACCCCGACTGCTGCCCGTCCAGCTTCAGGTGTTAAGTATTTCTGAAGCCAGAGTGTTTCGTGAGGTCCCCAACTCTAAAGCGTTAAAAAACGTTCAAAGAGAATTCTGATTACTTCAGGATACGCTGGATGAAGAGCAAGTACTGTTTCTGTTGGATTTTTCATTTTCCATCTCCTGACATTTTAAGTGATACAGTCCTACCCCACGTATTCTAGAATGGGGAGGAAGAAAAGGAAGATCCCAGGAAACGTGGGCTTCATCCCGCACATCCTCATTTCAGACAGCAGTCCTGAATGCTCACAGATGCTTTAAACACTGGAGTTGCAGAACTGTGCTCTTTCTGCATGAATTGCTGAGTTTTCCACACCATATTCGACAGATTTTTTTTTCCAGGTAGTTTCCATTTGAAGATATTTGGTATTTTTACATGTATTTATACACAGAAAGATTATATATACCCAATGAACTGAAAGAAAATGTAAGTACACATCTAGGGTGCGCGCTGGATGCTTAACACAAACCAGTGGATAGCAGTCACTGCACACATACCGAGTCCAATTCTCCAGGCCTACGTGTTGCCATTTTGAGCTGGATGATATGAATCCCTTATCACCAAAACCCCTCGCTTTTCACTTAAAAAACAAAGAAAATGTTGGTGAAAATACGCAGTGAGACAACTCAACTGAAAGTTTCATCAGCTCCCACTGCCGCAAGATTAACTGAGACACTGTAATCCACAGAAATCTCAAGGTGACATACTTATGAATGGGCAATTTAGAGAAAAAGCATGTTTCTCTCACGTGCCATTAGAACAGAACAATCCTTTCATCAAACGAAAAAGGAAGGCACAGTAATTTCATAACCTAAGTTAACATTTATGAAGTCAAACTGTCCAACAGCTCAGAGAGTTTGTTGTTCAGTACTTGTCTTACTACAAGCCTTCAACATAAGGATTTTTTTTTTTTTTTTGGTAGCTCGGTGATGTTGCTTTCCATTTTTAAATGAAGGTTTAGAAGATTCAATAACCAGAGGACAGCAACTGCAATGAAATTTTGCCTTCTTCATTCCCCCACCCTTCTGGTTGGATTCACGCACTGCATTTCTTAGCTCAATGTCCATACTTTGCACATTACGTCCCATCCTTTGTCTCTGCGGCACCTGAAAACATCCATTCCCCAACTGAGCTTATAGTTCCTCCCCTTCTCCAGTGTTTACGACTCACACAGCCCACAGAAATCAATTCACCTTCTTCCTGGTCACTTATACTCCGGAGGATCTGCAGTTAAAAAAGACAACAGCTTTTGGTAACAACCTGTGTGCAACAAACGGGAGATCTCCAAATGAACTCCCTCAGTGCTCAGCCACGAGGTGCTCCTTCTTCTGCCATTCAGTCCATTGTGTGACAAACCCCTGGCCAACTGTATTCTGTTTCTCACACGCCCTGAACTTCTGTTAGCCCAAAGCCACACCTGAAGATGAGCAGTCTGACGCATGACTTCTGATCTCATGGTGAGTACAGAAGAGCACCAGCTGCTACGGCCATAACACCTGGAGGACATTTCCACTCTGGGATCACATACATGGAACACAGCAGCACGAGCCCTGCGTGGCTGCCGGTCGGCCTCGTGTCTGAAAACATCTTCCCAAACAGATTTACATTTCCCACCTCACTGAGGCCTCAGACAGGAGAGAAGGTGGAAGTTATAAAGTGCTAAGCTCTGTACGACACCTAGACAGATTTTCCTTGCACAGTATTCCCCCTGGTCTAACAGGACCTCGGGGTCATGAGGGGACAAAGCCATCCCAGCTATCACAGGCGACTGCTTAAAACATGGAAGGACTGTTCTGTAAAACTGACCAAGAGAAAGTAACAACCTGTCTGTCTACACTGGTAAAACTTGACGCTCTTGACATAAAATTCAATGCTCCACTTCTGCTTTTTGGTCTCCTACATCACTCCCGAACACAGTGCTCAATTTCTTCCCAGTTGGTATATTCACTATTTTAACTGCTTTGTATTTTCCTACATTGTCAATGACTCACCCACTACGTACCCAACATTTGGGGCTGACTGCAAGCAAGAACGTTTGCTACGGCGCCGGTCAGATCAGAAAAGGCTCCATCTGGCAGCAAAAAAGATGATGGCACTGCCAAAACAAACGGGAAGTCGCTGGTTGCACAGTGCTGCTGCATGGGAATCAAGACAGTTTGCACTGCAAATATTTAAAATGCTCAGCTATTATTAACATTAGAACGTGGAAGCCATATGTCCTCGCTTGTTTTAAAACACGAGTATATTAGAAATGTAGAAGCACTACATTTATGCATCACCTAGGCAAAGAAAAACATTGCAGTAGCTAAAATGCTACATACTCTTTTCAGAACGTTCTAGACCTCTGTGGCTTTTCACTACCCTGACTTAAAACCTGCAGAGAGATAAAACCTGTGGAGAGATATTTAATTTTTAATGGCATTCAATTCTCATTAAGAGTGTGATTTAATCACAAACTTGCTTAGCACGGCAGATAACGAACGAGTTCTCTCTCTCTTGCAGCTCTGACGATTCTAGTTTTAGATGTGCACTGCTAGAACCCAATGCAGTAACAGACACGGAGTGGTTCTGATAGAACTCATGGAGAGAGAGGTGGGGAAACAAAACCAAGACTGTCCAGGACACAAGTAGGTATTTGTGGATCTAAGTTTTCTAGAGAGGTATTTAGTAAAGGCCTAACGCCGGTTTTAGTAGAAGAAAACAGAAGTGCTTCATGACTGACTAGTAAATACAATATAATGGAAGGGAATCAGGTGGGGCAGGAGAGGATAACTCACTCCTCAGTGGCAGCAGCAGTTTTGGTGCATCCATTGCCGGCAATGGACATCAACACCAGTCAAACATCCAAATCTCAGAGCAAAAGGAGGAACAGATGTGACCTTTTGGGATTTCATCATTTGGCAGATCTTTTTCAGCCGTCTGTGTGCTACACCATGTACAAATGCTTGGCCTGCATCTCAATTCTGAACAAAGAGAAAACTCAAGGCTGCACAGAGCAAACTTCAGCTCCGTGCTTTCTTACATGCCCGCATTTGTTTGGGGTTATTTTTTTTTTCTTTTCAAATGAAAGCACGTTTCACTTCAGGCCCACTTCAAAGCTGATGAGATGTCTCAGAGTTGAGTGTTTTCTCAGAAATACTGCCTACTTGAAATCAGTTTGGTCACGTGACGATTATTAAAACATATTTTAAGAAAATTCTAACGGCCAACGGCCAACACTACATTCAAAACCTGCTAATACATCCAGGCAGATAAGTAAAACCGAAACAAAAACACACACAAACCCCAAACAGAAAACCTCCAAAAGGAAAACTGTTCCATTTGTTTACTTCAATTTGAAGTAGATACTCAGGACATGAATGGAGCAGCCACGGTTTATTGGAAAATCCCTCCATCCTTTGGTGCGCCGTGATTCTGTGGTCAGAGCGGTTTGCACAGACGCGTTCAGTTCAGAACACTCCAACAGAAGGTGAAACCCACGCGGCCAGACAGCTGCTGCAGGATTCCTGTGTCTGTACAAGTCTGCAGCACGTCAAGATGCCATCCCGTTCACAGACCAACTTCACATCAATGCGTCCTCCCACTAGACACCGTGCACAGAAGACCATCTGATGAACTGCTCGTGAGATAGCTTTATCAACTCATCGCTAGCATGTTTCAACTGTCAAAAACTTCATTACAGTACACTTTACTGTACAAACACTTTGAAGGATGTTTATTAGGAAAGTCTGCAAGTCATAATGGATAGTAGAGTTCTTGTTTATGGTACCTTCTTGGCCTCAAAGTAATTCTGTTTGCCTCCAGTATTAAAATCAAACTGCTTCCATGAAGGTGATTACTAATGAGCTATGGCATGTTAACCTACAACTCACAAAATGCGACAGTACAGACGTTAAATTTGAGACTGTCTGTTAAGTTGTAATCTAAGTTGTGAACATTTAAATATAATATATATCTCATATGAAAAAGCTAAAGCACAAGTGCTTCTGCACCCCGCCCACCCCTTGAGCCAAACCCACCCCAAGTTCCGGTTTGGGCCCTGACTGATTTGGAATGCTTTCTTAGGCCACCCATTTCCACAAATTTGTATGCACTCAGGAAATATAAAGCCAAAAATATACAAATCTCTTGTTGTGATAAGGTTTTTGTGAGTGAAATTACCCAGGACCATGGACTTGGAAGGAGAAAGGAGGGGAGGGGTAAGAGAGGGAATTTACAGCAATTCTTCTTCAAAGTTCAAAACTGGTCACTTCACAGAAAGACTGCAGGACTGGTGAAATTCTTGCTTCTAAAAAGTGATACTGTAGTGGAGAATTTTCTAGGAAAAATAAAACAGCTTTTAATAACTGGCCCGCTGGTATGAGCTACCGTGGAATAAATTAGCACAAAAACGGAAGTCTTATAACTGTTCACTGTTACAGACGTAATCAACAAGGTCAGTCACTCTCAAAAGTTCATCTTCATCTTCCTCTGGCCCTACCGCTTCCTGCCCGCTCCCCGTCCCGTTGGGCGCCAGGCTGGCACTGGCTGCGCTGTCCTTGGGGGCCTGGGTCTTCTCACTCGGTTTGCCAATCAAGTTCTCAATGGTTTTACCTGGGCTCTGTCCGTTGGTGGAAGGCAAGTCCACCAAGCTGTAGTCCAAAGGGCTCTCTACTTTTCCTACGTTATCAAAGTCATCTTCATCATCACTTTCTATCCGATAGCAGTGCTTCTTGGTGTTGTCTTGAGGGGCCTGCGGTGCTGGCAGCTTACTGGCAGGGTTCTCTGCCTCATCGTTGGCATTTTCGCAGTTGTCTTCGTCGTCTGTTTCGATTCGATTGAGCCGTTTGCGGACAGGCCTCTCTTCATCTTCCTCTTCCTCGGAGTAGTCGTCCGTACTTCGCCGACGTTTTCGAATCAATCGCTTCGACTCCTTTGTGGAATCGTCATCTTCGGAGTTCTTGGATGCGAAGCTCTCTGGAATAAGCAGCAGACTTAAAGCCGTTAGCAAATCTGAGCGCATGCAAAACAGCCACACTCCTACTTTTTCACGTTTCACACTCTGTCTCTCAGCACACACGTTTCAGTCTCCTTCCTCAGACCCCCAACCACGTCAGAACGCTTGCATACTTCTCACATTCTAAAGAAACTGCTCAAAAGCAAAGTCCAGCAAATCTGCTCTCAGCCTGAGCATTACCGGAGGCTCTGGAGGCCTCTGCTAGGAGTCAGAAGTGCTAATTACATCAGGAACAACACAACTTCACACCCTTCCTGAAACTGAGGGCCCTTTGTGGAGCCAGGAGATGGACTCAAGGACCCTCATGGGTCTCTTCCAACTTGGAATATTCTATGCTTCTATGGAATAATGGCTGCGCTACCTTCAGAATAGGTATTCACATGCATACAACCACATTATCTTCCCCCCTCTAAACTCTACAGGAATCCATTCTTTCAAAGCACGTGAACACTGTTTGAACGTGGCTGGAAGGCTGCTGCCCCTCGGTGGAAGGCCTTTTCCTTGCAAACTGGCTTAGGTGAGAAAAGACGGACTGAAAAATCAAACACCATTAGCTTTCTCCTTGCAATTTCCATTAGAAATGCATGCAAATTGTCATTTTTAAAGGTATTATCACTGTAGGTTCAGGTTGCTTGAGAATCTGCCAGAGTTCCAGTATTTTCAATGCAATTACATTTCCATTAACTGTTACATACTTTCTAACACATTAAAACCGTGGGAAACTACTGGAAGGTACCAAATGGCGTTGGGTTCAGTATGCAAAAAGCCAGTACCAAAACCACCTGAGGAAATGGGTTTCCATGTACAAAAGACACCATCAATCAGGCATTGTTTAAAGTCACATGTGCAGGCAGCAAAAAAAAAAGTCAGCCACCATACAGCAGATCGTGAGCAGGCAGCCTATATATCCTATTTCTGAGCACAGACTGCACATTGAAGAGTAAGATCAAGTCGTCAAGATCCCATACGGTTGCATTACAGACTCGTTTCCCTTCGTGGAGGAGGATCCTGTAACACTCCACAGGCTCAGGCCAGCACTCCCAAAACTTACCTACACATCAGGGGTGCTCAATCTGCACGGCAGTTTTTCTGAGGAGCCCTGGCACCTGCAGCAGCCTGTAATGCTCAGCACGCCTCAGTGCCACGCGGACTGTTGTCATGAGCTGGGCAGCAGAACTCAAAGGGCCCAAAGGCGGTGGCTGTGTTCGTACAAGCTCATTTTGTATCTAAACACACACTGGTGGCTCATGAAGTGACTGAAACTACTCTGAGCAGGTATTCTGTATCATACACACCCACACTTATTGCAGCACCTTCAAACAGGAGACTGCAGAGGGACTGGAAAAGGCTGAACGACCACGAGGGATGTCAGGTGGCATATCTCCCTACACAAACACAGTCAGGGCACCAGAGGGCAAAAAAGAACCTTTAAACATTCATGGAGAAGACTCTGTGGCCTATTCACTGAGAAGTGGCAAAACTGATATTAATTATAGTTCTGAAATGCCACCACTCATTGCCACATTTCACAAGGAATCAGTTTCTGAGAAACGTAATTGTAGAAAATAAATTCTCTGGGCATCTCTGAGGTACACACAGTTTTCTCCTTCGGTTAATGCAGACACACAGCAGCTCCTGCAAACCAGACTGTGTATTTTACCTTCGCTATCTGAAGTGGAGAGCCTGCGTTTATGAACTCTTCTTAACTCCTTCCCGTATCGGACACTCTTCTGAGAGCCATCGCTTTCTGAATCCTCCTTGTAGTTAACTTGCCTCTTCTGATTCCTTCTTGATCTTCTCCTCCTGGTTTCCAGGTAATCGTCGTCACTATAATCTGTGTAATCACCACTCTCTGTACAGAAGAAAACAGCCGTGTCTGTTATTCCATTCAGACAAAACTGCACTATTCAGGTAAGCTTTAGACCAGCACTGAGAAAACAGGGCACACGTTTCCAGCAGAGGAAGGCCTCAGTAGCCCGACCTGTCCCAGGCTCACTCATCAGTTCCCCTTTCACTGCCAGCAGAGAATTGTTTACTTTTAAAACACCTCCTCACAAATCTTTCTCCATCAGTCTCCCTCAGAGCAGGTTTTCTTCCCGTGTTTTTGCTCCCTACGGTGCCAAAGATGTTTCCTCTACAGTTCCTGACAGTTGATGACATAACAAGTTACCACTTCCACTGGAAAGCCCCTTCTGTGGTTTTTTTTTCCAACTGAAATACATTGCACTCTGCTTAAGTAATTCTCAGAACAGGTAGATGAATAGAAACAGAGAAACAAGGAGAATCCGGGGAACACCTGACGTTGGAGTACTGAATCATTTACAACAAATCCAGCTTTTAAAGATGGCTTACAACGGAAACTATGGAGAAGAAACTCACCACCATCCTCAGTTCTGCCCTGGACTGCCACAGCTAGTGGCTTTAAGAACTGAACGTGTTTACATTTTCAACAGTTAGCATCAGCTCTGAGTCAACTTCTGCTGCTTTTCCACTGAGCCATGCCAGAGCAATCATCCTGAGAGCACAGTGCATTTCTGTATGCAACCCAAACTGTTCTACAGTTACTGACACGAGCGACAGATCAAAGCAGCAATCCTCTTTACCTCCTAAAATATTACAGAAAGGGTCACAGCAAGGCAATGAAACACTGCCTTCAAAAAAGATCTCCCTTCTCTGGAGTCTGAAAGCAAAGCCACTTCACAGGGAACATTACTTCCTTAGCTCAAAACAGAGCTCAGGCAGGATCCTGAGGATGGTAACAGGGGTAAAGAAAAAGCAGTTAGGAATGTGCAGTTAGACAACTATGGAATTATGTTGGAACTGGTGGGGCAAGGCTCTACCAACCACCACTGTGCTGCATTCAGTGCTTCCTCTTCCTGCTCTTTTTTTAAACAGGATGCTTCTGATGGTACAGAATGATCTTCTCTCAGATACGTGTTCACAAAGAAACAGATTTGCTCGTAGGAATTACAGAGTAGATGGCCAAACTCTTTGGATCCTCTAGCTTCTGCAAAGATCTTCATTACTAACTGCTGACATTTAGTGCAGTGGTGCATTCAGCACAGGAAGACAGCAACAACTGCAGGTGCATGTGGCTATCTTCATCTGTCCATGCATTAACTCTCCTTTGGGAATGCCAGCACCTCAAATCAACCAACTGCAACATGATCACTGTCTGCATGTGAAATACACGCTCTGTACAACTGAAAAGTTGACTGCAGCAGAAGGAATCAAGTTTTCCACACAAGGTGAGGGAAAATATTTCTTTCAGAAGAAGCTTTTTCGAAGTTATTCAGTGGGTCTTTAAGTACATATGAAGAATATTTTTGCCTCCATCCTTTGTATTCTGTGCAGTCATGTTCTAAACAGACAGTTATGGGAGAGCTGAAATGGTCCACAAAGGACGCAGCGTAACAGGAGCATGCATTTAAATACAGACTTACTTTAAATGCACTTAGTAGCTTCCTTCAACACTCACAGCAGAACAAGCAGCAAACAGCTTCACAGCAAGAAACAAAGATGACATACACTTCACCAAGGGAACCAAAACCACTAGTGTGGCAGGAAACTGAGACTTCCACTCTTCCTCTCTCCAGCACAAACTGCTCCATACGTTTAAAAGACCACTTATGCTCACCAGATTCTCTGCTTGAGTTGTCCTCGGAATCTTCATCTTCATCATCTTCAGAGTATTTTTTCTTGACTGTTTTCCTTCGTAGCCGCCTGCTTTGCCTCATGGGCCTGGAGAGGTGTCGCCTGGATATGCGGGCGCAGAACTCGGAGTCGCTGTCTTCGTTTGATGGTGGGTCATCTTCACTTTCGTCCAGGTTTTCCTCTGATATAACAAACTCATCCTGAGATCTGTTCAAAGAGAGACCACAAACAGAGAGATCTGAAACAAAGGATCGAAACCGTCACCCCCACTTGGTGAGCAAGTAACAGATGCAAAGCAGGCACCCAACAAAACTGCACGGATCTTACAGAAATGATGTGCACTACAAATCCAGAGCGAGCAAACGGCCATCACTGACATGGAGATTCTGTCCTCTCTTGGAAGATAGCTTTACAATGCATGACATTACACAACAGATCAGAACAGTGGGTGGAAATGAAAGCTCCAATCGCAGATGGGACATTTTCAGCACATTCTGCTTGACTATCCAGCGTGCCACTGGAAGTTCCTTGACGTGGTCATATGTGAAAAGCAAAGGTCAGGAGATGTTTCCATCTGCATCGTTCAGATTACCCATAAACTCAGTACACTGACTGTTCCACTGGTGTAAAGCTTTAAAAGCTCAACTATGTGAGGAAAATCTAAAAGTATTATTATTTTTTTTAACATTAGGTATTTCCCAGTCTGAAAGATAAGAAATTCCAAGGAAAAATTAATTTCACTGAGCCAAAGCAATATTCCTTCAGCCTCCAAAGCTTCCCGTGACACACATTCGTTTTCTACAGTGTAAGTCTCTGCTTTCTAAAAGATAAGGTTTGAACGCAGCCAAAGAAGAGCTGATTCCAGAACCCACATTCAAGTTTTGTACGCTGGGGAAATGGACAGATTTTACTTTCCTGATTGATAAATGGCACCCAGGACAAATAAAGGACATATTTTCAGAAGAACAACCCACCTCACTTTAGCTACATCTCTGTCAAGGGTAAGTTTTGCTTAAAATGGACGTTGGATGGTTGCAGCGCATGGATTTGAAGTACACTTCTTCCAGCACAACTGTATTTATCTAAGCCAGGAGTACTTGTGCTGGCACCGTGCAGCGGTGTTCCAGATAATGTCCTCCTAATGACCATCCTAAGGGCACTGCAGAGTCACAGGAACCCACAGCAGCCAGTGACTCGTGGGAGAAGCAAAACTGGAGACCTACCCGTCACTGATCTTAAACTCATCCTCGCTCTCTTCCTCGTCCAGATTGCTGTCACTATCCAGGTCGTTCAGTCGCCGTCGTTTCTTGCGCCGTGCTGCAGCTGCCCTTTGGGGTCGCTTGTTTTCTTTCCTTTCTTCTTCTAGGATTGTGGAAATGTCTTTTCCACGATGACCTGTGATATTAGACATGTCTTTGCCTCTGCCAATGCCTGAATTCAGTGATAGAAAGACGAAAATAAGAACAGGTTTATTTTTGGTTGAATTTTGCTCGTATCTTTCTTCCAGGCCTATGGCTTCAGATTATTTTCTATAACAGAATAATTGTTTGGAGTCTCATTCCTGACAGACACAGCCCTGGCTGTGGTCCCTGGGAAACACTGAGGTCAATATAGAAGACAGAAGGTAAATGTTGGCATTCTGCTACTGAACCACAAAGCACATCATCCCCCAGCGTTGGTGTTTTCTGAGTAGGGAAGATATCAGAAAATACCTCTTCTTCCTGAGGCCTTCATACTCTTTTTGGGAGTTTTGGAAGCATTTAAGCTGCTGCTTGGCCAATAAGTGGCCTTTAAGAAAAACTGGTTTTACTGCTGAGATTTAAGTTGTATTTATTAATGTCTTGTATAACACACCCACAGACAGCTGAGTTTCAGATTGTCTGCGTACACCCGCTGGCCTTATGAAAACTGCTGTCTGTCTAGAGATGCCAGAAGCCATACCAAGAAAGGGATTAAGTTTCACAGCAGTTCTCTCCACACAAGCTAAGGTGGTGCAGAAGCACAGATCCATCAGTCTCAAGTCCTTTGGAAGATCTCTTTTGGTCCCTGTCGTGCCTTACCAAGCAGCAACGATTGTAACTGCACTTCATTCACGTACAACTGAGACACGCTCACAGATCTGATTAACACTTTCAAGATGCAATCTTCAAAGGGTCCAAATGTGGCCCAGTTTCTGAACCCAGTATTTACAGGTGTCAGATGTCAGTGGTGCTAGCTGCCACCCCACTCTAAAATTCAAAATTAATCTTAAAAACTGTCCTGTCACGGTTATTCATTGTATTCATATATTAAACCATGCACGAGCTGAATTTAACTATCAACACCAGATGCTTTTTGTCATCTTCTGGCAGCTTGGCGTGGCCATTTCCAAGGGAAATTATTTAGTATGTGTTTTTCTGAAGGTGCAATAGTAAGAACTGTAAATTATACAGTGTAAGGGAGAGGACTCTATTTGCTGCCTGCCACACCAAAGGACATCTGGTCTCAATCTTTGTACCACCATCGGAATGAAAAGCAAACATCACAGACATACCTCCTCCATCAGCTTCCTTGATGTCATCTTCAATTGCCTCATCAATTGCCTCATCAAATTCATCAAACCTACAAGTAACAACTTTCGTTTATAACTTTGTATGACATTATAGAAACATAGCCCAAAATCTAAAACTGCTTTAGGAAAGCTCGCTGCACAGGTAACGGGACACATAAATGACAAGGTCACACAGACAATGGGCCAGACACGTGAGAAACAGCTGTTTTCTAAAAGATATGTTGATTATTTCTATTTGTAAGCAGAGTATTTATCACTGACAGACCTTTTGTACACATGAACTGAAAAGCACGTCCGTTTTCCATGATGCGCCGCTGAATTTAACGATGGATAATGTGAGAATTATCTGAAATAGTATCAGTGGCACTTTTCACACCAAACATTAGCATTTCCTTCACACCTTTTATAGGGATGACATACACACTGCCAATTTGCAGAACAGACTTCCTGGAAAGCACCTATTAAAGCCAAGGGATAATTATTCACCCTGTCGAAATTTGCCTTGAGAATGTGCTTCATGTGGCTTCATTTCTCCTGGCAGTAATTACACCTTATGGATCTGCAGCACTCTGAACACACGAGATGTGTGTACAGAGCTCTTCACAGTGACACACAAATAAACCATAAGGTAATGTTACATAACTAAATGGGAAAAAAGAGAAGCAAAATACTTGAGGATGCTTCTGTGGGCCTGCCTCAATCCCTGTACAATGAGTGGCTCAAAGGGGAACAGTGAATGGAGGAGAAAGGAGCCGGTCCTCCTACACAGAAGATGACTTCTTTAGATCCTTTCTGCAGCTAGGAATTGCCATCTTGTAACAAGGGACTGTTACCTGCATTACCCAAACTCTGCCTTGAGAAATGACCAAGCAAAAAACAGCCCGCATTATCTTTGTAGGAAAGACATTTTGCTTAGGTTATTTTTTCCTTCGTTTCTCTGTTTTTAAAAGAGAAATGACTGCTCATTGGACTGCTCATTTCATTGGAGATTTGGCTCGCCAGTCACTAAAGAAAGATTACAGGTATGTTTATCTCTGTCCTCCATTGAAACCTCCAGCAGAAGAAGATAAAGATAGATTTGATGTTACTCTATAATCCAACAGCTGCCATAAAACACCTTTTAAAATGAGGTGACTGACTGCTGTCTTTCTGTACATCCCAAGAACAACTGCACGTCACATTCAAGGCAGCTTTACACAGTAAGGAAGTAACTGAAATTATTCCATCAGTAAGACTTGTCCCACATTACTCAGAGGGCTAAAAAAACAACACCTTTAGAATGTGAGAAATCACTTACTGCTCTCAAATCACAAATAACCTGAAATCCAACGTGGGCTGACAACTGCTTGTCAATTAGGTGTAATGGCACATCATTTCTGCTGCTGCTGCTTTATTAAGAAAGCAGGCTTTTGCTAACCTCCTCACAAAAGGAAAGCACAGATGACAAAAAAGGAACTAACCTGTCTTCAGAGAACCAGAACGCTACACAATACAGATTGGTCTGTAAGCACAAGGAGACATTTAGCATTTATTGTCCCCCTTGGAAGGAAAGCATGCACAGTTCTCACTGACACTAATAGGACTTCACTGCAGACAAACAGATCTGAAGTGACACACTGACGTGTGCAATATTTTCACCAGCTCAAAGTTACGTGTGTGATGCAGTCTGTGAGACAGACTGACATTTTCTATCAAAGATTGATTTTCAGGAGCAACATTACAATAAACATTATTTCCAACAACAGTTATTGCCTCTCCACAACGTGTGTCCTGCTGAAGTTGTGCCAGATATCCTACAGGTCAGACTGTCCTCACCTGGACAGATGCTGCCTGAGTTGTCACGGGCATAGCAGCAAATCTAATCGTGCCCCTGGCATCATGCACCTTATAGAAATATTTAATTTCACAAGCCAGCAGTGACATTTTTGTTAGTGTGGCTTCTGCTGTTAATACTGAAAGTTACAGAAACTCAGCAGCTAAGTAAGGTCAGGCTGAGTTTGCTGAGCAAGCTGCAAACCCAACACAAAGCTCACGTCTCTCCTCAGAGGCACAACCACACCGAGTTTAATCATGGCTATTGCTGGAAGGTTTTGGAGGTTGTAATGTTCTCATTTATTATGGTAAAGGTCTACACAGAACCAGCACTGTGGGAAAGGCAAGACTCCTTATGTTCTTAATGCAGCTGAGACAGAAAACACAAGCTCTCAGGCAGCAGTACTCTTCTCCAGTCCCCAAAGAGAACTTGAGGCCTTTAGACAGAAGCAGAAGTTCTCCCTTCCAACAGAAAGCAGAGGTGTAATCCACCTGCTTTAACTTAGTGCAGGAGCTGTAATAGCACCAATTCTTTCTCCAGCATCACTGAACAGAGTACCACGTGTTCCAACTTTTTATGCATCCCGTTTTCAATATACAAAATAATAGGCACCTCCACTTCACAAACATCCAGTGTAACCAGGATTCAGAGGAAAGAACACACATCAATTTGGCCTGTCTTTTAAATGTAGAAGTGTGCATGAGGAGCAGGATGCTGACTGAGCAGGGAAACGATGGTCTGCTTCATTTTTGCTTTACAAGCTGCCCACCTGTAGCTGATGCATTTCCGGGTTCTGGTAGACCTCCTTTCCAGCAGCTTTGATTTGTGCTTTTTGGAATCTTTCTTTTTTTCTTCCTGACCTTCGGGGATTTCTGGCTCCTGTTGACACAGGACAGAAGTTTTGTTTTAAACTCTCATGGAGGGAAGAGATGCCATAATTTTGGATGAAGGCGTTTGGCTGCGACACGAAGAAAATCACTTGAAAATCACAGAATCATCTTAGAATCACAGAAAATATATTCAAGAAGTGAGAAAAGGGTGATCTCCAAGTGAACAAAAATGGCTTTTTTCCTTTTCTGTAAAGGGAAACTATGTAGGAACATGTTACTACAACACAAAATGTTCACAGCTTTTCAACAAATATAACTTCAATAAGCATTTTTTTTTTGAGGGAAAAATGTTATGCTTCTGATAGGAACTACCTCCCACCCCTGTCAGCAGCCAGAAACACTCATCTCCCTCCATTGCTTCTAAAGGAGGGCTATGACAATTAGCTCAGGCATAGACACCAGAGTTAATTAAACTGAAACGTATCCTTCCAACCCACAGAATGGCAATGGATTCTAATGGCAACCCAATCTGAATGGGGGAAGTAGATTGTGAGGTTCTGCACTGATGGAGG
The DNA here is from genome assembly GCF_038088225.1 of Cyrtonyx montezumae. Taxonomy (NCBI): domain Eukaryota; kingdom Metazoa; phylum Chordata; class Aves; order Galliformes; family Odontophoridae; genus Cyrtonyx; species Cyrtonyx montezumae. The sequence goes on from NW_027071848.1 coordinate 1,228,637, forward strand.
GCTCCAAAGCCCCTTGGTTTCTCTGCTGAACTGAAGTTCAGAGTGAAATGAAGGCCCTAGAATTGTTCCTGTCCTACATGTACACTGATCTTTCTTTCCAAGATGCTCCTAGCACTTCTAACACCTCGTTCATGAACCTTCTTCCTTGAGAAGTGCAGAAAATAAACAACACAGTCACAGTCACTTACCTGTGGTGGAATGATGTTCTCAATGCTGATACCCACGTACACCAGTCGCTCTTTTCTTTAGGAGAGAAAAAGAAAATAAGTTCACAGAAAGACTGTGGATATTGAAAATCACGCTGCAAGCAGCACCATAACCATCCCAGGAGGATGCACCAAGTGAAAAGTTATTACTGTTGGAATTACATATTAAATCCCACGTGATTATGTTTTCCTGTACGAATAATGTAAGTGATTTCCAAGTTCTCACAGACACCAGTGTTTGAAGATGGCAGGCACCACAAACATTGAGTTTTGATGTAAAAAGCTATTAAAGAACAACTGGAGAACACCAGTATTGGGATCAAGATAATGCTACCAAACCCACGATCACCAGGAACCTGAAGGCACTGAAAATGGGAACTGAAAATCACCCTGATCCGGAAAAATTAAAAGAAAACAAGATGTGATACAAAAAAAGACAAGTGCCAAGTTCTAGATGTGAGCAGGGACTATCACCTTGAGAAACCAGGGAGCAAACAACTGCCTGTGTAGCAATGCTTTCCAAGAGAACAGCCTGAATGAGGATCAATAGTCCAGCTGCTGGAGAGGTAACACCATTTCATAAGGATGCATGGACCAGAGAACAGTCTGCAGGATAAAGAAGACATTCCTGACTAAGCTGGCAGGAATTACTGAAGTGCAGTGATTTCCTGCTGGGAAAGGCTGAAGAAGCAGGGACAAGTGGTCCAGAGAACCAGGAGAGAGAACAGTGATCCAATATAGGAAAAAGTACTGTCAAGAGAAGTAGGCTGCCTTTATTGCCCACAGCAGGTAACAGGATTCAGTCCAAGTAAGTAAAATCGAGTTTAGGCAGTAGCAGCAAGCTTAGCTGAGCAAGCATCTGCTGCCATCCAAATCACCATGGGCACACGTATGGCTGCTGGCCTCCTGTGGGACATCAGTTCCCCCCATGATGCCTCAGATGTCCTAGCACCTCTCAAACAGCACAAGGTGCTGATCGTTGGGCTCAGTACACAGTCTATAATCTTTTCCATGAACGTGAGAGATAATGTAAACCAACAAAGATAACAGTGACCCTGCAAGGACCCTGAAGTGAGCCATACCTCAACAGATCTAACATTATTTTGAGTAAAAGTAGTTCAGAACACAGCTGCTGCAGGACAGCCCCACGCAGGGACAAGGAACGAGATAGCTGCCACAAGACCTCCAGCTTTCAAGATCCAGTGAAGCATCACCACGGTTGAAACAAAATAATGCAAGAACCGATGCTAAGCTCTTCTGACCTTTTGAGATAAAGATGAACGGAGCAGAATCAGACTTCTGCAGTTACACTGCGTAGCTGCATTGAGCAGGCACCCCATCACAATGGACTTGCAACAGGATGCATCAGGCACACAAGTCAACCCAAACACTCCCCCATCCCTGGAGGTGTTTATGGCCCTGGGCGACCTCTTCTAGTGACTGGGCAACCTGATCACCCCAGCCTGCAGCAGGGGGTTGGAATCAGACGATGCTTGAGGGAAGTAAAAATGGATTTCAGGTTATTTTAAAGCCAGAAAGACCATAAGCTTTGACAACTCTGTATCCTCTCTAAATAGGAAGTGTTGGTTTTCTGTGAAAGTAACTGCATCCTACTACAGGCCCTCCAAAATGACAGATCAAAAGAAATGGTCCTCGTCCACCCTGAGCACTGTGAGATTGGTTGGATGAGCAGAAAAGAGCAAAGTCATTTTGTTCCAAAATCATGTCTAAGGCAAGGAATACAACCCCTAAAATCAGAAAGGAACTAAACATGAAAATATTTTAATATACAGCAAATGTCTTTGATGGTCTCTTCCATTTTTTCTTGTAATGAAAAACATGAAGAGACAGGAAAGATAAGAAAAAATCAGCTGGGAGCAACTGAACAAGCACAGCAGTGTCACCAGCTCAAAACCCAACACAGAATCTGATAACAGTGCCAAGAAGCTGTTAAGTGTGAGTGCCCGTGATGAGACATTGTTCCCTTTCCCAGCAGAACAGACAAGAGGTACTGTGATCTTATAGGAACATCAGTGTTTCTGTGCCCCAAACAACCAACTGGAATTTATACACCAATAAATCAGAACAGACTGTCGTTTCCTCTAGCACAATTCTTGCTCTCTTCGGCCTTTCCACCTGGCAGTTTACTAAAACACACCACCATTAGGCTCAAAAACTTCAGGGCTTAATCTTCGTGTCCCAAACTCATTTCTCTCTTCTTAAAAGAAACCTTTTGTGGTGTACAACAGAACACATTGGGTTAATTCGGAATGAGGATCCGATGGCAAAATGGTTGTGAAACATCTGCTTCAGACCCTGAAGACTGCTACAGTGCTGACTGTGTGCTCTCCTGTAACGCTGACAAAGCCATATTCCCATGCAGTACCAGTGATTTCAAAGAAATACGACAGAATGGAAAAAAATCGCACTCCAAGTAATGGTTGCCAGCAGAATATTTACCAAAGTAGGACCCTAATGAGACTTCCCACCATAAAACAGAGCAGCAGACACAGTTCCTCTGTGTCCCATACTCCTGCACAGATGGAGGTTGTGTGTAAGCCAAGCTCTCTCACAAAAACATCTAATTGCTTCGTTCCCAAAGCTACAAAATCACTAATTGGCAAACCAAGGGTAATTTTACTACAGTGCAATCTAGATCCGCTCTGAGCAGAAGCTGGGAATAGTTGGTACCTGATCTGCCACTATCACTGCTGTTGCTACAACAGCAGTCACAAACAGGAGCTCTGAAGGAGGCTGAACACAAACACAGACCCTGCCCCGTGTGGTATCAGTGTCATGCTCCAGACACAAACCTGCCCAATTACTGTATTTAAAGGGGCTTCATCCTCAGGTGAATTTTGCCTTTTAAGACACAATTCATGCAAAATTGTGTTTAATAATGTGCACAGATGTTAAGAAATGTTACTGAGCACGTACGGTCTAACAAGCTGTATGCTATACAAACTGTTTCATGTCCTTCTTTCCCAGGTTTGAAAACTGCAGACAGGATGTTCCAGGCAGTGAGGATGTTGCCCAGAAACACAGCAGACTGGTTTGCACTGAGCCTTTGGAAATGGCTGAACAGTACTCAGCTGCACTATGGCGATTGCATCACCTCGTAAAACAGATGAAGTTTAACAGAACCTAAAGCAACAAGACTCAGAAACCACATTAACCTGGATTACCTTTAAACCAAAGGCAGGGTTAACCTTGCTGTGAGGATATTTACACGTGGATGACAGTATTACTAACACATGCAGCCGAACCAGTGATGAAAACCACCTCAGTACAGCTGTGGGAAAGCTGTGATTGCTGCCTGATGCCCCAACCTGAGTTTAATGCAGATTTACTTATTTATCTTTTCTAATTACTGTTCGTTTCCACCCTTCTTGCAAGCCCTCCCACCTCTGCACCGTCAGTAACCACTAATGAGTGGGAAGATAAAACCAGGCTCGCCGTGTCCCAGTCTCCAGCTTCTTTTAATGTGTGGACAGTCACAGCAGGCTGTGAACACACCCAGCAGCAGTACCTGCGTTCTGCACGCTCCTTCTTTTTTAAGACGACATCCAGATCTTGTAGTTGTTCTTCTAATTTCTCACAGAGCAATTTCTAAGGGAATGAAACACAGGATGAGTTTCGTTCGGAACCGTTTCCATCTCCTGTTCAGACACTTCATGCAACTATTTCTCTACATGTCACTGTAATAAGCACAAATGAAGCTGTGTGTTAACAGCAGTATCTGTTATTTATCTGAACCTCTGGAGAGATGTGAGTCTATGGACACCACAGACAAAAGCTACAGGTATACAAGCACATTCCAGCACCGTTTTTTAACCCAGTCTTTTAACCATGTCTCAGAATGCCATTTAATATTCCAGGAGCCATGTGCAAAAATGACTTTTTATGGACAAGTTGGGCCTTGTTTCAAGTCCATGCCCTCATCACGCTCTTTCCAAGGACGACCATCACATTTTTCACAAATCTGTTATCCTGCATGTTGAAAATTACTGAACAGCAACCAAGCAAGGAGATGCCTTAACTGCAAGCAGTAATACAGAACTGTATAAGGAAGAAAACGTTCCCACCACTCAAGGTCATGACTGCTTAACCCAAACTACTTCTCAGAAGACAAGTGAATGCACGAGGCAGCCGTGCCATGCCACGGTCAAGGTGGCAAACTTTTTGCAGATCAACAGCCATTTTGACAAAGGGTTTTTCTAAAAGGAAGGAAGATCTGAGATCTTCAGGCAGACTATTCTGAACACGTGCACAGGATGGTTCCCCTTTCATTGAACAGGAGCAGCACTGCACTCACTCTGGCTTATCCTTCCAAGCATCATCACTTCAATTCCTGCTATTTAGATAATCTTTAAATTAAACCAGATATACGCACTACATTTAATTTATGAATTATTTAGAAGCACCTTCTAACCTTTGAAAAACTCTCACACTTGTCTGGTACTCAACAGGGACAACACTGGCTCTCCCAGTAGATTCTAGCCAGAATTGGCAGCTTTCTCTACCATCTTCTGAGCAAGTGTCTCTGAAGAAGGAAGAGCAATTCATAAAAGCTCTTTGCTTTGGTCACTGATTATTGTTTGCTGGATTTACTGATCCTTAAGGCTCCCTTCCAACTTGAGAGATTCTATGACCCTACACTTCCCCCCTCCTGGATGACATGATGCTTCTTTGGGAAAAAAATATGGCATAATATTCTTAATACTACATTATTCTTGAAGTAGTTTAACAAATATAGGGAAAAAAAACCCAAACAGCAATATGCAGCATTCGTCACTAACAGGAGAAAGAAGAGGAAAGGAAAACCATCTCATAAAGCTCAGTTTAACTACTGGCTAAGGGCATCCCTACAATGCATCACTGTCTGCTTTGTAACAGATAAAAAAGAGGAAAGAAAGAAAGAAAGAAACTGTTCAACTCCCAACAAATCCCTACAACTGCAATGGAGAAAGTAAAGTGGAACAAGAACCATACGTGCTGGCAAGGTGGGCAGAACCACTCTCCATCAGGGATTATCATCAAAGGAGGGCGAAGGCAAGCTGTGTGGTATCCGCTGTCACAGGAGTCACATAACAAAATCTGTTGGAACAAAACAAATCACAAATATCTTTTGGCATTCACAATGTGTAACAAGCTCCAGAACTATTTTCCCTGCCAACACAGAAGCACTTCATAAATACATTGGACTGTGCCAAAACCGAAAAAAATCCTGAATCACTTATCACTAGATGTTTCCAAGGCCAGGGGTGGCTTTTTATGAGCAAGTTTATGTATCACAGCTTTCCACTATAGCACCAGATTTCATCTTGTGCTGAGTTGCCTCAGAAGGACAGCACTACTGGATTACACAGACTGCGTACCCGTGCTATGGAATCCCGTAATGCTTTCCAGACCCTGGACTAAATAGAAAACTGCATCTGGTCAGGATGTGGTGGGAACTGTTTTCCCCGTGCACGCACATCCACATGAGGGAAACATGGCCACGCAGGCCAGGAGGCAACCACAGCAATCTGAGGCAGTTTTCTCAGCTGGGGGTGTTCTTATGTCCAGGGGGGTAGAGACAAAGACACACAGACTCTCTGGGGTACACAGAACTAGGCAACTATTGGGATTCCTCCTTAGCTGGGTACAACTCTTTCCATAAAGACTGAGCAATAAAGCTCACATGAACTGTGTGATTATCTGGTGAAATACTCCAGCACCCTAATGTTCTAACTTTGTCTCAGCCATGCTGGGATGTCTGTCACAAGCCTGAAAATATGCTCATTTTGTGGACTCTCAGCAGGGCTGTATATTCAGATTTCCCACTTAATCAGAGGAATCTATGATGACACGTACTACCAATGAACCAGGACCACAAATATCAGAAGCACTGAAACCTCATTAGCCTCTTTCTCTGTAGGATTTTGCTGTATCCAGTCGTCAGATTGACTTTATCCAGCTGGCACAACCACGTAGCTCCAGCCATGTCAGAAGATACATGGAGCAGTTTTTTATTGTTATTTTTTTCAGTCTTGTCTCCTCTGTATTGTCCGAAGTTGCAGGAATAACCCCGAAGCCTCACCCACATTACTCCTCATGTGCTATGTTGTGTTCTACCTCAGAAAAGGCATTTCAGAGATGGCAAACAAAAGAAGTAATTTTCTTCTCATTAAAGGTTCACCAAAAAGACAGAGGGTATTCTACACACAGCCACTCCAAAGACCTTCAGACACTCCTCTAATCTACTATATTGATATACAGAAGCTTTCCCCCAAAGCCTACCAGCTCAGGGTGGTTGGGAAGGCCACACTTCTTGCATGGTTCATCGTCGTCAGCAGGTGCAGCTTCTTCTTCCTCCTCTTCTTCCTCTTCCTCCTCTTCATCAGAGTTTTTTTCACTCTCTGAGCCTTCACTTTCATCATTGCTTGAGTATTTCCACCTGCCACGTGTTCGTGTACCCGTCCACCGAACTTTGCTTCTCTGAGTGATACCATTTCAAAGAGAAAACACAAAGGAAACTTACAGTTTCTTCCTAAATCCTAAAAGATATCCGTCTCCACAGTAAAGTGATTCACCTCAATCAGAACAGTAGCAATAAATTTGCAAGAGAACACTCCAATGAACAAACACCTTCAATGAGCCTTCAAGTTCAACAGGATACTACTAAAGGAGAAAGCTACACATCTAACTGCACGGAGAAATTTTCAAGTGAGATTTCAGACCAAAAAGAGATCAGCAACTGAGGCCCTTCCACTCTGAAAACGTAACCTTGTCAGTGAACACGAAGTAACCACGTGTCTTACCAGTCACTTATTTGGACAGTATTTTAAGGACTAGAAAAATAACTTCTGTTATCTACTACATGCGGTGTTACGTTTTATCAGAGATTTGTTTAAAATTCTGGACAAAAACCAGAATTCAATACACCAAACAGATGACAAATTCAAGTTCTCAAAATATATTTTGCTCTCCAGACACTGAAAAAGGAAAATACCCTTTCTAGGTTTCTCAGCTCAAAACACTTTTTTGTTTATGACCACGTCACTTGCTGATCTGAACCACCTCAATAAACTAAAAGGTACAAAATATTCTATTTCTTCTTCAGGACACACTCACACCACAGCAATACACCATGCTGGTAGAACTTCATTTCAGGTTCTTACCACTACCTTCCATCTCCTTAGTGTCGTCATTATTCACTCAGTAGAAAACTGTACTTCAAATCACAGAGTCACAGAACTGTAGGGGTTGGAAGGGACCTCTAGAGGTCATCAAGTCCAACCCCCCTGCCAAAGCAGCTCCCAGCCCAGGTTGCACAGGTAGATGTCCAGGTGGGTCCTGAACGTCTCCAGAGAAGGAGACTCCACCAGCTCTCTGTGCAGCCTGTGCCAGTGCTCCATCTCTGCACTGTGAAGAAGTTCCCACACACATTTGTGCAGAACTTCCTATGCTTCAGTTTGTGTCCATTTCCCCTCATCCCATCGCCACACACTGCTGAGAACAGTCTGGTCCCATCCCTTTGCCTCCAGAGATATTTACAGACATGGATCAGATCCACTCTGAGTCTTCTTCTCTCACAGCTGAACAGGCCCAGGTTTGCAGTACACGAAAGAACTGCTGAATATGTGAGTGTTGCTAAAACTACGTGAACAATAAGGAAATGTACAGTACTGAAAAGTGAATAGGATTTCAAGTTGATACAAAAGAGCATACTTCAAAATACAGACTGCTTTTTCCTCCGTCTCCTCCAGCCATGCAGTCAGACTGACTCAGGTCTGAGCACAGCATTCTTTGAAGAACTCACTTGGGTTGACTTGGTCTCCTTTGTTTCACTTACATAAAAGTTTTTAGAAGCTGCTCAGTCAACAGATATTAGCAGTCTCTCTGTGGTGTTTTTAACTTGGTGGATTCCACTAACCAGACTGCAAACCTAGCTTCATGCAAAAACTGACCAAGGGGAAGGAATCCTTAATAATTCTTAACATAAATGCACATTCTGCTATTAGGAAAGACTGTGGCAATCCCAAGCAGTAAAACTATATTACCTTGTTCACCTTAGAATTTGACTCCTTCTCTTGTTTTTTTGCATCTTCTTTCCTTTCCTGCTTATGTGCAGGTTTCTCCTCTTCCTCCTCCGTTCGTTTTTTGTCAGATTTCTGATCCCGAGTCTCCACAACTTTCGGAGTAGGCTTAGATATTCTTGGGGATCTCCTTAACGTGCGGCCAGCAGTGACGTCTTCCGGTGGTGTTTCTGCCTTTCTCTTCCTGCTGGAGATCCTGATGGTTAATTTAATCCCTTCTTTCTGTCTTTCAGAAGTTATTTCTTTATTATCAGTTGCGCAGCTTTCTTCTTCAGAAACTAGTTTATATTTAAATTTGCTTTTAGGCGTTGGGGAATCCTTTCTACTCTCGGAGGAGTCCTCTAGATTGGACGCATGGGCACCATCTGATCCCTCTGGCTCTGGCTTGGCAGCTTCAGGCTCTTCCTCTGGTTTTTCAGGGCTGGATTTTTCTTCTTCTTGGCTCTCCTCAGGGAGAGCAGGTTTAGCATCAGAGCCTTCTGCTTCCAAAACAGACTTCTCATGAGTAACAGGAGAAGAAGATGGAGGGGGTGTCTCGGCAGCTTTGGGAGAATCAGGTTTCTCCTCAGGCTCACTCCTACTTCTCAAAGTCTCTTCCTCAGAGGGCGCAGGCTTGGGCAGATCTGCAGCAGCAGATGTGTTTGTGGGCTGCTCCAGCTTCTCTGAACATTCTTTGGGTGGCGGCAGTCTGTCCTTTTTGATTATCGTGGCTAGTTTCTCTTCGGGATTTTTGGCACAGTCTTCAGAGTTTGAAGATTCTTCCACTACCATTTCAGTAGCTGGACTGTCAAGGGATTCTTTTTCCACAGGACTAGATTCTTCCTTTAAAGGCACTTTCTGATTTGAAACCTCAGAGACCACAGCCTCTAGCTCTTTCACCACAGTTACAGCATTTTTCTCAACCTCACACGCTTTTATGATTTTACTAACAGAATTGAGGGAGTCCGACCCCTTTTCCCCACTTCTACCATTTTTCTCTTTTAATGAGCTGCTGTCTTCCTTTGCGCCGACAGAGTGCTCTGACCTATTGTTTTGTATGACACTTGGGGTTATTTTTTCACTGCTAACCTCTCCATTTACCAGCACTTTCCCATCAGCACATAAAGCAGTGATTGTAGGGACTCTCTTAAAAGTTTCCTCCTCTGGTTTCCCCTCTTCCTTCAAGACATCCTTTGTTGGAGTCACACATTTACATAGGGACCCCTTTATAGGACTGTCGTAGTCATCAGTCAGCTTGATCTCTCGCTTTTTAAGAGGTATTTTTGCCTGCTGGTCATTTTTAAGTTTCTCACTTTCTTCTACAGATTTCTCCACAATTTCCTGAGGAGTTTTGACATTAACACAAAGTTCTAACCTCTCTGGCTCATGAACTGCCATTTTGTCAGTAGAACTTTTTACTTCCTTTAAGTCTTTTGGTTCTGTTTTGTTTTCCTTCACCTCTACTTTAACAGGCTTGACATTTTCTTTAAAGGAGTCACTTTCTTCTCTGACAGTTTGTTTCTCTTCGTTGTACTCCGAAGGCTTCTCTAATTTTACTATTACTGGCAATTTTATAATTTCTTTTTCTTCAGCCTTCTCAATTTTCATCATGCTCTCATCCTCTTTGACCACAGGAAGAGGAAGACTTTCCAATTCCTTCGACTGTTCCTCCTCCTCATCTTTTTCTTCTTTGATTTTTAATTGGCTTTCTGTTGACAGAGAAAAACAACGATGAAACAACCAGGGGACCTACAGGATTACAAATAGCATCCATCAGAACGATGGTTTATCTACAAAAAATCAACAGCCCAAAGCCCCCTGCAAATAAATATTCTCTCTTGGAATTACTAAGAGTCTGACTTGTCTCAAGCTGTCATTAAAACAGGAGGTTGCCAATTTTTAAGTACAGAATCGCTGTTTGGGGGGAAAAAAATGTTTTAGAAGATAACATATTAATTACATACCAAGATAAAACTAAATTTCAGAAGCTTTCAACAGAATTCTATGCTTATCCTCCTCCATACCACTCAGTTCCCTCTTCAGTTGTACAATACCTTCAGAGAACAGATACAGAAAACCTAAGCAGAGTGTGCAAGAAGCATCAACTCTCAAGAAATCTCAATTGAGTTTCTGATTTTGTTTTCACAAAGCAGACCATGCTGTAAGATTCCGAGTTCTTCAAGTCAGATCCCACACACAGTCATAGGATGGCTCAAATTGGAAGGGACCATAAAGCTCACAGAGTGCCAATGGGCAGGGTTGCCACCCACTAGATCAGGGTGCCTGGGAGACTCAGAGCTCTTCTGGTACTCATATGAATCAGCTGCCTGTTTGCACACATTTTTATCTCAAGAAACATCTAACCATTGTATTTCAACGTTTCAGGGGAAAAAAAAAGAAAAACACAACAGAATTCACCTGGATCCTCTATTCTTAGGCAGTGACTACATCTTCTATGTACAATCAAATGCATGTAACAGATCGTATTCTACACTCGTGTCTTTTGCCACTTCTAAGACAAACATGCACCAGAAAATCCTGCAGGGCCTAAAGAAGTAGATCATGCCTGCTTTGCTTATGCAATTTTGGATCACTGGGGCTCAAAGAACAGTTGCAGCATTCAGAAGAAATCGTATATTTATTCTGTTGTTCTGTATTTCAGCTGATCATTCATCATTACTGAAGCTACTTAACATTTCAGGTGTTATTTTGCCACGCTTTTTGAGTCAGCTAGGGACAGAGCTAATTAGAAAAGGCAAAGATGATATAGCACAGGTAGTGTAACAGCATCTTCTACCATCTGGAAGACGTTAGGGAACGGGTGTCACAATTCCAAACAAAGCCACGTTTTCTTTCTTCTACCTCGCCCCTCACCCTCCTCACTGGTGTGATTCTTTTCCAAGCTGAGAGCTTCCCAGAGTGATTACCAACACGCAGGGCAAGTACGTGAACCAATTACATTTAGAGATAATAAAAATGTTACAGAAGAAAAGAGTGGTGAGGAAGCACTCACACATTTCACAACGTTCCTAAATACAAAGCACGCATCCAAATACGGCTCAGCAAGCATCGCAAGGTGAGCAATGCATCTCCAGGTGCAACAGATGCATCAGAAGCAATATCAGTTTGAAGGCTGAAGGATGTTCTGTTTTCCCTTCACTGAGGTAATCACCATTTGAGCTCTTGTAACATTAAAGCTGCCTCCCTAAAGACACCTGTTGGTAACTGACAGTGACATATTCAACGTGCATGTATTCTTCCACCCTCTCTTCCCTTCTTTCTGGATAAACTTAGTTGAGCCATTTCCTCCCATCACCTTCTTCCCAAACTAACATCATCCTCCAAACCTCTCCCTGTACTAATAAACCAGTGGCTGCTCTAAGACCCAATTCTTAACTCTCCCAAAAGCACTTCATATGCCACAATGACTCTTAATGCTATTTGACTCCAGCAGGCTAGCTTAAAAAAAAATCAAGCACTGGATCCATTTATTTCTGAATGAATGACTTTATGCTACTTGGAAAGCTGTCAAAGCAGCTTTCAGCCCTCCCAATAAATTCTCACAGTACCTTTGCAGGGCTTTAATACATTCCTAGAATTTGAGGATAGTTTGATAACTAATAGGAAGAATGATTAAACTCAACTGAAATGATCCAAGTGCTGCTCTGTGAGTGTGTGGGCTGCAATCAAATCACAGCACGTGCAAATAATGTAATTAATCATTACGTCTGTGGGACTAGTGCCTGGGAGTGGTTCTGCATGCCACTGGAGTCAGTGACACAGGAGTCTGCAAAAGGACTTCAGGACTTGTCTACATCAGAGACTGTATTTAAGACGCTCTAAAATGGATTTCTATAGTTCAGTAAAATCACATTCAAAGCAGAGGTCTTGATTTCATGATTTAAGCTGGCCTGACTAATTTTTAGTGAGACAAAGGCAAGATCAGCACTCTGTAGAATGAACTCTGCAGTATGAGTTACCACATAGATCATGTTGTCACTCACATGCACAGGGAGACGTTGGAAATGTCACAGGGAGACAATTCTCCCGGTGTTTGTCACAATTGACTGCAATTTCTCCACTTGCTTTTTAATGCTTCCAAACTCAACTTGTATATTGATCTAAATGTTTCATTTCCTTCTTCCATTCTACCATATGTTTGTTGCAAAGAATGGGAATGAGAAGTGCTTCTCTTTGATACTCAGAACCAGAACAGATCTTGGTGATTTTGTATATCCAATTAAAAGCACAGAACCACAGAATGGCAGAGGTTGGAAGGGACCTCAAGAGGTCACCGAGTCCAACCCCTCTGCTAAAGCAGTTCCCTACAGTAAGTGACAGGTGTAGGTGTCCAGATGGGTCTTGAGTATCTCCATAGAAGGAAACTCCACCACCTCTTTGGACAAGCTGTTCCAGAGCTTCATCACCTTTACCATGAAGTTCTTCTTCCCCATGTCAGTACAGAACTTCTTATGTTCAAGTTTTAGGCCATTACTCCTTGCCCCATCGCTACACAACACTGAGAAGAGCCTGACCTCACCTATTCACCTCTCACCTCCCTTCAGTCCTCCTCTCAGACTTCTCCCCAGGCTGAACAGGCCCAGGTTACTCAGCCCCTCCCCATATGGGAGGTGTCCCAGGCCCCATATCATCTTTGTGGCCCTCCGCTGGACTCCTTCCAGGAGATCCCTGTTGTTTTGGAACTGTGGAGCCCAGAGCTGCACACAGTAGTCTAAATGTGGCCTCACCAGGGCAGAGTAGAGGGGGAGAATCACCTTCCCCCACCTGCTGGCCACGCTCTTTTTAACACACCCCAGGTTTCCATTGGCCTTCTTGGCCACCAGGGCACACTGCTGGCTTGTGGCCACCCTGCTGTCCACCAGAACCCCCAGGGTCCATCTCTGCTGAGCTCCTCTCCAGCAAGTAACAGATTAATTCAACACATTTGAAGAAATACATTTTAACACACTGGAATCTTAAATTCTGTTTCTGACCGAGCAACTCTTTTCTTGCAGTTTAACAAAATGTTAACCACCAGGCAGTAACTGGGATAAAATTACTTGGAAGAACAAGATTTAGCTTTTCATAATCTAAGAAAAATCTTGCAACACAAAATATTTCAGGCTGATACTAAGTAAAACCAATGCACAAACCACTGACTCAGGCAAGATATTTAATATGTGCAATGACATGATAATAAGGAAGGAAAATGGGTTCTTTACTAGCAAAAATAATATGGTGGAGGCAGCTCACAACCACTTCATGTTTATAATTTTTGTATTTCAAATTGTTTCAACATAAGCTTATGCCTTCTGGAGAAATCATGCAGACTGTGAGGAAAAAGCCTGTACTTCTGATTCAAACTTAACAGTGAAAATAAGTAACATACACAGTGTTGTACTGATTTCAATCATGGCATTGCACAAAGATTCATTTTCTTTTTGAGATTTTAATGATATCAGAACAGGAAAAGTTGGGCAACAGTTGGATGCTCCACAAAAACATACAACGACAAATCTTTACAATGCTATACAAAACTTACAGCATAAATAAAATTAACTGGAAAACAATTTATACATACCCCTCTATTTATAAATATAGCTCCTGCATCTAAATATGCACTAGAAGTTCAGTAATATTTACCAGCATTCATTTGATTTACTATAAACAGAAATGTTTTTTGTTTGAAAGGGTCCTAATCTAAAACAGTAACTTTTAATCAAGTTGAAAATTCTGACACAGCCACAGCACAACATTTAAAATGTGAGAAAAGGCAGAAAACCTTGTGCAGATGCTTCTTCACCCTTTTTGGTGTCTTCGTCTTCTATACTTGGGCTTTCACGTGATGAATTCTCCTGCTGAGAATTGTTGTTTTTCAGCAGGGCAGGATCAATTTGTGCTTTCAAGAGCTCAAGGGTCTCAGCAAGCTCATTTCGGTTTCTGGATGACGGAAGGAAAAACATATTGTCTGATAAGCCACTTACTCACTCACCCCAGAGGGATTCATTAAAAATAAACAAACACCATCTGTTTAAATGAACACTGCCCTGAAAACCTTAGACATGAGCATAGTCTGACCAGAGCAGCTGCAATTTTGCTTTCAGAAATTTTCCAGCTTATCCATACCACAATAAAATCACTTTGTTTTGAAGGACTTTATCTATCCAGGCTCAAGCCCTGATGGTCTGGATGCAAGCTATTATGCATTATTCTTTTATTCATCATTCTCTGACCAATTCTCACTGGCTTATCTTAGCAACTTCTTAACGTATTTAGGAAACAAAGATGTCTAGAGGGCTCCAGCTACTTGTGCATCTCTATGTGCTTCAGCATCAGTGCATTTTAACTCCTTACACTGGATATCTAACTAGATATCTAACTCACATCTCCTCCCTTTCAAAGTCAGTGTACAACGATTAGATTCAAAGAGTTTGACAGAAAAAAGACTGGAAGTGCATCGAGGCTGACACCGAGAAGTACACAGGTTTAAAAGGATTTCAGATGTCATCATGCATTACTGCATGTTTCCCAGGTAAGTGTGAGTGTCAGAACTTGCCCAGAGGAAGTCTGATTTCCTCTGCTTTTGGCATTGATCCCTGGAGTCCAGAGTGCAGGAAAAAAGACAAATGCTGTTCACCAATTGGTTGCCTTGTTTAGATGCATTTCCTTTATTCACCCACAACAGCTGTCTAAATTTCATTGGTGGTAAGCCTTATCACTTTGTGGCCCACTGACTGTGGTTTACAACATTCTGTATGAGTGCTCTGGTTACTAAGGTCTGGATATGTAAGCAAGCTATACAAATTAAATTAAAAATTACATAAACATACAAATTAAACAAATTACTGAAATTAATCATATATATTTTTTATTTTCTAACTTCTTCAGATCAACTCTTACATCTCTATGTATTAATTTAGTCAGAGTTGATGCTGCTGTGCACTGTTTAAAATTGTCTTGGGATTAATCAGCCAAAAGAAAGGTAAGTTTACATGGAGGTAAACTAAAAACAGACAATGGCTAGATATGAAAAGAAATTTATGTAGAACTAATTATTTTTTCATTAAGAAAGGATGTAACCAGAATCACAAAAATCCATAAATCTAAGGCTAAAATATCAATAAAATATTATTAGACCACTGTGAAGCTACAGGGACCAAGGGGCATGGAGTTGTGCACGTGCCACTCTGTATCACCATCATGTACCTCAAATTCAGTTATCCATGAGCTGAATTCTGCTCCAGAAAGGGCTCTGTACCCGTTTGGATGGTCAGCAATGCTTTTAGTTCCACGAAGTTCAAATTACAATGTAATCCTCACAAGAACAAAACTTAAAATGGGCAAAAGTTAAAGAGGCAACAGTTCATCTCCAAAGGGAGTAAAGTAAGCATGTCAGGAGGCAACATGGAGACACTGTCCTCAATAAAGTTTGCTCTTGGTATCCTTTCCATTTATCCTTTATAGTCTGATAGAGCATAGAACTCATTAGCTATTATGCACAAATCACTGAGACATGTCTGGGCCTATTTTTTCACTAAATCACACAAGTGCAGGCAGAATATCCCACTGTCACATTGCTGTGAGAAATAGAGACTGAGTGAAATGTATTTCTGAACCCCGGTCACATACAGCCACAAGAATCCCACCCTTCAAAACACAGGAAAAAAAAAAAGGGAGAGGAAAAAATAAAAAAAGGAATACCTAACAATGCATTTCCATGTGGATCCATCCTGGTCATCCTGTTCTTCTATGTACATCCTGACATTATGCTCTTGATCCAGCTGATACCAGTACATCAGTCCATCCTTGTCTCGACCAATAGGCTGAAGGCGCATGGCATCAGCATCCTCCTCATTGATTATGTTTTTGAACTTCAGATTGTCATCAAATTGACATTCACAGAGATACTGAAAAGAAACGAGAGAGGAAAGAACGTTAAAACACAAAAACAGAGAGAGAAAGAATACATGCAAGCATGAGTATGAAAAGTATGCATGTTGAGTATGAAAAGTATGCATGTAAAGCACGACACTGTTTGGGCCTGTCCCACTACAAAGAACAGCACTCCTGTTCGAAGCCTAGCTCCACATTTAACACATCCACGTAGGGGTCAGCCAAGTGAAACCTGCAAGATGCTTCTGTGAGTGAGAAAGTCAGAACTCTAAGATATTCAAGCAAGTAAGGAAAAAGACATTTTGAAACTCAGTTCAAAGCATACCTTCAGAATCCCCAGTTTGCATTCGACACTCATTTCTAAGTATCCTTTTTTTTCCATCTCCCAGGCCCAAGTGCTGTTGAATTCTTGGCATATCTGTCACAAAGAAAATACTGAGATTAGCAGGGTTAATGGATAAAAGTAACTTTAAACTTTTATATTAATAGTGCCTTACTGTACTAAAACTATACGTGATGCTGTCAGGACTGTAAGTCAAAAAGCCTTGAACAAAAACAAAAAATAAAACTGGGATAGGTCAGAGAGCACTGGCAAACCTCCATGGGAGATTATATCACTACAGTGCTGGTATCAGCTGCCCTACAACTCTTACATTCGGAAGCACAACTCTGAATTGTGAAGTTATTCTCATCTTTGCTGCACAAAATCTGACACCTTTTTATTGCTGTCTACTTAGAAAATAACTTCTTGAGTAGATATCTCAGCATATCTTTACAGCACTTAGCACATCAGCTGCTGAGCTCTCTCTTGGGATTCTGCTGTCCTACAACTGCACTGCACATAAAGGAGACCTACACTCTGCGTTGTGGCATTACTGGGCATAACAGCTCAGTCCCTGAGTTGATAAATATTTAAAAATATTTTAAGTACAGCCAGCCTCAGCTTTCTAAAAGCAAATAAGTTCAACACCTTCAAGAGGAAAGAAGCACAGAACATGAAAAAAGCAGCAAGAAAGGACAAAGACTGAATCACAGGGACCTCTGCTATCAGCAGTGCAGAAAGAATTCTCTCTCCTCCATGAAGAAGTCAAATGTGCTTAAAAGAACTCACGGGAAGGGAAGCATCACAAGCAAAAAAACAGCAGAAGCTCTCAACCAAAGCTGCAGCAGTGAGAACTCCAACCTATTCTGGTGGGAATACCCATTAGGAGGGGGCAGGAGTTCAGCACAGCCACAGCTCCAGTTGAGAATATTTTGAAGTGCTACTGCTGAATCACACCGGTCCAAATCAGAGCCCTCCTGCACTCCAAGCCACAAGGAACCAAAGCTCTGCTGAGCAAACTCAATCAGAACCGTGTAGCCTCCCAGTCACCAAACTACCAAATACATGACGTTATCACTAAGCTACTTAACAACTTGGAAATCACATGTGAAAGCAGCTTTCTCCAGAAACAGAAGCAAAAATGACACTGAATTGCCCCACTGGATGTACTGTAGAACTGGATGTGGGTTACAGCCAAAAGAGGTTGTGCTCTCCCTCCTCTGTCCCCACAGCCACACCACCTCTAGTACTGACACCGGTTCTTCACTGGCCCAAGTGTAAGCTAGTTTAAGTCAGATATAAAATAGCAAAAAACTACTTTGTTTTATTATGGAGAGCTGCTTTTCTGTTGGCTCTGTTTCCTAAACTGGCTCACCCTGAGGTCAGGTAAGGTTCAGGAGTGCCAAGAAAGGGAAACTTGGGACCATGCTTGTCAGCATCAGTGTGCAAATAGGTTGGCTCAGCCACGCCATAAATCACACCCCAACTCTGTGACCTATAGGAACGATGAAGACGTGCTCTGATAACAAGGGATTCTGCAGAGGAGCACTTTTTCCTGCTGTGAGGCTAACACAGGTTCTCCCCTGGCACACATTCTGCTTTCTCCTTCCTTTTCAATACTGGAACACAAAGAACTCTGGGAAACTGTGCATCAAACTGCTGCTCAGGGCAGGTGCCAGTCACCCATCATTGCTTGCTCATTAAGTATGAAAGCAATAATGAGAAGTTTCATGTGCTTCAGAAGCGTATGATTGTCAAAGCAACAACTCAAGAGATGTAAGAGCTGATAAAGCATCTGTTCAGACTGAAACAACTACACTTTGACCATTAAAAACCAGATGATCACCCTTTCTCTTGACAAGAACTGTCACAGCCCTGAACTGCAGATCCCACTGACACAGGCTCTGCCTCAGTATCGGTCTCTGACTTCACAGAAAGGACATTTCCCACCAAACAAAAGCCTGCTGCTCACGGGAACAGCTGCTCTCTGCACACTGAAGAGCAGTGAGTAGCTTCCCACCCTGTGAAAGAGATGTCAAAACATCTCTCCAACGTTTTCAAAGCAGCTCCAGAGGCATCTGACACTTCCTATAACTGCACTTCACACATGCACTTAAACCAAGAGCAAGGTGTCAAACAGCACAGGAGTGTGCCTGGGTGGGACTACCAAGCCCTCAACTCCCACTCCCTGCTGCTAAAACGTGCAGGACAAACCCCTTCTTCACTTCATTCATACACGACCACGTAGGCTATTTGTGCAGGAGAATTTTACATCCTGGAGCCCTACGTCCATTGGCTTCCAAGAAGAACAGTGTGTAGGCAGAACTGAGAGGAGGGAAAGGACTCCCAACTGCAAAGCCCACTTCCTACTCAAACAATGCTGCAGATATCACCCAGGAATACCCTCAATGGTTCCACACATTTTCAATTTTTCCTGGCTTTTGGGACATTTCCCAGTGCTCTTCCTTGTTTTTCTAAACTAATTACACCCTTTCCAAATGGGGTCAAATATTAGCATACCTCTCTAATTAGTTATATACAAATTCCTTTGTTCTCAAGATTCCTTTCAGCCACTGGCTAGAATAAGTACCAAGTTAAATGAAGCAGAAGTTATTACTGCTTACTTGGTCTTAAAGGGGTGGGGGGGGGGCAAGGTTTCCTTACCTACTTCCTTCCTTACCTCCCACCTCACTGAAGGAAGATCTTCCAGACTATTCCCTCATACACTTGTTTTATCCTCATTTTCTGCTTACCACACAACTGCTGCAGTGGGATTTATACGCCCTCTCATCAGGGTTAGGTTTCCACAGCTTGCTGGAATGGCTTTTAGGTATATTAATGGATTTAATACAATGCTGTAACCACAGTACTGGCAATACACAAACACATAGAAGGTGCATACATTATGTTATTAGCTCAGAACAGCTTTACAGCTGGTGAAGAGGTCAGATTTAGCCTCAGGCCCTTCAGCAGGCTGTCCCCAGACACACTCCTGGGTCTCATACACAGCATCATCTTCAGCCTACACAAACCTCAAGGCATATCCCTACCTCAGTAAATTTGGTAGACCACACTGAGGGGGATAAATCCTGACTGGATCTGCTAACATCATTCTGCTGCTACCACCACAATGCTGGATTTCTATGTAAGATGCAACCATGACTGTACAGACAATACTGAGGTCAGGCTGGATGGGGTCCTGCACAGCCTGACCCAGCAGCTGGCAACATGGCCCATGGCAGGAGGGCTGGAACGAGATGATCTCAGAGGTCCCTTCCATCCCAAACCATTCTGTGATCCTGTGATGATTTAAGACCATGTTTTGGCACGTGGAACAAGGCATCTGGAGGTGAAACGCCAAACTCAAAGTTCTGAGCATTTGTCTGTTTTCATTTTCCGAAGCAGTGTGAATTGTTTTAAACAAAAACTATTTGCAAGCAAGGTGCCAATAAAGGCACAGCCACAACTGATGTCCTGAATGCAGAATATGGTAAAACAATGGAATGTTCTATTTTTATGGATGCATAACTACGTTTTAACCTTAGCTGTGCCACTGTGAGCGTGCTGATATCAATCACTGCAATGTTCACATTTAATACGAGCACACGGTTCTGTATGGTTAGTCCTGCATGAGCACCAACCAACTAGTTTTAAAATGAACAGTGACCGTGTTATCTGCTCAATTTAGTTTGTTTGCAGGCTACTAAGCCTGCTTCTAAGACCTTCTTCAGGTCTTGATGCTCAGGAAGTTTGTTTCTAGCAAGTATGCAGGTGTACACTCTTATCCATGCAGGAGATAATGTTCATTTTTAGAGATTTTTGTACAAGCCTAGGCAGCCTGAAAGTTAAGCTGGGATCTTATGCAACCAAAGTATGGGCATGCACACTGGTGTTGGCCACAGCAGAGCCCAAGGCTCAGTGTAATTCATAGCAGGGATTGCTGACACAACAGCTCATCATAAGCATATTCCAGCAGTGCAGAATAATACAACATGCATATTGTACCTTGATCAAATATTTTTCCCATCTGTCTGCTGTGACAGACTTCCCAATCTTTCTCATCAGTTTCAAGTGAAGCTCCACCAATTCTTTTGGAACTGCAGCATTGAGAGAGAGAAAAAAAAAAAAAAAGAAGTTATGAAGCCTGGTGCAAATACACTTCAATGCTAAACACTAATAACGCTGTGAAAAACAGAAATTGTAAGAAAACATAGTAACTTTGAGTCTGCTAAAAGCAGCTCTGTAGCTAAGAAAACAACAGCAAGATGACATTAATTGCATAGATGTTTTTTGTTTAGATTTACATCTACAGTGATCACTGCCCTTCCCGTGCCCCTCCTCGATCTAGGAATTACACCTCAGTGATAAATACCCAGCATTCCTGGCAGCATTAGACTAAGAAGTGCACAGTGCCAGTCAAACAGCCACAGACACCTCCTGACTGCCAGCAGCACACCTGCAGCTGCCTCCAGAAATCCAGAAGGTATCTGAGCCATGCCTGGAATATCACTGAATCCCAACTATTTTTGGCTGGGTGTACGCTACGGGAGAAACGTTCTAGAAACTTTATCCTCACGGATATAACTTTGATATCTATATAATCTCTTTTGTGCTGGAGGGATGGAAAGAGGGACCCAAGATGTGAAGAGTGAGGGACAGAGGCCAGAAGTGCAGCTGCATGGGTGTGGGTGCAAAAAAAATCCATGTTTGCCACCTGAATTACAGCTTACTGCACACTCCCCAAGTACAGCTTGGACACCTCGCCTCACATCCACGATTTGTAAATCAATCTGGCACCACCAAGTGGCAAATCTGCAGAACATCCATCTTATCAGTGGGAAGCTGTTCTAACTAGAAAAAAATAGGTGAGTGGTAATAATGATTGCAACTACACACGCCCAATGGAGTGAGTTGTCTCACAGTTTGCTGAGAATAACTTCAAGAAATGAAATTTGTAGTCCTTTTATTTAGATACTGTTTGCATACACCTTTATCCTCTGAAAGCATCTTCATTCAGCTACACACACACACCTAAGAAGCTGAACTAAGAACTCTTACATTGGTACTTAAGTTTTGAGTCTCCTTGTGAATCCTTTCACTATTTGACTTGATTTCACCTCACTGATGTTTGTCTTTCAAATGCCTCTGTTTTCAGGTGAGTAAGAGTTGGTAAAACATTTGCTTGTTTAAGATGCTTGCTTTATTTCAGAAGATCACTGCTGCTGCTTTGCAGCCAGCAAGTCAATACACAGCCACAGTTCCCATTAAATACAGAAAGA
Organism: Cyrtonyx montezumae; assembly: GCF_038088225.1. NCBI lineage: Eukaryota > Metazoa > Chordata > Aves > Galliformes > Odontophoridae > Cyrtonyx > Cyrtonyx montezumae. The sequence continues at coordinate 1,250,397 of NW_027071848.1, forward strand.
GTCAGCCTGGTAGCCATAAGGAGACCTCCTTTACATCTATGCAATTCTCAGGCAACTAACTTCAGCCAACCTAAGCCTCTTTCACTCAATTTCTACTGCTTCCATTACCACTGCATACTGAACCAACTTCACACATCCCCTTGGTTCTCCCCAAAATTGGTGCATTTCACAACTTTGAAACACCACATATCTAAAAAGGAACAAGATCAAAAGGTCTTAACCCCAATGGACGCTGAGCACTTGGCACCAACAAAATTAAGCCCAAAGCACTTCATACACATGACCAATTCTATCAAAGGCAACTCATACAATTAAACCTCAGCTTCTGTTTGTGTAACGTGGAACTCAGCCAGAATATTCAAAACCTCACTGGATCAAAGCTTCTGTTCTCCTTTTTTATAGGTACATACTGATTGGAATCCTGGTTTAAAGAAGCACGGCTGATTTGTTCTGAATAATCAAATTCCCAGTCACTGAAGAGTCTTTGCTAGAGTGTCAGCCTTAGAAGATATGGGGAATGTTAAAAATTCAGAGCCTGGAAAGTGATTTGGCACACTCCCCCTCGGGCAGCACTCACAGGGATCTGGCGACACCTACTGACACCTCACTCCTCTCCAAAGGTTTTAGCATTTCAGGTCTTGCATTTCTGGGATCCTGGTGATGCACTGACACAGATATTTTCACAAAGAAACTCCACAGCATTTTGAACCCTTTCTACATTTATTTATCATCCCATTCTTTCTTTTAAAATGCACTACAACAATCTTCATAGAGAGAGGAGGTGGTAGGAAGGCTGATGGTGGTAGGAGATGCAGAGCTAGGCTCCACCCCTTCTGGTCACATAGGTGAATTGCCTTCACCTGTCCTCGCATGGCTGACTCAGTGCTCACCTCAGGTGATCAAGTCATGATTCAACAGTTCCCATACAGAGGCGTTGATAAGAATCATTTTTACAATACTTCTCTGATCCTACTTGAAACAGATTCAAAATAATTAACATTAAATGCAAATACTTCTGGGTAATCACTTATTCACTTTGCTTAATTTTCACATAAAGAAAGGAAAAATTCATGCAATCTTTCTTGAACAACAGTCACTTTTGGTAAAGCTATTGCCAAAATAGTGTGACAATATATACCGAACTCTGAATGATATTCCCAAATGTTCAAGAAGCATTGGTTTCTCTGGAAAGCAATACAGCAGCTCTCTAAAACCATGAGGCCCATCTTCACAGAGTACACTTCAGTGGTGGAGAAGACTTCAGGACTCCGTGTGCAAGGCAAAGGAAAAACTGACTGTGCTATTTTAAAAGAAAAAAAGCCTCTTTTAGGATAACTAGTAAAATTAAGCCACAGCCATCTGCTAGATATTCAAAAATATAGATTTATCATGGGAAGAAGGAATGAGTCAGAAAGAATGAGTCAGTGGGTATAGAATTTTTGGGCTCCTGGAGAGGTTCAGGCAATTCTGCACCTTCCTGGAGGGCAAGTCCCTGCCCGGGCATCAGAAAACATGCTTTGAATATCACCCATCCCAGCACTTCAAGGAATTTTCCCTCCAACAGTTATTGCTAATAAAATTGGAAAAGACAAAAAAACTGCAATGGTAAAGAAGATGCAGGAATGCTTGGAAGAGCTGTCACCTGGTTAGAAAAGCCTTAGCTTCAGGCACCTGTGTAGAGCTGGCTGTGGCTACTCATTAACACCTTCCCATACAACCAATACCTCACCTGACCTCCTGTCATTTTCCCTGCCAAAATTAACCACTCCTAGCTGAACACACCCTTGAACGGAACCAGGCAAAATAATGGAAGAAAACAGAAAAAAACAACACAAAATGATATCCCTGGGCCTGGAGGAAAGATGATCACAAATAAAGACCTTCATATTAGAGCAGATCTACAACGCGAGAGGAAGACGGGAATAATGGTGCACTTGGAGCCCCAAGCACTGAATTCAATTGCAAAGCCTGTGCCTCTGTCTTCCTTCAGGGAGGAAAGGAAAAGCTCAAGGAATCCCGTGCACTTGGGAAGTAGGGGGAAGGGAGTAAGAAGCAACATTTTGGGATGCAAAAGCTGCTGGCAGTTTGCATGCTTTGCAAACACAAACAGGTCCTCCTAGTTATACTAGTAAAACCTTTTACTATGGTAACTTGCTGAGGTATGTGAAAGAAGAAGCGAATCTGAAGATAAACAGGGCAAGTATCTGCACTGACAGTTGGCTCTTTTTTTGTCTTTCTCCCTTGTCTGATTTTGGATAAAACGACGATGGTGACCTCAGACTTCAGTGTCAAATAAAACCATGCTAAGCATGTGGGCAGTTGAAATCAGTGGGATCATTAATACCTCCCACCATATCCAACCATACAAAACTGATACGCGTTATCTTCTAGCACCCTACGTTAGGACTTTAATGGCAAGCAAATATCAGACAGCTTCCATCGTGTTCCAGTTTCCACCACTGCCAGTGCTGGCAGGAGTGGGACCAGTGTGCCCCAAGAGACAAGTGACCACATTTCTAATAGCTTCAATATTTTCTTTTTTGCATGCACAAATCTGAAGGCCCATGAGCAGTTAGATGCAGTGAGCACCATGACTTCTAGATAGTTTCAACCAAAGTTTTCTGTTGGTTCACTAAATGGTTGGATATTAGGAAATAATTCTTCACAGAAAGAGCAGTGATGCAGTGGCACAGGCTGCCCAGGGAGGTGGTGGGGTCACCGTACCTGGAGGTGTTCAAGGAAAGGGTGAATGCAGACATGGACCACGGGACACAGTTAGTGGGCATGGCAGGGATGGGTTGGCAGTTGAACTAGATGATCTCAGTGGAATTCTCCAATCTTAAGGATTCTACAAGTTTATGGGAAGTGAAATGCTGAGGAGAAGAAAGGGGGTGGGATCTTCAACAGCATGCCAACATAAATATTCCTCCCTAGGAGCTACCTCACTTGATTCTCACCACAGCTCTTATTATAAGAAGCATATGAGATCCCTGTGGTTGGGATGTGCTATTAATTACTTCTTGGACAATAGAGAAAAACGACAGTCTTGGTGTGAACATGATGCTAAGTAACAGGAAGAACTGAAAACACCTAGTAGGAGCCAGGTAAGAAGCTACAGTGAGCATGTGAAAAATGGCTATGATAATGGGAGTCATGCAGAACACTGGGGCTCCACTCATATGCTCATTCAAGCCTGGCATTAAAAAAAAAAAGATGTATTTGATGCCTGTATCAGTTCCCAAGATAAAAAGCACTCATTTCTGTTCCAAAGGACAACCTAAGTATCTTATTCTCCAGCTGATTCACTTGATGAGTACTGCCATCCTACCTCCAAGCTGTGTGCCCATAAAAAAGAGATGCAGGAAAGGGGGAAAAGCGTATTCCATCTTCCTATTGAGAGCAAAAGAGCAATCAAACAAGCTGTAATTAAACTGAAAATCCAAACAGAAAGAACAAGTCACCAAGTAGGTTTTTTTATATCCTGTTCCTAGAAAGATTTTGGCAGGCATGAACAACAAACAAACCATGCTCACATTTAAATGACACTGCTATCCTAGCAAAGCACTTTGAAATCTGGATGCTCAGCAGCTAGATGGTTTCATTCACATAGCAAGGACCTTTCTATCTCTTCTCTGTACAAACACCTATTGGAAACTCTCTGCTTCCCTGGGCTGTGCAGACTACGTGCCATTCTGACACCATTCAGCAAGGGACAGGTTTCACCCTGCTGAGTCCCACCCATCCCACAGATCCCAGGACACCTCTCTCACTGTCACTCACAGATGAATCGTGACCCTCAGAGACAGTGCTCTGAACAGAGATGGAGAAGCCTTTCCCCCTCCCAGAATCTTTCACTAAGCTGTTTCACCAGCCTGTCACAGCCAACCAGGCCATAACCTTAAAATTCAGCTCTACTTATCTAGAATTTATGACCCATTTGACCAATTTGTGACTGAGCACCTTTCCCTCTCATGTTTTCCTTTGTACCCTCCCCTCCTGCCTATCAATCAATCCCTTGTGCTCCCTAATACCCACAGTACCATCAGTCACCTTTTCATACACATCACATGCATCAGAAGCAACGTAACTCTGGAAGCAGAAGTGGACTCAGTGCTCACCCACGAGCTGAAACTACCAGAGTGCACAGAATTAAGGATGAAAAGCACACTGCACTAGGCAAAGAAAATGAAATGGAGATAGAAAAAGAAGAAAGGAAAATGACTTTGAAAACACAAGAAAAAATAGCACACCGTTTATTTTAGAAACTGGAAATTACCCAGGAAAGGAAAGATAGCAAATAAAAGCCCAGCTCACTGCCTTAAAAATGTACTGAATCAAAAATGGGCCCAAGTCCACAAACCAGACACAGGGAGAACAAGAAAAATGAGACCGTGGCAGCAACGTGCACACGAGCCAACTGCATAGAAACATAGGTACTGAAAGCAATGGGAAACTGCAACAAACTGCTGTTGTTCAATGGGAAATCACTTCCAATGACCACGTTGTGCACTTGAGCAATTCAAGTGATCTTGATTTTAAATAGCTGATAGTTAATTCACGCACAGGCAAGCACTTGACTCTCTGAAGCTGCTGGTACCACAGCCTAATAACACGAATACAGGGCAAAACAAGCAACTTTTGTTCTGGCTAGTGAAAATATGCAGGTAGAGACCTCTCTGGGAGGATCTTCCCCGCTGAGGGCACCTGGTCTCCATTGTAAGAATAGTAACTCAGACTTCCAGGCTGTGAGCAGAAAAGTCTCCACATTTCCCTCCTTGGCACTCAATACCTCTATAATACAGAGGATCCATGATAAAGGTGAAAGGAAAAAGAGAACGTCATGCACAAGAACTAGGAAGCAGCCATGTAAGGGCAGCATCTTCTCTCCTGGCCTCGAAACCAGCTGACAAAGGAAAAAAGTGGGTGTGAATCATGGAGGGAGATGTCACAGAGTGCTGGACCAGTTCTGGACAACCCATAGACAGCACACGGACAGAAGGACACTTACAGAGAGCCAGCTCATCCTACAGCAGACATCTGACACAGGACAGAGGGGCCATGCTCAGTAAACAGAGGGAGATCCATTCTGTTGGAGAGCATCTGGCAACCAAAGCATGTAAGGTGTTGGGGATACAAGCGTTACCAGCTACGGGGCGGATTAGTCTCAGTCAACTGAACTCTTACACTCCCCTTCAGACACAGAATTATCATTGCAAATGTAGCCTTAGTTCACAAGGTTTATCTGTGCACAGAAATTTCTGCTAGATAAAATCTATTCTCTAAGCACAGCAGCATTTAACTTTGTGAATAAGACCATATACCCTGTTAGATTAAAACAGAACTGTAGTATTCTCTGTGCAGGGAAGAAAATCAGAATGAAACACGTGAACACAAAGCAGCATATTCAGTAGCTGAGAAGCCTCTGGTTTTGTTTCAGAGTTCCCTTTATGCACATTACCAATGTAATAAGCTTATGTATATACTGTTAGAGAATAACGTATAAGAGAATAAGTCAAATGCAAATCATTTTTTAGTTCATTATAAGAAAACAAGGACAAATTTAAATGTTTTTTAAATCTTTACTATGTTTAGCTACTAGAAACATCAGTCTGCTGTCAGTTTTACTCTTCATCATTAACAGAGGGATGCTGGCTGTACTATAATCCCACCTTTGTGAACACCCCTGTATAGGAACTGTTAAATCATGGCCTGAACCACTGATTGATCACCTGAAGTGAGCACTGAATCAGCCTCAGGAGCACAGGTGAAGGCAATGTACCTGTGTGACCAGAAGGGGTGGAGTCTGGCTCCACCTCTCCCAGACCCCATTGAAGGGCTGACCACCACTGGGGAAGGATCTCTTGTTAGAGACCCCTCCTGTGTGGAGTTCCAGGTGAGCCCTTCCTAATTCACTGGGTATCTTTATACCACCTGGATAATCAGTCCAAAAATATACTGTCCACCTTCATTATATTGCCTGGGTACTATTCATTCAGGGTATTCACCCTACAACCCCTCACTTGAATAAAGTGGCAATGGTAAGAAATGCAAAGCAGGCTGAATAAAAACCACTTTTTTTACATCAAGTTTCATGGACCAGGTTAGGTTACCACTCCTCAGTGTCCAGTGGATGACATATAAAATGTTTGGAATTTTTAAGTTAGTTTCTTTCTCCATGTATCAGATGAGTTGTACCAGAAGGCTATTCCTGTCCTTTCTGGGGCTCAACACAGAGGTGTTCGAGAACCGTGAAGATGTGGCACTGAGGGATGCAGTTAGTGGGCACAGTGGGGATGGGCTGACCATTGGACTACATGGCCTTAGAGGTCTTTGCCACCTCAGTGATTCTATGATTTAGAAGAGCAAGTCTTCTCTCTAGTCATTGTTGACCTCACATGTACTTCATAAGAGCCTATAGGTTGGGATTCACTGCTGCACTTGGATTCACTGCTGCACTTCATTTTTCTGTGTGGGACTTTTTTCAAGCCTTGTTGCACTCTCTCATCCTTCAACTACACAGTAACTCTGTTCCGATACTAACAAGTGTAATGTTTCTTGGCAGTTTCACTGTAACTGTCAAATACTGCAGACACCACTTCTGGCAAACTCAGGTGTCCCAGTACATAAAACATTCAGTTTACTGGACCCTAAAGAAATACCGTAATATAACCATGCCATGAATATATGATGAACACACATGATGGTTTATGTAGAAAAAGGGAGGACTGCGACTAAGCATTTGGTGTTTTACCAACAGCAGCATTATGTGAGCACAAGAGCTGCTTAAGGATGTGCACAAGCAAACCAAGAAAGCAACGCCAGCTCATCCTGCCACACAGAGCACGCTTCCCCATCAGCTGGCAGGGAGCAACTGCACATTTGTTCTGCTCTAAGGTAATGTCAGCTCATGACTTCATCAGCAGTTCAAGTGAACATTTCTAACGTTTTAAAGCAATATGGAGATCCAGAAAAAGATGCACCACATGTCAGAGACTTGGGTAAAACACTCCCAGAAGTGCAACGTTGGTGGCAGCGGACAAGGAAGGCAGCCATACAGCTGGATGGAAGTCATTCTGCAGCATATTGAATCACAAGCATAACATTTTATGAGTCTTATCCAATTAAGACAGAATTTGAGGCTTTTTAGCAATTTGTTCACTGCTTCTAGCAACTTTTCTCCATTATTTCTTAGGAAATCCAAAGAGCAAATGAGAATAGAAATGTCAAGAAGTAAAACTGAGACAACTGCCTGACAAAGTGTTAGTAGTAAACAGAGAACAGCTACGGGGTTTGACCAACTTTCTTAAGCTACAGTCTGAAGTAAAGGCAATTATTTAGACACACAGAACAAGCACACTGTGTATGTGAGCCAATATCTGAATCCAGGACAAAGTGAGAATTTGCAGAAGGTTCGTTCCTTGAAACATGCAGTTCTGAAGTCAGAATCTCTACAAGCAAATTCAAGTTTTGACCTGAAAAGAATATTAAAATATCTACTCCCAATAATGTAATTAACTGGGAGGAGCAGTTCATATGTTTGGGGCTGTTGCAGCTTCCCAAGGGACTGCCAGCTTTGGGGTCAGCATTATCTCCCATTTTTTAGGCAGACCTGAAGTTACAAAGCTAGAAGGAAAGATGGTAAGAGCCTGAAGGGACACTGGATTTCTAGCTGCTTAATTCTAGCACTGCCATCACTCACATGTGGAGTTTGAGATACAAAGGTGTATCTTCCTTCCAAGGAAGGTGCTGCAGTCTAACGCTCACCCTGAATCTTCCCTTCCTACACAGGTAGACAGTGAGGAGAGCAAACCTTGGCAGTGGAAGTTGTGCTTACACGCAGCACTTGGAACAGAGAACGATGAAATGCACATAGCCCATAGCCCAGGTCTTGGTTGGTCAATGACCACCACCTGCTGCTTCAGAATGTGGGCAAAGAAACCCCAAAGTCCATGGCTGAAACTGCCTACCCCCAGGCACCTTTAGATACTCCTTTTAGACAAAGCTTGTTTCACTCAGAAGCAAGAAGCTTCATGTTCTTGCTTTATTTTTCAATATTTTTACTACCATTCAGTACATCTTAGCACTTAAATCTTCACTCTAGCCTCAGTGATAACTTGCAGCAATCAATTGCAATCATGCCACATGTGAAAGGCATTTCAATTTTAATCACCTTCAGATTTTATTTTGCTGTTTCTACAAGGAAAGAGGAACACAACCTCAGGGAGCCTTGGTGCACGTCTCTGAAGCCATCAGCATCTGCTCGTCTCACCTCCTTTTAGCAAGTAAGGTTAAGTGTCCATCTCATAGAAAATAATAATATATATAGGAAATTCTTTTTCTACCACAACAAGAACTCCCCTTCTGCCAACCTGATTCCTGTTGGTTAATTGGTTTGCGTTTGAGTGATTACCACTTGGGATGCTGATACACGTTCAGAGCTTGTTGGCTACAAGGGCTGAGTGCCCATCCACGTCCCTCCCTCTGCCAGGGAGGGTTCTCAGCGTGGTGGAGGAAGCACAGACTGCTGGCAACATCAGTGTGCACTACCACGTCAGGTTGTGAACTGCAAGAGCTAACTGCACGCTCCATGGCTCACCTGATCCCTCCTGCCACAAGGAATCACATCAAGGAAGAGGCTGGGCATGATAGCTCCTATTTTGGATGCATCAGGTAAAGTTGCAGTGGAGCACATGTCAACCAGTGTAACCAGTGACCTCTTTGAAAGACTTCCTGCACATGTAAGTACTCCACCAGCCGTAATCCATACATCCATGCTTAAAAGATGTCAGAAAAAAAGAAGAGTATAACATCTCTTTCTTCGGAGAAGAAGTAACGTAACATCAGAAGTATGAAACTACAACTTCATAAAGTTTATCAGAAACAGATGTAAAAGCTTCTTGTATTTGATCCCCTCAATCTTTGTTAGACTCTTTGAAATGTGCTGTTTTCCACTTCTGCGCTCTGATTTTGAGCCTGTATATTTCTACCAGTTGTATTTCTAAACTCTTGCAGAAAGGCAGACGAGTATGTGAGCCTGGCAAAGCAGTAGGCTTTCATACTATTAGCATGTACATCATTTCCTAGCACATCAGTTTTATCGTATTTCATCTTCATTGCCAGAAAGGCAGCAGAACTGGAACGAGGATATCACAAATTAGCCTAATAATACATTATGCAAATAGGTTACTTAAGTTCTCAGCAGTGTCCTTATTTTAATTATTGTAGCTAACGATTTTACACATCCGTTTCCCAGCCTGCTTTCTTTTTCTCCACGCCTTTTCTCCCCAAACACACCACAGACTTGCTAGCTTCCTTCTCCCCACTGCCAGCTTTCTCTACACACTCTCTGGCTTTGTCAGGTTTCCATTTCCACCCCTTAAACAGCTTCTGCTTCGCATCAAAACATCCCACCCTTAAGCTTATCTTCACTTGTCCTGCTTCCACATTGTCAGACAAAAACCCAGAGACCTCCATTAGCTTTGCAAGCAGGCTGCACCCAGGACACATTCACCAGTTCTCCTCCTCCATTTCTGACCGCTTCGGGGCTCCTTCATCTTTTTCAAAAGCTCTCTTCTTCCCGAATCAATTTTTCTTACCCACTGTAAGCCTTCTGAACCAAAGCAGATTGGTACCAGGTCACTGAGTTTGCTGCAGAATAAGTTTAAGAAGGCATCTTAAAGAACAGTTTTGCCCCTTCGTGGCAGCTCCTCCAGCAAAGCAGCACGTTGCCACTGCCATTTCCCTTCCAGAGGGCCCTCCAGGCAGCCCTGCTTTCCCCAGTGCAGGGGAAGCTTTCAAGGCCAACACCCAATACGCAGCCCTCCACCTTGGATGCTTTCTTAAGGCGTCTTAACAGCATCACACCAAGAGCTCTGGGGCCAAACTAGGATTTATACACTTCTACCATCCACTAATTAATATAGCTTCTGTGAACCATCGCCATTTGTTCTCAGGAGGAAACCATTATAATCCTGGTAGTCATTAACACGAAAAGGCAACGGACGTGCCCTGGCACTTCTGTTACCAGATAGCTGTAGATGAGTTGGAAAACAGCCAGGTGTACCAGAGGGACCCAGAATGGAGAAGGAAATCAAGTGATTACTTGCATACATTGAACCCAGCACTGCTTCAGGACTTGGCCAACTAGGACTGACTGCGAGGCGAGACAAATGGCACAGCCTAACACAACCAAAAGGTAAAAACATGATAACCACCAGCTTGTTGGAAACAAAACAAGGAAGAAAAAAGAAGAAAAAGTTTTTTCCAAGGCATTACAAGACCTAATTGATCATGATGGAAGGAAACCTCACACTACAGTGCAGCTGCTGAAGCATAAGAATCTTTTGAAATGGACCCTCCCTGTCTTTCAGAAACAGTTTGTCTCTCCCCAGACTATTACAGGCCTCAACAAGGTCACAGCCTCTCCTGCAGTTCTCAGAAATCCTCCACCACCACAGCTTGAAGAGCTCTGTGTCACTCTTGGGGAAGAGAAACGACTGCATCAGGCTGATGGCAAACTGCATATGGGAGACTGACAAATGCTACAGGCTACTAAGAAATATCTGTTACTGCCAACATGTTTGTTGAGCTTTGTAGAACAACCAGAGAAAAGGAGAGTTCATTGATTGGGGAAGAAGGGTGGGGATGGAAGAAATCAAAGGGAACTGAAAGGGAAATCAGACAGCGTTGAGAGAACACCGTAGTGTTACCAACAGCCACAGGCCTGGCTATGTTGTACAGCTGAAACAAAGCCTGCTGTTTTCACAAGCCTGGGAGGAAACAAAAATACACACTTCTATCCAAGCTTTATTATTTATTTCCCAGCAATTTTAATATCTGGATCAAAATAGACAGCTTTATTAAGCTCTGAAGCCACAGACACAGCACTCTGTCCCACCACTGGAAACCAAGGAGGGGAACTGGTCACAGCAGAGGGCAAGCACTGAGGAACACCACCAAGCACTGCTGTCCCAGCAGTGAGCAGTCGTACATGAAGTGCTGAATAACTCCAACTGATGTTGGCGATACAGCCACAGCTCACCTGTGCTTCAGGATCTGTTGAGGACCTCACAAATGGATCCTTCCAGAGAGCCCCAAGACAGCTGGCTTTGGGGAACCAGGGAGCACGCTGATCCAAGACTCTTTAGGACCATAGTCATTCCTCTTGCCATCACCCATCCCTCCTTGCCAGTTCAGTGGCTCTGGTCCCTCCCTTGCACCACCAAAAGGAAGTCTTGCTGTACCTTCTGCCTCCAGTGGGATATTATTACCTAGCTACAAAGCACCAACACCTGCCAGGTATTAAGGCACATTTCTGTCTGAAGGACACCATCTATCAGCTACTGCAGAGTGCAGAATCACCACAAACAGATATTCTGTTCTAATCTTCGTATCAGTAACACCAAGAAGTTTCCAGAAGTTCCCCTGGGCTTCTCAGTATATCAGGGGCCATAAACAAGCTCATCTAAATGTCTGAATGGGCTCAGAAGTGGGGCTGCCAGGCACAGATAACAGCACATGAATCTGCTGACCATTCTTACATTCAGTAGTATTACCTTGAAATAATCCCAAAGAGGGAAAAAAAAAAGTAAACTGGAAAGAAAAAGGATTTCATAAAAGAAAAAAAAAAGCCTCTGGGCTACAAGCTACTGGGTGCTGGGATAACACAGGGAGAAACTTCCAGCTTTCATCGATCTCTGCAGTTGAGCAGTGCCAAGGACACAAGACTGATGGATGGCTGATTTCATCTGGAAGGGTTTTCCTGTTGCTGTCAAAACACATTCTGTAGCTGTTTCCCCCACAACACACCCAACTGGGACAAGCAGCACCTACCTCAAACACACTGAACAAAACATGTGCCAAATATGACATGTCCTCAATTCGGTATTCCTGAAGATTAGGATGAAGTACAGTTTAGACTCCTTTAGCATCCTGGGTGTTTAGTAGCACTCAGCATCTTCTGGCAGGAAAGAACCTCGTTGAAGCTTAAGTTTTCCAGAGGGGATGTTATTTTGAACGTGCCAAATTACAGCCAAGGGCTGGACAAAATGTAACTCCCAGCCTCCATGTGATGGTGCCATTGAAAACTGGGTTTGAAGTTTGTCAGGTTCTTTCATGTAGGTATCTGACAATGGAGCTCATGGGGCTTCTTTCAGTAAATAATTTCACACTAGCCAGAACTTCCACTTGCATTCCTGAACCTTACACACTCGTTTAAAAATAAGCAACCATCAAGGACCATCACCTTTCCAGTTCTTCCTCCAGCTCTGCACCATCTGAGGCATGTTTGAATTGAACAAAGCCACCTACCAGGAGCACATCACCCTTCCTCCAGGGAGGCACAGGGCCCAGAAGAACCTGTGTTAAGTCCTGGCAGGACTGAGCTTTAGCAGGGGGACCCTGGTGCTCTGTCAGGGCAGAAATCAGCACTCTGAGTTCCTTTTCTTCATTCAGCATTGTAATTTGTGATCTTCAAAAGAGCAGTGCTACACTGACAGGAAACTGGACCAGCTCCCTTATCCACAAATACTGTGCTTGCCCATCTTCCAAAAAGGATCTGAAGAAGATGCAGAGCCCAGCTAGAACTCACAATGGTGTTCCCAGCCCAAGTTCCAGTTGAGATGACATGCCAGATCAAGCTACAGTAATGATACCAAGTCTCGACATGGAAAACTAGCAAAAGAGGAACAGTTAAAACAGAGACAGGCATCCATACTCTGTTATGAAATGATTAATTCAGAGAGAAACCTAATTCATAAAGGAAGAAATTAAAAGTGCATGTTGGTAAGGCATGCTGATCTTAAAGTCACGCTAATCTAAAATGACAGAAACGCAGACAAGAAAAGTTTATTCTGTAGTACAGAGAACAATTATTCTTGGTACCTACTGTCTCCAAACATAGCCCTGCTATAAGGTGACAGTTTCAGCTTCAAGCAGCTGGAGCCTACCTTCAGCAAACCAGTTACCCCGACAACTAGGAACATGGAGCTGCATAATTTTAAACAAACCAGAGGGACAGAACCTCTGCCATACTCAAAAATGGAACAAGAACAGCAGAAACAAAGTATACTCATAAATTCACTAGCTACATGCTTATCTGCAAGTTCACTGATCTAATCTGACATTTTTATTCTTCATTATCTTATTGTTAAGCTACATGCATTGCATTTTCCTAACAGGTGGATTAACGGGTTTGGTTTGGTTCAGTCCCTAAGAACAGCAGGACAGCAGTGATCTGCTTATTATTATATATAATAATATAAGCATGTATATAAAGCATGCAAGTTTGCCATGCGTTTAGGTGACAGCTAACTGATTTAAAGCAGCAGTCACATGTATTATGCATACAGAGCCCCACAAAGCTGATATGAGTTACTTCTGACTACTCTGCAGATCCTTACAGCAGGGGAAACCCCAATATATTGTTATATCTTCAATTAACATGTCTGATGATAACTATCCAGCATTACCTGATGTGTGAACAAACTCCTCCCACCCAGCAAAAGTAACACTACCAATAGCATATGGCAGAACTTCATCCTCTACATGAGAGGACAATATATGAATACTGCATTGAAACCAGGCAGGAAGTTTCAAGAACATAAACATTCTATTAGTGCTTGACTACTTCCATATCACATTTATTTTCTACTTTTAATACTAAACAACCTGCTGTGGATACTGCAGGTTACTGGAGTGTATCGTGACTTTTGCCTAAAGTCACACTGAACCTTGAAACTTCTGATCAACACTGCACAGGCTTGGTCTCAACTATTAAAAACAACCAAAAACAATCTATCACATCCCTGGAACAACATGTTGCCTTCTTCCAACGTTCCTACTCTTGAGCTTGAAAGTCTGTCAGACTCCTTGTCATCAGATCTTGTTGGCTTTTGTTTGCTATGTTAAACAGCCACAGAGCTGCAGGTATGCTTCTCCAGTACAAGCATTCAACAGCTGAAATTAATGCTGATTTATACTTCAGAGGATGGGTAAGAACCCTTAAGCTTAAAGGAGTAAAGTTTTCCAAAGGCACTGGGATGACAATAGGAAAACAGACATAATCCACTGAAACAAAGGGCTTCAGCCTCCAACGTCCTTAGAAAAGATGTTAGGTGTCTAGGAGATTTAGTAATATAAAGCAGCTTATAAAACTGAACTTACTGATCTGAAGCACAGTAGCTCCAAAGGAAGCATACTTCAGTTCTACAATGTGGTATCAGGTATACTTTATAAAAGATGAAGAAACCATCAAAGACTTGCATGGGTTTCCCACTGCCTCTAACCCTAGCTCCCATTACGAAGCTAAAAAGGGGAGAGAACATTTACAAAAAGGAACCTACTACCGGGCACCTGCATCTCACTGCACTTTTCCTCACACCACTGAAATCCAAGCCAGCAAAAAAAAAAGAGCATTTTTATTACCTAACTCCAAACTCAACACATTTGGTGGGTAACGAAGAGACAAACATTTAGGTTGGCTCAATCCATCAGGAGGAGACTGTCAAGGAGATCAAGAAGCTCGAGCTCTGGTGAGAAGGCAGAACAGTGCTCCAAACAGCGTGCCAACACATACTCATCTTTGCTGTTTTCAGGATCACCTTTAGCTTGATCATCACTGGGAAGACTGATGCAAGTACTTTGCTGAGATACGCAGTGCGCAGACTTGTTACCACTTCTGTCAAGAACAAATGAAAGCCCACACTGCTATGAAAAGCCTGCAGAAATTGGGGAGCTAACAGAGCCTAACACGCTTTGGGAAATGCCATTCACCTCAGTGAGAAGTTCTTCCATTCACACACTAGGGAACCTGGCAAACCAGCAAGTGTTTTGAGTAGTCATGTGTAAAATTACATTTCTGTTGTGCAAGCTAACGTTCTACTAATATTTCCATTCACAAGAGCCTAAGTGCTTAATTAACATTTATACCAATTCTCAAGCTATTTACAAACACAAAGGAGGTGGTGATTTGATATCATGGATCCTTAAACACAGCCCTAAATACAGATATAGTTCTTACTCCCCTTCATCATATATATTAAAAAATTAATCTGGCAACTGTCCTTCTGCTACAAGTAAAGCTCTTCATAAAAAAATCTTAAGGATGTTCATGAGAACAAGTATTGTTTTACTGTGATATTTGCTCCAATGTGCACAGCTTCACACAGTGGGAATGCAACAGAGACAAGGTGCTTCTCCACATCATAGCATGACCTGCATCAGTTCTGCATCTAAAGGTACCCCCCATGTTACTGTAATGACAGCTCAGTCCTCGTTCAGCTCAGTTAACCTAATACACTGAATCTCTTAATAAACCCTAAGAAACAATTTACTTTGAGGGATGTCAATCCGCAAGCATTTAAGCTAGCACTACCACAAACTGAAGAAACACTCAATTTTCTTCATTTCCAAAGAAGCTGAGGACTGTCACAACTGCAACCCAAGTCATCACATCGTACACAAAGCAAGAGCCACGCCTCTTAAAGGTAAGATCATTACTCCTCCTACAGCAAATTATTCACTAAATGACCACAGGTCTCATTATTTTAGTAGTTGCAGACTACAGATGAGCCACCAGCAGGAAAAGCTGAGCTCTTGCAGTGTACAACCTTCTGAAGGCTGCTTCCACAAGTACACGTTCATCCCATTCTGTAAGACCACTCAATGATGACCAGGAAAATCAACACCACGGTAATATTTTGCTATTCAGGTATAATTTACTAAATCCCAAAGCACATCTTTTGAGTTGGTTTGCACGTTTGGACAAGACCTCACCTCTGTCCACACAGTTAATATCCAAGCAATCCAAACAACTAAGGGAATACATTCACACTCCAGCACTGTTGTCACAAGCAGAAGTAATGTGGCACAGCTCAAAAAATGAGTGAGAATGAAATCTCAAAGTCCTCTAAGAAATATCTGCTCTCTTCCTAGCTGTAATGCCAGCTCGGCATCCATGCAGCATCCCTTCCTGCAGGAGAAGGTTATACCTTGCTTCTTCAGCAATTAGAACAAAGAGCTTGTTAATTATAACAGGAAAATGTAAGGCTGTTACACAACTAACGAGCAACATTCAAACATGAGTTCCTAGCTCTCCTCGAGGTGCACAGTTATAAAGTTTTACGGGCATCTTCCAGCAATAACCCTCCAGGCATGAACTAAAAAACGAATCAAACACAAACTTACAGAGCAGCTGACCACCAAAAAAGCATGAGCTCCAGCCAACACGCACCCCAGACTATCCATTTCCCTCCTCCATAGCAGAACAAGGAGAGAAGCTCCAGAGAGACGTTACCTGGCAGCTGGGATTTAAAACGCATTCAAGACGCTGAACTCAGAATAAAAAACACCCTGAAGTTTCGGGGCTATTCGTTTAGGTTTCTTTAATAGTTCTGTCAGTGTGAGTCCACTGTCCACATGGTATCAAAAGTGAAGCCATATATAACTCAAATCCAAACCTCTTTTGTTCTCCAAAGAAAAACTACACACTGTTGGTAAGCAACGGATGCTCCGAAGAACGTTTCTCCAGTTTTGAAGCAATGCTTAGCAACTTTCTCACTTACACGTGTAAGAGTAAACCACTATGGCAGCTAATTTATGTCAGAATCACTAAGAGAAACATAGTGTCTGCAACTGTATTTCCAGAAGCTTAAAATACTGTGGCTACCAGCACTACAACCCTGCCCCACACCCTTCAGACAGAAGAAAAGCAAAGAGTAACATCCATAACTCACCCCTACCACCAGCTCTGCAATGCAAGTCATTCAGCAGCCATCCAGGGAAGAGCTGTGATGTTTTTGTACTGATACCCCACCCCCGACACATCAGAAATCGAAAGATTTTTCATCAAATATGATGCTCAGAACACAGGACAGTACCTCAGCCTTCAGTTCTGTGGCCCATATACAAGAAAAATTCCACGTTAATTGACATTTCACACGCTGAGCTCAGTTATCTTTACAGACATTACTTTAAAATTGACAGTTTCATTACATATTCAAACTTTCCAGGCAGCTTTTATTCGTAAGTTCAGCAAAACTCAAACACAACAACACTTCAGTGAATTAACCTCTAATGTAATGTAACAGGTAGAGGAAAGCAGGGGAAATTTAAAATAAATGCCCACGTTTCCATAAGTTAACCCTGGTTTTGGAAGTTAGTGGATCCCATTTTCCCTTTTCACATTCATGAGGTACTGGACAGCATAAGGAGCAGTAAATGAACCATACTACATTTTGGATGGGGTGAACTCACAGAAAGGATGCTTGCACTTCGCAAAAAAAAAAAGCTATTTCATTCCATAAGGAAGCACCCCCACGTGGATTCAGACCCAAACCCCCTCAAAGGATGGGTTTGACAGGGAAGGAGTCAGATCCGGAGGGAAAGCAGTGCTTTTTGGCCCCTAGGCAGCCCTGGGCTGGGATTCTCCAGCAGCAGGAAGTTTCTATGGGGCCTGCCGAGCATGCGCTGTGAGCCCAGCAGTCTCCCTATGTGGCAAGAGTGCAGAGGCAACAAGCAAACCAATAATCGAGGCAGAGAGCAACAAGCACCTTCCCCTCCAGATCCCTGCTGGCATCCCTCCCCTAGGCCCCCGTGCTGCTGCCCAAGGCCCTCCCGCAGCCATCGTAGAGGGTCTGGTGTCTGACAACCCAACCCTTGCTGTGCTGAAGGGAGAGCAGAGGAGGAGGGGTGCAGAAAAGGCACCCTCTGCCTCTCCCATCTCAGGGAGTGTCACTAGGGGTGAGAAAGGGAGAAGCTCTGAAACCCCAAGCCCAGCTATGAGGAGGAGGAAAGGGGGAAAGGATGGAGAACAGCACAATGGCTGTGTGTGCCGGGGGTGGGAGGGAGGAGATCGCCCACAATAGCAGCGCTGGGGGGAGATGGAGGGGGGGGGTCTGTGTGCCCCCACCCCATTCCTCATCTCACAGACATAGAGCAGGGAGGAGAGCCCTCTTCATTGCACACCCCACATAGAAAAGGAAGGGAGAGCGGGGGAGAAGGGGAGAGGAGGCAGCAGAGGGCACTGCCCTGTGCCCCTCCCCACTCTTTTTGGTTTAGAGAAGAAGTAGAAATGGACACACATACCGAGGGGTGAGGTGGAGGGTTGGGAAGGGAAGGGGGCAGGAAGTGGGAAGGAAGAAGGGGGAAAAGACCTGAGGCCAGCACTGGCCTAAATAAACAAGCAAACAAACAAACAACAACAAAAACTGTCATTTAAGATAAGATTAAATAACAGAGCTGGGGAGGGGAGCAGTACTGAGGGGAGGCATCACCTTTCAACACCCCACTGAGGGGATGGGGGGGGGGGGGAGGAGGGGGAAGGGAGGAGAGGGGGCAGAAAGGCAGCACCCATCCACCCCCTTTCCAACAACCACCCCTACAAAAAGCGGGGGGGGGGGGGAAGAGGAGAGGAGAGGGGGCATCGGGAGGCTCAATCCTTCCCCCCCCCCAATCCCGAGGCTTCACTCCGGGAATCCCAGGCCCCTCCTCTCCCTCAGCGCGCTCCACCCCCGGGGCTGGGAGGAGGCGGGGGGGGAACAGCCCCGGCCCCCCCCCATACACACACAGCCCCAGCGCCCCTCACAGCGCGGCCTCCCCCCTCCCTCAGGCGCGGGGCCGAAGGGAGGAAAGGAGAGCTGAGGGAAGGGACCCCCAGGCCGCTCACCCTGATCTCCGGGCTCCTGTGGAGGCTGCAGGACGCGCTCCAGATCGGGGAAAGGCAGCTCGGGGAGATCCAGCAAAGCGCCGTAACGTTCGAGGAAAGAGCAAACGACGGCGAAGTTAGGCCAAGAGCCCGGGCAGCACGGGCCGGCGGGAGGAGGGGGAGGCGGCGATGGAGCCGGAGGAGCCGCCGCCGCCATCTTGGAGCCGGGGATGGAGAAGGAGCTGGGGAGGGGGCGGGGAGGGAGGGGGCGCTGCCGAGCTGCGCGCCGCCACGATCCCACAGTGCACCGCGAGAGGCGGGGACGGGAGGGGGCGTCCGCTCCTCCGCGTGCGGCACGGGAATGAAAACAAGGCGGAGCGCCAGGAGGCCGGAGGAGGTATTTATGAGGGGGCGGGGACTCCGAGAGGCTCGGCCAATGGGAGGAGGCGAAACGGCAGCGCCGGGAGGGGAGGGGGTGGAGCCGGGAGGGGGTCCTGGCCAATGAGGGGGAGGCGGGCGGGGCTTGGCGGTTCACGCCCTTGTGAGGCGAGAGGTGGCCGTTGTCGGGTTGGGGTCGCGCGCGTGGCGGGTGAGTGCGGCGCGTTACGGTCGTAAAGATTTCCTCAGCGCTGAGGGGACGAGCGGGAAAGGGCGGGAACGGGGAGGCAGAGGGGCAGAGAGGGGGAGCCCTCAGGGCGAGCAGGGCTGCCCTCCGAGTGCTGGCAGCGTAGGCCTTGCCTCTCAGCTCGTGTTCCTGTGGCTTTTCAGGAGCTGTCGCCGCCCCGCAGCTTTTATCCCCGCTTCTCTCGGCTTTGAGTGCCTCTCCTCCTCCTTCCCCTCAGTTCTGCCCGTCTGCACCGTCTTGACCTGTTTCCAGGCCAAGCTGCTTACCTTCAGCCCCGTTATCTTTGCTGCAGTGCCGTTTATCTGTGTTCGTTCCCCTGGCAGAAATTCCCCTCCTTCCTTTCCTGCGTTTTCACACTCACAACTTTCCTTTCCAAATCCCTTGATCCATTTCTCCTTGTCGCTCAGGACTGCTGCGGTGTGCATTACTAGTCGTGACCTTTTGCTCACGCAGTGCGCGGCCTCAAGCTTTCACATGGCACATATGACAGTGGATAATTAAAATGACTCATCTGTTATGTCTTCTGCTCTCACCTTACTTCGCCATGCTGTTGGGAAAACAGTCCAGTGCGCTGCAGATGTGTGGGAAACGTGTGGCTGGATGGCTGTAAAGAGAAAAAGAGCCTGTGGGTGTTGGTTGATTCTCGGCTGAACGTGAGCCCACAGTGTGCCCAGGTGGCCAAGAGGGCCAATGGCATCCTGGCCTGCATCAGAAATAGCGTGGCCACAGCAGGAGCAGGGAGGTGATCGTCCTGCTGTACTCAGCACTGGTGAGGCTGCGCCTCGAGTACTGTGTTCAGTTTTGGGCCCCTCACTGCAAGAAAGACATCGAGGCCCTGGAACGTGTCCAGAGGAGGGCAGTGAAACTGGTGAGGGGTCTGGAGCACAAGTCTTATGAGGAACAGCTGAGAGAGCTGGGATTGTTCAGTGTGGAGAAGAGGAGGCTCAGGGCAGACCTCACTGCACCCTACAACTTGCTGAAGGGAGGTTGTGGTGAGGAGGGGATTGGCCTCTTCTCCCAGGCAACAAACAGGACCTGAGGAAATGGCCACAAGTTGGACCAGAGGAGGTTGAGACTGGACGTAAGGAAAAACATTTTCTTTCAGTGTGTGCTCAGGCACTGCCCATCCCAGTGGGCATGGAGTCACCATCCCTGGCAGTGTTCAAGAGACATCTGGATGAGGAGCTACGAGATATGGTTCAGCAGCTTTGGTAGCAATGAGAATGGGTAAACGGTTGGACTGGATGATCTTGTAGATCCTTTCCAACCTTGTGATTCTATCATTCTCTGAAACAAATCTCAAATGTATTAACCCAGGCAAATTGCACTCCCCTCCAGCAATACCCTTTGAGTCCAAAGTAGCACTGTTTTTCCTTCCTGTGGTGCTGGAAACAGGGCACTGAGATGGATGTCGTGTCACGTTACTGTTTGTTGTAGTGTGTGCAGCATAGGAAGGCAATCCAAAGGTTTCTCTTTGCTGAGGACCCTTCCTTTAATCAGTGCCATTGGGGTTCTGGGTGTCTGAGAGGATCTGCCTGGGGGTTTCTGGGTGAGCCAGGAGCACAGCTCTCTTTGATACAGAAATAACCATCTATCTTTGCAGTGCGAGTTTCACACCACTCTCTCCTTCCCTTGCAGTTCAGAAGTCCACTATCCTTGAGACGCAGCAGCTGGGAGCCACGCTGATCTAAAGCATTTCCAAGGTTCCTGTGTGGTTTGTATCTTGCCATCCAGTGCCAGAATCCCACCAGCACCCAGACTGCAGTTAGTTGAAGGGCTGGGAAGAGGGTGTAAGCTCCCATGGTGCAGCGAGGCGATGCTTTCTGAGGCGTAGTCTCTGCCCTGCTGATGCCCAGCTGTGACTGTGACAGCCAGTCTGAAAATGACTGTGGTTAATACCAGAAAGCATTTGGTCTATAGCAGCACTGATAAGGCCTCAGCTGGAGCACTCTAACTGGTTCTAGGCAACAGACTTCAAAGGAAGACGTGTACCAATTGCTGGTTGTCAAGGGGGGGAAAATGAGAAAATAAGCAGAGGTTTAGAAAATGTGACGGATGGAAAGGCCAAAGGGAGCAGAGATTTATTTAACCTAAAAGAAAGGGAGAGAAAAAGATTTAAGATGGTTACCTTAAGTCTTCAGGAAAGCAAAAGATGGTGGACAAGACAAAGACTAAGCTCTTTTCCTTGTCTACAACAAAGATTTGGAAATAACAGCTTCAGCGTGAGAGAATGAGGACTGAGGTATGAGAAAAGACATTATTTGTGTGCTTAACTGTCCTGAGAAATGACACAGGGAGATGCAGCGTCTGTAAGGAGTGACTAGGGAGAGATGGCTCGGCCCCTATGGGTATCTGAGAGTCTTGTATGCAACAGTAACATGGGGATGCCATTGCTTTGTTTTCTACTGTGCTGCCTTTAGCAAGAAAAGTGCGCAGATTAGAAGAAAAGTCCTTGTTCAATATCTAACTCTTCTTGCTTCCTGCTCAAGCTAGAAAAGCAGCAGCATGTTGGATTGTTTTTTAACCTAATTAATTTAAATTAATAAACCTGTATATGCAGTATGCTTTAGAGGGCCAAAGAAGCAGTGTGTTTA
This sequence comes from Cyrtonyx montezumae, assembly GCF_038088225.1. NCBI lineage: Eukaryota > Metazoa > Chordata > Aves > Galliformes > Odontophoridae > Cyrtonyx > Cyrtonyx montezumae. The sequence goes on from NW_027071848.1 coordinate 1,272,259, forward strand.
TCAGGTGTGTTACAGAACCCTACCGTCTTTGTTACATCTTTGGGGAAAAGATTAAAACCCAGATTTGAAAGGATATTCAGGGATCTGATCCCCCTGGATTGTTTTAAAAGTTGAGCACGCAATACTTGAACAGATTTCATTTGTAGAATGATTTGCTCAGAATCCTACAAAAGCCCTCAGAAGGACTGGTAATTCAACTGATCTGCTCCTCTGTTCAGTGCTGGTGTCACAAAATGACATGGATCAAGTCTGTAACGGTGGTTTCTTCTCAGCTGCTTGAGGCAAGGACATCCTTAGAGTTTTTTATTAACACGCTGTGTATGCTGGCCTGATGTTATGCATTAAATATCTGTTTTCCAGGCTTCAGCCCAACTCAGCGATGTCTTCCCCTGAAATTGCTTCCCTTTCATGGGGGCAGATGAAGGTGAAAGGCTGCTCTACAACTTACAAGGACTGCAAAGTGTGGCCGGGAGGAAGTCGGGCCTGGGATTGGAGAGAAACTGGGACTAATGTAAGTTTGCTGTTTCTGTTCATCCTGCACTGTAAACAGGAGCATGAAAGTAGTAAAGAAAAACTACCTTGTGGGATAGAGAGGAATTTATGGCAATAAAAAAAATCACAGGAACTGAGCTTACACGTTTGGAAGAGAACAATGCATGCAGGTTAGTTTATATCACTTTCCCAGGTTCTTCCTACTGATTTTTGAGTAAAAGTATGCAGATGCAGTGCCACGTGTGCTGGTTGCTCCATGAAGAGCTCACAGTGTGGCTAACCACATGGATTTGTCTTTGTAGCCATATATCAAGTGATTGCCTTACAGTTTTTGTATCCCTTAGGCTTTATCTGTAAATGCTATCAGAGTGTATACAAGTAAGGGAATAATGTTGATGTTTTGGACTTGAAGCAGTGTGGTAACTATTGTGTTAGGAATTAAATGTTGATAAATGCATCCCATATTGGGGCTTACGCTGAGACAGTTGTACTGGATAAAAAGAAATACCCAACCTGCATTTTCTAAGCAAGAGGCAAAGCAAAAAAAGAGCTACAAATGCATCATGTCTTAGATCCAGCTGTGCCCAGGTAGGCCCTTCCAGGTCACTGCTGTATTCCTTTTGGCAGAGCTTTGCTTTTGGAACTTCCAGTATCATCTTCTGGGGAACAGAATTGGTTAAGCTGTCAGAGTTCAGTCCATAATGAGTATGTAATGCAAAGTGAAAGGTACTGCTGCTGTATAAACAGTTTGCAGAGAGAAATGCAGCTGTGTATGTCACCTTTTTAACAGCCTTTCACTTACGGCCCGATTACCAAAAGTGAAGTTTTCATCGTTGGGCTCTTTGAAGGACATGGACTGATAGGGACTGTGGCTTTTTTTTGCTTTTCAAGAGGAATTTGAGTTTGAGCAGTAATTATTTCTTGGTTTAAATACACATATGACTGGAGATGTGGGACATATGTAGTAGCTGAAATGTTCCTGTTAGTTTCCAACTCAATCACATTTTGCTTTCCTTCCAACCCTTTGAAAACTGTGTTTCAGAGTACAGCCACCTACTAACATTTAGGGGGACGTGTTTTCCTTTTAAAGTTTCAGAGTGTGTCAGGTGAAGGGAAAAGCTTTAACTCTGGAGAAGTTCTTGGATAAATCTCCAGTTGAAACAAGAGAGTTTTAATTTGTTAAATGAAAATGAGATAAGAGAACACGGGTTATTTGGAGAAGCAGATATTCTGGCACCTTTTCTGCATCATCCTTATTAAAAAAAACCAAACACTGTTTATGTTTTCCCACATGGGCTACTTGTATAGCTTCTTCCTGAGGACAGTTCCACTGCTCTTACAGCTATGGCAGCCACAGAGTTTGGTGATTCAGTTGAAAATTGAATAGCAAGCAACAAATACAGAGCTAGAATGAAGCTTTTCTTGACTGCATCTTGGAGTTGAGAAAAATTATAAAGATGCTAATTGGATCTTCACTGGAAACAGTAGAATTCCCTGGATTCATTTTCTGCACATTTCCTCTTGGTTGACTGCAGTGTGCCTACATTTGCTGAGTACATTCTACCTGGGGCTAGGTGGAGCTACTCCCTAGGTTTGGTAAAAAGACAGTGCTCCTCATGTCCTCCACTCCAGCTAGAAGTAAACCCTTTCCTTCTCTGCTATCACACTGCTGCCTCGTAGGTAATGATTTCATTAGGAAGAACTGCACAATTTGCTGTGCAAGGTTCTGTATCTAAGCACTAACAGATAGTTCTTATGACCTTAACCCTTGGGGATAAAAGGCAGCCCCCCTGGTGGCTAATGGGAGAAAAGAGCCCTGACAAGAAGACCAAAGAGCACAACAGGCAAGGCATTCTGCTGCCCTTTCTCCTTCCCTCCTGCTGTCACGGGAATGGTCTGCAGTGACACAGTTATTCCATCACGTTTCACGGGGGTTTTTTTAAGGATACAGTTTTCCTAGGGGTGGAAGCTCCCTGATCAGAGTGCCTTGTGTAACCACCTCAAATCCTTTTGTTCCGTGGCTTTCATGGCTCAGCGGTACTTATTACACAATAGCAAACCTTCCCCAGCAATCTAATCAATGTAATTGCAGTAAACCATCCCTGTTTTGTCTAAACTTTGAGTCTACCTTAAAAACCCCCAAAGGGAAAGCATTACCTATTCTGTTGTAAACACATCTGTGCAATGATTTGGCCTGATCAAGCTCTGCATGCTGAAGTGGCAGTCAGAGTATGGATATCAAATCGAAATGCACTTAAAGAGAATGCAACGTGGGGTACCAGAAAGGTGAACCATCTCTTGCTGAAATTCCACATAGCTTGGTGTTCATTCACTGAAATAGCATGGCAACAAGTAGAGGGATAAGGGCATCTCTGTAAAAATCATGTTCTGAAGAAGTCTGCTATGGCATTGCCTTCTTTGTGGGAGAAAATGGTCTCAGTCCTCTTACAAAGTAAACCAGAAAGGAATGTAATTGCTGTAGTTATAATTAAAGTGAGTAAACTTGAGCTTGCCGTGGCCTTTATTAAAAGTAGGTTCTGTTCACTTTGAAAACCACCAGCAACGTGTTGCAGTGTCCAGTTTTAAAGCTGAGAAGCTGCTAGTTGTTAGACACAGGCGTTGTGGGCCCGTGCTGTGTGTCTTTTCACGTCGAACTACTTAAAAACACCTTGATTGCCACCAGTTGATTCCCTGCCATCCTCCACGTGAGGGTGAAGTACCGCTCGACATCGCTGCTGTCCACGTGCACGCGAGCGCTGTGGCACGTGTTGGTGTTGCTGCTTTATCCTGCTCACGTTAGGGCCGATCTGAACGCAGACAAAGCACTGCAGGCTGATGCTGTCGGTACACAGACCGTTTTTCTTTCCCTGGCACTTAGCATTCTCCAGGAGTGCAGCCGGCTGACCTTGAAGAAGTTGTCAAGAAGGGTGTCAGAACTCTAGTGATTGGCCGTGGCATGAGCGAGGCTCTGCAGGTAGGTTTTTGTTCCATGATGAACATAAATTAGAACTGCTTGCTTGCCTAAGAGGAAGTCGGGGTTGCTGAATTAACCAGACTGAAAGAAGCAGTGTTTGAGCTCTTCTGTGTTGGTGTCAGTGTCAGACAGAAAATAGGCTTACATTCTGCTACAGATGCAATTTGAACGAGATTTTTTTTACAATGTCATTAGTCCCTGCTCTTCAAACAGGTTGTGAACTCGCTCTAGCCTGCTGTAAACGCTCTGGTAATTAAGGCCTTTTTGTCACTAACATCAGCAGTGTCCTTGTGGCAGGTACAGGAGGCTGAGAAGTGCTGAGCTTTGCTTCATGTGAAGCAATTCTTCAGGTTTCTGTGAGCTGAATAACACCTTATTTCTATGAATTACCTTCAGCTCATGTTCTGTCCCCTCCTGTAAAAACGGGCTGCGCTTTAAACTGCATTCAGGAAAGATGGGACATTTGTATGTACTAGCTTTATTGGAAAGAGAATTGTATCAAACTTGAAAATGCATTATCAGTTTGTTTAAGTGGGTCTACGTACAGATTGCATCGGTACTAAGAAACCAACAGCCTCATGCCACGGAGGGGAGAACTAGCTAATGCCTGCTTTTTCCTCCTCTCTTCTGAGGTTCCTCCATCTACTGTGGACTACGTGAAGAAAAACGGGATTGATGTGTTGGTGTTGCAAACAGAGAAGGCAGTGGAAGAGTACAACGCTCTGGCTGCTCAGGGGGTGAAAGTGGGGGGAGTCTTCCACTCAACGTGCTGAAGCACTGCTGCTCTGAGGCCTGCCCTGACCTCAGCACACGGTGGGCACTCAGAGCAGTGGGGACTTGCATGCCAACACATTGATGTGTGCTGAAAAGCAGAAATGCAAGGGCAGTTTATGAGTTTGTGGTTTAAACAGAGTTCTGTTAATGGAATCTTTTAACTACAGAATGATATTTGCATGCGTTCTCAGGATTGACCCAAGCTTCCTCTGAAGACTGTCTGCATTCTGGTTTTTGGCTAAATGGATGAATTCTGGTTAATTTTTGGCTAAATTAAGACACTAAGCTGTGAATGCTTTGATTATCTGATGGTGACAATCAAGTGGTAGGCATGAAGTGGTGGTAAAGGATTACTTTATGAATGAGTTCAGTAAAGAAACAAAACAGTAGGCATCCCCAGAACAACTCTGCCTCCTGCTGGTGAACTCTCTCAGGGTATAACTTGACATTTCTCTTTACACAGGACACAGAAAAGGCTGTGAACAAAATCTGTGCCTTAAAGATTTTTTATCATTGACTGAAATGTGAGTGTTGAGTCGCAGAATATGTATCTGTGTGAAAGTCCCTACCTGCTTAAGATGATCAGGAAGATCTGTCACAATTGCTTGTAGGAAATCAGCCTAAGTTGGTGCTTGCAAGCTGGGGATGGAGGCAGAATCTTTACCCAGCAGCAGCTGCTGATTTAAACATAATGACAAGTGTGTTGTTACATTGAAAAAATTAAAAGTGCTTCTAGTTGCTGTTCTCCTGTTGCTTTTGTTTGATCTACTTCCATTAATATTACCAGCTGCAAGTTACTTATTGCAGGCTCCTTTCTTTTCCACCAGACTCAGTAATTCTTCATGGCGCAGATTAGGTCTGTGCCTATCAGCAACAGAACACAGATGGCACTGGAGAAAGCCCTGAGGCACTTGGAGCTACCCGGGGGGGCAGCAGAGAAGCTCGGGTGGGTGTGAGAACTAGATTACTTTCCCAAGCCACAAGAATAACCCTTTACAAAATACTCCACTCTCTATTTGTTCTAGTAATCATTTTATCTGATAAAACACAGCGTGGCATAGAAGCAAAGGAAAACTGAGTGCCTGTAAGTTTTATCTTGCCATCTCTTAATTACAGCAATATTTGCTAATAGGGCAGCTGTTACTGAGGCAAAACCCTGACCAAAACCAGCAGGATCTGCCTCTTCAGCTGCATCTGTGTTCCCCCCTTGCAAACACGGTGACATTTTTCTGGATCAAGTGGTGTGAAGTGGATGAAGCTCCAGCCTGGAAGCCACAAACCACCTCTGCCACTGCACTGCATGCAAGGACCTGTGTTCCTGAGTGGTTACTGCTAGTGGAAAGCAGCTGCTTCTCCATCACAGTTTGATATTTGTGTTATTTCATCATCTTCTGGGCCTTCAACAGGAAGAGGCTTTCATTAAGTGGATAATTCCAGTATCTTAAATACCATTACCCTATTTGGAGAACGCCTTATCTTTCCCCTACAGGTTTTGTTTGTTGGGTTGTTTTCTACTTTCATGCACTACTGAAATAGTTTTGTGGCTGGAGTTCCCCTCAGAAGCACTGCTTGCCCCAGACCCCGCGCTGAGGAAGGCACCGTGGGCTCCTGTGCTGCTGCCACACGTTTTGTCCTTCTGGAGAGGAGCACAGCCCGCTCTGCACTGCCAGGTGACCCTCAGAGGTGTGCCCTGCCAGTGCCGCAGCCTCTTAATTGTTCCTTCCATTTGGCAACCAGCAGGAGACAGAAGATTCCACTTCTGAAATGGGGTGCTGCAGCCTGCAGAGGAAGGCAAACTGTTCAGTCCTGGTTTCCCTGTTTCAGGCTAAGTTGCTCCATCTCGCTGCCATCGGTACGAAATGTGAGTGCTGAGGAGATAACCCACTGCAGGCCTTCTCCAGCTTCAGCTTCTGTCACTGCTGCCTGAGTCAGCTTCGTCTGTTGCCACAGAAGTCAGCTCAGCTTGGGCTGCTCCGCATACCCAAAGCCCTCTTTCCTCCTCAGTGCACAGAGTAAACAGCTGGGACTGATTCATCAAAATTCAACCCGAGCTCAAAACGCTCTGTTAAGCCTCAGCTTTCAGCTACAGCCAGCAGTAATTTGTTACAACTACAATCTCGTTGCCCAAACCATAGGACAGGACTTCTCCACTGCTTCTCCACCTCCCCCAGGAGAGCCATCTCCCACCCAGGCACCCTCATTACACAGAGCCAGGCTGGGCCAGCAGCCAGCAAGCTTCCACCCAGCTGCTCACCACCCAGCCCTTATCTGCACAGGGCAGCACACGTGTGCTGGCAGCAGGGAGACACAGGACGTAAGAAGGCTCCAACAAACCAACTGCAGCACGAGCAGCACGACATCATTCACCAGCCTTCAAACCTGAGCGTGAGGGAACTGCAGGCTAACCCCAGCCCAGCACCTGCTGCAAGGACCAAGCAGAAACACAAGTGGTGGGAGATAAAAGACTGTGATTACATCCCTGACTGTGCCAAAAACCTGGAGAACTCGGCCAAGGAGGAGAGCAAGGAAACCCATCTCCCTGCTCTGGAACCCAAGGAGAGGCCACGTGGCTCCATTTAAATGCATGCTCTGTTCTTCCTTTTTTTGGGGGAGGGTTTTCTGTTGTGCTCTTTGCAGAGTGCAATTTTAGGAGCACATAACTCAGATAAAAGTATGATTCTATGAAAGCCACACTCCGAGTTAATACCTCAGTCAGCTCTGCTCTGAGTACATCTATGCATTAAGTGTCCTTGATAACTGCAGTATTTTCCCAGGTTCTAAGAACTGACCTAATTAATTTCAATGGACTTAAGCAACCTGGTTAAGAAGCTTCCCATTAAAGGCGTACACAGCTAGGCCACGTTTAATTAAGGTAAAGGTGAGCGTGGCAACACATTTGCAAACCAGTGACCCACCTCCCTTACGTCAGCATTCAGCAGAAAAGCCTCAGCACAATCACAAAGCATCGCTGAGCTTGGAGAACACCTCTCAGATGAAGTCCAACTGTCAGCACCGCACACCAGGCCCACCAGCCACATCCCTCAGTGCCACACCTGCACATCTCAGAGCTGGGGGAAGGAGGAGGGAGGAAAAAGTCAGCACTGAGACTTCAGCTCTAACAGAACACCCTTTTGTAGGCGGGGTGTGTGTGTGTCTGCTTACCGATGCAGCAGGGAAATCCAAGGCAAGCAAATCTTGCAAGGATCATAATAAAGAAAAACACATATGGCACTGAATGTTCCCATCACCACAGAGTGTTCCTGGACACATTTCTTGTTCAGTTAAAATGATGAACTGCTTCAAAAGGGGAAAACCTAACCTGAAAAGGAGAACCTCTGATTTCTTCCACACTTCCAAGTAGGAGTCAGAGGAAGCTCCAGGACAGTACCCAGGAGAGAAGCCAGCTATGGGATACTCTCATTAGGAGACTGGAAGCATTTCTAATTGTGTGCATCAACCCCTGCCCCTGGGGAACTGAACTGAGGATGCTGATGTTGGTAACAACTCGGCTGCTACGCACGCAGTTTTCAAGCCAGTGCCCTAAAGGTGAAACACAAAAACCAGTTTGTGAGAGGGTTTCTTAGTTTTACAGCTATTTAAGAATACTTAAAGCAGCCAAATGTGTTTTGGTCTGAAGACTCAGAACCGTAAAACTGTCAGTCCTAAAAAGAATAGTAATAAGCACCACAAAAGCCTCACGGTAATCTCCTATTAGACCACTCAGCCTGGCATGTTTACTCTTGTAATAAACAGATTAGGATCAGTTTTCCAATGTTACTGTAGGAAAGCACATAATGAGTTTTGCATAACTATTTATACTGATCTCCATGCAACTGAAAAGTACTCTCTGCTGCTTTGTTTAGCCACAAGCCCCCTGCTTCCCCCAGAATCTCTCTCTCCCCCAGGCAGGCCAGAAGTGCTGTGTGTTCAGCAAGTACCAGCTCCCCTGAGAACAGAGGGCCACGTTACAAGGAGCTGAACGTGGCACTGAGTGACGTGGGATTATTTCTTTCAACCCATGCTGTCAAATAGCATTGTTTCTAAAGGCATACGAATGCTCGAAGGAAAGGGGATCACAATTCAGAGGTATGTACATACAACTCCATTTTATGTAAACGGAAGAAGGTAACACCTTGTTGTGCTGCTGGAACTCAGCTAAACCTGTGTCCTGCTCACCAAGTTCTGCTTGTCCCAACTCCAGCACAGCTGTACAGGGCACATCTCAGGAATGAGCCCGCAGCGATGGGCAGTTCTACCTGGAGATTCATTTCCTACACCACGACAACAGCACTTCAGGATTCGTTGTGCTTTCACTAAGAAAACAGACACCAATGCACAGTTTCAGAGAATTACAACAGCACGGATTTGTGTGCCTAAGCATTTACATAGTAAATAGCTTCAGCAGAAAACCTAGAGGCCGGGAAGAGAGACTTGGCTCAATGCAGTTATTACTGGAATGCTGACTGAGAATTGTCTTCATTCTGTTGACTCAATGTAGAAAAAACAGTGCTTTCTTGAAACTGTCCTTAAGGATCTGAATAACTCCTGTATCAGAGGAGCCCAAGTGTTCTTCACCAGCTTTACTTTTGTGGTTGACACCTGGTACCTTGGAACACAGTGTACGGGTTTCGCTTTTAAGCCAACCATCCCATCCAGGCATTGCTCTCAGTGGCAGAGCTCACCGCCTGGCGGGTTTGGGCATGATGTACACTTTGACAGCTTTGCTGAAGGGGATGGTCCCCTCGATGCCAATTTCAGGCTGTGGCAGAGCCTCCAGGCTCTCGTTCCAGGTGGATTTGGCAATCTTGGTGGCTGCCTTGCTCCTGTTGGAATTGTAGGCCAGCAGCAGCCGCACTTCGATCTGACACGGCTCTGAAGGGAAAGAGCAGAACAAGACAAGCACTGCATCAGTCGTGGAGGTTGAAAAAGATCAAAGTGCAACTGTCAGCACGTCACCGCGATGCCCACTGACCACGTCCCCACGTCATCCTCACGCAACGCTGAATGTCTGCGTTCAGATTCACCAGATGGAGCACAGTAAATAACCTTTTCCCACAGCTATACCACAGCTCAGCCAACAGTTCCCTAAAACTCAGCATTTTGCCACAGCATCAGCTCTAAGCCATAGCTTTCAGTTGTCAGTCTCGCTTCTACCATGCAACAGTTAATCTGTATTTTGTGTTTGAATGCCCTCCTTTGTAAGCACATGCTTTCCTTTATGGTCTGAATGAATTTCTTTTTCTTGAACTGAGGTAATTTGTCCACTTTGCCAACTGATCCTGTCCTCTCAGCCCCTCCCAGCTTGACATCCTCACCACTGAGACCAGAGCAGAATCCCATAGGCCCCCATTTGAAATGCCCTTCCATTGAACACTGCAAAAGCAGAGATAAGGACCTAATTCAGCTCCTGCTACAGAATCAGCTTTTAAATCCTGATACTCCCAACTGAAGGAACAACGACATTTCTACAGAAGAAGATAAGCAGGATGAACTAATGCACAACAGAGGTGCCATGTAAAATGGAGTAACTGAAAGGGAACACTGCTCTGAAAAAAAATTAAATTAAAAACACAGATCACCAAATCCTATTAAACAGAAAAAAAAGTGCTAAAAGAAAACATACATATCTCATGTCTGAATTATGTGAAGGGTTTATAAGAAAATGGGAGAAAGGGAGCTGCAAAAACATATATTCTTTGCTTTTGCTGCCTGAAGCCCACAGGCCAATTACTGACGTGCTTACATCGAGAAGTGTGGGTGCCATCTATGACTGAACATGGATGTGGGAGTCACGCATTTCACCAGAGATACAGGGTGTTTTTTTAGGACATCCGAAGGGTGAAAGTTTAATGAGCAGTGAAATTATGGTGCTGAGTACACACAGTTCCAAAGGTTCTCTGCCGTGCTCAAATACCTGTCAGATCTAAAACATTGAATTAGAGTGAATCAGTGACTCCTTGCCTTTAAATGAGGATGCAGGCCTGACTCCTACAACAAATCTCACTCCACACAGCTCCCAGTGCTGGAAGTGTGCACGTGCAGCCCCCAGTGCACAGTAAGGGCCTTCACTTTAGGACAGCAGCCCCTCTGTCATCCGCAGGACACCAGACCCTGTCAAGCAGGAAGGTGTCCCTGTAGATGTAGGTGTCCCTGCTCACTGCAGGGGAGCTGGACTAGGCGACCTTTAAAGGTACCTTCCAACTCAAAGATCCTCTGATAAGGTGCAACTGCTCAGAGAACAGAAATCAGAGCGATGCTAAAGGCAGATCAACACCACCTGTGGATCCTCAGAGCTCCCAAGACTGTGGACACACAGGAGGTGGGAATCACACACTCCCATCTTTCAAACGTGCAGCAACACAATCACGTGACCTTGCATCGATAACGTTACCTGTCCACGCTGTGTGTGAGAGGTAGACCTGAGTTATCAGTCTGTGCCTTCCAGGACCAGGATTTCGGAAGTCACCTGGCTTCGGATGGATTAACTGTGCTTGCCCATCTGGATACAATACCTATCAAAATGATAATAATAAAAATAGATGTATGACAACTAGACCGGACTTGGTACGGAGTGCAGAATTCTGGTGCTCTCTGCTCAAGCTCTGAGGGCAGGAAGCTGTGTGTTATCTCAGAGCCAGGGGTCCAGCTGATCTAGCTTTAAAGACCACACAATTCTGTGTTGGCCATTTAAACCCACAGCACACAGGAAAAGGTGTCAGCTTCTTCCTCTACGTCCTGCAGTTTTTGGTTTCTCTGCTGGGCAGTGAATTTGCACATTTACTTGAATTGTACTGTACCCTGCTTAGCTGCAGCACTGATGGTAGTGATTCAACAGCAGGAGGAAAACAGTGTCAAAGACTGAGAGACAAAAGCATGCTAACTTCGGTAGTGTTCAGAGCACCTTCTTTTGTTCCTCCTTCTCCCATTACACAAGCATCTGTACTCAGTCCATAACGTGCTGGGCACGTGTGAAAGCAATGCAGCACACACAGAGCACGGAAGGCTTTCAAAGGGCTCAAAGCAAACTCCCAGGAACAAAAGAAGTGGATCCAGTGCACTATACACCAACAGTTCTGCACATGAAATCCAACTGTGTTAAAGCATCCAACTGTTTGCAACCAGGAAGTATGGACATCCTCATGAAAGCTCCCCCAAGACAAAATCTGGTCTGCATTTGTGTCAAGTGGCTGCTTACCTGAACTTTAACAGTTCCTTGGGGATCCTGCACGTGTTCCAGAGTTGCATCCACATCCAGAGCCACCACTAACCCCGATGTAAACCTCAGCGGGTTATCTGATTCACCAGTAGGCTCAATGATGTTTGCAGTGGCTCTGTGGAGCTGGAAGAGGCAAAGTTGTTGGTGAAAGTAAAGAAGAGAAAATAAAATAATGGAAAAAAAGAATCGTTGTCCTTAACAGAGGAATTGTGCATGAACTCTGCATCATTTTATGCACTGCCACGAATTAACATCCTGAATTTCAGCCACAGTCTCAGAGATGCTGGGTAAGGAGAAGCAATCACTTGAAGAACCAATGGAGCAGACAGTGGAAGCATAAAAGCTTTGTGGTCTGTTAGCAGCTACATGGCAGCCAAGGACAGTCTGCAGGGCTATGGCATTCTCAACTGACCTGCTCTGGAAGAGGAAGGTGGAGGAAGGTACTTTGTCGCAGCGTTGTCTGAAGAATCTTGACCACTTCTGTAGGCTTGGACGACACCAGTCGGGGCATTAGGTCCAGCAGCTTATCTACAAAACTGCCTTGCATTTGTGGGAGCTCAGAGATGAAACATCTGCATTTAAAAAAAATAATTTAACATATCAAGTACTTATTTCAACATTTTCAGTGGTCTCGCTATCTTCAGCCAAGCTGCTTCTTTACACTTAAGTTACAGTGACAAAATCAGATTGGGAAATTCCACTTCTGATGCACATCTCCTATCCACAGTGGAAGCACTGTTTGCAGAATGGTTTTGCTCTACCTGTGTTTGTAAGAGTATTATTACATCTGCATAGTGAAATTTTAACAGTAAACTAGAAGCAGTTAAAGAAACATGCTTGCTCTGGAGGTCAAGAATAGAAAACAGAATTCATGTTACACCACAGGACAAGAGCCTCTCAGAAGATCATCTTGTTCCTTATATAGAAGCAAAATTGGTCTTCTGCTGCACATCCCCACATGCAGAAAACGCTGTTAGGCCGACTCCCTGATGGCTTACTTGTCACTGTCAGCAACATTCCTGCCACATTCAGCAGCACAGTTTTTAAGCCTGGTAAATACTCGGTGCGATCCGGTGAGGACAAGTGGCACGCAGCATTCCTGCAGGGGAACAGCCTCACGGGCACTGGGCTCTTCCCTGCTCGGGGATTTCAGGCACTCCTGGGTGACCCTACAGCTAAGCAACAAGCTCTACCAACACTCAGATTCCTGTTTATGGAATTCATCACTGCTGTAGGGGCTGCATTCCTAAGAGAAAGCGATGAGTTTTGCTGATCTAACAGGAGGGAAAGAAAGGAAGGAGGTGAGCAGTTCTGCTCCCTGGCTATCGACCAGTGGCAAGTTTGATACCAGGTTACACGTGGAACAGATATCACCAGCTTTAAGAACATTTCACAACTTCAGTTTTAAAGCACAAAGAGAAGCAGCAATGGGGTTTCTCACCTCTGAAAGGAATCTACTTCCTGAAGGAATTTCTCGCACATCCCAAAAAGGGGTTCCACTCTGTAATGACAACAACATTCCTTTTGAATCAAGCAAACTGGCTCTACAGCCCACGAGCATTTAAGAGCTTTGAAATCCAGCTCAAGCTCCTGGAAACTGTAAGACCTTAAAGACAATTTGAGATCACAAATGTACTTCCCACAGGAGAAAGAAAAAAATGAATTGCCATCTTCTCTGCACCCATAACCCCTTCCTCAATACATGCTTTGCATCTGCACAAGGCATTCAGTTCCCAAAGCCATTGCTACAAAACAAACTTTCCACCTACAAAACAGAAGAGGCAAATCTTATGGAACTCTATAAAACACAGCAAACTGATGGCATCCAACTCAAAACAAGAGCAAGCACAGAATGACTCCAACCACCTCTCCCTCCCTCCATCAGCTGAAGTTTTAATTCCACAGCCATTCATACCCAAGTGTAACTTCATTCACCTGAGCAGCCAAAACAATCTGGAGAACCTCCTGTTACCTGAGCTGTGCACATGCTCAAGCATTTCATCTGAGTCTCACAAGTGTCCGCTGCAGATCACTCACAGACCATTTGTTTACGACACTACGACCTCAGCAACTAACTTCCCAAAGTTATATGGGAAATACGTTCAGGAAAACATTGTTTTTTTCCCATTTAAACAGGTCTCAAGCTCTCAACCTACAGACTGGTTTCACCCTACTGACGTTCTACACTCACTGAAGACAGAACTCCGTTCTGCAAATGGTTATTGGCACTGCCATGGTGTTCTAAGTGTCTGATTTAGCCTTGCTGCTGCTTAAAACAAAGCTGGAGGATATGGAGCATGCAGGTAACTCAGCACCATCCTTACCCTCTGGTGGTGCGTGCAGTCACTATGAGCTGTAATGCTTTTGCTTGCAGTCTCATGTGGTGAATGATGACCACCTGTTTGCTTTCCACACCGCTGTACATGAACTCCATCTTGTAAGTCTCTTCCAAGATCTGTCAGACAAACAACACAGGGGTAACAAACCATCAGGCATCGTTAACGCTGCCCAAGCATGGTCACAGGATACTGCAGTTTTAACTCATAGTGAGGAACCCATTCATCCACGAGTGCCATTCTTGTGATGAAACTTCTCACAGCGTGAGGTGGTACTTAATTATAAGGCAGATCAAAGAACCAATCTGTGACTCCTTGCCTGAAATCCAGCACCCCTCTCTCCTGGCAACCTACCTTTATGATGGTGTGCTTTATGTTTTCAGGGGTGGAGTGCTCGCTGTCTCCTGCTGGCTGCTCTGCAACACAAACCAAGCAGCACAACACAGCGGCCCCAGTGGCTCCTCTCTGGTTCAGTCTCAGGGCTGGATTAGACAGAAACAACTTCACATTCAACAACCCTTCACATGCTGCAGCCAGAGATGGGAACCATCACAAGACAAGCATACTCTTGGGTTATTTCAGACACAGCTCAGACAGCACATTGTACAGTTTCACTTCTCACAGTACTGCGTCTGCTGAGTGGATGGGCTTAAGTCAGCAAGAAAAATGCTGTGATGAGCACTGCTGCATGAAACCACACAGACTGACTTCATTAATTAAAGATCCCCTCACCTTGCACTGATGGGAAGTGATCGACATTCATAGACAAAGCAGATAAACCTTCTGGGGGTGCTCATATGCTACTAAAAAGGGCACCCAGGAAAAGACAGCTCAATTAGAGAAGATTTAAGAAGCTGACAGGCTTTTGTACCTACTCGTCTCTAGGGACAATTGTCAACAGCAGAGAAGGTTTTGATGCACAGCAGTGGCTGCCTCTGAATACATTTTAATTAACTGGAGGCTCAAAATGTCAGCATGGCTTCCCAGCAGATCCACAAACTTGCTTTTACCCTAAATCCAAATTATTTAAAGCTTGCTTTCTCATTTATTTGTTTAAATAAAGAGTTTAGCTTTGTTTTTCCAGGATCAGTCAATCAAATACTAGAGAGTAAGAATAACCTGGACTAGGTGGGACTTCTGGAGCTCATCTCCCACGGTCTCCTGCTCAAGGTCAAATTAAATCCAGTTACCCTAGGCCATGAATTCTGTGAACGCTTCTAAAGATGAGGATTCCCTACTAACACTCTGTGAAATCTGTTTTAGCGCTTAACAATTCCCACAGCAATTTTTGCTACCTTACATCCCATCAGAATTTCTCATGTCCCAACTTGTATCCATTGCTTCTTGTCCTACAGCAGTGTACCTCAGAAGAGTCTGTCTGTGTCTGATCTATATCCTCAGATAAAGCAGTGGTAGAGAGCAGTAAATCAGCCCTGAACCTTCTCTTCTCCAGGCTGAACGAGCCCAGATCCCTCAGCCTTTCCTTGCAGGAAAATTGCTCCACTCCCCAGCCACCTGAGGGCCCTCTGCTCAACTCACCGCAGTTTGGCAGTTCCTTCCTTGTTTGGAGACAAGCAAAACACCCCTCCAGACGTGATCTCCCCACAGCCAAGTAGAGGGGATGGATCACCTTCCCAGACCTGCGGGATACACGCACGCCCTGACAGCCCAGCGTGCAGCTGGCCGTGAGGCTGCTGTCATCCCAGCCCTCCAGATCCCTCTGAACGTGGGCCTTGCCCTCCAAGCACAGCTCCTCAACTCTGTTTTATCCACAACGCTGTGGAGGGCACTCTGGATTTTGCACCAGTATTTTCAATGCTTTGGCCAGACTGCCTGGCTTAATTTTCTATCCACATTATCATCCATTTATTGACGTGGAATCTTGCCATTTGGGTAAAAAGGAAATAACAGGAGACTGTGTTAAAGGGTTCAAGAAAGTCAGGCTCTGCAGCACCCAATGTCTTCTGCCTGCAGCACCAGTGCTCTCTCACTGTGGAAAGGCATAATTCACCCTCTGAAATGCATTTCAGCTGATCCCAGTCACCTCCTCAACCTTCATTTGCTCACAAATGGCTTCTGAGAGGACTTGCTCCATAGAATTCCCCAGAGGCCAACAGTCCACTGCTCTCCAATCTTCTTTCTTATTACTCTGGAAGATACGTGGGATGTTTGCCTTTTTCCTGCAGCCCTAAATCTCCCTCGATCGCCACTTCGTTTGATCTTTTGGAGCTGAAAGAAAATTACTTTGCTCTGGGGAACTAAGATTTACTTGGACAGGCTACAGCAGCAAGTCAGAAACACATCGGCACCGTGAGGCCATGGGATGCAGACCCAGCTGCTTCAGCCTCACCTGTTTTGCTGCAGCAGATGCCAATGCATTCTGTTTCAGGTACAAAGGAGCTGCCACGTTCCACAGCTTCTCCTGCAAGGCCTACAGAGAAAAGCATTAGGAAAAGTGATGATCAATAACCAGTTCAGTTTAAGCACCATAACACTGGGCGAGATAAACACAGCTGCAGGGCATGCCCTCTCTGTCATACACCAACAGGTTGTCTGAGAGAGCAGGCCAAAGCTAAGCTGCAAATCCTTCAGTATTTAAAGACAACTGCATGCAGAATGGAGTCACTGATCACTGTAACCCATTACCACCTCCTTGAGCCCAAGAGCAGGGCATCCTCACACTGCAGCAAGAAGTGGAAACAATAGCTGTGCTCAGAAACACACCCACACAGTCAGTACTTCTGAGCCTTCCTGCTGACAGTTTCCACTCCCTGCTCCCCCAAAAAGTGCAACACAGCTGCCAGTATTGGTACTAAAGAAACTATTTGCTCTTTGGTTTATGTCAAAAAAGAATTAACAAAGTTTGACTGGAAAGAAATCTACTGGGAAGGGCATTCTGGCATTGCTGTTCTCTCTGCCATACTGAAATTTTTAACACTGTGGTTTTAAAAGTCACTTTTAATTTCAGCCACATTACTTGCCCTACATCACTGATGTATTGACTGCTCTGCAGCTTGAGCAAAGAATGCTTGGTGCAGTGTTTATCCACTTCTCCCAAACAGAGCACTCATCCTTGCCAGAAACGCACACACTCATTCTCTCAGCTAAGGCAGGATGGCTCAGCCCAGCCAGGCCCTGGAGAAAGGCAATAAAGCCACTTCCAAACCCCAGTCCTTTCCATGGGCTGCACTTTCTGTGCAGGAAAAACCTTTTATAGAATTGCAGAACAGGATGGGTTGGAAGGGACCTTAAGGACCATTCAGCTCAACCCCCTGCGATGGGCACTGACACCTCCTGCTGCATCACGCTGCTCAAAGCCTGAAACAGCTCTCCTCTAAACTATCTTCTTTGGGTTATAAATGTATTCTGAGGATTTGAGGGCTGCTGTAACACGTTCCAACTGGCAGCTGCACATTTAGCTAAGAAACTCAAGGCACTTCTGGCTTTACACAACAAAGCTTTTACCATATCCCTTCTGGAAACTCCTTAGTGAGGTCCTGCTTTACCTACCTATAGGTCACATTCAACCACCTTAAGAACGTCAGGAAACTCACATAATCATGCTGCCAGCTTATAGCTGAAGAAGCAAAACAGAAATCGAGTTCTTGCTTCAGCAAGGAGCTGACTTTGAGGAGGACTGCTGCCACGGTGCCAGAATTATCACTTCACCTGCTTACACGAAACAGACAGGTCATTTCAGCTCTGTGAAGCACAGCTGGTATTTCACTCACTCGAGTCTGAAAAATCTCTCTGGCATCAGTGCCAAAAATGCTGCCTACAAAACACAGCCTACTGAAACTCCACTTTCAGGAGGAGTTTTACAAAAAGCATTTCGGTGGCCACCAGTAGAGGGAAAGTACTCTCTTAACATGAAAGGTTGCAGAGCAGTTGTCCCCACCGTGACTCTGCCAGAAAATAAACTCTGCCCTGGCACAGAAATGCAATGGTGTATGCGTTTACAAAGTGACTGCATCAATTATTTGCCCCAGGAGGGAAGCAGGGGTCCCAGAAATCCACCAAACCCACACTTCCATCAGCGATCAGCTCTCAGCACTGCCACCAGAACGTGTGCAGCTGACTGGGGATGCTGTGAAGCACAGCCCACAGCACCCTGCTGAATCAGACCTTGATGAGGAGCAGCTGACACTGAAGGTACGTCGCAGTGAAATCCGCCATCCCTGCCAGCTCTGACTGCAGCTCTCCAAGCCTCTGAAGATCACTGAAACAAGCAGTAGAGAAAAGTGTTGAGACAGCAAGCAGGTTAATCTAAATGCACTCAGAATGCAGCAGCAGCAGCAATGCTGCGGGCAGCCATACCCCCACCTTGTTTTTTCTTATCCTTAGTATGAGCAGAAAGAGCAGGAAAGCATGCACTACAAAGCAGCTTGCACCTTGGGACTTGGCAGCTCATTTTTTCCCTAGAGGCTGACACGAGCACACAGTGGAAGCAGTAAGTCTGTCAACCCACACTGCTCTGCAGCCCTGTGGGAACCAAACAGCACAGCAGTTCCAGATTTAACTCAAAAAAAAAATCTTCCAGGCTCCTACAGCAGCTAATGACCCATTTGTGTTCCACTGCTGGGAAGTCCAAGTACTCATCTTGGATGGGAAAGGTTGTTTGGAACATGTGAGGCTCACACAATCAAGCATGTTTTGAGATACAGCTGCCATCATAAGGCACACTGGAACTATCAGAACAGATACCTGCCCAATGGAAGGCACTCACAGCCTCTCAGGTACCCAGAGTCTCACTGTGCCTATCAGATTCTGGATGCTCTGCCAACTCATTCAAAGCATTCTGTGCACTGGATGCTCTGAGATTGTGTTCTGGGTTGTGCACAGTAGCTCCAAAGCGGCAGAGATTTGTTCGTCGTTTTCATGGTCAGGATTTTCAGGTGGGTGTGAAGGCAATTCACAGCTCCACATACAGAAAAGGCAGATTTTAGGGAAAAAAATAGGTTTTCTGGAATCCTGTGTTCCAAATAAGGGATTTTAGACTGTTTTTTTGGCTCTCAAAAACAACTCTCTCATCCTCTTTCAAACCTTTTCACGTGTTTTGTTTGTGTAAATCAGCTGAGATAAATGGAAAAGTCAGAATAAGAACCTTGTGCAATAATACTGTGTATTTCAGGAAAGCCTCTGAATTCCCAGCTCCTTTACCAAGTGGGACTGCCAATAGGAACCCAACAGAGCATCAAAAGCAGCTTCACTCCCACAGAATCAAAGGACTTGGAAACCAGAAGACCGAAGGGGACAACCACTTTGTCCCCCCAGAACAAAAAGCCCTGTGCACACACATGCCAAATAATCAAAACGAGAGATGTGCGGGGACAGAACTAACAATGACACTGATGCTCACGATCAGAGCAGTGCCTTTGGAGAAGCTGCAAATCCCAACTCGTCCTCCAATGGGCAGCTGAGTGGGCATCCTTACCGAATGGTGAACTCCAGCAGCTCCTGGATGCCCTGCGGGTCGAGGTGCTGCAGGTTGTACACCCTCTCCAGGCTCTGGTGCAAGAACTGCTGGGAAGGGTCCTCGTGTGGTGTAATGCTGGGAGAGGTTGGGGAGGAGACCAGCTTCCTTCCTGGTAACTAAGCAGAGGGTGCACACAAAGACAAGTCTGACATCGGGAAGGGCGCTGCAAAACGCTGCTGCGTTACTGAACAGCAGCCAGCTGAGACCTTCATTTCTCAGATTCAACGCTTACACCAAGGCTTTGCTGGTTATTACTCTCTATTTAAAACCCACTTGTAGCGAGAGATCTTCACCTTAAACATCAGCATGCCTTTGAGGGAAACATCCTCCTCATCCATTCGCTGTGAGACAGCGGAAGCAGGGGAAGAACACGTGCAAGCACATTTATGAACTGCACCAAGACTCAGGAGCATCTTCAGTTCCACCTGTACTTCCACCCAGGAAAAGCACGCTCTAAAGGAGCAGGGAACACACCTCACCCACAGAACTGCTGAGTAGGATCCAAGTCAGACAGAATCCTCAGTGTTGGAAGGGACCTCTAAAGGCCACCAAATCCAACCCCCCTGCGACCACAGCTACATTCATAATACGTTCAGTGTACAAGAAACCAACAGCACTCCCACAAACCTTGGTGGTTCAACTTACCCTTAGAGGAGGGACCAGATGAGAGAGACTGTCACGAAGATAGGCATAATGTCTGAACGTGTGATCAGAAAACAGTGCTGGCATTGTTGGGCAACTTTTAGCAGCGTTGAAAATCAGAACCAGAACAGCAATGTCTATTGAAATGGATTGTTAAAGGAAAACAAACCACGACCAGAAAAGCTCTTTGAGGATGGCAAGTTCAAAGCAATAACCCAACAACCCTCTCTTTGCTGGAGGTTCTTTACTGAAGAGGCAGCTGTCCTAGCAGATGCAGATGAAGTGCAGAGTGCAAACACTACAGCCTGGGCCATGCTGGAGAAAAGCTGCTACTGCCAACAGGGGATGGCTCAGAGGCAACACAAAGGATAGGAGCCAAGGAGCAAAAATGCAGAACACACTCAATAGGTGGAGCTTTCCCTAAGGCTCAACTCTGTGCTTACCAGTTTGGCACCCAAACAGCTAAAGTTAAGCATTTGCCTCTGAGTTTTTGAAAATCACTGCAATTCCTCTGATGCTGGCACCATGAAAAACATCACCGAATCACAGAATTGTTAAGAGTTGGAAGGGAGCTTTGAAGGTCATCCAGCCCAGCTCCCCTGCAGTGAGCAGGGACACCTACAGCTCGACTGGTCTGCTCAGAGCCCAGTCCAACCTGGCCAGCAGAATTAAAATGAACCAAAGAAACACCATAGGAAAGAGATTCTGGAATAGGAAAACCATTTTCATGGCCTGAGAGACAGAGAAATAAAGAGGGCAGCTAAAGGCTTTAACCAACAAGTCCAACTGCTGGGGCACTCACCTGCAATAATGTGCCCCCAAAACACAGATCTCTAACAGGAGAGGGTAAAAGGATTCTGCTGCAAACCAGGCAAGGTCAGGGTACTTGCCTGCACAGAGAAGAAACAGGTTCAGATGTGCTCCCATGCACAGCAGAGACACAAACCCCACTTCTCATCTCCTGAATATATTCTGCATCCATGGACTGCCAAGCATAAAGACTTCAACTTGCCAAACCAGTTCCTCTCCTTTGTCCAAAATCCCTTCCAGGCTTTCAGCTGAAGCTCTTTAACTAATTTGATTAAAATTTGCCGAGCACTTTGAATCCAAAACCCACACATTTTTATTCACTGAAAGCCATCCAGGCCTTCCTTGTTGCTCCTGGCTCTCAGCCCAGCTCCACAGAACACCTCCCTGTAACATTTGGTGGTGAGTTACCTCCAGAACACTACTCAACTAACAGGCCTTGGCTTGGAGCAGGAAGGTGGTGGAGTCCCCATCCCTGGAGGTGTTCAAGAACTGCAAAGGTGTGGCCCTGAGGGAAATGGCCACAGGGGATGGGCTGATGGTTGGACTGGATGACCTCAGAGATCTTTCCCAACCTCAACAATTCTATGATGTTATGGTGCACTGAGGTAAACCAGAGCTTTTCACCCCCAGCATTTCTTAAATCCTGAGCTCACAGGACACATACACTCAAACTATGACACAGCCATCTGATTAAAGATTAACCTCCTCTCCACCTGACCCCACCCCTTCTCAATTCTCACGAGGTGCTCATTTAATCCGTTAGCTGACGGCCTCTGAATGCAGAGAAAAGCAAGGAGCAGCGTGGCAGTTCGAACGAGCTGTTCCAGTCTAACATCTCTCAGCACACCCCATAAATAACAGCGTGTTCTGCAGCTGCACAGAAGGAAAGTGAGGAGAATGAACAATAGAAAAATGCTATTTCACATTTCCGAGGCATCTCCCATTGTTAAGGGTAATGGTACAAAAATAACAGTTACCATTCTAAAGCATGGGAAGTGCTAAATTTAATATAAGGATTTTGGATTGACTCGCTTCTGAAAGCTGAGTCTATAGCACTATGGGAATTCAGCCATTGCTATACTAAGAGGCAGAGCTGTGCTATACACTGCACAATGGTGAGGGCAGGAGAAGTTCTACCAAAAAGCAAGCAAACAAACACAGAAAACCACTCCTATTTCAAAACGGAAGGATCTTCTAAATTAGTGCAAGCCAGACAAATACTTTCCCATCAAAGGGCTCATCTGCAAAGCCTCAACCTTGACAAATTGCTTGATAACCAGACCATTCATCACAGCATGAAAGAGCTGATACCATGCTGGCTTTCATTTAGGAAGATGATTCCAGATAAGAGTTACTCCACTGCTTGCTGAGTAATGAAACTAAGTTGCAAAGGGATTGCTGCAGGACTTCTGCTGGTCAGAAAGAGCTTAAATCCAAGTGCTGGGAAAACACCTCGAAACGTTTGAGTGTGAGATGAGCTGGCTTTGTCACAAAGATACAAGCTGGGTCATCCATGTCTGGTTCAGGAGTGTCAAAGAATGGGTGCGTGCTCAGCAGCTCCGGGACCAAGGGGAGCACCAGAGTGGGATGCCTGCTCCCCAGGAACTTTAAGCACCTGAGAACAGATGGATGGAAATCTCTCTCAGTGAAGGCATACACTGCAAAGGACAACATTTTTTAAAGGTTGTTTTGCATTACAGTGGCACTTGGATGCATTGGTCAGCATCAAAATCCTACTGCTCAAGTCGACGTGCAAACTCGTGGCAACGCCGCCTCTTCAGGATTTGCAGCAGTGTTTGATGGGACCAAAGAGAACAGAGCAGCTTGAAAAAAAAACAACCACCAACAAAAACTGTTTGCTTGAGGTACCCATAGTTAACACCTGCAGCTACACAACCTATTAAAAACAAGCATGTATATGTTTTTCTTCAGAAAAGCTAGAAGAGCAAGGAGGTAAAGGCCAACAAAATCAGATCCAACATCCAAGAAACTCCAACAGCAACGTCAGAGTGCACTAGAAGAAAAAGCAAACTTAAAAAAAAGGGCTTCCAATAACCAAAAGTTCCATCTCAAACTGTGTGGAAGCACCATTTCCTCTACAGCTTCCATGAAACAACCAAAAACCTCAAAAACGTTCATTATTTTTGCTCACAGAGGAGAAAAAATCCCTCCAAGAGCACAATACCATTAGCCAACCCGTTTGTCACAGCCAACACAAGCAACTGCTGTTCCACAGAGCACAGAATGACGGTTACACGGAATAGATGACGTTTCAAACTCAAAGTTGAAAGCACCTTTTCTGGAAACTATGAGAACTGCTTGCAATAAGAGGGTTTTCCTCACGTGGTCATCAGTTCTGGTTGACCACCAGTAGCACTGGTGAGCAAAAATGATGCAGTGTCTCCATGACACTCAGGAACACATACATCACACGTACACATCTATTCCAAATGTTCACAGATAACCTCAGTGCTGTTACCTCTTTAGTTAGTTCAACGTTTGCCTCATGCCCCCATTTATAACAAAGCAGACACACGAGGACATGGATCACACTCACTTCCATATGGACTCTCTGTCTGTGGGATACTTGGTTAGGTTTTTCAGCAGCTCCACCAGTGCAAGATGGATGCCCTCTTTTGTTGAGACATTGGTGCAACACAAGAGTTCATGGAGAGCTTCTCGAATGTCCCTTGAAGAATCCTAAAACATAAAAACAAAACTCTCAGATTAGATCCTCTGAGTGCTCGGAAAGAGGAGAGCCTGGGCATATATTTATTTTAAAGGGAGCAGATCCTGTTCCTTGGCTGAATTCATCCTAAAGGCATCAGTGACCACTCAAAGAACAGAAAGAACTTGACCCAGATATTGGTTTCAAAGATCACAGAATGGCCTGGGTTGAAAAGGACCTCAAAGATCATTGAGTTTCAATCCTCCTGCCATGGGCAGGGTCACCAGCCACAAGAGCAGGCTGCCCAGAGCCACATCCAGCCTTGCCTTGAGTGCCTCCTGGGATGGGGCATCCACAGCCTCTCTGGGCAACCTGTTCCAGTGCATCACCGCCCTCTGAGTGAAAACCTTCCTCCTAACATCTAACCCTAATCTCCCCTGTCTTAGTTTAAAACCATTCCCCTTGTCCTATCTCTATCAACGCACATAGAGAGCTGTTCCCCCTCCTGTTTATACACTCCCTTCAAGTACTGGAAGGCCACAACGAGGTCTCCCCAGAGCCTTCTCTTCTCCAAGCTAAACAACCCCAGTTCTCTCAACCCTTCTTTTTGCTTTATAGGTGTACAGTTAAAAAAAAAAAACAAACAACAAGTGCAACAACTTACAAGTCATCAATTTTGGTATGATAATACAGAATCCCTAATGCATCACTTCTGAAGTCACACTGCACCTATGTTGTCCTTTATTGCAGAGAAGCTTACACAGTCTTCACGCTGTATTTTTGGAAGCAGTGTGGCTGAACTCCAGCCTAATTAATTATTTGCCTTCTGCCAAATACCACCTTGCAGTTCCAAATTAATACAATAGACTTCCTTGCTTTCATTTTTGTGGCACTGGCAGACAGAACGTGAAAATTTGACAGGATACAAGTACTAGATGTGTTTCAATAGCAGACTTTAAAAGAGAAAAAAAGCATAATTTGCTAAATATCAACAGCACATTCATTACTGCCTTACACAAAAGAAAGAACAGTCCCCTTGTAAAGGCTCCTAAATGACAGCAGCCAACAGACACAAACAAAGGAGGGGAGCGCAGCGGGTACGCTCATCTGGGCCTTATTTTGGTGCTGCAAGGCAGGCTGCCACTGAAGGAGACCACGTACTCCAAAGGCTGATGCAAGGGTTGTGGAAATAAAGTAATCCAGATGAGGTGCGTGGACTGCTGGGAGGGCAGAACGGAGATGAGCAAGGCAGGAGCTATGAAGGGCCAAAGAGGTGTACAGCTCGGCAGAAAGCAAGAACCGAAACACCATGGCAAGCAGAATGCAAAGCTTGATGAGAAAAGCAAGGAGTAACTGACAGAGTTACTCAGATAAAGGAAAAGCGGTTGAATGAAAACTGAAGTGACCACTGCTGTTAACAATTCAGGCACCAAAGTTCACAATGTCCTCCTAAATCCTTTATTTTGGTGTCAAAAGATGGATTTTACTACTGAAACAGGAAGCAAGCAAGCACTTCCCTGAACCAAGCACAGTGAGAATGTGGTAATTCTCACATTCCAGCTATCATAATATATACAATTACAGAACTGTAGGGGTTGGAAGGGACTTCTAGAGATCGTTGAGTCCAATCCCCTGTCAAAGCAGCTCCCAGCCCAGGTTGCACAGGTAGGTGTCCAGGTAGGTCTTGAATGTATCCAGAGAAGGAGACTCCACCACCTCTCTGTGCAGCTCCAGTGCTCCATCACTGCACTGGGAAGAAGTTCCCACACGCATTTGTGCAGAACTTCCTATGCTTCAGTTTGAGGCCATTTCCCCTCATCCTATCACCACACACTGCTGAGAAGAGTCCGGCCTCACTCCTTTGCCTCCCACTCCTCAGGTATTTATTGACATGGATCACCTCCCCTCTGAGTCTTCTTTTTTTAAGGCTGAACAGACTCATGTCTCTCAGCCTGTCCTCATAACGGAGGTGTTAAATAAATCAGAAGGAAAGCATAAACAAGAACACCAGTGTAACCAGTGAACGTGCTTCCACCTTAATGCACAGGTCCCCAGCTGGAACAAATATGAAACAGATACAGGAGGCACCTAACACTCACTGCTGTGTGCTGGAATATGACCTGAATTTGCAAACATTTGTTACAGACTGCTAAACAGGTTCGTTCGTTTTATCTTGGAGTACAACTGAAAGAAGTCACTGATGCATAGAGTCAATGAAAGAGTGGGTGAAGAAATACAGAGAATGGATTTTCAGCATCATCTGGGGCTGGGAGACTGCCCCAAAGAAGCAGAGATTGGTCTACTGCTGAGAATGGGCTGGGACAGTGTTGGTTGGGAAGGGCCAGAAGTATTCCAAGGAGCATGCCAGGAGCCAACTGCTGGAAGAAAGAGAGAGGGAACCCATGTCCTGGCTCTGTTTGGTGAGCAAAGGTGTAACTAGAGCAAGAGAAGAAAGGAAGCACAAAGAAAATTAAGCTGTATTCAACAAGAAATGCCACCAAGCAATGGACCAGAAAATAAGACAAGAGGAAATCCACATGATGCAGCAGCAGTTACCAAGGGCAGAGAGCTTTTAATCTGTATCTTTTCAGTCATCTATTTTGCAAAAAAGAAAGCAAGAACATAACATTTCTCCCCCCTGGGAAGGCCTTACCTCCAGAACAGCTAACACAGTATCCAGCTGGTCCTCCCTCAGCGTGATGTTGTTGGAAATCTTTCTCATTGTGTGTATTGACTGCAACCTCACCTCCTCGATCTCGTCGTTAAACATGTCCACCAAAAAGTCAAGGCACTTCTCAGCAAAGGAAGGAGAGGACTGAGCCAGCATGCAGAGGGCCTCCACTGCAGCAATGCGCACCTCTGTTAGGAGAGGGGGGATTCACTCATTAGTGCTGTTTAAGAGCATGCCACCAACAGCCAGGCCCTGCATTACTGGAGCACGGGGCTAAGGATGGGAGTTGCCAATAGATATAATGTATTTCCTGGCACGTTTTGCAAGTGCAGCTATAACCCTGGTACCTTAAGCAAGTTAATTTAGATAATTGAACTGCTTGCTTCATTCTTCCAGACATTTTAATTGCTAAAAGCATTCACTGCATTTTTAAGTGGCCACGTAGCACTTCATGAATTGCTGAAAAGCCCAGGACTACCAGCACAACACCAAACACAACAAGATTCCTCTGCTTCCTGACTTTGGATTCCTCAAAAGAAAGGAAAAATGTGCCACCTGATCATCAAAGTGACTCATAAATCAAGTAAGGGAGGTGTCCAGAGTAGATTCCTCATGTAAAATATAGTAAGAATTGAAAGAAGACCCAAATAGAACAGATTTGTGTGCAGATCCTCCCTCCCCCCCCCTGCAGCCATCACCACTAGCTCCCATAACATTCATGTGCTGGGATCACAGAAGGGAAGATTAATTAGATGTCTGGCAAACACTGTTTAAAACATACTTCTATTTTCCATTCAAAGTAGTTCATCTTGAAAGCATTCATTTAAGCTTGTGTGTAGCTTGTAGGGCTATTGTTCTTAAAGAACGTATTTGATTCCTGATGATTCTGATTAAGCAGAAAAGTGCAAACACAGCGAGCCCTCTGCCTGCTCAGGAACAAAGGCTGTGTCAGAACACTGAGCCTCCATGGTCATTAAGACCACGGTGGAATTAGAGGCATTAGAGAAGAAAAAACCCCAAGAAAACACACGTCAATATTGCACTCACGAGCTGACACGTTCATTTAGGTTTAAGTTACAGGATGGAATTGAAGAAATGAAGCAGTGCTGTGGGTAAGGAAGAATATGGCCCAGCAGTACTTAAAACACTGCTGTGGAGACATATGTACACTCTTCAGAGATCTGGTTAATCTCCACATCTGCCCATTTTAATGCCATTCCCCAGTCATCAAACTGGAGAATGTTTCACAGACAATGGATTGAGCCACAGTGTCAGCCAGAAGAGAACAAGGCAGTGTGCTCGAGCTTCAGGGCGAGCTGAGCTATTAGGTTAAATTTCATAGTTTAATTTGCAGGAGTCACAGAATAATAAACAATTTTACACCACAATTTCCAGGGATACGTTTGTTACCGTGTTTTTCTACTGTCTTATTTACTCCCATCTTTCCAGCAAGGTTTAAAATCAAATTTAGGAATGGTTTTCAGAGCTGCACCTTCCCATGGCTCTACACAAGCACCAGCTGCTGTGATGTTCACAAAGGCAATTCTTACTGGACTCCATGGGTGAGGTTTCCTAGAGAGCCACGATTTAAACATCTATGAACTCAGCAAATCTCATTTTCCTTCTTCCAGAGGAGGACATCACTTTCCAGCAACAGAAACTACTGAAGTTTCCAGTTCACAACCACATCCAACTTTTAAGTTTGTGACATTAAAAAGAAATAGCATAAGCAACCCACATATCCCACATATTTCACTGAAACTTTCCTGTTTAAAGGAAGCTGTTTGTTTCCTTCTACTCAAATCAACATTCCTACCCCAAATCCTGGGCAACACCTCTGAAACAGCTCCCAAATCGCAACGGAGTGAAATCAGCACCCTCAAGTTTGCTTTTGTATTCCAACAGATTGCAAAGAAAAACGAAAACAAAAAGTCCCTCTACACATCCCACGCAACTGACTCACCAGGTTAACACTTACCATACATTTCATCTTCCAGGCCGTGAACAAAGGCTCCACAAGCTCCTGATTCAATCAGGTTTACAGCTCCCGTATCGATCTCTTCTTTAGGAGCATCATCTCCCCACTTTCTGCCACTTGAGAACTCCCCTGAGCTGTAGAGCTCCTTGGCTCGCTCATGCGCCGTGCGCTTCCTCTGCACCAACACATTTTTCAGTTATAACCACAGGGAACTATAAAGGTGACTGAACAAAACTGTAAATGGTTTCCTGGACTGGAATTCCAGTTTGTGAAACTGGAATTAAACACTTTAATGACTACAGCACGCAGCAGTGTGTGAGACATCACACGTGTTCTGCACGCTCACTAAACCACCTCCTTCACCTCCACTTTCACTCACTTATCAGAGCAGCCCACAAGAACTAGCAGCTCTCACTTCCTTATTGTTTTGTAGGCCAGAGAAGCTGAATGTAACTGGAAAGCTCTTTGCTCGAGGGTGCCTGACTCCAGCTACTCATTGCTCCCAAGATGTCCGTGACTACCAGACAGCTCTTGCAGGATGCTGCCATAGGCTTGCTCCCAAAACCAGGATGCCAAACGGCCCTCAGAGGGACACAAAGGTTTACCTCTCATTGGTGAAACCCAAACAGCCTCAAGCTCTTTATTACACAGCTCAGTTAATGAAATCTAAAACTGGCAATTGCTTCAGTGACTTTAATCTAAAAGAAAACCTGTCATCATCAATTAACTCTCAGCAGCCCCGAGGCAAGGACACGCTAAGCAAACAGGCTCAGCATTTCCACACCTGTTGTGTGGTTTTAGCACTCTACACACAGTGAAGACAAACTCCAGCATTAAGCTTTTACATACCCGCAGATCTGACATGAGCTTCTTGTCAAGGGTCTGCTCTAAGAAATGGGAACTCACTTGTTGCATAGAACCCTAAAGGAAAGAAAAAGAAATAAACCAAAAGGAATGAAGAGGATCTCTCTAAATTTCACTACACAATTTCTGGTTGTACACCAACACAGAGATGGATAATATTTGTCCTTTCTTATAGTTCTGTATGGCACTCAACACTCAAACTGTACATCAGTTTGCTTAGGATTACAGGTCGTTTTTTCACTGAATCTAATACAGACCTCCCTGAGTTTGGTTGTTTAAATGTGCTGTGCTGGAGGGAAGTCAATCCAAGTACTTGCTTTTATTGGATACTCAACCCTCTGCCCTCAAGGAGAGGATCACCGCACAGTTCAGCCGAGAGAAACGCAGCCAACACCCCACACTCAACCTCTCCTCAGAATTCAGATATCAATTAATTTAAGCAGCTTCTAAATTTCGTCCCATTTCTTTTCAAACAGAACCTCTCAGAGAAGAGAAGGATGAAACTTACCAATAATTTAGCAGCTTGGACTCTCACAACCCAGGAACCGTCGCTAACCATGTGACAGATTTTCCCAAAGGCATCATCAACCAACCGAATTTCTTCATTAGAAGAAGGAATTGGGACAATGCTAGCATGGAGAAAAGTCAGTCAGTTTGCTGGCATCATGTGGCGTGGCATAAAACAAAGAGCTATGCTGAGCTCCTATGAACATACAGGAAGCATCAGGAACCAAAACTACATACAGACCAATGCATTCTCAACAAGGGTACAGTTGGTACATATCGTTTTTCAAACAGCTTCTCCTGAGATTTAGTGAAAAAAGCTCCAAAATCAGGATACTGCTGAGGCACCGTTTTGAGTCACTTTGTGTACAGCACATACCTTTCAGGGTAAAGTTGGCTGAGGACCCAAATAAGCTGAACTGCAGCACTGCGCACTTGCTCGTAGTCATCTGCCAGCAGCTTGCAGGCCTGAAAGATTTGCAGCCCACTGTATCACTTCCATTTCCCACCCTTACCATAAATCAATTCACATTATAAATAAGGACAAACTAAGGCTTCCCTTCTACTAACTAGCTTTTCCAAGTTTGATCAGGTAAAGCAGTCCTAATGAAGTCTGTTAACGACATGAGGTGCAGCTCCAATCTGCAGGAAGCACAAAGCATCAGTGTGTCCTAAGACTGATCTGATACAGCCTGCAGCTCTGCAACCTTACTGACATAACTCCAGCAGGTCCAGAAGAAGCCACAAAGATAACAAAAGGGCTGGAGCACCTTTCCTGCAAAGAAATGCTGAGGGTTTATAAGACAGATGGGGAGAGACATATTACTGAGGTGTGTAGTGACAGGACAAGGGGTGATGGATTTAAATTAGAAATGCTGAGATTTAGATTAGATACAAGGAAGAAATTTTTCACTGTGAGGGGGCTGAGGCACTGGCACAGACTGCCCAGAGAAGCTGGGGATGCCCCATCCCTGGCAGAGTTCAAGGTTGGATGAGGCTCTGAGCAACCTGATTAGCAAAAGATGTTCTGTTCCATGACAGGGAGTTGCAGTGAGACAACAGTCTCTTAAGTTTCCTTCCAGGGAATCATCAAGGTTGGAAAAGGCCACCAAGATCACCACGTTCAGCACCAACCCACTCCTCCAGACTTCCACCTCTCCAAGCACATCGCCCCAGAATCTTGAAAATCCAAATCCAAACCAATACAAAATAAATAGATGAGTTTTTTACCTGACCATAAACGGCCTGCTGCAGTTTCAATCCTCTCTCATGAAGCTGAAGCTACAGGGGGAAAGCAAACAACAAAAGAAAGAAACAAAACAATAGTTAGGTTTCATTGTTAAGTAACACACACGAAGTTTTCATTTCCTGCTGTGCATAAAATCAGTTGCCTGCATTTCTCAACTGCTACTATAATTCATGTTCACAGCCAAGGTTGTGAAACAGCTGTACTTTAAATAAAACCTTGACTTCAGTATAACCTTCTCAGGCTTCACAGCCACTGACACTTTGACTGCACCACATGAACACACTGTCTGCTCATTTTCTCAGCCTTCAAGCAATTATTTAGTGCTGGCCAGTTCCAACCACTCCCTGAAACGTGGACCCAAAAGGAGCACCACCAGTGCATTTTCATGGCTAGAGGAACAGCAAAACCTGCCCCACTAAACACTGCCTCCCAACAAAAACAACCAACACAGCAGCAAGGAGCACTGTGAATAAGAGCCCTAAGAGCAGTTAGGCACCCTGAATTCATTCAGGATGCTTCCAATGCTCCAAACTAAAGCATAACAACAGCTGACTTTGTACTGAAACTATTCAATTGAAGGACATAAACCTTGCTACGGATTTGATTCAGTATCACTGCAGAAGTCATGGCAGATGCAAGACAAAAAAAAAGAAAGCAACAAAACAGAACGAAAATGAAGGATGAGTGTAACCTCCAGCAGAGGGAGATCCCAGACAGATTCACATCAAGTCTGATGCTCCCAAATGCATCTTGTTTCTTTCTTTCTCACTTTTTCAGGTAGTTTTGACAGGTTAAACTGGCTCTTGATGAGTTAATTAAATCAGTTCTAGTCCAAACCCCTCTGAATTGACTTGCACGTCCTTATCAGCTTTCTAATCAAACCCCAAACAATTTCTTCCACTGCACCAGCACTCCTTACCATGGCTTTTATAGCTGCTGTCCTAACACGAGGGTCCTGGTCGTTAAAATGATCTCCTATTATCTTCTGGACATCTCTGGCAGCCTGGCTTTCAGCATCCTTTGCAACACCTTTTTCCACTGGGC
Source organism: Cyrtonyx montezumae (assembly GCF_038088225.1). Lineage (NCBI taxonomy): Eukaryota > Metazoa > Chordata > Aves > Galliformes > Odontophoridae > Cyrtonyx > Cyrtonyx montezumae. Next base: position 1,303,957 of record NW_027071848.1, read on the forward strand.
CGAGACAGCCAATTAACTGAAGACACTTATTTCTTACACCATGGGAAGAATCTGTCAGATGCTACAGGACACAAGAGAAAAGATCTAATAGGTTTGGTGGGTTATTTTTTTTAATCATTCTTTTCTCTCTTCAGAACAGCTTGGCATAGTAAAACTCCCAGCAGTTAGGAAATGTTAAAATTTTGGTAGTTGGTAAAAAAAAATGAAGTAAATACTGACAGCATATATTTTTCCTCTGGCAGAGATGAATATTTAAACAGATTATAAATACGTTTGCCTAACGTTACCTTAATGCTTTCTATCTATAACTTAATAACAGGGAATAGTGCTTCTAAATAACAGCTAAAAAAGCAGACATGCTTTACTGAAGCATATGAAGCAAGAGATGATAACTGAGAGAGCAGTGGAGCCCAGTGTTGTTGACAGACTTGTTATCTGCATTCAGTGCTGTGCTCACATCACATTCAGTTTCAAGCTGCTCTTATTTAAAATGTAATACCTCGAGCTCTCTCCCAGAACAGACTGAATCCAAATTCAACATACAAGACAATATTCAACGTTGTCCTTCCGTGGTATTTATGTCCTTGGGGAGGTGGCCTTACCTTGCAAGCTACCTCTACCAGCCTCATCCTGACTGAAGGGTTCTCTGTGAGTTTTGTGCCAATCACCAGCAGGGTGTCCAGCAGCTGAGCTAGGACTTGGTGAGACTCTGCAAAAGAAAGCAGGGAAAGGTTATGCATCTCTTTGCTGAGCTCCAGAACCATGGAAGCACTCCAGTTGGAAGGTCCTCCTGGAGGCAAAAGAGGTCAAAAGAAGCCCAGCTCCCTTGGCTTGTCCTTGCAGATGACATACTACAGCCACCAACCCAATGCTTAACTAACCCTGCCTTATCAGCATTTCCTTGGCACTGGGCAGCCAAAACTTGATGCAGTATTCCAGGTGTGGGCTCACTAGTGTCAAGGAAGTGGAATAACCATTTTCCTCAGTCCCCTGTTGATACAGCCCAGCATACAGAGTCACTGCTCACTCAACACCTAACATTCACCTGTCAGTAAGCAATGCTAAAATAAAATTAACTTCATCATGCACCTACAAGCAGTGAATATAACACAGAAAACAAAAATGGACTCCAATGAAGGCTCAAACAGGATCATCTACACTTCACTGTATTACAAAACCAACATCACCACACTAATGCTGTCCTGCATTAGCTCATGCTAAGAAAAACACCACGCACTCCACTTGAATATCATACTTGAATTCCACTTCAGCAAGGCCACCCCCTAAACCAGAGCAACTTCAGTGGCTCTCACACCTTTACACACCTCTAGAAGTACAAGTCAGTTGAGAATAAGTTTCTTCTTCTCCTCAGCACACTGAATCGTCTGTCGCTGTTCACAAAAGCAGAAAAAATAAATACTACAATTCATAATTCCCAACTCTACATTTCAGATCCATATAGGTATGTGAGGTCCTGGCCTCTGTCCTCAATGCTTAAGCATTACATGAACCTGCCTGGATTTCAAGCACTGTCTGAAAACACAACTTACTCTCATTCTGAAGCGTATTAATGGCATCATCCACGATGCAGTCTGGGGAAAATCCTGCAGTCTTGGATAACAAACCCAGCAGGGAAGCAATCTTCAATCTTACAGAAGCATCATTCTCCTGGAAGGAAACAACAGACACCCTCTCTCATTTTTCAGTTGTGAGCACAAAACACACTGCAGGGAGGCAGGATCCACTTATAATTCAGCACAAGGCACCAACTTTACCATGAGGCCATTTCCTCCTTGTATAGGAACTGCTGAACCTCTGACTGATCACCTGAGGCAAGCACTGAGTCAGCCACACAAGCACAGGTGAAGGCAAATCATCTGTGTGACCAAAAGGGGTGGAGCCTGGCTCCACCTCATTTAAGGGCTGACAACCACTGGGGAAGGAACTCTTTCTGGAGATTGCTGGAGTTTTTCCACTGTGAGCCTGGGACACAGGTGAGCATTCCATATCTTTTCAATTATTCCCTTCCACTGCAGTAATCTTTCTCATTATACATCTATGTACTATTTGAAGTGCTTATTTTGTTAACTACACACTCTATGCACACCTTGCAGGAAGTTAACCACACCACAACATTCCTCTTGCAGCTTCTAGCACGCTACAAATTACTCAAATTAGGGGTAAAAGAGTTAATTACTCATTATTCTTTGAAAATAAAAAGTTTAAATAACCAGGTTTCCAAGGTTCTGGAAAACTCACTGGTAACATCTGTATCTTGTAAGTTTTTAATGAACAAGTTTGCTGAGAATACAAAGCTGGTAGGAACAGCTGACATGCTGGAAGGCTGTGCTGCCATTCAGTGAGACCTCAACAGGATGGAGAGTTGGGCAGAGAGGAACTGGGTGAGGTTTAACAAGAGCAAGTGTGGAGTCTTGCATCTACAGAGGAATAACTGCATGCACTGGTACAGTCTGGGGAATGAGCTGCTGGAGAGGAGCTCTGAGGAGAGAAACCTGGGTGTCCTGGTGGATGACAGGTTGGCCATGAGCACTGTGCCCTGGTGGCCAAGAAGGACAAGAGGATCCTGGGGTGCATTAAAAAGAGCATGGCCAGCAGGTCAAGGGAGGGAATCCCCCCCTTTACTCTGCCTTAGTCAGGCCTCACCTGGAGTACTTTGTCCAGTTCTGGGCTCCCAGTACAAAAAAGACAGGGATCTCCTGGTAAGAGTCCAGTGGAGGGCCACAAAGTTTGGCCACAAAATGGCCAAATTACCATTAGTTTTAAATTCTTTGAGAGTTCACTTATTTCAAAGGGCTGTTAATACAAGATTTGTGCACACAACACTTCTGGTCCTACCTCTTCTACCTTCACACTGCCAAGGATACCCAACACAAGGCACGAGGACAGAAAGAAGTCTGGATTTTATACTCAGCTCCCTCCAAGCAACTGTGCACCTCTGTATTCAGCACAATTCTGCACCTTGTGCAACTGTGACACCTTTCAACAGTTCAGGAGAGACTCTGGTGCTGAGAGTTACTCACGGGGGTACTGTCACAGTTGGAATGCCTTTCTCAACTGAGCCAAGAAGCATTTTCCCCTTCTGGAGCTGAAAGTATGCTTGAACAGCAGTTGCTCTCACTGGATTACCTCCATTATTGTTAGGATGCACAGGTTTCAGCAGTGTAATGCATGTGGAATTTACACATTAACCCTCTACACAAATACTAAAATCAGCAGTTTCAAGAAGGACTCCTGCAAAGGCCCTTTTGTATAATCCTGTCTGAGTAGCATCTGCATTACCAAGTTCTGAGCAGTCTCCCACCACAGCAGATGTTTTCCCTTTCCTTTCAATGGTTTGTGAGACAGGAATTGGAGAAACTCCTTTCAGTTTACAATTCTGACTGCTGTCTCCAAGAACAGCAGGCCCCTAACTCCCTGTGCCTCTAACCCCTCATCCCAAAGACCCTCAACAGTTGAAAAGAGCCCTCTGGGATCTTCTCAGGCACTGTTTGACAGTACACCCTTCCTGACAGCTATACCAGCTCACTCTGTGCCACCTGTCCAGTCACACTGATTCAACTGTCAGCAAAGCAACAGAAAAAGTGCAGGGGAAAAGGAAATGGCAGGTTGTTTTTCTGATTCATTTCAGAAGACAGTCCCCAAACTGTTTTATTTCCCTATCACATTATAAAGCAGTGAAAGAATAAATAATAAAATCTTTGGAGTGTGACTGTTTGATAAGTACAGTATAGAGACTGATAAAATCCTCACAGCTTTAGTGTCAATACAAAGCAGAGAAGATTCAACTGGAAAGGAAAGAAAGAACAGCACAAGGACATTTATGAGGAACACTCCAGCCTACAGCACAACTTCATTAGTAACAATCAAATCCGAGTTACCAAGTGAAGGATCAATATCTGGGCAGCCTAAATTTCTGTAATTTATTTATCATGTTGTTCAGAATTTTTTTGTTTGTTGAAAAAAAAAAAAACTTTTGTTTTGCAGAAATGTCATTTTAAAAGTGGTCTGCTCACATCATAAGCAATAGCTAAAAAAAATTCTGCATTTTCAGAGGAAATTAAGCAGGATTTAGATAAAGCTGAGCCAGCTTTGGACAACGGGGTTCTTTGGAAAACTTCTTTTCATGCCTTCTGCCCCTCGTTAAGTTGATGTAAACTAATCATGCAGACCACTTGCAGCAATCATAGAATCATTATGGTTGGAAAAGACCACTAAGATCACCGAGTTCAACTCCAACCCATCCCCACCATGCCCACTGACCCTGCCCCTTAGTGCCACACTTCCACTGTTTTTGAACACCTCCAGGGACAATGACTTCATCCCCAGGCAGTCTGTGCCAACGCATAACACTCTTACAGAGATTTTTCCTAATATCTAACCTGAACCTCCCTGGTGCAGCTCGAGGCCATTACCTCTTGGCTCACCTCCCTGTCACTGTGTGCTGAAACTGCTAACACCAAATGACATGAGCTGTTAACTGCATGGTGAAGGACTACAACCACTCACACTCCTCATGCAGCACTGTTGGCAACTGAGACAGCAACACAGGAAACAGCAGCTTCCCATCCCTACCTCCAACTCCATCCCAAGACAACAAGGCCAGAATGGCTTTCTGGCAGCACGCTTGGCTCCCAGCTTTGCTACCTTATAATAGTGCTCCAGCAGGATTCGGACAACCCCTTCCACGCTCTCCACTTCCACAGGCTTCCTGGCAAACTGCAGCAGGTACTGCAAGGCATCTGCAGGCGAGGTGGCTTTACACAGGTCCACGTGGAGCGCTGCTGACTTGCTGGGCTTGGTCAGCCGCAGTTTCTTAGCAGACAGCTCCTCATGCTGCTGCTGCGGAACGGGGGACAGAGCAACACGATTCAGAAACACCGCGCAAATCCTTCCCGGAGCAAACACTGCTTCCCACCAAAGCAACCCGAGGGAGCCCCTCCGCCCCACGGCCCTTTCCCTTGCCCATCACAGAACGGGATTTATCCAGGAAGGAATCCCAGCCCGCTGGGGCAGCTCTCACCCTCAGGTGAGCACTACGTCTCCTCACGCTGCTGTGCCCCTTTCAGCCCTACACCTCTAGTCCTAAAGGAACCCGAACTGGGATCACCAGATCCCCCCTCTCTCCCACTCTCCCTCTTTCCCCAGGGCCTGTAGTAACCCACCCCGAACCCGAGGCAGCCCCAAGCCTCCCCCTTCCCCCTAATTCCCCAGGCTGCTACCACCACCCTTCCCACACACTCACCGAGGTCACCCTACAGAGCTCGGAGCTCTCCGCGCTCACCTGGACCACCTTCGTGAACTCCTCATACACCCGCTTCTTCAGGTGCGCCGCCATGATGCGGCCGCCGCCAAACCATAGAGTCGCTCCCTCGTGACGCGGAGGACGGAAGAGTACTCTCTATCCAGCAGTTATAGGTCCAACTCTATGGTCAGGAGGTCCGGGCTGGGAGGTCTCGTGTTGCCATGGGAACGCGCGCGCATTCAAGATGGCGGCTGCACCGTGCTCCGCCTCGGGGCTGACGTCGGCACCAGGGGGTGGCCGCGGGGCTCGGTTTTCTTCACAAACAGGCGCCTTATGGAGCCGAGTGGCGGCAGCTCCGAAGGGGTATGCCTGTCGTACGTACCCCAACGAGTCCGCTCACCTGTGGGTGTATTATTTACTATTATTTGTGAGAAGCGTTGGTGTTTCCCTCAGCTGTTTCCTTCCCAAAAACCGCAGGGACGCACTGAGAAGAGCCACCCTTGTCAACCGTGACAGCATTCTTCATTGTCTCATAGAACCGTTAAGGATAGAAAAGACCTCTTAGGAACACCAAGTCCACCCCTGCCCCACCATGCCCACTGACCACGTCCCTCTGTGCCACATCTCCACGGGTCCTGAGCACCTCCAGCAGCAGGGAGTCCTCACTCACACCCAACTCCTCTAAAGATCACCTGGCCCACCTCCCCTGCAATGAACAGGGACACCCACAGCTCCATCAGGTTACTCAGAGCCCCGTCCAGCCTGACCTTGTACGTCTCTGGGGCATTCAAGGCAAGCTTTGCATTGGACACACCTGAACACGTAACACAGCCTTCAAATGTGTCTCCTTCATGGAGGGAGGAAAGAGGCAGCAGCACCAAAGAGCCCCTATGGCAGCTACCTGTCTAGAGGCAGTCAGAAATACAGCATGAAAGATAGCCAGGGGTAGCTGCGTTTGGGCCACACCTTAGGGACATAGTGCTCCCTGAAGGGACTGGAGGATAAAGCTTTTCAACATGTCTAGCTGTGTCACTGGTATCAGCTAAAAAACAATCATAGAATCAGAATATTCTGAGCTGGAGGGGACCCATAAAGACCTCTGTGTACAACTCGTGGCTCAGCACAGCACTACCCAAATATCAGACCGTATGTCTGAGAGCAGTGTTCAGACACTCTGGAACAGGTTGCCCAGAGAGGTTGTGGATGCCCCATCCCTGGAGGCACTCAAGGCAAGGCTGGATGTGGCTCTGGGCAGCCTGCTGTAGTGGTTGGTGACCCTGCCCATGGCAGGGAGGATTGAAACTCAATGATCTTTGAGGTCCTTTTCAACCCAGGCCATTCTGTGATTCTGTGACATTTCTCCAACTCCAGCAAGCTCAGTGCTGCTTTCCTGAGGAGCTGGATATTGCTGTTCCAGCCTGTCCTTCACTTCTGAACCAGAGTCAAGCGTATTCAGATTGTCCTTGGTAAAAGAATTAAACTCTTTTAGGACAGCAGTTTCATTGTTGTAAGAGATGGGTTTTTGAGTCTTTAACTTTGCTGTAAGCATTTTTTTTTCTAATAACTAATCTTGTTACTTATGCCTGCTAGCCCTCCTTTCACCCTTAGTACGTACCAAGAGTAACTGATCTCCCACTCCTTATAGCAGCATTTTGTCTATCTGAAGGCCTCATCCGTCCACCTCCCAGGGTAAGTCCCACCAGCCACTTAGTTAGGATCACAAACGATCACAGATCCTATCCTTTAAAACTTCTGGACTTTTCAGACACTGATTCTGTCAGCTTGGATCAAGGTTATAAATGTGAGAGGTCGAAAAATGTTCCCTCACATCTATAACCAAAACCACATGGAGGTCAGAGGCTTCTACTGCTGGGAAATCTGTGTTAGGATGAGCACATCTGAAAGCCTATTGAATTAGGAACAACTCAAAATCCATCAGCGTTAAGATAAAGCTTTTGAATCCAGGGATTTTTCTTGGAGGATGTCAGTAAAAACAACACTTCTGTATCAGACAAAGAGCTGTTTAAATATATTTATCATCCCAGAGATTGTAGCCCATAGGGCAACCCCTTAAAAGGAAGAAATCTGCGTTGAGAAGTAGAGGAAATATATCCATAATCAAATTATCCACAATGATGTTTGAATACCCCCAGAGTTATTAAAACCATCCTAATGACCATCTCCAGTAGAAAATACAAAGCAAACAAACAAAATACCAACACTCTGGAATACTCAGATTTTTTTAACATGATTTAGGATCCAACTCATGTTCTGTTAGGGAAAATAGCCACTGGGGCCCCAGGCTTTTGTTTCAGTAGCACTTCCTTCCAGTCAGATCTCAGAAGGGGTTTCCCTAAGCTTATACATTTAAAAATAGTGTTGTGATAGCAGTGAATGGCTCAAAAAAAAAAAAAAAAGATTGAAATAGGGTGACACGAGAGAGGAGTGTGTTTCTTTAGGTCACATCTCATCAGTGATGGTATTTTTACCTCTTGTTCAGAGAATCCTAGAATCATAGGATGTCCAAATTTGGAGGGGGCCAGTAAGGATCATCAGGTCCAACTCCTTGTTGATCCTGGACCATAGCTGAAAAAACAGCTGTCTTTCCTTCCAAATAAATAACAAGCAGCAATCACAAATGCCTTGGCTGGAAAGTATCCTGTCTAGTGGAAGAAGAGAAAGTAAGACACTGAAATCCTTTTTCACATAGATTTTGGTATGGAAGACATTAAGGGCAGAAGCTCCTCCTTTCTCATTAAAGATCCAAATTTCCCAATTTGTTTTTCCTCAACACTTTAGATGTGAGCTAGCATTTAGAGGGTGGTCTGAGTCCTTTATAGTCACCACTGTGTGTCTTTACCTAGAATAAATGTGTGGACCAGACTCTATACAACAGATCCTAACTTATGAGGAGTGTTCACATGAGGAGAAGGCTCTGAGGACAGCAGGTGAGAGTGAAGGGGCTCTGCAGCTCTCAGTATTTATGACTCAGAGTAAGGCAGAGTACGAGACGCATCCATGTGCTGCTCCTAATCCCAGTACCAAGTTTGGACTCTGAGGTAGCAATTTGTTCTACTGAGAGACCAACTTCCCACGTCCACAAGACATATTTGGGCTTCTTCATTTCTCTCAGGTTGAGTGCAGTTTGCTCAGCCTTAGATCTGGCTCCCTGAGCTAGTCTAACAGTCACACTAATACTCCTCCTTTTCCTGGCTCCTGGTCTGGCTCTGTCACTTCTCAGTACAGTCAATGAGAGCGCCTGAAACACGCAAAAGGAATAAACGTTTTGGAAAAGTTCATACTGCATTTCAAAACACACACCTTGAGCACTGCACAGTTAACCCTTAATGCCCAACAAAACAGTGGCTCTCGAATGTTCTTTAATCTGCCAAACAACCAGATGTGATTTCTGTGGTCCCACGCGTCTCTTCCTTCCCCCCCCCCCCCCAATCCCAGTAGTCCTCCACAGCTCAAAGTCATTTGTTTCAATAACTGCTTTCCTCCATTCTCCATCACAAAAGGAGCTTTGCTACCACCAGGTGAACTGCATTATGTAGAAGAAATCTTGGGATTTGAAGCGAAACCCTTTTTCAGCAACGTGGGCCTTCAAGGAGATTTTGTACCCTTTGTCTTTCACGTCCATCTGAATGCAGTCCAGCAGATCATCAATACTGGGCGCTGCCTTCCAGGGCCCGAATTTCACCACGGATTTTTTATCCATGTCCAAGCTGTTCAAGGCATCCTGGCACCTGGCCGCGTCCTCCTCTGTTCTGACAATGCATATGATGACGCTGGAGTAGCGGGACGCGACCGCCTCGGCCCGTGCAATGCGGATCATCAGCTCGATGTTCTCACTGTAGTTGGGCACTCGGGCCAGGAACTGCTTCCTTGCCACACGTTCCCCAAAAATCTGAGGGGAGTCTTCCAGCTGCTTGATTAAAGGCTCGATGTCGTAGAACAAAGCCTCCTTGTAGACGTCCTGGATGCACTGCGTGGGCACCTGGTTGCTGCGCAGATACTCTAAGATGTATTTGAAGTAGGTCCCCGGCCTGTCGATGAAGATCCTGCCTTTGGAGTCTGTCCTGAGCTTGTGCTGGCCGGTGAACATCTCTGCCAGCTTGGAGCCAGGGTGTTTCTTCAAGGTGCTCAGCAACGTCGTGTACATCTCCCCGCCGACATTCAGCTCCACGATTGGTGGCAACTGCAAGTGTCACAAGGGGAGAAAAACCCACACACGTAACCCTTTGGGGGCTGCAACATGGGAGCACCGAGGAAAAGGGAAAAAACTATTGCAGCTGGGAGCTCTCGTGGCAGCGTAAAGAGCAGGATGAGTCCCTCCCGTGGAGGACAGGTGGGAGCACCCACAGCATGTACTGCTAGAAGCAGATGCAGGGTATTTATATTTGGCCTTCGTATCCAGATCAGCAGAGGCATGGATATTTCTAAATGGATTCATCCTCACCACACCTTTAGGACATCAGAAAGGGTCATTTTGCTGGTGTCTGTTTGCACAAAGTCTGTTTATCTGTGTGTGTGATGGGAAGTAAAGAAAACCACAGAATGGCTTGGGTTGGAAAGGATCTCAGGACCTCCTCTGCTGTGGGCAGGGTTACTGATCACTAGATCAAGCAGTAGATCATGTTGCCCAGGGCCCCATCTAGCCTGGCCTTGAACACCTCCAGGGACAGGGGAAAATAATTTGTGCAACTGATGTGAATTTAAGAAGGAAAATGTAATGTTTGGATTTTTCTCTCTGTTTATTTCACTTCACTGTGCATGAATGCCACTGCTGTCTGAAACACGAATGCCCAGAGAGCTGGACCTGGTGTCACTTCTGGTGACATTCCTGACTGTTCAGTGCTGAAGCATTTTAACCTTTGCATTTTTGTAGCACTTGGTAGAGCAAGAGGAGAAGGAAGAAATGAGGCAGTTTTTTCCTCACATGTAATGCAAGTCACAGGCCCTGCCAGGACCACACCTGCTGCTGGGAAGGCGTGAGTGAAAAAACAACCCTTTTCTCCAGGAGCTCACCTGCTCTTTCTTGGATCCAATCACACAATGATCTGCTCCAATGCTACCAGTCACATGCTTTGGTGTGTACCTAAGAGCTTAGCTGGATCCAGCCTGTGGTGCCCTGTGGGTGCATACCCAGGGGAGGAGATGTTGTGAGCTGATCTCACTGTTCACCAGGAAATAAGGGGAGGGTCCTGCTGTCCTCTCCCCTCTCTTTCCTTCTCCCTACATCTCAATTTGTGCCAGCACTGCTTCTCCTTCACTTTAGGAAGCTGAAATGGCTCACAGAGAATTTAAATAGCACCAGGTCTAGCAAAACAAGGGGATAGGGACAGAAAACTCATAGCACGGGGAGATTTTTGTCTTTTAAATGGTAGCAAGCTGTAAGGTTTAGCAGCAGTGAGCTCAGAGCCTAGGCAAGCCAGGGACACAACAGGAGATTCAGGCCAAAGACCCTACTGGAATATTGCTTTGCTCTGACACAGGTGGCTTCATCTCCAGGGCAATTATTTACACCAGGGCCAAAACAACATTAAAGCGATTCTGTCTGACAGTATCTAGTGATTTCTACCCATTAAAGAGCATGGCCCAAAGCCGTTTCTATAGCAAAGTCTCTCAGGAAATTTGCCATTAGTGCAAGAGATAAGAGCAGCTTCCCCTCCCAGGCATCGTTTGTCAGGAGGGTCTCATGCTTTCCAGCCTCCTTTTTCAGATGGAAGGTCAAGGCAAACTGATTAGTAATAGATCCAGGGGAGGAAAAGTAAAACATTGCCTGCTTTCTGCTCAGTTATAAGCCCCTTGTCTTGTGATTGACATTAACTTTCCTTGGAAGTAGAAAAAACCACTGCTCCCAGCTGGTAATTCTGCACATCTCAAACACAGAGCAAGTTACTCATCACTGGAGACCGCTGAAAGACCCCTGAACTCACAGCAGGCTTTTACTTAGCATCTGGCAAATGAAAGTTAACATCAAATTAATTTCAGTCTTCAAAGTAGAAACCATAACCAGCGAGGTCGTTTGCTGTAGCTTCGTATGCCTCCGAGGGACACGGCCTTGCTGGAACCAAGCTGGTGCAAACAGGCCGCGGTCAGACACAGCTTTTCACCTAGAATTCTCATCTTGCTCATTCATCTGGCGTTCAGATTATCAGATGGGTGAAAGAAAACGCTGTAAGGAACCCAAAGGGGATGCTGCGATCCCAGAGGAAGGAGCTGTGCCCCCAAGCCTGCACCGTACTCACCATCTGCAGGCTGCCAGGCACCTGTTTCCCGAGGGGCTTGTGCTCCGAGGAAATGCTCATCTCCCCTCGCTGTGCTCCAGCCCCCTGCCACCAGATTTTACTTCGGTGGGTCAGGCTCTGCCCCACAGCCTCGAGACTGCTCCAAGCACAGTGCGGCTGCAGGTACGGCCAGAGGGGGAGGGAGCAGCGAGGAAGCGGAACTGTTTGCTCGTTGCTTTTCTGGCAGCCAGCAAGTTAGCAGGGCGGATTTGGGCTGGCTGCCATCGCACACTCACCTGCAGACGTCTGAGAGCTGAATCATCCCTTCCAAAGGAGGGCCAGCCTTCCTGAGGAGGTCCACAACCTCTGCCTGGGTTGGATTCAAACCTATAAACACTTCTGGTCCTTCCTGGTGTCTGTATGCAGTGCCCCAAACCGTCTCGCTGATCCTGCTGTCGTGCCTGGCAGTGTCAGAGCAGGGTGCTGGCCCTACAGCCAAGGTGATGCTATTTTCTTCATTGCCGATGCACTCTCCAGGCACTGAGTAATTTGTGTAGGGTAAATAAAACCAGTACCGAATCTCTGCTGATACAGATGGATAAAAATCACACGGGCTTAGGGGCAAACAAAGATTTCTCCGTCAGATTCTCTTTCAGCTTACTTGTGTCATTTTTTTTTCTTTCCAGTTTTATCTGTTGGTCTCATGAAACATGTTATCTCCTCGACTGGCCTTGCTGTCTTCCATTTCAGGCTGCTGCCTGCTAACACTGACCAAAGGGAAGAAGGGGAACAATATTGTGGGTTAACCCTTGGGTGGTTGAGCACCCACTGGGAATTAGAACTCGTGGGCTGAGATAAATTTATTCACTAAGATAGAGAAAAGAATAACTATGACAAATACATAAATATGAATGTATATAATGAATGATGCACAAGCAATTGCTCACCGCTCCCCAGCTGATGCCCAGCTAGCAGAACAGAGCAAGATGGACTCCCACCCCCTCCAAAACTCCTTCTATGTGATGCCATGTGGTATAGAATATCCCTTCGGCCAGTTTAAGTCAGCTGTCCTAATTCTGTTCCCGCCCAGCTCCTTCAGCCCTTCACTGAGGATGGCCTTGGCTCTGTTACACACTTCTTAGCAGCAACTATAAACATCAGTGTGTCATTAACATCCCTTTTCTCCTAGAATCAAAACATAATATCATAGAAAATATCACAGTTCTGTCCCAGCTGAAAATAAGATGAATGATTTCAAAGAATCTTCATAGAATCATTGTTTGGAAAAGACCTCTGAGATCATCTGCCCAACCCATCCCCACCGTGCCCACTATGTCCCTCAGGGCCACATCTCCATGGTTCTTGAACACCTCCAGTGATGGTGATTCCACCAGCTCCTTGAGCAGCCTCTTCCAACCAATGTTTCTAAGAAATTTTTCCTAATATCCAACCTGAACCTCCCCTGGAGCAACTTGAGGCCATTACCTCTCGTTCTGTCGCTGTTACTCAGTAGAAGAGACTGACCCCCATCTCACCTCTACCTCCTTTCAGGGATTTGTTGAGAGTTTAGGACTCCCCAAGCCTCCTCTTCTCCAGACTGAACCATCCCTCTTCCCTCAGCGACTCCCCATAAGACGTGTGCTCCAGCACAAAGAATTGGCATTTCGAGATATTTGGCTGGAAGTCACCATCTGTGTGGAAAATCTGATTGCTATTACTCAGGCTTCTTCTGGGACTTCTTAATCCCACTTGCTTGAAGATGGCATTTTTCAGTCCTGCTGAGCAAATTACTCCAAGTTGGAATTTTTTTTTCTCTCTTTTTGGTATGGATGTCATTTAAAATGCCGTAATCATAATGCTCATCTGATCTAAGAAGGGGCCTTAGGAAAAGCTTTCTTACAGCTCAAGCCATTGGCATATCACTACCGACCCATGGGGACTTTGTGCCTTCTTTTTGGCAGTCACATCAGAGATGGCAGCTTGGATTACTGGGACCACATATCTGATCTGTACGGCGTCCCAGCCATGGAAGGTCTTGCAGGGAAGGCATTCCTCTCTGCATCAAATCCCTCTGGGCCTGCACTAAGTGGAAACAGTCACTCTTGCAGTTCATCGCTCCTCCTTTTACTCCAGTGTCAAAGTGATGCTGAGGAAACCAGCGGGTGGGAAGCAAACACTGGAAGGCAAAAGTGAGATCATGGCTCTGGAGGGCTCTCGGCACTCCATGCTGCTGGTATCAGCAAGCCCAGGCTGGTTCAAATTCCATTCTTCCCTTGGGAGAGAAGTGAAAAGCCAAGAGCACAAATGTCTCCATAGCCTTGTGCGACCCTGTCCTGAGGTTCCCACAGCCCCATTGTAACTCTTGATCTGCACTCCCAGGGAGGCCTTGGCCACCGCTGTGCTGTTTCTGGGAGGTTAGCTGGCTTTCTCCCCTGGGGGAATGAAATCTGCTTTGCATTAAGCTAGAATTTCTACCCAGGATCTCTGTTGGGCTTTATTGTTACACTCGTCTCAGATCCCTGAAATCCCTCATCCTTTCAGCCTCTGAAAGCTGCCTCAGATGCAGTGATGGTCCATGGGGGCCAACCTGCTCACTGCTGAGCAGGAAAGGAGATCTCTGAGGATCTGGTAGATCGAGGAGGATCAGTAAGGTGCTGATCTGAGCACTTGGGAATTTGGAGAATAGCCAAGGGGGAAACAAGGTGTGGTGCTGGATAAATGTCCTGATGTTTGTTTTCTAGAGTTGTCATTGCCTTTCATCTAGTAAAACACTGGTGCTTTTTCTATCATTGGAGCGAGCAAGAATGAGAAAGCCTGGAATCACTGTGGGTTTTGGGGCACCCTATGAACAAGGAGAGGTTAGCTGGTAGGTTGGCAAGAAGCTCAAAGTCTTGCTCTAACCAGTGATGATAACTCAGTGCTTGCCTCAGGTGATCAACCAGAGGTTCAGGCCATGATTCAACAGTTCCCACACAGAATGAAATGAAAAGAAAGCAGCTGCTAAATCAGAAAGGGAAACAAGGAGCTTGGGTATGGGGAAACAGCTGAGAGGGAGCACAGAGCAGCTCCTGTTTGTCTCCTATCTCCTTGAATCTGTATCTTAGTTTCTTGAGGAGATCAATCCACTTAGTTTGGGTCCATTTGCCTGGAAAGTGGAGGCAGTGATCCATATCTGATCTCCATCCTCTGTGTCGTGTTACCGCCACTAGTGCTATCACTGCTGGGAGTGAGGGCAAATTGGTGTAAAGGGCCCCTAAGGATCCCGATTCCCAAGACCTACCACCTGCAGAGGGTTTTGGAGGAGATTCCTGTGGAAAGATGGGGAAGAAACCATGTCACGTGAAACAGTAGTCACAAGCTGGCAAAGTGGAGGGGCAGAGCTATTCTGATCTCTTAATTGGACACTACTTACTATCATCTCACCACTTCTCCTTTGAGAAAAGCTCCTGTGCACAGCTGGTGGTGAAGGGTTTCTGAAGCAGATCCCAGCATTGGAGCAGCATTACCTGCCAAGCTTCCTGTCCAAGCAGCTTGCCCCAGAGCTTGCCTTGCTTTCCCATCTCTTCACAGTCTTCACTTTTCCACGAGTTTGACGTGGCTCTGCCATATTCATCAGACTGCACCCTGCACGGACAAACCCTGGGCATTTGCTAAGTGCAGCCAGTAATTTCCAGCATGGGCAAACTTCTAACCTGGCAGGATGAGGCATGGCATGGCCAAAAAGCAAATCCAACAGCATTTGCCGTAGGTCTGCTGAGAAATTGCACCACCGTAGCTGGGCAGGAGGCTCTGCACTTCTGGAGCCACTCCTAAATCAAACAGCCATTGACTGTGCAAACACCACGAGCACTTCCACCCGTGGCCTTCCAGTGATTTAGCTGCTCCACCCAGCTCTGTGTGCCTGGGTGGCTTCAGCAGCTGTCGTTGGGCCAGCCCCAGGACACCAAAAGCCAAGGCAGCTGAGCACCTCCATTCATTCCCAGTGCATGAATGGGGATGGGCATACCTAGAGAGCAGCCTCAAGCACTCACATTGCCATCTGGTGAACAACCCAACAAGCCATCAGTGTCCACGTTCCTAAGAAACATAATTCTGATCATCATGCCCATTGGCTTCTTTCTTCTTCTTATATCAACATTCAGAATGGCTCTTGGACTTTCCTGGAGCAAGAAGAAGCCCAACTAGATGCAACAGTGCTCTCTTCTTCCTCTCTATCCTCATGTCTTTGAGGTGCCTTCATGGTGGGTGCAGGGTCGAGCTGAGTGCCAAAATTCCCCAGCTCCTTCTCACCCAGTAACCCATGTTGGCATGGATCCAGCCAACAGGCTGATCCAACTTGAGGGGCTTTGGATCGTTTCCAGTCTAAGTTCAGGCTAATGCTGTCTGTCTAGCCAGGAAAGGAACAGTCTGCACAAGAGAAGAGTGATGCGGTCTGTGGAGAATGGCAACCCAACCAGTGGGTTTATGCCTGGTCTCGTGGAGGATACAGCCTACTTCTTCCAGGCAGTGGAGGAGGGAAACATGGGGCTGGTAATGGAAAAGCAAGGCTGAGGGATATGACCACGTTCTGCCAATTAGACGCACAGAAATAAAAGGAAAGAAACCTCCCCAGGGCACTGGGGGAGATTTGCTCATTTTTTTTTCTACGTGACAGCAGCTCAGATTGGGTAGAGCAGGGGTGTTTCCCAGTGTCCACATGGTTGCAAAAGTGCTTCATGCCTACAGTGTAATGATAAGCTCTGTTTGTATACACTCCTGCTGTGTTTCTCTGATGAATGCTTGGGAACAATTTCACAACAGCTTGTAGGTACTTTGTTTTGTCCTTGGGTAGGGCCAGGCCACCTTCAGGAAATGTCTCTCCCTGAGAACCCCCAGGAGAGCAGGATGCATGTGAGAACACGTGCAGCACAAACAGAGCCCGCAGCCCTGGGCACAGTTGCAATTCCCTTTCCGCAGATGCTCTCAGGTTTCTTTAATCAAAAGTGAAACCTGATGAAGTGCCGGGGTTTGCTCAACCAAAGCATCCGTGTTCTAGCAGCTGGATTTCCTTTAAAGAGTCCTGGAGAGGCGTGGGGATGACTCCCCCTAGTGCCCACTTCAGTGGGGCACGGAAGAGCGATTGATCTGGGAGGGGAGAGTCACCTCTGGTGGGGCACAGCCTGTGCAAAGGGCACCAAACCACTGCCGGCGGGGAGCTGAGGATGAGCACAGCCCTTGCCTTCCCATTCAGCACATCAGAGGATCCCCATGTTCTCTGCCTCGTTCCAGAGGACGTCACAGCCTCAGTGGAGAGGGGGCAGAATTGTCCCCAGGGCTGCGTGTGGTGGAGATGACATGATGGCACAATGTGACAGAGGTGACGTGATGGAGATGGCATGAAGGGCTGGGTGAGTACGGGATAGGGGAAGGTGTACACAACTGCTGATTGGGTTGGGATGCGGAGGTTGGGTTGGGACACGGAGGTTGGGGTTGGAAAAGGAGGTTGATTTGGGACACGGAGGTTGAGTTGGGATATGGACAAGCTGGTGATTCAGGAGGAGGAGATAGGAAGGGGAGGAAGGATGCTGGAGGACAGATCAGGCTCCCAGCACCTGGCTCAGGACGATGGCAGGACTGCTCCAAGCTCTTCCGAAGTGTGAGAGCCAGAGGGCTTTGGGAACAATTTTGCCAGCACAAACCCAATTCCCACTATCCAAAAGGAGAAACCCAGATCACCTCCCTGCACTAGAGTTTGACCTTGGTGGCCAAGACGTCCTTGCCATCATGGGCTAGGGGACAGTAGCTCTACAAAAGTAACAGCTTGTAGAAAACACACACGCACACTTGCTCAAGGTTTTGCATTTTATTTCAGATCACTGACATTGGGAACTGGTGACGTTATCACAGAAACCAGTGGGAGGTGGTTTAGGCACATGCAGAACAAAAGCATTGTTTCAAGGTTACAGATGCCTTCTACGAAGCAATGACACAAAACACTCATTTCTGCCCTGCCTGCTGCAAGGCACTCCCCCAGGAATGGAGGTGAAACAAAGCAGTGAGGTTTGCCAGAAGGATTGGCCACGTGGCAGCTTGAATGGTATGGCCAAGCTCTGTGCTGGTCATGAGAGATGTTCCTCAGTGGGACTTGGCACAGGAGTAAAGCTGCCACTGGGCTGCAAACATCGGATCATCCTGTGGGAAGAATGGACACAGTTTGGTTGGGATGTCCTCATTCCTGACCACATATCCTTCAAAATGAGAGTTGACGTTTCTATGTGGGACGCCCTGAGTTCTGTTTCACTGCAAGAGCCATCAGAGCTCGGTTGGATCCTGAGCCCATGTTTATGGTGGAGTGCAGGGGCCATGGAGCTCCAGGGATGAAAGTCTCACCAGCTCAGAACCCGGGCTAGGGGAGGATTGAGGCAGTTGAGCTGTTGGCAGATGGTATGTTAAATTAGGCATTTGGGGAATAAAAATTCCCAAAGGCCCTTTACTCCGTGAGGATGGTTTGGGATATTTTGTGTTTACCCATCAGCAGCCAGAAATTGCCTATGCTGCAAGCAGGAGAGTCCTGGGGTCAGCACTGAGCTCCCAGAGTGACCTTTGTCCAGCGGCACAGCCTGTACCAGTGGGTGATTGAGAAAGACAAACTCAGTGGGATCAGTTGAGCAACGAAGCGCGAAGGACCGAGACTCAAAACTCCTGGGGTTTGGGGAAGTGATGCAAACACTGGAAAGGTGCCCAGCTGATGGGGCAAGAAGACAACCTAGGTTACCCCCCAACCAGCTCTCCTGGATCTCCCCAGGCTCATACCTTGCAGTCTCCGCGTGCAGGCTCATGAGCTGCTCTGACCTTCGCCGAGGTTGATCTCCTCCAGGATCTGGCTGTACCTCCGGGTGAGAGCTTTGGTGTTTTTGGTGAGGTCGGTCAGAACCTGCTGCAAGCCGTTCATGTGATGGGACAGCCGCTCCTCCAGGTTCCCATCTGCGCCATCCTCTGGAGCCGTGTCGGCGTCGCCGGCGGAGCTGTGGTCGGTGACGGAGGCCAGGCCTCGCTCCACCACGGGCTTGATGGCCTTGAGGAGCTGGTAGCGCTCGTAGAGGTCCGCGCTGGCAGCTGGGTCAGCCCCGTCCTGCGGGAAGACCCCTCGCAGCAGGCTGGGGAACATCACCTCCTGCTCCATCTTCTGTGTGGCTGAGAAGTACTGCTCCATGGCCCCACAGCTCTGCTCTCCTCGCGTCCTGCTGCTGCTTGGCCCCGTCGAGGCTTTTTATAGGGTCAAGAGACGTCCCCCCTCCTCTACTCATCTGCTCCCTCCTCCTAGGCTGGGTTTGGCTCCAGCCCCGCTGTGTCCCTGGCTCTGTGCCCCTGTCCTCTTCTGAGCCTGAGCGTGGCCTTAGCCCCAGCTGGCTGCCATGTCCCTGGGCACACAGGGACTGAGGTGGTGAGGAGGGGAGGTACCCGGGGCCTCTCACCCCATCCTGCCCAGCACTGCACCATGGGCAGCCTCTGCTGGAGCCCCCCACACCATCAGGAGACGGTCTGCTCCCACCATGCCCCAGCAGGGTTACCTAGAGCACCTTCCCCAGCACTGTGCGCACCCAGGATATGGATATCTCCAACGACGGAGATCCTAAAACACCTCAGGGATACGTGTGCCGCCCTCGCACCAAAAATCATCGTCCTACATCCTCCCAGCGTAGGGATCCCTGGTGTGTGCTCATGGGTGCTCTCTTGCCATCCCATGGGGAGCTCCAGGTGTGGTGTGACCAGGACGTGCTGGGCTGATGTGTGGGTGCTGACACACTGGGACCACAGCTGTGGTTTATCCACTGCATTCCTGACACAGAGCCTGCACTGCCAGCTCTCTCATTCCTGGTTCATCTTCTGTTGTCACACAGATCTCCACCGCTGCCATCCCGTTGGGTGAAGACCTGGGAACAGCAGAGCTTTTCCCCACAGTGCTGGCAGCAGCGACTGCATCCAGGAGCCCCTCAGAGCTGAGCAGAGCCCAGCATGGTCCCACCCGTGTTGGCTGTGTGAGGACAATGACCGCCCCGTGGCTGCTTCCCTCTTATCAGCCACGTCCCATCGTGGGGTGACACTTCCCCGGGTACACAGTGCTGGGCTGCCGGGGACCTCTGGAGCTCGTGCCAACTCACAGAGCGGGTCTGGAACGTTGGGGAGGTTCACGTTGGGTATTAGGAAAGGACAGACTGTCGGGCTGTGTGGCAACCCGCTCCTATTTTGGGAACAGATTTGAGCTCCTTTGCCCTTTTGCAACCCACGGCAGAGGCAGCTCTCCCCCACGTGCACAGCAGGGACACTCACCCCATGCAGCAAACACGCTGCGGCCCTGTGACTGCCCCCAGCTATTGCCACTGCGCCCACATGAGCCGTGTTTGTCCACGTGTGTCCGCAGAGCTGCATGGAAAATCCCACCGGGGTCCCCTGAGGCTGTCTGGGCTGTGAGGGCACAGTGGTGGCTCATGCCAAGGTGACGGTGGCACCGCGCCTTTCAGCCACCGGAACAGAAGGGAGAACGCTCCGTGTCTCATGGTTCTCTTTTATTTACCACAGGGTTGTTGGGTGCTGTGCATCCCCACGGAGCTCTCAGCACAGACGTCAGCGGACGGGATTGAAATCCTCCAGAAGTTCTCCTATTCTTTTCTTTTCTGCAAAAGGAGTGGAGTTGGGAAAGCCTCATTTTGGCGTTCAAGATCTGCCTTAAAGAGCTCACTCTTAAAGTCACCGCTGTTAGCCATGTTTGAAAGGTCAACATCCCATCTCCTGCCTCCCCCTGTCAGCTCCAGGCTGGCTGGAGCACAGTTTCTCTCCCACCATCCAGGCTCGGGGTGCTCAGGACACAGTGAGGGCACAACCCTCCCCTGGTGAGCTGGCACTTGAGGAATTTGGTGAGGGGTTACCCACCTGCCTCCTTGAAGTCCTCGGGGTGCCTCCTGACATAATCAAGCAGCTCTCTGTCCACTTTAGCGTGGACATACTCGGCGTGTTTAACAAGGAAATAGCCAGCGACCCATCCCACGCTAGCAAAGAGAATCTGGCGGTGAACACCTGCACCAGGGAGAAACCCCAAAGCAATGGTTTCGAGCGTCGTCTTCTCCCCACACATCCCCCCCCCAAATCCTCACCCATACCCCTCTCAGACCCCCCACATCCCATACCCATATCCCTCACCTTAAGGCTCCCCATATTCCCGAGTCTCCCCCAATCCCTCCATATCCCCAAGTCCACCCAGAAACCCCCAAATCCCTCAGTCCCCTCAGACCACCCCCATAACTCTCACAGTAACCCAACTTCCCCCCATATCCCCCCTCACAACCCTCTGAGCAACCCCATAGACTCAGTCCCCCCATCCCTCACCTCAGTTCTCTACCCCTCCGTGTCCCTTAAAGTCCCCTCAGTCCCCCACAATAGCCCTCTCACCTCAGTTTCCCACTGAGTCCCCCAAATCCCTCACAAGTCCCCTCAGATCCCCAACACAACCCACAGTCAACCCCAGAATCCTCTACATCCCTCAGAATCCATATCCCATATCCCCCAGAGTCGCCCCACAACCCTCCTGCCATATCCCTCACCTCAGGGATTCTCCCTCCACCCCATGTCCCTCTGAGTCCCCTCAACCCTCAGAATCTCCCCCAACCCCCACACACCCCTGAGATCCCCCAGAATCCCCCAAATCCCCTTCATATCCCCACCCACACCCCTGAGACCACTCCAAAGGAACTCCCACATCCCCCAGAGATCTATCCTATATCCCTCACAGTCCCCACAATCCCCCAGTCTCCTTCACAACCCCTTACAAGACCCCTCAGCCCCTCACCTCAGGGCTCCCCACACCCCATATCCCCCACAGCCCCCTCAATTCCCCCAGATCTCCTCACAATCCCCCCAATAACCACTCACAACTTTCCCATTACACCTTCAGCCCCTCACCTCAGGGCTCCCCACACCCCATATTTCCCATAGGGCCCTCAATGCCCCCAGTACCCCTCCCAACACCCCAACTCCCCTCACAACCCCCTCAGCCCCTCACATCAGGGCTCCCCACACCCTATATCCCTCACAGGGCCCTCAATCCCCCCAATATCCACTCACAGCCTACCCACTCACAACCAGCCTCTCACCTCAAGGGTCCCCACACCCCATATCCCCCACAGCCCCCTTACTTCCCCCCAGATCCCTTCACAGACCCCTCAGCCCCTCACCTCAGTGCTCCCTACACCCCATACCCCCCCCCGAGTCCTCTCAATGCCCCCAGTACCCCTCCCAAGCCCTTCAGCCCCTCACATCAGGGCTCTCCACACCCCATACCCTCCACAGACCCTCCAATCTCCTCCAGATTCCATCACATTCCCCCAGTACCCCTCAATCCCCACCCTGATCCCATCACATTCCCCCAGTACCCACTCACAGCCCCCTCAGCCTCTCACCTCAGGGCTCCCCACACCCCAGATCCCCCACAGCCCCCTTATTTCCCCCCAGATCCCTTCACAGACCCCTCACCTCAGTGCTCCCCACACCCCATAGCCCCTCAGAGTCTGATCAATGCCCCCGAGATGCCCTCAGCCCCTCACCCCAGGGCTGCCTATACCTCATATCCCTCACAAGTATCCCCTCACCTCATAGCCTCCCCACACCCCTTCAGCCCCTCACCTCGGGGCTCCCCACACCCCATATCCCCCTCAATGTCCCCTCACCCCCTCACTTCAGCGCTCCCCTCCCCCATCAGCCCTGCCGCCCCTCACCCGCTCTGAGCACGGGCCGGTGGGCGAAGCCGTTGTCCAGCAGTGCCGCCACCCAGCCGGTCAGCCCCAGCCACACCGACGCCTTATTCACGATGGGCGGCGGCGGCAGCGAGCGCGCCTCGTCGGGCAGGAACGCCATGATGGCGGCGGCCGCAGAGGTGACCGCGGTGCGGCGCTGCCCGCGCTCCGCCGCCCGCGGAGCCCCGAACGCGGGTTCCGCTGAGCGCCGCCGAACGGCGGCGGGAACGGAGCGGTATCGGAGCGAGGGCAGCACGGTTGGACTCGATGGTCCTCGTGCTCTTCTCCAACCTGAGCGATCCTGTGCTTGTCACGCACTGTCACAACTCCCCCTGCAGGGCCGTCCCTCAGGGCGGCAGCGCTGACTGCAGAAATGACTGCGGGTACGGTAATGCCTCTGCGAAAAGGCTGAGAGGAACAACTGATACAGCTCCACATCCCTTCTGCTCCAGACGGCCCTGAAATAAACATCCAGCTCAGAAAAAAAAAGTACCAAATTCTCTTTATTGACATATTCCACAGCTCGCAGTGACAACGCTCCACACAGCAATGACCCTTTGCCTTTTAATAACAAGAACTGCGAATCACAAAGCGCACAGGGAAAGCCAGGCAGGTTTTCCTCGGGACAGAAGCCTGCACCTCTCCCACAGCCAACCCATCGTGCTCCGCAGTTAACTCCAGCAACGCCACGTCACTGCCATGTGTGTTTCAAGCAGAGGTAACGTAGTTGGACAGTACAGAAGTGGTGGAAGGAACCTCCCTCACAGAGACAGCACACGTTCAGGCACTGCTTATGCCCTTACGACAACCCCTCACTGTGCTCCATAACCCCAAAGGGATTTGGGGGAGCAGCTCCCAGCAGCGTGGTGTCACTCAGCCTTCTGTCTAACAGATCGCTCAGACAGGACAGAGACATAAAGTTTGAGCCACACGTACGTGATGCCCAGAGCACAGTAAACAGAGGTCAGCAACAGAGGGACAAAGGGAAACTGCAGTTTCCAGGGGGTCAGAGGAAACACAATTTCACAGAAGACTTCCAGAGGCACCAGATGGATGAGGTAGACCGTTTCGAGCCAGTTAAGGAGAGGCCTCTCCCTCCTGTCAAAAAGGGTTAGAAGAAAAGTGTTAAGATTGCTACTAAAAATAACCATCCCTCTTTCCAGCTACCACCATCAGCAGCACACAGAATGCCACCCACTAGCTCACAGGAAAGCTTTAAACAATTACATCTTCTGAGCTTTCAGTGTGAAAACACACAGTACAGCTCATCCCCTCATCATCTGTTTTGGTACCAGGTTCCAAGGTGCCCTTGTTCAGGAGACATGAACCTAAGTGAAAATAAATATCTCAGCAGCTGCTTTACTTCACAGGGAAAAATCACCAAACAGATCTCTTCTTCACATCCAAAGATGGGAAGCATCACGTCTTGCCACAAGCACTGCCCCCTCCCCACAGTCCTTGTGCAGCATCAATGCATCTCTTGCAAAGGACACTTTATAAGGGACATCTGCGCTCTTCTGGAAGGAGAGGAGGTTTTTTTTTTGCACAGTTCAGAACGTGAAAATTGCAAAAGCTTAAATTCTAGACAGAGCTCCTGCAGAGGGACCGAGGAACTTGAGGAGGAATTCATGGATTCCACTATAGAAAGGGGAAAAAAAAAAGCGTAACTGAAAGAGCACCACCAGGTGATGGATGCTGTGAATGCATCAGTTCATGGCACTGCCAACTGATCCTCCATCGCAGCTTGGCTTTGTCATGAGATGTTTGGGACAGGAACGTGATGGCTACAGGACTCATAAAGACAAACACTGCACGGGACTGAGGGGGAAGTGAGCAGATCAACGTCCAGGAACATGCTCTGCACAACCAAATGCTGCCCAAGTGCAAGCTGCACAAGTGTGCTGCTCATAACCTGCCCCTCAGAAACAAAGTACTAAGGACCACTGCTCAAGCACAGCAGTAGTTTTAAGCCCTTGCACTCTATTCAGCACTCTTAATACTCTTTAAGACAGAGTTAAATCCCAGTAGGGAGTGTTGTACCCTTATGCTTTGCCAGCACATCTGAGGAGGAGGGGATTTACACCCAGACAGCACTTGGATAACTGCCTCAGCTCAAACATAAAGATGTCCTATACACGTCCTATCTTAAGCCCTTCCTCCTCAGAACAGAGGCATCATCTTAATGCTTAAAATTCAATCCTTCAGCATCATCTTGCCGTGCTGTTTGTCTCCTGTGATGACACTGTTTCCCTGTTAACAGAAATGGTTTTATTTTTTGGCTTCAGAATGAAATCTGTTTTATTACCTGTGCAGAGATTTCAGCGAAGAGAAGCTATAAACACTGAACAGCAGCATAAGCAGTACTTTAATTGGAAGTTCTGAAATACAAAGGAACACAGTATAGTTTAAAATCAATTCAACAAGCTCGTGCCATGCATACTGCAGCACCCTGAAGTGCCAGTATTCAAGCTCGTGCTGCCCAAATGAATTACTGCATCCAAGCTGAACAGAAACGTTTATAGCTGAGGAAGTCCATTTAATTGATGCTGCTGCAGGGGTTTTAATTTACTTAATTGATATCACTAAGCAGTAGTCAGCTGGAAAAGTCAGGTGGAAAACAGCCCACCAGGTCTGTAGTCTCTAATTGTCTTTATTGCTTTTGCATGGCGTGGTTATGGCAGGCAAAGGGAAGTTCCTCCAACCGTGACACAGTGAGGGATAACAAACACTGACTACAGTGATTCCCCACCTCCAGTTCAATCTGAAGCCTAGGGCTCTTCTGCACTGTTCTTTTGATTGTTACTATTTTTAAGACACACAGCCTCGTGCAATTTTCAGCTTAGAACAAAATAATCCAAAGCTATTATCTGCACTCCATTTCTGGGGGGACAAAAAGCAACAGCACAGCCACAAACTAGTAACACAGAGATAAGGAAGACACCTTACCTGGTGCTGTGAACAGCAATGGGAAAAGTGAGAAATGCCCTGTGGTTGTCAGAATCAAATAGATGCCAGCATCCTTTGCCCTCTGAACAGACAGCAAGCTAAAATTGACAAGAATTTATGTTACCCAATCTTTTAGCAAATCATTTTAGCAAAATGCTGAAGCCAAGTCACAAAAGAGACTTAAGAACAAGTCACATAAAGCTCCATAGCATCCCAATCCTCCCAGATCCAAACCTGTAGTGGAATCTCCTGCTTCCAAGCCAGTCAGCCTCACAAAAATGCAGGAGCAAAGTCAGCAAGGGAAGCCCACAGCAGAAACCCCATCTCTTCCTTTCCCCAGTATTTACAGTATTGCAAAGCAACTGTGTGCAATTACAAGTAGCGTTGCACATGAGCAACAGTATCCTCCAGCTGTATGATGTTCACATATCAGAACAGGTGCTGGGTTAGGACAGCTAGGCGCTGCATTCAGACCTCATTTGCAGAACTTAAGTATGACAGCAATTTCAAAGTCCCCAAGCCAGGCAAGCCAAACTTTCCTCTTGGAAAGAGAAAGCCTCGAGGCACGTGATGAACAGGTTACAGAGCTTCCTGCTGCAGTGTGTGCTGTGCAGTCTGCCTTCATCCACTGTGTGATCCAAGTGAAACATCAGATGCTAAACAACTTGGGAGCAGACTTGATGGCAAGGAGGCTTTTCAGGGAAGCTAGACTGATTATTTTTAAGAGCTGTGGGGTACCTTTTCTTTCTGTGAACTTTTATCCTAATAAAAATCAAAGGGTTTGAATCCATACATAGCAATTCTTGGCAACACTATGCATCGTTAACAGCACTCAGCAATGAAAGACATTTTACTATGTCTGAAATTAATGTTCTTGAAGCACTGTAGGACTTCACAGCTTAAGGCATTCTGTTTATTACACGAAATACATTGACAAGTGATCCTCTTTTGAGGCTCAGTTCAGCCAACTCCCACACAGGGAACTCACTTACCTGAAAGGCAGAATAGCAAGGAGTATTGCTTTTTCATGCACGTGCCAACCAAACATGAAGGAGCTCAATGCACAAAGAACGAGGCACTGAAGAAAGCCCCTGGGCCCTTGAGGTTTAAACCAAAGACAGAAAACAGAGGGCTAGAAACAACAGGCAAAAACAGGACTTCAGTGATGCTTTGCAATTCTGAATGCAAGCTGCTGTCCAAAAGCTTTTCAACATCACACAACTGTGATTATAAGACACATAAATCATACAGTACTGCAGGAACAGAATCTATTTTGATGCAGATTCCAGATACAGAACCTGAATGACTTCAGACTTTTTTCCCTGATGTCATATATTGGTAACAAGCTCAGTCACACAGGCAGCTCCCTGGCATCTGTGCTGCAAGAAGCACTTTTGAACATAAGCTACTAAACTCTTCTTTTTATTGAAGTTATGCCTACAAGTGCTGAAACAAAGAACTCCAGTTAAATGCTCATGCAGGTTTCCATTTAGCTGAAGGCTCTGTAATCACATAGTTACTGAACCTTCAGTTCTTCCCTTGTAGGCGTGATGTTCCTTACAGGGCACACAGGTCATGCTGTTAGGAACGCAGCAAGCTGCCCACATGGTTCCATCAGTACCTCTGTTCCAACCCTACTTCAGCTGCCTCCCACCACACAGCACGCACAGAGTGGGTTACATGCAAGACTGCTTTTGATCTCTTAACTGTTCTAGAGCCACAGATCATCTTACCCATGCTTAGAAGATAATACTGCATATAAAAAAGGCATTAACTCAATATTTACCCTGATAACTCATTACTAATGTATTAATGAAAGGTGGTCTTGCCCTGGAATGAAAAATTATGGGAAGTGCACATGCATCAAACAAAAGCCATTGGGGACAAAACACAGATTTCCAAAGCCAATGTTTCTTCTTACCAATATCGATATGAAAGTACAGATTAATGTTGCCAGTGGAGTCACAGAAGGAAGGACAGTATGCTGAAATTCTTGAACTAACCCTCCTGTCATTGAGGCTTTAGGAACTTTCGTGGGATCAAGAAAATTATACTTCAAGCCTGAAAACAAACAAAGTACAAACTGATAAATATTAATAAAGAAAAAGCAGCTGCAGAACTGAACCCAAACTGAACTGCTCTGTAGAACAGGACTGAAGGATATGGCCAAGAGCATTTTCTTTTTTAAAAGAGAGAGAAGACTGATTCCTGATCTCTCATTGGAAACACGTCATGGACAGAGCTATGTGGACCATGAGCTGATTTCAGGCAATCTGAAAGTGTTATTTGCTACCTGCATGGAAAAGGAGGACTAAAATTCAGCGAGCTCTATCTTCAAAGCAGCACCAAGTAGCAGGATTTGCATACTGTACCGACAACTGTGAGTGCCTTATCCATGGCACTGTACAAAGCCCAGAAGTTAGGGGCCCAATAAGCATGGCAGAGGCCTCGCTTGAAAGGAAAGAGGCGTGAAATCACTTGAGGCAGCTGGCCCTGCAGGAAAGAAAAAGCATGGAAGAAAACAGATGAGACAGGTTATATCCTGATACATTTTTCTAACAGGACAGGTGAGTAGCAGGTGGATAAGGGCTGATTACCAATACTATGAAGGGGCCCAATGAAAGGGCAGAAACAAGACAGACCATCAATCCCAGAAGGGTTATACGAAGAAAGCTGAAACTCCTCCACTTCACAGATCCATCTACAAGAAGCAAACGGATTATGAATGCAGTTACTGTGGCAGCTGGAGAGGCAGACAGAACGTCCCACGCTATCAGTGACCTGCTAGCACTTACTACAAGTACATAGCCCTCGATACCAACATATCCAATTGCTTCCTTGAGTTTTTAGTTAATTCAAGGTACGCAATGCAATTTCTATGGCATTTTCATACAAGTGAGAAAAGAAGCAGCCAGCAGTGTTTTTATTTTGTTCTAAATTTAAGCAGAGAGGACAATTGTGTTTCCTGCCTCTTCAGGTTAAAAGGAGGCTTGCGTTCTTCTTTACCCTAGGCCCATGTACTTCTTCCACAAGGCAGCTCCTACATTATACAGCCTTCTGCTTTTCCCCTTTAAAGAAAGGTGCCCTCTTTGTTCATGTGAGGAATATCAAACTTTTTTTTTACTCCTAAAATAAATGCAAAGAACCTCAACGATGGCCTTCGAAACTGACACCTGATTATTTCATAGAATAATTCCCATGGCTTCAAACTGACATATGCAGTTAGGTCTACATATATTTTTCCCCTTCCTGTTTTTCCTTAATAGATAACTACTTATGAACAGTAACACTCAATAAATAAATACATTTTAAAGATCTTTCTTTAGAAATCTTCCCAACCCTGCTCCCCAAGAAGAAACTTCATCTGACCCACAGCCATCCTGTTCCAGTGGCACCTGCATGTCTTCCACCTTCCTCACATCCCACTGAACACAATCCCCAAAAAGTGAGTGCAGAAAGCCCTAACTGACCTGCATTACTTGCAGTAAAACAATAGGACCGCAGCAAATAAATGCCATACGCCGGGGCCACGTACACGTAGATGTGTTTGAAATGCAGAAGAACAGCAAAAAGAAAAGCACCTTCCAGATATCTTTTCTAAAGGAAAAAGAACACACAAAAAAACAAAATCCACACTTTTCCACTTGTCCTCCCTGCATAGCTTTAAATAGTTCTGTAGCATGCTCCTCCTGACATTTATCAAAAGCATAAAAACAAATGAACTTTGACTTCAGACTACAAACAATATTGTTACACATAATCAATGCAGAGAAGGAAATGATATTGCCAGATGATACTGAGATAGGCATCACACCTCTGCAGCTTCAGCTATACTTTCTAAGGACTGGTGTTTTGCAGATCAGAGGCCAGAAAACCATGTCACATTGCTCAGGTGTAACAGAAATTAGCTTTCTCATAGCAAACTGAAACGCTGCAGCATCAGTAAGCAATTGCAGTGACATTCAGGCTCTCCTCTTACCCTCAGACTCAAGAAATACACAGATGCTCAACTCTGAGCCACTCTGGGCTACTCCTACTGAACCTAGAAGAGGTATCTGATGTACCTAAAAGAAATATACAAAAATAATTATAAAAAAAAGACTGATGCAAGTTTACCTGACATAGTCGGGCAATAGAGAGGAGCATCATGCCAAACAGAAAGCCATTGTACTGAAAGTGAATATCTGAACTCAAGTCAAGAAAGCAAGAAAGGAAGCTTTCTCCACTACTACTAGATTTCAGGATGGGCTCAAATGTATAATCAAACTCAAACTAAAATGGAACTTAAGTCAAGAAAGTAGCCTCAGATTTGCTCCACGTAGACACAAAGTCATTACTAAATCTTAACTAAGCAAACAAGGTCTACTAAACCTGGAGTGTTATTGGGATGCACTGGGACACAGTAACTTGACTGCACATGTAGCATGACACACACACAGCAAAAGAAAACAAAGGATTATTCTCCACTTTCTGAATTTTTCAATATTAGATTCTGCCTCACACTGATTAATGAATGGAGATGGTTGTCCCCACTTATCACCTACCACCTGTAAGCATGCAACTCTGACAAGGACAGGGAAGGACAGAACCAGTCCTTCCTATAATAAGGAAGGACTGTTGCTTTTTCCTGCTCTCTTTAGCTAGATCAATGAACATTATGTCCAAACCGACTGACATCAATTGGACTTTCTGGAGTTATTTTTATACCCAAGGTTGAAAACACCTTGATATCTCCCACACAACATAAACCAGCTCAGTAATAATCACACTCAACAGCCTTTTAATGAGTTAGAATAAAAAGAACACAAATAACTCGTTTGGTTTGGAAGGATACGATCCACAATTAACAGCCCAAAGTTCCACAAGAGCAGAACAGCAAGAATGAAGGTTGGTTTTTCCAGAATATCCTTTGCAGCTCGCTTCCCATTTACACATCTGCAGCACCTGAACAATAACAAAAGAAACAGAAGACTTAATTGAAACAACTAATGAAAAACGTCCTGCTTTTTGAAGCTGAAAAGTGCACTTAAAGATATCTTACTTGGAAGGCAATGAGAACTTTGCTAAACTCATCAAGAGAGGAAAGTGCCATGGTTTAGCAGGAAAAAATAAATTAGTATTCTGCAATTTCCACACATTAAAGTTTGTAAGAAACTCTGTCCCAGGCTCACCTGAGATGATAACATTACAGTTATCACTGTCTGCTATCAACTTTTGAACTAAAAGTACTGCATCTAAAGTCATCACCTTCAACCTTCAGCTCCTCCTCTCTCACCAGTGCTGGGAGTCTGCTGCTCAAAAATATCTTACAGTTTCACATACAAAGAAGTCACACAGTTGACAAGTGAGCTAAAAGTTAAGGTTAGATGCTTGTATCTATAAATAATGAAGTTGTTACTCAGAGATATAAGAGTCTACCCACTGTCCCTAAAATTACAACATTAAGACTTACTCACGAACTGCATATATGAAGAGAACATCTGTAAAGATGACAGAAAATCTCTGGAAGAAGACAGTTGCAGGACTGCTGTAATTTAGATTTTCAATAACCAACATCTTGGGGTCAAAGTACTTGGCAATATGTGATAATGCATATTCAAACCATGCAAAAAAAGGTGGATAATCCAGGGTCCATTCTGAAGTTGCCTAAAGACAAAATGAGATTAACCAAGTTAACACAATTTGGGCTCTTTGCAGCCACTCAAGTAGAGCTCATCACAAAAAAAAAAATCCGTTACTTCATCTCAGTAGTCTCTATTTAACAGAGGCTACTTCACAACAAAGTAGCCAGCTGTACAGTGCCAGATATGACTGGAGTTGTTCTGAATTACTGGCAGAGGGATGGATCATCTGATTGGCAGAAAAAGGTTAAACTTTGCTTTGATAATCCGTACCCAACTCAAACAGAATCATCTGCTCCTTAAACCTCAGTTTGGAATACAGCCAGCATTCAAAACAACAAAAAAATAGCTCAGTTTTTTTGCCTACTGTAAGAGGAATCGCCAGCACAGTCCTGTCATGTCTTCAGAATTATTTGTGGACATTGCCAATGGTTTTCAGCACTACTGAACCTTGATAAGGTGTTATCAGAAAGACAATGAGCACATCCTGACCAACAGTTCTCTCTTTGCCAATGGAAACAGAGAACAAAGGGCAGAGAGCAACAGAGCAGGTTGGAAGAAGGCACATCTGTCAGTGTGCAAACTGAAAGGTATCCTACACTCCGACAGCAAGCAGATGTTACTGGGATCAAACTGACACCTGCAGAAGTTTGTTTTACAGTACTTAATCAGCTTCTAGAAAGTTCTAACCCACACAGGTCACTTATCCCCATACATTCAGTTCCCAGATGTCCATTTGGAGAAGTACTAGAGACCGTGATCTTTATCCCAGAACTCTAAGAGAGATTTTGAAGTAGTCAGCCTGTATAATTGGGTTTTAACCTATGATCAACTATGATGCATAGAGTGGAAACGGTTTAAAACTAAAACAGGAGATTTAGACTGGATATACAATTCTCTTTTTTACAGTAAGGGTAGCAAAGCATTGTCACAGGTTGTCTAGGAGAGATTGCTGGGTGCCCCATCCCTGCAGACACCCAAGGTCAGGCTGGACACAGCTCTGAGCACCTGATGGAGCTGTGGATGCCCCCGTGCACTGCAGTGGAGTTGGACCAGATGGTTCTTTGGGGTCCCTTCCAACCCAAATCTAGATTAAAACCAACGTATGCCCACAGTACACCAGAAAAGCTCAAAAACTGAATGCAGAATTCATTTCACAGTACAGCTATCAACCATCCTGACAGATATGAGGGTCACTCTGAATCCAATGCTTCTACTTTATGATGCTGGCCAGTGACATCAGAGGCAGGTGTTGGTCAAACAGCAGTAGAGGTTCAATCTTCCTGCTATTTCATTATGTTCTGCTCTGTGTGACAGATGGCAGCCGAGAAGCAGCCTGAAAGAAAGGCACCCGCAGCACAGGAACATCACTGAATTTCTCCATGCAGAAAAAAAATGGACACACTGCTCTCCATCAGTGCTTGATGAATGCTTATGGAAACCAAACAGAGAAAGTCAGACTGCATGTGCAATCTTTTCCTACTAACAATGCCATAATATCAGGTGTGTAACAGTGTGTCACCTCCACAGGTGTGGACTTCTTACAAGCACAGTACAAAAGCTCTTGTTCCTCAGTGGCTAACAGCGATGAGTACACTGAAAAAAGTGTTTTGCAAACAAGAATCTGCTCTATCAGAGAAGGGCATTGTGCTTTTTAGATCTGTTGTAGCTTCTGTGAAATCCACATCCCTAGAAGTACAAAGGCCATGGGCAGCCTGAGCTGGTGGGCAGCAACCAGCCCACAGCTAGGGGATGGATCTTGATGACCTTTAGGATCCCTTCCAACCTACCCCATTCTAGGGCTCAAATAAGAGGCATTACTTTCAAAGTGACCCTTGCACTTCTTGACAAGAAAGGGTTTTCTCCTCTAGCATCAGACTGACACAACCAAAGCACACCAAAGGACCAAGCTGAACACCCAAACTTACTTCATAGTACCACTGAGACAGAGGTAAGTTGTGTGTGATGGCCAGCCAGTTCCTGTGCACTTCGAAGTCTGTGGAGTGACTACAGAAGGTTCGTATTAATATTCACACCTGAGAGGAGAAACACTTCAGAGCACAACAGTAAAACAAAGCCCGGGCAGTCACACACACGTAACTACAGGGCAAGATGACCCACAACTCAACCTTTGCTTACAATTAATGCTGAAGTTCCTGGGTTTTGGTGGCACTTTAAAAGCAAATTCAGTATTTTTGAAGGAAAAAAAAAAAAGCTAAGAATAAACTGGAAAGCGTCAACGCTTCAACATATTTCAACACCCTGCAAAACAGCCAGAAGGAACCGGCTGCAAGCATCTCCAGACCCAAAGGCAAACCCCTTTTACACCTGCCACAGGACCACAAACACCTCAGCAACCAAAGCCCTGAGAGAAACAAGGACCACCCCCCCCACACCGCCCCGCCTCCCACACCCCGTGGTTAAAGCCAACGGCCACTCCGTCCCCCCGGGAGCTGGGGGATCGTGCCGCTCCCCAGCCCTGGGCATTTTCTTACTACGTGGGAATGAGGAGGCACTTGAGGAAGGACACGCCGAGCGCCAAGGCGCGAAACCAAGTCCAGCTGCCCGCCGCCATTACGCGCCCACTCCCACTGACACCTCGCGCATGCGCAGCACCGGCGGCGCAGCCCGCCCGCGCGGTTTAAAGCGCGCGGCCGCGCCTCGGCCGTGCGTACTCACTTGAGTGCGCATGCGCAGTATCGACATGCCGGCGGCTGCTGCCTCTGTCGCAGCGGTGCGCATGCGCCGGAGCTGTCCGAGTGAGGGAGGGGAGGACTTGGGTCCCGATAAGCCCAGATTTGTGTGCGCAGACTGGAAGGAGAACTCAGTGTGAGCAGCCCTGCAAAGGACTCGAGAGTTATGGTGGAGCAAAAGCTGGACGTGAACCAGCAGTGTGTGCTCGCAGCCCAGGAGGGAGCGGGTCATCTCCCTCTTCTGTGCCCCTTTGAGGCCCCATCTGAGGTCCCGGTCTGGGACCCCTGGCACAAGAAGGATGCTGAGCTGATGGATTGAGTCCAGAGGAAAGCTGTGAAGGTGTTCAGAGAGCTGGAGCATCTCTCCTATGAAGAAAGGCTGAGGGAGTTGGGCTTGTTCAAGTAAAAATACTCCTCAGTATGTCCTTCCATTACTTGCAGGGAGGGAGCTGACTTTTTGCATGGTCTCATAGTGCCCAGAGAGATTTGGTTGCCCCATTCTTGGAGGTGCCCAAGGCCAGATTGGACAGTGCCCTGAGCAGCCTGATCTGGGTTGCCACCATCCCACTACGGGTTGGAACTGGATGATCTCAAAGGTCCCTTCCAACCCAAGCCTTTCTGTGATTCTCTGATTCCCCAGGCTGAAGAAACCAAGGGAACTCAGCAGCTCCTCGTGCATCTTGCCCTGTTCAATTTGAGAGGGATGTTGAATGCTGTGGGGGTCAGGATTTGTGCTGGGTGTTATGGGATTGGATGGTGTAGGGCTGGGTATGGGGTTGACTCTTGTGGCTCCAGCAGTGGGGTTGGGTGGTGGGAGACCTGACTGCTGTGAGGTTCAGCAGTGAGTTTGGATGACGTTGGGCCTGGGGGTTGTAATGTTGGCTGATGAGGCCACAGTGGGGTTGTACTGAAAGTATCAGAATTTGTTCAAAAATGTATTTTTTGAATCTGCATTACAGACGTTTGAAGACATGAATGGCACTGAAAATGGCTTGGATTGTTGAAGAAGTATGTTGAGCTGGTCTTTTCTACAATGGCACTAGTATTTTTTTTTTTGTGAGCTTACTATGATTTGCAGTCATAGAGACTTCTTGGTAAGCACTGCAGTGACAAACTGTAAAAAATCTTAAGAGGAAAAGTTACAGATTCAGCAGATGTTGCTGCATGGAAATATATGTCAGACAGGCCATCTACTGCTTCATTCACATTGTATTTATTGTCTTCTAAAAACTACATTAGTAACAGTTCATAGAAGAGTTACAGACAGAGAAACGCAGCCAGATTTTTAAATGTGATATCCCGTAGGTTGTGAGAGTGGTAAGATACAAAACCCATCTTCTGGCACTTTCCAAAGAACATTCATTCAAAAGTATGGCTTCTTAGTGAATCAAGAACCAAGTTCTGTTCAATCCTACAGAGAGGAGTAGGAATAATAAAATAAGAGGTGGGAGAATGGCAAGAGGAGGGAAAGAAAAGGAATTATTCATTCCAGCCTTATAGCCCCTTTTTTTTTTCTTTCCATTTTTCTGAATCCATAGGAAAATCATCCCTCCTATTATCCTGAGTGATCTGAAAGCATGATCTGCACATTTATGCTTGATCCAGCCCTTCTCACACAGAAGAACTTCATGTACTAATTCACATATGAGACTTCTAATGGGAAGGCCACGTATTAGCAGTGCTTGTTGCCTGCATGTTTGTGGCCAGCAGTGTGTGGATAAGGGAACCATTACAGGATGCCTCACCAACCAGCACAGTTAAATATTTCCAAAGACTGCAATTCTGAGCAGTGATACCAAGTTCAAAGGTATGGGGTGAAAATGAAACTCCCACAGGAAGTAGTCTTCATAACTTTTCTGTTTATCTGTGAAGCATCAGAAGATGATAGATTTATTTTACACAGTTCATGGCATGGGCTGAAGGAAGTATTTATTAATCCCTTGAACATTACATAGAGACCCTGTCGGCCTTTGCTTTTTCTAGAATGGGAATCAGTCTGATTGACTGCAGATATTTACTGACAGTGAACTCAAGCAGAAAGTTATATTCAGCAACCAAGTTAAAATATGGGCAACTACAGCAGTGCATATGTTTGGTGATTGAAAGCACATGCAAATTTAGCAAAGCTGTCTACTTCTGACGGGGTACTAGCATTACTCTTGGCATGGCCAATATTTTAGTTGCATAATAGGAGATTAAAATTGAAGAGGACCAATGAGTAATTCTAATTGCAGCCTTTCTCCATAACAAAATCTTTGCATCCATTTGTACCCTGCTTACCTTTTCTTTGTTTTCCTGAACAGTTCTCACATCTAGGGTCTTTATACTCTCCCTTCTAAATCCTGGATTTCTTGTTAAGAATTCTTCCAAGTCTTACTTTTCACACCTATTTCTTTTATTTCCCTACCATCACCCATTTGAACAAGCACTCATCTCAGGGTCTCCTAATGTCAGCATCAATCAGACATTTTAGTGTTCAGGCATGGTTTCAGTCCCTTCATTATTACTGGATATCATTAGGCAATTAACAAATATCAAGTAAAAAAACATACAAGAGAAACCCATGAGTGATTCTGTCTGAATTCCATTAGTATGCTTCATAATATTCTTTCTAAGAAATCCCTCTGTGCCATGCCCATGTCTGAAAATACCATTACACTACAGCCAATGACTTATTTACCATCTGCCCTAACTCTGGTGTTTTTCTGCTCTAAAAACAATTGATCTCTCTATCCAGCATTGAAGCCATTAAAAGAAGAAGAAAAAAAAAAGGTCAGCCTCATTTTGAGATGGAGGTGTTGAGGGAGACAAGCTGATAGCAGAATCAGAACAGGCTGTGGGATGTGGAAAAAAACTTACTTCAGTCTAGAAGGGAAAAAAAAAAGCTCGCTAGATTCTTCCCTTGTTTTAAGGCCCTTACAGGGAAAAAAAAAAAAGTCTCTTCTGAAAGAAAGTATTCCACTCCAACAGTGAAATAATTTGTAGTTGTTACTGCTAACACATTTCAAGTGCTTTTTGTGACCAGCAATGGGTTGTGCTGTACCCTGTGCACATGATATGACTCTGTGATGTGTACTTTTCTTTAATTCAGGATAACCTGAGAGCAAGAATCATCAGAGCTGTTGACTGGTGACAGAAAAGCAAGTTACCTCCAGGGCTCTGAAACAGAAGGTAAACAAAAGCTTGCTATCTAGATAACAGGCAAACAAATACTTCAGAAAGAGAACATTTCTATAAGCAGTCACTACAACATAACTCACAGAGTGCAAAATGAGGGTACAGCTACACATTTAGCTTAGCATGTAGTTTGAAATAGCAGCTGTATTTATGTAACATATGTTTGATTGCAGTCCCAGCTGATTCACTTACCACTTATTTCAAAGCTTTTCTATTCCTCCCAAGGCCTGTTTTCATTGGTGTCTTTACACTGGTTGGAAATTTGTATCTCTGCATATTTATAAATGACTGAGATTTGTGGTCAGGATACCTTTGCCTACTTTAGTGACCTGAGCATAGACAAATGTGGATTCAAGTGATCCATCATTTGCATAATCAACTAATGGATTTAAGCCTTCCAGAATTCCCCCTCCTTTCAGTCCACTGCTCTTGCTCCAGGATAAAGTTAAGAGCAAACTAATTATTACAGATCATTATTCATTTAGTCCTGACTTTCAAGAACTGCTGTTACAAATCATATAAAATGTACTCTCAGAGGCTTGAGTCAAAAAAGTAGTACCGTTGACATCCCCCCAAAGCTTCTGTCATAAATTCAGCAAAGGCATATCTGTTTGAAGGCATAGATTTGATGAAAGAGAGTTCACAAATGGTATTTTATAGATCATCATCATAACACCTGCATAGATCATAATTATGAATGTCCAATTGACTGGCAGTCTCTCAGTAGAAACAGGATTCACATTGGTGTTGCTTTCCTTTGTCAATGGCAGGCTGCATCTCCTGGCATATGTTAATCCTGCTTCATAATTCAGGGCAGGAACAGGGAAAATAAAGTTCTTGCTAATGCAGCTGAAGGTAGAAAAATATGGATCCTTAAGTTGAAATCTGGCCACAACGTCTTGCTTATAATCCTCAAAATCCATGAGAAGTGGCTAGGCTGAATGATGTTTGGGGCTTCAATCCCAGTCAGTGTGGCCTAACAGTGTGGATTCACTTCCACCATCATGCTGGTGAGTCTCACACCAAGACAGACAGGGAAGGAGATTTATAACAGGCTGTCAGTAGCTACAGAATGAGTGTTTTTACCATCAGCATGCTGATCTGTGTTATTCATGCAGTACAGCTTGGGACAGTGGGAGTATATTTATCTCACAGTTACTTTAGAAGGGTATTAATCAGTTTTTTTTTTGCTCCTCATAGATCAGCTTAACGTAACAACAGCCGAGCTGCTGTGGGAAAAAAAAGAACAAGAGCAATATTGAGCTTTGCAGCTCTGTGCTAAGACACTTTGGAAGCAGTAAAATTATAAACACTAAAGTTGGTTATTGCAGTTTCCTTTCTATCTCAATAGAGGGAATAGGAAATGTTCTGGAGGGTCTCTCATGCATACATAGTGATCTGATTAGGGAAAGACAGCTAAGATACATTTAAAAGTAATTAGTTGAAGAATGAACCACCTTGAATGTGGCAAAAATGTTATCTAGAGCTAACATGCAGCTAAGGGATTATGATCTTCATCATAGCAAGGATTGGGCTTTTAGGAAAGGGCTTGACCATTGTCATCACCCCTGGTTTCCCACTGCCATATTGCTCTGGCAACTGGACACTAAAGCCAAGCAAGAAGGTAAAATGGTGCCTTAGCAGTCCAGCATTTCACAGTGGTGTAAAAAAGTGGCTCAGTGTACAAGGGTAGAAAAACAGAGCCTCTAGTTCTGTAATTAAAAGCAGTACAGACAATGGTGGAAAAGTAGTCCTTTCAGATGGAATCCACCCTACCTGAAAACCCTCCCATAAGCTCCAGACACCGCTGAAGGGGGACTTTCCAAGAGGAGGTCCTGTCCTGTCAGAAGAAACCCAACCATTCAGAAGATATCTGGGGACATCTTCCCTCTCAATCTGTCATCACCTCAGAGAGTGTTTCTGGGAGCATCCTTGGGAAATACAGCATTATAAGAGAAAGAAAATGAACAGTTCCCTTGGATGCCTTTGGACTGAAGAAGTCAAGGTTTAAGAGCATCCAAAGCAAAGTTCCCCAACAGACTTCTCAGTTTGTAAGAACATCTTTCTCTCTGTTATGGCTTTCTTGGTTGTTCCCAGAGTCAGTCACATCATTCAACCATGGCTTCCCCAAAAGCAGAACACAGCAATGGTTTCTTCACAGGGTTCAAGAAAAAAAAACAAATCATCTTCAGGCAGTGACAGAACAGACAGGATCCTCTACTCATTGGCAATTTGCACCATCCTTTACAGCTATATTCAACGTGTCCATGTGGAGAGGCTTCTTCTCCACAAATCCAAACAAGCTTCTTGGGTCCTCTGCCCAGGTGATATGGCAAAGACAAGGAAAATGTGCCCCCCTGGACTGTCTTCTGCTGCACCGTGGCTCCGTGGCTTCCTTCAGCACATTTGATCTCACGGTGTCTCTCTGTGGCTTCCTTCACCACAGTTGATTTCCAGACAATCTCCAAACCTTGATAACTGAACATTCTCATCACCTGTGCATTACAGGTTAAGGATCATTCCCGTTTTTCATCTGGAAAATGTAGTAAGAAGATAAGTGATTCTCCCCACAGTTGTACAACAGGTTAGAGGTGGAGGCAGAGACAGAACCAATCCTTAATTCAGGTGCTAGACAATATTCCTTCTATTTAGAATACAGACATATTCTGAAAGACTGTATTGGTAAATACATTAAAGGAAAATCATCTCCCTGTTAGTGACTCTTAATCCAGGTAAGCATGATTCTGAATTAGGCTGTGAGTGTGTTTTAAAGGGAAACACTTAACCTGTGTTATCTCCACGATGGCATCATAAGAAAAAGCCATTCCTACTTGTACCGAATTAGGCGAATAATCTTATTATTCATGAAATCTGAAGTATGTGGATGAGAAGAATCTATGCAGAAACCATCACTCACAGCTATTTTTAGCATTTCTTCCACAAATACCTGGAAACTATTGATTTGCTTATTATCTGGCACCACCCAGAGTCTCTTTAAGTTCTGCTTCGTGTACTCCTCTTCAGGAAGGCCTTCCACACTTGCAACCCAATCTAAGGTCAAATGGTTGGGGTCCTGCAGGTAGCTAGATATTGAAGAGAGGTTTCCATTGAAGCAGTAGTAAAGTTTGGAACCGAGAAGCTTCAGGAACAAACATGAAGTGGAGAAGATGTGAGCACTGAAAACTTCCATGTTGGATGAAGACAGGCTGTAGATCTGGGGTGCTTCTCGAACGGTGAAGTGAACAGTCTGGGTCTTCTGATCGAGACTGATGTTGAGCATGGCATTCTTCTCTGCTTTAGAAAGCTCCATCTCCTTCTCCTGCAAGGTATCAATCAGAGGCTGAATTTGATAAAAATCTGCCTCCCGTCGAAGTAAGCCCATTTCCTGAAAGTCTTCGGGGAGGTCCAAGTGAGAAGTTCTCAAGAAGTTCAGGATATAGCGGAAGATTTTGCCATCTCTGTCAATAAAGCAGTTGCCTTGGCTGTCCTTCTTGGTTGGCATCTTCCCACTAAACATGGCCCCCAGCATGGAGTCTGGAAAGCTAGTCAGGGTGGACAGAGAGGTGGTGTAAAGCTTTCCTCCAACATTGAGCGTGATGGGTTCTGACATGGTGGAAAAGCCACAATGCTGTGACTAATTCTAAAAAAAAAAAAAAAAAAAGTCAAAAAAGAGAAACATCCAACATGGTTGAAAAGGTTAAACTACAGGGGAAAAGATTTCTGTGTATGTATGGGTAACTACACGGCAATCATTTCTCTTTGAGATTAGCAATGGGAACATATTTTTGGAGGCTGTATCTTGAAAAGAAGCATTTCTTCTCCTAATAGTCTTTATCAGGGCTTTGTTTTGTTCAGCTTACTGCCAGAAATCATAAGTCTTCCATTGCTTTACAGTCATGCTAGATGTGAAATCTCTCCCACAGATGCCCACAGCAGAAAATGACCAACTTCTGGAGTTGTATCCTGGACTCACCCATTCCCATCTCCATCATGAACATGGGGGAAAAGAAGGGCAGGTAAGAACCAGACACATCCCAACATCTTCCATGACATCTCAAGGTTTAATTAAAGCAACAAAGCTGTAGTAGCAGAATCCCCTAATGCACAGTGGTGTGCAATCATCACACCAGGGAGCCAGCAAGCTGTGCTGCTGCATGCACACGGTGCTTTGCAGTTCTGTTCAGAAACAAATGCATCAAGCTTTCTCCTTCCAATGCACTTCACCTTAGAAAATATTTCTTAATTAATCAGGACTGTATCCTTAGTTGACGTAGCTTCTGAGCAGCTCCTCTGCAATCAGCTGAGACAAACTGAGGATGTGTTTTTATGATGCAGTGAAGCGTCAAACAACACACCTCCCTTTGCCCTCCATCGTACTTCCCTTATCTCTTAAATCCTCTCTGGCACTTATCTGACCCAATACTGAACCTGTTCAGAGATGAACCTCCCACATTTTCTATTCAGAATACACTTCTGCTGCATCTTGGAACCAGGTGAATGCCAGGGCTGGTGCAAAAGGAGAGGAGGGAGGCACTTTTCCATTGCAAACCAGCTCAGCTGTACTCAGAAGCTGTGCTCTCATTCTTGCTATCTGAAGACCTGCAAATATGGCTGCTCCATTTCACATCTCTTTCTCCTTGCTCACTGAATCCAAACTCATCAACAGTTGACAGCTGACTAAAAACAACAGGACGCCCATCAGTGCTTGCTTGCAGAGATATGAGGTAGCTCTTATTTGCTATGGCCATTTCACAGAAAGCAGCCCAACAGCTCTCTTAAAATTAAGCTTAGATGCAGGCATTTTCCTAACTGGTCATGGATTAATCATAGATAGGATAATACTACTATCAGTTCCACAGCTGTAGCAGAATACAGACTGGAAAAACATCTTGTGCTGTAATATTGATTATTTTATGGCTGCTAAAACCTGAATAATGGTGGTAATGACAGCAAGCCCATTTTGCTGTGGGAAAGTCATCCATACTAAATCAGCTAATGAACAGGTCGAAGGAGAATCTTTATTCCACTTCTAGTTTAACATTCCCCTCTCTTCTTTAGCCTATGTTAGCCCTTAGTACACTGTGTGTATATCAGTGTGTAGTAATGAAGGGAAATAATCAGATCTGTAAATCTGAGTGCTTTGCTTGTGTAGGTCTTAGCCCCCTGTAACCAATCCAATTGACAAAGGTGCACACATAGACCAACACAACACCCACTCCATCCCAGTCCTTGTTACTCAGCTCAACCAAAAACACTCTGGAAGAAGACTTCTTTCACTGTTGAATCCCTATGGCACTGTTCTTAGCACTCTCCCCATTCCTGAAGGCATCCACCCAATTTAGAGTCGTTGTTTAACCTGATCATATATAGGCTTCAACTGGTCTTATTCTGCATACAAGTGGCACGTGTTTCCCCTAAGAACTTGCAATACGCCTGTGAAAGTGTTTCTACAAACACAATCTGACACAAAAAAAAACAGTCCCAAATGGATTTTTTTCAAGTTTCATATGGGAACAGAAGCATTCCCTACAACTTCCTGCAGATAATTCAGGCTGTAGAAGCAGTGCTGACAATGACTCCAAAGCCCATTTCTTCCTTCCTCTGCTGTTTCAGACTCACTGATACATTTTTTCTTTCTTCACAGGTCATATTTTCAGATTACTGAGCCCAAGCCTTCTTATCTGCACCAGAGTTTTCTCATGCTCTCTGCCAGCCTTGGCCACCTGCAGGGAGATGTTCCCCTCCTTTGGCTGCCACCTGAAGGCCTCCGGATGACCCAGAAGTTCAGTGGTAAGATGCAGACTTTCATTTCAAACTCAATACGTTCTTAATCTTATTCTCATCCAAAAATGTGAACATAGGTGGCTATAACCCACAGTACAAGTACAAACTGGGTTATGGTTCTTGGAAAGAGAGTAAAGACTTCTGTGTAGCTGCTCCCAAAGCAGTACTTGAAGTGCATTCAGATTAGATCACTTTGAGTTTTGATCTGAGACCTGAAAATGTGAACTTGGCCAATGTGCACATGTACTGCGTGCTTTTAGAGTGATTTGTGTCCAGATACATTTGAACACAGATGTAACTTGGTGCTCAGATGTACTGGAACACAGAATAATCCATAACACTACATTACAAGCGTGTAGGTTTCAGAAAGAAACCAACAGCCAAAACCTAAGGATCTTATCCTTAAGAGACAGATACTTATGTGTACATACATAAAGTAGAGGAAAAGTATTTTTTTTAATGTGAGTCTTTCTGTTGCTTATCCTGAGCAAAACTGTTAATTTTGATCGTTCCCATTAAAAACAATCCACCCTGAAGCAACAATCTGATGGAACATGAAAGAGACTGTATGCCCAGTTCTGTTTAAAGTCTCACTGAAGATTTGAAGAAAGCTGTTTCTGCATTAACAAAATGAAGATAACGCTAGCTTAGCTGTAATCAGTGGCAGGGCAGAGAAAAATGTAAAAAGATACTAAACAGAAAACCAAATGAAGATTTTATTTGGGAGAATGTGCAGCAAAGCCTTCACCTCCTTGAGAAGTAAACCCAAGCACAAGTATTTACTGGGAGTGAGGAAGGAAAAGTAGCAGCAATTGGTCACAGACACAGTGTACCCTTCAACAGCCAACCTAGAAAACATACTTTCAAACCAAAACTCTGGAAACACATCCTTAAGATAGTGAAAAACACAGCTTAGTTAGGAAAGAGTGACAGCAAGAGGCAAAGCACACACACAGCAAAACCAAGAGATGAATTATTCAGGTGGGCACAAGAAGGGAAGCCTAAATGGCAATAACATTAAAGCAAGACAGGGACCATTTCTGCTAAACACTGGGAGAAGTAGCCAGACTAAAAACCTCCCTGGCTTCTGAGCATTGCCCAGGAGAGCTGCTGAGAGCCACAGTGTCTGGATAAATGTTGAGTGGGTCTGGCCAGGTAATGCAAGGCTCAAAGTGATTTTGCATTGTAAGCAACCTGACTGATTTCAGCTGAAAAGGAGGGATGGGAAAAGAGGTATCCAAGCACCTGAATGGTTGTGGGAGACTTTAGGTACAGTCTGACCAGAGAAGATGGTTGTTCCCAGCACTGGGCCCCAGTCTGCTTGGTTGGAGTGCATTAATGTCACATAGATAATCAGCACAGTGCTCCACTGGTGCTGGGCTCTCATCCCAGCTCCCAACACTTGCTTTGCTCCAGCACATGTGACTACAGCACTAGTTGGTTTGAGGTAAGAAATTCCAATTTCTTAATTTCCAAAATCCCTGGTAAAAATGGTCATTAAGCTGCAAAATCTGGATCTGGGCACAGGTGGAGGCAGCAGAC
Organism: Cyrtonyx montezumae; assembly: GCF_038088225.1. NCBI lineage: Eukaryota > Metazoa > Chordata > Aves > Galliformes > Odontophoridae > Cyrtonyx > Cyrtonyx montezumae. The sequence goes on from NW_027071848.1 coordinate 1,347,982, forward strand.
CTATAGCACTTGCTATGGCTGTATCTGGAGAGCCATTTTTGTTCCCTGTCCCTTCTCAAGGGCATGGTTTTGCAGGGAAAAAAGACCATTAGCTGGGAATTTGTGTTATGGGCACTACAGCAAAGGCAGCTTGATGTCTAGAAGTCATGATAGGAGAAAAAAAAAATACAAAGGAACAGCATACAGAGGGTGGAAATAAAATAGAAAGTATTTAGAAAACTAAAAGTTAAATTAAAAACCTCAGTTTGGTGCCCCCTTAGTGGCAGTCAATGTGTAGGTATCACGTGAGAGCTGGGTTTAAAGAAGGATTTGGGACAAAATGTGTTGTGACGAGGTGCTTAACCCCCCCTTAGTGAACCACGGATGCACACTCATCAATCCCAGCTGATCCCCAGCTCTCTGTAATATGGCTTCTACACACTGTGTGCTTCCCTACAGCCATCCTACAGAGGAAAACCCCGTGCTTCCCCACGGCTGCAAGGTGGAAGTCCATCCCAGCTCATTCTGGCCACTTGGTTGAAGCATCACAGTGCTCCGGCAACGAGCTGCAGGAGAGGACTCCAACTCCCAGCAGGCACAGGGCAGGAAACGCCAGCTCACCCCTCCTTTCAGGAAGCATCCCTATCGATCCGCTGCCTGTGGCACTGCCAGGCAACAGTGACTCGGATTTTATTTTCCAACCGTGCTGCGTTAGCATGGAAATTACTCAGCCGGTGAGATGACATGGGAAGCATGAATGTGAGATTCCTAACATCCCCGGCTTGCTCTGAGTGGTGCACGGGGAGCTCACTGATGCTCTTGAGCATCTCCTGGCAGATTCTCCAGGCTGGTGCTGCTGGCTGCAGGTGAATGCAAACGGATGTGGCTCTCTGGGTTTAAGCAGTGAACGCTGCCTGAGGCAAAGAGAAGGAGACAGGGAGATGGAAATACGGATGATGGGCAGAGAGTGGGGGGAAGGAAGTATAAAATAAAGACCGGGCTCATACTGAGATATGAGGATTGAGAGCATCCACAGGAGCTGGGAAGAAAGGAAAAGAAACAGCTGAAGAAGGAGGACTCAGAAAACGAGACAGAGGGCAACACAAAGTGCCAGAGGATAAAAGCTGAAATGAGGCACTCCTGACCCTGAAACCCACGGGCTGTGCTGGCAGGCAGACGGCCAGCAGGGCTGTGGCCCATAAGTCAACAGTGTGCGAGCCTGTGCCCACGACATGCCAGCCCTGTGAAGCTTTGCACTGATTTCTAACATCCCATCTAAGTGTCCACGTCACTTGCCAACCCTGGCACTGCTGCCCAGACATCTGTGGGTGCCCCTTCCCTGGAGGAGCCCAAGGCCAGGCTGCACGGAGCCCCGGGGCACCCCGACATGTTGCCACCCCAAGCTATCGGCAAGCAGCGCAACATACTAAAATAACAATACGAAATAACCCCGATCGTATTTATAACGACATCGCCGTCAACGCTAATAACTGCCTAAATCCAATTCACACCCAACCTCAACATCCCAAAGCCTTTCTCCCGCTGCCCTCTCCCTGCCTCTCCTCCTCACTTTTCCCTCTCGGGGCGGGGACGGGCTGACCCCAGCCCATCTCCGCCGCTCCCCCCGCCCCGCAGCCCCGCACCCACCTGCGGTCCCGGAGCCCCGAGCCCCGTCCCCGCCCGGGCCCGCAGGAGGCGGAGGAGGAAGCGGGGGCGCGGCGAAAGCGGGATCCCGGTGCGGCCAGAGCTGGGAGTTGTAGTTCCCTTCTCTCCGCCCTGCACCCGGAGCTGCCCGCGGGGCTGCGGCTTTCTGCCGGCCCGGGGAGAGCGTGCACGGCTCCGGAGAGAGGTAAAGAGGGGTAGGAGGGGATGGAGGGGTTGGGGTGTGCGGGATGCTGAGAGGGAGGGATGTGCGGGGTGTGCCGGAGAAGGGATGCTCGGGGATTGGGATGAAGGGTTGGTGTTAGGGGGGTCGGGGTGCTTAGAGAGGAATGCTCCGGGGAAGGGGTGCTCAGGGGTTGGGATGTTGGATGGTGTCTGGGGTCGGGATGCTCAGAGTGAGGGATGCTCAGGGGTCAGGATGCAGGAGGGATGGTCGGAAGAGGAGGATGAGGGAGGGGGGTAGGTCCTCAGAGAGAAGGATGCTTGGGAGTTGGGATGCTCGGAGCTTCAAGACTGAGAAAGGATACTGGAATGGGATCGGAATGCTTGGGGACTGGGGTGCTCAGAGAGGGTTGCCTGTGGGAAGGGATGCAGGAGGGATGTTTAGAAGAAAGGGATGCAGGTTTTGGGGGTCGGAATGCAGGATTGGTGTTTGGAGGTCGGGATGCTCAGAGAGGGATGTTCCAGGGAAGGGATGCAGGAGAGATCCTCAAGAGTCTGGATGCAGGAATGGTGTTCAGGGCTTGGGCTGCTCAGAGGTAAGGATACTTGAAGGAGGGATGGTCAGAGGCTGAGATGCTGGGGAGCTGGGATGTTCAGAGTTGCCTGGGAGAAGGGATGTTTAGAGGGAAGGATGTAGGAGGAATGCTTGGGTGTTGGGATGTGGGATTGTTGTTTGGGGGTCGGGCTACTCAGAGAGAGGGATGTTTGGAAGTGAGGTTGCCTGGGGCTTCAGGATACAGGAAGGATACTTGAAAGAGGGATGTTTGGAGACTGGAGATGAGAGGGAGGGCTATTTAAGGATGTTTGAAGAAAGGAATGCAAGAGGGATGCTCAGAGGTAGGGATGTAGTAGAGGTGTTCAGGAGTCAAGATGCTCAGAGAGAGGGATGCTCATGTGAAAGGATACTAGGGGCTGTAGCTGCAGGGGTGTTATTTGCAGCTCAGAGGAAAGGGTGCTTGGGGGTCAAGATGCTCAGTGTTTCAGGATACTGGGAGGATACACAAAGGAGGGATGCTTAGAAGTCAGGATGCTCAGAGAGAGGGATGTTTGGGAACAGGATGCTGGAGGGGTGTTCAGGGATGCTTGAAGGAGGGATGCCCAGGGGGAGGGATGCTTGGAGCTCAGAATGCTGGAGTTTGTTCAGAAGTTGGTATGCTCAGGGTTTTGGATCCAGGAAGGATGATCAGAGAGAAGGTTGTCTGGGGGTTGAGCTGCTCAGCAGGAGGATGTTCAGGGGGCAAAATGCAGGAGGAGTGCTCAAAAGAGGGATGCTTAGGACTCAGGATGCAAGAGAAATTGATATCTAAAAGGAGGGACATATCCCATATATCCTGAAGGTACTGCCAGAAATACTGGGGATCTGTGTATCTCCAAACAGTCAGACAGCATTGGATGAATCTCAGCCAGTGTTGGTAGCTGTAGGTCTGGAATGCCTTGGTGAAGAGGACATGACTTTTGCTTGGGCTATTTCCAGGGGTTCTGTTTCCATACACAGATAAAAGCAGACAAAAATGTGAAGAAAGAAGAGTGATGTTTATGCTATAAATACCACCAAAAAAAACCCAACAAACCTTCCAGAGTGGATTTGTTTACAGACTCTGGGGGTGATAATAGGAAGGACACTGGACTGAAGGTCAGCGAGGGATCTGGGTGCTTCTGTATGCAGAGCAGTGCAGCCTGTCTGAGAGCTCTGCCTAGGGAGGAAAGCAGAAGTCTTTGGTGTCAAGAAAAAAGGAGATGTGTTCATCAGGGGGACATGAAGAGGAGAGACTGAACAGGGAGAACTTTGCCTAGTGCAGGCAGGACAAAGGTTTTTGGCATATGTTGCCCATTATATTCAGAAAATGAAAAATAGAAAGTTCTGTCTGTGGTTGATGCTGGTTTAGCCATAAACCCAGTGATCTGTCAGTGGTGTTCCAAGTCCTGCTTTCTGTGCCTTTGCTGCTGTGCTTTGATGCAATGGGATAGAGAAACGTAATTCCTTGTGCCTCATTTCCTGCAGTCACCCTAGGGGATGATGGCAGATGACATGTGTTTTGAGATGCTTTATCGGAAAAGGATGCTGGCATCTATTAGTGGTATGTGTGTATCTGTTGTCTGGAAGGGAGGAATGGAGCTGGGAGGAGTCTGAAGACAGAGAGGATAAAATGTCAGGGCCTTCGACTTTATTTGGCATTACTGCACTGATCACTTTGACTTTGAGCCAAAGCCTTTTTTTAATCTGACTACCAAGTGCCTAGCAGCAGGAAACATAAAGCAAGAGAAGAGGCTTGGGAGTTTGTGTGCATCAAAAGGACTGAAGGAGCAGCATGGGAGAAATAAGGACTGGGATGGCTGAGACAGCAGCATCCAGGTAGGGCAGCCAGACCAGTGGTGTTGTCTGTCCATCAAGGCCAAAGTAAGTGAGGTGCAGAAGGCTGAGAGAATCATTTAATGGGGTCAAAAGTATGTAAGAGTGTTATAGAGGAAAAAAAAGGGTTAAAGAAAGACACGGTATTGCAGAAGAAAGGAAAACCATTCTTAGTGGTCTGCAGGTTTAGAATCACGGAATCACAGACTGGTTTGGTTGGAAGGGAACTTAAAACCCACCCAGTTCCTGCCATGGGCAGGGACATCTACCACCAGCTCAGGCTGCCCAGGGCCCCATCCAGCCTGGCAGTGAGCACTGCAAGAACTGGGGCACCCACAGCTCTGGGCAGCCCATGCCTGTGTCTCACTGCCTTCTGAGTAAAGAATTTCCTCCTTATGTCAAACCTAAATCCCCCCTCTTTTCATTTCAGATTCTTCCTTATTCTATCACTAAAATCCTTGATAAAGTCCCTCACTATCCTTCCTGTAGGTGTTCTTTACGTATGGAAGGTCTCTGTAAGTTCTCCCTGGAGCCTTCTCTTCCCTACAGTAAAGGATCCCAGCTCTCCCAAACTGTCACTGCAGGAGAAACAACAGATTTTGGGGCAACTATTTGGTAGTGCACACAGATGCACTTTCATAGAATCACAGAATGTCCCAAGTTGGAAGGGACCTACAGGAATCATTGAGGCTAAACCCTGGCCCCACACACCCGAACCCAATGTCTGAGAGTGGTGTTCCAGTGCTCCCTGAGCTCCAGCAGCTCTTGTTGCATTACCACTGTCTTGGAGAAGAGATTTTTCCTAATCTCCAACAACCTGAACCTCCCCTTGGCACAGCTTAAAGCCATCACCTCTTGTCCTGTCAATGGGATTTCAGTTGGGGATATGGTAGCAATGTTGAGGGCCATTATTTGATGATTTCCAGCTCTGTAGGCAATTTCTTCATAGTTATTCACTGGAACACAGTCATTCACTGACACAGGTTGCCCAGAGAGCTGTGGGTGCCCTACCCTTGAAGTTGCTCAAGGCCAGGTTGGATGGGGCCCTGGACAGCCTGAGCTGGTCATCAGCAGCACTCCCCACAGCAGGGGATAGGAACTTGATCATATTTAAGGTCCCACCCAACCTAGATCACTCTATGATTCTATGATTTAGAGAACCCTACAGGTAAAAAATGTTGTAGGGAAATGATGAGAGGGACGGTCTGTGACTATTTAATACCTGCTGGTCAGGCTGCATCTCTTGGATATTGATGAGTTGCAGTCTGTTCCTCCTCCTTGACAGGATGGATGGGCTGGTACTTGTGACCAGTATCCCCACTACCTATGATTAAGGATACATACGTTCCCAGCAGGAAAGAAGAGATCATTACAACTGAAAGTTCCTTTGATGTTCCCAGAGAACAGACTTAAGAAGGCTTGTGACAGCAGTTTCTTTGAAAAATTATACCAAATCATGGCAGATTTCATAGAAACTTCATAGGATACTGTTTTGCAGTGTGTTGTGCTCTAGGGAGGTACTGTGTGCACTCACCTTGGACCTGCAGCAGCTCAGCATCCTGCAGGATTGAACCCTAATTGCCTGGCTGCCTGGAGGATGCAGCAAGAATAACAGCAATGTCTTGGCTGACATGAAAGAAACTGTTGGAGCAGGAGTTAAGGACAGTAAAAGGTGACTCTTGTTTCTGTACTTCCAGACCTCTGGAGAATTTAGAAAAGTAGATCATTATTTCTTTTTCTTTTTAATTAAGAAGAAATCACTTCATTAACCAGCCTTCCTTTGGATGCTGGGATTTTTTTCCTCCTCCAGTGGTATTTATCAAGCTATACAACATGAAATAATCCAAAAGTCACTGCAGGGAATGTGCTGAATTTATTACCAAGATTTCCTAAAGGTAAAGTGCATCTCAGATCTGTGTTTTCACAGCTTTGTGTGATCTGGGATGTAGGGTCTGATACTGCATTCTGCAAAAAACAAAGAAGAAAATACCAAGGAGCCTTTTCTGGAAATCTGCTGCTGGCAGGGATAGGGGAATGAATTGATTTAGAAGCAATTGGATAGACTTCAATTGAATTGAGTCCTAATTAAGGAAAAAACCCACCAAACCCACAGTCAGAAGACTATAGTTTGGACACCTCTGAGCAGTACAGATTATGAAGATTAGATTCAGGTAGAGCCCAAGGTGACTTTTCATCTTGAGCTCTGCTTTTTGTTATGTCTTTGTTTGCAGTTTACTCAGTTCAGAGTGTGAAACTAAGATGGTGGATACAGCTCTTTGCTTATATTCCATTTCACCGTTTGCTTTCTAGGGCATGGTTGGGTATCTGTCCTTGCACCTCTTCAGAGAATCAAGAAGGATGATTCTGGGAAGCTAGTTTTGTCAGTCTCCCTTTGGGAAAATATTTGGGCACGCTCTTTTGAAAACTGTGTCTGAACTGGGGAAACCATGAGTAATTTGGTTTTAATTTCAGCTTTGTGCAGCCATTGGACCAGAGACCTCTCAAGGTCCTTTCTCTCTCTCCCAATCTTGTGACTATACCCATGTTTCTTCTGCCAGTTTCATCATTTCCTGGGATTTCTTCTCTTCAGTGCAAATCTCATATTGTGTACTTTCTGTTTTATTTGAGCTCCATAACAGATGGAACCTCAGAATGGCTCTTCAGATTAATAATTAACACTTTGACCTTCTACAGCAACTTCGTGCGCTTCAGGAGCCCAGTTCTCTCTACAAGCAGGAATGAGCCAATCCTCCCAGTTTTTCTGTGAGTTATTATTCCCTGTCAGGATGATAAAGTGCAAAAATGTTGAAGTTCCCCACTTCAGGAATACGCACTATAGTTGCCTGGTTTCTTGAATATTTTTTGAACATTTATTCTCTTTAAGGACCAGGAACCAAAACTCTGGGCAGCATTCAGCATGAAGCTGTCCTTCCTTCTCCTGCAGTTCCTGGGTTTACTTATGACACAATTCCCATTCCTGCAACAAATGAGGCAGTGCTCTTACAGGCAACAGTCCTTCACTGCAAATCCTGATGCATTCTCCAGGAAGGCCTTGGAAAAAATGCAGTACAAGATCCTTTAACTATGATCTCTGAAAGCATTTGGAGAGGTGCTGGGACTGAATTAGCCATCCTAGTTCCCAACATTTGCCACTTGAATACTTAATGTAGTTTGAAGATTGTGGTGTTTATTATTATATATCACCATGCATCTTGAGTGTTGTTTTAATACAGTTTTAAAGTGGCAGCATGCATTGTAAATATCACCTTTTTAAGGGCTGCCTGGATGGCATCTTCTGTCCTAGCTTTACCTGGCCCACGCTCATGGGCAGTTTGGTGTATCCTGATGCCCAGTAGAAATGTGGGATTGTTCAAACACCTCTGGTAACTTTAAGGCAGTTAAGAACTTTGTTCTGTGAAGCCTGTGTTGGTGCAGAGACCATGGACCACCACGAGGTCAACTCAAATGGTCCTCCATGTGTAAATATGACGTCCTAAAGTCAGTATGAGAAAGTACAGTCTTTCTTAGTCAGGAAGATGGTCTTCCTTCCTTCTGGCGTCTGCCTGGAGCTGCAGCTTCCTCTAAAAACGTAGCTGGAAGCAGACTATTCACACTGAAAACTTGGGTGAAGATTGACAATGTTAAAACTGGTGACCATTGTGATATTTGTTGATCCGTGAGCTACAGACAGGACAGCTGTGTCTCTCAATTTCTGTAAGCTCAAGGTTTGCATCTGGCCTAGTTTCTTGCCCACCTGCATGAAGATACCTACCAGAGGAGAAGACAACCTCTGGCTCAAACACAGGCTTACTCCAGGGATGGGATGATCCTTGTATTGCAGCCTCTGAGATTCCTTCTGCTTTTCATCAGTGAAAATCAAAGTTGAGGTATGGGATCATAGAATCATGGGCTGGCTTAGGATGAAAAGGACCTTAAAGATTGCTGAGTCTCAATCCCCTGCTTTGGGCAGAATTGCCAGTCACTAGATTAGGCTGCAGGTATATGCCACCTGCATGTATACTTTTGATTAATGCAATGTCACCCACTTGAGGAGCTTCAAATGCTTTGAGAGTGTCATTCAGCCAGTCCTAGGAAGGTCTGCATTAAGAAGCACAGCTTGTTGTCCTTATTTTGCAGACTGGGAAGCTGACAGAAAAGAGACTTTCCTTGCAGTCAGACAGATAACTATGGATGGACTTATCCTGCCTTGATCTCTAATTTAGGTAATGAAGATGATGCATGCTTCTCTTTTTCCTCTCCCAGGGATGGTTTCAGGCTATATGCAGGAAGGGACAGTCTCACAGTGTTTTTGGACATCATGTAGCACTGTGGGGGACCTGCTGTTGTTTCCTGTAATATGATTTAGGAAATTCTGTCCATCTGATTTTATCCCTCTGTTAACAGGGTTTTTTGTGCAGCAGTGCATCCAGCACCTGGCTATAAATGTTCTGAACTGTTCCAAGGAAAGCCTTGGGGGCTTTTTCAGTACTCTCTAACACTTTATTGCTGTTGAGTCCAGGCTGTGACGAATGGGAAGCTTTGCCTGACTCTGCAGTTTCTCCTCCTTGCTTTGGTCCTGCATACAAATGTGGAAAGTCCCTGGAGGACTGCCAGTACTGCAGCTCTCCCTCTGCTCTGAGCTGGGGCGGATAACAGCATGGTGTAAATGTTAAATGTATATCTCTTCAACTGTGTGCCTTTCCTTCCCAGGGCTTTTCTCCTGCAACTGAGAAAACAATCACTGGGAACATCATTGCCTCTGGAGGGCACCTGAGCCAGCAGACACCAGTTGAAGACTTTGATTCTGCTGTTTGCTTCCTGATCCCCTATTCAGCCTCTCTTACAGGTCTGAGGAAGCCTGTTTCTTGTGGGAATTGGATTTTGTGAGCCTTGGGACACCATCTTCAGCTGCTGAACCCCTCAAGGAGAAGGAACTCATCCTTTCCTAAGGTCAAGTGTAAGGTTCTAAGAGGTTTACAGGACAACAGTGCTGGAGTATGTGACGAATCTGAAGAAGTGCTGCTTTTGTGCATTTGTTCCAGTTTTGTATCTTTGGTCACAACTGAACATCACCAGAGTGAAAACTTTTCTGAAAACCAACACAAAAAAGTTAGCATCTTTCTAGTGTTCCAGACAAGTCCCAAGCTCTGTTTCATTGGCTTTTCTTGCAGACTTGGTCTTGAAAGCTTAATAGACCTCACCTGAACTAACCTGCAACTCTGATCTTTTCTTTCAGCTGGGAACAAAGATGGATAAGATACTGGAAGCTGTGGTGATGTCCTCATACCCCAACAATGTGAAGCAAGGGCTTGTGAGGCGTGTCATTGAGGCATCGAAGCAGCCTATGGACAGCGAGCAGTGCTGGTCCATGCTGGAGCTGTGCACCAAGCTTTATCTCGTGGGGGACACAAAATATAAAAGAGAGATCGGGAAAGAGGTTTTGGAGGTCTATGGCCACTACCACCCAGAGGAATTTGAGGAGTTCTTCAATGTCCGCTTCCTATTGAGCCTCCTCCAAGAAGGCTATGGGCCTCTGGGGAAGAGAAGCCATTATGTACTTGATTATATCCAGTTAGGACTGCAGTTCATCTTGGAAAGCCCATCAGCAAACAGCATTTTCAGCTTATTGAGGATCGAGGTGCTCCGGAAAGTCTGTGAGAGGCCCAGCCCCAAGCAGTGTGCAAAGATCAGCAAACTCTTAACGCAACATCCTCAGTGCATCCCCACGGGCAAACACCAGGTCCTGTTTTGTCAGCAGCTGATACGGTGCATTGGGCAGTTTCAGTGTGTGTCTGAGGGGGAAGAGGACATCATGGAGTTTTTGGAGCAGGTGAACAAGGTGAGCGGCCTGCTGCAGAGGATCTGGAGGACTCAGACCTCAGCCATCCTGCCGTCGCTGAAGGAGCTGTTCACTATCATTTCCTCAACAGGTAATAATAAGGAAAGAAATGAGGGCACAACTGTAGATATTGGCTTTGACGAGGAACAAAAGACTTTAATTAGTCTTGCTTGATTATGATCCTCTCTGATGCCTCTCACTGTTACTCAGAGCCTTAGGATAACAAAAAAAAAAAAAAAAAGCACTGGGTCTCTACGCAGGAGCTGTTACCTGTTTTGAAATACCATGTTGCACAAATCTGAGTGCTTGGCACTCTCAGCATCAGCTGGGCTTAATGGAAAGTGTCTTCTTTGCAGAAGGCTAGAGTGGGACCCAAAAGCATTCAGCAATATCCCTCTCAGATGGCTGACTCGATGGGACCTCTCAGCCTGCTCACTGGGAGAAAGTAAGAGCAAAGCTCACTTTGAGGACTTACTTTTCTCCAGTCTAGAGGTGGAAAGCCGTGCTATCTTTCTGGAATGTGGTTATGTCTGAAGGTGAAATATATTAATCCAGCCTCTGACATCTTTAGATTATTGCAGGAGGACTCAATGTGTTTGGAAATACCAGTGCCTTGAAGGGTCAGACTCTCTCCATGTAAGCAAGCACCCAGTCTAGCTATTTTTAAGCCCATGAGGAGATGGGCATTCCAATGTTCCCTCCGTGGAAACCTCATCTTTTTGAATGCACTCCAGGCAGGCAAACCTGCAGTCACATCCCATTGCAATAATTGCAGTAATTAGTATAGAGAAAGCACCCGGAAGGATTATGCGTTTTAGAAATAATGTTCTTGTGCCTGTGGTTCCTGCCTCCCTTTGGGCTGTATATGACATCATGCAATCATCTGCTGCCACCCAACCTCATTCTGTGCTACACTGGGACTCGGGGAATTGTCCTCCTAGTGCAGCTGAACATGAACTCCTCCTGGCTGATTTATGTCAGCTCCATTTATGAAGTCGGGAATGATTTGGCTTTTAGAGCTGAGAAATGACCTCATGTGCCTGGTTTCTCTGATGACTAACATCTTCATTGCTGGCACTCATCCATGTCTTGCAGAGGAGCAGGAGGTGCCATCCAATGCCTTGGCCAGCGTGGTCCAATTTGTCCCTCTGGAGCTCATGGATGGTGTCATAAGAAATCTAACCAACGATGACAGCATCACCGATGTGCAAATGATGATGGCCATTGGCAGGTAGGAGAATTAATGAATGTCACCCTCAGTCTGGAGAAAAAAGCTGTCCCAAAACTGCATTGGGTTCCTATGCATAGTTTAATCCCCAGATTGTAGCAAAAGCCATTTTGGTTGGTGTTGTCTTGTAGAGAAAAGAGGAATTCCAGGATCCTTCCTTCCAGCCCTGAGGGCTTGGAGAACTAGAAAAAGGGCTATTGATGGTGATGATGATGATGACAATGATGTTTCTTGGTTTCTTTTTTCTAAGATATAAATAGCGTTATGGGATACATAGCATAAGATATTTTGAACAGAATTTTTTTTTCCCTACAGAGGTTGTTAAGGACCTTTTCTTCACAAAATCTCCTTTAAATAATTTGATGTTGGTCCCTGTATCCCTTCAGAGGGACACTGCCCTAAGTCATTGGCCACAGCTGAAAACCCTGCAGAATTTTGATGTCCAACTGTTTCAATGAACACTCCATGACCTCCATCAGATGAGTGAGGTGCTGCTGGTCTGTGTCTTGGTGCTGTGCAGTGTTTATCCTCTGTGCAAGAAGAGTTGATGGTGATGTCAGGGCAGTGGGTGAAATACCACTTGTTATGTCAGACTTGGCCCTCACAGAGCCTCACAGAGCAATCTGATATCACCAGATCTTCCTTTCACATCTGTGTCCAAATCCTACAGCTCCACTTCACCCCCAGTACATTGGTCCACATTTGGCTAGGAGCATCTCCAACCCATGCTTTCCTCAGAGGTCTCCACTTAAGTGGATGATGTTGATGTGCACTTAGCCCAGGGGAGGTGGTGTGACGTGGTCTCATTGGAAATATCTTTTTCTCCCTGTTCCTACCAGGGTTTTTCTCCCTCAAGTAGCGTTCATGACAGAAGCCCACATTATTCCCAATGGGAACCTCATGTGCCAAGAAGGAGATCTCTGACTCTCACAGTTGTCACAGGATCCAGAGCAAGCCAGGACAAGCATTGAAGTTAATGGTTCAGTTCTCAACTTTCTCCCTCTTTTTCTCCTTTTGGGTTCCTGTTCCCAGATTCTGCTGTGAGCTCCCGGCAAGAAATCCTCTACGAGCACTAGTGTCTAAATATAGTGCTTGCAAAATCAATTGCATCATTCCTTAAAAAATTCTTTGTCACACCAAAGGATGAGTAAACGATTACTCGGCCAAGATCTGTAAGCAGAGCATGCACAATGTCATTAAGATCACTTAAGAGGAACGTGGAAGTTTTGGTGGCGTGTTTATAGCCATCAGGTGCCCCATAAAACTGCACGGCTGTTGGCCTTTGGATGAGTGTGTGCTGCATACATGGAAAAATAAAGAAAAATGTACAGGTTGAAGGGGTCTTTCTGCTCAGGATCCCTGGCAGAGCGGTCAAGTGAGGAAGTTTCTTCTTCCAGAGACTGGGTTTGGGAGTTCATGGCCCAGGAATGAACTGGATGTGGGGTGGAGCTTTGGATTTAGAGAACAAATAGTGGTTAAAAAAAAAGCAAGCCTGGCACCTGCTGGTGTAGATGTACATCACAATCTCTCAGTTCCCTTTACATTTTCTCATGGTTCACGTAGAGCCTATTAATACGTATCCATAACTTCAGAAATACTGATTTGTATTTCTGTTTCTACTTTTCTTTTTATCCTTATGGTGTATGTGTTTCAAAGGGCTCAACTTCAGCTGCAGAGAGCTTCTGCCATCACAAAGACAAGATCTTGCTGCCTCTGGAAACAGTGACTTGAACTTTTAAAAGCTGAGCATGCCACGTCAGTGACTCCTTTGGAAAAGTAGGGCCCTGGCTCATAAAAAGTTTGTGGATCTTGCAATGTGGGAAGTGCAATGTGAATTTAAAAGTGTTTGCTCAAACTGGCAGCAGGTGGGCAGGATTGTAATTTGGCCATTAATGGTGGAAAAAAATAGCTTATAATGGACAAGGTTATTTTATGCCTGTGTGAAAGGAGATAGGTGAAGGAAAGCCTTCAGATCCCTGAATCCATCTTCCTGCTTTATAGGTGTTGATATTATATCCGTTTCATGAGTGCTCAACTGTAATCTTCAAAGCAAGAAGGGATTTTACTCCCACTGCTTTCTTTCATAGCTGTTCCACCATTTGATTGCTTTAATGGTTCAGATTTCTCTTCTAATAGGCAGCTTATATTTATTTCTGGTCTTCCTATAGCTCTTTTGATTTCATGCCAGCATAAATAGCTGCAGTGTCTCTTTTCCTTCGCTGGTGTTTATTTGTTCAATGTATGCTCAGAGAGCACCCTCATCCCCTCTCTGCTTTCCAATGGCTGTGCTGAACAAGCCATATTATTTCAAGCTTTTTTCTCAGGAGCGGTTCTTCATTTTCTTGACTGGATTAACAGGCTTTTTCAACACCTGCTCCCACTTCAGTTCATTGGTCTTGGATATGGATGTGCACCGTGTTCCCAGTGAGTTCACCCTGGCTTCAGACAGTGGCTCGAGAGATCATCTAATATCTGGCTTCTCTTCTTCAAGCAGATGAATTTCCATTGGGGAGCAGCCATTTGTTGTTATTTCCTTCCCATGTGCCTTGCCTGTGTTTTGAATGAAAGCATTTCATCCTTGTTCTGCATGTCTAATCCTCGGGGTCTTCCTTGTGGTGCTCTGATCCTCCTGTGTTGACGATGCCTCCCAGCTTTGACATCGTCATAACTTTCACCACTACATTCAGGATGTTTGTGCCAACACCATTAGGTCCTGAAGTACCCTGCTTGTTCTGTATCCCTGCAGATACATAAGGTCAGATGTGACCTTATGTTCTTTGACAAGAAAATTAGATATCCTGATAAATCTCACTTTTGCCACTTTGGTAAACCCCTGTGGCATGCTACCCCTTCTCCTCAGTCATTCCCTCATTGCCTGTCTTTATTACCTTCATTACCTCTTCCTTGTCACTGACCAATCCCTTCATCTTGCTGAAAACAAGAAGATGCATTTAGTTTGGAAGTTGCACCTAGAGGCCATATGATATCTTCAGTCACCATCACATCCCCCATTCACAGTGACTGTATAACTATCATTACTCCACTCTGATGTAACTGTCTGCAGAAGGTTTCCTGGTATTTGTTTTATGATCCAGCTTGGCTTGATTTTTGTTATTTCTCAGTATCCCAACATATTTTGCTCTTCAAGCTTTATTTATTGGCCAGCATTTCTTTTTTCCCCAGTTTCTTGTAGACGTGATTTATTCTTGCTCTTTGCCTTGGTTGGTTATCCACACTTGCCTTTATGCATCTTGCACAAGATTCAGGCTTGTAAACAAATGGGGCTGATTGGGTAAGAGAGCTGGACTGATATCTTCAAAAAAAAGGTACTGGAAAGAAAATGATGAGCAAAGTTTGACCTTTGAAGCTCCCACGCCTTGGTTACCTTGAAGTTCTTCTCAACATCTAATTTAAACATGATTTTAAAAGATGTTTAAATAAGTCCTTAAACAACCTGTCATCACTCAGTCCAATGTCATTTTCTTACAAGTGACTCTTCTGTGAACTATTGCAGAACCTTGACATCTTGTTGGCTGAGTGGCTGTAGTATAAATTCATTAGCTATGCTATTTGGTAATACCTGATTTCTGTGAGGCTATTTTCTTTCATTAATGTGATTTGGGGAATCAGTGTTTCCTGTAAAGAGAAGATAAAGAGGCAGATCCCACTGGTTTTCCTTACTAGTAGTAACACAGAGATAATTATCAGCATCATTTGCTCTCTAACAGCAGCAATGCAAATTAACACTGTCATCACATATATAGATATTCAGCTCCAACTCTTTATTACAGCTCTTAAAAAACAGAGACTGACCTTCTAGTGACTCCTGTATTCTAAGATGTATTCAAAAATCCACAAAGCAGTGCTATGGTATATAGAGCACCAAACCAGCACTAAAAACCTGAACTCAAGTTGACTGAAGTTAGTGGAAGAAGATTCAAGTCCACTTTCCACTGTGAACTTGAATCAGTTTCTCTGGTGAACCTCAGCATGCTGATGGCATTGGGGTAATCCTGTTTCAGTCTCTGTTGTGCTTTGAATAACATGTGATGGATGGCCCATCCTTAAAAAATGCTAAAGGCTAGGCTAGATGGGACTTTGGGTCACCTGGTCTGGTGGGAGGTATTCCTGCTCATGGCAAGGAATGGAAATGGATGGCATTTGAGGTCCCTTCCAACTCAAACCAGTCTGTGATTCTGTGATTCTAAGTTTAGATTTAGATTTAAAAATTAAATTTGGATTTAGATTTAGAATCACAGAATCACAGACTGGTTTGGGTTGGGAGGGACCTTTAAGATCATCTAGTTCCCACCCCCGTGCTACAGGCAGGGACACCTCCCTCTAGACCAGCTTGCTCACAGCCCCATCCAGTCTGGCCTTGAGTGCTTCAAGGAGGGGACATTCACACCCTCATTGGACAACCTGTGCCAGTGTCTCACCACCCTCACAATAAATAATTTCTTCCTGATATCTAGTCAAAATCTACCTTGTTCCAGTTTAAAGCCATTTCTTCTCATCCTGTCACTACCCACCCATATAAAAAATCCCTCTCCACCTTTCCCGTTCGCCCTTCCAGGTACTGTAAGGTTGCAGTAAGGTCCCCTTCAAGAATTTTTTTCCTCCAGACTGAAGAGCCTCCAACTCTCTCAGCCTGTCCTCGTAGGGAAGATGCTTCAGCCTTCTGATCATCTTTGTGACCCTCTTCTGGATGTATTCCAACAGCTCCATGTTCTTCTTGTGTTGGAGTCTCCAGAGCTGGACACAGTACTCGAAGTGGGGTCTCATTAGAGCAGAGAAGAGGGGCAGAATCATCTCCCTCATCCTGCTGGTCACACTTCTCTTGATGCAGTCCAGGATACGGTTGGCCTTCTGGGCTCCAGGCACACATTATCAGCTCGTGTTGAGTCTTTCATCAACCAACAACCCCAAATCCTTCTCCTTAGGGCTGCTCTCAAGTCATTATCTGCCCAACCTGTATCTGTGCTTGCGATTGCCCCAGCCCAGGTGCAGGACCTCTCACTTGGCCTCGTTGAACTCCATGAGGTTGGCATGGACTCACCTCTCAAGTCTGTCCAGGTCCCTCTGGATAGCATCCCTTCCCTCTAACATGACAACTGTACCACACTACTTGTTATCATCTGCAAATTTGCTAAGGATACACTTGGTCTCACTGCCTGTGTCATCCACAAAGATGTTAAAACAACACTGGTCCCAGCACTGATCCCTGAGAAACACCACTCTTTACTTGTTTCCACTTGGACACTGAGCTGCTGTTTGCAGCTCACTGAGTGCAACCATCCAGCCAATTCCTTATCCAGTGAGTGCTCCATGCATCAAATCTATTTTTTTTTCCAATTTGGTGACCAGGATGTCATGCAGGAGTGTCAAATGCAGAAGTCCAGATAGATGACATCAGTTGCTCTTCCTTTATCCACTGATGCTGTCACTCAATCATAAAAGGCCACCAAGTTTGTCAGGCATGACTTACCCTTGAAGAAACCACGCAGGTTACCACCAGTCACCTCATCTTTATTTTCTGTGTGTCTCAGTAAGGCCTTCAATAGGACCTACTCCATTAATAGAGGTGAGACTGACTGGCCCGTAGTTCCCTGGATCTTCTTTTTTTCCCTTTTCCCCTTTTCCAGTCAGGAGGAACTTCACCAGACTGCCATGACCTTTCAAATATGATGGATGGCAGCTTGGCAACTTCGTCAGCCAGCTCCCTCAGAACCTGGGGATGGATCTCATCAGGTCCCATGGACTTGTGCACCTTCATGTTCTTTAGATGGTCTTGAATCTCATCTTCACTTATAGCAGGCAAATCTACCTTCTCCAAGTTCTTACCATTGCTATCTGTAGCTTAGGTGGTGTGGCTAGAGCCCTTGCCAGTGAAGACCAAGGCAAAGATGTCTTTGAGCACCTCAGCCTTCTCCATATCCCTCTTGACTAGGTATCCAGTTTCCTTCTGGAGAGGACCAACATCCTCCCTGACATTCCTTTTATCACTGATACACCTGTAGATTTTCTTCTTGTTCCCCTTTATGTCCTTGGCAAGATTTAATTCTATATGGCTTCTAGCTTTCCTAACCTGATCCCTGGCTGCTTGGACAACTTCTTTGTAGTCCCAGGTAACCTGTTCCTGCTTCCACTCCCAGTAGACTTTCTTTTTGTGCTTCTCTAAGTCCAGGAGCTCCTTGTTGATCCATGGGTTGTCTGCCTTCGTTTTCCTTGGGATGCACTACTTCTGGGCTTAGAGGAGATGGTCTTTGAATATCAGCCAGCTTTTCTGTGCCCCTCTTCCCACCAGGGCTTTCTCCCATGTCACCCTGCCAAGCAGTTCCCTGAAAAGTTTGAAGTTTGCTCTCTAAATACCACATGTGGAACCTATCTTTTGGCCATCCCATTGACTGGGTAGGAATTCAGAGAAAATTTAACCCAAAGTGAAGTCTAACTTTCATAGTATATGCATTAAATTTACTTCAAGAGTTTGGCTTTCATTTCAGGATGATCGACTGGGTGTCGTGGCCCCTGGGGAAGAACATAGACAAGTGGATCATTGCTCTGCTGAAGGGTTTGGCTGCAGTGAAAAAGTTCAGCATCTTGATTGAAGTTACTCTTTCAAAAATCGAAAAGGTCAGTGGGCATCTTCAATATGACTGCAAAAAACAAACTCCTTGCACCTGGGGTATCTCCTTACCCTTTAATTGAATAAGGGTGAGGTATAATTTGAGATGTATAGGAAAGATTGTGCTATACCAAGGAGTTTTGCAGGGACCATCGTGCCTACTGCACACTGCATATGCTGCATTACTGTGTATGGGGTAGTGGACTACTGCCAGTTTTGCAGCTAGGAATGATGTTCTCCAGAAATGCCCATTTTGGCCATTTAGTTTAGCTCCTAATAAAGGGAGCTGGGCACTGGGAGTCAGGCAGGTTCTTGCTTGAGTGTGTTGCTTAAGGATTTTGGGTCCTACTACAACTGAAAGCCCAACCTGATGTCCTTTAGGGCTTGGTTTTCAGAGGCACTGACATCCTACAGGTTATGAAATACAACATGCCAAAGAATTTAAAGCCAACCAAACATGGAAATCTTGTACAGCCTGTCCTTGGGAATGTAAAACGCTCTCCCTCAACTGTACCTGGGTCAGTGCTGGTTGGCTTGGACAAAATAGTATGCAATTTAGCAATCCATATCATCATAGGACAGTTTTAAAGCCTGTGCCTTGGCCTTATTTAATTTAGCAGCACAGACAAACCTTCACTTCTATTGCCAAACCCTCCTTTGGCAATGAGTACTTTCCACTGTCTGAAAGCTGTATGATCATATTAGTGGCCACTTCAAAAATATTCTCCATTCTATGGTCCCACTGTTCCTCCCTTTGTAAGATGGTTTCTTTATGGTGCTTCAAGGCTGTACTCTGGACAGGAGATGACTCTGGACGCCTGGCTTCAGGCTGCATGCTTTGATATCCAGATAAGTTAGGAACACACCAGTAGATGTGGTATATGCCCAGGACTTCCATTTCCTGATAGACCCTTCACATTCACATTGTGATGCCATCCTTCCTTCTCATTTGCTTTTTTCTTCCCACCAGGTTTTCTCCAAACTGCTGTACCCCATTGTGAGAGAGGGGGCTTTATCTGTCCTACAGTATATGCTCTTGAGCTTCCAGCACTCCCATGAAGCGTTTCATTTGGTAAGGATACTTCCAACCTGTGGATGAATTCATTGCCCTAAGTTGTAGGACAACATGGTTGGGAGGGAGCCTAAGAGTCTGAATAATGCTGTCAAATATTGAATATTTCCCTAGTTTGCTTGATTTTGTCACGTGATGTAAACCCAACCCTCTTCTGCAGCCCAACCAGCAAAAAGCCCAGTGGAAAAAAGGGCCCAGTGGAGCTGGTGCTGTAGAAGCAAGTCCCACCCATCACCATTTCTTGAAGTCCTGAGGCATCTTCCCAACCACCACACACCATCAATGTAGTAAGACTTGAAGACAGGATCAGAACACTTCTAACCATGAACTATCCACTGTTAAAGGCACAAAAAGCCCAAACAAGCCCCAGTTCCAACAATAGTAATAACAACTAACGGAAACTAACTAACAAACAAACCCAAACCACACACCCAACAACCACTTCTAGCAACTTTTTAATCTCCTCTTTTCATTTCCACAGTGGTACTTCATGTATATATGTTTACTGTTGAAACTAAGGCACAGCTCTGATTCCCACCAACATTGCCCCTGGAATGCTGTAACTGAAAAGCAGGGCTGAGGGCAAAGGTGTGCTTGCAGAGACTGAACTGCTGAAAGAAGCAATGGAAAATTACTGCTAATGATGCTTGGTACTGTACGTTTGCATTAAAGCTCTTACTTTTGGCTTTTCACCTGCATTTCAGAGGATAAACAGATAATGTTGGAAAACAGCAGAGCTAGCCAACATTGTCAACTGGTGTTTTTCTTTTCTCAGCTGGAGACACTTTAACTGAGCCCACTTTCTTGAGGAACCCCTCAGTTTCTAAAAACAGATGTTCCAGTGAATGATCTATAGCTGAGTGTCCATAATTTGAAAGACTCCAAAAGTCACCAGTCCCTCTCAGCCTGAAGTTTCCATCTGCAGCCCAGCAAGCACAAATTTTCCTCCCTGCTCAAAACAAAAGAATGAACAACAAGTTTGTCATTCTTCTTATCTGTGTTTGCCCTGTCATTTTGAAAGAGTTTTGAGAACTGCTTCAATCACAGCTTGGCAAAAGATTGGTGCATAAAATGGCACTGGCCTTCATTCATTGCCCTCTCCAAAACTTTCCCATTGGAAAGGAAATAGTTAAAATGCTGACATTTTGAGGAGAAAGAAAGACAGAGAGGAAGAAGAGAGAAAAGGGGAGGACCAGGAGATGGGTGGGCTGAGGGTTCTGAGCCTCCACTCCAGAACTGTTCTGGGGTAAAATTAAGCAAAACAGAAAGATGAAAAATGCTGTGTAATTTCAGGGTTACTCCAGCACATCTGCTGTGCTGGGAACAAGTTTTTAACTTTCTGTGTGGCTGCAGGGTCAGCAGAGGGTACCCGTGAGCAATGTATCATTCTCCTTTTGTTCTGCTTGCTCATGTTTAAGTTTTATAGATGAATGCAAAATAACAAATGTGCTTTTTGTGGGCCTGTTGCTACCCATCCAACCATGCCAATTCCATTTTATTTTATGCAGCATGAAATAAAATGCAGCATACCAGATAACACCTTTTGTAGGTTAGTTCACCTGCTCCGTTGATCTGAATCCCTGAACTTGTTACTCAACATGTAACATTCCTTTCCAGTGTATGTTTTAGGTAGATATTGAGCTGCACAAATATTGATCTGCAATAAGAACGGAAAAGACAGCACAAACTTGCAGGTGTTGTACAATATGAAACCCCTCAAGACTGAGAGCTCTGAATTTGTACTGCTAAATATGACTGAAGATTTGCTGTTGAGTTCTTAGGGTGAATGATGAAGTCTGGCACGGGATTGAAGTCAACTTCTGTTGACTGTCCTTTCCTCCTGGATCTTATGATCATTCTGTTAAAGCTTTGTGAATTACTTGGAGCCGTTTTTGAGATAGTGAACTCTCCTTTTCCAGCTGCTCCCTCACATCCCCAGGCTGGTGGCCTCACTGAAGAAGGAGGACTCCAACTCTGCCACCAGCTCCCTGGAGCAGCTGGCTGAGCTCATCCACTGCATGTTCTTCCGCTTCTCAGGATTTCCAGATCTCTATGAACCAGTGTTGGAAGCTATCAAAGTAAGCTATTTGCTTCTTGGCTGCTTTTCTGTACTGCATATGGAATCATACAATCATTTGAGTTGAAAGAGACATTTCAGAGGCCATCTGGTCCAACTCCCCTGCAGTAAACAGGGACACCCACAGCTCCATCAGGTGCTCAGAGCCCTGTCCAGCCTGACCTTGGGTGTCTCCAGGGATGGGGCACCACCACCTCTCTGGGCAGCCTGCTCCAGTACTTCACCACCCTTATAATTAAAAACAAAATCTTTATATCAAATCCAAAT
Organism: Cyrtonyx montezumae; assembly: GCF_038088225.1. Lineage (NCBI taxonomy): Eukaryota > Metazoa > Chordata > Aves > Galliformes > Odontophoridae > Cyrtonyx > Cyrtonyx montezumae. The sequence goes on from NW_027071848.1 coordinate 1,369,303, forward strand.
CTCCTCTCTTTTAATTGAAACCATTTTCCTGTTACAACAGACCTGACTAAGGTGTCTGTCCCCTTCTTTCTTATAGCCTCCCTAAATAGAAATAACATCTCAAATTGCAGCATAGTACTGTTCTACTGGCAGGAATATCCTAACCTCAGCACTTCAATATGTGGCAGAAGAAAAGGTTTATGGTTACAGATTGAGCCCCATGTAGGCTATTTGACTACATTTTGGGAAGAGACTTCTTTTATGGTGGGTCTGCAGAAGTTCTTGTCATGACTGTTGGTTTTATCTATGGTTTTAGTCTTGAGTGCTTCTAAAATAGTAATACCAGTAGCTAAAGCAGCACATTCCTGTGAAGAGCACCAGGATGAGCTGTGCCATGGTCACCTGCAGCAGAGGAGTTTTGCATTTGCCCATCAGCAAGATAACAATTGGTATCACTGATCTCTCTTTCCAAGGCTCTTCCAATTCCAAATGAAGACCGAATTAAACATCTCTTAGGACAAAATGCTTGGACCTCCCAGAAGAATGAGCTGGCCTGCTTCTACCCACGCCTGGCCTCCAAATCAGAGACAGGGAAGATCGGCTTAATTAACTTGGGAAACACTTGCTACATGAACAGTATCATACAGTCTCTTTTCATGGCTTCAGAGTGAGTTTTTGCTCCCTTGTTCCCACTTAGGACTGCTCCAGGGTTGCTCTTTGCCCTGCCATTGTGCTTTCCACACTGATTTTCCATCTTGTTTTGCATCTCTGGTTGTCTTTTGCAGCTTTCGCCATTCGGTGTTGCATTTAACCGAGGGCAACTCCCAGCCCCTGATGACAAAACTCCAGTGGCTCTTTGCATTTTTGGAGCACAGTCAGGTAATTATTTCATGTTCTAGTTATTTGTTTGGGCTGTCGGCTGCGGAAAGGCTCGTCTCCAAGTTGCTTCCTGCCAACTCTAATGTGTTGATAAGGAGCTGTAGATCTGGGTGCATTTTTATAATGGGACAAATTTTGTTGACAGGAAAGAGCCTAATTTTGGGGGTGGAGGAAGCAAAGTGAGTTTCGAGCTCCTGTCATCTGTGAAAGTGAGCTGTGTTCACACCAGGCTGCCTCTCTTCAGCCTCTGGCCTTCCTGGCTTTCACTGATGCAATCACTAATGTTTTGACAATGAAATCAATTCGGTAATAGTTTACATATGTGGCCAGCTGAAAAATCCTGTTGGTGTAAAACAGCAGTTTCTGTTTCTTGCTGTGCAGCAATGAAGAATACCTGAACAACCTATTAGTCCCCTTGCCTCACTGCAAATCACAGAATCACAGAATCGTAGGGGTTGGAAGGGACCTCCAACCATCTTCCAAAAGACATGAGTTTGAATGTCACTTGTTGTGAGCCCGTTTACCTGTACCTCTCCATTTTCCAACACTTGGCTGGCAGGTTTGGCTTGTCACACCGTGGTGGTACACCATTACAAATCGCTTTAAGGGGGGAATATAGAGACTTTCTTAACTTGAATATTTGGTCATGGCAGAGCCTGTTTTCTCAAAGCAGGCTCACCAGGTTATGGTGTGTTTGATGTGCATTAGCATATTTGCCCGTTGTGTATTTTGTAGACAATAATTTCCTAGTAATTTCCTGTAGTCTTTCTAGATATTTTTATTTTGGGGCAGTACTTAAATCATTTCTTCAGCCAGTGATGGGTCTTTCACCATATTAATTAAAAGACAGTTTCCTAATGGCACTGATTACATTATCTACCAATGCAGATTACCTGCCTGCACTGATCAGAATGATGGGTGAAAGTTTAATGGATTTTTTTTTTTTTGCTTTTTTTTTTCATTAATGGACTCGGTATTTAATTAAGGATCAAATTAAGTTCAAGCTGAATTAAGTAGAAGTCTCTGAGTCAAGAACACAAACCATTTCAAAACTGAATGAAGAACTGTTTCTCAGCAGTGTGTGGTGATAGGGTGAGGGGAAATAGCCACAATCTGAAGCACAGGAAGTTCAGCACAAATGTGTGTGGGAACTTCTTCACAGTGCAGTGATGGAGCACTGGCACAGGCTGCACAGAGAGGTGGTGGAGTCTCCTTCCTTGGAGATGTTCAAGACCCACCTGGACATCTACCTGTGCAGCCTGGGCTAGGGAGCTGCTTTGGAAGGGGGATTGGACTCTATGATCTCTGGAGGTCCCTTCCAACCCCTACAGCTCTGTGATTCTGTGAAATAAATGCATGGAAAGTTCATATGAGCATGTGTGTGATACGTACTGGTAAAACTGAGCATATGGAAGCTCTCATCCTCATGACAGTCAAACAAAGGGAGGTTCAGCAGGGCTGAAATTCATCCTTCCAATCCTGGCTGCAGCAAACCAAGCAAGTCTTCTCCTGTATGAATTGAGACCCAGTGGCTTAAATGTGTTTTTCCCTCTTGGTGCCAGCGACCTGCTATCTCACCTGAGAGCTTCCTCTCTGCCTCCTGGCCACCCTGGTTTACCCCCGGTGCTCAGCAGGACTGCTCGGAGTATCTCAAGTACCTCCTGGATCGGTACGTGGCAAGCAATCCAATTTTGGAGCCCAGACATGATGATACCCCTAGACTTAGTGTAATATGAAATGTTGACCCATGTGAAAGCAGTGCAAGGGGCTGAGATCTGAGAGGTTTGGTGTAAAAGATGAGAAGGCCTTTATGGCTTTATGGACTTCTTTATAGAACTCCATGCCTACCTGTGGGTAAGAAATGAGTTCAATTTGAAATATTCTGGAATTACACCAAGTTCAGAGGAAAAGTGTTTGCCTGACAAACCTCCTCTTTAAAGTGTTGACTCTGCCTTTCTTTCACCTAAAAATCCCTATTCCCCAGTGTCCTAGTGATGCCCCTAGGAGTGGAGTCAATGCACTTTGACCATCTCTGCTTTCTGCAGCAGTACACTTGGCGTTAGACCCCTGTTGTCAGACAGGTTGTCACACGTTAACTTCAACAGGTAGTGAACAGAAAGCATACTTTAGAAACTAGTCCTTTATTTTTTATTGCTGTGTGTTGCAATCCTTTTTCTTCTGCCAAAGATTACACGAAGAAGAAAAAACTGGAAAGAGGATCTACCAGAAGCTCAAGGAATCCAGCTTGATGTCTCAAGCCACGGAACATCATTACTTAAAAAAGACATTGATTGAGAAGATGTTTGGGGGTAAAATGATGACAAAGATTCGTTGCTTGAAGTGTTTGAATGTCTCCTCCCGAGAAGAAGCATTCACAGATCTGTCGTTGGCATTCCCCCCGCCAGATAGGCCCATACATGGGCCAGGAAGCACCTCTGTTTTACCTGTAGAAGAAATTGGCCCACAGTTTATTGAGCCCCCCAAAAACCTAAGCCAGCTAACAGGGTCCCCCTGGGTCTGGAGGAAGCCCCCTGTATCTGGAGATCCCACAGCCCAGCCTGTGCCAGTGGAAACATTGAGTTTTCAGGAGTCCAAAGAACCAGCACATCCCTTAAGCAACAATGCTGTTGGTGTGAATACAACCAAAGATCCTCTCTTGGTTATTGGGGAGCAGACTTGCACTCCTAAGGACTCCCGATCTGTCCCGGATTTAATCAACTACTTTCTGTCCCCAGAGAGATTGACAGCAGAGAATAAATACCACTGTGAGAAATGTGCTTCCTTGCAGGATGCAGAGAAGGTGGCAGAACTGACAGAGGGCCCGCACTACCTCATCCTCACACTGCTGAGGTTCTCCTTTGACCCTCAGACCATGAAGAGGAAGAAGATTCTGGACAACGTCTCCATCCCTGTGGTGCTCAAGCTGCCCATCCTCATCAACTCAGAGGAAACCGAGGACATTTGCCAGCGTGGGAAGGACAGGGCTGACCTGGGCAGCACCTTTGTGTCTGTTGTGTATGACCTCTGCAGCGTGGTGGTGCATTCAGGCATCTCCTCCGAGAGCGGCCACTACTACTGCTACTCCAGAGAGTGCACTGATGCTGTCCCCCGGGTTGGGACACCAAAACTGGCTTCTGACAAGCAGTTGGACTTTGAAATCCAGTGGTACCTCTTCAATGACACCAGGGTTTCCTTCTCCTCCTTTGAATCAGTCAGCAACGTGACTTCTTTCTTCCCCAAGGACACTGCCTATGTGCTCTTCTACAGGCAGCGGCCAGGCAGGCCAAGCTCCCCACTGCATGAGGCTGTGGCAGAAGCCAGCCACCTGCACAGTGAACCTTCCCTCAATAAAGACTTGATGGAAGCCATCTCCAAAGACAACATCCTCTACTTGCAGGTAGATCCCAGGTGTATACAGATTGCATTTTCCCATTGAGAGTGGGTGTTGAGGTTGATGTATGGGTTCAGCAAGACAGACAACGTGAGGCTCAAGAGAATGACTCAGTGACGCCTGTCCTGGGCAGCTCTGCATCACATTTTCTCCAAGTGTCCAGGTGTGGTGGGTGCACCATGGCAAAATAAGATGACAAAAGCTCATGTAGGTCAAGATAAGTGTAGGGAGATGGCTGAGTGTTCACCATCGTGGGCCAAACAAACTCAGCTCAGGGAAGATAAATTTAATTTGTTGCCTCCCTCCTGGGCTGTGGGTAATTTCTGCTCTCTGCCTGGAGCACCTCCTGCCTTCCTTCTGCTCTGACCTGGATGGCTGCAGGGCAACTTCTCTCTCATTTCTCCTTCCCAGAAATTCACAATGTTTTCTACCTGGCTCCCTCCTCTCCAAGGGTGGCTGTCAAAGGGCTGATTTTGGATCACCCACATGGTCAGAGAGATATGACACTTTGATACATCTCTCCTACCAAGTTCGAGAGATGAGTACATGGCTTAGCAACCTCAGTTTAATTTGGAGAGAACTTGCAGGGACAAATGGGACACTCCAGCGAAGGAGAGAGCAGATCCCCAGGGGGCATTTCCATACCAATAACAGCAATCTACTTCTGTCATTTCTTCTACAGGAGCAGGAAAAAGAGGCACGGAACAGGTCTGCTTACATTTCCACCTTGCCAAAATCCCCGCTGTGGTGGAGAGATTTTGAGAGGGACAAGGATGACGACAGCTCATCAGGAGGGTGCAGTCCTGCGGCGGGTGGAGGAGGATCTGGCTCTTTCCATGGACTCGTCTTCTAGCGACCGGTATCCAGCAGTCAGCACATGCCCATGGGGCTGAGCCAAAGCCAGAAGCTCCTCTTCCTCACCTCGGTGACAGCGAGCAACTCAGAGGAGGATTTGGGGAAACAGTGAAATAGAAGAAGACTCAGGGGCTGATGTTGTTGGCACCTGGAGGGTCCTACTGCTGCCTATGCACTTAACGCCTTAAACTAACCCCTGCAGCTAAGCGCCTGCGAAGACGAGCAGCTGCCAACAGCTTGGAGAAGTGCCCTTCTGCTTCAGCATAGCACTGTCTTGCCCGCTGCCACCAGTATGGGGAGGGGATGGGGATAGGGCTGAGGATGGACCCAGCAATGTCTGGGGGGCTGGAGACCGCTCACGCACGTCCCATCTGCAGTCCTTCCTGTGGCAATGAGTTCTAGGGGACATTTCGTGAGTTGTTTTATTTCAATGTGCTTTTGTGAGCCCGCCTTGATGCTCATCTAGTGGTAGGAATGGGCTGAAAAAGGCCCAGCAGCCAATATTGCAATGCTGGTATGCCAAGGCAGTGAGCCAACAAGCTTGCTTGGAGGCAGTGAGCAGCAGCAGGTCAGCCTGGACAACGCTGAGGGTCACAAAGTGCTCCCATCTACAAGAGATGGAGCGGCTCTGGTTGGTTCTTTTGGCCTCTGGATGTGAGTGTACGTGGCAGACCCAGCTGTTTGTCCAAGTGTGTCTTTAGGACCTGGTTCCCCTGGCGTTTCCTAGTATCTGGGCCAGATCTGCCCTTTGAAAACTGGGCTTTCCTTTGGGATGCCTTGAGCTAAGACCCCTAAACCCACAAGCTATTTCTTAAAGTACTGATTTGCAAAGAAAGTAATCCAACCAGAACAACTGTATGCACCCCATGTAAGTACATATTACATAAACCAATGCTTTATAGAAATCAGTCACAGAACAGGGGTAGATTTTGGTGTCAGGAGCCAACACAAGCCCTGGGCAATGTGTCTATAGGATTGTAGCTCCATCCCACCATGCCCCCTGCCCACTGTCTCAACCTGCCTCTTACCTGCATTTCTAGTAAAGGTTTCTTTAGCTCAAGTGGCAGAAATTTGTGCCTTTGGTCCTGTGTGCGGGGCCTAATCTTGACTGTGGGGAGTCAGGGTGGAGCACTGTTTTGCAGTGGAGGAGAGGACCAACAGATATTGCTATGGGGTGGGATGGGATGGGGGGGAGTGCAGGGGAGAGGGGATGTAAGCAAAGGATCGAATCTCTTGCTGTATTGTCTCATATATTATTTTATTTTAATTCCTACGTATAAATAAAGGGAAATAATTCAACATAGAGGCTTACTCATTGCTGCCTTGGGCTGAAGGTGTCAAAAGGATGAGAGAGGATTCTTTTGTTCTTCCTGAGGATCAACTGCCCATTGGGATCAGTTCCTCCAACTGGCTTTGCTGGCTTGGCCTTTCTCAATGCCCCAAATCAGATCAGTACAGGGGCAGCAAAGTTGTCATTCCAGAGGGCCCAAAGCAGCAGTCCATGGTCACTGAACAGAAGTCCTTCAACTTTCCCAACATCCAGGTTGGATGTTAGGACACTGGGGACAATGCTACATTTGGGACTACGCTGAACATGGAAATATAACCAAGATCATTACAAATCACATGGCAAATGTCTGTATATGCTGTCTGCTGAGGATTGCCTGCTACCTTTGGAGAGGATGTGCGGGTGGGGAGCAGGGAACCACCCACAAAGGTCTTGTCTGTGAACCCCTGAAGCAGATACCGTCGTAGCTGTAATTCACTTTATCAACCAGAAACATCTCCGTTGGTTTCTTGCATCACGAAAATCCCTACCCTCATCCTCATGTGCATCACCTCACGGAGTGGACATGTGCGGCTGTGGGAAATAGGTTGTGACATGACCTGAAGAACGTTTCCAAAGCTTCAAAGCGCTGCCTGATTCAAACGGATCTAGTTTCCTCCTTCCACCCCTTCATCGCCACGCTGTCAGTCAGCAACGAGACACATCATTTTGTTATCATTCTTTTATTTTCTTGTTGCTTTTCTCCTGCATATACAGTACTTAAAAACGAGATCACTTTCACATCAGTCATGTACCATGTTTATTAACAGCAAAAAAAAAAAGGAATTATCTAGGTTTCACTCAAGACTGATTTACAGGATAAATAATTGTTTGCAATTACTTAAAAAAAAAAAGAAACCAACAACAAACAGCAAAGAATAAATTAATTAACTTAAGTGATTAGCTGTCCACAGTGATTTGAAAACTTCATAACCATTCCAACAGCGACACCACAAGAAGACATGTACTGTACAGTTTGCCACAGATTATTCTTGTCCTTCCTTCTACAAATGGAACGAAAATCCTCTGCTTTCAGAACACAACATATCCCTGCTTCAAAGCCAGGGCTTTGACCCACCTTTGCAGCAGGTTAAGATACAAATGGCAAAAGCTATCCTACTTTGGCTGGGTCCATTCCCACCCAATGATGCTCGAAGTCAGTGGGGTCTGTTGACTTTGCCAAGAGCTGAGTGGGACATTGCTAACTCTAAAGGTTTGTCCTTACCCTACGGGAAGCATCAACGTGTTTCCTGTGGAGCCCTTCTCCATGATTCTTTCAGGCACTGTGTCCCAAGGGCTCCCAAATTAAATGTGATATTTTTGGGGACCACGAGGCAGCAGAACACCAAAGCTGCACTTATGTTTTTTTCCCCCGTTCCCTCACTCAGGAGAAAGCCCTAACAAGTGTCTTTTTGTTTCTTTTTTTCTTTCCTCGTGTTGATAATTACACATGAGATTCTCAATGAGTTCTGCAGAGCAATGTTATTGTGTGGTGCTGGGCATGGTAACTGCAGTGTCAGCTAATTAAATCTCACCATGCACTTGTGAGGTGGGGAAACAAGTACTAAGTACGAAGGATCTTCATTTTACAGGCTGGAAGTGGGAGTTAGTTTAAATGAACCTCCTGGGCCCACCTGAAGATGAAATGTGGTGTCACCTGAAGGGCAATGAAAAAAGGGTGGTTTATTATCTTCTGCTGTTGGGGCAAACCTCTCCCTTCTAGTCAATCCACATGGCCTACGAATGCATAATATTTCTGTTATTTTAGAAATAGTTGGCTTTGAAAATTAAGAGCCTGCTGATTGCAAGTAAGCCCATCAAAAAGCAATTTTAGCCCAAGAGATGGAGCCACAGGGACCAGCTCCTGCTCCAGAACTTGCTGAAATTTGGGCACAGTGTTGAGGAAGGCTCATTGTAGGTTGGCAGAGGAGGGCTGGCTGGTGACACTTTGCTACGTATCAGCTCTTCTCCAAGAGAAACCACTGAAGCTGGAACCCAATTAACAGCACATCCCAAGGAGCCCTGAGCAAGGATTGGACATGAAGGACAATTGGACAGAGGGATGGACTGCTTCAGGCTGTGGAGAGCTCATGACACACGTGTGCACATCTCTGCCTCTGCCTCGTGATTTGATGCTGGACTGCTCTCTCAGATTTGCTTGGCTCTTTGGCAGCCACGCATGTCATAGAATCCTAGGGGTTGGAAGGGACCTCAAGAGATCATCGAGTCCAACCCCCCTGCCAAAGCAGGTTCCCTGCACCAGGTCCTTTGGCTCCACACCTTACTGTCGTTAGTCTCTGTTTTTTGCCCTTCCCATTGCAAATAGGGCTCCCCTATAGGCACAGCCTAACTGCACTGTTCTCAAACCGACTGTGTTCCTCCAGTACGATGCACAGCGGAGCTATCAACTTTTAGAAGGAAAAGCAATATCACCAGGTGGGAAAATGTCAATGCAATACAAATACGACTTAAGAGAAGCACCCACTTATTCCTTTCACAGACTAAGGAACCCAGGCAGCTATTTCACAGTCACAGAATGAGAATCACAGTTGGTGCTGGAGGAACCTCTGGGTGCCTCTGGCCCAGTCCTACCCCAGCAGGGACACCCAGAAAAGGGTGCCCAGCCCCACATCCAAGGGCTTCTGGAGATTCCCAAGGAGGAGAGCCAAACCTCTCTCTGGGTCCCTGTGTCAGTACTCAGTTCATCTAAACATCTTCCCATCAAAGCCCATGTATGTGGTGGTTTAACCTTGGCAGGCATTTAAAGCACCACACTGCTTCTCACTCACTCCCTCTGCAGTGGGAAAGAGAAAGGAAATTGAAAAGGCAAAAGTTAGATACTTCTTGATTGTGAGAAAGGCAGTTCAACAAGTTCTTAAAAAATGGATGGAAAGGAGAGAGAATTTGCACGATGCAATTGCTCATCATCAGCTGACAAATGCCCAGCTAGTCCCTGAGCAATGGCAGCCCTGGAAAATTCAAATTTCTCCCCAAGCTTTATTGCTGAGCATGACATCATGTGGTATGGATTATCCCTTTGGCCACTCTGGACCAGTTGCCCTGGCTGTGTCCCTTCCCAGCTTCTTGTACACCTCCAGCTCCTCACTGGCAAGGCAGCACTAGAGGCTGAGAAGTCTCCTTGGCTACGAACAAGCATTGCTCTGCAACATCTGATAACAACATCAGTGTGTTATCAACACTGTCTTCATCACAAATCAGGAACATAGCACCATCCAAGGTACTATGAAAAAAACCTCTAAACTCTATCCCAGCCAATGAGCCATGCTCAACAGGTGGCCAACCAGAGCCAACTCTTCCCTGCACACTCAAGGGAGTGGGACCCTGGGATGCAGGGATGCAGGTGGGGCTCCAGAGGGTCAATGTCAATGTCAATGTCAATGTCAAAGTCAAATTTATGGCTTCAAGCTGTTTTCCAGCGGCTCAGACTATTTATCCATATCCTAGATGACTCGGCCTGATGTAGTCAGCCCCATCCCACCACCTTTTTTATTGTGATTCTGATTGAGGTTCCTGAAATCAGGCAGGATGATTCCCCCAACAGTGAAGTGCCCTGTATAAGTCCAGAGAGTGGTGGCAGCTCCCCTCTCACCAGCACATGGCTTTTACTGAGAAAAACACTTCACGACCCACAAATCTCCGCCGATCTGACTTGAGACTCATGACAAAGGAAGTTTTGGAGACTGTGACTCAAATTTTGTTGGCAAACACCCCTGCCTTCTCTCTTTCCAATCCATATACAACCCTTTTCAGTGGCTGATGTCCCTGGCTCCAGACTCATCCTAGTTATCCCCAGTCAACCCAAGCCTTGGCCATGTGCTGGTGCCAGCTCCAGATGTAGCCCTGTCTGCCAGTCAGTCAGCTTTGTCCCAGCTCAATCTACACACACACACACATTATTTTCTTTCTCATATTTGAGACTAGATCTCATCCTGGCATCCATTGAGAGATGGAAATTTATTTCTCAACGAACACTTCAATGTCAATGAGAGCAAATCAGTTCCAAGACAACTCATTTATCTCATGAGACAGAGAGGTGGTAAACAGCAGTTGCAAATTCACAAAAGGGAATACACATTTTTGGATATTTCTGCCCCCTAAACCCACCAACTCTGGTTTTTTTAAAGCTTGAGGAGAGCTTTCTGACACGAGCCTGATAGCTCATAAAACTAAATCCTGAGGTCATGATACTTGTCCTACAAACAACCCTCATCTGTGAGCATACATGTATAAAAGCACATCCCATGTCATAAATGAGACAGTATAGATGAAGAGGAGGCTCTGACGTAAGGACTCAAGTCAGGTCTTTTGTCTGCAATTGAAGTGAATCATTTGCAGTGTTCTCAGCTTCCTAAAATATCTACTTCTGACAAAAGAGTCTGTCATACTTGAGCATCCAAGTATAGAGTGGACATGATAAACTCAGTGCCTTTGGGACAAAGGTCTTGGCAGATTCCCATCCATTATCAGAGCCTGGGGTCATTACCATCACAAAGTCCTGTTTGTATCAAAGAGGTATCACCAAAGATGTGGAAAAATATTTAGATCAACCCTTTGTTTCCAGCACAAACCAGCTTTATGCTACATAAAATTTAATATTAAAACATCCTGTCCTGCCTCTTCTGACCAGTTTCTTTCCAAGCCTAAGGCCTCACCACTGACCAACATTTCAGTTATTCCACTCCTTTCCTCCAAAATAAAGCCCACAGGAGCCCTTCACTCAAGTCTGACCTCTGACGTACAGCATCTGCCTTCTTCTGGTCCCTACATCTCCTCCTGCCACCCACTTATCACTCAACCTCCCATCAGCTCAGGTACACAGGGGAACCACAGCCTCTATGAATGCCTCATACAGAGCTTCTCATGATGGCCAGGGGCAGGACTCATCCTCTCTGGGTTTATTTTCGTGCCACAAAAGATAGATTTTGGTTCCTAGGGCCAGATTCACAGGCAGTTGGCTTAAATTGGCTGAAATTCTGCCATCCAAAGCCAATCTCTCCAACCCATTGACTTAGAGAGTCAACCACAGAAAACACTCCATCACACCTGGGTGTTCCTGTGTGCATGCAAGTGTCTGCGTGCACATGAGGGTGTATGTATGTATGGTGGGGCAAGTCAGGGACTGCAAATCCAGCTCAACAAGGCAGTCTGGACACTCTTTGAGCTCCTGACGGTTACAAATCACTACCAGAAACACAGAGGCTGTCCCACAATGAGAAAAACTATCAGAGGTTTTGAACACATCACTATTTACAAGAGATGGGATGATGAAAATAAAGTCAAAGAGGAATGGTCCTTGATCAGTTTTGGGATTGAGAGGAGCCAGTGAAGAGGACAATTATAAGGAGGGGAGAATTGGTGCTGGGGAATGATGTCCTGTGAGAGATGCTGTCAAAACTAGGTGGCATGGTTTAGGGGTATGGTATGGAAGAAGACAGGGAAAGATGATATTAGCATATACAAGGTGGCTTTAATAACTGTAAGCAACAGATGTGTAGGGTGGAACCTGGTTTTGCTACGTCAAAGTTCCTGGATGGTGCATTCAGCAGCTAAAGCACAAACCTAGCCACCAAACATAGTTGACCTTTATCACTGGCAAACAGTATCTGCCAAGTCTTCCCCTGAAATTAAGTTTCCTTTTGTCTTCAAAGAAAAAAGTAATAAAGAACCCCTCCCCTCCACAGACAGCAGTCTTAGAGAAATCCAGTCCAGGTGGAGCTGGAAGTCTGGTAGGGCCCCAAGCTGGGAGAACCCCTGGGACATTTGCCTGGTAGGTATCTGCCCTGTCACTATTGCTTGGTGCTCTTGGTGGCCTCTGAGGACTGCCGCACATCAGTCCACTCCTGCATGGTGCTCTGCAGTGCCTGTGTCTTCTCCTTGTCCACTTGCACGTAGTCAACCTTCTCGTCTGAGGCAACAGATGAGGTGGAGGGCTGTAGGGAGGAGAAAGACAACCACCGTCTGGTTATCCATCAGCAGCCAGCAACTCCCATCCTCCCTTATAGCTCATCACCCTCCCTCTGACCTCCTGAAGGGTCTCAGGTGAAAGATTTTGGTCTGTTCTGCAGCTTTGTTGCATGACACCACAGTGTGACAGGAGGGTTAAACCAGCACCCAGGTTTCTACCTTCTCACCAACTCTGGAGCATGAGTATTTGGTTGCAATTGTGCTCTCTACCTGCTAATATTGCAAATCTAGTGTTGCATCTTGATCATTTTCTTGTAAGATCTCAAGAATTCTTACAGATGCATAGAAAATTCCATGCTGACTCTACTTATGTTTGACCTCAGAGGAAAGCCACTTGCTCCTGGATCTTTAGGAGCTTCCCTGTTCACATTAGTAGTGGACATGTGGCAGAGGTACCCCATTCCTAACCGAGCTCTTTCTCACCAGGAAATGACATGATTGTAGAATCACAGAATCATTTGAAGGGACCTTTGAAAACCATCTGATTCAACTGAACACCCACAGCCCCATCAGGTGCTCAGAGCCCTGACCAGCCTGACCTTGAGTGTCTCCAGGGATGGGGGCACCCACCACCTCTCTGAACAACCTGTGCCAGTGCCTCACCACCCTTATTGTAATTTTTTTTTCCTTTTATCCAACCAAAATAAAGTAGATCAGCTCCACTTTCAAACATCAGTCTCACTTTCTAAAAGCAGTTTGTTCTTTCCCTGTCCAAAAGGTGCTCTTCAATAGCTCCTGGCCTGCAGGAGGTAGATAACCCAACATTTTCTGTATGACCTCACGCTTTTGGTGACACTTCCAACAAAGCTGCAGATATGCAACAGAGAATGAGTCTGACCTAGAATAAATACAGCACCCCTGCAAATATGAACCTTTAAAAGCACATTGCTTTTAATCAGAAGTTTAGAAAATCCCCAGTACCTTTCTGTGTGGCCCTGGTGAGCTTGGCTGGAAGTCCAGGGCCAGATAATCCACACTACCCGAACTCTTTTTAGGTGCTGGGCTGTTGGTGCCACTAGGAACAGGAGAAGCAGAAATGGGGTTTTGCTAATGCAGGGGAGAGACAGGAGAGATAACGAGCATTAAAATGGGAAGAAATAATAATAGTAATAAAGGAATTAACATACATCTGGCAAAGAAGTGCCTCGGTGGCATTTTCAGAAGAGGTCCCAGCCCAAAGATGCTCAGTTGTTGCTCACAGGAACAAGAACTGCAGAACTGCTGGGGTCTGGGTTATGTACGGGGTAATAAAAATGTGTGTTGTGGATGTGTTGCATCTCAGCAGTTCTGCTGCCCCGTGCCAGCTTTATTCACATGCCAGACATCAGACATCAGCTCCAGCATTTCCCGGGAGCCACTCCTCAGTGAACACAGTGCTGGGATCTCTGCTTAGCACAACTGTGGTGTGCAGTGCACAGATCTCCTCAGCCCCCTCAGTTACACAGCCTTAAAAGTATGCTTCAAGTCAGCAGCTCTGCAGAGTGACAAAGGCCCTCCCTGCAAGCAGAGCCACTCCCTGCTGTACTCTGATAGCCCCTGCTCTCAGCACAAACATGACGTCAGTAGGGGAAAAAAAAAAACAACTGAAAAAAAAAAATGAACTTAATTAGAAAAATACACCCTAGATGTATTTTCATTCCCCGCAAAGTAGGTAATACATGTTTCTGCTCTCATATGGAGTTAAAACCCCAGTAGGATGTATCACACCAGGAACAAAAGCCACAGTTTTGTGCACGTGGGAATTATGTAAGGATGCACACTACATCCATCATGATGTGATCAGCATCACTGTGGTGCATCTATGTCATGAGCTTGGAATGTGATAGCAGCACTGGGGAACATCCATGTCCAGCCTGGACCATACATCCCATCTGGGGGCCCTTACCATTGCCACGTAGTTCTCCTCACTGTCTCCTGAGTCAGTGCTGGTGATGCTCTGGGAGGAGACAGGTCGACAGTACTGCAAAGAGCCAGCGTTGAAGGTCTGGCTGTAAGGACAAGGTTCAGTGTGTTAACGATGGCTGAGGCCGGAGAGAGAGCTGCACCTCATCTCTTCCACTGCTCATGGTGGGTGATGGAGAAGAGTTGGTGGTATTGGGAGTCTTCCACCTTAACCACCCCATGGGTCAACTAAACAGTGGGTTTGATCTTGGTTTTTTTTTCCCTTTCCTAGAACTTTTTAAACAACACTTTGCTTACTATAGCATAGAATCACAGAATTGTTTGAGTTGAAAGGGACCATTAAAGGCCATCTGGTCCAACTCCCCTACAGTGAATAGGGACACCCACAGCTCCATCAGGTGCTCAGAGCCTTGTTCTACCTGCCCTTGGATGTCTCCAGGGACAGGGCATCCACCACCTCTCTGAGCACATCCATAACCCCTCCTGCAATCAGCTGCATGTATCAGGCTACATAAAACTCTTTCATCTCACAGGAAGTATTTCACTGGGGAGGACACAGAGCCAGCCTTCATGGAGGTCCCCAACAGGCTTCTCACCTCCAGCCCCTATTCAGCTCCAGGCTTTGGTATCATGCAGGGCCCTATCTGAATATTTTGCTGGAAAAAAACAAAAACAAACAAACAAAAAACCATCTACAAGGCGTTGCCTTGTTTTCAATTGGCAAAATCTAATTCAGGAGAATAACATAATGCAATCAGCATCTGGCATCGAAAGCCCCTGTCTTAAAAAGCTATTTGTTGCTTTGCAGTAAAGGCAGGGTCATGTGATTAACTGATAAGGGAAAAATCCATTAGCTTCAGAGGGGTCAGGCATCTTGTCAGTCAAAGTCTGTGTGCTGCTTCCTGGTGCAGTGATTTCAGCTCACAGTGCTCATGCCCTGCAGTCAGTCTCCACACAATCCAATTTATTACAAGTCATAACAGCCAAACCTGGCTTCTTCCTTTCATTGGACAACAGCAGACCACGAATTAGCAGCAGAACTGGAGCTGCATGAATCCTGTTATTTTTGGCCAGCAGACTTTGCTACGAAGTGCTTTGGTTTCATTTTGTAGACTTCCTGCAGGCAAGGCTTTGCTTTCAAGGCAATCAAAACACAACTGAATCAGACCCTGTGTGTCTCACCCTGCATTTTTAGACCAAAGCAGCATTTTTGGGGATGAGCTGGATATGAAATTGCTCATGTGCCCCTCATGCAGTTGAGTTGGGGTCGCTCAGTCATGACACAAGTCATGATGGACTGCATGTCTTGTGTCAGAGCCACAGCTCTGTGGTGATGTCAGATCCCAAAATAGGAAATGTTTCCAAGGGATCTTAATTAGCTGCTAAGCCACATGCTGGGCTTCCAAGTGAATTCCCAACCTAAACCCATTTATCTTCCTGCCACTGGCTGTGATGTGGGGAATGTGGCTCTGGCTCTCCCAACTTTTGGATGGATCTCACAAGAGAGAAACTCCTCCTCTTCAATATCATCCTACTCAGGTCCAAAGTTTGGCCATGATGTGACTAAGGAAATCCCCAAGTCCCTAATCAACTGGTGTGGCAGGAGATTTTAGGAAAGAATGACTTTATAAATTCCCAATTCTAATCTTCTTCCCAGATAGAGAAAGTCAGAAGATCAGGCATCTACTGATCCCTGATGGATGACGATGCTGTGCAAGGTGAACCTTTAGCTTAACATAGCTGCTTATATATTTTCAAGACATGACCCAGCTCTGCAGTGACTGTTTCTAAAACCAAAAAGGAAAAGAATCAAGGTGGAAGAGATCAGCCAGCTTCTGGGGAAAACTGAGAAGGCATCATACCTAACTGTTACTCACCTTGGCCTGGACCAGGATTTTGTCACTGGCGATTTGAAGGGAAGCTCATCGATGACAGTGTTGTTCCTCAGGTCCAGTGGTGATGGCTTTGCTGGAGTAAAAGTGTTTATTCAGATCATAACCAACATGAGAGGGGCTAGCCTCCTAAAATTTACTTGCTGCTTCCCATTTTGCCCATTAGCCCTCCTTGCTGATGACATATCAGCTATCATTTATGCTGAGAGCAGGGAAATAAAGGTCAGTTTCTCCCACTAGCCCACAGATCAGAGTTGGATGGATGGCCCCAGAAGGGGAATGTGTCTCATAAGGGAGCCCTGATGCCTAGACAGAGCTGGAAAACACTAGCACTGATTAAATTCTGGCCACAGAACTTGTCCAGAGAGATCCAGAAAGGTGTAACCAGAAAGCTTTCCTCATCATGGGTAGTCTATTAAGTGGAAGAGAAGAATACTGTGCTGCAAGCCCAGCCCTTATCTAGTGCACTGATTAAGTTAGGTGCTGACATCCTAATGATGGGAGTCCTCCTTCTTAGATGTGACCAAAATTCCCCGAATGGGTTGAGCAAGGGTCAAGATGGTGATATGGGCAAAGCCCTGAGGGAAGAGCTGCTCAACACCAGTCAGTAGGAAACAGTAGGGGAAAACTGAGTGATCTGAATACAATCATTGAATCACTAAGGTTAGAAAAGACATCTAAGATCATGCAGTCCAACCGTCTGTCTACCACCAATATTGCTCACTAAACCATGTCCCTAAATGCCACATCTAAATATTTCTTGATCACCTTCAGGGACGGTAATTCCACTTCCCCCCCCAACCCCCCCAGAGGTTTTGGGGTGTAATGTAGGAAGAGGTGTCAGCAAAAGGGTTGTGCTTGCCACGTGCATCTCCTTTAAAGGCCAGGAAGGGTGTGAGATGGGTATTTTGAGCTTCACTGCACTACACTTCTCTTGAAAGAGGAATGGGATGGAGAAGGGGGAGACCTGGCTGCACAGCTGGTAGCAACCAAGACCTCACACAGGACTCTGTTGAGTGTGCATTAGAAGACAGATGTAGCCAGAAGGGTTCCTGGAAAGCTCTGCCCACAAACACCCGTTCTTACCTTTCCGGTCGGGTTTGAGGTTGCGGTTGACTGGTGGGGGCTGGATCTCACTCAGCCGCCTGTGGCACTGGGCCATGGCCCCTCCTTTATGCATGGGGAGGGTGGCCGAGGACAATCCCACTAGGTCGAAGTGATGCGGCCCAGGGCTCATGGGGATGTAGAGATTTTGGGCATTGTCGTTGGCTTTCTCAGTGTGGATCAAGGGCGAGGAACCGGGGTTCATGGGGACATAGTTGTCTTCAGAGTCGGCACTGTGGGAGCGGGCCACCACAGCCTTGGCCTGCTGTGGGACAAGTGGGAGCACACTGTGAGCATCAGACACCACTCAGAGACCCTATAAAACTCTTCATTTCGTCATCACCAAACACACCAGCCACCAGTGGGACCAGCCTTAACAACTCAGCAAGGAGGCCTTGAATAGGCATGAAGGCCTGAATAGCCTTTCTCCTCCTTGGCCATCAGTTTGCACTAAGGGTCTACCTCCCTTGTTTGCAAGATGCTGCACTGTCCTGAATTTAGGGAAAGTCTTGCATCACCCAGACATGCACCTCTTCTCATGATCAGAGTGATCTGCAGAAGCAAACAACCTGGAAAGTTATTTTTCCTTGGGCTTATACCATGAGTAAAATAAAACGTGAAAGACTACTCTAGTGTAATTTCCAGCTCAGGAAGTTTTAGAAAGGAAAAAAAAGGCTGCTCTGGCAATATGTCAAAATGCAGCTCAGCAGCATCCCTGGCTTACAGAGAGAAGCCAAACTCCTGGGCTTTTTTTAAGCTCTAGGCAGATGCATTTCGTGGAAGCACACAAAGCAAAACTCTTCACGCTGTGCTGGTTTAAGTGTCTGAACCACCTCTGCCTTCAGGTCAGCATGGTTTAGGATCATAGAACCTTTCTGTGGGGTTCCACCCGAAGTTGACTTGTATCTTCATCTACAGAGGCCCAAATGGAGGTTACAGAGAGACACCTGACCCAACGGCCCACTCACCAGGTAGGAGTTGTACCCATCATTCATGGACTCCACCGACTGCACAGCACTGCTGCCCCCGTGCTGGGGGTAGTCGTACGTCTCACAAGAAGAAGCTGCAATACAACCACAAATGTAGAACCCATCCCAGCATGGCTGCTGATAAACTTGGCCCTGCAAGGCAATATCTATTTCTGCTGATCACAGCAAGAGACACTGGTATGATGATGTGACTTGAAGCCCATCCCAGATCCTTTGAGTCCCTGATGCACTCCCTTCCCATTTACCATCTCCAACGCACCATTGTGCTGCCCGCACCTAACCTGGTTCTGTCAAAGCACTGCAATATCTCAGGGGTGAAGATGTCAGGAAAGGTAGATCACGGTGACAAAACTGGGTTAAGGGAGAGCTTTGTTACAGCTTTGTAAGACATAAGGTCTGGCAACTCTGTTGGAGGATGGGGTGAAGATGGGGTGCTAAGCACTTAAATACCTATTGTCTACCTACTGTTGAGTGTGGCTCTGCTCTTAGTATTGGTATTCAGGTAGAAGAAGATAATTTCAGGGAGCTGTGTGTATCATTCATAGCATATTTTCTTTTCAACTACCACTTCTAAATTACTTTGCACTACCTCATTTGCTTGAGAACCAACAAAGATTACATGAGCTGGGACAGATTAGGATATGCAGAGAGAAACTGTTCTTTCCAAGACTCCTCTGTCCCCTGCAAGACTGGGACCAAAGTTCAGAAAGGGTATACTCATCCATGGCCAATAGGAAGGGCATCTCTTCCTCACTGGAGTATTGGGTCGTGGAGATGTGCAAAACTACTTCCCTGTCTGGCAAGAAAAATGAAGAGATACCTCTAGATTGAAGTGTTGTTCTGATAGCTCTGGTTATGAACTGAAGCACGAGCAAGCTAAAAATGGCAAATCTTGGTAAAGGACTGCATGGACAAACAGATTTGGGGTTTTAGTTCAAGGCACAATACCCTGTCTAGCAACTTGGTTGAGCAGAGCCCTGTGGTGCCACTCCATGCCATGAAACTATTGCATATCAACAGCAGGGCCAGAACCTTGACAGAGAAAGATTCTTTGTGTTCAGCCTCCCATACTGGCTTCTGTCAGCACCTACCCTGACTCTGTTGCAACTCAGTTGGACCTCCACGTCCAGAGTTTCTAGATAAGGGAAAGCCAACCCCTGCTCCCAATCCCCAGATTCACCTCGGTGCAGCCTGCTGTTCTCCACTGCTGGCAGTGTGTTTCTCCGGGGAATGGTGGCTGCCATGGGGGCCAACCCTAAGCTTTCACTGGGTTGGGGTCGCTGGGGTGGGCTGCCCCATCGTGGCTCCATCTGCCCAGGTTTTGGTGGCCGTGGGGGTGGCATGGCAGGCGAGTCGCTGGCGGCCACAGTCAGAGCATTGTGGTTCTTGTCCAGTGTAAATGTCCTGGGGATCTGGTAGACAGAGAGCGGGGTGGCAGGAATATCATAGGAGTCCGTGGAGAGCTCCCCAAAATCCTTGCATAAGGCATTGCTGGGAGTCTTGTAGGTGTAGACTTCCTCGTTGTCCGTTTCGGAACTGGTGAGGCTCAACTTGGGGTGGGTGTAGGAACCAAAAGAGCGTGGGAGGTCGTACGCGCTGTCCCTGAACTCCGAGTTGTGTCGGCTGGGTTTTGGCAGGCTGTAAAATCCATGGAGCTGCCCACCCACCCCATTCATGCAGTGCCCGTTGCCCTGAGAGAGCTTCTGGACAGCTGTGTCGCTGCGCATGAAAAAGGAGGACCTCGTGGCTTGGGAGAAGCTGGCACTCCTGCAGAGGAAGGAAAGAAGGGGGATGAGATGAGGGAGAGCTGGGGTGTGTCAAGCTCTACTCCCCCTCTTTGTCACCCTCCCAAGCTGCATTGCCAAACCCACTGGGACAAGAACATCTCAGACCCCTTCAAATGTGCCTGCCCATGACCCAATCTGTTCCAAAACAAGCTGGATATTACAAAAAAAAAATTCTTGGGAAGAGTGGTAATGCATTGAAACGGGCTGCCCAGTGATGGAGGTGTTAAAAAAAATGTGTAGATGTGGCACTGAGGGCCATGGTTAGTGGGCGTGGTGGGGATGGGTCTGTGGTTGGACTTGATGTTAGTGGTCTTCTCCACGATCCTATGGAACATAGGACAACCTGTAACCTCAGCTTCTACTCAGCAAAGGCATGAGTGGGAGCAGCAGATACACAGGGCTAAGGGCAGCAATGGGCCTTTAATTCAGGTAGGTAGAAATCACAATTTTTGCATCAGCTGACAGTGACCCAAGACAATACTGCAATGAGCCACCACCATCATCTGTTGGCTACCCACCTACAAGGAAGTAGGAAGGATTACTCTTACCTACACTGTGTAAATTCATTCAGGATGGGCTGAAATAGTTCTTCATGGGGATTTTTTCAAAGTATCCAGGCAATACCAATACCTTGCCCTCAGACAGGGCAACAAAACCTCTGCTGGGGAAGACAGAGCCCTCATGGGAAGGCTGGAGGGAAGAGTGCTCATTGCAAAGCTCTGACCAGGTCCCTTTGCTATACTCCTGCAAGGAGCAGACTCTAAAACCAATATGTTATAAGATCAGCACAGCCCCAGGACCCTGTCATGCTGCTTGAAATGCATCTCCTATTCAGGGGTGTTTGTTACTGAAACAGACAATTTCCTTCCGTTGATGCTCAGAGCTGTAGGAAGGCAGTGATGGACAGAGATGTGTTTTTCTTTTCTCTTCCTTCCATTGTGGCTCTGTTTAATGGTGGTTGTGGGGATACACGGACAGCAGGATGGGGATGCTGGCACATAGAGTGGTGCAAGCTCCTAGGAGGTCAGTTACACTCTCAGCAGCTTCCAGCTGGGAACTGGGGTTTGCAGCCTTGATTGCAGTGGGAGAGAAATAATTCTTGTGGCTGAATTCAGATTCACATTCAGTTCCTCAAGGGAGTTGGGCATCATGATCATTATGTCCCTGCCATGCTAATCATTCTTTGATTTGCCTTGAGGTCATGACCAAGGATGAAGACTAAAAGTTGGGGAGATCTCAGTCCTCCAAAGACTACCTGTTAGCTGCCACTCCTCCACTGAGTTCCTCTGAACACTCTGGCAAAGCATGTTTCATCTCCAGCCTCTTCTTTCATCCCTCCTGCTGTTATATCCCTCTTTCTACAGTGTGACTTCTCCCTCTTCCTCCCTCCTATGGGACTTATTGCAGAGGACCACAAGCCCCAGCAGCTTGGCTTTCTGCACCCACAATCCCCAGGCAAACTGTCTCACTGATCTTATAATAATTAAAAAAAAAAAGGTTTTATTCTTGAAGATCCAGTCTGAATCCTCACTGTTTTAGTTTGAAACCATTTCAACCACATGCTTTCAGCAAAAAATAAATAAATTGCTTAATCAACCTCATATAAACATCTCCTCATATTGTGAATCATTCCCGATCACCAAGGTGGGATAAAAGTAAATGGTTATGAGGAGTTTCCTGATGCAAATCCGTGGCAAGTGTCAGCTTGGTGGGAAGATGTCAGTTAACATCACTCAAGAGGGGATGAAGCCATGCAGGGTGAAGGCTCTGTTTCCCGGAGCCAGCACGAGGTGGCGCTCAGAAACAGGGCTTATTTAGGGAAAAAAGAGATGAGATGCTGCGATAACCAATGCATCCCTGCTGCCTTGGGAGTTCTGTCTGCCTGTGAGACGTTCAGTCCTTCCAGGCGAGGATTTGAAGTATCTCATGGGTTAACAACTCATCTTCCTCCACCAGTTAGTTACTATTATCCTCATTTTATGGATGAGTAAAGTGAGAGCACCAGAGCTGGGTGGGGAGGATTCCCAGCAGTCCCACAGCCTGCCCCATCCACTGGGAATTGATCAGGGTGATTATTTCAGGCCCAGTTTGTCTCTGCTCATCAAAGCATCAGCGTTTGTGCCCTCCTCCTCCTCACCCTGGCCGTGTTTGAGATCTCAGAGGGTGGCTTTTAGATATCCTTCCAGCTGGAGCATCAGAGGGCTTTTTATAAACACTGCTCCATTAACGCCATCTGAAGTTAATTTTCTGACCCCATCTTTTTGTTGCTGCTTTTGTTGTTGTTGTTGTTGTTTTTGGTAGGGAGAGGCAGCTGTGGCAGGAAAACCCAGCGGAGGCGGCAGCTCAGGCTCTGCTCTCGCACCCCGCCAGCTGGGCTCTGGCTGCTTCTCCTCCATCCTCCTCACTGCTCTCGACAGCCAAAACTCCTCAAGCCAAGAAAGCTCTTGGCTATTTAAGGCAACTGTCTGTGCCTGGAGGTGGAGTGCAATGCAAAACTTGCCCATCCCTGGGCTGGGGGTTTTCTGGTTAAATGAAGAAAGCTGGGAAAGCCGTAAGGTCGCTGGTGGAATCTCCTGCACCAAATCTGCAACTGAGTTTTGCAAAGCCTTAGGAAATCACCATACAATTGAGGTTGGAAGGGAACTCTGGGTCCATCTTGGCAACAGGACACGAGAGTGGCCTCAAGATGGGCCAGGGGAGGTTCAGGTTGAATAATTGGAAGAATTGCTTCTCAGAAAGAGCAGTGATATTGGAAGAGGCTGCCCAGGGAGGTGGGGGAGTCATCGTCCCTGCAGATGTTTAAGGAAAGGACTGACGTAGTGCCTAGGTACGTGGCTTAGTGAGCAATACTGGTGGTAGGTGGACAGTTGGACCAGATGACCTTAGAGGTCTTTTCCAACCTTAAAGACTCAAGGATTCTACGATTCCAACCCCTGCTCAAGTAGGGCCATCATGTTGAGTTGCCAGCATCGCCTCGTCATGAGATTTAATACTCTACCTTGCGTTTTCCGACTTTCTGCTCATACACTGGTGGAGGAAAAGATAATCCTGGGGGGCACTGGCGGAGAGGGTGCTCTGGAGGTGGCTGGCGGGGGAGTCGAAGGTGAAGAGGGTGGGCTGGCTGGAGTGGGAGGGTGCAGAGGTCTTTCTCTCACGCAGCAGGTGATGGTTGGCACCACTGAGCTCTGCCGGCGAGGATCGCGGTGCGTGGTTCATGGAGACGATGCTCCGCAGGGCATCTGTGCAGGGAGAAAACATGATGGTGAGTGGGGAACGCTCGGTGACGCCGCAGATGGATTTTGCACGGATTCCCTTATTTAAATGCTGCTCCCATGTTTGCAGGGATGGTGGGGTCTGCTTACGGCTCTGCGTGATGCAGCAGCAGACTTCTGCGCTTGGAGCAAAAGCAATTACAGGTGCTAGGAAAATAAATATTGTATCACATTTTATTATATTTTTTCATTTTATCCGATGTTATCAGTTTTTATCATATCCTCACCAGCATGTGAGGACATCTAAGGGATACCAGGCCAGCTCATAAGGAAAAAAGAGCTTTAGCACCACAGTTTCTGCTGCTGTTTCTCCTTAGAGACCTCTTCTGAGAGCTTTTATGACATGATTCAAGTCACCTCCATCCCTCTGTGTGAGGACATCACTGCTCTCCTTCAGTAGTGAGGAAAACTGAGGACTGGGATGGGAAAGTGACCCAGTGACAACAGAGCTGGAAAATACTCCCATGTTCCTGAATTCTCTATTAATTCCATGACTTTGGAAGAGTTTCTGACATTTTCTGCCTATAAAACAGGACATGGACCCAACTCCCAGTGCCCTCTCCCCTTGCTGAAGAAGTTCATAAAAAAATATTAAATATGTTTCAATTGAGAACGTCCTGGAGGTCAGGAATAAACACCCAGCTACTTCGACCCTCCTGGGAAACTCCAGGAATTTGAATCAGAAATTAATTTTTACAGCCAAGCTGAAAACGTCATTGAAAAAGAAAACCCCCAAACCCATACACTGCAGAATATTATGGGAAAGTTGTTCCATCTCCAGCTGCAGAAGAGGCAGTGGTCTCCCTGCACACACGCACTCACGGTGCGTAAAACACTCGTGTGGTGCTGAGGTCACCCATTTTATAGCTCTGATTCACATTCATTTGGTGCTAATGAAAAAAAGTCCATCTTTTCTTGGGCAAAGACTGATTTAGGAACTGCTCCTGCATTTTCTCTACCATGAATTTCAGCTTCAGAAACCCTTAAGGGAATCAACACAAGGACAAGGAGGATTTTCCAGTTTTCTGATCCCTTTTTCTCCATTCCTCCTCTCAAACCCTTGACTCTCTCCCCATGAGATGCCTGTTGTAGCTCAGACAAGGAGCCGCAGTGTACGGGGTGATTTTTCACTGCCTTTTGAATTGTGTCAGGGTGCCTCATCGATCTGTCTGCCACTTGCTCGCTGACGCTCCATTTTTTTCCCTGACGATGCTGCAAACTTCACCCAGCACAGAAAAAGTACATTAATAAAAGCCAAAGAGCGTGGCTCTACTCTATTGTTTGGTTTGTGCTTAACAGACGAAGGATCAATACAGAACGCTGACATTAATGGTGGGGGATGAGAGCTTAAAACTCCAATTCCTGTCTTCTTTGCATGGCCATTAGAGATTCCTCAGTACTTTTAATGGGAGTGAGTGGCCATCGTGGTGTCCTTGGACAAAACAGTGCCTTCACCCTTATTTTTATTAAATATATTAATTTCCCATTGCAGCACAGACATATCTTCATTGGAAAGGGAGTCTTGAGATCAAATGCTAGCCCCATAACAAATGTTTCAAAGCCAATCAACATGGTGGAGTCTGCAGCCACATTCCTACCCAATACAGGGTAACTGTACCCAAAATGCCCCTTGGGAATGGTACCATGGTCCTGCTGCCTCCTGAATCATGGCCAGGAATTGCCCATGATACTGGGCTTTGGCCAAGATGGTGTGAGGATGGAAAGCTGGGGTCTTGTCCCCATCTCAGGACAACCATGAACTGTTATGGGTTGGGTCCCCGAGCAATTGTCCAATGCTATCCCTGCAGGCTCTGCACTTCCTGAGCCATAGAGAAGCCTCAGCAAGCCAAAATCATAGAATCAAAGAATTATAAAAGGTTGGAAAAGACCTCCAAGATCATCCAGTCCAACCGTCCACCCACCATGAATATTTCCCACTAAACCATGTCCCTCAGTACAATGTCTAAATGTTTCTTTAACACCTCCAAGGATGGTGACTCCACCCTGATCACTGTTTTGGAAAAGAAGATATTCCTGATGTCCAACCTGAAAATATACCCAGGAGTCAGGAATTGCAGAGATTTTCTTGTGTTGTCACAGCTCAAGGCTATAGTTAGGGCTGGACTGAGGAGATGGTCCCTAGCATTACCATGAGGGACAGCAAATCAAAATCACAACGTATGGAGTAACCCATCACCCTTCACCACCAGGTGACTCTCCCAAAGAATCGGCTCCATTTGGGGAAACCAGAGGGAGCAGTGGCTCCTAGAAGCAGGATTAATTACTTGGAGGTTATCTCTATCACTCCAATGGTGTAAAGTAAAACGGGAGACGAAGGAGAGCAAGCAAATGGCAAAGCCCAGTGAAAGCACCTCTGCTTCCCCAGGGGAAGTCGCTCTATTGATGGCTGCATTGATTTTCAAAATGAATTCCCAGCCCACTTTCCACAGCGACCCGGAGCTTGAGAGCATCAGCAAGAGTGAATCCAGGACTCACGTACTCCATTAGGGCTGTGAGATGAACTCCCTAATAGCAGGTGAAAGATGGATTGTTTTACTGGCCTGGGAAGGGATTGCAAGGGCTAGGAAGACAAATTCTGCTACTGCAGAAAGGGACTGCTGTTTTTTATTTATTATTTTGTTTTGTTTTATTTATTATTTTATTTTATTTTATTTTATTTTATTTTATTTTATTTTATTTTATTTTATTTTATTTTATTTTATTTTATTTTATTTTCCTTCTTTGCTATGCTTTTTATCTTTTTACATTAAAGAAGAAAGGGCAGCTCATGACTCCAGGTCACACATTGATGGTGTGTCCTGCTCAGGGTATGAAAGGTGTAAAAAAAGGAAATTAAAGTAGAAAAATAGGATCTGATGACTAATGTGTGCTAAAGGTCAAGACATTTGTGCTCCTGTGCTTGGTCCATGCTCTGCACTTAGAGAACATCAATTCGTGTTGCATATCAGGAACAATTTCTTCTCAGAAAGAGTGGTGAGGCATTGGCACAGCTGCCCAGGGAGGTGTTGGAGTCACCGTCCATGGAGGTGTTCAAGAACTGTGGGGATGTGATTCTCAGGGACACAGTTTAGTGGGCACGGTGGGGCTGAGTTGAGGTTGGACTAGATGATCTTAGAGGTCTTTTCCAACCTTAACAATTCCATGATTCTGTGAGCCTCTGGTGATCCCATCCAAATGCCTTTGGGCATTGGTCCCACCCACAACACAGCCAGTGACACTCAGCTCACTCTGGTCAGGACTCAAAAAGAGTGATGCTTCTCCATTTATTACCACCACCTGCCTCAGGGACAAGGATAAGTCCACAGCCCTCATTTATTTTACAGTATGGATGAAACTTCCAAATCCCTTGGCTTTGTGTCGATATCTTGAGTTTATGTTTAGGGAATGCATCAAATAGAGCCAAGGAGGGATGAGATGCCGTTCCAACTCCTGTGGCCATTCCCTGGGGGGACAGAGTTAAGGTTATGAAGCGGGGCCATGTGGGAAGTGTCATCTTAACCCCACGTTTCCTGGCCAGTGCTCCTCTGAGTTTGGGGAACTGGGCTCTCACGGTCTGGAAGAAGTGGTGTTGGACAGCCACGATGTAAATCTTGATGTCAGCAACACAGTTTGCATGCAAAGTTTCTGGGCTCGTGCTACAGATGCTACACCTCTCCCTGCAAGAGGAGAGCCAGAAGCAAAACCCCACGATGCCAGGCACGTTTTTGTCAGCAGAAGGCTTGGCGCTCTCTGGTCTGGGTTTAGATGTGCCTTTTTGGCCACGCGTTGCAACAAGGGGAAAGAAAATCCTCACTGGGACTCTGCCCCTGAAGGAAAAACACATGACTGCAAACACAGCTGGCAACGTCACTGAGTAGGCTGGGAGCCAGGAATTTGTTAGGAACGTTTTCGATCCCCCAAAGCACTATTTTCCTCATTGCTGACAGCTCTGAATTCCCTTGCTTCCAGCACTCGGCTATTGCTATGTGCACATCTCTTCACTCAATGTTCCTGGGCTTACCTGAGCACAATAATTACTCAGGCTCTTTTGGAAATTGCTGCTCACAACAGCTTTTTCTTTCAAGTGGCAGAGGCTGAGGCTGCAACTCCCTGTAACCCACCGACTGGAAAAGATGCAGTTGGGAAGATGATGGTTTTTGGTTGTACCTCAATTCTGTGCCTTCAGGCTGCAGCAAGGTGCCAGGTTAGCTCTTCCCCCTTCCACAGTTCTCTGTGATGCACACACACTATGCTGGCCAGGGTGAATTGTAAAATCACAGAATAGAATCATAGAAGCATTTGAATTGGAAGAGACTTGTGGGGTGAATAACCCGAAAGAATAGTACCCACAGAAAATAATGGAGGTGGATGGTATATTTTGTATGGCTTATCTGGATGGTATACAGACAACCAGTAAATAAAGAAAGGCTCACCCAGGACTCCACGGAGGAGGGATCTCCAACAAGAGACCCTTCCCCAGTGGTGGTCTGCCCTTAAATGGGGTCTGGGAGAGGTGGAGTCAGACTCCACCCCTTCTGGTCACACAGGTGCATTGACTTTGCCTGTGCTCCTGAGGCTGATTCAGTGCTCACTTCAGTCAGTGGTTCATTCAACAGTTCCCATATAGGACCCTTAAAAGTCACCTAGTCTGACTCCCCTTGTCAGTCCAAGTGCCCTTGTAAATAAGGGATCCCCTGAGCTGCTGACTTGCAAAAGAAAAGCCCCCAAAATGCCTCTCTGGGCAATGCTGGGCAGTGCATTGGACTCTGAGTTCCATCATTTCAGCTGGGAATGGTGTTTCAGATGCACTATCCCTCTGCAATGGGAAACTACAAACCCTCAGACCACGCCGCTAACTTCTGACCTGCTAAAACTTCTGGATGAAGCTTTATTTTTAGGAAGGAATATAGATTAGGAAAAAGAAGGAGACAAAAACCCAAGGCTTTTCCTTTCCAGATGAATTCTGCAATGCCTGCCTTGAGTTGCACCAGAGGAGGCTCAGACCTCAGGAAAAACGTCTCAGAAAGAGAGGTGATGCTTTGGCACAGGCTGCCTGGAGAGATGGTGGAGTCACCGTCCCTGGAGGTATTCAGGAACTGTGGAGATGTGGCATTGAGGGATGTGGTCAGTGGGCATGAGTGGGTGGGTTGGGGTTGGACTTGGGGATCATTGTGGTCTTTTCCAACCTTAATGATTCTATGATTCTGCAATTTGCATTTGAGAAATCATGCAGGGCAGTCTGGCTAAAGAACATAGGAGCATCTCCAATTTACAGACAGGGATCTGCTGCACAGAGGGGCTAAGGCATGGCTTCCTTTATTCAATTTCAGCCATCAAAGTGAATTTTAGCCCAGGCAGCTCCCCTTAGGCTTTCTCCACTGACAACAGTTAAAACCACCAATTAGCCAAGCATCTAATGCAAGGATTGGGAGAATTACTGTAGCAAGAGGTGATGGGAGAAACTGTCAGTCAAACATCAGTGGAAATAAATAGCATCATCTCTGCCTGTTAAAGCCAGAGATCTGCTTGTGTTTGCAAAAATCACCAAAAAATGGGGTGGATGTAGGTGCTTTCACCGTCCTTTTCCTTGCAGGGGGCATGGGAACAGGGGGAAATATCCCACTGCTGGTGAGAGAAGGAGAGGGAAAGGAGCCAAGACAGATCATCCTGACCCCAAAGCATTATATATCTCAGCTATCTGAACAGAAATCAATTCGCTGAAGGACAAAGGGGCAGGAGGGAGAGAGGCTGTGACAAAAACAGGGATGTTTGTCACTGAGAGCCCACCACAAATTCTCCATAACCCTGGGGAACACTCTTGGCAGTGCCGACCTGGCTCTGCATCATATCAGCACACCCTGCATACAACGGACACTCTTTAAAGAGCAAATCCTTTTGTGTCAATATTTGGAGGGCTCCCCACGCTGCGGTGCACGGCTGTTTATCTTTGGTAGAAGTGCTTTGGTGCTGGAGATAACAGCAGGCGAACGCGGGCGCCTTGCAGCTCTGATTTATGTGCGACCTTCAGCATCCCACCTGGGGCAGCCTTATCTGAGAGCCCCACTGGGGGACGATGACCTAAAGGCAGAGAGGAAGGACAGCATTGGGCAGCAGCGTGGGATGGGGTTGGCTCCACTCGTTCCTCTGACATTTTAGGAATCATCACCTCTGCCATTGCAAAAAACAAGCTGATGGGGGATGAAAGAGAAAAAAACGCTGGAACAGAGGGGAAAGGGCAAGGGTGCTCAGCTGTAACTGTGTGACACACAAAGCACTCTCAGGAGAGGCATCACAGCATCATCAGCTGGCTGAGGCTGATGCAGGGTCCAACCCCTACCCAGAGCAGGGTGCTCAGCACCACGTCCATCCCCAAGCAGCTGCTGCTGTTTTGCCTGATACAGCCCAGGACACTGCTACCCTTCTTAGCAGTGAGGGCACACTGCTGGGCTATGTTCTACATCGTTCCCAGCAGGACCCCCAGACCCCATTCCTGCAGAGCTGTCCCCATTTGGGTGCCTCAGTTTGGTGCTGGGACTGTTCCCACCCAGAGGAAGGGCTCTGCACTGCTCCTTGTCAGACCCTGGGAGCCTTCCTCCCAGCCTGTTGAAAAAGTGAAAGGCTGAGACTTTCCAGCATTGAACAAATCTCTTCATGCCCTGCCTACTGAGTAGAATGCAGATGACCCTTCTTGCTTGCATTTCTCACTCCCCAAGAATGGAAACCCAGCCCAATCCCAGCCAGGGCTTCCTCCAGCTGCCTAATGGCCCGCTTGAAATTTTATAGCCCTTTTTATGGAGACTGCAACGCAGGTCTTTAATGCTCCAGGAGAGCAGAGAAAAACTTTTGTTACGAGGAAATGTGAACCTGCTTTACTTATGCATGATTTAGTGCCATTTCTATTCAAAGGAGTGCATGAGAGGCCCAAATATTTGCACTTTGTATTACAGAAGAGCTGCCATTCCCGGCTCTTTACAGAAGTAATTTATTTCTCTCTCTTCTTACCTTGGGGGAGAAACATTATAACTCCTGGTTTGCTGGGGAGTCAATAAAACAGCAGTGCTGTTAAGGATCTGCTTTGCAATTGCTGAGCAAAGCAGTGATGGAGAAAGAAAGGGGATCCCTGAATTTCTCCTCTTTTTTCTTCCAATGGTACGTTCACATCCATGAGTGGGACTAAAATGCACGAGTGTGGCCCTATTTTTCTTTCCTATAACAAGGGTTAATGCTGCCTTTGCTTCCCAGGTGGTATTTTTGAGTTAAAATGATGGACGTAGCACAGGGTGCAGGAGAGATGATGGGTATGGGAATGTGGTACAGCCCCAGATGTCTTGCACAGCTTCAGGAGCTCCCAGCCCAGGGAACAACAGCCATATCAACTTCAAAAAGCAAAAAGAGGAAATCCCCAGAGTCATTCACCTGCACAGCTGCAACACAGCGTCCCTGAACCAGAGAGCAGGGTCAGTGTGAGCAGGGGGCACTTCATCCCTGAAAATCCCTACGTCTGTAGGGACAGAGACTCAAAAATAACATACGTGTTTTCCTTGGTTCTTTTCTTTCCTGCTGGGTGTTCAGCTCCTGGTTGCCCAGTTGCTCTCCCTGGAAGTCACTGTGGAGGACCCGGGACTCCCTTTCTCAGGGATGGAGCCTTAGCTCTCAGTACAAGCATCTTAGCAGAGCTGTTGTGTGGCATTTTTCTCACTTAAGCAGTACAGACTTACCCTGTACACACATCAGAACCATCCAAACAGGCCCTAAAGGCAAATCCATCCCTAAGATGAATTAGGAGTAACACAAAGATTAAAATCTCTGCACGCAAAGGGAAGACTGTACTGTGCACAATGCTAAGGGGACCCTGCAACACCGGTGCTCCAGCAAAAATCACACTATTAAAAAAAAACCCATCCTAAATCCCTCTATTCATCACTAATAATGAGAATCCAGCCCATTAGGCAGTCTATTAATGCTCAGTGGAGGCAGAGAAAGGAACGATCCCTTCTGGGGAGCGACTCTCATTGCCATCAGGTTACAAATGCCTGTGACCCCCGAAAGCTTTATGCATGCAGAAATAGTGAGTTCAATCACAGAAAAGATTCAGTACCAGACAAAACCTGCAGGTTTTTCCTTCCCTCTTCTTTTAATAGGTAATGACAGCTAAAAGGACTTGAAATTTATTCCCTACACATCGCCATAATCAAATAATATGCTAATGATATTAGCATGGGACCTTGCATCGCAAATGACTTAGAATCATACACTCCTTCAAAATACTAGAGTTTCATTTAAATCGGTCTCCACAGCAACTGGAAACAAAATGTTGGATGAAAATCTTCATGGCTGGACAAGGTGAGTAAGGAATTTCACAGTGGAGCATGTAGACATGAAGATGGCTTGGTCCAACCATGGCTGGTGGGCTGTTCCTATCATCTAGTTGATCTTACTGGTCTTTTTCAACCATAATGATTTTATAATCTGCCACCCAACCAGCTGGGACAATGAACAGTATGGGAAAATAAAGCTGCTTCTCCAGGAGGACCTCAAAGTGTGTTGATGGAAAAAGTAGACATGGAGTTTGTGCAGCCATGAAGACTGGGAAGACTTTCTTGGCCCTCCTTCTTGGCCGTGATTCAACATTTCCCATACACATCTGTTCAATTCCAACCTGACTATTTGCAAATGGCCCAGGGCAATGTGGCTCCTGGTCATGGGCCAGCCTCCTGTATTTTAGGGTTGTAGAAGCACAGACCAGGAAGAAGGTGTTCACTGCTGGATTCGCTCCCTTATCTGCTCTGCTCACAAGCTGTCCTCAATGATCAATATGTCTCATCAAGATCAAGGGTTGGGTCAGTGCTGCATCCTCTGGCCAGTGCCTACCATGTTTCATCCTATGGAAAACGTTCCACAGATCCATTTGAAAATGAGCTAAGCTTTGCCCTGTCATGGCTGAAAAGACACTGGATAGAAACCAGCTCATTTCCCATCAAAATGTTATCCCTGCTGCTCCACCTGTCTTCCCTGCACTTGTTTCACTCTGTGGTCACCATTATGTAAGTGGTGGGATCTTCACTATGGCTGGGGCTTTTTGGCATTCCCCTAATAAAATGAATAGTAGAAATGTGTCCCACAAAAATGTCTTTGAAAGCAATGTCAGAAGCATCTCACTTGAGAATGACTGAAAGTTCAGGCAATGAAAAGAAAACAGCCCCAACCAGTCTCCCAGCTCTGTTAGTAATTATCTGGGCTCCGGTGGGTGTTAAAACATCTGTACTGGTTTGGCAGGGACTGGGGAGTGGGGCTTGTGCCAAAGGCAAGTACTGACGTGGGCTGAAAGCAGCGCAGCAATACATTAGAGGAGTACTCATGCGCAGAAGCACATGGCCAGCAGCCTCTCCTACAAGTTCCTTTGGGTTAGGATCATCCTCATCCCTGTCCCCTTTGGGACCATCCCAAGCAGGAGCTTGGGCAGTAAAAGGAATTGCAGGAGTGGCTGGATTCCTGAATTCTGCTGCATTTGACATCCCCCTGGACTTTGGCAACCATCACTTCATCTCCATGTTGTGCTCTCACAATTCTTATTTCTGGGCATGAACGTTTCCACATGGACAATCTCATCTCCTGACTCAGGAGCAAAACATTCTACAGTATCTCAGCACTGGAGCAAATTCTGTCTCCCCTGGTGCTCTCTTACGGGATGGGAACCATCCCATGGACTCTTCTTATTCAGCAACTCCTCTCCTTACTCGTTCTCATTCAAACACAGCTCACCAAGTGCTGTGATCCTAACACCCAGAAAAGCCAGATTACATTATCACCCCAAGTGATCGTCCTCGTGCACACCACAGATGGTACCAGCACCTGGACCCAAATCCTCATCCCGTTGCCCGGTGCATCTCCTGTGCTTCATGTTTGGAATAGGGCCAGCTGAAAATGTTCTGACATCCTCCAGCTGGAACATGCTATTTCATCAGAACTGGAGCTTGACAAGGCATCATCTGCAGCCAGAAATTACAAGAAACCTGTAGAGAATATAAGTGAATTCTGAAGGAAGGGGAGGTCAAAGAGTTTTGATTCATTCCTATAAGAGGGGATAGCTCTTGACTTCTTTGACTGAAAACCACTGCTAGGCACTTTCCAGATCATAGGGCCTTAGAAAGGCTTGGATTGGAAGAAACCTTAAAGCTCATTCAGTTATCCAGTTTCAACCCCTGCTGCGTGCAGGGTGAAAGCACAATTTTGAGTGAAAGTCTTTTTTTTTTTTGAAAATCCATTTCAATTGAGAATGAAAATGCATGAATCAAAATAGATGCTGAAAACAGATGAAAATGAATTCAAGAGAAAAGGAACACACTGAATTTTTACCACCTCCGGTAAAAAAAACTGCGTTCTAAATTTGTGGCTGTTGAAGCAGGTTTGGGTTAAATCCAGTACCTCGTGTCCCTCTTATCCCTACCACCACGGGTGATACACCATCCCTATCAGAGTCCTTCACCCATGGGATGAAATATGGCTTGGCAACAAATATGTGCTGCACTGGAACTGTTTTTGTCCACAGATGCTGGGAGGAACAAGCCATGATATAATGGATTTTGGCTGCGACCACAGGAATGCAGGAATTACTAGGAGCAGACCAGAGCAGCAGCCAGACTGCTTCAGCTTTCCATCTCCAAACTCTTCAGAGAAAGCTGAGAACTTCACAGCGATCAATCATGCAGCAATGCACCTGCAGGAAGAACTGATTTACACCTCACTTCATCATTTATAGCCCTTATCAAAGGAAATATTTCAACTCATCCAACATACTGTAGACGGGCTTGCATCGATGGAAGTATTAATTCTTCAAACCACTCCATCTGCAAGATGAGCCCTTCTGTGGTGGTGGACATGGGTTGATGGTTGTACTAGAAGATCTTAAGTCTTTCCAATTCTGTGATTCAGGTCTACGAGCACAGAGCTGGGCTTCCTTTCAAACAGCACTATGAGGCACCCTCCAGCAGCCCCTGCTCCCATTACTGAGACACACTGGTGGGTGTCTTATTGCAGGAAGCATTGTTTGACAGGAAGGACATCATGGACCTATCTGCACAGAAATATGAGTGACAGACATGGGATAGGATGGTCCTTTTGACACATCAAAGGAATTCAAAGCATTTGTATGGTCGTTTTCTGAGTTACAGAATCACAGAATCACAGAACTGTAAGGGTTGGAAGGGACTTCCAGAGATCACTGAGTACAACCCCCCTGCCAAAGCAGCTCCCTAGCCCAGGTTGGACAGGTAGGCATCCAGGTGGGTCTTGAATGTCTCCAGAGGAGACTCCACCACCTCTCTGTGCAGCCTGTGCCAGTGCTCTGCCACTGCAATGTAAAGAAGTTCCTATGCATATTCATGCAGAACTTCCTATGCTTCAGTTTGTGGCCATTTTCCCTTGTTCTGTCACCACACACTGTTAAGAAGAGTCCAGCCTCATCCCTTTGCTTCCCTCTCCTTAGATATTTTAAGATGTTCCTCTTGAAGGTAGTGGAAATGATAGGACTGAGTTCCTGGAGAATCACAAAAGAGCCAGCAGGATGGCAAACCTTCAGGAGGAGTTAATGTTAGTGACAAAGAAAAGTAAAAGTAATAAACTTGTAAATGAATGAGCTTCAAGTCACAAAATCACAAATCACAGCACCCTGTGCTCAGAGATATGGGATGAAGTTTGGGGATGAGTAAAAACAATTGCAGTCAAAATACTGGGACTGAGATATGAGGAGAAAGTCTTCTCCATCAGGAATTGTTTTGAGATGATCCTGTAGAAGAGAGGAAGGTGGTACATGACCAAGTTTTGAACCCAACACTAATCACCGAAGCATCCATCAGCTGGCAAAAAGACTCGGTGTGGACATTACGGATTTCAAGTGAGTATTTGAAAGACTTCATCATGACTCATTTGAGAGCAATTTGAACTGTTATGTCAAGCCAGCAAAAAATAATTACCATCATAAAGGCTTCACATCAAGGTCGAGCCTGTGCAAAGTATATGCAAGCTTGAGGGAATGGTTCACACAAATCCCAATGTCAGACAAGGTGGTACATGGCAGAACAAGTGACCTGCCAGAGAATGAAGGTGAGGATGGAGCCACTGGCAGGGCAGGAACCATTCACTGCACTCGTACACGTGATGAAGAATTTCCAAGTGCCTGAATGCACACCTGGTGCCTGCCCAATGCTTCAAGAAGGGATCTGTTGTCAGTTATGAGCAAAACAGCAAATAAAGTGAGTCACCCCACTCCAGTTTACTTTCAAAATCAACAGTGTACTAGAGAAAGGGCAGTTTATATATTTGGCAGTAAAATGATGGAGGCAACCAGGCCAAAAATTACCAAGCAGAAGCTGTATCGGCAAGGAAGGAATTTGGTTATGTGCAGCTAAAGGAATACATGATGAAAATTTTAGGTAAAATGTTGTTTTCCACCCTAACAAAGAGACAAATGGTGGCAATCAATGAGATGTGCAGACAAGGCAGATGCATGTGATAGTGAGCCATAAGTTCAAAATGGAGCTGACCCTCAGCAAGGGCTGAGATGTGTGAGAGCTTCCCCACCTGCCTCAGAGCACTTGGAGGACTACTAGGGCCATGGTAATAAAACAGGAGTCTGGACTTAGCCAGCACCAAGGATTATCAGAAAACATGCTGAGAAATGGGCTCTGCTGGGGCAGTGTCTCATCTCATGCTCTGCCCTTCCATCTTTGAGGCAATGCTAACAGTAATGCACACCAGTTTTATGTGCTGGGATTGCTGAGGTTTCCCTTCTCCTCACCATACTCTGAAGTCTGATATTTCCCTGCAGTGCTAACTCATATAAATGCCAGAAACAAAGAATATCTGAGATGGGAAGTGACCTCTGAAGATGATCTGGTCCAACCTTCTGCTCAAAGGAGGGGGAACTATGGCAGCTTAAGATTGAGTCCAGCTGGGATGTGAGTATTCCCAAGGATGGAGACTCCACAGTCAATAGTGAGATCCATAACATCAAATAAGTGATTTTTTTGCTTTTTTTTTTTTATAATGCTTAGCTGTAAGTATTCACTTCAGTCTTTGTGGCTTAAAGTAATTGTAAGCATGGACTAACAGTGAAACAGTTCCTTTGATGGCTAGTGGAGATTAAATCCATGCCATGTGTGATTCTCAGGGAGGGAAAATGCAGACCAACAGCAAGGTGGGCACAGAAGAGATAAGAAGCATCACCAACATGCCTACGCTGCACCTTGGTGATGTATCCCATCAAGCAGGAGCTTGTGCAATCCCCACTCCAGCAGAAAACAAAGTTCTTGGCTCTATCTGCACTATGAGGGGCTCGGAGAGATGTCCTCAGATGAAGGCACACATGGGAACGTGGGAATTTGTTTGTGTTCCCCAGGTCAGGTGCAACCCCACAGTCCCAGTAATAAACTGCCACTGCTGCAGCTCTGACACTGTACCACATTAAATAATGCAGAAGTATGTTTGAGAAGCGGGCAGTAATTATATCCAAAGCATAGAAAACAACTAGGGAAGAAGTGTTATCTTTGCAGATAAAATCAGTAATAAATGCTACTGCATTCATAAATAAAAATCAGTCTGGAAACAAACGCTGAGCAGTGTCATGGAAAGTTCATAGTAATCGACAGCTTCACGGCTCCTTCCTGCTCCATGAGCATATTCACTTGGAGGCTTTATAGGCTTTAGAAAGCTTCGTTTTAATTGGAAATGTAAAATGACACAAACCAGTCAACAAACAGGCACTGGGGTCTGTGAAATGAGAGCTTCAATTTATCCTGGCTGTCACAGTGTTCCTCACAAAACAGTGCTCAGGAGGTATAAAGCACAGCCCAGACCAAATGCTGTGGGGGAACAACATGAAATATATGGGGGGAAGTGAAAAGCAAGTCATGGAATACGTGGGGGGAGGTAAAAAACAGGCATGTCAGCCCTAAATTAACTGACTCAGAGGTCACTGTGGTTTTCTCCCTCATCCTCCAACTTGCTCGCACACAAGTTTGGGAACCTGCCTCCATCACATTTCCTGGCCTGAGCCCTATGCATGGAGCATCACTTGCAGTCCTGCATCTCATCCCAACACCCTGGAGCTCTGAAGATCAGGTGCAGCATAGCAAATCCCACCACCACACAGCCCAGGGCCCTTCTGGGAAATATAAATACAGGCAAATCTGGCTGCGTCCTTCCTCCCAGCTGGCTGACACCCAAAATGCCTCCCTCCCTCCTTCCCCCCCTCCCTTCTCTGTGCTCAGACAGTACTGCTTCACCAGTCGCTTTGCTCCAAGCCCATCAGCTGTTTTTCTTTCCAAAGGCTTTGCATGATTTTGCTTTTTTGATCTGATGCTGATACTGTCTGCAGCACTTGTTTTTCCATGGTCAGGAAGTCATTCTAAAAATTCCTTGGTGCCCATTAAACTAATGGGCCTGACCCGATGCACGCAGGGTTTGTAGCAATAAAAGCCAATTAGAAAATGAAGAATTATTTTAAATGGGTTTCTGATTCAGATTACCTGGTCCAGAAGTGAGTCTTGGGCAGGACTGAGAAGTGTGAATACAGTTTGCCAACGTCTGCTGGAAACCTGCGCTGGAAAGGCTGGGTGATTTTGCTCTAAAATAAGAAACCCCTCCCAACTCTTGAAATTCACATTTCTTCCTCCCCTCCCAACTAAAATCCCAGCCCTAGCTCAGTGAACTCAGTGAGACTTTGGCCAGAAAAAGGCAGGATTTTCCCTGATAGTCCCAAACCTCCACCTCCATATTCACCTTTGGCAGAGGTCAGCCAGGTAGCATTGCACCTGGCACCTGTGGGGAACCAGTGAAGAAGGACTGAAATATTCGTTGGGTTTTTTTGGAAAGCAGCGTGTAAATTTTCTAATCTGCAGGTTGATGTTTTTATTATTTGCAGAAAGGATAGCAGCATTTTTAATCTGTAAATTTGGTGCTCCACTGACTGTTCCCATCACTGTAGGGTGTGGTTGGAGGGGGCTCAGCTGACACCAATCTACTGGTGGCCTCTCCTGGAATGGCAGTGCTATGGGTTTATAGTTATAAGGCCAAGAAATCTCCTAGATTTTTCCATCCTCATCTCTCCCAAAATGGCCTGAGTCGAAATAAAATTAAAAAATCTTAAATTCCCCAATCCCAAATTCTGAAGAAAATATTGATCCAGCATTGCAAACCTCAGATGTTTGAAACCATTGCCCCTTGTTCTATCACAACAGGCTCTGCTAACGAAGGGGACAGACTCTTTAGCAAGATTTGTTGTGGTAGCGCAAAGAGAAAATGTTTCCAGCTAAAAGATGGGAGATTTAGATTGGATGTAAGGAAGTTTTTTATGATACGGGTGGTGAGGCACTGGCACAGACTGCCCAGAGAGGTGGTGGATGCCCTATCCCTGCAGAAGACATCCAAGGTCAGGCTGGATGGGGCTCTGAGCACCTGGTGGAGCTGTGGGTCTCCCTGTTCACTGCAGGGGAGTTAGACCACATGGCTTTTAGAGGTCCCTTCCAACTCAAATGATTTTGTGATTCTTTGTTCAATGGCATCAGACTCTTGAAGCCAGAAGCTTGGCTTTGTAATCATGTAGATACCTCAAGAATTTTGCTTTTGCTTTCTGGTTTCCAAAGTTCTCTGTATCCCTGCTTTGGTCTTTTTCCTGGCACCTACATAGGCTTTCAATCTGCTCTGGTGTTAAGGACAGTGACCATCCTTTAGCAGTGCCGTGTTGACTCCAGTTCTGCAGTGTTTCTGCAGGTAACACAACATGATGAAGGGCTGAATACAACGAGCAGAGGAAGTTGTAGAAGAATAAAAACATTCAAGTAGGAAAAGATCACGAAGATCATCAGGTCCTACTGCCAACCTGTCACTACCAATCCCACTAAACCACAGTGCTAAATCTACTTTAACAGTAGGGGCTGATCCTCATTCAGTGTAAATAAAATGAAGTCAGATGAAACCACTTGGAGAGGCAAACATCTCCAAGGTCTTGGCAGCAGCTCTGAGATGGATCGGATTCATCTCAGCATCATTTTAGGAGTCATAAGGTGAAGTATCCACCTGGGCTCAGCAGTGCTGCTTTCCTGGAGAGTTGCTGGAAAGAAACAGGCACTTCTGGGGCACAAATGATTCATCCCATTTCAGACTTTTTCCACCTTCTCCCCAGAACAATGCTTATTTCAACCACCAGTCTCATTGACAGCAGCACCAGTTCCCTCTCCAAAACACGAGGTGAATCACAGCAAAGAGACCCCGATGGGTTGGTAGGGATCAGCCACAGTCCATGTTTTTCTTCTAGGAAGCAAATTCCTTGTTTGTCAGTGGCTTTCTGCTCTTTAGCAGACTCATTAGCACCTGAACTAGCTCATCTCCAAAGGGAAAGAGGGAAAAAGGAGGGGGGGGGAGGGAAAGCCAGCAGGAACTTCACTGCTCTCAAGCTGCTCTTTTGTGCCAAGACCACTCCATCTCTGGTATTGTTTACACTGAAATAAAAGCTGAACAGTGTCGGGTCTTAAAATAACTTGCTGTTTTCAGCTCAGGAAAGCCAGGGTCAGGGAAGCTTGGAGCAAATTTAAAGAAGCAGGATGACTAAGGCACAGACTGGGTCTCATAGAAGGAGGCATTCACATAAACGTTGAGCTCCATCACCAGCCTGGAGCAAACTGAGCTCTGGGTGTCCCTGTCCATACTACCTAGACCAGATGGGGCCTTGACCAAGGTGAGATGTGACATCTGCACTTGTTCTCCCAGGGCAAATCTGCAGCCACAGAGGTTTCTTCTGTTAGGAAAACTCGACACATGTTAGAGAAGTACAGCTGGGACTGATCCAAATGTCCCTTAGATGTTCAACCAATGGGTCTAGATGTGAATTATTGCATTTTAAAAAGAGGAGCTCCGTGATGTTGACTGTGGAAAGTATTGATGGGAACACTGAAGAGGTGTTGAATCTACAGGGGCTGCTGCAGGGTGACATCCATAAGGTGAGAGGAAGGGGGTCAAAGAGGAACTCCATATTGCTGTCTTAACACACCTCCTAGTCCTGAATGGGGCAGGGCACACCAGGTCTTTGGGTGAGTTTACAAGACATGGTTAGGCTGGATACATGGAGGGAACTGAGGCAGGTCTGCCTCATACCCACCATGGTTCAAGCTCAGCTCAGTCACTGATGGGCTGATGGTTGCATGAGATGACCTTAGTGGCCTTTTCCAACCTTTATGATTCGATGATAACCTTGCTCATCGCTTGCCATAGAGCACCATGCTGTCTGCTGGGAGACAGACTGGTCTCTAGGAGAGCTGATAGTCAGCTATGATCCAAACCAGGTTATTAAGATGAACCCAAGGCCAATCAACTTGAGTTGACAGGAGCTGAAGCATCAAGTCCTGACCCAGGTGGAGGGTGTAGGACTGAGCAAGGGGCTGTCTGGCTGCCTGCTGGGCTGTCCTTAGGTGACAGATCTCAGAATACAGCACATGGGGTTTGGGTGCTTCTGGACACAAGGACATGCTCACATCTCCCTCCTCACCCCCATTTCTCAGCCATCAGCATGCTCCCCAGCACAGCTCTCATCTAGGGAAGGAAGCAGGCGTGTGCCCGACACAATAGCAAGGAAGTACCTGGTCATTAGTGTTTCCCCTCTGCTTTCATGCCTCCTTCAGGCCATGACAGAGGTAGAGACAGTGGAAAGTGGGGGCTGCCCTGGGGTTGTTGCTTTGCTTTGCTTAGGCTCCCTGGTACCCGGCTCCTACATGCAAGGATAGTTAACAGTAGTCTGGTTTTGGGTGGTGGGTGGCACACAAATCTGTGTTTTCTCTCTGGTCCTATCTGCAGCCTCTTTGCTGAGCTTTTGGGCATCTCCTGCCCCATGGACAGAATTTTGGGGGGTACCTTTGTGTGGTGTTTTAACCCTTCACCTCAATAAACACTCACATAAACCTGGGTGCAAGGAATCAGCAGAGTGAGAGGCAGTGCTTGCTTGATATTGGGACCATTTTGGGAGGAGAAGATAGAAAGGAGCAGAGCAGCACATGAGCTGAGCAGCAC
Source organism: Cyrtonyx montezumae (assembly GCF_038088225.1). Lineage (NCBI taxonomy): Eukaryota > Metazoa > Chordata > Aves > Galliformes > Odontophoridae > Cyrtonyx > Cyrtonyx montezumae. Next base: position 1,410,722 of record NW_027071848.1, read on the forward strand.
AGACTGCAGGCAGCCCATGCATGCAGGGCTGGGAGTAAGCTGAGTTAAAAGAGGAAGGAGAGTCCCCTCTTCCCAGCCGGGAAACCATCAGCCCTGCAGCCTCTGCAGGCAGAGACACTCAGCTCCCCATTAAACATTAATGCTGGGCCCTGGCTGGCATTTTGTGAGATGGTAAAAGCCTGGGGAGCACTGAGGATTGATCTCAGCCAGGATGCAACCATTAGTGCCGTGCTTCAGAGATAGAGCAAGCAGGGAGCCAGACCCTGGGAGCGCCTCGCTGGATTCGTAAGAGAAAAAATGAAGTTCCAGATGATATGAAAGAAAGAAAAAAGAAAAAGCACTTGATGATTCTCCTTTGGCTGGGGACGTGTGTGCCCGGGCTGGGTGGGAGAGGACACTGCTGCCAAGCACAACCCATGGGCAGAAGCCAGCACCAGCCCTTTCCCACGCTCCTCTCACCCTCAGACCTTCAGCTCAGAGCAGCGACGTTTACTCATCCACTAATGCACCACTGCTCCCTCTCTTTGATTTTTCAGTGCAGCCTGGAAGGCTTGGCTGAGATCAGGCTGCTGTTTATTAGGGCAAAGCTGTAGTATGAGTGCTTGGGAAGCCTTGAGCATTGGGGTGAGACATCGTGGCTGAGCTGAGGCACCGACTGTGCAAGGTGGACTGAAACAGAGGCAAATATTGCCCTCCCTCCTTCCACTGAGGGGAAAAACCTCTAGCATGGGGGCAGTAAATTGTTTTTCATACAACACAAAAACCCACAAAGGGCCTGCTCGGTGCCCATGGGTCAAAGCCCAGAGAGAGAGCTCGCATCCTACAGCAGAAGAAAAGGAGCAGACAGATGGATGGGGGCAGAAACAGGAAGGTACTGACCCACCTGAAATAAGTAACCTGTGCACGGGTCCCCTGCAAAGATGTACTCACTGGTCCATGAGAAATTAAATTACACACACAGCTGCACCTCTGAGTCTCACTAGAAATAGGAGACGTTGGGGTTTTGGCTGAAGCATTGGCTGCAGAAGGGGTTAATGGCACATGAGATATGTTTAGCAGGATTGCTATTATATATATATATATATATACATATATATATATATGTATGGTTTTTTTCTCTTCTTTCTTCCCCCAACAAACAAAGCGTATGAGAAAATACAGTTCACAGTGGAGACCTGGCTGCCTGCCCACTAGGGCAGAGAAAATGCAGATGGTTGGAAACTCAGCTCCATGGCCACAAACCTGGGCTCTGGCTGCAGCACCCAGCAGAGGGGCCCTGGGAACCCAACAGCTGTGTGATAACAAGAAATATTCCCCCAGACGAGTGCAATGCCAGGATGTGGTCCACAGAGCAAAGGTGATGCCTTCCTCTGTGCTGCACCTTGGGTGTGTTAAGCACATACATGCTGCAATCCATCGAGGGGACGTAACCATCCCTGTTTCCATCCAGAATGGATTAAAGCTTGATAAATGCAAGCAAAACCTCAGTGACTTTTTGCCTTTTGTCCCTGGCTGGTGAAAGCATCATGGTTTGGATTAAAGGTAGAGCTGTCGCACCCACGTCTCTCCTTGCAAGGCTCCTCTTGTTCAAAGCAGTAATTAGCTACCAAAGTAAATAGGTGTTAGCAGAAACAAAGAGCTGCACTCGGTCTGGGTAAACACCTCAGATCTAATTTAATTTCCCCTCTTCTAGTAAGTGCAATCTCAGTGCTATGCAGCTATTTCCAGGCTGGGGCACCGAGCTCTCATCGGTGGTGCCGGGGCAGCTGTGTAAGTCCCTGAGGCTGCAACGAGCTCCTTTTTGATGAGCCAGATGTGGAGCACAGCTGGCAGTCACTAACAGCAGCACCGTGCTAAACTCCATCCGTGCCTTAATCCTCAGAGCCTCCTAGTCTAGACAGGACACGACCAACTAATGTAAAAACCAAGCAACAGAAAATTCACCATCTTCTTTTGAGCTGTCGGCAGAAGGAAACAACAAAGGGCCCTCTGGACTATTTTTCTTTGTTTTCTTGCAAAGGTGTTTTGCCTTTTTTTCTTGCAATTCCTGCAAGGCAGTATGCATCCAAGCTTGCTGCCCGTAGCCTCTTTCAGGTTTCATTTGCTCACTGGCCATGCTAAAAGCGATGGAGGCACACTGTAGCATGGGCTGTCCCTCCAAGCAAACACCTCTGCTGGTGACAGAGTGCTCTCTTGGCTGGGAAGAGACCTGATAACAACCCTCCAGTATCTGAATGAGAGCTGTAAGAAAGAAGGGGACAGACTCTTTAGCAGAGTCTGTTGTGATGGGGTAAGAGGAAACGGTTTCAAACTCAAAAAGGGGAGATTTAGACTGGATATAAGGAAGAAGTCTGTTTTACAGTTGGAGTGGTGAGGCACTGGTGCATGCCAACCAGAGAGGTGGTGGAGACATTCACAGTCACCGGGCTCTGAGCACCTGATGGATCTGTGGGTGTCCCTGTTCTTTGCAGGGGAGTTGGAACAGATGTCTTTTAAAGGTCTCTCCCAACTCAAGCCATTCTATGAACACAACAGGAGCCACCTGGCTATGGGGCCAGATCCAGGCCTTTGGGGTTGGCATAATGCAGTAAGCACCCCACATCCCCCAGGAATGAGAACAAGCAGAAAGATGTGCACGGGAGCTTCTCCAGTGGCTTTTGATCTCATTACACCACGCTGCCTGACTGCTGGGAGAAGTGGGTGGAGGTAATTAATTGCTACAATTAGCACGGAGCTGTTGCTGCCTATGATGTTTATCTTTTCCTGACGCTTTTGGTGCATCCAGTTACTGACTTCTAACCCTGTGCTGCAACGATCTGGCAAACTCTGCACAGCCTCAGGCAGCAAAAACATAGAACAGGATCACAGAATCATTAAGGCTGGAAAAGACCTCTAAGATTGTCTCATCCAAGCATCATCCCACCACCACCATGCCCGTTGACCGTGTCCCTCAGTGCCACGTCTGTCATCTACTTCATGAAAGGAATGTTATCTGCTTTAGGAAATCCAAAGGGTTTCCCACACTGAGCATCTGTGTGGGGTTCAGTACTAGGACAGAGCACTGGGGAGGAACAGCCCCATCAACAGGACATGCTGAGGGCACCCGACTGGGGGCAATTCTGCAGGAACAGGCCTGGGGGTCCTGGTAGGGCAAAGCACCAGCCCTGCATAATTCATGCTGCCTCTTTCCACAGCATCTGGCCACATCTGCTGCATTTCTGTTGCAGGCTTTCTCACAGCTGACTCAGAAAATCTCTCTTTGGCAGCTGGGTACCGTTTCAAGTGGGTACTTTCCCTCCAGCACTAACAAGCTGTGATTTAGTTACAAATAAGGAGTTTTGTTTCTCATTTGCTGATGTCACCCCACGGTCTTGTGGGGAACAGCACTTGCATCTCCACAGCCTGAAAAATCCTATGTTCCCTTTGGGACAGATGCACTTGCAAGCACGAGATTGTTTTTCCTTTTGATGCTCAGGTTTATATTTCAGCCATGTCCAGTATTGATCCCGCTGTCCCCACACTGAAGCTCGATTTACTAAATGGGAAGAGAAAAAGTTCCCCCAGCTGCGTGCAAGCAAAACTCAAACTAAAAGAGACGAGATTTAGATTGGATGTAAGGAAGACATTTTTCACCACAAGGGTGGGGAATTGCTGCACGGGTTGCCCGGAGAGGAGGAGGTGCTCCATCCCTGGAGACACCCAAGATCAGGCTGGATGGGCTCCGAGCACCTGATGGAGCTGTGGGTGCCCCTGTTCACTCCAGGGGCCTTTTTGGAGGTCTCTTCCAACTCATAATGATCCTATGCAAGTGGAAAATGCCACAAACAGACAGCTCTCGATGGCTGCGCCGCTGACACGGCAGCGGGATGTCATTTATTTAGCCTGACCTTTCCCTGCCAGCTTAATGCTCGCGGCGTTAGCGAGGATCCTCTCTGCCACTTGTGCACCCATTGCCAAGGTGACGTCCCGTTTTCATGCGTCAGCTGGGGAAGATGGCATGTGTGCTGTTGTGATGCTTTGTTTGCTGTCCTGCCTGATGAGATCTTGGCAAGGTTTCAGCTCGCGCAGATTGCAGCTGCTCCGCCATGGACCAAAACAGACTCAAGCTGGACGTTGCTAAGGGGAGAGTGCTGCAGAAACAAAGAGCGTGGAGCCCTAGTCCCCTCTGGTTAGGTGCTTTCAAGGCTGATTTCTGAAGATCTTTAGGAGATGAGATAGGAGGACAGTAACACACGCACAGAGAGTTTATCCTGCGTGCTTGAAAGAGGATTGAAAGGACTCAGCATGCCACCGGCAGCATCTTGCAGCCACATCCTTTGGCAGCATGTGCTAGGCTGGTTTTACAGCCCCAGCTGAGCTCCTCCAAGCCATGGTTGGTCCTCAAGGAAAGCTGCAGTAAGGTGAAGCACGAACAAGATGAAGGCTCGGATGAAATAAAACCATGGTGGAGGTAAGATGCCCACAGCAGGAACATTAAGACCACAGTACTGCACACCAGGCACTCAGCCCCACCTCGTGCTGGATGTGACCCCTCCCAGTACCTCTGAGCAAACTGTGGAGCCCTTGGAGAGCTGGAGAGCACCACTTTGGGGTCCGGCCTCGGTGAAGTGAGTGTGAATGTCCCCATGCCATGTTGGGAATGTGGAGGTGGCTCAATGGCACTCATGGCAGCAGCTTGCCAAAGCACAGCTGGGTTTGGATGGTGGAAAATGAGTGGAATAGATCCTGATGCTGCAGGAGACCACTCCATATCTACCTCCTCCCACCCAAACCTTTCTCAGGAGGAAATAGGGATGGAGGTGGGGAGAAGATGCACATCCATCACACAGTACAATGCTGGGGGTGGGGACAGCCAAAGCAGGAGGAGAGATACGGTCCTGCAGCCCCATTAAAGCTCTCCTCTGAGGGTTGGAAACTGCTGAACAAAGGGAATTTTCACTGCTGATTCCCACGACTTTCAAAGGGAATGTGGCGATGGACGGGGACAAAGACTACAGCTAAAAGCTCTCCCAAACCCCATCAGCTTCTCATAAGGGGCTCAGAGGGCTATGTCATAGGGAAAAGCGAACTACATAGCTTGCAGCAGAAAAGCTTGCTCTGCTTTGGATATCAAAGATGGGAAATACTTCAGAAGTCATCCAGGTATTACTACAACCCCCCTAGCCCTGCACAGGGCAGCACCTTCCTCCCACAGGTCTGACTGGAAGAGGATTCAGGTCCTCTTGAGATAATGGGACGGGGGATGCTTTGGTTGAGGACCTGGCTCTCATGGTACCTGTATTCTCCTCAGACTGATTGAAGCCGCAGATCTGGCAGATGCTGCGAACCCACTTGTTCATGTCGTCCTCAGTCTCGGCCACCAGGTAGAAGGTCCTGTCACTGGTCTTGATGTCGAAGATGTAGCTGTCTTGCAGCTCCTTCTTGTTGAAGGTCAGTCCCGCGTCCACTTGCTCGCAGAAATTGAGGTTGATCACGCGCAAAGGTTTCTTGGAGTGGTCATTTTTGTAGTACTCCAGGACGTCGGGGTCGCCGCTCATCCGACCGCTGCGCAGGACGAACCAGCGCTTCTTCCATGCCTGGAACAAAGAAAAGAGGGGACGTCACACCCATTGCTCAGGTCATGAGGGCCAGGAAACCACTGCCACGTATGGAGTGACACGGATGGATGTCACCTCCCCAACCTGGGATGCTCTGGGACACTGCTTGAGGCATCGATGCATGCGGTGTAGAAACCCAGGACTTTGATAGCCAAATCTCACCAGTTATCTGAGAGAATTAAGCACTGAAAGATCATTATGGCTTAAGATACAAATGTCTCCAAGAAGCATTAGTCCTGAGGCTCACAGCGACCTCGCTCAGCTGCACTCTCAAGACCCAAATACCCTTCACTCCTGGATGATAATCTGCAATTGCAATATCAAAATGCCTTCCAGCTGCTCAGAGGAGCCCTGAAGCTCTGGACACAGAGCTCTGAGCATCCTGCCCTTCAGAGAAACCCCTGAGATCATCACAGGGAGCATCTGCAGATACTGAGCATGCCAATTCTGTCTCTGTTTAAATGCCAGGCTAATGAAACCAATGGGAAACTGGTTTGTCTTTTTAAATATCAGGAATAATGCCAGGGGGCAATCCAAGAATCATTTGTTTTTCAACAACTTCTGCTCCTGGGTACATAGGAAGTTCCTTAGCAAAGAAAAGGTTGTTATTGATTTCTATGGGTGGCAGCCTTGGAAAACAAATGCCAGTTACCAGTGCCAGCACTGGGATTTGAACAAAGATGCTTTTTTCTTCAGTAAGAGTGGTGAAGCACTGGCACATGTTGAGCAGAGAGGAGGTGGGTGCTCTGTCCTTGGAGATATTCATGGTCACCAGGCTCTGAGCACCCGATGGAGCTGTGGGTGTCCTAGTTCATTGCTGGGGAGCTGGACTAGGTGGCCTTAAAAGGTCCCTTCCAATTCAAACCATTCTATGATTCTAAATCAATGGAGAGAGGCAGGTGCTACCAGCATTGTTTCATGGGAGTCCTTCATGAAAAAAAAAACTAAACATCAGTTTGGTCTATTAAACACCACAGGGCACCAACACAAGCTCAACAGAAGCATTTAGCTCATCTGACTTGCCAGAAACAAGAGCATCTGAACAACACGGGTTGGATACAGCCCATGTGGATGAGCAGGGTGAGGCAGGGTATTGCCCACGCTCTCAATTTGTGCAAAAGGATTCCATCCCCACCACCCTGCCCCAACTCTGGATGTTTGTTTGTGAGATTGACTCTATTTTTTTTTTAATATATATATAACCAGGTTTTTTAGGGGGTTCATGTGATTATGAGAGGTTGGGGCATGAAAAAGCCCTATGAAGGAAGAACCAACTGCCACATCTTTAATAACCCCAGAGAGGCAGTAAGGTGAGCACTGTGTGGTGACCTCCATGATGTCCCCGAGGAGGTGATGACAGCCCCATAAGTTTTCACTTACAGGTGACAAGGCATGAACTACACCTTAGTCATCCGATTACATCAGGGTCCCACAGTTTTGGAGAATTTGAGGATTGAAATAAGGGAAAGAAACCCTTGTGATTGTTTGGATCATACTTCTCAAAGGCTTCCAAATTGCTTTTGTTCGCGTCTTTAAGATTTGTGAGCTAATTAGTTTTGTACTGTCTCTCAAACTAGTACCTGGTGCCAGGAAAGCATCTTCTGTGCAGTCTTCCAAATGCAGCAGAGCAGCAAACTGCTTTGCAATAGGACTGACAGGGCTGGCAGATTTTGGTTTTGTCCAGGAGATGTTCAACTACTCCTGTGAGGTGGTTGCTCCCAGACAAAAAGAATACACCCATGATGGAGATATGCCCATCAGAGAGGGAAAAAACAACAACACAAAAACATTTTCCCCAGGCAGCAATAATTTGCTGTTCCATCTCCTCAAAATGGATTGCCCCAATCATTGGGACATAGGAATATCTTTTACATTTTAAACATCCCAACACCTTCTTCCAATTAACATAAAACCATTTCTTTGCAGCCACTCTACAGAACTAAGAAACGGGCACCCGTTAGCAAGGGTGTCTGGAGAAAGATGAAGTTGTGCAGTCACACGAGCAATCATGTAAATGAAGACACATCCATCACCAATTCTTGGTCCTTGGCTTTATTGCTTTTCAAGCATTGGGAGTCAAGCCTTGAGACCTCCGTTCTAGGCTGAGAAGGTGCACTGAAAAAGACACAAAGTACAGTAACCCGACTCTAGACTTTCAGGGAAAATATAGGAGGATGTGCTGCAAGAGATGACAGTGATGCTACCACAACTTCCCTTTTTAGCTCTGTTACAAGATCCACAACTTCTCTAGTTCTCTGTCGTCTGTCTGGTAGTCATGGAAAGTCCCACATGGTCAATATTTGGCAGAGAAGATGGTCTAACACATGCAGGCTGGTGGTGCTGGTGAAGCCTCAATATCAGCTGATTGCAAAAGAACTGCTCCAGCCAGGCCATATTTTTGGTTGGTTTTTTTTTTTTTTTTTTTTGTGAGTGCTTAGTTCAGCAAGTGTATTTTAGCTCTTTCTTGTGGATTTATATGTCTCTGCTAGGAAATAACAGCTCAGTTTTACAAGCTGGAGCTTGGTCTGGAGCATCTTACGGCACTAACAAAGCTCACTTCAGATTTGTCATCCAAATTTTGTACGTTTAGGCATCCCTAGTTAAGCAACTTACTGCAAGGGGGCAATTTAAGGGTCTATCCACCACCAGTAGCTACTCTATTGGGATGCACAGTATCCATTTGTACAGGGCAATCACAGCACATGCCGAACTGGAGGAGGATAGAAATCTATATGAACCTCCATGCTCCAGAATCATGTATCCTTCCTCTCCTACCATGATAGACAAACATACAATGGGGATGGGTTGGCCATGGTGGCCAACACACATCTTCTCCTCCACACAAATTTGTTTCCTCTTCTTATTTCTTTTCTTCCTGGCTGTTCTGATGTCCCTGCTGCTGCCAGCTCGTGCTTCATGAAGAGCGAGGCAAAGGTTGTGTTTATTTAATATTTTTATGATGGAAAAAGGCCAACAGTTCCACAGCTATAAAGTGGTACCTGTGTGGTGTATGTTGAGGAGAGGAGAGGAGAGGAGAGGAGAGGAGAGGAGAGGAGAGGAGAGGAGAGGAGAGGAGAGGAGAGGAGAGGAGAGGAGAGGAGAGGAGAGGAGAGGAGAGGAGAGGAGAGGAGAGGAGAGGAGAGGAGAGGAGAGGAGAGGAGAGGAGAGGAGAGGAGAGGAGAGGAGAGGAGAGGAGAGGAGAGGAGAGGAGAGGAGAGGAGAGGAGAGGAGAGGAGAGGAGAGGAGAGGAGAGGAGAGGAGAGGAGAGGAGAGGAGAGGAGAGGAAAACAAGGAAAAAGGAAATGGAAATCGGAAATATCTCCCTGGAAATCCCTGCTTTTTCTCCCCCTGCTGCCACCTTTGCCTGCAGCAGCACAGCGCACTGCAGGTGTGAAATAAGTCTTCCGAAATGTAATCTGACACAAATCACCGTGTTTAATCCAAGCTGGCACATGGGATGAGCGACTGAGCCGTGATGTTGGGCAAATGTTTCACAGTGGGATAAAATCAGGGACCAAACAATTAGAGCAGCAAAACCAGCACAAGTGCAAACAGGTCCTGATATCCCAGATATTCACTATGAGCTAGATGATTCTTGGGCACAGAATGGCTACTGCCACTGCCCCCATGGCCACCAGCTGATAGTGGGGATGCATTCAGTGTGCACCACCATCCTGGCAGGATTACCCCTAGGAAATGGGGATAGAGATGGAGGTGTGACAGGAGCATGTGATGCTCTGGCTGGCTCAGCGGTGTTCTTGTTTTTGTTTTATGCATCAGCAGCACTGATTGCAATTGGGGCTGAGCTTTTCCCAGACACCTGTCCGTGTAGAAGGGACACAGTTGCCTACTGCAGCTGTGCTATCTGTGCCATGGAGTGAAGCTCGGAACAGAAGGATTGTAGAATAACCTGCTGGTGACCTGTATTATAATGTTGTCTTCATCTGTGTCCCTGCGGACTTGTTATCTCATCTGATGGACAGAAGGATGCTGGTTTGATTATTCATGCAAGAAAAACTCTCCCTTCCCTATGCTAGTGCTAACTCATAGGAAATAAATACATCTTGGAAGAAGACAGATTTACAAGAAAGACCTGGGAGTGAGGAGTCTGCTCAGGTAAATGTGCTGCTTGCCAAGTACCTTGGGGCCCCACCATGGCCACTCAACCCCATGTCCCCAAGCTCCGAGACCCCTTCCAAGCACACACCACACATTTTCTCCTCACCTGGTGTCTGCTCCTCACTCCCTTCAAAGGGATGGAGAAGACCTCGGTTGAGCACTGACCCTTCCTACAGCCCACTCACAGCTGAGCCATGAGACGGGCTGCCCTGCCGTGCTGATCCCCTCTAATCACACGTCTGCTGCAGTAGAGTTCATGGTGAGTTCGTTAGCAGCATCACTTTGGGGGAGGCTTGATTGACAGCGTTAATAACACCGAGCTGCAGCAGAGTGAGCCTGCAGGGCACGCTGAGCCCTGATGGGGTGCACGGCGGCTCCTCCTCAGCTCACTGGGGAACCAGGGAATTAATAGCAATATAAAAACCACCCTGGTGTGTATCTCCGGCTGTCAAACCTTCTCTTCTGGAGGTTTGTCCCATCGCTGGAGGCATAATTAGCCCTTGGAGCACACACCGAATTGCTACGTGCAAAATCTACCCCAAGGCGGCTCGGCCAACACAAGCTTTCCTGCACCAAACATCACTTATGGCTGGCTGGAGGTTTTAAGGAGGTTTTACAGGAGTAGAACCTATTTGAAAGATCATTTAGAAATACATAGGCTTCAAAGACAGCTCCTGCCAATAGACATTTTTGCTCCTAGGCAAAAGATGGCTTGGGATGGCTTCTACCCAAAGAGATGATGGTGAGAGCTGCAGAACCATGGCATCCATGTTTGCTCCCTGCTGCTGTGCTCAGTGAACATGGAGGGCAAAAAAAAACCCAACAACAGTGACACAGTGTGGAAAACATTTCCCTTGGTATTTATTTTAGGGGAGTTCTCTGGTTGGAAAGATTTCAATAGTTCAGTGCTGTGCTGTCGATCTTAGGAAAATACAGATTTCCCTGGGTGACGTGAGGGCGCTGACTGCTTTTCTGCTGGGATGCTGGAGTGTCTGGTTTGGAATGGGGTGGAAAAGCAAAATATCAAATAGTGAGGTTGTACTTACACTGTCAGACAAGCTGTGACCGTCTGAGAATGAGGGACACGGGAAACGGCAGAGTGGGCTGGGAGTGCTCCTACCAGAGGAGATGGAGACAAAGCGTGCTGGGAGATGCACAGGGACAGCACAAGGGTCAATGGAAAGTTCCTATTAGATGGATGAAAAAGACTTCAATGTGAGTGGTAGAACAACAAAAAGACAAGATGTGGGGAACGTCCGTCCTTGGAGACACATAAAACCTGCCAGGACAAGGCCAGGAGAACACAATTTACCTCCAGACTTGGCCTTAACATCAAAGCTGACCCTGCTTTGAGCAAGAGCTTGGGCCAGAGAACTCTGAGCTCCCTTCCAACCTAAATTATCTCAAAATCTAAATGACTTTTCCACAACTAGATCCAGTTCTCAGGGAGGAATTGATATGTATTGAACTGGCTGTATGAAGACCTGATGAGCAGTGCCTGCGCACTACCCTGTTGTTTGTTCATCCTCCATACCACAAATTTCACTTGAGAAAGGGCAGCATGAACATATTTTAGCTCTTCTTGAGGAAAGGAACATTTTCCAAGTAATTCCTTTTGTAGAAGGTGCCTTTGCAAGCAGAAAGGTGCAGGAAATGAGGGGTTCAGTGAAGTGAGCTCCTGCCCCAGGGCTGGCTGCAGATGGTTCACGTGCAAGCCCTCCACAGTGTCCCTGCTTTTGTTATCTGGAAGTATTTCCTGCTATTCAGCCCTGCTCTGTATTTCTCTCTGTTATTCCTAGCCGAAATTTCTTCTCCCTCACCACAGCACACCCTTCATGAAGGGATCAGAGCAGCAAAACAGAAGGGCGACAGGGAATGTGGCCTATAAAAGCAAGGCTCTGGGTGATATCACCAGGGCCCCAAAGAGCCATGCAGCGAGTCTCCGTCCAACTGTTTAGTCTGGGTCTGATCCAGAAGCCAGGGCAGCTAAAGGGATTTTTCATGCTGGGCCTTGAGGTGCTTTGTTTTTGGGAATGTTGGCCCAAAGATTCCATCCTGGCCCCTGTATCTGCCTCATCCACATCCTGACTTGGTGCTGGTGTGAGATGCAGGGTGGTGGCACTCCTATGTTGGATTGCTGGGTACCAGAAATGCAAGTGATGAACTGGGCACAAAGCTACATTGTCCTCATCCCTCACCATCATCAGTGCTGGAGCAGAGCTTGCTTGCAGGCTTGAACCTCGCTTCCTCTCCTGACATGGCTAATATGGACAAGAGGCTGAGACAACAAACAGGACGCTCCAGGTGGTTATCATGTATGTGGCATTATATTTGTCGTAGTATGATTCTACAGTTATCACACAATTATTATGACACTACAGTTGTATTTACATGAGGCACACAGAGACCAGTGCTTCTCCTGGTTCACAAAACCCAAACACCACCATTGACTATACTCAACCCTACAGGTCCTTCAGCATTCTGGTAGCTCTGTGCTAGGTTCTCCCCAGTGTGCCCAGGTCACTCTTGTGATGAGGGCCCAAAACTGGACCCAGCACTCCAGGTATTGCTTCACCTGGCTGATGATGCCAGGTTGAATGCCAGGACAACATTAGCCTTCTTCAATGGCAATAGTACGTTTCTGGCTCACACTCAACTTGATACCTACCAGGACTACCACCAGCTCCTTTTCCCCTCAGGAAGCAATCAGAGCTGACCCAAAGCCCAAAGCAGTCCCTAGACTACCCTCCTCAGCTTGCCTTCAGTTAAAACATCCATCCTCTCTCCCTTCTCCCTCCCTACAGAGGTGGTACATAGCAAGAGCTGTATGAGGGCAGACCCATGGCATGGAACAGGTTGCCCAGAGAGGAGGAGGTGCCCCATCCCTGGAGATACCCAAGGTCAGGCTGGATGGACTCTGAGCACCTGATGGAGCTGTGGGTGTCCCTGTTCACCACAGGTGGCCAGATGACCTTTAGGGATCCCTTCCAACCCTAATGAAGCTACGATTCTGTGATTTAACGCACACGACACAAGCACGCAAGCAGTGAGAAAGGAGTTTACTTTGCTTTTTGAACTTTGGGTTTCTGAAAGAAAAAGCAAACCGCTCAGAGATTTTTCTTCCCCTCTGAGACTTTGGTATCCGACTCTGATAAGTGCTTTCCCGGCGGGATATGAGAACCAGTTGGCAGAGACAAGGGCCCGTTACACAAGCAAGGCTGGACATGGGAACTCGGCACAAACAAATGGCTTTGATAACCAGGACTGAGTTTTTTTTTGTCTTTCTGGGCAGCCTTAGCTGTCACTGTCTCTTTTTCTATGCAGCAGGAACTGGAGAGTGTAAGAGAGAGAGCAGGAGACCTCTGCAAGAGCAAAACAAACCCCATAGGACTGCCAATGGCTTCCATCCCCTTGCTTCTAGGTTTAAGCTGCCCCACATTGCTCCCACAAAGATAGAAACTCACCCCCCAAAAACACCCACACCACACTGGTCGTGGATCCTGCCCCAGGTCCACAGGGAACACATGCTGGTTTCTGCACACAAAAAACTCATTGCATGTATGCTTTGACCCATTGAAACTCAATTCCCAAATGCTGCTTGCATCTCAGTGCTAAGTCAACCTAAAACAATACTTTTGAAGCAAGAAAAGAAGCTGAAAAAAAAAGTCAACTTAGAACCATATAATCATAGAATGGCATGGGTTGGAAGGCACCTTTAAGATATTCAGTCCAATCCCTCTGCTATAGGCAGGAACACCTCCCTCTAGACCAGGTAACTTGAAGCATTGTTTTCATCATTTTGGAGGTCGGTACCCATGTCAACATTTGGACTCAGTATCATAATTAAACTGCTCTGCTCTCCATATTTTGAGTGAAGATGGATGGAAGCAGAGACGGAAGAGAGGAGTGTCTGCAGGCTTCCCCATTCCCTTGACATAATGCTTTCTCCATATGAAGAACACAGAAAAAAGGGTCTTGCAAGGTGATACTGAACCTACTCTGAGCTTGCCAAGTTCTATATAACTTCAAAAAGCAAAAATCACCATCTGCTGTTTGCTTTGAGGTGATCAACTGGAAGCATCATGATGCTGAAGATAGCAAAGTTTCAAGGAGTTTCTCCCATTGTGTAAGGGACTGCACTCCTGGTTTCTCTGGCTTACAACAAAGTATTTGGGTCAAGTTTGCCTTTCCAAGAATGATTTCTAATTTTAGGAATACTCCAAAGCTTGCTCATTTTCAATCACTTTTATGGGCTGTCCTGCTGTCACAGTGCATTACCGCTGCCAGTTGGATAAACCACTGCAAGTAGTGAGATGATGGGGACAGAACTGCACTTTCTGAATGTTAACAGAACAGCATTGTGGTCCCCAAGCCCTTTGTCAAGAGAACAATGGTCTCACCAATGAGATGTTGGGTGATTGCAGAGGAGGCAGCATGGTGCTTCTAGCTGCCAAAATGTCCACAACAGTACACAGGATCCAGCACAGGACCCATTTGTACCATGTGTGGCAGACTTTAGTTTTGCTCAGGTGAAATGCATTCCCTCAAACCAATCTCTCTCTATTTTTAATATCCTTTCCAACAGATTCCCTCAAACTCTCAGAAAAATAGCACCAGTCCCCAGGAACACTGTGGGAACTGGGCATCCCAGTGCCTTTAAATAAATTTTGGATTGCCATCTTTCCCTGCTGTAGCTCTTCCATCAAGAAAACATTCCTGCAGCAGCTTTGGCATGAGAAACTATTCAAAATGGGCTGTTTTGTGCCAGGTGCCATGGAGTGAGAAACAGCATTAGCTCAGAGATGCCAGACTGGAAGAGAAAAGGCAGATGAGGAATGAAATGAAGTACTAACCTTGCAGAAGTGAGGAAATGACTTTATCTTCTGGTTCCCTTGACCCCTTGGCTACAATTTCTTTTTTCTGTGGTATTTTCCTTGTGGAGATTTCCCCCTTTTCACATCTAGTTTATGTCTAGATGTGGTCAAGGTTCATGTGTCTGCCCAAGCCTTTTGCTCACTGACAAAACATTTTTTGACACAAAAAAACGTGCTTGCCTCCAGGTGCTCGTTGTCTTCAAGTGGCTTTGACATACATGAACCAGCTCCTTTTCAGAAAAAATGAAGCCACTGATCCCTGCCCATATGTGCCCTGAAGGCAGTGGGGATATATAGAGAGCTATGGGTCTGGACCACTAGGATGCCCTCCAGTTGGTATCAGAGCCAGATTACACCTTCTGCCCTGAAATACAGGAAGCAAGAGGAGTCTCAACACCTTCAAGCTATTCACTGGGTCCCACAGGGGCAAGGAGCTCCCCTCTGACTGTGACAAATGCTAGACATCACGTTCCATCCAGATTGTCTTTCAATATGGCCACATTGTCTGTGGACAGGTTAAGATGATCCTCATTTGACCCAAGTCACTTCAGCCTGAACCAAACTCAGGCCTTCCACAAAGGCAGTGGTGACAATCATTGGGATTTCCATCTTGGATTTGCCACAGATCTTACATTTCAGTGGGTTTTACCAGAGAGCTGGGCAATTTTTTTTTGGAGGCAGTGAGGTAGATGAGAGAAGGAAATGGGAACACCCATTACTCCAAAGAGTGAGCAAACGCTCTGAGTGAGTGTATTTGAGGCAACCAAATCTGCCACTGCCCATCGCAGTGGCTCAGTACTCCTCCAACAGAAACACACACAAGAAGCAATTGAGGATATTTCAGGGAAAGGGGAAAGAGCAGCAACACTGTTGTGTCTGTAAACTATGGAAAACCAGAGGAACTGGCCTAGCTTGCCTAGCATTGAACTCTCAGTCCTGGATAACTCTCTTGTATCTCATGGTGCTTACCTATGGAGCATGGTCATCACCACAGCTGCAGACACTGTGCCTACAGAACAGAAATTCTCCAAAAGACCATTCCACCTTTAACCACATAAATCACAGATTCAGACAGTTCAGATCTCTTGAGGTCCCTTCCAACTGGAATTATTCAATACTGTTACCATTGTCAACTGACCTCTTCGATATCACATGCTCTTTATGTTCACACAAAGCCCAGTTACCATTTGTTTAAGCCAATATCTCTGGGAAAAAAAATAAATAAAAGGAAAGAGGGAGTGCTGCTTATAATTTATCACTCTGTGGCTTTGGCTTTGGCATCTCACAGCAGGCTCTTGTGATGCCTTTCTGCACCAGACTATAGTGTCCTTAGCACCTTCACTGGGAGAAAATATCACATTCACGTGTGTACTCCAACCCCCTAACTCTTCTGAAAAATTAACCAACAGTCATTGCAAGCACAGAAACACAATTTCTGCAATACTTTCACGTTCCTTTTCTTATACTTCAGCACTGACAGCAGTAGTCAGCTAGTCTAATACATCTCGGTGCTGCTGTACGTAGGGAGAAATAAATGTATCTCTTACCCCCTCATTTAGGCACCAAAGGTCACAGTAGCTGTTTCTGCCATAGCCTCTCTCATGTCAGGAGCTGCTCATGCATTTTCTTTCTACTAAACTCAGAAAAACCTTGCACTTGATGATTCATTGCCCCTTTCCATAAGAACAATCCCAATTTCTTCTCCTTCGATATGTAACTTTGCACCAGGCTGTATTCTTACTTATTTTGTTTAAATCGACTCAGCTTGCCAAGTGACCTGGACTGTTCAATAGTGATGAATTTGTCTTCAGCATTTACTGCTTCATTACCCTTTGTGCCACTGGCAGCATCTCCTCACAAGAGCCATCAGATCTGTTTTACTTATAGAAATGGTCTATAGATCCAGTACTAATCCCTGAAAAATTGCATGAAGAAAAACCACATTTGAAGGTGGCATCCTTCTGGAGTCTATCAGGTTTTAATTCACCTGCCATGTACACAGGCTGTACAAGCTGTCCTTGTTATCCTATAGCTGACCTGCCACTAATAGAGCAACATGCTCTACTGCTTGGCCAAGGATGAATGTTGGACAACGTCCTTTTGCTACCAAAGAAATCTTTTCTGACACTTAGGGCTGCTGGTTTGGAAGTAATTTCTTTATTCAGGACTAACCCACATCTGGAAAGCTGTTGTGTTCATTTCCCATGCTTTGGTGGAAAAGTAAGAAAACTGCTGCTTCCAAGAATTCCATGAGAATCCTGCAGGAACTTTTCACGCTGCTCTGCACATCTCTTCCTCAAATATCGGATTTTCAGATCTCTCCATGGTCCTCCAGTGATGGGTTCCCTTACTAGATGAAACTTGTAGGTGAACCTGAGATGAACCAGATGGAACTTGGAGATGCAAACTTTCAGGAAAATTTTAGGAACAGTTTATTTACTTTGAGGATGATCAAACACTGAAATAGGTTTCCTGGAGAGGTGGTTATATCCCACGTCTGTCAGTGCTCAAGAGACATTTGCATAATGCTCTCAATAATATGTTTTAACTTTTGCCTAGCCCTGAAGTGGGTAGGCAGCTGGACTAGATGATCTTTAAAGATCTCTTTCAACTGAACTGAACCGTTCTGCTCTATTTGATTTGATTTGACTAGAGTCAACTCGACTCGACTCAACTTGACTTGACTTGACTCGACTCGACTCGACTCGACTCTACTCTACTCGACTCGACTCGACTCTACTCTACTCTACTCTACTCTACTCTACTCTACTCTACTCTACTCTACCCTACCCAACCCTGCCCTGCCCTAACCTGCCCTACCCTGCCCTACCCTACTCTACTCTACTCTATACTCTACCCTACTCGACTCTTCCCTACCCTACCTTACCCTACCCTATCCTACCCTACCCTACCCTACCCTACCCTACCCTACCCTACCCTACCCTACCCTACCCTACCCTACCCTACCCTACCCTACCCTACCCTACTCTACCCTACCCTACCCTACCCTACCCTACCCTACCCTACTAAAATCAAAGGCAAGTAGCCATCACGTATTCTGTTTTGGGGAGATGTCTTCTGGAGAGGCAGTCTCCAAAAGCCATACATTCAGAATTTGATAGCAAATGAGGTCCTGGGTTTCACTGTAGGAAGAAAGGAACATTCTTCAGAAGGTACCATCTCAAAGACAGATGACTGTGGTCTGATGGATGCTGCTATGCTGTACAACTGTGCACTGGCAGACATCATTATGCCCATCAGGAAGAGAAGTCAACAGAAGATGGTCTACCCCAAAACAACCTACTTTTAACAGCAATGCTTATGTCATTGTTGTCTTCTAAAAATTAGATTTGTGAGGCCTACCGAAATGCCTGCAATAGTAGATATGGGATTTCTGTTCATTCTTATTTCCCAGTCAAACAACAATACATTGAGAACAGGCTTTTGACATAAAATATTTCTCGTCTGGCCAGAAGAATGTCCACAAATCTGTCTGAACGGGGCAGAAAAATAACCTGAGGACATGATAACAGATTGTTTTGTTTAGAGACTTCTGTAAAATGAAAGAAGCCAAGGGGGAACGAATGAGCTGAAATGCTGAGAATCAGTTTGCAACAGCTAAGAAGCTACAGGATCAACAGGATCATTTAGTGGGATTGATGTGGATTAACTTTTCTTCTTCAATTTAAATTACTTCATAAAAATGGCTGCATCCCCAACACAGTCTCCCGTTCTCTGCCTCATCACACAAACCTCATCTTCTTGGGAATCCAGCTTGGAGCCCACATTTCAGGCTTCAAAATAGTGGGCACAAGTGTGAGTGCTAACTCCTCACCACCTCAACTGTAGAAGCAGTTCCTCTGCTTGCTAATGTGTGCTGAAAAGCTGCTAACAACACTTCAATTGGAGGGATGAACTGGGGGAAGCTATCGTCAAGGGATGGCACTGATGTGCTATCGGTGGAGGATGGGACCTACCACCTCTCTGCTGGAATCCCAGTGGCCACCGACCCCGCTGCTGACCCCGTCAATGTCTGAGAAGCCTTTCCAAAAGCAGTAAACCTCTCTCCTTTCATGTATAATTAAAATCCTCACTGGTTAATTTATCAGGGTACTCTGAGCTGGAAAAATGACCTCTTTGTTGACCCACTTAAACATGCTCCACTCAAACACAAAACTATCAGAAGGGCTAAGGGAAGTTGTGCTCAGACTGATGTCCTTTGTCCCAGCGATGCAGATCCAAGATGGAAGTGCTGGGACTCCCTGGCACGAGAGCAAAGGGCTGGACACAAGCCTTCACAGACAGAACCACAAAGGAAACATTCAGCCCACATGCCACACGGACTCTGCCAGAGAAACAAGAATCCCTGATTCTCCCTCACACAGCACTGACCTCTCCCCAAACTTGGGGATTTCAGAGGAAACCTAAATGCAAATGGATAATATGATGGTAGGCAGAGGACAAGCCCATCTGCAAGTGTTGGTCCAGGTGTCACATCGCTTGTGTTCTCCTGCTGAAGATGTCCACATGGGGGGGACTGTCCTCTACTTTACTCCTGGGTTTCTCCACATTTGCTCCTTAATTCAAAGGAACACATATGGGGTTTGGAGGACCGGGTGACTGGCACTGCAAGGCAGAATTGAGGAAACCAAGTGACAGTATAAACAGCAGTTGGCACCAAAAGTACCTCTGCAAGTGAAATGAATGGGATTAGTAGTCATTAGGTCTTGTTTTCCCATTAGTGTCATAAAGATGAAGCTGCTCTCCTCCCATAAAGCACTCAAGACTCTGTGGGACTCTCAGGCTATTAGAGAGGACACAAAAGCTAGATCTGCTTCATCACTAAGAAAGTGCCTGGAAAGTGTAGTAGAGACAAAAAGAAGCTGCAAGTGCCTGTGTAGCCCCTTTCTGTGCCCTGTTCATTGCCCTGTCACACCAGCTTCGTGCAGGAGATTGTTTTAAAACCCACATGCGGAGACCTTAGAGACAGACCTTGGAAACAGACATGAAACACATTCATTTCTATTTGTTCTTAGCTTCATAAAGCTCACACATGATGCCTGTTAAAAGACATAATATACACAGAACAGAATAAACTGCAGCAGAAATCTGTACATGAGATCAGGAGGTGGGAGTTGGTGAGAAGTGATGCTGCAGCTGACATTTATCTGTCAAAAGCTTGGAAAGAGGGGATTTACCCTGTTGTACTGCAGCTTTCCAAGTGCCATATCAGGATCCAATCTTGGATAGCTGTTACAGAAAAAAATGACTGAGCTGCTATCTGCAAAAACACTTTGGGAGGTGGAAAGGGAAGTTATAAGGTGGGTAGGGAGTAATTCTGCCTGCAACAGTTCTGCAAACAAAGAGGTAGGAAACAGCATGTGGGAACCTGAACCTGAAGCAAAGAGGGGTGAAAAGAGCAGAAACTGATCAGTTTTATTACAGCATGTGTTTATCATCCCTCTAGAAGAAGGACTGGGATGGGGGTGGAAGACTTGGCAGCAGGGGGAAAATGACGTTTCTGAGATGTATTTGTAATGCTAACTCACATCTGGGATCAATCCTGGAATGGGAACACAGTGTCTGGCCTGGGTAGGCCAGAAGGAAGTGTTCTTTATGGCTAACCTGCAAGGAAAACGTGACCTGGTGAGCCAAGCATGGCCTTTGGAGATGAGGTGTTCCTCAAGTGACTTGGGGTTGTGAACTACCACAGATGCTTCCCAAAGGGAGCAGAGAGCTTTACTCTGAGCTATGGGGACTTCCCTGCATGGACTGACAAGGGGGAAAAGGTCCAGCTGTCAGTAGGAGCCCTTATCCTGAATCCTTTGGTGGAGCAGGTTGAGCTTGGTGGAGGTGGTCCTAATGAAAGCTGGAAGATGTTTTCTTCTCCGTTTCAGGACCATGCTGCTCATTCCCAGCACTTCTGCATTCATATTTCCTTCTTATCTGATCCTACTTTGCATCGCTCCCACTGGTGTATCTCTTCTTATCTCAGTGAAGTGACCAGAGAAACAAGTTATAGAATCACTAAGGTTGGAAATGACCACTAAGATCATCTAGTCCAGGTATCAACCTATCAAGACACAGGCAAGGGCACGGCACCTGCACACCGTGATCAGGGCTTTCACCTACATGCACCCTGATAAAAGCTTCATGGTATTCCCTCACAAGGTCTCAACTGCAAATTCTACCAGAAGGCAGTTCATCTTCAGAAAAAAATATTACTAAAAGATGGGAACCTTGTGACAATGCTGGAGGATGCACAAGGTATACTGGTTTTCTGCCCAAACTTCATGAGGCTGTTGGGTTTTGGGAAGGTTTTGGGAAGGCTGAGAATCTGCACTGGGCTACAGCACCCCAGTTTCCTTGGCTGAGCGTTAGCAAATACATACACACCATGCTCTGCAGAAGCCAATCCTTATGTGACCTCCTGATGCATGGGGGATCCCGGACTTTGCTTTCACTGTGAACTTCCTAAACCCTCCATATGTTCACCGTCTGCCTCCATGGCAGGTGAGAGGGAAAAAATAGTTTGTGTTGACTCTGTGGGTACTCTCTGCAAGCACCAAGTGCTCAAGAGGTTTTTGCAGCTGAGTAAATAGGAGTGAAGCCTGTTGTACATCTCTGCCCTCTGTCTCTCTTGGCCTCCCACAGGCAAGAATGAGCAATGGGATCCCTGCTGAGATCTCCACCCTGAGCAAACACCCGGAGAACAGCGAGGGTGGGCTACACACACAGCCCAGCTGCTCCTGAATTACTGCTCTTAGTGTCTTGGGAATCAGAAGAAAGGAAGCCCTATGCTAAGCCAAGGGTGTCCCCTTGCCTTAGCCAGAAAGACTGGGAAGAGATGGGAGAATGAAGGCTGGGGAGATGGCAGCAGGAGCATCTTCAAAGGCTGTATTATTATGCCTAGAGCTGAGGGCCATTTCTATTTCTATGCCATTTTCTACTGGGGAAATCATTCTGTACACGTATAGGTGAGTTGAGAGTGTTGCTCTGAAGACCCATACATCAATGGAAAGCTGCAGAGGGGTTTCAGCCTGACAAAGCTCATTTTTCACCATCACAAAGGAGAAGACAGGAGGATGAGCCCAGTGAAGGGCAATCAGATGGAGCATTTCTGGAGAGCAGTCCTATAGGAGCCCATTCCCACATTCAGCCAAGGTGTGAGATTGCCTCCAATCTACATTTTCTTAAAGAAGGCAAGGGGGCATCAAGAACACATAAAACTCAGCACTCATGCTGGCTTTGTATCATAGAATCATTAAGGTTGGAAAAGATGACTCAGATCATCTAGTCCAATCCCAACCCATGCCAACACGCCCACTGAACCATGTCCCTCAGTGTCACATCCACTCTTTTCTTGGTCACCTTAAGGGATGGCAACTTCACCACTTCCCTAGGCAGCCCTTTCCAATACCTCACCACTCTTCTGGAGAATAAATTTATCCTACTGTCCAGTATAATATGACACAAATATCTGTTTTTTCTACCCACTGCTCGATGACCTGCAAAGATGACAGTGCCCATATCACCATCAGGACCAGGTGCCACAATCCCAGGAAAATGTCAATAAACCAGAGAAAATTCGGAGCAGAAAAAAGCAAAATATTACCACAGAGTCAGAAAGACTGACTTCTTGAGATAAAGTTTAGCTTGGCTTAATGGCAGCTTAGCAGGGACTCGGCAACTTAACAATCTGCAAATATTTGAAAGGTATAAACAGTGAAGACAAGAGGGAAATCACCAAGTGAGGCTTGTAGAGTAGGATGAGAAGGAATGAGAAGAAGACACCAAGCCAAGTGCTGACCCGGTCTTAAGTCTCTTCATTTATGTGACTCAATATAGAACCCCTATATTGGGTTTCACCTCTATGGATACCAACAAGGAGAAGATTTCTAGATATTGATGCAATTTTAAGCTCATCAGGGCAAGGGCCCTGTACTCCACAGGTCTTCTTTAGGTGGGTCTGTGATTCTTATGGGTCACTTCCAACTTGGGATGTTCTATGATTCTGTGATTCAGGTTGCTCCCAACAAACCCATTTCATCACCTACATCCTGTTTTCCTCTTCTGCCACCACCAGCTTCAAGGCTAAAGCACATGGATGTGTGATGGCTTTCAGGTGAAACTTTGGAAGGACAGATCCGTTAACAAGTATTTTATTAATCCATGTTAATCTCAGGCTGGGTATTAGGAAAAATTTCTTCTTTGAAAGAGAGGTCAAGCTCTGGCATAGGCTGCCCAAAGAGATGCTGGAATCACTGACCCTGGAAGTGTTCAAGGTGTGGTAGTTAGGGACATGGTTCAGTGGGCAACATTGGTGAACAGTTGGACTAGGTAATCTTAGGGCTCTTTTCCAACCCTAAAGATTCTATGATTTTAAGATTCTAATTCTGGAATCTTATTTACTTGAGGAAAACATCCTTAAAACAAAACAAAACAAAACGAAACAAAACACACACAAAAAAAACCATCAGCCCCTGAAGCAATTCACATCAGTGTTTCATAACTATGTTTGAATTTTCTCTCCTCAAAGTGACACTTGTTTTCAAATTGGAAGGGTTAAAACAATAGCTCAAAATCCAAATATTTAATCTATAGTTGAGGGAAATATTTATTCGTCTTTCAAGCAAAGTCCTCCTCCAGCTTCACTGAACTGCCAGAAATCCCCCCAAAAGATGACATCTACTTATGTCTTATAGGGTGAAAGCAGCTCGAGCTCTCTGTAGTGATGCTGCTAAACCCCGAATGAGAAGGGCATATCCCAGTAGGCACCAAAAATTGCTTATGGAAGGGAAGATTCAAATTTAGAATGGCTGCAGGCTATAAATAGTCTGCAGAACTAAAATACATTCCACTTTGGCTAGAAATGCCTTTGGCCTCGTAGTCATAAACACTCCTGCCTTTTATAGTTGAACCAAATATTTGGTTTCTATAGTTATAACAGTGAGTACCCGGTGGTCTTTATTTTTAATCTGCGCAGTGTCTGCATGAAGAGCATGGCAGCAGTTTGTGGGGACAGCAGTGGAGTCTGAACCACAGGTGCATCATTAAAAATAAACCCATGAACAGCACAAAAAGCTCTCCCCAAAGCATCCAAATGCACTGAGGTTCACTTGTAAACAGCATTTGTTTTTCAGATGCTGCACTAAGTGCACTGAGAGTGGAAAAGGCCAAGGGACCGGTGATTGCTAATATAATAATGAGGCTCTGTCCTACTAATCTGATGTTCTCAAAGCACTTTGAGAGCATTCATCATCCTCCCAGCGGGACAGGTCGCGGATCATCGCTGCCAGCGTGTGACTGGGTGAGAGATGGAGAGGTTGGGTACCACTGGTCAAGGGAGGGCTGAATTGTTTTATATATATATATGTATATGTAACAGTCACGTCCATCTCCCAGGAACCTGCTTCAAAGGAGCCCGTTTCTCCTTCTGACAGCATTATTATTAATAAATCAAACACCCATCCTCCAGTATTAATGATGGAAGGCAAAGGAAATTAAAGCTGACCTGCGTGGCTTCGAGATCACAGGATAACTCCCCATCCATTTACCATAATTTAAGGTGATTAAATCTTGCCTGTAAGAACTAAAAAGGCTTCAATTAATGCGGTGGCCCACCTTCGAGGTGCACTCAGGTTGGGAGACTGGGGTCACCAAGGGGTGCCTGGAGGTTATCGAGCATTACCCTGTTTCTCCATTCTCCCAGGCAGTGAGAAAACCTCACACAGCAGTTTTGCTTTTTACTTTTTCTGGAGAAAGCCTGAATTCAGGTTTTTATCAAAACCGTGGCTGTGCCACTGAATAGATCTGAATCAACTATCAGGTATGGCCAGGAAAGAAGGAAGATGAACGTGGCTGGCATCTTCTCACCCTCAGACTCCACCACAGTGAGACAGGTGCCAGAAATGAATAAAACAGGCAATAAAAAAACCTTGAGCAACATGACATTATTAGTGATTACTAATAAACACCAGGGTAAACGTTTCATTATTAAGGATCTCCACTAGCTGCCAATGGCATTACTGCAATGCCAACTACAGATGCAACTCCCAGAGCCACTCCCTACATTGTGTTCTGGATGGAGGAGCAACTCACATTTATTTATTACATGTGACACACTCCTGAACTCATCCCTGATGGGATGATGTATGTCAGTGGGCCATACTCAAAATCCAACAGCATGAAGCCATTTCACACTGGGACTCCCCAGTATCCCTCTCTGCTACATCAAGTCACAGACTCACAGAACAGCTGGAGTTGAAAGGGACCTCTGGGGATCACCTAGTCCAACCTGCTGCTAAAGCAGGTTCCCTTGACACAGTCAAGGAAAAGCTGCATCTGACAAAAAACACCTGGAAATCATGGGGATTTCTTGTGTACCCATAATGAGAGGCATAATATTTTGAATTACCCCAGAGTCATGGGTTGCAGCATGACTCATGTGGTCTTGACCTCTTGCTCTCTGGAGGGCACAAAGGTCGTGAATTATCCAAGGTTAGGGCTGCCTGCACAGTGCTGGATGGGAAAAATGGATGATGATGGGAGAAAATAGCATAGGAGTGGGCAGAACTATAGATGGCCCAGGTGAGATTACAATCCCCCTCCCCCAGCTTTTCTTGCACAGTGTTGGATGCAGCATTCAACCTCCACATTTTGCTCAGAAAAGAAAACTTCAGCCCAAACTTGGCTGTTTATTCCTGCTCCCAGCCTGGCCAAAGGAGAAAGGCAGAATTACAGGAAGAAATTCCTTGCCCAGCAGCGTGTCGGCCAAAGGGTGACATCTCCAGTGGGGATGTGACAATGGTGAGTGCACCTGCAAGATGCCAAACACTGGGCTTTCAACCCTCACCAGTCGCTTTTGCATTGGTCAGTCAAAATCTGATGTCAGAGAAATGGCCCAAAAAGGCATAAACTTTGACCTGTGCTCCCCAAATCCCTTCAGAGATGTCACCCCTGAGCTGGCAGGCCTGCATGGTGTGACTATAAGGGAATATAAGGCCCAGTGCTTCTTCCAGGGAGCCCTGAGGTTTATTTGGGCAAGAACATGAAAATACTGGTGATTACAATCATTACCACATGGCAGCATGCAAAATAACTGGGAATCATCCATATATGAGAAGAATAACAAGTACTGCATTCTTGTTTAGGATGGATTTGTATTTCCCTGCAACTTTTGGGACTGGGGTTGGACTGAAAGCTGATCATGCCATGTAGGCACAAGAATTGATGTATACTGTGGCAGTGAGACTCTTCATGCCAGGCTGAAGCTCAAGTTGGGTCCAGCAATCTATTGTGTGTGTGTCCTGGTCTCTCACACGCCTAAATGCTTTATGTAGGTTGGAAAAACTCAAGGAAATGCACTTCCTTTTCTCTCTCCCTCTTTTTTTTTTTTTCCTAGGATCCCTGATGCCTTTTCCCATCCCTGATGCTCAGCCTAAAATCTGGACAAACTCCACCAGCTTCAAGCTCTCCTGGCTTTACAGCTCTACCAAGAGGAGGTTGCAAGGACAATGGCCACTGAAAAATGCAGCCCAACCTACCAAGGTCCACTGTTATCTATCTGGATCTGCATTGTGGCCAAAGGTCCTCCAAGTTTACTTTGCCTCCCGAGCATCCCCACAGAATAAGGTGGAGAAATCTAATAGTGAAATTGCCTGTTCTGGGGAAAAGCATCCCCCAAATTCGGATAGCAGAGGGGTACATTCAGTATTCAGGGTATAAAAACCCACTGAGTGCAGCTATGGCTGATGCAGAAAGGCAGATTAGATAGCAGCGTTTCCAAAGCTATTTCTCTATACTTCAACATCATTTAAAAATTGATAATCTGCTCCTCTATAAAAGCACTGCCTTCCTCTGGGAACATCTTTGGCTGATGCACTGACCCTGATCAATCCTAAAGCTGGCTTTGTACTGAACCAGGAGATGGCAACAAAAAGTGGTATTTTGGAAACCCAATCCTAGTGTGGGCAGGGATGGAGTTGTGCCTCAAAAAAGCTGCCAGCAGCTTATTTACCATGTGTTGATCCTCCTGGTGTCTGTTCCATGAGAGCTCAGAAAGGAGGACAGAGACACTGTTTACCTCTATCCTTGTTTTTCTCCTTTCTTATGAATGCTTTGGAAACTTAACGATGACACTTCTATTGTTTTTACAATTGTTTTCTATTCTATTTATTTCTATATACATTTTTTAAACGCCCACTGCAGCAGCCACAGCTGGGAATCACTCTCAGCTCTTTGCTCGGTGTTATTTTGCCTTCTGTTTTCCTGCCAGTCCTCTGGGTATGTAAAGAAGATGGTTGCAGACACTGCCCTTTTGGATGAGCATGAGATACTGCGGGGAGAGATGGTGAGAGAAGCCCTTGTCTTCCGCACCCAACCTTCCCCTTGTCCCCATTTCTCACCGATTTATACTAACAGGAATAGAAGGAACAGATAGCCTTCAGGGCCTGGCACAGTTGCATACTCTCTCACCTGCCCACGCTAAGCATTAACACCCTCAAAATCCCTGTTATCATGCTATTTCACCTACCAGTTGCAATACCCAGGGTGTTGGCTGCTGCTGGCTTTCCTTCACAGCAGCAACACCTATGACCATGCTGCGCTGACACATTCTTCTCTCACCTCACAAGCTAAGCAGAGCCAGTTGCAGCTAGTACTTAGTTAGGAGACCTCTGAGGAGACATTTCCATTTACAACACCCTTTAATTCTGAAAGTCACCTCATCATACAGATTCTCCATCCCTGGAGGTGCCCAAGGTCATAATGGATGGGGTCCTGGGCAGCCTGAGCTGGTGGGGGCAACCAGGCCTTGGCAGGGGTTGGGACTAGATGGGTTTTAAGGTCTCTTCTAACCTAAGCCATTCTATAATTCCACAATTCTATGATTCTATAATCTTGCTTTCATTATTTGCCCAGGGAGGTTGTGGTCTCCTTCTATGGAGATATTCAAGACCCTTCTGGACATCTACCTGTGTGATCCATTGTAGGATACCTGCTGTAGCAAAGGGGTTGGACTCAGTGAGGTCCCTTGCAAGCCTTGTAATTCTGTGGTTCTGTGATTTCCAGCCCCTCGCCCATCTTTTAAAAGCAGATGAATTTTTCTCCCAAGTCCTTTCCCTCCCCATCACCTCTGCTGACAGATATTCAGTTATGTTCAGCACATGGGGGATGAAAAGCTCTGGGGAGGGAGGAGAGATGAAGAGTCAGTTCTGCTCCGGATCGATGCACTGCCATCGAACAGAAGGCAGAGGGATGGAGTGGCCGTGCCCTCAGGAGTGGTTGATCAATCAAACCTGACAGTCCCCACAGAGGACCTGCCTCTGAGGCCAGGCTGGTTATTTTTAGGAAGAGCTTCCCTCTGTTGTCCCTTTCATGCAGCAGGAAATTTTTTCCTGGACACTATATATATATATAAAAGCAATAAACAACATTGAAAAACACCTCATTTCCTGAAATCTTCCTCTCCATCTCACTTTTCCTATTTTCCCTGTTTTCTTACTTTCCTCTCTCTCTCTCTTTAACTCTTTCTCTTTCACTCTTTTTTCTAATGGTATGCTAATTAGCAGTTTTCACTCTTCCTCCAGCCCCTCTCCCTGTACACCTCTGTTGCATTAACATCTTGTGCAAGGGAGGAATAAAATACCCTGACCGATGCTCTTCCAGCACACAGAGCAAGGACCCACACCATTGACTTTGGCCAACAGTGAAGCCAGCCCTTGGGACACAGCCTCTTCCACACTCATATGCTCCATCCAGAAACATAAACTCTCTTTCTATAGGAAGACAGGTTATCCTGGGGCAGAGGAAACGTTTCCTCTTCCCGGCAGGATGTTTGCAATGAGCCCAGAGAGAGGTATGTATAGAAACCTCCTGCTGTGGCTGCACCTCAATGGAGATTTTGGCAAACATCTCCCAGCAAATGGTCTGAGTCCATGCTAGTGCCCCAGAGTTGGAAAGAACCAGCCCAAGGAAAACAGATGGAGACAAATGTTAAAATCAACATCTGACCCTTGCCAAAATTGGGTAGGGGCTCCCTCAGTAGCCACAGTGACCAATAACATTGTCTGGTAATCTAGAGAGAAACCTCCACATCTGGGTGAGCTTCTCAAGATGCCCAACATCCAGGGAGATGGGCATCCAGTGCCCACTTCACTGTTCCTCCTTTCCACCTGCATTTCCTTCCTGGGAAAATGCCTTTCCAATTCTTTTTGCTGAAAATGAAGGTTCACTGCAAGATACCTCAGTTTTGAAAAAGCAGAAAAAAATCTCCTAATTGGTTCTGTTAAAACAACTGAGATCTCAGCCCTTCATCTCATAGAAAGCATAACTTAATGTGCAGCTCCGTGGGGCTCACGATGAGCTCAGTTTTCTACATCCCCTGAAAAATGGTTTACTTATCCAAACATTGCATGGGCTACTTAGAGAAATCACAGCTTCACCCATTTGGTCTTCAAACCACAGCCTCCAACACCACTTGGATGAACCAACTGGTGGACGAGCATAACTCCTTTAGGATACTGCAGACAAGAAACATCTTTCGGTGTTCTCTTGTACACCACATGTGGCCATAATTATTTTTGTTTTGTCCCTATTTCCCTATACATGAAACCCAGTATGGGCTATGTGGCTCTGCCACTCCTGCACCTTGTAATGCCTGGTGTCAGGGCTTTGGGACAGGATGGGGAGACAGGAACCTTCTGTACGCTTCAGCAGTTCACATGGTTTTGACCTTTCATGCAAAAGGACACAAACAAAGTATTGTAAAGTTTGCTGCGATGTACATAAAAATAAATATGTTTGGAAAATGTCTGCTTTTTTTTTTTGGTATAACCCATTCCTACGTCCAGTTACCTCACTGTGGGACATGTCTGTAGTAATGCACAGCTGGTTTTACCACTAATGACAGGTCAGCCCGTCGGGGTTTATTTTAATTTTACGACCTTTATGAGAAACCCTTGTGATTAAAATAGCAGCCGTCTCCTGTTTGTGCAGCAGTGAAACCGTCTGACACCGACACAGACACACACCAGGATGAGAAACATCGCCCTAATTCATGGCGTAAACACTGTCTTCCCTAAATACACAGCCCAAAGCTCCAGGCTCCTGGATCTCCCACCATCTCTGCCCCATCCATGCAGGGAACCCAACATCCTCTTGGGATGTGTGCAGGGGGAGGGCACGAAGGATGTCATCGCTTGTGCCAGGCAGCCGGCGGCCGCCGAGACACAATGCGCTCATTCACGGCAGCTCCAGTTTCATAGAATCACGGGCTAACAGTGTCCTGGGTTACATTAGGCAAAGCATCACCAGCAGATCAAGGTGATCCTTCTGCTCTACTCAGCACCGGGGAGGACACACCTGGTGGGCTGAGTCCCGTTCTGGGCTCCCAGCACAAGAGAGGCCTGGGCCTCGCTCCTCCTTCCAACCTCCAGCAGCTGAAAGCTGTTATTTCCCTGGTTGTTGTCTTTCTCTCTCTTTCTCTCTCTCTTTTTTTTTTTTTTGCATCTGAAGCATTCACGTGAATGAAGTTCTGTTTGTGGAAAATTACATCACTTCAGCTGAAGGAGACTTCCTGCTTTTCTTTGTCTCATCGTCACATGACTGCTGTCCATTCGCAACGCGCTGGCTTCAGTATTTTGGTTTTTGCTCTTATCGGTGGTATCAGTGCTCAAGAGCTTGAGGGTTTGTGCACAGCATGGCTTTCTTTACCCCAGCCCACTGCTTTTGCCAAAGCACACAAAATTAAGGGGTCAGCTTGAGGAAGACATTATAGATACCTTAGACCAGGACCTGGGAACGAGCAACCCTCTGATGGTTGGACTACTTCCACTATCAGTGAGTCTATGAACCTCTTTCCAAAGGATTGGGATAAAATCCAAGTCCTCCCAAGTACACATGTGGTGATGGGCGACACCACTAATGCACACAGGTACCTGGCTCTGAAGGCAGGTGAGCTGGTGAACTGACAGGCTCGGAAGGGTAACCGGGGACAGATTTTAACCTCAGAAGGGCTTCTGGTGCTTATACAGCACTAATGATAAGATAATTCAGAGATATTTCAAACGTGACAACATAACGTACTAGCTCTGGCTGCAATTTAGTGCATGTTATCAGGTTTTTCATTGCTTTTCCCTCACTACGATGGATTCCAAGCTTGCTATTATTACAGCCATTACATGTTTGATTTTAATGGGGGGTGCCTGCAGCTGTCACAACGGGCTGAAAATATATTCTTTATGTCAAACTGCACGGGAGACATTTCCTCCTTGAGTCACTGACAGGTCACCTCCCCAAACCAATTAGCTAATTGTCTAATATCACTCCCTGAAGAGCAAGAGAAATGAGTGACTTGTGAATGAACTCTGCCCATAGAAAATGCTTGTTCTCTCTCCCTCCCTCCCTATTTTTTTTTAAACCTTAATTTAATCTGTCGGCCATTCCAACAAACGAGGCAGTGTGCCTGCCCATTCCTTGCATGTTCACTCTCTGCCAGGCTGTTTTATCTTTTTTTTAAGTGAAGAAGAATAAAAACTAATAGTGTTTCCTTGCTGGTATATATAGAAACTTGTTGCAGCTTGAGGGGGTCATCAGCAACCATCAGCTCATGCTTGGGTCCTAATCCTAAACCTGCTGATAGCTCCTTCAAAACCTCGTCAGGAGCTGAAGAAGCTATTGCTTAATGTAACCACACATCTGTGCCAGATTTGGCTTTAATCGGGGTTAGAAAGTATTACTTTATCCAGCAGAAGTGCTCCTTGTGTGAAGCCCCCACTTGTCTGCCAGCTTCATGAACATAAAGAAGAAAGGCTGCTGAGCTCTTCTGAACCCTGTGCATGCCCAGAGATACCTCCCATGCTGCTAGATGTTAACCAAAATCTCTGCTTGTCACCACTGTCACCATGTGGCCTCGACCTACTGCAATCCCCTGACCCCTAGGCCTATTTGCTAAGACCACTGAATCATGTTTGGCAACCTGATAGCCCTCTTTGGGGAGATGCTGGGCTCAGTGAGAGAAGTGCATGCTGCTCAGTGTGATTTTACTAATGCTAGCTAATGTTTTCTCTATCATAATGTCTGCTATAATGTCCTTATAGACAAACTAGTGAGATATGGGCTAGAGAACTGGGCAGAGAAGTAGGCCTCACTGGGGGCTGACTGGCTGTAAAGCATCTTTGTCCTCCAGACTGGAGCTCCTGTACACTGAGGAGATCCATCCCCTTTGCTCAGCGCTGGTGAGACACATCTCAGTGCTGGCTCCAGTTCTAGGCCAACCAGTACAAGAGAGACCCTGACATATTGGAAAGAGTCAATGCAGGGCCATCAAGAGACTGAAGGGTCTGAAGTTCCTCTGGAGGATGGTTTCCCTCATCTCGTTTCCAACATCTTCCTTTCAACAGCTCATCCCTTCCCTACAGTTGTGGCTCAAAATACAACATATCCACTTGAGCACCAAGTACCTGAACGTAAACATTCAGCCCATTACTTTGGCTGCTCTGTAACAGAGAAAAAAAGAACTATGGTTTGGCCAAAGCTGATCAAACTATCATTAACATGAAGCCTTGGCTTATGGGAATCCAAAAAAGATCAAAACAGTAAAGATCTAAATTTCCTGAGGTACTGCTCTAATGGAGGTGGTAGGTACTCAACTAGAGTACCTATCTGAGGTACTATTCAGATGGACAGAGATGGCTAGGACAGGGCCTGCTAATTCATTTTTTAGGGTTGGCATTCATGGGTTTGAAATAAAACCCACAGCCATCACAGAAGAAATGCCCTATGAAATGACATGCCTTGAATTTACTGGTCTTTTGAACAGTGGGGAGCGGAAGAAATAAACTGACAGCAGACAATATGATGTCTTGAGATCAGGAAGAAAATGAAAGGAGTGGGAGAAAATGAGAACGACGGTCCTCTTGGCACTGACCCAGCTGTTTGGTGGCTGCTCGTTAAACTGGCACCCTGAGGGTTAAGCACATTAGAAGTACCTGCCTTGACGCATTGTCATCCATTCCTTCTTTTTTTTTTTCCTTTGGAAAATGCTAAGTCACTCTATAGCAAGGGGCCAGGAGAGAGGTTGCTTAGGAACTAAATCGCTTCTCATTCTTAGACAGTGATTCTCACTGGCACGGAGGGAGACATGGAAGTGTTCAGGGAAAGAAGCCATGTTACATCAGCTGTGAGCAATGGGCTGTGGGGTCAGCCCCAAGAAGCAGACCAGAAGCCAGTTCCACTCCTCCATCCTTGAGACAACTGTCTGGGGCTCCTGCAAGAAACTACTAGGTTTGCTCCAAAAATAAACGAACAAGAAGAAGAAAAAAAAAGAAAAAAAAAAGAAAGAAAAGTATAAATTATAAAGGTTTGGTCAATGTCAGAAGAGGTGGTGAAGTGTGTCAGAGCTCCTGCTTTCCCCACGTCCAACTGGAGGAGGTAAGGATGTTTCAGAATAAGTGAGCCCAGGATTTCAAAATACTTCAGAGACCCAACAGACAGTGCTCATAAGAGTTCTCCTTTAGGTAAAAAACAAAACACCCTGAAAAAGATTCAGAGCTTTTAGGAAAAGTTAAAACCTTGCAGGGAACATCCTTCAGGATGAGCTATGGCAGCCCTTCAAGGAGAATCTGTGCCGATGAGGCTGCCCAGTCCCCGCATCATCTGCCCAAGAGAAGCTATTTTGAGGGAATCACATGAAGACAGACCGATGAGTTTACACTTTGGAGCTGATGAGGCAACAAAAGCTGCAGGAAGGAGTCGAATCATCAGATTTCCACTGTGTGTGCACTCGGGGAAAGGACTGAGCCATGCAGAAAAGCCTCGGAAGAGGCAAGGTAGGAGTGCAAGAAGTGAAAACCCTTTTCTCCTTCTCTGCTGAGGCAGCCCAGAAGCTCTCTGACAGCCCCACTGAAGATTTTGCACCATTAACGTTTGACATGAAACATGCCCAGCTTTCAGGCTCTGCAAGAGAGGAAATCCCCCATTTGCTCATCATTTCTATGCAATGTGTCAGCTGTTTCCAGAGCTTGAGGCAGGAGGTGAGGCTGAGCCAAAGGGATGTGCAGTTGATAAGGGTCCCACTGGCACTGCCCTGTCTCACATGCTATATAGCACCATAAAACAACCCTGTTTTGCTCACGTGCAAGACGATGTAACTTGGTGCTGCCAGAGATAAACTTGTTCCTGTGTTGTTTTCAAATGAGCATAGAATCATAGAATAGTTTGAGTTGGAAGGGACATCTGAAGGTCATCTGGTGCTACTCCCTGATGCCCATCTTCTTCTGACCTTCTCAAATGACTTCAGAGATCTATCTGCAAAATCACTCTAAAACCGTGATCAGTCCAAGATAATATCTTGCAGCACTAGACCTGCATATCCAACCTTGTCTCAGCTCTACTCTCTTAGTTTCCCCCAAAATGTTTAAAACAAGCAAACTAAGGAGGAAACCACCCCCTCCCCAACCCCAGCTAAGACAAAATTTTACATCCCACGATAATTTTCAGAAGTGGAGGAAAAGGTTGTAGAAGAAGAGAATAGAAAATCAGACTGGAAAGACATGGTAATTCTTTAAAGCATTTGTCTCCCTTATCCACACATCCCTGAACCCAACAGTCATCATAGAGTCACTAAGAAACATGGGCAGGAGGGGACAATTTGGAAGCTGCAGGACAATTTTGGTACTCTGCATTATCATAGAATCATAGAATCATAGGGGTTGGAAGGGACCTCAAGAGATCATTGAGTCCAACCCCCCTGCCAAAGCAGGTTCCCTACACCAGGTCGCACAGGTAGGCATCCAGGAGGGTCTTGAATATCTCCACAGGAGATTCCACAGCCCCCCTGGGCAGCCTGTGCCAGTGCTAGATCGCAGACTCTATCGTGAGGTCAAGCCACCCAACTGCATCCTTGCGCATGTCAATCCTGTACTGCTCTATGGAGCGTCACGGCTGAGTTTAGGACCTAGTGGATCTTGTGATGAAACATGAGATCACTTGCAAGCATCCTCTTCCATCCTGGAGGACTCAGATGGCAGGAGAATTGCTTGTTGAAGCAAAATTATTCCCTAATGGACAAAACAGAAGCTCACCAACCTGAATGTGGAAGGCATGAGGCCAATGAACTCGTCCTTTCCCCTACAGCTCCAACTGCCTCTCTCCTGGACTACATATCTGTGTGGGGCCATCATCTTTTAGCCCAAAGTAACCCACCGTCACAGCAAGCTCATGCACACTACAAAGCCTCCCAGGATGTGATTTGACTTACATCACTGTAATAAGATCAAATACACTGATTCACTTTACTATTAAATCATCATTTACTGTCCAAGCCAGAAAACAAAATGACTATCTAGAGAAAGAGCCCAAGGAGAATTCAGCTGGCTCTGGCACATGCTTAAAACGCAGTGGTATAAACCAGCTTACAAATCCTCATTTCCTCTATCTGGGTCAGGGAATTTTTGGTCAACACCACACGGATGTTGAGAAAGAGCAGACACAGCAGAGATTATGCATCCCTGCTCCTCTGCCTTCTGCAGCATCACCCCCAGGTGCACCTCACTCAGCTCCATCACATGGGCTGGGGACAGACATTGGAGCCCACCAGCTCGCAGGCAGTGCTGATTTAACTTCACAACTTGGTTTCAACAGTGCTTGCTGTGTTACAACGTGAAGGATAAAGTCAGAAGGAAGCCACCTGTGACCTTGATAACCCACTGCCCCACGCTAGACAGACACACAGTACTGTGGTTTTCTTTCCTGAATTGATGAATTCCTGTGTTTCCCTCTTTTCCTAACACTTCCTTCTCACCGACTGGCTCAGTACACACAGACAAGTAGGTTTTCATGCAATCCCTGCTTCTGGCCCTCACTTTCCCCTTTTTCACATGGGGACCAGGTCATGATGGAAGAGAAGGAATGCAGTGTGATGGGTTGGACTAGATGATCTCAGTGGTTTCTTTGAACCTGACTGATTCTATGTGGGAGAGGACATGGGGAACAACGGTAGCTCCATGCAAGGGCTCAGAAGAAGCTCTTAAAATCTTCCTTGACCTCTGTCATCCTCATGCTTATTCATCCGAAGAAACAACGAGAGAATGAAAAAAAACATAAATCCAGGCTGAATGTATTGCTGGGAGTACTCGCAATGTGCAGAAAAGATTTCCCTTCCTCGTGTTTACACAGCTCACACTCATCTGAAAGGCATCGCCCCCACCCTCCTCACGGGATTCCCAAGCTCTCAGACACCCTTGAAAAACAAGAAAATAAATAAATAAATAGAGGATGTAAAGAAAAAAAAAACCAACACCCAAAACCCAAAGCACCGCTCCATGAGCAGCACACTGCGAGGACACATGTTTTTCTCCTCACTTGAGTTCAACCTCCTCCACAATCTTTCCTTGAGCCAAATGTTCCTGAGGAGGAATGCTGGAAAAATCAATTCCCCCAGCACAGTGGGGTGGGGGCTGATCCTCTCCCCAGCACTGTCTGTAGGACATAGGCTGGGAAACAAGTGCCTATTGTCCATCATCAAGACTGAAAAGCAGCTCAGTGGGGTTAAAATACAATGAGAGTTCAGGCTTTGTGCCCCTTGTCTACCTTTCACCTACCTTGGTGACACAGTGGGGAAGGAGCAGAGTGTTGAGTGTTGCTGATTGACTTCATGGTTTCCAGGGCACGGCTGGAGTGGTTCAAAGCGAGCATTTGCCAACCACTGTAAGGTCCAAGTAGGGTGCAGTCATGGCCAGCCCCATCAGGGTACGCCGGCAGCTGATGCCCATCTGGTTTCCATGCTGCCTCCCATTCCCCACGTGGGATAAATCTGATTTCTCCAAGGCAACGTTTTCTGTGATCCTTGCGTGACATTTGTTGCACATATGCCAATTAATACTAATGAATATGCTAGCACTACTTCTGAAAGGATACACAGAGCGAGTGAAACAACAAACAGTGCTGAGGGAGGATGAGGAGAAGAAAAAGATAGCAAAGGAAAGCAGCAGAGTGGAGTTAACGATTTGAGGAACTAACGGCCCCTTTTCTACGACGTGGTTATGAATACTGAAAACCTCATTCAGAAATGCTGGAGAAACCCTACTAGGACACAAATTGCCCTGGCTGATTCCTTTAGGGCCGGCTTGTAAAAGGGCATTGAGCACAAGAATCCCCTCCTGTCTCCCATGTCCTTTTGGAGGATGAAAACCAACACAGAACCATGGCAGAAGTCCCCAGAGGCTAAATTCCAGCTGAGATGAGCAGCAAGAAAAACCGAGAGATGTGTGATGTGTATCCACCATGGAGCCCTTCCAGCATGATGAGGACCCCGAGCGCACATCGATCCGCTTTATTTCCAGCAGATGAGGCCTTCCCCAGTGTTAAAAATAAACTTGTGAAGGCTAAACTCAGTGGATCTGAGCAAGCTGAATGAATCCATCCAAGCCTGGTGCTTTTATCCTCTGTATCCTTTATCCTAAGCTGAGATAAAGCACGCAATTAAGGACAGTCCTCTTGACCCTGCTTTGAGGCACGTGCAATCACCCCTTTTTACAGTCATCTCCTCTCCTTCTATAGCATCTGCCACTACACAAGACTATTCAGTGCAATGGGAAGATGAGGTTTACCTCGACACTGAATCACAGAATCACTAAGGTTTGAAAAAACCTAAAAGCTCATCCAGTCCAACCGTCCACCTACCATCACCATCTCCCCACTAAATCATGCCCCTCAGTACAACATCTAAGTGTTTCTTGAACATCTCCAGGGACAGTGACTCCACCACCTCCCTGGGCAGCCCATTCCAGTGCCAACACACACACATATATCTTGTTTATCATCATCATGTGATATGTCAGCTAATCTCACTCAATTTGCACGGGAGGAGCTGTTTGGGATCATCCCTGGGTGGGTGCTGCCCAAAACACATCCCATGCAGCCTCTGGGAGAAGGCATGGTCTCCAACTCTCCCAGGCAGACCTCATAGCAGCCTTCCATATGTAAAGGGGCTACGGGAAAGCTAGGAGTGACTCTCTGTAAGGGGACATAATGACAGGGGAAGGGATAATGACTTTAAACTAAAAGAGGGAAGGTTAGGATTAGATATAAGGAAGGAATTCTTCACTTGGAGGATGGTGAGGCACAGTTGCCCAGAGAAGCTGTGGGTGCCCCATCCCTTGCAGTGCTGAAGGCCAGGCTGGATGGGGCATTAGGCTCCTGGTCTATGGGAGATGTCCCTGTCCATGGCAGAGGTTGGGACTGGATGGGTTTTAAGGTCTCTTCCAACACAACCCAACTCATTCTATGATTCTGTGGTTGTGGGAACGATATTAAAAAGGTCATTTTGCCATTGTTCATAAGTTCATAAGTTCATAAGGTTGGAAAGGACCTATAAGATCATCTAGTCCAACCATCCTCCTATCACTATCTCTACCCAACTACTAAATTAAGTCCTTTAGCACCTCATCTAAACGCTTCTTGAACAGCGCTAGGGATGGTGCCTCAACCACCTCCCTAGGCAGGCCATTCCAGTGCCTGACCACTCTTTCAGAAAAGAAATGCTTCCTGAGGTCTAATCTAAATCTTCCCTGGCGCAACTTGTGGCCATTCCCTCTTGTCCTGTCATTACTTATCAGGGAGAAGAGGCCTACCCCCTCCTCACCACAACCCCCCTTCAGGAAGTGGTAGAAAAAAAAACCAAAAAACAGCACTGCTCTGACACTGATACTCAACTGTTCATGATATTCCTCCGGCGCTGGAGGAAAGCACGGTGATTTCTATGCAAAAACGACGTGAGGCGAAGGCTGCTCTCTGGAAAAGTCAATGCATAAAACAGATTCATTACTCAGGGACACGTCCCTGCTGCTCAGCTGGAAGCTGTGGGGTTCTGGGAAGGAGCTCTGCCTTCTGATGTTTAAATCATTAGAACACAGACACTGCAGTTCTGAGCTCCCCATGGCTTTTTGGGGGTCATTTTGACAGCCTAAACCAGCCACTCAGCTGTACAGCAGCACCTTCTCTCGATGGATGGATCCCCAACAGGCCACAGCAGCCCAACACTCCGTCCTGAAGATTTAAGTTGAACCAACCCAGAACAAATCAGTGAGGGAGCATGTGGCTTCACTTCAGTGCCTTCCCTTACTAAATATCATAGAATCATAGAATTGTTCAGGTTGGAACAGACCGTCAAGATCTCTAAGTCCAACCTCAACCTAACCATACCACCCGAACTCTAACAACCCACCACTATATTGTGTCCTTGAGCACCATATACAGACAGTTTTTAAACACATTCAGGGATGGTGACTCAACCACCTCCCTGGGGAGCCTATCCCAAGGCTTAACAACCCTTTCTGTAAAGAAGTTTTTCCTTATATATAACATAAACCTCCCCTGGTGCAACTTGAGGCCATTTCCCCTCGTCTGTAACCTGTCAACAGTGAGAAGAAACCAACCCCGCTCTTGCTGCAATCAGCTTTCAGGTATTTGAGGAGTGCAATGAAGTCTCCCCTCAGCTTCCCCTTCCCCAAACCGAACAGCCCCAGTTCCTTCAGTCACTCCTCATAGCTCATATTCTCCAAGCCCTTCACCAGCCTTGTTATAAGCCTGATGGGGTTGTGAAACCTGCTCCCCACATCCATCCACTGAACCAGACGGTCTTTGAAGAGAGAGAAAAGAGCAGGTTTTTGAGAAGGTCAAGTGGGTAAATGGAGAGAACCACATTAGGGGCAGAGCTGAACCCCAATTCTACATCCAGCCAACTACCACTTGCAAGCTCAAGCCCCGAATCCACTCTTGCTGGTCTTTCTTAAGCAAGTTGCAAAAAAGAACTCAAGTGTTAAAAACTCCTGTGCTTCCGCACCGTAGGACCTGGGCTTTGATTACAGAATGGCAGAAAAGCACAGGAGAAAAAGAAATAAATCCTCCTTCTCGTTTGGTTTTATGAAAGCCCCTAGGTTACTAGAAGGACTTGTTGATCCTGGGATAACCTCTACATGACGTAGGGGAAATGGGGGAAAAAAAGAAGGGAAGATGAGTTAAAAAGAAATAAATTAAATATGGAAATTTAAGAAAAAAACACAAAAAACAAAAAACATCCACCCAGCAAATAAACAAAGCATTTCTAATAAACTGGAAATGTCATACTGCATCAGGAATCACAAGAACGAGCCCAGAAAGGTCCAAATGGCAAGAACACACTGTTAAAAACAGATGGGAAAAACAAGACAGGAAAGGTTGAGACCGTGTTTCTGAACTGCTGTTCCCAACATGGGTTTTAGGGATGATGCTGCTGTGGCTGGGGAAAAGGTGGGTGAAATACCAGCTGTCTGCATGGCCTGAGCAAAAGCGGAAACCTTAGAGCTGGGGGATGGAGGAACAAAGCTTCACGCCTAAATCCCTAATCAACAGCTTTGGAAATTTAGGTTTTGCAGCATGGGGATTGTCGTGGGCTTACAGAATCATAGGACTGTTTGAGTTGGAAGCACCGTTAAAGGCCATATGGTCCAACGCCAATGCAATGAACAGGGACACCCACAGCTCCACCAGGGGCTCAGAGTCCCATCCAGCAGGACGATCTGCTCAGTGCTGACCAAGCAGGTCCTCAGCAAGCAAACACAACGTGTTACACTCTGGGGAAAGGGGGCTGACAGCAGGGATCCACTAAATGTTAAGAATTAAGATAAAAGGAAGACCAAAACACTTGGAAAGACCAAGGAGAGCTGAGGAGATAAAACTCCTGATGACAGGCTTGTAGGATATATCAGATGGTATCAGCTATCCATCGATCCTGTCAGAGACTTTCCAGCCTAAAAACACACATACATGTAAAATAAAAAGCCTTCTCTGAACGTGTGAAAACAGAGCTGGAGCAAGCATAGCAATGGATGCAGGGAGCCCTGGTTGGGGACACACTTTCCAGGAGCTCCAACATGCCCAAGCCAAGTGCTGTTATTTATAGGAATAGGGGCTAGCCTGGAAGATCTCAAAAGATGTTGAAGTCAATGATCTGGAAGATCTCAAAGATATTTGTAAATATTAGGGTTTGGCTCAGGTGCCTTTCTATGCGGGAGACGAAGAGAGGAATACTTTCCAAAGCTCAAACCAATGCTTTCTATGAGATACAATAAATTCAGCTGATTCTCTTTATTATTTTGCATTCCTTCATACTCTGGGTTCCAAGAGATGCCTAAACATCTGAGCACGCAGGCTGTCAGCACAACGTTTCTAGCCCGGCAGGAAGTAGGAGCTATCTCCAGGGAGAGCCTATTTTTGGAGGTCTAGCCAGTTCCAAACCGAGCCTTCAAACTTTTGCTTGTTATTATTCAGATGAAGGCAGCAGAGCGGGAGAGCCGAGG
The DNA here is from genome assembly GCF_038088225.1 of Cyrtonyx montezumae. Taxonomy (NCBI): domain Eukaryota; kingdom Metazoa; phylum Chordata; class Aves; order Galliformes; family Odontophoridae; genus Cyrtonyx; species Cyrtonyx montezumae. Next base: position 1,451,651 of record NW_027071848.1, read on the forward strand.
CATTCCCACAGAAGCTCACACTGCTTCTCACACTGCCGACGTCTCGGTGCTGCACGGAGATGCCATGACGGGTGTGGGATAGGTTTGGAAACTCTTGGGTGTCATTCTTGGGGGTTTCTAAGGTCCTGAGCAGAGATGGGGTAAAGCTGTCTTCCAATGTCAAAACAGGAGTTCTTAATTACTGCGTGCTTGCACGAGGCCAAAGCGGACGGAGAGGATTCCTGTCCTCTTCACCCCAAGCACTCCGACCAAACCCCTTGTATGGAACAAAGGATTGCACTACAGTAGCTTTGCTACTCAGCACCACAGTGATATTAGCACGGAAGCAGTAGGGCACCCCAGAGCCACGCTGCTGAAGAATGGCATTACACAACATTAAATGCATCATCCTTTTTCTTTTTTTCCCTTTTCCAACTCTTATTTTATGTGTCAAACCAACGGATTTAATAGCCATCCTTAGCAAATTCCTTAAGATTAATAAGTCAAAACAGAAACACCAGGTAGTATGCGACTAAAAAAATAAAATAAAATCATACTAAAATCCCTTTGGCTGAATTTAATACCTATTAGAACCCGCAGTCACGATGGAAATGTATTTATAACTGCAAACCTCCACTAAATTATCTTAACAGCCTCTAGCTGTTGCTCTGATAGCCAAAACAGCCCAGAAAATTACCAGCTTGCTGTACAAAATTATACATGTCACTATTACACCGCGTTTTAGCCCCAGACACACTAAAGCAAGGTGAGATTTACTCTTGTTACCCAAGTGAGTTCACATGTGTACACCGAGTAAATCCTCTGTCTGCTGCTGCAAGGCACAAAGCCACGGTGAGCACAGCACCAGCAACACGGGCTCGGCTTTCCCCCTCCTTTCCCATGTCTGAAGGGCTTTCCGCTCATCAGATCCTCCATTCTGGCTGTCAGCCTGAGCTTTCCAACAGGCTGAATCCACTCCTTGCCTTTTCTCGTTGATTATAGGATCTCAGGATATCCCGAGTTGGAAGGGACCCATGAGGTTGACCCTGTCCAACTCCTGGCTCCGCATAGGACCTCCCAAAATTCAGACCCTATGTCTGGGAGTGCTGACTGCAAGGAAAGGCAGATGCGTGGGGTTTCTCACCAGGAGCACAGACTGAGAAGAGTGGGACCAATGACTTCCAGAGCACCTTTCCAACCCCAACCCATGGGTGGGATGGAGTGTTGAAATGGGTGAGAAGATAGGACTGAAGGATGCTGGTGGATGCTGATATCCAGTTCCCAGCTCTCTGAAAGCCTAAGTCAGTTCACACTTACATTGCCTATTCATAAAACAGAGATAGGAAAGACCCAAATGTGCCAAGAAGGCCATTTCTCCTTCAGAAACCTGTTGGATGTCCAACTGCTCACCCTCTGCTAAACTGGGATGAGCAATGATAAAATCCTTCACACTTGTATCTCATCTATGTGCTGTAATGCCAAGATAGTGTAATTTTCAGGTTAGATGGATAATTGTCAGCGAGAGAGCTGAAAGTGCAAGGTGTAAAAAGACAGGGGAAGAAAACAAACCCAAACCTATCTCATGCTGACTGCCTTTGGGTACAAAGGGATACACTCACGAGTGGCTTGGGTTGGAGGGACACCTTAAGTCCCAACCAGCTCCAACCCCTGCTGTGGGCTGGCTGCCCTCCCCCCAGCTCAGGCTGCCCAGGGCCCACCCATCCTGGTCTTGAGCACCTCCAGGGATGGAGCACCAACAGCTCTCTGGGCAGCAGCGCCAGGGCCTCCAAGTAAAGAATTTCCTCCTACCGCATTACCTAAATCTCTCTTTTTATAATAATAAATGATAAAAAAAAGCATGCAAACGACCTTCCCCTCTGCACAGAACCCATCCCAAAGTGCTCCTTGGAACGCCAGCACATGATGCATCGCCTGCATGCGTGCCAGCTGGCTGTGCTGATTTGATGCTAAAACGAGTGCACTGATTGATTCTGAGCTGAAGCTTCAGCCAATGTGTTTTGCAAGAGTTGAAGACAACAGCCCGGTCCTTTCCAGCCCTCTCCTGGGTTGCTCTGCAAAGGGTGCAATTCAGGAGCTCAAATGGCAGTGGTGGGAGAGGCTCAGTGCTGGATCTTGCTGGTCCCAGACCAACAACGCAAGCTGAGTTGTAGGTGGGAGTTCTCCAAAAGGTTTTGTGAGCCTGAATGCCTGTGACCAGCTCCTTTTCTACACTTGATGGCAAGGGATCAGAAATGCCCAAATCCTCAGTGAAAAGGGAATCAACATGGGCTCTGAGCTGGGTCCAAGATCGCATCTCCCCAATGGATCACATCATCACAGACCCCACGCCCCATCACATGGGGTCACATCACACTGTGGCCACACGGTGTGTCACCAGAGCCCAAGGCGCCTTGGTGATGTGCCAAACGCTTTGAGGCACCCCATGAAACATCCCAGCAGCCAAAGTGGGATGCCTCTGCATGGATGGCAGCCCCACGTGCTCTGCCAGGCCCCTCTCCCATTCACTCCCTCTGGAAGGTGGCTGTCCCTCGCTGTTTTGCAGACCCGTGGTGTACAGCTTTCCCAGGCTCCTAATCGCTCTCCTCGCCCTTCTGCAAAGAGCCTGGTGTCAGGGGTCCACCCACACACATTTCTGCAGGATAAAGTCCCGATTGCTGGCAGGAAGGCTCTGTGCACACACAGATGGCTCAGAGCTCCAACCCCAATTTCCAGCCTCCTCCAGGGAGCAGCCCTGCATCGCTTCTCAGCATCTGCCCGGCACCAACAGGATCACCCCGAGCCCTGCTCTCCCTCCGCTCCCCGTGATCACCCTCAGCCCAACTCTCCTATTTGGTCTTATATTTCGTAATCCTATTTATTTTACGCCTTCTACCCCTGCTCTGAGCCAGTTGCAATCACGCACCACTCTCTGTCTGCACTGCTGCTGTCATTACAGATAATACACGTATTATATATAGGTAGGGATGGGCTCAGCTGCCAGCCCTGCTCCCCTCCTCTGCCACCCCAACCCTGCGCCCTGACCCCAAAACAATGAGCCCTTCTATTCCCCTCCGCCCTGCTGGAAACTCCGCTCTGACGCTACGTGCAGCAGTCAGGGGCTGGAGGAGGCAGGGAAGGGAGAACACAAGCCTCAAGTCAGCGATTCTTCCTCTGTCACAGCAAATGACATTTTCCTGGGAGCTTCCTATCTGGAGGGGGCTATTTAGGAACGACACAGAGAGCTGCAGAAGAGCCGGAATCAAAGGAGCTGTGTGCAGGACTGACGGCGTGGGAGCAGCATGGCTATTTTTGCCATAAATACGCTGGCATGGGTATTTGTTGGGTCTGCCCCTTCCTGCTCTGGATGGATCTCAAGCCCACAAGCTATAGGGAGGAAGATGTGGGTCTGCTGCGGTGCTCTACATCAGGGAGTTGAGAGAGACTTTGAAATGGAGAGGCAGCGGTGGAGTACTGAATGCCTGAGCTGAATTTGGTCCTAAACCTTCCCTTTCCTTGTTGGGTGTTGCATCCCTGGAGGTGCTCAAGGTCAGGTTGGAGACCTGGTGGTGGCAGCCAGCCCTTAGCAGGGTGTTGGGAATGGACAGGCACTAAGGTCCCCTCCGACCCAAGCCAATCTGTCGTTCTGTGTCACCAGGAAAAGCCAGAAGACACCTCAGTGCCACCAGGAAAGAGGAAGACAAGGCAGGTTTACCAATCAACTTTGGGAATGAGACGATCCCCATTTGGGTATGGCATTAAGTGTCTGCTAAGCAAGCCAACTGACATCCTTTGGCAGCAGTAAGAAAGTCCACAGGGATGTTGAGAAAGTCAGGGTGGAACCTGAACAAGCAGCTGTGATCATCAGCAAAACTTAATCACAGAAAATCTATGAGATTCAAAGACCACAAATCTTTGACTCAAATGTTATTTCCATCCTACCATATGGATGCAGGAGCTGGAACACCACCAACGAGATGTCTAAATGCCTTCCAAAGCAAATGCCTTTGGAAAATACCAGGTTTAAACGGAATATGATGCATAACAAGTGCTGAGATGCCATTAGGACAGCGTCCTAGAGTAACCCATGAGACACAATGGAAGCATTCCAGGTGCCCAAAAGGTGCTGGAAAGGAGAAGAAAAATAAACAAATAAATAAAACCATCAGAAAGTCCAACCAGAAGAGATCTCTGTTAATACTTTACAGGGAAAAAATAGAGATTGAACACACAGGATTTAAACCTACTGAGGCCATGAGAAGAAGGGGCCAGAGCAGAGCTGGCAAAGCTTGCTAAGAGGAAGAAGCAATTCAAATGCTTAATACAGAAATGTGTCTAAGAGCTGTTCTCAACTGGTCCAGTTGCACAGCCAGACTGAAACTATAAATAAAAACGTCCAGTATCTGGCCCCAAAGCAAACCTCCCATCCTGAGCAGGCATCAGTCTTGGGTGAGAAATTTCACATTTGGGCAGAGACGTTCATTTCTAGGTATTACTGTCATGCAGACTGATGCAACATTTCCCAGATCCTTCCAACCTCCTCCAGGAAAACTGTGCAAGAGCTCAGAAAGAGGGAATCAAATACGAAAGGACAAATCCAGAGACGAAATCCCCCCACAGGTTGCTGGCATCAAATTATTCCAGACTCATTGGAGAAACAGGCACCACTGGCTATCCTACGCAGCAAGAAATACACGCTTCCAGCGCTCACATTTTCCTCCCGTTCTCTAAAGGCACAGCTCATAAGCTGAAGATGATTATGAGTTCTTTTGGACTGAGGTTGATGTTTCATCTTTATATATATGTATATATTAACGTCCTTAATTTAATTTATTTGAACTACCAGCTCTGCCCACTGTGATCCCAAACTCCAAAAGCATCCAATCATAACGAGTTATTAGCGTAGCATTGTAAACAACTCATTTCTAATGCCAAAGGCTTCTCAGCATGGATGAAAGTGGAAAAGTCAAGCAAAATCCCAAAGTTTTCCCTGCTCCTCCCTGCACTGCTCTGCTCTGTGCTGGGAAAAGCGCAGTGGTGATGCCCAGAGGTCAGCTGGCATGCAGTCAAGAAGAGAGAATTTTCTTCCTCAAGCTGCTCTTCTTTAAACTGAATTACAGGACACTGGTAAGCTGTAGGCACCAAATGAAACACTGTGAGGCAGATGTGCTCCTGGCTTATTCATGAAACTCAAACAGTGCATACTGCTGATGTGGGGCTGAGTCTCTATTTGCTCAGATCCTTGGGATCAGGATGGGTCTGTGCCATGGAGATGGGCTGGGCTGTGCAGTACAGCAGCAAAAGAACTCAGAAACCTATTTCAGCTCTGACTGCTCCCTGTGTGCCCTTCCCAAGGTAGGAAAGAAAGTGCTGCACCGCTGGCTGCCCTAAGATCCAGCTGCAGCATCTGAGTGTTACAACAGGGGAACAAGACCTAGGGAAGCCCTGACTCAGCTAGATGGGATGAACTACCTGAAGGGAGCTTGTAGCAAGGTGGGGTTTTGGCCTCTTCTCTCAGGTAATAGTGATAAGACAAGAGGTAATGGTTTTAAGTTGCACCAGGGGAGATTCAGGTTGGATATTAGGACAAATTTCTTCTCAGAAAGAGCGGCAATGCATTGGCACAGGCTGCCCAGGGAGGTGGTAGAGTCACTGTTCCTGGAGGTGTTCAAAGACAGTGGAGATGTGGCACTGAAGGTCATGGGTTAGTAGGTATATGGTAGGAGTGGGTTGAGAGTGGGACTAGATGATCTTAGTGGTTTAATGACTCTATGATCTAATTAGAATCACAGAATCACCAAGGTTGGAAAAGACTACAAGATCATCCAGCCTCCACTTATCACTAGCAGTTCTTTCTAAATCACGTCCCTTAACACAGTGTCTAAATGTTCTTTAAATACCTCCAGGGTCGGTGGCTCCACCACCTCCTTGGGCAGCCCATTCTAATGCCAGACCACTCTTTTGGAGAAGAAGTATTTCCTAGCATCCAGTCTGAATTTCCCCTGGTGCAACTTGAAGCCATTCCCTGTAGTCCTATCACTAATTACAAGAGTGAAGAGGCTGACCCCCAGCTTACTACAACCTCCCTTCAGGTAGTTATAGAGAGTAAGAAGGTCTTCCCTCAGTCTCCTCTTCTCTAGACTGAACAATCCCAACTCCCTCAGTCGTTCCTCATAGGGCCTGTGCTCCAGACTCCTCAACTACTTCAATTATTCCAAGTCAAGCTTGATTTCCAGCTGGGATGGCACTGAACACAAGTTCAGTCAAACCACCGACTCGCTCTATGCCTTGGATTCCCCATCTGACCAAATCCTTCTGGTAGATAAGGTCTTGTTGATCTTCCAACACAGAATCACAGAATCCTAGGGGTTGCTGGGCACCACTGAAAAGAGCCTGGTCCCTTCTACTTGACTTTTGTCCTTTAGCTATCTAAATAGCATTGATAAGATCCGCTTTCAGTCTCTCCTCCAAGATGAACAGTCCCAGTTCTCTCATCTCTTCCTCATAAGGGAGATACTCCAGGCCCCAGGTCATCTTCGTGGCCTTCCACTGGACTCTCTCCAGCAGTTCCCTAACTTTTTTGGACCGAGCAGCCCAGAACTGGACGCAGTATTCCAGATGTGGCCTCAGCAGGGCAGGGCAGAGCGAGAGGATCACCTCCTTCGACCTACTGGCCACGCTCTTTTAATGCACCCCAGGATAACGTTGGCCTTTTTGGCCACAAGAGCACACTGCTGGCTCAAGGCCAGCACCAAGTGCTTTGTGTCCAAATTCTGGTTTCCTCAGCTGCTACTGTAATCCAAATAAATAATATTTGCTCTGCCTTTGAGTCAGTACTATAAATTATGTGCTTTGGTCTGGTAAGCACTATTACATCATCTCTTGCATCTAACATTCTCCAGAAGAAAATAAAGGTTTGATATCACTTTTGCTATCTTCCAAAGGGAAATGAAGCAAGCTTCCCAAAACACTTTCCTCAAGTATTGTTTGTGGTTCTTAAGTCCAACCTGTGTTTTTCCACCATCCTCACAGCTACTGTGGACTTGGCCAGGACCACTGTCCAGCTCTGAAGTCACAACGTGTCCACAAAGGAGAGATGTCAGCCAAACTGTCTTGTAAAGACATAGCACCAAGTTCACAACACAAATACTTTACCTCCTTGGGCATGTCTCTGGGCTCAGCCTGATCAAACCAGTTGGAGGCCCAGTAACAGAGGAGCTGCCTTAGCACAACACATGGCTGTTTACATCGGTCAAAAAATAAAATAAATAAATAAAATAAAAAATATATATATCAAGGGCTATCCACCAACTGCATGGGGAACTGTGCTAAAGCAGCTCCATTGCTTCCTAATTTGGTGTCTCCATGTTGCACTGTGCCACAGATATATAGGAAACATTGGCTTGGAGGCAGCTCTGGAGGTTTCTGGTCCAACTCTGTGAGGTGGGACTAGATCTCCAGCCAAGCCCTGAAATTCTCCAAAGCCAGAGGCCCTGCAGCCTCTGTGTCAGCTTTACCTTCTGCACCACGACCTCGTTAGGGAAGAGGCAGTTTGTTGCTGTTGCTCCTTGCTTTGCCATTTACCACATCCAAGAAGAGTTTGGTTCCACCATTCCCTGAACTACCCTTGAAGCAGGTGAAAGTTTTAGGCGAAGAATCACAGAATCATGGAGGTTGGAAAAGATCTCTAACTCATCTAGTCCAACAATCCAGATGATCGCCACGAAGAGCATCACAATGAGGATATACCACCATCAAACTTACCCCAGGAGGAGCTATAGACCTTCTCCCAAGGAAAGCTGTCCCATGAGAAGGTTGCAGGGAAGAGGCTGTGTATTTTGACTCATCAGTAATGATGCGGTGGAGAAACAAGAGAGAGGGAGCACGATCCTTGGGCAGTGTTGCACAAGAGAGGTGGTGCTGCCATGGCAAGGGGAATGCACCCTCTGACCTGCAAAGCTTTCTCTGGAAGAGTTAAGTGCTCATCCCTCCTCTGAATCATGGGGCAGACGACAATGGCCCAACCTTCTGATGGTCCTTTTGAATCAAGGTTGTACATTATAGGGGAGGAGCAGGGCGTAGCAAGGCAGCTTGACAGCTGGAATCACAGAATCATGGTGTATCCCAAGTTGGAAGGCACTCATGGGGATCATCTGTCCCCACACAGCACCACCCAAACCCAAACCTGATGTCTGAGAGCAATGTCCTAATCCTCCAAATGCTCTGGCAGCTCAGTGCCGTGCCCACTGCCCTGGGGACCCTGTTCCACACACACTGCCCTTTTTCCTCACACCCACCCGACCCCCACGTGTACCCGTAAAGCCTCTTTGCTGTCCCTATGAATTCAGGCTCTAAACCCCTAAACTCACCCAAACCAACACTGGAAAGGACTTGGAGAATATTTATTCCACTGCCTCACAACAGGTGCTCCCGAGGCACCACTTGGACAACCTGCTCTTTCAATCTTCCACCAACGGAGGCTCCGAGCCCATCCCAAACCATCTGTTCCACTCCTCACAGGCAGAGCTTAGGGTTTTTTTTCCTAACACTATTTCCCTTGCTGCAGCACTTCTTGGCCTCCCATTGCTGGCTGCAGACAACAGTTTACTCCCTTCCCCTTTGCAGCTACCTTTGACATGCTCAAGGACTGTTATTTCTCCTCTCATCCACAGACTAAACAATTTCATTTCCTTTAGCCCTTACACGCTTTCTAGGTTTTTGTTCATTTTTTTGGTGCAGGAGTGTCTGCAACTGTTTCCTATTTTCAGCAGAGGGGAGCACTGTGAGTTAGGCACAGCCAAACACAGCAGCTCTGCACTGGAGAAGAAAAAGAGGAGCTCAGTTTGCTTAGCAGCCATCTCTTAGCCTTTCACTGCAGACTTAAAAGGATGTCCTTCCTTCTCCCCTTCCCCCAAAATTAGCACCTTGCCAGCGTGGGCGAAATTTTGGTACCCCAATCATTTGGGGAGCCTAGCACCTCTTTGCACTACATCTTCATCCTCCATCTGCTTCCCTTGTCCACACCCTATGTCCTTATTTTGTGAGGATTGTTGTGCAGCTTCATGTGGGATACTGAGGATCTACTTCAGGGACCAAAAGAAGCCCTTCAGTGGGAGGCACTCGAGAAATAGGGCTGCAGTATTTCAGCAGATCACCCCACTGCATCCCTTAAGCTCTTCCCACTGCGTAGGAGAGACAGCAAGCCTTCAGACGACCTTCAGATGTCTGGATATATGGAAAGGTTTTTTACAATAAAGGTGGTGAGGCACTGGCACAGGTTGCCCAGAGAGGTGGTGGTGCCCCATCCCTGGAGACACCCAAGGTCAGGTTGGATGGACTCTGAGCACCTGATGGAGCTGTGGGAGTCCCTGTGCACTTCAGGGGAGTTGGACCAGATGTCCGTTAAAGGTCCCTTACAATTCATGTGATCCTATGACCTTGAGCAGACCGCTCCTGTATGATGTGAAGACGACCACTGCGGCACCAAGCCAAATGCTCCCCTCGGTTAAAACACTGGGAGAAAATGCAAAGCCTTAGAAGACTGCAAAACCAGCACAAGATAAAAAGGTTTTGCTTTCAGAGGAATCGTAGCTGCACATCTCCAGCCAGACAGAAAATACACCGCCTTCACGGTACATAAACACACAGGCAAAGCACGCTGATTTAACGGCAGCAAACTCCGAGCTCCTCAACAGCAGTTCATTTCTGCATTGCCTTTCTACAAGAGCCCACCCCAAACCCAGCTCTGCACAAAGAGGACTGAGCTCCCGTTGTTACCCACGTGGGGCTGGGAGACGACGGGCGGTGCTGAATCCATGCGGGCCGGCACACCGTGCTCATCCATCATGCAACAAAAGCCAGGGGGGTTGGTTAGGGACTGGATTTTATGTATGTATATGTATGTATGTATATTGCATGGGTGCTTTCAGGAGGAGATGGAGTTAAAGGACGGTTCTGTGCTCTGTGGGTGCATGGAAGGAGATCTTTCCATTCATGAAAGTCAGAAGGGGTGAAGGTACTCATATGTTTGCCTTGAAAAATACCCAAGCTGATCACTGATGGAGCTTGGCATCCCAAACAGAGCTGAAGTATTGGTATTTTGGTACCTCCAATGCTTTCGACCTTCAAGAGTTTGCTTGGCTTCTCCCCTGGGAACATCTACGGGGCTCATCCAAGATCACAGCCCAACAGACCGAGGCCCCAAGACCACACATGCCCCAGTTACAAAGCAAGAAAGAGGCACAGATCATTTCAACCTTGAAGCAGTCATCGTTTGATCTGGTGGACATCACGGCACGGAACAGAAACTCCTGACCCTGATATTTCCCCCAAGCAAACCCCTGATTTGAGACCATAACCAAAAATCATAAAACCATGACAGATGCACGGATCAGGCACAGAGAAGGGCTCCCTGCCCCACAGACCATGGATGGGCACTATTAAGAAAACTGAGCATCCTCCCCTCTTGCCCAAAGATCTCCTTGAAAAGTAAAACCAAAACAAAGCCTTACACAAGCACAGCCCTTCCAAGGGCAGCTCCAGCAACACGCCCATGGGCAGACATGCACGTCTGAAAACAAATAAATCCATCATCTTTCCCCATGTCGATACAGACAGAGCAGGAACTTCAAACCCAATTAGCAGCATCCTGCAGCTCGAGATTCCTCTTTTAACTGAGAAAAGCAGCAAAGCTTTCCTCCGGAGTAGGTACAAAAGCCACCGTGGGGGTTTTTTTGTGCTTGGAAAATCAAAGTCTGACCATGTGTTTTTGTTGTAGGTTGCACAGGAGCGGTGCTGTCAGCTCCAGAATCACAACCGCTGTCGGAGAGAACCATCTGATCATTTGACCTCTAGATAATGCTATTAGTATTACTACAGCCAAAAAAAAAAAAAAGCAAAGGGATGGGAGAAAAACGGGACCTGAAAGATCAACCGGGCTCCAAACCCCGACCAGTGGGCACGGCTGCAGAAGGGATGGAGCACAACGGGTGACAAACGTCCCCAGACCCAACCCACAAGGCAAGAAGCCAACACAACCCGCTCGACTTGAGGGGAAGTCGGTGCCCAGCGATCCCCCCCGTGCTCCATCTGCCCAGCAGCGCTTCCTGCCCCACGGCGCTGCGTGGGACGGCCGGGCGCATCCCACCGCGACCGCGCTTCCTCCGGGGAGCAGGGAGGGGGGGGAGGGAAGGGGGGAAATAAGGATGTTTTGGAAACGGAGGTGGCTTGCAAAGCACTTTGGGGTGTACGTGGATGAGAGGCGCTCCTTATGCACGTCGCTAATGAGCGGGTCACGCCCTCACGCGCGGCGCTGAGCAGATTGATGCTGGAATGCCGGAGCACAGGATGCACATTCAGGAGGAGAGCTAATGATGTTTGATGAGTTAAGGCCACCGGTGACTCAGGATCGGCAATTAGTTGATTTCTGAGGGAGGAAGGTGCTTTGCTCCATTAAGCTAAAAGCATCCTCCACAGCTCAGCGTGCACAAAGTCAGACCGTCCATCTCCCAGCAATGCCTGCGTGCATTAGGGTTTGGACAACAACAGCCATCCGCATCTTTGTCTCGGTACATTTGGGGTTGGATTCCTTCCTGGCTTCACCCCCACACCTCGAAGGGGTGCAGGCATTCTGGATAGGGTCAGACGCAGGGAGATGCAGCCCCACTGATAGGGCTGCTCCTGTTTTGGGGGAGGCTGACAGCACTGCTGCTGTTGACTGCTCTGCCTTTGCTCTGGGGGAGGCTGGAAAGCTCCCAACCTTACATTCCCTTGTAGAATGGGACCAACGATCCACCTCCCTTTGAAGGGTGCACAGCAGTGCCTCCGTCACTCGACACCAGGCAGGTGGATCCCCCCAAAAAATACATCCAGGGAAAAGAGATGGGAATGAGGTCCCCACGAAGGGAGAGCATCCACGGGCGGAGGATGAACGTCCCCAGGAAGGAGAGTACCCAACCAGGAGCATCCTCACGACCTGATGATGGGATGTGCCGAGTCATAGGGTGGCAGCTCCTCCAACCCCGCACGGAGCCCGTCAGGCAGAGGAGGGCTCAAAGAACAGTTATTTCTTTCAACGAGCAGTGGAGAGTGTGACAGAGGCGGCATTTGGACCCTCTTTTACAACTTCCTCAAAATGTTTTGATCTCAGCCGCTAATGGCACAAAGGGCGATCCGAGCTCGACTGGGGCGATCTTCAAAGCGTCAGAAAGGAATCGCGGGAGGGGAGGGGGGAGGGGGAGAAGCGACCGTTATGGGGTGCGAGGAGGGAAGCGGAGATGCTTCACCTTTACCCCTGGGGACAAAGGTACCCCAGAAGAAAGGCTGTGCCTGGAGGGCCGTGCCAACGAGAACCCGATGGAGGGGACCCGGAGCTCAGAGCTGTCCCCGCAGCACGGGGCGGCTCCGATGAGAGCGGGTGTGGGGCACGGAGCCAACAGCGGACAGCAGGTGCACGGCTGCTGGGTGAGCAGCTCCCATCCCCATCCCCGTCCCGATGTCCATCCCGATCCCCGTACCCCCCACCCCACCCCACCCCACCCCACCCCATCCCCGTATCTCCATTCCCTTCTCCTCACTCACGTATCGCCTCAACTTCTTCTCCGGCGGCGACTTTCGGAGCCAGCCCGAACACACCACCTCTCCACCTCCGCTCATCTTGATGGAAAAAGGAGAGGAGGAGAACCGAGAACCGGGAGCTGCCTCCTCCCGGGGCGCTCAGCGCCCGCAGCGCCGGCCCGGGGAGGAGGGAGCCGGGAGGGAGCGGGCAGGGCCGGAGCAGGGGAGGGAGGGAGGGAGGGAGGGAAGGAGAGAAGCAGGGAGGGACCGGGGGGGACACGAGCACCGCCTCCCCCCACCGCTCGCCCGCTTCCAGCAGCGGCTCTGAGCGGGGAAGCAGGAAACCGGCTCACCACGCCTCCCAAGCGCTTTAAAGATACAAAACCCGTCCGCTCCCGACGTTGGGAGCCTTGGACCACGTAGTGCTGTGCCCACCCCTCCGCCTCCCCGGTACTGCCTGGTACCCGAGCCGCTGCTGTAGGACTTGATGCAGAGCGCGGCGGGTGAGCCTTGTTGGCTTAATGCTCCCTCGTAGAGTCACGGAGTCGCAGCGATTTGGGATGGAAGGGACCCCGAAGCCCACCCAGCCCCAACCCCTCCGCGAGCAGGGACACCTCCCATAGACCAGGTGCTCAGAGCCCCGTCCAACCTCGGGACGGGGCCCTCCCAGCGAAGAATTTCCCTCTAACATCCAACCTACATCTCCCCATCACCGTTTCCGACGAGCTTGCCCCATGCTCCTTCCCCTCCCCCTATGGCAAAGGTCCTTTGCACCCCACCAGTGCTCCCACCCCACTGAGAGCCGTGAAGGTGCCATAGGGAAAACAAAGAGGTTGGGCAAAAAAAAAAACCAAAACCCAAGCCACCCCACAACAACAACAAAAGCCAACAGCGTGGCTGGAGCAAAACCCTCCTGGAGGAGGGGAAATTATATATATATATAGAGAGAGGGGAATCGATAAAAGCTTCATATATTATCATCGATTTTTAAATAATGGAGCAGGACCCACGGAAAGGGGATTGGAGTCTCCCGCAGACGAGCTGGGTGTCGCGTTACAGGGTATTATGGCCTGGCTGAGATTAGCTATCACCTCCCAGATCTGGGAACGCTGCGCATTTACAGTCTGATCCCCTCCCTGGCTGAGGCAGCAGTAACACCGCCCCGGGAGCAGCATTAGCTCTATCCCTCCCTTTGCTCCATCCTTAAACCCCAAATCCCCGATCAAAGTTCTCCCGAGCCCTCCTAGCACAACACCCTCACGCCGTTGTTATTTTTTTAGGGAAAATAACAACTCGGGCTTGCTTGCTGGGGACGCGTTTCCAAGGCTGTGTGACAGCTCTGCCCCAAACCTGCTCGGGCACATTCACTCCCTGCCTCCATTTCCCCATCCTTCTTTTTCTTCGTGGGCAGGGTCGGTTTCTTTTTGTGTGGCTGTGCCGTGCGTGGTGCAATAACAACCACGCGCTGGTTGGGTGCTCTGTGTAATGTGTAGGGCTGCAAAGTGTAGGGCTGCAGTGTGTAGGGCTGCAATCCTTAGGGCTGCAATGCTTAAGGCTGAAGAGGGGATCTTGCAGCACCTGCGAGCCCGTGCTTGCAGCTCGCGGTGCCTCTGGGAAGCAGCTATGGCACCTTCTCTTTGAGATGGGGACAGCAGTGAAGCCGTATGGCGTTTTATCATCTTTGCCAACACACAAAGGAGGGGGAATAACCCCTGAAGGAACGTGGATAGAATTTGTTAGGAATGTATTATTTCCCAAGCTGCTATTTTTGTTGGTTTTGTTCTGTTTTCTGCCAAAGGCTGCAAAAAAGGATTTTTGACCTTCCCGCTGCCCAAACGAAGGGCTCGGTCCTATTCAGTGCACAAGGTGCCAGCTACGGGCACATCACTGGGGTGGTTGGCTCAGTGAGGGAGCACACTGCTCCACATCACCCGACCCTGCTCTGTGTGTCTGGGACGGTGGCATCCTGGTGGCTGAGCTGCCAGAGGTTTACAAAGCGTGACCAGAGAGCAGAAAGCCACGATTAACACGCAGGTGCCACCACGCAAAGCCATTCCACGCAGGGTGTTAATGACTCACGGGTCAGGAATTTGCTCCTACTGACACAGATGCAAAGCAGTGTCAGTTTTAAAAGCAGTTACGGAGAACCCCGCCTGTGTTTTTTGACGTTGACAGCTTTCCCCACGCAGAGCTGAAATGCTTCATCTGGGACAGAGACGTTTAAAGAGATGCTCTGTAATTATCATTGCTTGAATGGCAATGAATTATTCCACAGCCTCTGCTTCATTACCGTGCAGTGCCCTTTCCCTCTTCGTCCCCTATTGCAGATCGTGGTGACTGATGTGGCTGTGTCACCAGATGCATCTTAACAGTGTCCAAAATACGACGCTGAATTATTTTTTCACACCTTTGGTGCTGCCTGTTCTCAGAGAGTACCGCACTCCCCTCAGATCGCTGGCACTTTTGGATGGGAAATGGGATTTCAGTGCTTGCAAGCACGCTGCCAGCAAGAACGTGAGAGGGAAGCTCTGAGCAGAAAAATGATCAGAACAGACACTGCGTGAGCGTGCTGTGCTCAGAGCGGGAACAGCAAACCCAAGCATGGGGCGGCCATGCAGCACTACAGCACGGGGCCAGGAGTACAGATACGACCCCAACGTGTTGAGAGTTAAAGACCACGAACGTGGCTCTGGTTTGCCATCTCCTAACAGTATAATTTGACAGGATTGTTAAGGTTGGAAAAGACAGAGCTCTACGATCGTCTCACCCAACCATCAACCCAACCCCACCGTGCCCGCAAAACCACGTCCCTAAGTTTCGAGGTTGGGATGCACTGAGAAGAGCGACCCTACCCAGTGCAGGAACCTCGGTGGTTTCAATCCTGCGCTTCCCTGTTCGTGGTTGAGACTGAAATACGGCCTCAAATGTGCGTAACCGAGCCGTGCCATCTACCGGCAGGAGGGAAGGCTGCAGGCTCTGAGCGCCTGACGGAGCCTGGGCATCCCTGCTCACTGCAGGCGAGCTGGACCAGGTGACCTTTAAAGGTCCCTTCAAACTCAAAACGATCCACCGATGCTCTGACTCAGTTCCCCGCACCGGTGAACACAAACACGAGGGGCATTAGGGAGCAGCTGAATGAAGGCTTTGGGCTACTCAACCCGAGCCGGGCAGCAGCCACTCAGAAGTGCCCCATATGCCAGTGAATAGCAAGCTGAACAGGGAGCAGGCTGCACAGATCCTTGCCTGCTTTTTGATTCCGAGCGAATGCTCGGCCTCTTGAGATGCAAACCCACAGTGTGACCTGACTTTATCTTCCCCGAACAGTTCCTGCTGCAGAGCTGGATGGAAGCGGCTTCATTTCATCCAAAACTGTCAAGGTTAGGGGGAAAAAAGAATAAATAAAATTCATCTCTTTTAAGCAGGAGCCTTTTCATGCTTTCCAAACTGCATAAAAGAGCACAGCAGCCCCCCAGAAAAGCCAGCAAAGCCACGAGACAGCTCTGTCCTTCGGTGATAGACAGCAGCTCCAGCTGCTTTCTGAGGGAGGGGGAATATTAGCACAGGATGCTTCGATCAGATAATGAGGCAGCTTGGAGCACCTTCACTCCAGTGTTCTGGCAAAGGTGGGAGCATCGGGGAATCAAAAAAGGGAAGGAGATGATTCATGGGTCAGCAGTGTTCAAAATGCAGCAATGGGAAAACAGCAGATTAAACGGGGACCCAGAGAGGGGCTGGGGGCTGCTCCTTGGGCTGGGCACCTCGCTCTGGGTGTCCCTGCTGGGGCAGGGCTGGGACTCTGAGGTGCCTCCAGCCTCAGCTGGTTGGTTATACTGTGATGCTGTGACCCTGCCGGGGGCCTGGCCAAACCCAGCCCTTCTGATCAGGCCAGGCAGCACTGGGATGCTGAGCCTGAGTCTGGATGCAGCCAGGGGATGCTTCCAGTCCTTTCATTCAAGGGACTGGAACCCATTATTAAATGGGTTTTGTATCTGGGGGCAGTGATTCAAGCTAAAGCCCGGTCCTGCTTTCTGCACCAAATTCAACCTGATTTTGCTGCAAGCTGAACAAGACAAAATCCAACTGATGTTCCTCATGCTTGGCCCTTCCTCTGGGATGGATCAGAGCTCCTCATGCACACTCTGCCTGGATCCAGCTACACCAGCTCTGTATGGAACAGACACTATTTGATGCTGCTGGGGCTCTGACCACAGCTGGGACCAGGGCAAGCAACCATAAAACAAATCATCATAAAACTAGCAAGGAGAAATCCTGCCCGGCTCCCCCGCGTGGCACACGCTCTCATCCTTAGGCATCACTTCGAGAGCAGATGGTGCTCTGCAGTACAGCAAATGAGCAATTATCCTCCTGACACCCCGCAAGGCCTCCCCGCAAGAAGTTACTTCACCCCAAGCTACGAGCTGTTGTCTGGCTTTTCAGGATAATTGGATGTAATCAAGTTTAATTCGGTCAGTGCAGTAACTCTGAAGACTTTTCTAACTGGATTACTGTCGGCTCAGCGGTCATGTGCCATTATATTTGCTGGTCAGAACAGAAGCCAGAATAAAAACAGATGCTTTCCCCCCACTCTTGCTCCAGTGACACCCCTTGAGGATATGGGCGTGCGCTGCGTAGTCGAGATAATGAACTAAAAATTCTATTAGGAGAAGGAAGTCGTTGCTGTCATATGAAGTTCAGGCCTCTCCTAGAAAGAGTACGTTGTTATAATGCATTTCTATGTTTGTTTACAGCTGTAGAGCTAAAAATACTGGAGCACGGATCTATGATGTGCACGTGCACTGAGGTGTACAAATGTTACCGTGCAGATGGGGAACCTGAGATCTCGAGCAGGAGTGATGAGGAAGGAGTCCCTCAGGTCCCATGTTCGGCTGCGCATCACTGGCCAAGAAAAAGGATTAACAGAATTCTGCATCTCGAGCAGACGGACGCAGGATGACGGAGGTTCAAAAGGATCACTGAGATCCCAAAGTCCAACCCATCCCCATTGACTGTGTCCCTCAGGGCCACACCTCCATGCTTCCTGAACACCTCCAGGAACACCACCCTCCAGGAACCGCATTATATCCCTGGCTGAAATGGGTAAGGCATGTCAGACAGACACCTCTTAAAAGTCAGCTCAGTTCTGAACTGCAAATAAGCTGTAAAAAGACCACAGTGCAAAGGACGTCCCCAGGACCTGTGGCAAAGGAAGAACTCCAGCTCCTGGTCCCAAATGCTACAGAGTGGCCACCCTCACAGCTGAATGCTCTTGAGCTGTGGATGGAGGCATATGCATCTCTGGGTGCCATCTCAGATGGCACCAGATCTCAATCTAGTGGTAAAACCAGTCCACGTGCTCCAAGGAGCTCCCATGTATTCCTGCAAGGCAAATCACCCACTGAGTTCATTGCCAAATGTGAAATTTGTTAAATTCTTGGAACTCTACGCTGCCTAAAATGACCATCAATGAATATTAACGCCGACAGCTTCTGGAAGTGTTTTTAAGCCATTGTGTAAGCCCTCAGATTTCATCTGCAGGATGACTTGGACCCAGCAAGTTCAACAGTGGGGGCTGTTGGGAAAGCTGGGACTCCCGTGGTGGTTTATTGACAGTATACAACTGGAGAGGTCACCTCAAGTGCCTCGAGGAGGTGCTGCCGGGAGCCTCCAGCCCGGCAAGAGCAAGGCCTCCTTAATTCCTCAAGGAATTAAAGCAACACCAGAACCTCTCAGAGCCTGGCACATTCCAAGGGTTACAAGGATAGCACTGAATTCATGCTCGGCATCGCTTTGGGAGGGAAGGCACCACGGAAGTGCAATGATAAAGCCATTGTGTCCTTGAAATAGAACAGTTTTCCCTCCTGGCTGGAAAGCTGGAATCTCTTAGAAGACGTGGCAGATAGCACATAACAATCCAATAAAGAAATGTGTGCAATGTTTGTCAAGGCCACCTCCCAGAAGGCTTTTTCTGAGCTATTTGTGTGGGTTTTTTTTGCCAGCAAGCCCCCTGGTTGGTTGCTTCTGACAATCCAGGCCTCTGTTGTTTCAGAACATTACATTATTACATAGAAGTACCAGGACACGAAGCTGCTGAGGATGGTGAGATACACGGCTCTTGGTGAAAAGCAAAAAGCTTTGCAAAGAAAATGAAAAAGACACCCTGTTGGCTGCCTCAAATTATTGAGAAGAAGAAAAAAAAATCAATTGTAAGAGTAATAAAAATAAACAGCAGCACTGTGAAATCTGTACTGCCAGATCTGAAAGGCCTCGGGACACACAGGGATAGATCAAAATCACTGAAGCGCAGTCTGGGATCTTAGAAATGCCAAAAATGCATTTGAAACCGGATCAGTTGCCAACATTCTGGCCTGGGTGCACCCAAAGGTGGAGGGAATCCTCACGGGGAGGCAATGAGCAGGGATTTTGGCCTGTTCCATGCTTCTGCCATAGATCTTCCATAACCTTGGGCAAGCTGCTTAATTGCTCCACGCTTCAACTTTCCGTGGTAAAACAGCGTCAGCACTAACAGCAACACGGATTCTGAAGTCGTTTCACCCACATTTCACCCATAAGTGAGCCTGAACTTTCTGCTATTTGTCTTTTAAATGGCCACACAGCTTCGCCTGGCGCTGCCTTTTATGTGAGAGCATCCTTGTGCAACACCTTATGCAGCAGACATTGAGACACAGCTGTAGGACAGATAACCATACATTTCGCAGCAGCCATAAAACAATGGGAGCCATAATTTCTTTGAACTCCGGGTCAAACTTCTTGTTAGCCAAGCCTGTAAGATCTCATCCAGTAAATTATATACGTCTCTTCAGCAGCAGGATCATAAAATAAAACTTTACAATCCTTCCGAAGGTCACGGCTCCGCAACAAACTATACGATAAAACAATAAATTCACCCCCGGGACCACCACTTTATGGCTTCCGTAGCTTTGCTTGGATCTGAGGAAGCTGAGATTTTGACAATCTTTACATGAAATCTTACTTCTCCTTTGGATCCATCTCCCCCTAAGTGTGAGACAGAAGCTGAAACAACAGTACTAATGAGCAGCACCGCATTCAGCAGCAAAGCCTCATTTATCTCCATACACACATTTAAAGGGAACAATGACCAAAGTGTTTCTTGGCAAATTAGTCCCCTTCTTCCCTTTAAGAAAAACATGACTATAAGCTATTTCCAAAACAATCAATATTAGTCCGGCAAACAAAACTGTCTGTTACATTTCCCATCAAACTCCTGGCATTTCCTCAAGGGATGCTCTATAATTTACAGAATAATCTGGAAAGAGCACTGCTGAGCTGAGCACCTTGGTGCTTTTCCCTTGTGTCTGAGGGCCTGGATGCAGGTAAGCCAGCTAGAAACCCTGTGCCAGTCTGCTGACTGAACGTTTGGCCCAGGGATGGACTTTTATTTCTGTGATTGTAATGGAAGGTGGTCCAGCAGTCCAAGATTCCAGACACTGCCTGAGCAACACGACAGAAATCATATGCAACAGCAATCCTTGGAACATTTTTCTGAGAGGCAAGTGTTTGCTTATGCAGAGTTTACAGTATCACTGTTTTATTCCCAGCGATGCTGCCCTCCCATCATTCTGCCCTTGCAAACCCATGGATTCAGTCACTGATGACAGTGATTGTTTCCTCTGAAACCCAAAGCGAGGACAAAGCTGAAAAGAGGCAGTGGTGGTCCACCAAGGAAGGGAAATGTCAAAAAAGACTTACCCAAAGGATGCAGGCATGGAGCGTGATGGTTACCCGGCCTTGAGAGCTGGCTGCTTACAGCACTGAAAATACCCTGGTGTGAGCTACAGAGAGGCTCCTGCGTGCAAAGAGTAACAGCTTTCTGTTTGAAGGAGTTTTTATCTGGCTTCAACTGTTGCCAGAGCTCAGATTCTAAGTGAAGATGAAGCAAGGAAATGGCTTAAATCTAAAAAGCAGTTTCCTTGCCTGCATCTCCAAAAGGAACGACCTCCCCTATCCTCCCGATTAACTTCTGTTTCATTCCAGGACAGAGAAGGAAATACATGACATTCCACATGGAAATCCCAGAGAAAACACATTGCATTCCTCAGCAATGCCAGCCAGTGTTATGTATACATAATTCAAGGTGAACAGTGCAGCCTTGAGGGAACGAGTGGCTCCCACCTTGCTGGGTACCCATTAAACAAGCTTCTTACAAGAACACCCATTGGGTTGTCAAGCCTAAAGAGTGTCACTGCCCACAGGTCTTGGCCTCTGCTTTTCCCTCTCTCCCCTCCTCTAGGCAAAACAGTGCACGTTGTAGGCTGCTTCCAGGCCTGCACAACTCTCCTTTTTGAGCCTGAGCATTTGCCTGGTTCCTTCTGGTGGGAACAACCCTGCTCTCCTGCCCACTCTGCTGGACCTGGGAAGCTTCTGGGATGAGCTTTCTGACCCAAGGGCAATGCCCACCACATCTGCCAACTCACCAAGTGCCTTGAATCAAACAGAAGCACACGCACACAGGTAGGTAGGCTGCTCCTCTTGGAGGCGTACTCAGAATCACAAGAATCACCATCCACAGTTCACTCTTGGTACACTTCTCTTCAAATTCTGCCTTTCTGCAAGGGCTACGACGAGGAAAACAAAAAACAAAATCCCCTGACGTTGCTTGGTGTGCCTACCTCTCAAAGAAATGAAAGGTTCAGCCTTATCCTGTCCTGCAACAATCTCTTTCAAGGCAAAGAATGAAGGGCGGATCGTATCAGTCTTCTGTTCTTGCAAGCTGTCAGCTCGCATAAGGCCTTGATAACCACTCCACAAGCCTGCTTAGAACACTCCTTCCGTCCTTGCCCTGACTTGTAAATCATCCCACATCATCTTCTGACTTGCTGGCACCTGCCATTGTCTTCTTTTCTGCACCTTGCCTTACACCTGTCCCTCGTTAGCCCCACCCTGCCCATCAGATCTGGCATTTTGCAGCCTGATGGCTCACCTCCTGCTGACATCAGCCTGCTGATGCCAAAATCAACACCACCACCCTGTAGCTGCTCTGGGGACAAACGCTGAGTGGACAGGAGATGGTTCTGCCACTCCTCTACTTTGTTTTCAGCCACGTGAGCTTTTGGTTCAAACACTCATTTATGGCACTCTGTGACTTAGGAACATTGCATGGACAGGGCTATTG
Source organism: Cyrtonyx montezumae (assembly GCF_038088225.1). Lineage (NCBI taxonomy): Eukaryota > Metazoa > Chordata > Aves > Galliformes > Odontophoridae > Cyrtonyx > Cyrtonyx montezumae. Next base: position 1,473,333 of record NW_027071848.1, read on the forward strand.
GCAGTTGCACTCTTTCTACATCTTTCTGCAGTCCAGAAGACAAATGCCAGCAATGGGATTTAAGATTAGAAGAGATGGTTCAAATGCATGACAACAGTTGGGTGTCCTGTGTAGGAAGGGATGGTTTCAAAGGGAAGGCAGATGTTGGATCCCATTTACAGAACTGAAATTAACAGCTCTAAGGATTCTGTGATGATCCTGTGAACTGAGGCAGCACCAGGAAACAGAAACCAGCAAGTGCACAGTTAACACCTGTCTAACCAAAAAGATGGAAGAAATACGACCACAATCTTGATGTGCAGATGTCCCAGAGCATGCACCGTGCACCACAAAGCAATGACCTCGTGGTGATCTTGTCTATATGACCACGATACGTAGGAGCCTCAGCCACGGACCAAAGCGAAACGTGGCAGGTGCCACATCACATAACCATGTGTTTTTAGATGCTGCAGGTGCAGCATTAGAGAGCCCTGCTACTGAGAGCTGTGCAGCGTTGCCACTGCAATGCCATTGGATTGCTATTTTTCAATCTCTTCCATCTGCTTGGAAGCGTTCAGGGCCGTTCTGCAGCCACTCCACATTCTCTGTGCCAATTAACATGGGGTTCATCAGCAGTAAGGCTGTTACCTTTGCTTTTTCTCTTTATATAAATTATTTTTAATGCAGACATTTTGGGCTCCGGAGCAGTAAGCACATCACAATTCAGCAAATTGTTGTTTGTGTAAATTTAGAAGGGAAGAGGGATGCCAGAAACCCTCAGTTCATGTCCCAAATAAACCACCATGGTTTCCAATTGCCTTGGGCAAGTCACTTGATCTGCCCTTAATCCTGTTTTCAAAACAGAAATGAATATTTCTTTACCTGGTAGGGAGGCTGAGAGCACAAACCCATTAAAGACTGCATGGAGTTCAGATCCTACAGTGATAAGCAGTTACTTAATACATATGCAATGGCTGGCAGTGGATGGTGGTTGTTTCAAAATACACACAAAACTGCTCGGCCAGATGAACACCTCACGTATTTATATTTTTTTTTCAACAACAAAAAAAGCAAAGCAACAACAGCAAACACCAGAAAACTGCACACTGGCTTCAGAGACATGGATGTGCTGGATCTAACTGAACATTTCTGCTATGAAGATGTGCTTGCTTGGGCACACAGAAGAGGTATCTCCTGCAGAAGTTGAGTAACTAATATGGTATATGCAGAAAGAAACATCTACCAGAGACTGGAGGAAATGCTACAATGCTGAGTGCCACAGTGTTATAGCATTATGAGGAACCATGTAGAGTTACAAAACAACCCAGGGTACATCTTTATTGATGATTCACAAAATAAAACACATCCACCTAATTCACTCCAGCAGTTCCAGGATGACATTTCTCCTTGCTAGGTTTGGCTGATTTTTCCAATGTAAACAGATATTTGCTTTTAACTTAGGGTGGGGACAACCATGCTTTATACAGTTGTCATTTTGTAAGAGCCAGTACATCACAGCAGCGACAATGCTCTGCAATTTTACAATACTCAACCTTCAAAGCACCGTGCAGGCATTTAATTAAAGCCTACTAAAGGCTCACAGCAGCCCTGGCTCCCAGTCCATTTTAGGTCACACCTCCTTATTAATATTTCACATCAAACCCCCACTACCTCTCACCAGTACGACGTTCAGGACTCCCATCTTTTGTGCTCATGGGAACCTTAACTCTTTGGTTAAGTGGGATTTATTAATGCTCCTGAAATGCACTGAAGACATGAACTGCTATCAAATTAACTGCAAGCCTGCTTCCATTATCTCACCAGAACATAGATTATTTTCAATAAGGTGGTATTCCATTTACTGAGAGCTTCACCAACACAAAATTTCTCTCCATTTTCCTCTGAAATGCACTTAGTCATGTGCTAATATACACACACACGGTCGGTCACACCAGCAGCTCTCTCCACTTGAGTCAACTGCTGAGCTACAGTAGACAGGAGTGTGGAAACCTGGGGAAAGGAATAACATCTTTGATATTGTCAACACCCAGGATGTACTGCAGGTAGCGTTCAAACCCCATTCCGAAGCCTCCATGAGGAACAGAGCCAAATTTTCGCAGGTCTAGGTACCTGTAATTTAAACAGACAGTTACATGTGCAGCACATTTATGCTGATGTAATTAGAGAGAGCTTTTTATCTAGTGTTTTGCTTTCCATCTTAATTACTTCCCTCTGACCCTAACCACTGTGGATTCCTGCCAACGCAGCTAGCATTGAAGAGGGGTATGAAGGGGTGGGGCTCCACGACAGGCAGAACTGTGTTAGCAAGAAGCCCAAGGTGCAGATGTAAACCAGCAGAGCTGTGCCTTGTCAACACGCTACAGCCTGCTTTGTTTAGGAGCAAGAACTCACTTGGCTACAAAGAACAGCTTTAGCATCACAGCTGTCCTCATTCTGAGAGCACCTACGTTTTTAAATGTTAGTATCTAGAACGTCCTTAACAGAGCCACAAGCCCAGGTTCCTGCAGCAACACAAAACATTTCCACTGCCTGAGACAGAGTCCCCTGCTTGGGTTTGTTCAGCTCTTGTCAGGCTGAAATTTGCCCTGTAATAAATTTTCTCCTTCTGTCCAGTCATCTTTTCAACAGGCCAAGTCATTTCATTTCCAGTAATTCCTTAAGAAGTCAATTTCTCCGTGCAAATGCATCTTCTTATCAGAAGGAATCTTCAGCAGACATTTATTTTTCTCTTAGGGTAATTATAATGGCTTTTTATCACCTTCCTCCCCCCTCCAAAAAAAAAAAAAATCATTTGTACAGTCTGATTTATTTACTCCCTCAGCACGTCAGCAAAAAATCCTGTGCATACCTTCTCCAAAAAATGAGATCTGCAACAAGACATTTCAGTTTGAAGAACAGTACCCTGTAGTCCACAAAAAAGCCAGCTGCTCCCTAGTTTGGAAGCAGCCATTCCAACCATGTGGGTGTCAGCAACATTAAGATGGCTCAGCTCCCCCTTTCCCCTCCAGTTTCCATCTGACATGATATGCAAGAACTATGTTTACAGCCATAATCTCTCACCATCAGTTTAATTATTATTTAATTATTTTAATAGGAGTAAAAATCATCTCAGCAGGCCTCTTTTTTCAGGCCACTTTTGAGCCTTCTGAGGCCACAAAGTTGTGTATGAATGCACTACAGAGGGACATACACACGTTTCTAGTTCCTCATGTACGAGTGTTTCGTCAGCTCTGTTCACAAAAAGCAACTAAACTTCAATACAAACATGAAATCATGCTTAAATATATATAAATGCATATAAATATCAATACATATAAACACACATTGAATTAGACTCTTGTTTACAGTTTGACAGTATGCCTTCTGTACCATTAAATCTCTCTTTTTTTCTTGCAGTTCATTTACAATGCTTTTGTTTTCATTTTTTTTTCTTTTCCTCAACATCTTCTCTTCCTCCACTCCACTGCCTAAGAAGTAAAATCAAGAGCCCAACTTCTTACCTCTTCCTAGCATTGAGTTTCCAGCTACATACTGGGAACTGCCTCCAGGAAACCCTGCTTAGCAGCTTTGCAATGAAGATGACAAGCAAATCTGATGCTGAGGGTGGTGACTTGTAAAATATAAAGGGCCTCATAAATCTGAGGGATATGGGTGACATGGGTGCTGCCCGTGGCAGATCAACCTGTACCAGCTCAGCAGTTCTGAGAAGAACTGGCAAACCAGCTGGTGACAACTCCAGCAGCAACTGGGAGTTGAAATAACAGTACAAATATTGCTGGTGATGTCAATGAGCATAGCTCAGCCTATGCAGAGACAGCTGAGACTATGCCTAGCACCTTTTGTTCCCTTTTGGTGGCAACACAGTTTATAACGTCATCATAAAGATTAAATAACTCAGCCCCTTCCAGATGAACAACAATAATAAATGCTACCCTTGCTTATCCAGGGCTTTCATCTGTAGATCTCAAAGCACTCTGAAAAGCCATTTTGGCAAAAGAACCAAAACAAAGCCCATTACAGTTAATAGAAAAAGTCCACTGAATTAAACGTGCTGAGGATCAAGGCTGTGAATCCTTCCTGATGGCTGCACTTAGAAAAAGCAAAGGAATTGAGAAATTTTCCAGATGAAAGAGAGAATAACTGCCTGCAGATTAAGAGAAAAATCCTTTTAGGTTGGAAAATGTTTCCTGAGGTTTCCTTCATTCAAAAAATCTCTACACATTGCTTGTTTCTCACCTCAGAAGACAGTCATGAGCTAGCCCAGCTCTTCCTCCCAGCAGCTTGTACTTAAGAGGACAGCTGAAACCTCCATTGGCAACTGAGGGAATGTGCAACATTATTCCATGGGGGAAGTAAGCTTCTGTGACCCCTGCTATCTTCATTGTTCATGTTCTGGACCTGGAGGACTGGTAGCTCAGAGATTTGAATCTTACTAAAATATGTGCTGCAACAACATCCCCTGGCAGTGAATTCCACGAGCTTGTTAAGTGCCAAGTTAGAAAAGCATTTCCTTTCATCCCTTTAAAAACCTATATCCTTTTGTTATCATCACAAAATTCTGTGATGCACAGCAAGGCACTCTGAAGATCAGTGCATTCCTCATGATCATTTGTGAAGCAGAACGTATGCTTTTCAGTCTCCTTTCAAAACAAATACAATCTTGATCTTTCATATAACATCTTGTAACACTGAAGCCCCTGCTGCCAGTCAGAAAAAAAATAGGGCTAGGAGAACAAAGACACGGTCGTCCCCAAAGTTGAATATTTTACTGGAATAAAAAAAAAATACACTAAGGAAAAAATATGAGTAACAAAAAACTAGTAGTGAAATGAGATGGCACTTGAAGAATTGGTTTTGTTGAATGTTTTGGGAAATAAACATGCAAGTACCACTAGTGAGGCACTGGAACTGGATGCCCAGAGGTGTGGTGAATGCAGACACTGGAGACACTCAAGGTCAGCAGGCTCTGTGCAAACTGATGGAGCTGTAGGTGTCCCTGTTCACTGCAGGGGAGTAGGACTGGATCACCTTTAAAGGTCCCTTCCAACTCGAACGATTTTCTGTGATTCTAGGTTCTAATGCTGGGTAAAATGCTATCTTTGATTTCATGCAAAGTCTGCTCTGCTACAGTGTTTTGGTAATCCACAAAAAAAAAAGACATTTAGAGCGTTCAGTGGAAACCACTCCCCTGCTGATAGGAGTTGGATTTAGATCAGGCTCTGGCTGGCTTTAGCACTGATTTTCTGTCTGCCTTCATATGGCCCAAAATCTTTCAAAGCTTTCACGTTCTTGACAAAGCACCAGCAACAGGACCAAGTTTCTTTCAGTAAACTGTGATTTACCTATTTTCACTGTGCTCTGAAAGAGGTTAAGGGAAGAGATGAGTGCTGTCACTGCCATAGATCTGAAGAGGCTCACTTATGCTGCTGTTTCTGAAGTGCAACTCCTCCTCTCTGCAAAAGGACCCAACAGAACACTCTGACACCAAAGAAAACTAGAAATGAAAGAGTCCCACACAGCTCAGCCTTCTCATCTAGAGCAGAAGCAAGGTCAAGACAACACAGTAATATCCACTCTGGGATGGCAGATGGCTCTTGGGCTGTGTACTTCCACTAGCGTTGCTCTGTAAGATCAGAAAGGCAGATGGGCTCAGAAGGGTTCATTATGAGGCCACGTTCCTCATCCTTCTGCACGATGATAACCAGAATAAGGAAAGGAGTGCTTATATGCAGAAAGACCATCTGAAATGCTGCTCAAGCTGATGGTGGTAGGGACACATTCATTACAAGTATATGTTTTGTTACTGCTTGGATTAAGTTGGCACTTGGAGTCCGTTTATAACGCAATATATTCAGAAACCCATGGTCACAGAATTCAGTCTCTGCCTTCTGGAGCTAACAACCTACACTGGCAGAGAACAGCAGGAAAGAGGCACAAAGGCAGCAAGTGATTTCCCAGAGTAAACTCCCATCTCCTGACTTTCTCACCTCAGTTTCATAGATCTCTCTCAGTTTAGCCAAGATCAGCATCCATAGCACTGAGCTCTGTCTACAATTCAAAGGAAGGAGTGGGAAAATAAGATAAAATAAAAAAGTTAAAAGTTAAGCCAAACACTTCCCCAACTCTTACTATTTATGGAAAGAAACCTGCACAACAGGAAAGCTGTACTGAACTGAAGAAGACTGAGAGGAGTTTGGCCATATACCTTTATCTACAGATTGTTGGTTGCCTCTTTGACCAAGGGATTCCTCCACAAGTAAGGGACTCTCCAAGCCATTCCAGAAAAAAATGTGCCCCAAAACATCCTCATGCTTAGTGGGACACAAAAACAATATAATGCACAGATGTGGCATTATCTTAGGGATTTCAAAAAGGACTACAGCTTATATAGCTGTCCATTCACAAGTTCACAAATATACTTCAAAAGAAATGACTTAGCTCTTTGGAGAAGAGTTTGTGTGCCAGCTTCGGAGACTAAATTCAATCATTAAAATGGAGGAGATTAATTTCAGTCTCTCCTGCCACCTCCTCTGAGAAGGATGCTGGCAAACCACCGACCTCCTTACTGGCAGGATCTGGACTGGAGTCCAGAAGTAACCTGGGATATTTCCAATCCTGCACCTTCCTAGCACATCAAACCCTGCTACGACAGGCAGTAAAAACAGTTTCAGTCTTCTCTGGGAAGCTGCATCATCATCAGTGGGATGGAGGGGAAGAGGAGAAAAGAGTCTCCAAAAATGAGATTACAGGGCCGCTGCATATTACATGAAAGAGGTGATGGGCAATGTCCCTTGAGGGGACCGTAAGGCAGCACTGAGCTGCTTTATCAATGCTGAAAGGCTCCCTGCTACTCAACATCAGACCTCCTGAGGCTCTATCTCAACATCTAACCATACCTGATCATCCTCGGTCGTGCTATGCCCTTCCTCTCCAGAAGACTCAATATTTAATTATTTACACATGTAAGAGTTGCTGACTGTGCTCACCTAGAAATCAGGGGCTGCTCGGAGTTAGGAGAAAAACAACCATCCCAAGTATCACGTAGGATCCTGGGATTCTGAATATTTCACACGAGCTCCGAAGGGACCACTAAGAAGCAGAGCAGGCTAAAAGGATTCAGCTCGACTGCTACTGCCTTACACAGGCTGCAAGTTCTGTAAGATGGGCATGTTAACAGCCTTCTACCACCAGCTTTACCTGGGAACACAGACTGTTAAACTGTATGCCTGTCTAGAAGTATTTCCTATAAACAGAAGCCACAGGCTTAGAGAAATTCCAGAAAGAAATCCTGACCCTCTGCCCTGGGTTGGATGAGGTGATGCAGTGCATTCTGACCCATAAATGAAAATAATAAAGGAAGTCATTTCATTCACCTTGTTTGCAAATGGATGATGTAAAGGACTACCAGGCACTGGGCTGTTTCAAAATGATTTCATACTCGGGGAAGAGTGGAAGAATCCTGCACCACTACTGCATTTTTCAAGGCAGTCTCCCTAATGACCAATCCAAATACTAAAGAGCATTTGAATGCACTCTTCTAAATTTAAAATTCTCCACACTATCAACCTCTCAGTAGCTTTGACAAAGCACATACCAAGAAACACTTGTCAGGAGGAGCACTAAAATCTTGTCATTTTAATGGGCTAAACCGTTAATTCAAAGGTTATTCTGTCTCCTTAGCAGGACAGTTTTAATTGCTTCAATAGCTTTGTTAGGGAAGATATTTCAACCCAGTTGCTCTGTCAATTGCAAAGGGAGTCACTCGCAGAGCTGTTAAAGGTTACAAATTGCTTGTGATTCTTCAACTTGTTTATCTCATGCGATGACGGCCAGAACCTATTCAACTTGGAACACAATTTGATGACTTCGTATCACTAGTGAGTTGTACATTAATCCACTTCATGCAATCTTGAAAGGAATGACCTGTGCTGTCCATGGACAAATTAGGAAGATAAAGTAAGCAGCATTAGATTAACTTTGTCAAAATGAGCTGGCTGTTCCATTGAGACTGGCAGCGATGGCCGTGCAACTGGGCCAAGAAATGTCCCCCTCAAGAACTGCATTAAAAATGAAACAGTTGTTTAAAGAAACCTCAGAAGAAATACAGCTAACAGAATAAGAAACAGTCTTACCATTGGTAGGCATCTCCGAGTCCTAATCTGTGGAACAAGAAGAAAAAGCCTCATAAATAAAGGAACACAGATCTGCATGAGCAGAAAACAATGCTATGAGGAAAGGGAGGCTCTCACGACTAAACTCAGTTGAAAAAGGAAAGGCCCAAAATAAAGGAAAGATATGATCCATGGCTGCCAGCTCTGGCACTCATTAGAGAATCTCCAACAGCTTCCCAACATTCTTCTTAAAACACAAAGTTTGCTTTGTAAACGCAGGGCTTCATGCAAAGACTGGTGTAGACTCTTAACTTCACGGACATCAGTAAAATCTACTTGTGAAGTACTGGAGAGTATAGGCCCCAAATATTAAATTTATGACGTGCAGCCAATCTCATTTATGAATAAGGCAAAATCTCCTCATATGTGCAGCTTCTCCCCTTTCTTAGTTCACAAAACCACTAAGTGGCCATGGATTTAATAACGTGTTCAGCTATTAAATAAAAGGAGCTTCTGTAAAGCAGTATGATAAGGATGGCTTTCCCTAATAGCCACCAGTAGATCCTCCCCCTTTTCCAACCCTAGGAGAAACAGAACAAAGTTGATGTTTTTCTTCCCATTTCTCTCAACACAAACAAATTTCTGTAGGCAAAACGAGACCATTTCTCTCATCTCCAGTGCACTGCAGCAGTCCCTGACCAGGACTTTTAGATTTATTGTAAGAAGCGTGCGCAAGGAGACAAGAATCCAGTTATCTCTCTCTTAGTTGTGCTGGGTCTGTAGGAAGTAGAATTTAAAGGCATTAACAAAATATTTTGGTTTAGCAGATCAGATCCTGAGTGCTCAAAACAGAGAAACACGTGGTGTTATTTTTCCAGTTCATCCTAAGTGCAGAGCTATAGTCCGAGGTCACTGAAGATACACCATTTGTAGCTCAAAACACTTCCTGTGACTTTCCTGTCAAACAAAAAAACTTGGCTTTGACCTCTACAGAGATCCCCCCACCTGGAAGGCTGTGGACTCTGGATTACACGGGTAGAAATTTCAAGTGCACTTTGCTTCAGCTGAAGCATGGTTCCGTCTGGAGAGTCTTCAGTGAGAATAAGAGCAAGCACAGTGAGGCCCTGCGAGGAGTAACACCACCCTACATCACAGACTGAGAACCAATCTTGTAGTGATTTTAATTGCCCTGTCTTTTTTCATTATGCTGAAATGGATTTTGCATTTCTCCACTAATTAGATACATCTCTGTGACCAAATGGCTGATTTAAGTGATAAAATCATTCCCAATGTACAAATTAGGTTACTCTGGGGTTAATTCTCCTCCAAAACTGCTTTGTAACAAGTGTACAAATAGTACAAGTGGACTCAGATGAGTTGTGAAAAGTTCTTTTGAAAAATCAGACTGGATCCAGGGAGTAATCTGTCTATGGAGATTTACCCCATCTCTAAAGTCAAGTCATTGTTAACGAAAATAACAGCTTTGATATTCTGACACTGAATTTAGCCTAAGATTACTCTAAGTCTCATAAGAGAGAACAACACAGTAGGGAAAAAGATTGCCAAAGAGCCCATATGACTTCAGTCCCAGTCTCAGCCCTTTCCAGGGAAGCTTTCTACCAAACTCTTAGTAAGGAACAGTATTCTGTGAAATAAAGCCACTGAAGTGAACTGTACCACAGCTAGGCAAAGCTTCCAAACTGCAGTTCCTCAGCTGCACTGTGTGGTAACAGAACTATCTAAATCTGGCTACATGACAACTTTCACCTTCAGTCAACCCTCAGTCATAGAAGCTGTGAAGGAAAGGCTCAAAGATGAAGTGCCTTGATGAGAATCTGTCTCAGACAGTCCCCACAGAGCTGAGGCATTCTGCTGCCTCCCCTCTTCTGCAGTGAGTTGAAGCACAGCGACATTGCCCATGCCTGCAGCTGGAGCACAACACCTCCTTCACTGGTGAGCAATCACTTACTGAGATAAATACGTATCTCAAAAGACAACAAACAGTTGTACTTCCACTCCTGCCTTGCCTACCACTGAGGGCTGCCTGAACACCCTTGTGGCCAGACTGGTCTCCTGGCACCTGCAGTTTTTCCATACCTTTGTAAACGTGATTCTAGGAAGGGCAGTCGCTCCTCTCTCAAGCTGCCTCCACACAACTCCCCTATTCCTGGTACCAGAAGATCAACAGCTGCAACCTTAAAAGGAAGAAAACTGATGTAAGTTGGGCCATGCAGGCTGTAGCAGAGATACAGATGGTGGTACTGACACGCATTAGGAAACATGGGTTGGTTTTCTTCTCTGTTTTGTTCTGTAGGGTTACTTTTCCACAGCTCAACAGATGCCAAAATTAAAGCAAGTGAAGCAACAGCAGCACATGGCAGAAGCAGTCACTCCTTAGTAGAAGCACTGGGGGTTGAAACTAGATGATCATTGTAGTCCTTTTCAACCCAGGCCATTCTATGATATTCAGACTGACCTCTGTTTAATTGGAAAAATCATACCTTCAAAGCAAAAGATTTGTGGAAAAAGAGTTTATTCCTAGTGTCCATCTGCTATTTGAGGATTACATGGTAGACTTGGATGACTGGAGAATCATGGGCTGCCTAAACCCATACAATTCTAGGCACTTAACTAGTAGTACAGATAGATACCTGGAAAAGAAAAACTATGGCAAATAAGGCTTAAAGGATTTAAAAAAAAACTTCATGCTGCCTATCTCCTGTATCTTCTTCCTGTTACTCTTGCTTTGGGATTTCTTCTGTGACAAATAGAAGACTGAGCAGGATCACCTAAATGATGATGTCTTACCTTGGCCTTCATGACTACAGGCCCAGTACAAGACCATCCTTCAGCTGGACTCAGTGATCCTTACAGGTCCCTTCCAACCTGGGAAAATTCTATGATTCTACTTACTTTTAAACTAAGACACATGCCTCACTGTGAAGGAAGTGTGACCTGTGGACTCACTGTTCGTTGAGGTCCATCTTCATTGTCCCTCATGTAGAAAGGTTTGAGGTCGTATGGGTAGTTAATCACAAATACAGGAACCTCACCACAGTGCTTCACCAGGTACTTCTCATGTTCTGTTTGGAGGTCACAGCCCCACTGTGAAGAGAACAAAAGTGATCTAGCATCTTGCTTTTGTGTATGTGTGCAGCAAGACAAAGCAAAATCCCTGCACAGAGAGGCACACTTTTGACTTACACAAACACATAAACATTAACTTCTGAGTTCACACAACCTAATGGCAAAATTTGCTGAGTACACAGACTTCCAAAGCTTTAGGGCAGAGCAAAGCAATGAAAATAACATGGTTGAACTTCCACAGAACAGGGCCTGATTGTCCCTGCATCAAGCCCAAACATCTGATATCAAAACAGTAAACAATACAAAACCAAAACAAAAACAAAGCCCTCAAACATCTCTCCACATGGGAAACAGGAACCAATCCAAAACCAGCTTAATCAACCCAGACTGACTACAGTATTACCCCAGGCTGGATGGGGCTGTGGGCAACCTGGTCTAGTGGGAGACTGGGAAGGGAATTATTGGAGCAGGGAAGTTGGAACTAGAGAATCATAAACGTCCTCTCCAACTCAAACCACTCTATCATTCTGTGATTACTTTTGGTGAGCAGAAAGCAGCTTTGCTAGGAAGACTGCTCTCCTCTCTCCTGCATTTTGTTACACACCACATTAATTCTCATTTAAAAAAAAAAATATCTCAGCATCCTATCAAACAATTCTTTATTGGAAACTTGGGACATCTGCAATGCCCTTTGCTTTTCCCGCTTTATTCCATGTTATAAATTCTGTGGTTTTTGACTACAGACCTCCAGCCCTCCATAGGATGTGCAAAGAACACAGAAGGAATGGAAAAGGAGGGAAATACGTTCTGCAAGCTCTCCTCATCTGTAAATATACTGAGTTTGCTGTTTCAGATTTAGATAGTACAGATTTGACTGAGATGGTTCCTTTCAAATCTGTGTTCTTAAGTAGTCAGCTGATAAATCTCCTTTGCATCAGAAAAACAGTAATGATTTGATAAACAGCACTGCTAGCATGATTTGTAGCTATATTCACACACAGGAGGTTTGACACCCACTTGGTTCACAGAGACCAGACAACCACCCAACCAGCTATGAAGGTGTCTTCAGGCAGAGGGTTATTCTCCTTAAAATAGCATAGTGAGATTAAGACTAATTGGTATACTGGAGATAAGAACAACCACAAATGCTCTCAACGCTGGAATAAATAAATATGTTTGAAATTGGGCATAATACAGTTTTCAGAAAGTCATAATCTAACATTGTTTGTAAGACTATCACATGATTCTCTTTCCCAGATGACAACTATCCTTTGGAAAGACCAGAGATTCCCTTTACCTGCATGTATGTTACCTGCTATTTTGACATGATTTTGACTTATCAACCCTTGTAAAACTTCCAGTGCTACCTAAACGTAATTCCTTTATTTGAAGACTATTGAAATAAACTTATTAAGATGACTGCTAACGAAACCAGAACACACTGAGCACTGCTTGCAGACAGGAAAGAGACAAAGTTCCCTGAGATCGAAAGCATTCAGACTGGCCGTGTGCAGCAGCAGACACAGGGACAAACAACCAGGCAACCACCTACCTCTGGCTTAAAAGTGAAAGTTTGAGGAGCCTGTTTCAAAATTTCCACTGCTTCATTGTAGGAAATTCTGCAAGAGAAAAAAAAAAAGTCATTGAGATAACTTTGAAAGGAATAACAAATAAGTGTTCTGGCCAAGTGTCGCACTGGAAAATTAAGGAGGCATTTCCCCAAGCCCATGCCAACCTGTAGTGTGATGTCAGACTTCCCAGTAATGTTGCTCGGAATAGAAACCAAAAACTTAGATTTTATGTGGCAAGAACCCTATGTTTGCATGTAGCTGAAGCACAGGACAAGTGAAAATGCTGAGCTCTCAAAGCACTTCTGCACTGTTGCAACACTGCATTTCAGTAAGAAGGGAGTTTTGCATAAAGCCACTTTATACAAATTTGAGGATTTCTTTGCTTTTATTTATTTATTTTAAAGAAAACAACATGCCTCCATTGGCATAGATCCAACACAGCTCAATTGTTCCAGTATTCAGGCAAAACAACAGCCCAGCATGCAAAAGACTTGTACCTTGAGTGTTTTCATTTCCTTCAGCAAATATCACAATATTTATTTGCAGCAGTGTTTCTCTACTCCTGTGACAGTCCTGAAATCAGATTTACCACTAATTTTCACCAGAACTGATGCACAGCATCATGGTAATGCCAACAGAGAAACTGCAGTTAAAGATGCTGCAAGTTTGGAAAATGGAAATAATCAAGACTCAATGGAAGATGTTTTTGCTGACAGGTTTTCCACATACCAAGCAAATGCTGTAGACAGAAAGGATAACTTGCTCACAATAATTTCCTCTCTCTGTGTCATTATCCAAATCCAAATTATAAACCAAATTCCCTAAAGAGCATGAGCTCTTTACATCCAGCCACAAGGATTCAGTAGCACATGGAAGGCTCCTGGAGAAAATACATCAGGAATATATTGCTATATGTGTTTGGGCAAAGTGAGGCACAGGTTTATCCCATGTAACTGGGATGTGTAAGCTAAGAATGCCCTAGATCTGCTAGTAGTAGAAGAGAGAGGCAGAAATGGAGAGAGAGATGGGCCAACTCAATTTCTTTTTCCATGGGAGAAGCTGAGAGTAACTCTCTCCTCTTGGAAATATTAGTTAGGAACAAAGACAGAAAGATCAGAATGGGGAGGGATTCACTTCACAGAAGCCCTCTGTGGTGTCTGTGCAAAAAACATGCACAGGGAGCATCTTTCATGATCTTGTTGCAAAGAGAACCTGAGCTGCTTAACAGGAAAACCAGTGCTGGGCTGAGCACTGTTCTATGGGATGAATGGAGAGCACCAGTATCTGTAGAGACTGGCAAGAGGAAAGGGGAGTAGTTATTCTGAGAGGCAAGGAAAGAAACAAAATCTGTCAGTTCTTCAGCACACAGAGAACTGAAAACATGAGTTGCATGAGTAATTGGAAATATTTAAAAATACAAGTTGCTTTTCAATCAAAAAATATTTTTATAAGAAGGAATCTGTTACCCAGTGAGGTGCTGGATTCCTTGTCCCTGGAGACACACAAGGTCAGACTGGATGGGGCTCTGAGTACCTGAGCTGTGGATGCCTCTGTTCATTGCAGGGGAGTTGGATTAGAGGGCCTTTAAAAGTCCATTCCAATTCAAGTGATTTTATGGTTCTATGAAAATTGAAGGAAAGCAGAGGAAGCACCAAAGCTGAAACAAAGGAGCCAGCACTATAAGCAAACCACTCATCAGGTGCATGCTGGAAAGAGTATGTCCTGGGAGAAAGACAATCCTGTCCAGGTAAGCAAAAGTGAAAGGACAACAGATTCAGATACCAGTCTCACGCAGGAGTGAAAGGACAGCCAGGGAACAGAACAAAGGAAAATTCAGATCATGCTCTTTTGGTGACACTGTGCTAATTCAAAAACTATTGAATTGGGAAAAAAAAAATGTATACAAAATAGGAAACCTTTTCCCAAAAAACCCTCCTCCAGATCATTTTGAAATTAAAGTACTCACGTCACAAATTTGTTCTTCAGCACTTGTTCCAACCTGCCCTTGTTCAAAACGAGAAAAACAAAATGATAAGCTACTCCTAAGGGTACACAGGTCCAGAATAAATACAGAAAAGCTACCCCCCCTCTAAGTTCCCTTATGTAAATCTGTGCTGTGCTCTAAATATATGTTATAATCAATTTCAAATCATTCTGTGCTAAAAGAGAGCTCAATTTTCAAGCAGAGGATTCAGATGTCACAAGGTGATGTGACAGCTGAAGCTCTACCACAAATGCTAACACCTGCAGAAAGTTGTGAGTCCTCTCTGTGTTGGCCTGAAAAATAACTGAAGCTCGTGCTGATTCCTGGCTCTTCACAATTCATTAACAGGAGAACACAGTAAAAAGAAAATCAAGCCTCCCTATTGTCAAGAGCCCCCCAGAAGCACAGAAGTGTTGCAGCTCTTTCCTGCCACATTTATTACCTTCTGTGCAGGAGCTACATATTTATGAAAAAGCTCAACATCACGAGGGCATTTGGAGAACACAGAGCTTGTTGCTGTCTTGAAAAGATCTTCCATAACCTAATAGAGAAAACAGAAGTGCATGAAAAATTAACACTGCTTAGATGTCCCAGACTATAAATAAAACACAGTACACGTCACCAAAGGGTACAAAAGGAGCCTCTGTGCTTTTGCATGGTCAGACTGCATAAGGGTACCAGCTTGCTAATGCTCTTAATTAGCAGGTTTGCTCAACAGATGAAGAGGATTAGAACCTGCTCTTCTGCCACAGGTTTAGGGTCTCAATGTCTGCTTATGGCCTCAGCATCTTTGGTCAAGTATCTCCAGTGAAAAAAAAACAAACAAAAAAACCCACCTAAAACATTCAAGGAGCAGCCCCAGTCAGCCACAAATGAACACAATACAACCATTCCTGGTGTCTGGTCTCAGATGAATCATTAGTGAGATGCATTTCCTGTAACGAGCAATTCTGCCCTTCTGCTTTATTGTCACAACAGACAGAGCTGAAGGAGAAGAGAAATAATGCACACTGTGTAGAGCCAGACTATTCAACAGATTCCAGCTAGAGAGACCCTGTACAGCAAGAGTAACTCAAAGAGAACATGCACAGAGACCAGCAGTGAGCTAAAGCTGAGGATGCATCAATACAGAGATGTTTGAGAAACAAACAAACAAAAAAGACCTGGTTTAATTCCCCTACACTATTGTGGATTAGCTAAAAAACATTGGCATCCAACTTGGACATACTTATCCAGTAAAAAGGGCTTCATCTATTAAGAAATTAAATGAAACAAATGCCATTTCCATTCTCAACATAAAGGTTCCCACACCATATTTCAGTGCATTTTGACCAACCTGCTGTAAGAGTCGTTCTCATGCTTGGTTAAGCAAAGCAGTCTATTCAGAACACTCACTGTGATGCTGGCCAGTAAGAGTTCCCACAACTCGTGTAGCTCCAAGCCTGCACAAAGCAGGGATAGATGTGGAGAACTGATAGTTCCACTTTTCTTCAAAATCACTCTCCTTATTCTCATCCTTGTAAGCAACAGAGCAATGCAGCTGGGCTGCATTTCATTTTTACCTGTGCAACCTGGGCTAGGGAGCTGCTTTGGCAGGGGGGTTGGACTCAATGATCTCTGGAGGTTGCTTCCAGCCCCTACAATTCTGTGATTAGCCTGGGATGAGACCAAGTTTTTTTCACAACAAAAAGTACTCTGGAAAGTCCTGGCACAATTCTGTGTTTTCTGTGAGTGTAACAACGTGTTTCATTTACTGCAGAGCTGACAGAGGCAAAGAATCCAACAATGATGTCTAGATGAACAGTGGTCTCTTGACACTGCTAAGCCCAGGGGAGGGAAACTGACATGGTGAACCTTACTGTCTGCAAATATGAGGAAGAAGCAAGAGGAACAAAATGCAGGGAGAAGAAGAAGCTGGGCTACTGATATAGCTAAGATTAGCTTTTAGGCAACTAGTTCAAACTTTCATGTTTGATCACTTGTTCTAAACTGCCTGAAACACTAACTGATGAACAGACTCTGCACCCCACCTGCCAAGAGAAACGTGTAACAGCCCATCTTCACTCCTTCAGAGCATCTTAACTCCTTCAGAGCCTTCATACTCCTGAATCAATCTGAGCCCTCTGCTAAAAAAGGAAGATCCAAATAAAGGCACAGCATCATCACATGCAGATATACAACTTTACCCCTACTAATGCTCATACACAGAGGAAACAAAAAGCCAGCATTCCTGCTGCTGAGTGGCAAATACCCAAACAGGCTGCTTTGAACTTGCTTCAAAGTACCTAGAAACAGGCTTATGCAAATGAAATTAGAGAACTTGGCAATTCATCTGGCTTCACCGAGGCAGAGAAGGGATTTTACATTAAGCTTCCTCTTTCTAGAAAATGAAAGTATCATCTGTTTTTAGAAAAGCATGTTGTTTAATTAGCACTTTTTTTTTCCCTCGCTGTGCGATAAAGTAACAATTAGGTTCCCACAGCATTCAACATAAGCAGCTTCCTCTTGTGGAAAAAAGATGTGGGTGGTATGGGAAAAACAATCTGAGAAATATTTCCAGGTTTGAGAGTGAGGTTTTATCCTGGCAAAGAAGACAGATACGTGGGTCATGCATTGGTTTTCTCACCACTCTTATTCTTATTTATGCCAAATGGGTACCAGGCACGAACAGTGGATGGAAAAAATAAAGGGAATAAAGAAAGCTCTCCAACTCAGAAGTTATGGCTTTAAGCAGGTAATATAATGAAGGACCAGAGAGCAGGATGTATGAAAAGTGAGTGGAGAACCATAGCCACTGGCTTGCTAGTTGAGGGAAGACTAAGTGACTGTGTATGAATATGTCCTGAAAGAAGCATGTTTGATAGGATGCTTATACATGGAAAACACCAGAGGATTCACAGTTGGCCATCTGCCTTAGAGGTGACAATCTTGATGCTGAAAAGCCTGATAGTTTGGTTGCTTCCTAAGGAAAAAATAGGAAATGTGCTGGTAGTAGTGTGGGTGAGGTAAAAAATTTCCCTTCTCTCACCTCTCCCTACTTCTACTCTTAATCCTCACCTTTCAAAGAAGTTCAGCAGCATCAGTCCTGGTCTGCCCCAGTGCTCCTGTGAAACTCAACAACCATCTCTCTGATTTTTATTAGGTCATGCACCCTGCTACCAGAAAATCACAGTAACTACCACGAGGCTTTTTGCTTCTGCATTTACCCTGGCCATGAGCATTGATACAGATTACAGGGAATGTACATATCAAACATTTATTAACCTGATTTGTTGCCCTCATGCTTGCTCTCACACATACCACGTGCACACAGAGGGCAGACTCACAGCTGATCCTGCTGTGAAGACTCCTCTCTCATCTCTATCATGAACAGCTCGAGAGCTGAATTTCTATGGGCTGAAGGACATTAGAAATGCAAGATCACTCACTTCAGCTAGGAGCTATATAATTTAAGATCTTGCTCACAGCTCCAGGTGAACCTTCCTGCCCACTGTTCATTAAACAGTTTTCACATATGGTCACGTACTAGTTTTCTTAGAATAGATCCACTCTGTTGTTACAAAAGGAGACTCATCTGTTGGATCACTGCTTCCCTGGTCACAGAAGCTAAACATGAACTGCTGATGGAATCCAGGAGACAGAAAAAGGTTCAGCTATGACAGCTGGATGTCACGTTAGAGGGGGAAATTATAGTCCTGAAGATAACTCCAGTGTTCCTAAAGATCACTGCACAAGACATTTGGAGCAAAGCTCTCCCATACAACCCCCAGTGTTTGCTCCCATGAAGCTGTGGACAGATTTGCCAAACTACCTTAGCTTTGGCTATGAAGACAGAAAGCACTTAAGTACTCTGGAAACCAAATCACACCAACCTATCAGACCTGAAGTCCCTCTGACTGACACCCAAAATCACTGCTACTATTGATTTCACTTTCTGCCTGAATTTCTTCATATAAAAGGGAGATAACAATGCACTGGTCTGTAGTGATGAATGTTTTGATGAAGTACATAACCACTGGAATATGATATTTCTACACCCAGAACAGAGCTCAAATATCGTGTGTTAAATTATACCTTCCATCTTATGCAGTGAGAGACAGTGGTTCTGAGATCCAGTTTTGTTAAGACTAGTGCTATGCATAGACTTCCCAAAGTGTCCTCAAAAATCTTCCTTCTGGTATTTCCTATCTTTACAACCTAAATAATGTTATTTTTAGCATAGTTTTGTATGCACGTTTGATATAATTCAATGATGGTGGCATCACGTGACCTCTTTGAGGGTCTATGAGTGAGGTGGTACCCTTCAAAATCCACTTCACTGTCAAGACAGCTGAAAGGAAAGACAGAAACCTACAGACACGATGAACGCAGCCCTGAAAAGAATGGGAAAAGATGGCAGCAGGCAGCCCAGAGGACAGCTAAGAATGGAGATCTTGGATTCAGATCAGGAACTGGAAGAGAGATGACACTGGTGAGACCAAATGCTTCAATACAAAGCTGGACCTCTTTTACCTTCTAACTTGACCCTCTCTAACTCTTGTTCTCTCGCACTCACTTGCATACACCCTGCACACTAAATTGCAATAGTATCAGCCAACCACTCAGCACACAGTGCAGCACCAAACACACTGAGCAGAGTGGGACTTTCCACAGAAAAGTATTGTGAAACCAGCTTTAGGAGAGTTCAAGCTTCACTGTAGCACTAAAACACATTTTGGCACAAACCAGAAATTCAGACTGCATGATCAAGGCACTTAAGACTTCATAAGAACTGGGTTACTAATTTAGGAATAACTGCACATTACTCTGTGCAATTACAGTGGGGAAAAAAGGCCCTTTGCTCCCAAGTACATGTGCCTTTGTTATTAAATATCATTCTCCTTTTTATTTTGTAAAGAGAGCTGCTTTTCTTCTGCAA
Source organism: Cyrtonyx montezumae (assembly GCF_038088225.1). Classification (NCBI taxonomy): domain Eukaryota; kingdom Metazoa; phylum Chordata; class Aves; order Galliformes; family Odontophoridae; genus Cyrtonyx; species Cyrtonyx montezumae. The sequence continues at coordinate 1,493,004 of NW_027071848.1, forward strand.
AGATCTCAAACCTCATCAGAGAATGGTAAACACGCATATCTTTGCAGCAAGGCTTTTCAGTACCTTTTAATGGTGTATAAGCAAATACTTCAAGATGTCTCTGAAGAAGCTGAGCGTTCCCAGCACACTAACTTGCTGAAGTTAGAGGTATTCATTCCAAATCTTGAATGCCAATTTGAAAAATAACTTTTAAACAATCCAGCTATTTATCTAAGGATAAACTTCAGATGCTGACTCTAGTCAATAGCCCCCAAGGCTTTCAACTGAACGTTCTGCACCGAACAAAGAACTTGCAGATGATGACAAACAGACAAGCTGCCCAGTGGGCAAATATGGGAGAGAACACTGAATTTAGGTCACTTACATGGGGAAAAAGAAACTTAACTTAAGCTTTAGAGCAGCTGTCTTTTCTGTTTGTTTTAGTGTGGGTGTTTTTTTTTCTTAAAGAGATTGCCCAATGGTCTAAAAATAAACAAAACAGGAACTCCACTTCTGCAAGTGAGAACTTCACTAAAGTAAACGTGTTGCAATGTAGACTTGTTGTGCAGAATGCAAAACCATTACTGCTAGGAGAATTCCTGGTGTAAGAAAGGATGATTTGCACAGACTTTGGGGCAAGAGAAAAAGGAGAGCACATGCTGAGACTTCATGAGATGTTTAGCAGCAATACAAAAACAAGCCAAGAGGGAAATTCCTTCTTCTACTACAGAGTGAAGGTCCTGCACATTCCAGGACAGTTCTCAAATCTAATTATCAGAAGCTTATGAACTGGCCATATATACTTCTGAAGCCAAGAAATTAGAGTTCTCACTGCAACAGTACACATTTGTGCTGTGTTCAAAAGCTTAAACACCACTTTGCAGAAGGACTTGCGACAAAATCAGCTCCTGATTACCTAGAGAAATGGAGCTCGGGAAGTAAGGTGGAAAGAAACACGTATGTTATGCTCTAAGAGTATGCTAAGGCATTTTGGAGGAAACAAACATGAGAAAAGAAACATTGGGTTATTATTAATGGAGCACAGAGATTCCCAGTGGGTCAGTCTGCACAGCCCAGTGCCATCCAGATGTACAAGATAAAGCAGCAGCACAGTTATGTACAGGACAGGACAGAACTACAGAATGGCTTGGGTTGGAAGGGACCTTAATGAACACCCAGTTCCAACCTCTTGGTGTCACAGAGTTGGCACCCTCTAAATCCAGTTGGCCTTGAGCACCTCCAGGGATGGGGCACCAACAGTTCTCTGGGCAGCCTGTGTCAGGGCCTCATCACTCTCTGCATAACGGATCTCCTTCTAACATCTAACCTAAAACTCCCCTCTTTTAGTTTAAAACCATTCCCCCTTGTCACTAACACACCAATTATAAGGTCAGGCTCCCTTCTGTTTATAAGCTTCCTTTAAGTACTGGAAAGCCACAAGAAGGCCTCCCTGCAGCCTTCTCCAGACTGGAATACAGCTTTGCTGTTAGGCCAGACTGATTCTGAAGACTTCACATGATTCAGGATCAAAAAAACATCACTTGGATATTCATCAATATTTCATGCATGTATAACCAGGGCTTCAAGTTTGTTTTTTTTAATATTATTTTTATTATTATATTATTAAGGATATTTCCTCAACAGCCTTCAAAGGAACTCATCTGCTATATGAGAGCATGTGCAGGTATTTGTTCACAAGTTCTGTTGAGTACAAAATGGCTCATATGCTGAAAGTAGTGAGATGCGTTAGCATCCATCATGTGGTTAAAAGATCTAACCTGGAATATCAAAAGTTAGCTGACTGTAGAGATTTCAGTCTTCACTAAAGTCTTGATGAGTAGTATATGTCAGGAGCTGTTGTTTCTACTCTGGATTTCAATGTAGCTTTCAAGGAACTCACTTTATAGAGCATAACAAGGGGCCCACTCTATAAATACTACTCAGATTCACTGGATAGATGCAGAAAGTTTTGAAGAGGAGAGTGCCACTTGCATTAGCACCAGTCACGGGCATTTATCCATCTTCTGGCTGTATGCAGTCTCCCATTCAGAGGAGATTTCTGCTTTTACTTCTGTTCTCTCTTACACCTTCCCTACCCAAACCCCTTGGTGGCCCCACCTCTGCTGACCAAATCCTGGGACATGCCTCTTTGTTTCACACATGGAGAGAGAGAGGCTATGACCTCAGAGGAGGGCAGGAAGCACAGCTGAGGGAGGAGAAGGAAGTTTTGACACTGGTTCTGCATAAACACTTGGAGGTGCTCACCTGCATGATGTCTTGGAGGCTTTCAGTAAAGGACAGCTCGGCCTCTACCATGTAGAACTCTGCCAGGTGGCGGCGACTCTGCGAGTTCTCAGCTCGAAACGTGGGGCCAAAGGTGAACACACGGGTAAAGGCCCTAAAAGGCAAGAAGAACCAGGTACCTCAGGCCCAACAAACAAGCAAGCACAGAAAACCCTATCCACAAAGCTGCAGGATCTAGAAATACTCATGTTTCCATTTTACCTTTGACCAGCTTAATGATGCTACTGTGCATTGCTTCAGCGTGGTGGGAAGAGGCGTTACTCACAGCCCTCCAGGACCAAGTGAGGTTGCACAAACCCTGCACAGCTTTCACTGAATATTTACACCCACGGTCCATTCTGCAGTACCAGGTGAATGGAGAAGCATGAGGACATCAGCCATGCTCCCCTCATCCATACCTATTCACATGTGTCTGGCTGCAAGGTCCAACATCACTCAGTGCAGTGACACCCCATAGTGTAGCAAAGAAAGGGTCCTGCTGCTGATGTTACAGGAGTGGTGTTAGCACCGTGAGGGTGCTGGTCACACTACAGGGGAGGCAAACCATGAGTGGAGAAGAGACAAAGCTGTCAAAAAAAAAAAAAGATTGAGCAGCAGGTCCCTTCAGTATACCTCTAGCTTACCATTATTTTAAAGAGTTTACAGTGTTTAGGGGAAAAAAAGACACCATCAGTGGAGATCAGGCAGTTCAACACTCACGAAAAGCATGTGTAGTAACTACAGGGGTTAGCATTTGACATGTATCTTGTTCTGCAAGTATTTTTTTGTTCAAAGAGAATGTTTAACAAAATTAACCTGTGCAAAATCCCTAGTAAACTGAAATTTAAACAAAAAGTAGTACTAAAAAGCTATGTTTTTCCTTTACCCTTTAAGGAGGCACACTCATGTTTTGGCTCACTCGGATGCTCCCTCATATTACATGACAGATAAAGGTTATCATCAAAAGCAGCAGCACTTTCCTCTTCCTTGAGCTGTTGGTTGTGAGCACACTAGGAGACAAGATTGGTCAAGATTTCAACTATGCATCCTGTAGTTTTCTTCTCCCCATTGGCTGTGCTTTCACCACTCAAAGAGCTTTTCTGCTTTCAGAACCCTCAGCTCCTGTTCCTGGGCTCCGCTGTATGTGACCACAACATCTCTGATGTTAACACCAGTTCTGCAGCAAACCCTTTTATACAGGATCCCTGTCAGCATGCCTCCTTTCCCCGTTGCTGATAGGATGGTACTGTGAACTTCTGCCCCTGCCTTTATCATCCTCCTTCAAACTGTTCTTTATTACAGCATCTATAAAAACCTCATCAGTGTTTGGGTTAAGTGATATACCAACACTATTGCTCACTGCACTGGTCAGTATTACCTCATCAGCTCCTTGTGCTCACCCATCTGGAGCCATCTGTTGTCTCTGGGTTTTTGAGAAGTGCATGTTCTTCCTCACACCACCTACTTTTTTTCCCTCTCCATGTTCCTACAGCACCTGGCACAACAAGGTCTTGGATCCCAAGCTTAAAAGTCTCAACTGCTATAGCAATACAAACAACAAACACAAAACAATGACTCACTCAGCCAAAATGGTTTAATAAGGTTGAACAGGACGAAAGCTGTTGCTTGCTATGGAACTTCACAGGACACAGAGGTTGGCCTGCAGTGGGAAGGAGCTAGACACACATTTCTCAAGGCACAAAGTATGACACTTAACCTAGTGCAGAACACTGTAGCAGATTACAGACTCCAGAAATACAGGCTACTGAGAGTACTCAAAACTGTCCTTTATTTCTTACTCAATGGCAGCCCAAACGTGATGCCTAGCTATTTATCTCCCAAGGGGAGATGAAAAAATAAAAAATAAGAACAACTATTGCTCCAAGTTGTCAAGTGTGGACAAACACTTCGCAGGCACAGAGGGTTTCTGCACTGCCAGAATAAAGCCCCTCTGTATCAGATATTTCAGGGAGGATGAATGCAGAAAAGCTCCTCCAGGAACTGATTTCAGCCTCTTCTCAGCTCCAGCCATCCTGCTGGGACCAATCTTCTCTAACATGTAGACAGAGCAGCACCTGCATGGATAAAAACCACCAGTCCTGCAGCTTTGTGGGCTATTCAAGGTGTGGTGATAAGGATGTAAGACATCACACAAACATAGGCTGTACAAGTCTGACCTCTAATCGTTCTTCAGCTGCTAATAAGAAGCGTTTCTGGGAACTGATATACTGCAGCATCATACTGAGCACGTATAAATATAGTAGAAAAGAGACACTGGAGCTGGTTCTGCTTCAATTTTATGGTACTAAGGGTGCTTTGTTCTGTATGCATTTGACACCTAGCACAACAGAGCCTCAGTTCAGAGCTGTGTCTCCTGTGCCTTACAATGCCAATAATTAAGCATTTACATTTGCAAAACTCTTCAATATCTTCTCCAGCATTTAAAAATAGCTTGCAAGTATTGGTTCAGTCTCTAGGCACAAAAAAAAAAAGCCCCAACAACCTGTTGAGCCCTTTGCCTTATCCAGTACAGGTGGAGGAATGTAACATCAGGAATGCTCACTGTGCTTTTAAGTGCTGCTAGAGCACAGAAGTGAGGCTTTGAAACAAGTCCCTTTGCAGCCAGCTTCACTCAGAGCTCCAGATCATTACTCAGCAAACCCCTTATGCAGTTCCCAAGCGTTGCTGGGGTGGAAACTAGAAGGTAGCACAGAGACGCTTATTAGTTATTATAAATAATTATTAGACATATATTGCTCTACCCAGTTTCCTGGAAAACACTGAGAATTTCAGTAGGAGGCCAAGAGAATTCCCACTGCATTCCCCAGCAAAATCCAGGCCCCCATCCTGCAGAAAGCTGAAGTTGCAGCCCCAACACAGCCAAGGGCTCAAATGCCTGCAAGGTGCAGGCTTACAGGACTCCTCCTGAAAGCAGAAATCTGCACTTGGGTGCATTACTGAAGCACTGCCCTCCTCTGCACTGAAAGACACCTAGGGGAGGCTGTGCTTGTGATCTCCACCTGTAAAGTATCCAAGGAGGGAGAAAACTCTTTCTCCCACAAGCTTACACATTACTAAAACGTTCTACAGAAGGAATCTCCTCTCCCATGCAAAACACTTCACAGTATGCAGAACAAAAGCTCATTTCATTCAAACTAGCTGACAATTCATTAGTAAGGCAGTGATAGACATCAGTGGAGAAGTATCCGTGCCCAAAGCTGCTTAAAGTCATTGTTTTAATTAAACTCACACAATGTTCGTGGGCCTGAGCATCTCTGCCTCCCTGGCAATTTTTACACTGCAATTCAAATATAATTAATTGTGCTGATGGTTCCCAAGCCAGGAATGGATTGAGCTACTTTTTCTGAGCCAGGACTCCATGCTGTTCCTGCGGTAATAAAGACTTATTTGTGCAGTTGAAGCAAAGGGATCTAACTCTGAGCGAGGCAATTTATCAAAAAGATGCAATTCCTGCACAGTCAGCTTACAGCCTATGCCAAGGTCACACCACACACTGGTGACACAACTGGAGACAGAAGCTGGTCGTTGTGACTCAGGGCTAAGCACTAAACCACAACAGCATGCAGCTATTTATTTCATCACTGCTCTCATTCTCACCCCAAATTGCTACAGGTGCTTGCGTAAACCAAAACACAGCAATTAACCCAAAGAGGTCTATGGTCAGGAGTTAAGCTGAAAGGTGATATGTGCCAATTCTTATCTCTGGCCACAGTGAACGACCCCTCAACCCAGTGTATTCCATCTCATCATCTTCCACAAAATCCACCCCTTGACATACGCTAAAATCTAGACTCCAAGAAAATCTAGAAACAGTAGCTTCTACTTGAAGGGTAAAACAACAGTAACATCAGCAGAGAGAAGAGCAAGGTGACCCTAAAAATCAGGAGTGAAGCTTTGTCAGCCACACTGACCTTGCCTTCAGAAAGGGAAGAAATCACTAAAGGAAGCTCTTTGATTTCATTCCACTCTGTTCCTCTGATCCAGCATGCCCTGGTTCATTCTGAGCGGCAAAATGAGCAGATGGCTTTGTTCTGCCACCAGGAGCCATCAGCTGGCTGCAGCACTGGACTCAAGCATAATTGGGATAGTTTGGGAATGTTGAAATATGTATTTTGAAAGACGTTGTGGCCCAATACAAGAAGCTATATATGCACAGATGTAACCATTCAACCTACCAATCCACTGCCTCCAGGGTCTTGTTTTCAGAGGAGATGGACACACTGAGCTCTTAAAGATGCAGGGGAGGTGCAGGTGCTCAGCAGTTTAAAGAATCTGTGTTTCTGTGACTGTTTAATATCCTTGATCTGAGTGGACTGTGTTAATGAGAAACCTCAGAGCTGGACACTTATCTGTTTTCTAACCTCAATGTAGAACTAATGTTCCCTTTACTGTTGTTTGACAGTCTGGGTTTTATGCAATTCAGATCTTCACTGCTTTGTTGAAAAGTCAGCAGAGGAGACCTGAATTTTATCCAGAAAAGGAAGCAGAAAAAATGTTTTAAAGGATTCCTCACAGAGTGTGCCATTTCCACCTGCCTGTGAGGAAAAGCTGCATCTTGACAGGGGCTTTTACAGCAGCATGTGACGCCTGGGCAGCAGAGCTGAGCTGCTGAGTGCTACGGTTCCAGCTCATGCTGTGACAAGATGGGACTGTACTTCCTTCTGTAGGCAGCCAAAAATAAACACACATTTTTAATATATATATATAGTCTAAGTTCCCAGACAGGGATTGGGAAGTGCCAGACTTCCACCCCAGCCAGCCAGCAGTAACACAGCAGTTTCCCTTGCTGTGACTTCCAAAGGGCAGAGTCCTATCAGCAGCTTCTCCCTGACCACGTCATCTGCTCTGGCTTCAAGCAGGTCCTCTCCAGGCCACCCATATCTGCTTGACAAAGATCCAGGCACAAATGAAATAACAGCAACGTGATCCATACTCCCCAACTAGCTGGTAAAGCACCCCACACTTCCCTTATTAAGCCTCAATGCACACCCAGGCTTTCTATTGTTAGTTTACAGGTGGCAGGAGAAGAGAGATAAACTGAGACACAAAGCACTTACTTCTGCTGCAGGCTCAAAGATCTCATCAGTTTGGGCCCTCTGTCCTTTTATGAGTTTCTGTAGTACTTTATTCTCTGTGGATTCTTGTTTTCTTTGAGTTTTGTTATTATTATTTCTAATTAAGTCAATAAAGCAACCGATTAGCAACGATAACTCGAGATGGGCTGATGAAAGCCACCAAGGCAGTTCAGCATTTATTCAAATAATTTTCCATGCCCCAGATAAAAGAAAACTTCCACAAAGAAGTGATACAGAATACATCATGGATTTAAATAAAACAGGGTCCAAAGGTCTCTTTCAAAATTTATTCATCCCAGCGACTCCGACTCTAAGCAATAAAAATACATTACCACCATGGGAAAAAAAAAGAAAGCAACTGTGATAAATCCTTTTTCTTTCAAAGTGGAAAAAACTGCATGCTCTCCATAAACTGCATTACAATAACTCGAAAGTGGATCTTTTTTTTTTGGTATCTGCTTTTTTTTTCCTGATGGACACTGGCTCTCCCAACATCACAAATATGAACGGCAGCCAGAAACCACATTGGTGGGTGCATCACTGCATCAAGAGCAGCACAGTTGGAGCCTCATTTCAAAGTTTGGATGAGGTTATTTAAAATCTCCAAGGCCCCAAGATCTACAAAGATAATTAAATAATTGTTTTAAGTATAGTTTTTGAAAGTTATATTAAATGCAACACACTCCAGCCAAGTGTAACATATCCATCTCTATATAATCTACTTCAATGCAATGACTGCAAACCTATGAAGAAATTCAGTGCACAAACTATTGTTGGATTTGTGGACTGTTTTTAAGGAAAGCAGAGAGAGCAAAAGGAGATGGAGCTGCCTGTCTTGATGCCTAATACTGAAGCCAGTTCTTGGGCTTAAATCCTCCCTGGGAAGCAGGAACTGTTGGAATACAGGGCATGTTCAGGCTGGATGTTAGGAAAAATTTCATCTCTGAAAGAGTGGCAATGCACTGACACCACAGGAAGTGGTGAGTCACTGTCCCTGGAGGTGTTCAGGAACTGTGGAGATGTGGCACTGAGGGACACAGTCAGTGGGCACGGAGGTGATGGGTTGATGGTTGGATTAGATTATCACAGAATCACTGAGGTGGGAAAAGACCTCTAAGATCATCCAGTCCAACCATCCACCTATCACCTATATCTCCCCAATAAACCATGTCTCTTAGTACAACATCTAAACATCTCTTGAACACCTCTAGGGATGGTAACCTCCTTGCCCACCTCCTTGGGCAGCCCATTCCAGCACAAGACCGCTCTTTTGGAGAAGAAAGTTTTCCTAACATCCAATCTGCCTACTCTGGCACAACTTGAGGCCACTCCCTCTCATCCTACTGCTAGTTTATACAGTAGAAGAGGCCAACCCCACCTTGCCACAACACCTCCTTCCAGGCAGTGGTAGAGAGTGATTAGTTCACCCCTCAGCCTCCTCTTGTCCAGACTGAACAATCCCGGTTCCCTCAGCTGCTCCCCGTAAAACCAGACCCTTCACAGACTTGTTACCCTTTCTCTGGACACACTCCAGGGCCTCAATGTCTCTCTTGTAGTGAGGGGCCCCAAACTGAACACAGCACTGAGGTACAGCATCATCAGAGCTGAGCACAGAGGGACAATCACTTTCCCTGCTCCTGCTGGTCACACTGTTGGCCTTCCTGACCACCTGGGCTCACGTTCAGCCAAGCATCAACCAGTACCCCCAGGTCCATTTCTGTTTCCCAGTCACTCTGCCTCAAGCCTGTAGCATTGACTGTGGTTGTGGTGGCCAAAGAGCAGGATCTGGCACCTGTTCATGTTGAAGCTCATCCCATTGGTCTGAGCCCACCAATCCAGCCTGTCCAGTTCCCTATGAATGGCTCTCCTACCCCTAGGCAGATTGACATGCATTCCCAACACGGTGTATTTAAGGAGGGTGCACTCAATGTCCTCACCCAGGCCATCAGTTCCCCAGAGAACACCACTTGTGACCAGTTGCCAGCTGGATTTAACTCCACTCACCACCACTCTTCCCTGGCCTGCCAGCCAGTTCTTTACCCATCAAAGAGTGTATCTGTCCAAGTCATGGGCAGCCAGCTTCTCCAGGAAAACACTGTGGAGACTTAGAATTAACTCAGAATCATCAAGGTTGTGAAAGAACACTATGTTCATCCCCACAGCTCCTTCCCCTCTACAAGGTTTTGGCTGGGCACACTTGAAGCTATGTGAGGCCCTAGACAAATCTGGATGTTTGAATCTGCTGACCTGAAGCACCTCCTAGTGCTTTGAACAGGGATGCCAAGACGTTCAGAGAAGGTAAAGGATTCAGGAGGGATACAGAACAGCTCACCTTTGCTTAGTTAGGAGGACCTGGAATTTTGGATGATGATGCTTTTCACTAGATGAACGTGAAAACTGACTTGATGCTACCTGCACATTAAGTTTTACAGCCATGTGAGAAACTAAAGAGCACAGTTCAAGCCAGTGCTGGAACTACACTCAGCCCTACGTGCGTGGATGGCTACAGCAGCTGTCAGCACTTTGCTTCCTCTCCCAGCAACGTGGAGATGCAGAAAGGACCAAGGCTGTATCAATGTAAAGCCCCAGCCAGCCAAGCAGCCCTAGGCACTCTACCTACAGAGCTTTTTGCACTGGGCTTCCCAGTGATACAAAGTCATTAACAGTCACTGCAGCAGTCGTGTACCAGACTGAAGCATGTGGTAATTGATTAAAACCAGACATGTCAGGGTAGCTTTTTATAGCTCAAATTAAGTGGCAGCTTAATTAATGGAAGTTAGCGTGCTAATTATAAGAGTCTGTGTTGTGAGTCAGACTCAACTGTTGCACAAGAAATGTCAGAGATTTTTTTTTAGGGATCTAATATAAATAATTACACTTCTATTTGTTAATTTTTAGCAACAGGAATGCTGTACAACTGGACATCATTCTTGCAGCTGCATCTGAAAGTATTTCACATCATACAACGTAGAGCAAATATTTGCTTGAGGTCAATGCAATTTTTTCCATCATTATCAAGTCATTTCAGAATCAAATTTTAAGGCTGCATTTGCCAGACTGACAAAAGAAAAGCCCCTTACAGGAAAAGGCCTCACACACATCTTTTTGCAGCTCTGCAATATTCTCTTGAACATCAACTCGAAGTGACAGCTTGCTCTCTCTCCACTGCTTTGAAAGGCAGTGAAATAGTGGCATCCTTCAGATGAAATCTGTGCAATCTTCTGAAATCAACAGGAAATTCACTGCTTTTAGCTCTCTGCAAACTCAGGTAGACACAGCTAACATGGTCTCTCTAAAACCAGAAAAGCAGCTGCAGGACTGCAAAGAATATCAGGAATTAGAAGGAAACCAGTAAAATCCACAACGGCTTAGAAACCATGAGGATGTGCTTCAGGAGATGGGAGCAAAATTAATTACGTTTCCACTAAACCAAGTCTGATAATTAGACATTAACAGGCAGATACCAAGTCCGATAATTAGACATTAACAGGCAGATGTCAGTGCAGAAGGCTGAGAATGTAGTTTAGGCAGAAAAATATAAGTCCTAGGGAGAGAGGCTGAACTGCAATTGAACTAGAGATGGTTCATTCAGATGGTCCTGTGCATGAGGTCAGCAAAGGCAAAAATGGGAACCAAGTCAAGAATAAACCTAGAATGACAGAACAGCTCAAGCTGGCAGGGATCTCGGGAGGTCACTATTCCAACCTCCTGCTCAAAGCAGGGGCAGCAAGAAGATCAGACCAGGGTCATCAAGCCCTCAGAGCTTTCCAGAAGAGCAGCTCCTGTGAAACTAATGATGCAAAAGGCAGAACAGACAGTGCCTGGGATGGAATGAGAGGCCAGGACAACCAGTGCAAAACAATGATGTAAGCTGTTAGCAACAAGGCTGAAAGGCGAGGAGCAGGTGGGAAGTTCAGATGGGTGAAAGGAGAAATAAATGAGTAAATACAACCAGTGAGCTATACTTTTTGGCCAAAGTTGGTTTTGGCTGCCTGCAGCACGCCTTTGAATCATCAGCTCTCACAGACCCTCCAGCCTAGTTCAAATCCCCACAGAAGGACTGGAGGGTGACGAAAGACCACAAGGACAAGCAACTTCACAGCAAACCAATGACATTTTAAACCAGTTACTGAGATACACACAGTTCAACAAACCTCTACTATATACAGTGGTTACTGACTCATCTAGGATTTAGAAGGCTACAGAGCTGCATTACTGAATGAAGATGTTTTTGGAGACCTCAGTCAGCTTCTGGATTTATAGCAGCTGACCACGATTCAGACACACTGAGCACTCAACCTAGATGCCATCACTGCAAACGAAATGAGAAGTTGTGCCAACTAGGGCATCCGTGTCACGCCAAGAGACGAGACAAACTCCTTTGACCTTGCCTCCAATAGCAAGCATGCACAGCTTAGTAGATGCTCAATAAATGCAGGAATTCCTCTTTTCTCCGTTTTTTTTTCTTCAGAGAAAAAGATTCCAAACTCCTAACTGCTTATTGCTCTACTTCTGTCATCAGAAACAGCACCATAAAAATAGAGCCTGGGGCTCTGGACAACACACAGACACAATGTCCTAACGGTGACACCCCAGACTGCAAATGAACTCTCAGCAAGGACAGCAGAGCCATGGATCCAGACACATCTGGTAAGTCTTCCCATACGGTCCCTGCCCAGACGTTTCCAACCACAGCTTGCAGCCTGCTCATAAGCTCTGAAAAGCTAAAAGCTGGCTCCAAGCAGATGTGACTGTGTGCTCAGTTGACTTTCTGTGCCCTGGAAAACCCCATGGAAAAATTCCTCTCATACCTGTCTTGCACCACCCCTAGCTTCTAACGGACTTGTGCAGATTCTGCCTTTATCCATAGCAAGTCAGAGCAGGAAACAGGCCAAGACAAGATGAGGAATGGTCAGTCTCCCAGATATTTCTACTTTGGGCTCCTCCCACAAATTCTCACGGACCAGTTCTTCCTGAAATTAGCTAAGAATAGTTCATTTTCTGGGCATAAAAAGTTAAATTTGGCTAAAACATAGGTGAGAGAAAGGGTAAATGTCACTGGATCAAATCTAAAACACACAGTTCTTCACTGTTTTGAGTGCTTTGTTTATTAGGAGGACCAAAGTATTTCCACTTTTGAGAACAGGACTTTCACTCTTTCATACTTTGAAAGCGTCACCAGAACACATTCATCGACCAAGTGGATTTCATTACTGCTATGCACTTCAGTTATCTGATCATGTAAGAGACTAATACCCAACTTTCTTCACACAAGAAACCAGAAATAAAAACCTTCTCAGTATCCGAATGGTTTCACAGCATTAAGATAGTTAATACCTCAATTCCACCGCAAAGCATCACATGTTTCTGTATCTAGAAAAGCCTGACCTATTTTTGTAGGCTGAAGGGATTCAACAGCACTTGAGTTCTAGGCCTCAAAAACTCATTGTGCTTAAATAAAATAAAGATAAAAGGAGTAAGTTCACAGAGCAGCCATGCCCCATTACAAGTAAACACCACTTATCTAAATTTAGACAGCACTGGATCCATTTAAATGCCTGCAAGAACAGCATGCTACTGTCAAACAAGAACACGAAGCTGTAGTACAATGTACTGCATTCAGAGGAGCATTGATTGTTTTTGCCCATCAAGGCAAAGGTGCACATGAACGACAGCAATGGAAAAAGCAGTTAGCAGACAGGTCCTGCATCTGTCCAGTTTAAGCCTTCTGCTCAATGCCAAGGCAGGCTGTGTACTATTTAAAGGGAACAGACTGATGGACGAGGGAGAGATTGTGTTTCAAGTTAATCATTACAATCCATACTTTTCTTTGCACTTATTTGATTTGTGGAATTACGTCTTTCAATAAAGGTCACAAGGCACAAAAGCCAATTAAGTCTAACACGTATGAGTGGATGTCATCCCATCTTCTTCCAGGGATGCAAAACTCTATAGTTAAACAAACCTCATTATCTTGCCTCAGATAATGTCTGAGATGACGCATCAGCCTTTGGCTGCCAAGTGACCTGTGCTTCTGTCACAGCAGCCATGGCACCACATGAGAGCAAGTCAAAAACATCCTGTCCCTTGAGAACCTCTGGCTTGAGTATTTTAGCAGATCCCAACTGTCTAGGTGGTCTGAGACTCTGTCTCGCAAACAGAATAAACCAGGCAGAGAACAGATTTCTGAAGAAACTGCTATTTTTATTTTCAGGCAACACTTGCTCTTTGAACAACTTTACTATAGCTATTTACTTACCAGCAGGCAGCTACACTCCACAACAGTGATTAAACAGAAAGCAGCTAAACATTTATTATTTGGTTCTCAACACTGGAAATGAGGCATGGATAACAACTATTAGACTACTGACATGACTATTAGAAATATTCATTGGGAGTCTGCATGAGAAGGCAGGTTATTCAACTTCTAACCATGTTTCTAAAGCTAGGATTTTATTCCTCTCATTTTCAGGGGACTTGCACCTAACAGCAACTAATCACTTCTGAGGAGCTCTGTATCCCCTGTGAGTGCATGTCAAACTCCTTTGGCAACTCAGAAAAAGACACAGACCTTCTTGATCTGTGATAGACTTTACCAGCAATTCAGTAACTTGGTTGAAGCACCACATCTGAGGATAACCGACATCATAAAGTGTTGAGAGAACTCTGCCTTCAAATAGGGGATTGTTCTGACTCCATCAACTTGATAAAGTAACTTAATTTACTGGGAAAAGTTTGGTGTAGATGAGCATAAAATTCTCTAATCAAAGGAAAATGTGGCTCTAATAGATTGTGACACTTTCACCCTAGTCTCTGAAACATTAACATTAGAAATTTAAGGATCATTTTCTGCTGTTGTCATTTTTAAATTAAAGTCAGTATTAAATGTTCAATTGTGATCACTCTGGTGGCCAGACTGAACAAAGCATTAAGTGTGAAAGCCATGAAACAGAAGAAATGAGAATTGGCAGAGGGAAGACACAACAGGAAGACTGAAGGAGACACAAACGAAGTTTGGAGTAAATGGAAAAAAAAAAAGAACAAAGTAATGTCATTGCCCAAATGAAAAAGAACTTTTGAGACATAAAAAATGTGAAGAACGACAAAAAGACATTTAAGATATTACAGCTATTGGTAACAAACCCACTGTCATTCCCGTAAGGATTATGTCTGCATCCAGTACTCCCAATCCATGCCAGAGGGAGATTCCAAGCAATTAAAGCTAGTTCACAGACCAGAATTCAGAAGGAATTCAGCTTTCATCCACATGCACTGATCTTTCACATCATCATCCAAGCACTGCTGTTCATTTTCTTTCTGGCGCACGTGGGAAATATCTAACGGGTAACAATGGGGCACAATTGCCAACTGAAAAGATCACAGATCAAACCAAAAACTTGTCATCTCACTCACCCTGCCATCGCTTCTAAATGGAGCTGGCCAGAAACTGTAAGGAAGGTGGGCACACCGAAGAAGTGGTTCTTTTCTGCAGATTCCTTTGCTTCGTGTGATGTCTGCAAATCAAAAATCCTTAAGTTAGACTATCTGTGTTTGAATAAAGATCACAGCTCCCTGCTTCTTTTTCCCTTTTTTTTTTTCTCCTAAGAATGTACACCAGAATCAACCCAAACACCTCTGAGAAGGAATCCAACAGTCGTACATGACATCACGGGTCTTTGCTCAGACAACTATTAGGCTCTGTAAACAATTCAAGCAAAAGACAGGAAAACATAAATAACCCACGTAATAAAGTACTCTCAGAGACTTTGTAGGCGTTTGAAGCACCTGATGTGGCTGCATAGTCAAGTCAGACTCTAAGCTGGAAACAACTCAGCTCCCCATGTCCACCCTTGGTGACTTATGAGGATATGGGCTGTAGGCATCACAACTTACAGACCAAGGGAACTGCTGCCCATTCCACCTGCATCACCAAGAAAGCTTAAACATGTCAGCACAGAGGAAGAACAAACTGTTCTTTTAGATATTTCTGAAAATATAACAGGGATTGTAAATTAGATACAGAATAATTAGGTTTACCAGTTCAGCTGCAGAGAAGCAACTCGCTAAGATGACACAGCTTCTCAGGGTTTGATCATCAGCCCCAAACTTTTCAAGGGCAGTGGTGAATTCACAACAACAACTGAAAGAATTTATGACTGCTTCCTTCTCACCTCTTGCCTTTTGTACGTTGGATATATACACCAGGAACTCTGAATTTTACTAAAAGTAAATAACTACGTAATGTATGGCTTGAGTTGAAACAGAAACGGCATTGCAGAAAGGAAGGAGATGAAAAAAATGTAAAATAAACTGTCAGAAAGGACATATGCATCATTTAAAAAGCAAGTCTGAGAGTACAGGGGGTGGAGGGCCAGATTTTCTAGGACAGCCTCTGGGTTTTGGCTTCAAGGCAGAGTAAAACACACGTAACTAAATGTCCATCTAGGAACTTGGGAGCAGGTGGAGAAATGACATCCTATGATTCTAGGAAATAAAAAACAGACAAAATGGAAATCCCACCAGATCATCTGTTGAGGAACAATTTGCTCAGCGAAACTCAAAAGGAAGAAACCAGTGCATCAACCTTGTCTCCAAATGTAAATATGGTTTTTTCATTCTTTTCTACCAAGAGAAGTAGTGAAAGGGGAGGGAAGAATCTCTACCATTAGGAAATTCAATAGCACTACCCTCAAATTCAATTTCAAGCCTATTGAAAAAGCAGATGAGTGTTTTCCACGCTGCATACACCATCTTTTAATAACTTTCACAATCAGTGATATTTCTTGTTCATAGACAAGTGATTTTTTTCCTCATTGGTAAAACAAAAATCAACAGCAAAAAAAAAAGCCTCTAAAGGCTTCACTGCTTTTCAGTCTTCAGAAGAGAACTACAACAACACAGAGTTGGAAACATCACAGCACAGACATCCTACAGGCACTGAAAAACAATATTTCATTTCAGCTTTTGCCTATTAGTTCTGATCACCAGATAGTTTAAGTATTAAAAACTACACAGAATGGAAAATTAAGCAAGTTCAGTGATTATTAAAGAAGCCTGAAAAAATTCCCTTCAAGTGAAGCATATTTTTGGGTTTTAATTTCCAAGTATGAAAGAGAAATTGAAAGACCTCTACAATGAGACCTTCAGGAACCACTTAAGGACTGTGCTCCACTATTTC
Source organism: Cyrtonyx montezumae (assembly GCF_038088225.1). Lineage (NCBI taxonomy): Eukaryota > Metazoa > Chordata > Aves > Galliformes > Odontophoridae > Cyrtonyx > Cyrtonyx montezumae. The sequence goes on from NW_027071848.1 coordinate 1,509,540, forward strand.
CCTGCTGGACATCAAGATGACCAAAGGGCAGCAATGGGCCCTCGAAGCAAAGAAAGGCACCATCTTCCTGTGCTACAACGGGCAGAGTGCTGCCTGCAGGCTGGCCCAGTTGGAGTGCTGGGTGCAGTGCCAGAGTTACAGGAGTACTTGTGATAGATGATGCTGCAGTGAGTCCAGCAAACGTGATGAAAGAACCGGGGCACCTTTCAGATGAGTAGAAACAGAGAGCTACAACTGCTCAGCCTGGAGAAGAGACAGCTCACAGGGAGCTCATCAGTGTCCACAAACACCAAAAAGAGAGCAGAGAAGACGGTGCCAGGCCCTCTTGTCAATGGTGCCCAACCACAAGAGAAGATGAAAAAAAAAACCCATGCAATTTCATCTGAAGAACTTTTTTTCTTTTAAAAAACACCGAGGGCGATCAAAAACTGGTATGGGCTAAGGAGGCTCCAGCTGCAAGGAGATTCAAAATTCAACCAGACACAGTCCCAGACAGCTTGCTCCACTGACACTGCCAGCAGGAGTTGAATTTGATGATCTCTAGAGGTGATTTTTAATTTATATATATTTTTTAAAACAAAAATTGTTAAGATGAATGAGACCATATCAGCATCTTCTGTATCTCAACATCATCCCTAAGCTTTAGAAGAGTCAAAGGTTCAGGAAAATGAAAGAAACTTTGAAGATAATCTGAGGTTTTGTTGATCTATATTCACTTCAAAATGCGTACTTCCTTCTGAGATAAATTTGAAACACCTTTCAAAGAGTAAATGCTGGAATTCAAGCTAAAGTGCTACTAGCTCAGCAAAGCACACCACTGCCTCTAGCCACCCTACTCCTCAGCTTGCTTTGTCACAGGGAGGTTGACGCTCAGCTCAGGCTTGTTTGCCAGCCTTTGATATACTACAACCTGCCATTTTTCTCAGTGAGTTGGAAGGTGCTGCTTTTTGTTCTTAAAAAGCTTCATTGCTCATCACAAAGATTAAAAAAAAAAAAAAAGACTGTCAAAGGCCTCAGATCATAGAGCAGCTTTATCTCTTCACATCATCACACTAAAGGGCAAGCCTGCCTTGATACACAAAGATCAATGGAAGTAGGACAATTTGTTGTTGCAACCCCAGGATGGCTTCCTTTGTTTCGTAGGTTTTGTAGGTCTAAAAAAAGAAAACAAGGATGCAGAAGCGGGCCCCTATTGTTTTCTTCAAATAAATCCAGTGTATTTATTCAAAAACAATACGGATATTAATAAACATACAAGCATCCACATACCACAGCTCCAGAGCTGTGGTCAGAAAGAAGAGCCATGTAACAACCCAGCTTATCCTACTGGAAGTTTAGTTCAGTAACATTCTTCATCCCACCAGTGAAAAATCCCACTGAATCCTGTAGGATGCAACTTCTAAACAATGAGAAAAAGGCAGACTAGAAGCAGGAAAAGAACAGAAGAAATCAGCCGTGAAATCTCAATACTTCCCCCGAAGCCACAAACAGGATACAGCTGTCTCCAGGAGCTGAGGCCTGGTTTATTTTTGATGACTTTGTGTCAGTTTTCATTCTTCATATCAGATGTAATTACAGTGAGGCAAAGGGAAAACAGACAACAGCAAGTGACTGAAGGAAAACTGAGACACTACTGCTCAAATGGATCTATACAAATCTGTACCCAGTTCTATGGGCCATTCAGGTCCTGAGATGTAAGCATGCACTGCAAGAAGCTGCTGGGCTGCTTCCAACAGAAGGTGAAGAGTGAACGTAGTAACTTAAATTTCAACCCTGCCCCCCTTTACCTTCCCAAGTGCCCACTTGCCCTCAGTTTGAGGCACAATCTTGACAAATGGGCATTGTGAACTGGGAATAAGAAAATAAATTAATCGATCCACTTGCCACCTGGGCAAGATGACTCTTTTTTTCCCTTTGGAAAAAGGCAGAAGGGATGCCTTCAGCAAGGAGGTGTCCTATAATTAGCAACTTCCCACTTCACACATGCAAATATTGACTAACCCACCAGAATTGGTTCCTTCACTCTACACATCCGAAGAGCAGGTTCAGGCCAATGATCTCAAAGTGTTTATGCCCCAGATTTAGGCTCAGTCTGCTTCTTCATAATAAATTACCCCATTTCGTGATGCCATCCCTTCACAGGCACAGAACAAGATTGTTTTCGCATGTTCATGATGAGCAAAACTACAACCCTGTGCTTTTATTTCAATTAGATAGCTTCATTTCCCACTTCCAGCCAAAAAAAAATAAATAATAAAACTACCTCAAAAGTCAGGGAGGGGAAATAATGTGTTTGCTTTCAAGTTCTCTCCATTTCCTAGTCAAAAACTCCTCTACTTACAGTGGAGAGGGAGGTGTTTCAGAGTAAATGCACTATAAACATACTCAGATTTGACATCAACATCAAAGGCTTTTTATTTTCATTTTAAGTACAAGAACAACTGGATTTAGTACCTGTTTTGTTCTCCTTCTCAAACGTCTAATGATTTAATTTAAAATTATTCACTTTGATGTCAGTCTTGTATTAACTTCTACTTGAGGCAATTTGCTTCAGGAGAGTATAAACTGTTTGATTCTTTCACTCTACGCAAGTCAAATGTGTGAAGGGATCAGAGATGACTTGAAAAGCTCATAGAAATCCCTGCTTTAGCTCTAGAGCAGGCCCACAACACCACACTGCTGAAGCTTCACAGTAGCAAAACTTCAATCCAGACTGTCATCTGAGTGTCCTACTACAAACATGAGTAGGCTTTCTGCATCAGATAAGACGAACTTTTAACTTCCAAGTCCTCCTTACAATTCCAGCCCCAGTTCTGCTATGGCCCAGTGGGAGTCCAGTCGGTCAGCTGTTTCTGCTGAGAAACATCTCACAATAGACAGTGAAGAACCAAGCAGAGAAAAACAGAAACTAGAAGAGCCAGGAAAGATGACAGCAAGCCTTCCCTCAGCTCAGTTCCAGCTAATACCGAGCCCTCCTGAGCAGATCTCTTGAAGTCCCAGGCTCCCAGGTACTGGCTGCCTCCCAGACTGTGACACATCTCTGAAGGGGAAACACCTGACGGATGCTAATCCTGTTGCATTTAACTGTGATTCTCTCCCCAGCAGATCCCAGCCTTTCTTGGTGCTGACAGGTCACTCTTCAAAAGTACTGAAAGTATGGTAGGAGTAAGTTTCAGTAGAAGACACACATTTCTAGTTCCACAGGACACAAAGCTGTGAACTTAAAATCTTTCAGGAATCCAGAGCTACCACTTGCTCCTAGAGAGGAAGGTAAGAGAATAACAATACTTGGATGGTTCTCAAGTTGCACAGTAAAGTAAATATTCTTTCATTTAATGAATTAGTCTGATCACTCAAGCACTGAAGTCAAATGCAACGAGGCATGTGTGTGGGAAGAGATAAGTCTCATACAGGGGACATATTACCTCCACTGGAGACAATAGGTAGATTGCACCTCTTCTCAAACACAGAATACCATCCCTGAACAGAATAAGTCTGCTGGCAGCACTGGACACATGAGAAACTCTTCAAAGAGCCGTGGATGCCAATTTAACTGTCAGGCTAAGTGACTGCATGCAAAGTTCTTTTAACAGGCTGTAAGGCAGGGAAGATGGCTGCCCACAGAGCTTTCCGTGTCAGGAAAGCTCTTCAGGGGGGAGAGGAGACTTCAGCTTCACCACAGCAGCTGAGGACAGTCAAACACGGCAACTTTCCAGAGAGCAAAGTCAAAAAGACTGAAAAAGACCCAGAATGCACACTGTCTTCGACATTGCAGACAGAGTGGGAGGCTGCTGAAAATAGCAGGGAACAGACACACAGCTGGGTCTCAGATACGAACAGCAGGCACATTTCCTAGGAGCAGCCTTAGACGTAGATTGGGTCAAGTTTCTTGCGATTTCCAAAGCTTTTAAGGATTTTGAACTTAAGTAGAAAAAAGATATGAAGACAAGGAAAGGATCTCTCCTAAGATTCTCGAAGGGCTGGTACAGAGAAATTATCCTCAGGTTAAATTAAAAATAGAAAGGGCTGTCTCACCTTGTTGATCATAACTGTTTCAAGGATTACCTTGTCCTGCTTTGCATTCCACTAAAACCCAGCTATTCAAAGCTCTTCTGCACTTCTCAGTAAGTCTCTTTCAGGGAAGACAGCACAGCCAAGAGGCTTCCTGCCCTCCATGGTTCCACAGAAAGATGACACTATCAAAGGTGCAGAAACCTGCACACTGGTGTTGCTGATATTCTCTGTGCACAGTAAGACTTGTCTGATTGTCTTCACACTTACAGTAGTTTCTCCTCCAACTTTTTTTCCTTTGAGCTGTAGAAAAATTTCAATACAAAGGATTTCTCTGAAGATCTTACCATCTTCTGACTTTCCTCTGTCTACCACTCTCTTTTCATTGTTACAGTACTTAATTTTAAAAAATATTTTCTTGAATTGATTTGCCCAGCAGAGGCGATTCCCCCTCCTTCTAAGTCCTGCTATGAGAACATCCCAACCAAAACTATGTACAGACTAATCAGTGCACTCAAAACCAAACAAAGATGACAAGGGAGCCAAATATATAAACAAACACGAATCTTACAGGATTAAGAGGTCTAGGAATCAAAGATCATATGCCTTCAAAAAGCCTTTCCCTTCCATCTCAGGATACTTCTTTCCCATCTCTTCAAGTCTCATGTGGAAATAGACTCCTCCTCTCTTCACTTTTTGCCATCCCTGAAGAATACAGTAGTTTGAACAGTGGCCAGACATTATAGACGATTAAAACTACTGCAGTCTTAAAGGCTACTCAACCAAAGCTTTCAGCTTATCCCACACACAGCAGCATAACTAAACTGGTGATACTACCCATCTGCACAATGAAATCAATTAGAAATGCAGAAAAGCCAGCCTTGTCTGCTTGCTGATTGTCAGCAGCAAGTATATTTCACTACTACGAATTCTGGATCAATAGGACGCCAGTTTATGTTCTGTTCTCAACTGGAGGGTTGGTCTTAAAAATCTCAAGTTCATGATTTACACGCTCCCAAGGAAGGATTCATGTCCATCAAGACCTCCACTGCCAAGAAACAGTCTCGCTGTCTCTACAATCACAGCAGTACAGCAGACAGTCTTAGATCTCTGCCAACAAAGTCCAACTTCAAGCAGAGCTCTGAGGAAAGGAAACCAAGCCCTAGCTAAATTAGGCCAGAGGATAACGCAGTGCTCAAAGAAGAAACAACAAATCAGGGAGAACTTCTCTGAAGCCTATCCTCTGTGGGCAGACCATTCGATGGTATATTAGTCAGCACTTACTCCACACCTTTCATGCCCAGTCATTTCCCCAGGCCTGGTACTATTTTACACCTAAGCAATCACGCTAAAGAGAGATGAGGAGCTTTTATCTTGAACCATTTGTTAAGATCCAGTTGATACAAGTTTCTTTCACATTTCACCACCTCAATCTACATTTGCATCAGTGTTTCTGCTACTACCAGCCACCTACGCTCCAGTCCTGCATCCTTTACAGCTTTCAAGTGGATACAATTTGTACCAAAGACGTAATATACCGTACAGCTGCAAACTGTATAATGTTCTCATCATTAAGTGTCACTTGTTTTCACATCTTAATTTGCATGCAACAGCCTGGAGGGAACCTCTGGTAGCGTTAAAGGATCTCAATTAAACAGTAACAATTTAGTTTAGCTAATCAACTCTATTGTCACAGCAAACAAAAAGCTGAGCCATACTACTGGTCTGGAAAGGAATCACTAGTAGCACAGGTTACACAGTAACATCCTGAAGAAAGAGGAGATGGAGGTTGTTTGCCGTGAGGATGCGCAGAGAGTGGAAGATGTGATCCCACAGCAAGCAACTGCTACCTCAACGGTTTTACTTTTGCTTACAGATGATTCACCAGCAGGGCAGGAGCCAGTGAGCATAAGTGGCAATGGATGAAACTGTTTGAGATAGAAGAGTACGCTTCGAATATAGAAGTACAAAAGGCAGATGGAATTTCCTATGATTCATGAATGTGGGGGGGGTAAGGAATCATGAGGAATCCGTGGGGAAAATCTTAGTGCTTACAGCTGTATACAAGTTTCACAGGCAGTTCTGACCCAAGATGTCAAGTACTTAAGAAAATGACAGATCGTGGCAGTAGTTTGGTGGACAGAGATACTTGGCAATATCAGGAGACAAGACAATTTCAGTAGGAAGAATTCCAATATGCAAAGGAGTAACTCATAGGAAGGAATATAACGTGCGAAAAGCAGTTTGGGATATTACTCCTTAAAAGAATGTTAGCAATCTCATGGTTGCAAAGAAGAACTAAGGTGAATTATATTCATTTCAGAGCTAACAATTATTTTTGTATATTAGGCTGTCCTGAATGTCCCATCCCATCTCTTGCCATCATATCTTCCTGTTCACCAACCTATATCAGGGCACCAGGGATAAAATAACTCATCAGTACAAAAAGTACTGATTAACATACTACACAGGACTTTAAAAGTAACCCATCTGTTTAACTCTGTCTGAATGGTTCGTCGAAGGAAAGGACTGCTATATTAAAAAAAATAATCACAGAAGTATATAAAGAAAACGATCCACGCAGACAAACACTTCTTCCAATCTCCAGTGATTCCAAAATTGCTCTGCAAATGAAAAAAAAAATAATCAGGAAACTCTACCCACTCCAACTTACCTCAATTTGAAAGAGTTCCCCAGCACCTTCACAGTCATTTGATGTAATTATGGGCGTATGAATATGCACAAAGCCATTATCCTGGAACAGACAGAACACTTAAAGTTAACTAGCTGAAGATATCAAGCATCAGCTTCAAAGATGATATCAGCCAGGACAAATCATGACACAGCTATCAGACCCCAACCAGGACACTACGAACAGCCTTTTATAGATAACTTCTGTCTTACACAGACAAAAACAAGAGGACTACAAATCTAAGAGTACTACTTGTGCTCCTCATCTGTATTTCCTAAAGAAATCAGATTTATGCTACTACTGTGTGTTTTTACAACTGCTCATCTCCACAGCACTCCAAATTGTTAAGACATGGATCTGATGGATGGACCACTTACTGGATAAGGAATTGGTTGGATGGTCACAAAGAGCTGCGGACAATGGCTTGATTCCCAGATGGAGACCAGTGACATGTGGCATTTTCAGGGGTCATTATTGGGACCCAGAGCTGTTTATCATCTTTGTCACTGAGATGGACAGTGGGATTGATTATGCCCTCAGAAAGTTTGCCAATGACAACAAGCTGAGCACTGAAGTCAACACATTGGAGGACAGAAAGCCATCTAAAGGGACCCACACAAGCTTGGAAGGTGGGCCTGTGTGAACCTTGGAATTAAAAAAGGCCAAATGAAAGGTCCTGAACTTTGGTTGAGGTGGGTCCAAGCACAAATACAACCAGGGCAGAGAATGTACTGAAAGCAGTCCTGAGTAGAAAGACTTTGGGGTGCTGGTTGATGACAAGTTCAAAATGAACCGTAGAAGTGTGACTGCAGCTCAGAAAGCCAACCGTGTCCTTGGCTGCACAAAGAACAGGATGGCAGCAAGTCAAGGGAGGTGACTGTCCCCCTTCTTCCTTACTCCTGTGAGGCCACACCTGCAGGACTGCATCCAGCTCTGGGGCCTCCAATACAGGGAGGACTTGTTTTCTCTTGCATCACTGTAATGTTCAGTACAAGGGAACCCTTCTAAAAATGAGGGTGTGCCAGCATCACCATGATGCAGGCAGTGATGTAGCATAACCCATTATCTTATTTATCATAAATACTAAAAAGCACCGAACAAATAAAGAGCGCTCATAAAAGCTGAAGTTTCACATTTTGCCAGGGTAATACAAATTCAGTTCACACCACAAGATCTGATCCTAATCATCAACGAGTTAAATGATCAGCAAAACAGGAATAGGACTCGCTGTTCATTCTGAGAATGAAACTAAAAAGGAGTGAGGACCAAAGAACTCATACAGACATGCAATGTATTTTGTGGAAGTAATCTAACAGAACCAATAGAGAGCAAAGTCCCTACAGTCAGCTCCAGGCTACCTTGGTTACAGTCACAAAGATCTCCACTTGCCAAGTGGATGCCAGGAGCTCCTCACAGAGATCCACTTAGTGCGCAGAAAGATGTCTGAGAGTCAGAACTATTTGCTTTGCCTGGGATGGACAGTTTTAGCCTGTCAATATGAAGTGCAGCTCTCTCATGTGTATTCCAGAGGCCTGCTGGTCATGGTTCCTCTCACTGCTCCATATGACTTCAGAACATCACCCAATTTTTTTATACCCAACTATTAACACCACATGAGAGAAGATACATGTTTCAAATTCCCTTCCAAAGCACATAAGGGAACTTCTGCATGACCTGCAGAGGTCAGAAAACCAGTGTCTAACATAGGGATCTCAAAAAAAAAAAACAACAAAAAAACCCCAAAACTCCTGCATAGTTTCTCTTATTAAAGCTCCTGGAATACCTCAAGTCATATCACCAGCCCTGACAAACATGGGCATTCATCAAGATGCAAAGTGCAGATTATCATTCCCATTGCAACCATTTCACACTTCCCACCCCACAAGACTTGGGATGGTTTCAAGATGACACTTTAGCCTTCAACATCCAAACCTAGGGCATTCAGCATCAGACATTTACTGCTGGCTGTAAATGATTAAAGTCACAGGCAGTTAAGATAATTTCTGGCTTAAAAGAACTAAAACCACTTATTTTCCTTCACCATTCAGCTCTGTACAGCCCTACAGACCAAAAAGGCTGTGACATCATACGACCTGACAACATCAAGTTTGAAATTGCAGCACTTTCTGGGATGATGTAGGTGGCAATTTAAACGACTGCTTTCCTTCCATCAGAAATGAGAAAAGCTACAACCATTCCTGGTGCTAGAAGAGTAGTGACATAAAACTTGCTATTTGCAAATGCTTATCTGTTCTTTATCTCTCACCTTTAGTGCAGCTGCTGATGATAAAATTCTGTCCTATTCTGCAATAATTCTGAGCATTTTAAATAGGAATATGTCGGTCTGAGATGGAATTAACTTGGAGAAGGAAAGCCTTTGTCAGAACATGATGCTTTTCAGTATCAGCTGGCTTCCTTGCCAAGTCTAAAATCACAAATTTTTGTAGGTATTGCCACCTAGTGGCTCAAAACCAGCAGAGACCAATACACAGTAAAGTGTTCTCCATTAAGAGTAGGAGTAATGCTGGAAGTAACAGCAGAATTATCACACGACCTTACTATGAAACCCTTAAAACACAACCTTTAGAATACCACACAATTTCATACAGATAAGTCTTTGAGTGAACAAGCAAGCTTTCCACATCACTACAAGTAAAAAGTAAGCACACACTTCAGGACCACAAATTCAACCTCAACAATTCCAATCAGTTTTTTTTTCAAATTGTAATAATACAAATGCTGTGTACATGAGGAGGTCCAGTGTGTTAGAGGACTTGCTTTCTTACTTTATGCACTCATGCAAAGAATCATATGGTCTCCGTACAGCATCTGGAATCAGAGTTAATTCACTGCCTACACTTTGCCCACAGATTGAGGGTGGGGACACATTCATGAAATACAAGTGTTTCCAATCCATCAGTTTGAAATGCATTAAAACAGGAGCTTCTTAATCTCAGCTAACAGCATCCACACAGACTCATATACAGAGACAAAAAGAACTGACAGCAATAACATGAAGATCTGAATCTGTTTGTCTGTGGCTTTCCAGTATCACAGATACTTCCACGTAGGAGGAGGCTACTGTCCAAGGTCACTGCTGAGAGTGAGTTAACTCATTTCTTATTATGCTGTGTGCTACAGACCACACACAGCTGCAAGCAATTATAGTGCAACTAAAAGATAACAGGAAAACAGGTGGAAAGGCACTAAAAAGACCACCAATGTGCAAACTTCATCATCAGCAACACCCTGGGCAAGGCCTCAGTCTGGCCTGAGCCTGAAAAAGCACAACCATGCAGTCAACACGATGGCCCTCTCCTCTTAACATGTTCCTGTGAGGCCTAACCCACGTAGTGGTCTACAAATAAGGCTCAGGACAGTGAGGACTACCTGGAAGAATGAGTGGATTGCTGCTGTGGCTTCACTTCGGATTCTCAGGAGGGCTCCAAGCACGTTACTTCTGCATCTCAAGTGTGGGAACTGTCGGATGTACTCCAGTGGGTGCCTCTCTTTAAGTTTCAAGGGGAATGACTAAAAGCAACGAGCAAAGACATACAAGAGGATGAGAACAGAGTCAATACACCTCTATTGCTAAGCATGGAATAGAAGTCTGTGTTCTAAAGCTCAATCATCATTACAGAGTAAGGAAGAGAAAAAAAAACATTTTTCCCCATCTTCTCTAGTACTTTGTGGATTTACATTTGAACAAAATAAATAGCAGCACCATTCTGAAATGCTTTATCTTTTGGAAGTTGAGCCCCCTTGAAAGCCAACTGTTCATCTCGTTACTGCATTAGCAAGCTGTTTCCAAACATGCTTGCAGCAGATTCTTTTGCCTTCATCATCTGAAGCATTTAGCCAGATCCGTTGCCTCCCTGATTCATGCCCTGGCCAGAGTTACCAAGTAAACCACATAGCCCAGAAAACTGCTTCAGGGTGGGAAGCCTACCTGTGCAACCTGGTCTAGGGAGCTGTACTAGCAGCAGGGTTGGACTCAATGATCTCTAGAGGTCCCTTCCAACCCCTTCAGTTCTGTGATTCTCTGAAATGAACTTATTCAGCTGCCAGCATTTGCACCTGTTTCCACACAGGAACAACACTGCTCCAGATGAGAGTGTTCACGGCATTCCCATCAACTTTTTTTCCTCATTTGATGTACCTTACACAAACAGCAGCCAAATCAAGGTCTGAAGGGATCCTCACAGTTGAAAGAAAACAACAAACAATGCAGTTTGAAGCACACTCTGTTGGACAGTTGGGAATTGGACAATGGCATTCATTCCAAAAGTGCTCCTACCAGTTAAGACGCCCTGCTGCAGCAACATACCAAAGTATCACAAGGTCCCACCACACGAATGGCTCCAGCTTGCAGCTCCACATTTTGCATCTTGTGAGGGCTTTTGACCAGTTTCCCTTGCACTTCCACTGCGCTTCCAAAAGTCAGGTCTCTACAAAACCAAGAGCAACAACAATTAATTAGCTGTTAATACAAAGGCAACTACTATTTCACAGCAGTTTCTCTTTTAATTCAGCAGGCCGTCTTGAGATTCAGCACTATAGCCATGGCCTCATCTTGTAATTGATGAAAAGTTACCAAGTGCAGTCAGAAGTTATTCTGCTTCTCTGGAGATGATTAAGACCCTCCTGGATGCCTACCTCTGCAACCTGGTGTAGGGAGCTGCTTTGGCAGGGGGTTGGACTAGATGATCTCTGGAAGTCCCTTCCAACCCCTACAATTCTGTGAAAAGGTGAATAAATTCACAAATCACTAGAAGAATTTAGGATGCTGGAATGTTGGACAAGTGAGCGGAAGATGGGCTTTTATAAGAAGGGGTATTGGTGTGGACAAACAAAGCTTATAAGAAAAACAAATCAAGAAGAAAACATACCAAGTAATGCACAAGAAGGTCCAGCAGTAGACTCACACTACTACAGCTACTAAAAAAGTGAGATCCAAATTAATCTAATAAGCAGGTAAACCACAAATCCACAGCTCCATCTTAAAAATACAACCATGGACCTCAAAGTGTGGTTGTTTCTTTCCTCAGGTACCAGCTGCTGGAAGCTCCTCCGTCACTGTGGCACAGGAACAGAGGTCTCAGGAGACCCCTCTGAGAGCTGATCAACGCACATACTTCTCCAGGTATCACAAACTCACCCACCTATTCTGCAGACTGGGATCTGCAACCACCTGGAGGCTTTCCAGAGAACTCCCATCATTTATATGCAGGAACAAAACCTCCTTCTGGGATCGGACAGAGCGGACCCAGCCCTACAGATAAAAGAAAAAGGAATTTGTTATTTCTTGTCATGGGCTCCGCATAATCGTGTTTCTTTCTGTTGTTTTCTTCCCCTCTCCCAAAGGGCTGGGCATGCTGCAGCAGGCCTATTTTCATTGAAATCAAAGGAAATATTTATCTACGAGGAAGTTAAAAGACAAAAAAAAAAAAAAAAAAACCCACAAAAACCCACCACCACCAATGTCATTTTTCTTTTTTCCATTCACTTCAAAGCAAATGGGAACAAAACCTTAGGCAGAGACATCAGCTCTCCCCAGGAGTAAAGCAAGCATAACTAAGATCTACCTGCACCTCTGTACAGCGCAGAATAACGAAAGTGGCAGTGTGCTTTGAAGATGAAAAGCATTTTAGCAACGTACACATTTCTATTAGTTACTTCCCTCCAGAACACTTCTATTGCAACTGTGCGTGAATGCACAGAGCTTTAAGTTAAAATACTCAAGGCCATTTTGACAATGTTAGTACCAATTTTTGTTGCTATAGCACCAGTACAAAGGTTCCAACTGGAAATGGTTCACTAGTTGTTTCTGGTTACGTGCCCAAAGCCATTGGACTGTTGAAACGATGACTCTACAGCCAACAGATATTCATGCCACACAAAAATCAAAATTAATGCCCCGACACTGAGGCACGTTTCTCTTTATGCCTTAAAAACAATACTGTCACACTGGAAAAAAAAAAAAACAGAAAACATTCTTACCCCCTCTGAATTAAAGAATTAAAGCAAATCAGTGGTACAGTGGGAGATGCATAAAGGTTGTGAGAATGAGGACTGTTCCACCTGGAGAAGAGAAGGCTCCAGGGAGATCTGACTGTGGCCTTCCATATATACAAGGGACTCATAGGAAAGACAAAGTGACAGGCCAAGGGGCAGCCAGTTGTAAACTGAAAGAGGGCAGATTTAAATTGGATACAAAGAAGAAATTTTTCATGCTGAGGGCGGGGGGGCACTGGCACAGGCTGCCCCATCCCTGGAAGTGCTCTAGGCCAGGCTCATGGGGCTCTGGGCAGCCTGGTCTGGTGGGAGATGTACTGCTTCTGGAAGAGGCCAGGAACCAATGGGTTTAAGGCCCCTCCAGCCCAAACCAGTCTGCAGTTCTGTGATGCACGTCAGGAAACAAAATACGATATAGAAGAATCTCAATTTTACAGTGAGTACTAAGGCACCAAACAAAAGCAATGGCATCCAAAATACAACTCTCTTAGCAGCTCTCACCAGACTCACCAGAGCTGAGACAAAGCTGCCCTTAAAACAAAATCTATCCACTGGGAAGTTTCCAGCTCATGTTATGGTAATAACGTAGAGAACAAGTGAAAACAGTGCTGATTAAACAAACTAACTGGGCCCACATTTCCTGCAGTTTTAGTCTTTTGCTTAACTGCAAGGACCCAGGTAGTCTGGAAGACCTGAAACTCACCAACTGCTTTAGGATTTTATACCAGACAAATCAACTTAAATCTGCCTATACTGAACAAACTGCAAGAAGTGACAAAAGGAAAGCGTTCTTCAAGTTGTGCTATGTGACTGTGAAACCACATAAAGCATTGCACAGGCTCACATTAGGAGACAAACACTGGCAACAATCCACCACAAACTCACACCAATCATGTTTCAAGTCTGCTTTCAGTACTCCTACAGAACCCTTCCAACCCCTGCATAGGAAACGCCTGCCAAGCTGCAGAGGGTACAAGAACTATGGAAGATGTTCAGGTGATAAAACTGAGGATTAACAGAACTTCAGCCTTTCTTCCAGCCTCACAAATTCAGGTACATGTTTACCCAAATGTTCTCTGCAGGGGTTCCACCTGAAGCAGTGTTAATGCAAAAAACAAATGTCTAAAAGTCTGATTATCTGGCATTGCATCCTCATATTCTTATAGCTAAATACAGACGTTTAAAAGGTATTTTGTACAATCACATTCCCAAAGCTGTTGTGCTTCTCTCCCATATTCCAGTAAAAGCCCCAGATCAGGTACATGATGCTTGATGAGTAGTGGTAGATGCTTTTCTTAGTTTCCTTCCTTGCAAGAAAGCAACAACAACAAAACCCTCAGCAAAGAAACATTGTTGATGGCTCTTTCCTCACTGCAGCACTGGGATTTGTTAAATGAGGAGATGAGACTTCCAGCCTCCCACAGGAAAATAAAGTGTGCCCTCAGGCTTAGATCAAAGGAGCAGAAGCAGCAGCAGCTCTTGGATCACTTCACACCCTACCAGAAGCACTGCTAAGCATCAGTCTCAATTCAGATCACAGTGCAGCTTCCAGTAACTAAAACCTACTCATAGTAAGGATCATTTTAAGCCAAACCAGCTCTCTTAATGCAAAACCACATGTGACAACACAACAGTAAAGCAACAAGGAATCAAGGAAACAAAAAGGGAGTACTGTCAATAGTAGCAGCAGTGTATTCTAGACTGCACAATTCATAAAACTACAGATGAGAAGCATCTATACTGAATAAGTTCCTTCCTTCTCTATTGGGATGTACAGAATCATACAATAGTTTGGGTTGGAAGGAACCTTTAAGATCGTCTAGTTCCAACTCCCCAGCTATAGGCAGGGACACCTCCCACTAGACCAGGGTCCTCAAAGCCCACCCAGCCTGGCCTTGAATGCCTCTAGGGTGGGAGCATCCACAAACACTCTGAGCAACCTCTGCCAGTGTCCCAACAACCTCACAGTGAAAAATTTCTTCCTAGTATCCAGTCCACGGAGGAATATCAACACGGTGGTATTTGTCAGCACCCCAACCCTTAATAGACTGATGCAGAACCTCTGAAACAGTACAGCTGCATCCAAGCAGGGACTGTGTACCAAAAGACACTGCTCCGCCCATCAGGCACAGCAGAAAATGAGGACCCAACCCCGTGCTGAGAAAAGGGAAAGAGCTTTGTTATTAAAAATGTATTCCATCTGCTTTGGGTGACAACAGGGCAAGATATCAGGGTAAAGACAACGGCTTGCTTTCCTAAACTGACAGGGAATGCAGCCCAGACAGAGCAGAGTAACCCACCATAGGAAGGGCCTTTCCCTGCACATATCCAATTTCAAAGCCTGCTATCTGATCCAACGACCAACAAACGATGTGAAGCGGGTACAACGGGGCCGGGACAGCAAAGGGGGCCAGATAAGTTTTACAAGAGTCTAAAACTAAAGCCCTCATCTCCGAAGCTGAGCAACGCGGGAGTGGAGCTCCTCTATCTCCCGCTCCGACCTCGGGTCGCGTCACCACAAATCGTTCTGCCACACACCTGCACCTTCACCTCGCCCGCCGCTTCCCGGGCCCCCAGTGCCTCCCGGACCCGCAGCCGCACCGCCGGAACCCGCTGCTCCCGCGGCACTGAG
Organism: Cyrtonyx montezumae; assembly: GCF_038088225.1. NCBI lineage: Eukaryota > Metazoa > Chordata > Aves > Galliformes > Odontophoridae > Cyrtonyx > Cyrtonyx montezumae. Next base: position 1,524,890 of record NW_027071848.1, read on the forward strand.
GAGGAGGAGGAAGAAGAGGAGGAGGAGCAGTAACGGAGCGCTCGCAACACGCCCCGAGCTCCCAGCATGGCAGCGGCCGGCCAGGCCCGGCCACGCCGCGTCCCCACCGACGGTAGCGGCCTCACGTGACCGCTCCAGCCAATGGCCGCTCAGCGGGCTGCCCATGTTCACCAATCGGAGGGGAGAGCGCCAGCCGGCAAAGGGCCGCCTCTTCCGCCGAGCGGGCGCAAGGTCTTCTGGGAAATGTAGTTCACAGGTTGTGGCAGTTGCGCGCTCCCCTCCGTCAGCACAGGGGAATGGAGAATGGGGGCTGCAATCAGTCTGTAACACTTCACCTACTGCTCCTTCGTGGTCATGCTCTGCCCTGCTCCACCCTGGCTACACCTGCTCCTCTCCATGGGCTGCAACTTCCTCCAGGTCACATCACTGCTGCGCCATGAGCTCTTCCATGGCTGCACGTGGAGATCTGCTCCGTGTGGTGCCTATGGGCTGCAGGGGGACAGCTTGCTCCACCATGGGCATCTCCTGGGCTGCAGATCCATGTCTGGAGCACCTCTTGCCCTCCTACTCAGATTTCTATGAGAATCGTAGATCCAAAGAGTTGGAAGGGGCCTACAGGGATCACTAGGTCCAACCAACGGCCCAAACAGGACCACTGAAAACCCAAACCCAGTGTCTGAGAGGGGTGTCCAAACGCTCCCTGAGCTCTGGGATTGTGCCAACCATCTTCTGGGGCAGAGCCTTCTCCTCACACCCCCCAGCCCCACCCTCCCCTGGCAACTCCGTGCCATTCCCTTAAGCTCTTTCTGTCACCAGAGAGCAGAGATCAACATTGCCCCTCCACTCTCTGTGCTGGCTGCAGGCCACCATGAGGACCTGGAGGCTGCCATGAGTCCTCCCCTCATCTTCCTCTTCTCTGGAACAAACTGACCAAGGGCCCTCAGCTGCTCCTCATACCCTTTGCCCTCCAAACCCTCTTCCATCTTTGTAGCCCTCCTTTGGATGCTTTCAAATAGTTTTACGGTGGTGCCCAAATTTGCAAACAGTGAGGCCACAGCATTGTAGAGTAGAAGCAGGACAATGGCAAACAAGGGATCCCATTACATAGATACTCCATCCCTGGAGGTGTACAAGACCAAGATGGATGAAGTCCTGGGCAACCTGATCTGCTGTTTGATCCAGCAGTCAACAACATTGCCTGTGGCAGGGAAGCTGGAACCGGATGATCTTTAAGGACCCTTCTAACCCAAGCAGTTCTGTGATTTTATGACTCTGTGATATGGTGGGAACAAGGGGTCCCCATGGAGGGTACAAGGGGACCTGTAGTTTTCTGAAGCCTTGGTAGCACAGTCGCCGGAGACGTGGGAAAGGCTCCCACTGCTTCCATTGCATGAGGAGAGCTGGGGATGTGGCTGGATGAGTGAAAACAACTCCTGATGGCTTTTCAGAGCAGTCTGTAGGCTCTACTCCTGATGTGGTATCTGGAACTCTGATAGGAAGGGGTTGAAGGGAGAAGATCCTCTTCTCTGCAGTATGCTGATGTGGAGCACACTGCAGTGGGTGTTGGGAATGGTGTAGCACCTGGCTGCCGTCACCCCACTCTCCTGTCCTTCTGGGTGATTATCTTGCTTTTCTATGCACCATGCTAACAGAATGAAGATGTGAAACACTGCCACTCTGCTTCATGCTTCTGATTTACTTCCCCTCTGAAGTGGCAGCAGCATTGCCCCCAGACCTGGAGATGCTGAGAACCAGCTTTATTAGCAGCACTGCTTGCAGGAAGACAACTCCTGCCTCACTACATGGTCTTGGGTAAGAAAAAATGTACTGGCCAGAGACCTCATTTAAAAGAAACGAGCTGAGCTCATGGGAAAGAGAAGAGGAAAGCTTTGTAGATATGCTTTTTTGACTTTCCCTGTGGTGCTTTTTATCTATGAATAAGAAGCATCTTGTCCTCAAAATCCTCTCAAGGCTTGCTGGAGCCTTCCTTCACCTCACTCTTTTCTCCCAGTCAGTGATGTCCCCACCTATGGCTTCTGGTCAGACCTGAGCTCTGAGCTCCCTCAGAAGGCCATCCCGAGGAATTAGAGGCGCAGAGCAGGGGCACAGGCATAGCCCTGTAGAGGAGAAAGAAAGTAAGAAGAAGGACAGTAGACCACAAAAGGGAACACAGAAAGGATGGGTGGGAACTGGGCTAGAACCAGTGTGGAAAACTTTATAGCTGGTTTCATCTGTCCTCTGTGCCATTGCAAGGGATCAGGCAGACTGCCTGGATACTAGTGGGGTAAGTGCTGGATGGAAACTCACAGCCATATATGACTTGGAGCTTCTGACTTAGCAGAATTAGTTTTGTTTAATGGCAGTCACGATGGCCTCCCATCAGGACAAGTATTGAGCTTTGCTGTGTGTTGATACAGTGACATGATGTAGTTTCTTACAGAATCGCAGTGGAGGAAGGAGCTGATCCTGCTGCAGTGTGAGACAGAGATACAGAAACTGGTAGTGCTCTACTGTTCAGGGAGCTGCTGGCTTTATGTGAGAATTAAATGAGTATGTAATAAGTGTGCAGCACACGTTAGGTCTTCTCTCTACCAGGTCACAGATGGTACATTTATTACTTCTCATTTGCCTCGTGTGTTTGACCATAGTATCCTCGAATATGTTTTTCCAGGATAGCTTGACACACAGAACTATCTCCAGACTGAATAAACCATGGTGTCACTGGAGAGACTTTAGTCCATCACCCCTGAAAGAAAATGAGGATGAAGCATTAATCATTTTGCTGTGAGCTGCTCCAGGCCTCTGAACTGCAGATAACCTTTGTGTGCTAACTGGCACAGTTCCAAGCAAGCTTTTTAAGAGGACAGAGGGACAGACAGGTGTTGGTATATTCCCAAAGCTCTCCAACAAACATCAGTTTGCTTCTCTCAAAGCTGACCATCCTCTCGTCACTGCATGCTGCTGTTCTCACTGGACAGATATTCTGTAGTGTTGATAACATGAATCACAGTCCCAATGACAAGCACAGGTTGCAGGTTGTTTCAGGTCATCCTCATGGGTCTGTACAGTGCTAGAGCTAGCTCACGTCTGTTCCCCTTCTGATACCTGGACTGGGTGTTTTGGAGCCAGATTGAGTGCCTAAAAAGGATTCGTGAGTGTCTGAATTTGTGTTCTTTTTCCTTCTCCACAGAAAAGAGTTCTTCTAAAAGCTCTCCAGAGGACACTGCTGTAGTTTATGCATCAGTTTAATAATGTAAGTTCGAGCTGGGAGGCAGAAAACCAGTTGTAAGGGTGTCTGCAGGGAGAGAAGCTTAAAGAATGGTGAGAGATAATCACTCTGTTACACTCCCAGCTGTGCATAGGGTCTGCTGAGAAAATTTGGAAAAATGGTGGGGAAGAACTTCCAAACAGGGAGCATCAGTGTTTGGATGGGAGTGGACAATTAGTGATGTGCTTGTAGATCATCACCTCCTTGGCATCAGCTGTGTAAGCAATGCTCAGCCTTCACCTGGCAGGAGAAATGCTCTGAAATGCCTCCTCTGAGCATTTTTCAGCCTGGTGTTCTTATTCTGTCTCAACATTCAGCCTCCTCACCCATTCACTCTACAGCATTCTATTCCTTCATCTCTTCTAGTGGGTGGAGGAGCTTCACGCAGTTCTGCTTTTGAAGTAAACCTGTCCTTGTTTCCTTTTGATGCTGAGGCTTTTAGCTAGCACATTGCCATGATGATTGTCTGGACCTGTGACCTCTTTCAGACCTCAAGAAGTGCAATGGGGAGAGAGGAGGATTTCTCAGTCAAGATATCAGAGAGTCCAATAAAAAAATGGAGCATTCCCAAGCAGGAAGGTCTAGGGTAGTAAGCAGTGCCATCCAGATCTGGCTGGGAAGTAGGACTAAAAAGAAGGGTGCTGCAAAGCAATAAATCAAATCCTCCCTCCTTCAAGAAAGCTCTTGTCTCTCTTGTAGATGATAACATTAATCTGTTCCTCTACATAGTTAGGAATTAGAGATGCCATTATAGGAAAACTCTGCTCTCAGGGCTGGCCTTATGGAAATCTTTTCCATCTTTACTTTTGTCAGCCCAGAGAATGTCATTACCAGCAGTGGCATTTTAGCAGATCTTTCTGATTTCAGTGAGGGTTTTTATCGCTGTTTGCGGACCTCTGATCTCAGCCCCAAGAAAGTCTTCATTGCGTCATCAGATCAGCCTGTGCCTTCTAGTTGCAGTTCAGTGTAGTGCCTTGAGAGCAGACAAAAGACTGTGTGTGCAAGGTATAAGCATGTCTTCCCCTAAAGAAGAGTAAGGCAGATAAATATCCTTGTTAACCTATGGTTAATATGCAGTTCTTCAAGCTGACAGACTCTTCGCTTTATGGAGACGTTTCACTGTATCAGCAGATGCCCTCTGGTGCCCCTTAAGGTCTTAGCATGAAACCAAGATGCACAAGATAGGCTGCATCCTGCTATGCTTCAGAGAGAGCAGTGGGGACACAGTGATTAGAAAGTGCTGTTCTTTTTAGTTTTTCTTTTTTTTTTTTTTTTCCAGTAGTATCCTGGTAACCCAAAATGAAGCACATTTGTCTTTATTCCAAAGTAAAGAATTTGTATTTCTTTGTTTTGCAGCAGTAACTTTCCAATGAAATGAGATAGAATAAAAAAGCACGTCTTCCAATAAATAAAGATGATTTTCCCTAAACAAATCACTGGTTTAGATAATACATTCTTTCTATCTCAGCTTCCTCTTTTTCTCTTTTCTTTTTCTTAACCCTTCACTGAAAAGAGACAAAAGCAGACACAAAAACTGGTTCTTACACTGTCCTTCATTTTTTCTTTTTTTTTTCTGTACGTTTCCCATCAGATGAAGAAAAGGAGAGAACACATCCTTCTGTCAGAGGGTAATACATGGCTTGACCTGCCTGACTTTGTGGCCAGCTCCATGGTTCCATGCTCTACCCAAGTTGATGGGTGAGTAAATGCAATGCTCAGAGATGATGCAAGTTCCCTGTGCCAGGCTTAGGGTGTATCCATGGTCCTCTGAGATTACTCCTTCATCCCTGAAAGGAACCAGACAGGAGATACCACCCCAGGGATGGAGCCAGGGAGGTGCACGACACTGTGTGAGCATCTCTGATAACTGTTCTACTTTGTCACTGCTTGTCTATGCTGTTTGTTGATGGAACAATCTGCCTTCCTCCAGAAGAGATGGTGAAAGGCAGAAATTAAACCTGTTCCTGCTTGGTTACCAGTGATGTTGCCACTTTTGCTATTGAGTGGACCTGTACTGAGGGGCTGCCCAGTCCCCACAGTATTCAAAAATCTTCCAATTTCCTTCACTTGGAGCTTCATACTGTGGCAAGAGACATAGTTGTTACCAGCCTGTGTCCCTCTTTAAACTATTTTCCCCACCTGAGCATCAACAACCTCTCTGGAAATTCCTAGCTTCAAGACCTCCGTGGGTTGGGGCTCTGGCAGTGATAAGCTGAAGTGAAAAATGGCTCTTTGCACAGATCCTCGAGGTGAGCAGAGATCCATTGGAGAATAAGAGGAAACTGCAGCAAAATGTTCACCCTGAATTTGTTCAGTGTTTCTTCCCCTAGAGCATTTCCTACCACAGCTAAAACATGACGCTCAGCAAGCAAGGCACCTGGACAGGTTTATCTGAGACCAGCAGGAGGTCTGTTCCTGTGACAGTGATGTGGCTTTCTATGTGTCCCATGTGGATTTGAGGCAGACAGTCACTATGTACTAGGACAGACTGGAGTGGCTCAGTATGCTTGAAGGGAGAAATATTCAACCTGGGGTAACATTTGTTCCCTTCTGCCACCTCTCTGTTTGACACTTGACATCAGAAGTTGAGTGGGTGGTGGGAGATAGGTCTGAATTCAGTGGGGGGGGGGGGAGAATGGGTGAAATGGATCCGAGTAGTTAACATCTTTACTGTGAGTTTGAGACTGAAGGAAATGACGTAAGGGAGCCTTGCAGAAAATGGTGGGACAGGACTCTGATGCCTAACTAATTTGTGGATGTGCATGTGGATGCATGAAGGTGGAGAAGTCATGAAATGCTCCTACTGGATGCATCATCCATGATGATCTTTCACTGAGGGAAGAAAAATAGGGAATTAAAGATGAAAAAGGTTGCAGTGTGAGATTATTCTGATGGCAGTTGGTCATGGCTTAAAGGTTTAAACCATTGAGTAATTGTTTTGGAGGAGAAATTCATATGATGTCCGTAGATCCTCTTGGTAAGAACAGTTCTCAGAGAGAAGAACTCAATCTTTTTTTTTTTTTTTTCAGTTAAAACCAAAGTGAAAATTTCTGCCATGCAAATAAAACCATGGATCTATACCAAGAAGATAGTCTATTCTGTAACAGGCTTCTTCCTTCTGAAATCAAAGTCAAGTGCTTCAGAAATAAGCATGAAGAGATGAACAAAGTTGCCCATCTCCACAGCCTGGAGAAAGAGACTGAAAATTGGGAGGTCAGAAAATCTTGGGAAATGTCACTCCTAGCAATATGTGGGCAGCAGGAAACTGGAGAGAAGAAATAAGAAGAAGAAATAATGTCTAGCCTGGGCCTTAACTCTCTGAACTGCTCTTCCAACATAAGCTTGCTCTGGATCTGCTGTTGATAAGAAGGAAAGTAGAATGCTGGACTTTGTGCTGGACTTAAGCTTCATCATGGTGGGACTCATCATCTATCAAAAGAAAAAGAAAGGTGAATTATTCATGAGCTAAATGGAAACCTATTCTTAATGGGACTGCAGAGAGATGTTTTAAAGCCTGTAAGACCTCACTAGAAGTTAGATTTACCATGATAATTTCCTTGGGTTCCCAGCATTCAAGTGGGTTTTATGTGGTCTAATCCAATATCCACAGAAGCCAACGATAGCTTTTAATTTATTTTAACTGAAGTTAGATTGGGCTTTCAGTGATGAGAAGCCATTTTAAACCTAGCATCAGCTGCTGAAAGGTCAGCCCTGTCCTCTGAGATACAGTCCTCAGCTATGGTTATGGTTTCTTATGAGAATTAAATTAGCTATTTAATTCCCAAATGTCTCCACATTGCTTCATTGCAGACATGTTTTGTGGACTCTGGAAGCAAATACATTCTTACTTATTTATAAAAAGATTAAATACCTCACTTTTGAAATTGTGTAGGGGAAAAAAACGAAAGAACATTATCTTCTGGAAAGCTGCATTCTTGTTCCCAAAATGTTGGTTTGCCATATAACAACATCTTCTCACAGGCTTTGTTTTCTCCTTTCTAATTGTTTAGAATTATTAGACTCACAGACAAGTACTGGGTGAATCCTTGCTGTGTGATATCTTTTATGGGAAATGGGAAATATCCCTCAGCTTAATCCTGTACTGTTATTTTATTTCTAAACAAGTCACGTCTAAGATAGCCCTTTACTCCCATTAATCCTTGGTGTAATGGTTGAGGTCACCTCCAAGAGGAGGACCTGAATCTCTGCCCAGCATCAGTTGTTAAATTAGGAATGGGAAAGCCTGATGATGCTGAAACTCCCTTTCTTAGACCCAAACATCTCTTTCCCAGTGAACTACACAATGAGCACGTCCTACAGATTTGACGCCATGGAAATGGGGTTTTACAGCCTACGCAGAGTCAGTGTTCTGGTGGTTCTGGTGGTCTGTTCTGGCTTTCTGAGGAACTGGATTCACCTTCCATAAATGAAACCCCTCTGTCAGTGCTACTGATGATCTCTGAAGCCCTGTGGGTCTCTGTAGCCCTGTGGGTGGGTGAGTATGTGATCATTGTGCTCTTGGAGATGATGCATGAAGATGCAGGAGGAAAGCTGAAGCTTCCCAGCTCTGCACACACCTGGAGAGAGAAGAGCAGAACAAATAACAGCATTTCTGAATGTTTTGTACTTTGAGCAATTTATCTGAGGGTCTGAAAGGATTTAATAACCAAGAGCTAATTAAATGTACTAATTAACCCAGTGTTTAATCTTAGTTCTTCGCAAGTTTTCTGTGCTGCTGAAGGAGAGATGTCATCCCATACCTCCTGACATCGAGCCACTTTGCTTAATTGTGATTCCTCAGCGCACGGTGCAGGCACTCAGCTGCTAAGGTGATGAGAGGAACACGAAAGCCCACATACAAGAGAAAATTAGAGGGGCGAAGGCAGCTCTGTGTGACTAACAACCCATGAGATTATTTCCATGAAGAGGATATTGACAGTATAATTTGCTCCCTGCCATTAGCACTGGTTTGTTCTCACCGCTGTTTTGCTAAAGGGGATGAGAAGCATCTGCTTCTGGACACAGTGACAAAATGACTGTGTCACTCCTTGGTCCTGTCCTTGTCACCGTGGCACCAAGCAGCTCTGCTGCAGCCAGAAGGATTTATTTATGAGGGTTTAGGCCAGTGCTCCTGGTCCTGTTTTGGTACACAACCCACACATCCAATTCACTGGTTCTCCTTGAGCTGGTTCCTCACTGCCCTTGAAAAAGGGATTTCCTTCCCTAGCGCTGTTCAAGAAGCGTTTAGATGAGGTGCTAAAGGATTTAATTTAGTAGTTGGGTAGAGATAGTGATAGGAGGATGGTTGGACTAGATGATCTTATAGGTCCTTTCCAACCTTATGAACTTATGAACTTATGAACTTATATCCAAAATGACATTCAAGATCAGACTGGATGGGGCTCTGAGCAACCTGATAGAGCTGTAGGTGTCCCTTTTCAATTGGAGTAGATGACATCCCAAGGTGCTTTCCCACTCAAACAATTCTATGATTCTATGAAACTGACTGCTGAGAGCCAGCTCAGTCCAGCAGTGGATGAGGAGCAATGATCTCCTTGTTCTCAGGCTAAATAATTTCTCCCACCTTTCGAGAAATGAGGAGCCACGGAGCAGATTTTGTGCTGGTGGTGGGCCCAGGAGAACCTGTGCTCCATCAGAGAAAGTAAGGCAAAGGACCAAATAGATCCCAAATCCTGGCACACTGTCAGGGTAATCATCCCAAGACACACATCAGTATTTCTAGGAGGCCATCTGAAACCCTTTCATTGATTTTTCTTGCAACTGGCATGGAAACTATACTCAGTCAGTTACCTAAAACAACAGTCTGTCCAACAGCACTATGTAAGTCAGAGGTTTCAGTTTGCTCCCAGCTTTGACATCGTCTACGCATTGTTCATTTTTTACTACTAGTATAAATATGGGGTAGACGTGAGCTTATCTCATCCATATGGCCTTGACTTAGGGCTACAACTCCTTTAGGATCTACTAAGTCAAGTGTGGATGAAAATGCATCTGTGTGAGTCTTGGTCATTAAATTAGCCAGGGAAACAGGATGCTATGGAGAGACACAGACGTCACCTTGATTGGAAATCTCCAAGGGGAAGGTAGGCATGGATTTCTCTGGGATGTCTTTGGAGAATGAATCAGACCTGCCAGGATGTGGGGAGAAGTGGGGGGAGACGACCCCCTGGGGGCCTTTTTTTCTGAGCTGAACAGATGAATGCTTTTACGAAATCACCAATCCCCCAGTGTCTCCTTGCACAGCCCTAAGCAGCCAGCAGAGGAAATTGGTAACTGTACCCAGCAAGCCTGTTTTTAATTAACAAATAATTATCTACAAATTGCTGTAATTATTGCCTTGGATTCCAGAGGATGGAGACGTTAGTGTGAGATGAGCACAGTTTCCTTGCAAGTGAAATATTTTCCCTGCCTTATCTCCAGCGCCCTGCTGCTGCGAGGTTTGGGGACTCGGCTGCACATTCCTTTTCAGAAAGGGATAAAACCACTCAGGCTGCCTGCAAGGGGAAGCACTATGGAAAAGGAACTGAAAGGAGGGCAATTTCTTGCATTTATCACACTGTCTGCCCTTGTTCTGGAGTGGTTTGTGGTTTGGGGGATGCCAATTAAAACATAAACTCCGACATAAATGGCAGGAGCAAGATGCTTGCACACCACTGGAGTGAAACCAACATTCTGAGTGGTGATCTTTCCAAAACTGATGAAAACAGGTCTGGAAAATGCGGGGTTCATTTTGAAAATACTGGTATTAATTCAGTTTGAATGAGCAGCGTGGAGTTGCCTTGTGCTCCAGCACTGCAGGATGTTGATTTGGAGGAGTGCAGGATCACCTATGCGCTTCTAGACCATGTTACAGAGGGAATTCAAAGCCATTCTGCTGTTATTCCTTCAGGCTCTGCTGCAAAATTTCATGGTGGATACCGAAACCCACACCAAACCTTTCTTGTTACAAAGAGCTTCCCTATGGTAGCCTACCTACAACATCTTTGCCAACACATGGGGATGTTCCTTGTCCTGAAGAATGTAGACCATTTCTACAGCCCCAACTACTCATAGTAGGTGAAAAATCCCCTGGTTTACAGGGAAGGCAATGGCTGATTGAATTGATGGACAACCTGTGGAAGAACTGCCTATCCTTCAGCTTTGCTCAGAGTGTTTAATCCCAAAGTCCTTCTGCCTTCCAAGAAGTTATGCCCTATTTTCTGTCACTCCTAGCCAAGTCCCCTAAATGCCACCACTCTCTGCCAGGGTTTCCATGACAGCCTCTCCTAACAGCCTGTGCTCTTTTTATTATTCATCTGTGGCATATTTACCTGAGCTGAGCTGTAACGTATGCTGTGGTGAAATGTTGCCTTTGTTTACTGTGTGCTACCTTCCCTGTGCAGGCAGAGGGGTATCAGCATTTGTCATCCCATTGGTTATAGGAAAACATCTCCTTGGCCAAGAGACATGGCTTCTTGCTGTGGAGGAGTTTTCAAGCCAACCTAAGGCAAGCTTAGACACTGGCTCTGCCCTCATCCTCAGCTTGCTTTTACTGGCAGGAGAATATAAGAACTCTTAATCCTGTTCAGAAATATCCCACTTATCCTGAAATATAGAGAAGGCAGATGGTTTTCTGCTATATTTCAGGGAGCAGGAGGAATTTGCTTGGATGCGTGAAGGTGTATCACTGCTAATACCCAACCTGGATTCCAGCCTTGGCTGGTCTTGAGCAGTTTCATGCTCTTCACACCACTTAAGGTTAAACTTCCAGCTGTTGAGCACCCATAATGCTCCTGCTTTATTCAAGGCACAGCTATCCCTTAAATATGTGGCACCAGCATGAAAACAGTTCATCATTAGGATTAAGAAGTGGTGGTTTTTTTGTCTGTCTTTTTTTGGAATGCCCACCCCTCTCCCACACACTGTGACGTTTAAATAGATGGTTTCTAATGAATGGAAACAGTTTATGGACAAAGAAGCTGTCATGGGAAATGATTGATTGTGCTTAATATTTTATTTGCAAGACTTTGCGAGAAAATCTCTGAAATATCTTTTGACAGGTCAGTGAACTTAATGAAGTTATTCAGAGGAAACTGAGAGCCTGGAACCAGCAGAGCAGGACAGCATTGATAGGCTTCCATACCCTCTCCTGCAGCATGGCAAAGAAATACTGTGGGGGACAGGCAAACAAGGACATAATTCAGATTCAATTTCTTCAGCCCTGCTAAGAAGTGGAAAATTAAGTCTGTCAAACTACTCTGCAGTCGAAGAGCAGGGAGAGGAACCCAGATGGTAACTGTGTGGCTGAAATCAAACCTGAACTTTCTTTGAAACTGGACTATTTGCAGACTACTGTGCTCAGCATCGCTGCGGTGTTTTAGGCTGATCATCTTTAATGCCTTTGGAGACACTCAATGTGAAATTGGTATCTTCCTGTGCTGCAGAGCTACAGTGGTGAAACAGCTTGTCCTAAATCACACAAAAGGCCAAGGTCACATGTGGGATTTCAACTCTGACCTTCTGATGTCACATTCTGTGCATGCACCATTGGCTCTTGTTTTTCTCACGCCTCGTTTCCCTCCAGCTCCTTCTGCCCAGATAGTTTCTGCCACCCTCGACCTCTTGCAGCTGTCAGCCATGCTCTTCATTGCCTCCAGTGTGTCATCACAGGGGACATATCACCATATCACAAGCACATTCCCAAATCTCTGGAGGAGATCCTTGCTCCATCTGACAGACAAAGCTGCATTGTGCTCATCTGTTGAGTGGTCACTTTGAGTATCTCTTCGCAAAATCAGCAACGATGAGGATGAGGATAACAAGGTTTCTGAAGGAATTCTTCTCCAGTTGAGTGTCACCTCCCAGCAGTCATAAGGGACAGCAGCTAACTCACCTGCCATGTGGGTGTCTACATCCGGGATGTCGTTCCCCCTTATAGCTGATGGATACAAATAAGCTATCCTGTGGAGCAAGACATCCCAAGCTGAAGCAGACACCTAAAATACCCCAAGTGCATACTCACAGGGCTGCCTGTGGTGGCAATCTCAGCTGGAGAATCTCCAAGCGGAGAAGGGAGGCACCCATTTAAGATAAGCTTGCCATGAACACTGCTTGAAGAATTAGAGCAATCTAATTGCTCTAAGTGCAGGAGAATATCTTAAAAACCATCTCAACTGGCTCTGTGTGTACAGGCGAGACTGCTAGTGAGCTCCAGGTGTTCAGTTTTATTCTTCCCCTGTCATAACCTGCTCCAGCATCTTTTTCATCACAAGATTTATTAATTTTTTTTTCTGGGTACTTCTTCCTTTTTGTCACTAGGTGACAGCAGAGGTCTCATAACATCACACCGCCAAGGACTGCTCTGAATCAAGGGCTGGTATCGCTTCTCTATGGGGCTGGGACAGCCTTCTGGGTACTCCAATTCACCCTATAACGTCTAAAACCTCTTTCCCTCTTTGTTTCACTGGCAGTTTAAATCCAAATCTATGCTTTATCTCAAAGCTGACACCTTTTTCTGTGGAGCTACCTCGATCCCAGTTCCTCCCTCATCACCTCTGCCCTCAGCATTGTATCTTTAAGAATTTGTCTTTTGCCTCCTCAACGTATTTTGCTCTCACTAGGCTTGTGCTCCCAAGATGGACTCTACCCAAGATGGACTCTCTGAAGACAGTGGGAGCACTCACACCTGCACACAGTCAGAGCTGGAAGCTGGAACAACCTCCAGCTCAATATGACCTGTGGAACAGAAGATTAAAACAATATATGTTTCATTAGAAGTGATCCCGTTACCGGAAAAGCCTTTACCCGATAACAAGAAGGAAAACACTAGGGTTTAGAAACATAAGTCAATTAAATAGTTGGTTTCTGTACCTGCTACCAAGGGGTCTGCACCAGGCTGTGCTCCAGCAATGAGCTCTGCAGTAGCACGTGGACCTTGTCTGATGATTAACTGGATCAGGACTCCGATCCTCACAAAGGTACTCTATGGGAGGATATGATCTATATGCTTAGCAGAGGCCAGGACACTTTGGGAAACATTGAGTGTGATTTATTTGTAGTTTCATGGGAGATTCTGGGACAATATTTCACAAGGAGGGTTTTCATTACAAAATTCTCCAACCTAAATCTCCAATAGCAATCTTCAGTGCGTGCAGCTCTTGGGCATGGTCCAGGATTTTGTTCTTGTCAAAACCAGAGCAGAGGAGATACTGAGACTGTTTGAATCTTTCAGATACTGCCAAATGAGAAGAAGTATTTCACGCTTCTTGCCAGTGACTTGAAGAAGCTTCTACATTGTTTATTGCAGAGATTGTGGTTGTTGCCTTTGTTTTCCCAGCAGTATAATTTTTACTCTCAAGGGCAATGGTAACCTACAGATTGTGGCACTGCTTCCTATCAGTCCAGTGCAGGCTTACAGCCCTTGATCTTGTGCTCCTATTGACTTGAATTGTGCAGGACTGTGGGCCTGAGGAATTGTCGTAGTGTACTGTGAAGAAAATCTAAAACAGTTGGCTTTTTCATTTCTGATAACTCCTTGTCCAGCTGGATGTCAAAGTGAATATGACGTTGTTTCTTTGGTGTTGTGCTCTAGCTGTTCCTGCTGTTGGAGATGGAAGTTTCCAAGGAATAATGCCTCTTGGTTCATCATAGGCATAGTACTGGGTAGTCAAACTAAGCTGGTGGTACAGAAACCCCACATGACAACACAGGTATACAGCTCCCCTAAATGGCTTTGTCCATCTCAAAATGAAAGTCTAAAACAAGAATCAGGAGCTATCAAGCCAATCTTGTGTCTATCAGTTGTCTGTTAAGTGACTGCTTGTATAAGTCACTTAGACTAAATGCTGATACCCTGTGAGATGAGTCCCATCTCTGGAATGGAAATACTCAGGCACCATTTGTTCCATACCCTGATCACCCCAGTGTGTATCCACTTGAATCCCATGGAAGAGAATAGGAGAGATTAGGGTAGAACAGGATGGGAAAGGCTGATTGAGAAAGCTATATAGGCCCCTGAAGCTATAGGTAAGAAAAATATTCATATACACCCATGCAAGTACTTCATTTCTACAGGTTATGCTTTTTCATCAGATGTGGGAGCTGCCCTGTTCCTATGGGATGTGGTTGCTGGATCACGGGGAAAGCCTGGCTGTGTTTGGGAACTGACACATCACTGGTGGAGGACCTTCAGTGTCATTTGACATGTCCCAGGCCATGAAGCAGTTCCTCTGTGAACCATCTAGGATCTGTCCATCTGCTTCATGTCCTATTTTAGAAACTGTGAATGAAGGTAAAACCTAGCCTGGAGGTGACGAGCATGTAGGTCACCTTGGCCATGTCCACAGCTGGCAGAGATGTGAAGGGAAGGGAGAAGGGTGACACTTCCTGATGAATCAGAGCTGAAAGCAGACCTTTAGAGACACTGGTAGAGCCTGAATGCCACAGAGCAGCTACTGCTGTTCTGAACAGTCACCTTGAAGCTCAAAGAATGACTCCTAAGCCTTGTTACAGCAGTCAGGGGACTAAAAGGGGTCCTGAGAAGCCCTTACAACCTGAGTTTCAGGCAAAACAGCCTGCAGTTAGACAGCTACGTGTCTGTGGTACCAATCGAGCTTTTAAATCTGGAAGCATCTGCCCCAGCAGTGATTTGATTTTATGCAATGCCTCTCGTGCTACTGTATTGCTAAGCATGTCACTAAATCCTTGCACATCAAAGGAACAAAGTAAATCAAGCAAAACTGCATAAGCCACATTACAATTCAGTTTTGGCAAAAGGTGCTTAGGCAACCCTGGAGGCTGTGCTCCTCTAGCTGGTAGCAAAACTCACACAAGTCCAGTAGCAGTGCAGTTTTATTTCCAGGAAAATGGCCTTGCAGATGCAAGGTTGAGTTAGCAACTGGCTGGGAGTCCAGAGTCCTAGAACTCCAGTCCTCAGTCAGACCATGATTTACCAGGTAGCTCCAAGCATAATATTTAATTTTTTTTGTGCCCCCATTTCCTGGTCTATGATTTTTTCTTTCTGTCTTCCATAGAGGAGAAGGGGATTAGTTAGATAAGGCTGTTAGTTGGAGAAGGGAAAGCTTTCCAAGCATTAAGGATTCAGGTATACCCTTTGCAAGGCTCACTTGAGTTCCTAGGAGTCAGTCATGCAGGGCAGAATGTGACCAGAGTGCGACTGTTATTATTTGCTATTTATATTTCTGATCACACAGGGATTGATCCCTTTTGCTGCTTCGTGTTGGAAGGAAGGGGAAATGGCACTTCAGAAGCTCAGCACCTATCTCACTCCCTGGGATCACATTCCAATGGGAGAGCTGTTTTTCATGATGCACACTTGGGATGGGTTATTAATTTGTGTCGGATGGATTACAAGTGTGGACAGAGTGTATGAACTCTGTGTAGAGGCCACATGGAGACATCCATCATGGTCATGGTGGAGAAAAGGCAGTCCAGAAAGGAATATGACTGCATGATGGTCAGAGTGAACATCTTCCTCTACAGAATTAAAGAGAGTTCTACTTTGGAGGGTGACCAAATTTCCCATAGCAAAAGCAGGTGGGAGCAGAGTTCCTTGCCCCCACTTGGAAATTTCCAGATCACAGGTGCTGAGGAATGCTCAATCCTGCCTGCCTAGAGCACTTTGTACTGTAATTCCCTAGACTCCTCTTCATCCAACCCAACGTCCTCCCCGTCCCAAATCTAGTGCAGAAACTGAAGCCTCTATTCCAGATTTTCTCAAGACCTCTTCTCAACTCTTCTTTTTGCCACGGGAATCAGTCTCACAATAGAAAGGCTAAAATCACCAATTCCATTTAACATGAGTGAAGTCCAACCCAGCTACAGCAGCTTTTGGTCATTCCCATGCTAGAACACCCTGATGTTTATAGGCCACCATCACCATACAGAATATTACACAAGAAGCAAATACAATGCAACTCCCAGGGATCTTTTTCTCTAGAGAACCCAAATGCTTTCCAGGCACTTGGTGACAGCACAGAACAGTCTGCTATTAGAATTCAAAAGCAAATAAAATAGCCCTTCCATGCAGGCTTTCTTTCTATGAGGCATTTCTGATGAGAATCCAGAGTCTCTGCAGAGGTCTGGCATAAAAAATCCAAATTATACAGCTCACATTCTCCTCTTTAGAAGCAGCTGCATGAAGCACAAAATCCCTCTGAAATTCCCTCTGGTGATGAGAGGCAGCTCCTTATGTTCAGACCTCTGCTCTCAGCATGCCTTGGGATGAAGGCGTGCAGAAGAGGTGGCCCAGGAGCTGCCTGACCATTTCAAGTTACTCCTGGCTCACGGGCAGCCCGTCTCCTGCATGTTTCAGAGCATGGCAGAGTGCCAGTGGCAGAACCACCTGCCTGCTTGCTCACAGCCCCTGAAACACCCTGGTATTCTGTCCTTTCATCCCCATCTCGGGAGCTTCCCACTGATATCTGAAAGGTCACGCCTACAACTGCACGTCCAGGGTTATTTTGTCATGGGGTCAAGGTTAAAAATGGTCATTTTTGTGAATTATTCACACTGTGGAAGTTTTCCACACAGTGAGCCATTACGAACAAATAGGTGGAGAGGATAATTATGGCTGATGTAAAGCTGTGCTTAATTTCCCACTCCGTAAAGGAGAGACAATAACTCCCTTTCCTCCTGGAGGTGTGTGACACTTTAATCATAAGGGGAGCTCTTTATTTAGAGATTTTAAAGATAACACTATGATTATATAGTCCCACCTTCTGCATAACAAAGGGCAAAGACCATCAGCCATTAATGTCTGTTTAGAGTTTATAATTCTTGCTTGGATTTCTAGAACATCTTTTGGAAAATTCCTATGACAAACCTGACTGTAGATGCATCAAATCACAAACCTCAGTTTCTACGTTGACTTAAACACTGCATTACAATTTACGTTAATGAATTCAGCTTTGGAGTAAAATATGCATTTTGTGTTTTCTGTTTATATTATACTTACACCCTATTTATTCACTACAAGGTCAGAATAGTGTCACCCAGTCAGTAATCTGATGAATGAAATAGACTACAACCTATCTGAGAGATTATCACAGAGAAATTTTTTCTATACTGTTATATGGCCCTGATGCCAGCTCAGGGATGCTGCCAAAAGTATTATTTTTTGGGATGCAAATGCCACCAGAAAATATTACTTTTTACCACTGGATGGGTCTATGGGTTTAGCTACCCTAAGTTATTGTTTGCCATCTGTTCATGTACCAAATTTTGAAGGGCAGTAGTTTTAATTTTTGCTGTTTCCAAGAAAGGCAAGATAATTGTTCAGTGATAACATGAATGAAAGTAGTACTGACTGGCATCTTATTGGAGGATGTATGGGACAAAATGGAATTTATAGAGAATGCACATCCATGTGTGCCAGTCTAGTATAGTGAACAACAAGAATGCTCTTGGTTGGCAACCTCTCTTGAAGTGAAATTGTTCACAAATGATGAAAAATCTCACTATTTCGAGAAATCATTTCAACTTGCTGTTCTTCAAAGGAAATTCTGATTAGTATTTTATGATGTGAGAAGCACTAAGATGTCATCCTTCATCATAGCATTTTACTTGTATTTAAACCAACAAGAGCTAACATGGCCTAGATTTATTTTTATTGTTTTGCTCAACATGAAAAATCACTGCCATGAATTTGTGGACTTTTCTACTTCCTATACTGGATGAAGGGATGTCCTACCTGTGGAGGGTATAGGGCTCTGTAAACAAGTTAATCCTTTAACATATTCAAGAAGATTAATCCAAAGACAAAGAAGCTAGCTGACCTCTGAAATGCCATGAAGATTTGGCCCAGGGGGAGGCATCCTCTTAAGCCTTCAGTGATTCTGTGGAGATTAAGAATCTGTAGCTCTTTCTAAATGTGAACTGATACAGTTAAAACATTCATTTGTGATTATTTTTTGTTTTCCTTATTTATTTTTTTGTTGATGTTTTTTGCTTATTTATCATCATGTCCTTTAAAGGGTGAAAATAAGAAGGTAGGCTGAGTGGGATGGGAAAATGGGGAAGGAGAGTGCTGTGCCAGAGGAAAGCGTAAGGATTGTGTCTGAGCATCTGCCCAAGGGATCCAGAGCAAGGAGGACCAACTCTAATGCTGACTTAAGGTGCTGGGAAGGGGCTTACAAGGGATTTAGAGATTTCATTCTTTGGTGACCTTTCTATAGCCACCAACATGCACCACATCATGATTTAATGCCTTCTACTTACAGAGATACTGTTGTATTTTTAGGTAGAAAACACTGAGAAAATCACTCTGTATTTCCATTAGAGTTTTCTTTCTAGCCTGGCTTCAGTGTCTAACCACCAGATGTCATTGCTTCTTTCTCCCAGGCACAAAAGCTGAACTGTAAAAA
Source organism: Cyrtonyx montezumae (assembly GCF_038088225.1). Classification (NCBI taxonomy): domain Eukaryota; kingdom Metazoa; phylum Chordata; class Aves; order Galliformes; family Odontophoridae; genus Cyrtonyx; species Cyrtonyx montezumae. Next base: position 1,543,541 of record NW_027071848.1, read on the forward strand.
TGCTCAAACAGAGGCACTCTGCTAATCACAGAATGCACATCCAGTAGCTATCCGTGGTCCCCAGCTATTTTCCACCAGTTATGAATTAGAGGACAATATTACCTACAGGACATCCCAGCACTCATTACAGCAAGGTCTACACCTGGCAGGAAAAGGATGCACTCCTTAGGGAACCAGCAGGTGACACAAAGTGTGGTATTAGAACCAGTGAGGTTACAGAAGCAAATGGTGAAGAGGGGTTTCTGAGGCAGCTCAGGGTTTTTATGGAAAAAAATAAAAGGAATTAAGGGGCATGATGACAAGTCAGAGAGCTGGGGCTGAGGCACACTGAAGCCAGAGAGGTAAAGGAGGGAGAAGTAGCTTTTTCTTGTTCAGTACGTCCCTTTTAATGCCCAGGAGAAAATACTAAAGAAACCTCTATGTGCTGTCCTGCCTCTTGGCCAAGGGTGTCTTTGCTGTGATTCTGGGCTGTGGGATGCTCGTTTTTCAGTCCAACATCTTCCTGCTTTCTCCTTTGCTCATCAACATCCTTAATATTCCTGAACTCCCTCACTTGAATCCAGCCCCCTTCTATATCCTTGTATCTTCTTGAAAACAAACACACAGCACCAATCAGAAAGGAATGATTGAAAATCAAGAGCAAAGGTTGTAGATTTTCATAAGGATCTAGAATGCTTGACCTATCTTCCTCCCACTTGGTTACTTCTTGCCTTTTAATAAATCAAATAAAAGTGTATGAGTGCTACATTTCATCTTGTCGGGACTGTTACAGTTAACCTCACGTGTGGATGGAGGTATGTGTACAGGGGGGAGAATGGCTCAGAAGTCTGAAAACATGAGTGATGACTCCTCTGAGCTCTTCTGATTTCACAGAAAGTTGACAGACAGGACTTTAATTAGTGCCTATCAAAACAAATTGGGAATAGGAAAAGGTTTGTCAAGTTGTTAGCTGCTGCTAAGCTTCCCAGAGTTTGTAGGGCTGTTTTTTTTTTTTTTTGCATTATGCACCAATTTATTCATCCTAAAGATTTTACGGCCGTGCTCCCTTGCTTACAGCACATCTCTCTGCATGACAGACCTCTTCTATCATCTTCGCTGCTTGCTCAATTGGCAATTTTCCTGCTGGGGTGGGCAGGAGCGCTCAGGCGTTGCCAGGGTGGAGATTGCATTTTCACTTTGCACTTTCTCTGGGGCTGAGAACATTCTATTCGTGTACTGAAAATGCCATCATCGGTGTTTCATCTGCAAAATAAGTCTGGAAATCAACAGTCCTCAGTATTTTGTCTGTGTTCTGAAACACAAACGTGAGGAATAATCATAATATATAGCCTGGTAGGGAAAAAAGAAAAGCAGAACATGTACATTTTTAAAGAGAGATTAGAACTTCTCTTCAGCAGATTTTACTGGAAATATTTTATTACTCCAATTTTAATTTGGTAACGTGATTCACATTATGTTTGGAATTCTCTGATTGTGCTTATTCTGGAGATGTCAGTCAATAGCAAGGGATTCAAATACTTAACGTTAAGATTGACTTGGAGAGTTTTGTTGGATTGGAGCCATCATTATCAGGGCACTACTCTGACATCCGGGAATATTTCTTATTCAAAAACCACAATTAAAAAAAATATATATTGTTAACTTTTGTGCCTAATACGGCCGCCAAAGGAAAACACATGATAACTGCAGGCTGTAAAAACAGAGTGGGATCACTGAACACATCTGGAAATACTTTAATTACTGCACGTTCAACATTGAACTACTTGGTTCATATGTAAACAGAAGACAAGTAATTAAAGTACAAGATTTAGACTGTGTGGCTTTCCATCTTTTAACTACTGATTTGGAGAAGGGAGGGGAAAGGGAAGGGGAAGTTTTATATTTGTAGATTTTAAGGACTGTTAGACGTGGTTGGATGTAGAACAGAGAAATGAGTTCTACTCATTTAATCTTCTTTGAAGCCCCAAACCTTGTGTCGACTAAAGCATATTTTCCTGAAAGACACTTAATCTTGGTTGGAGGAGATCATTAAAATCTTTTCAAGTCCTTTTCAAAAACAGCGTAAGGATGTATGACATTTTAATTTGATTTGCAATAAAAGTTACAACGAGTCATGGTTTTATCTGTAATTAATTATATATTTTACTTAAGATGTGTTAATAAAAGAAGTAGTGGAGGTCTAAAGGATATCCAGTAAAAAAATCAGTTGACTTGCTAAATTATTCTGAGAAATTACTTGAAATGAATTTGAATTCACTTGCTGTGCTGTGAAATCTTGTGTTGCTGGCTCAAGATGATAAATTAACTGTGCTGTGTAAGTGAAACTGTCCTAAATATCTTTGTTGCATGGATATTGGAGCATTTTTGTGTGCGGTGTTAGGGAGTGCCATCTGGTGGTCACCATTCTCGACTATTTTCTTATGATGGCCAGCTGTCTAATTTTTCAGTGGTTAAAATTATGAGTAAAAACACAGAATCGTTAGGGTTGGAAAAGACTAGCAAGATCAAAAACTCCAGCCATGGATGCAAAATAGATATCATAGAATAATGGAATCACAGAATCATTGGGTTGGAGAGGACCTTAAACGCCACCCCATTCCAACCCCTGCCTGGGCTGGTTGTTCCCAACCAGCTCAGACTGCCCAGGGCCCATCCAGCTTGGCCTTGGGCACCTCCAGGAATGGGGCACCCACAGCTTCTTGGCAGCCTGTACCAGGGCCTCAGCACCATTTAAGTAAAAAATTTCTTCCTAATATCTAAACTATATTTCCTTTCTTTTAGGTTAAAGCCATTCCCCCTTGTCCTGTCACAATTAGACCATGTATGACATCACTCCTCCTTCTGCTTGTAAGCTCCCTTCAGTACTGGAAGGCCATAATGTGGTCTCCCCCAAGCCTTCTCTTCTCCAGGCTGCACAAACCCCACTCCCTCAGCCTTTCTTCATAGGACAGGTACTCCAGCACTCTGAGCGTCTTTGTGGCCCTCCTCTGGACCCATTCCAACAGCTCCAATTTCTCCTGTATTGGCAGCTCCAGGCTGGGACACAGTACTCCACATGGGTCATCACAGAAGCCAAGAATGAACCCTCCTTGCCATTTGTTTATGTAGCCCAGGATATTTTTGGTCTTCCCAAATGCAAGTGCACACTGACAGATCATTTCCAACATTTTGTCCACTAGGACCCTCAGGTCTTCTCTGAAGGGCTGCTTTCAAAAGGTTCTCGCAGTCTGTACTCATCTGTGATTGTTCTGATCCAGGTGCAACATCTTGACCTTGTTAAACCTCATGAGAGCTTCCTTGCCCACTTTTCGAGCATCTCCAGGTCTCTCTGGATAGTGTCCCTCCCTTCTATTGTGTCACCTGCATCACTCAGTACAGTGTCATCATCATATTTATTGAGGGTACAACTCAAAGTTGATGTCTGTGTCAATGATAAAGCTGCTGAAGAGCACCGGTCCCAGGATGGACCCTGGGGGATACCACTTGTGACCGACCTCCATGTGGGCATGGAGCCATTGACCACAATCCTCCAGCTATGACCATCTAACCAATTCTTTATCCACCTAGTAATCCATCCTTCAAATCCATGTTTTTCGAATTTAGAGATGGAGGACCACATGAAAAGCCTTGCACAAATCCATGCAGTGTCAGTTGTCCTTTCTTTGTCCACTGATGCAGTTACACCATCATAGAAGGCCACCAGCTTGTTAAGATATGCCCTATGGGTGCACCATTGCACAGCTAGTCCATCTATGGCTAAAATCATATTGCACCAGCATGGACAAAGCTGTATGGGCACTCTTGGCATAAAAGTAACAAGATGTTTCTGAGTTAATCTCCTTGGAAACCCAAGACTGAACAAGCCAAGAAGGCCATACTGATTTCCCAGAGCTGTACTGAATTGTCAGAAGAGATGGCAAAGCCTGGAAAAAAGTCTGACTTGAACAGTTTCTCCTCCTTGCCATTTATTTTCTTTTGGACTATAATGCAGAAAACTTGAAAATTTAGGGAAATAGAGAAAAAAACACTTTATATGAAATATAACCTCCAGCTAGCTGGAAATTCTTAGAGTAACTATTATATTACTTCTACTGCACTTCTATTTTTTACTAATAAATATTCCCAATTATGTCAGTGCATATCAAAATGTTTAATAATAATAATGATTTCCACAGGTTTTATACTTTGCTACTGACACTTCAGTGCTTTGTTAACTACATCATTCTGAATATACATATAATATATATATTCAGAATATAAAATATATATAGCTTTGCCAAGCTTTCCTCCTAAATGATGATTTTCTCCTCCATTTACATAACAATATTAAAGGATATCACTTTCATTTATTTATTTTTTTTTGTGAGTCAACAATTTTAATATTCTTTATTTGCAAGTCTGTAATTTCCCTACTTTTGTAGCAGTATTTATAAACAGAAAACATATATAGAAGCATTTTGGTATGCAGTACTGTTGTATGTGTAGAGTGTAGTTATAACTATTGGGAAGAAAAAAAATGAAATCAAGTAGTTTAATCAAAAATTTTATGTGATATATAATGATAAATAATATATTGTTCATAGTAGAACAATAATGATCAGTTTCAGAAAGATAAGTTCACTTTTTACATTACAGATTTACTTGTCTTAAATTCCAAGGGAATGTTTCAAAAATAAATGGATTGGTGCTTGGAATTTAATTTTTTTGCCCATTTTCATAGGCTGAAAAAGAACATGAACAGAGGTTTGCCACCAGGTGATGGAAAACATCAGCAATTAAGCATAAATTACAGGGAAGGAGAAAGAAGAGCACTACAGAAGGGACTAAAGTACAAATACAAGTGACCTGCAGAAGGGGCGAACGGTAAATGAGAGGTGGGAGGATAGAAGGGCTTTGGTCACCACTTCTGCAGACATTTGTTTTAGAAAACACAACAGCAGGAGATACTTACATGGGCAATCATTCTCTTTTTGCACGAGACTTACCTCCAAGAGTGTAACTTCACCCTGCAGGATTTCTCTAAGTGAAAACAGGGGATAGCTCAGGAGCATCAGCCAGGAGATGGTAGATCCAGTTGAACGTCAGTGCTCCAGCAAAGGTATTTCATACTGTAGACTGAAGACCCTCTAGGATAGCTTCCTTCCGAAATCTACCTCTTGGCCAGAGAGCAGAGTTCTTGTGGTCCCTCTTGCTCTATGTCTCACTTGTGCTTTGGGGAGATATCTCAGGCTTGCATGGAACAATATTGTGGCAAAAAAAAACAACAAAAAAACCCCAACAAACTAGAAAACAGTGAAGTGATGTACTCAGAAGAACCTGGGATGAGAGATAACGGCCTTCAGTTGCACCGGGGGGGATTCAGGTTGGATATCAGGAAAGATTTTTTCTCTGTAAGAGTTTTGATTCATTGGCACGGGCTGCCCAGGGAGGTGTTGGAGTCACCATCCATGGAGGTGTTGAAGAGCTGTGGGGATGTGGCATTGAGGGACACAATCATTGGGCATGGTTGTTGGGGTGGGACTTTGGGATCTTAGAGATCTTTTCTAATTTTAATGATTCTAGGATTCTATGATGTGAATTCCTGTAGTGCTTGCCATGAAACATAGATGGCACAAAAATGTTGGAATCAAGAAGGGGATGGTCCAGCTAGACCTAACACCTCTCCTGATAATGACATTTCTTATATAAACACTGGAATTCAGCGAAACATTCTTACTTATTTGAACTTACTGCACTGGAATATCACTGCAAGAAAGCCAGTTAGATACTGAGGCTTCAGATGAGAAATTTTACATTTTGAGTCTCATGGGATGGGCTGTAGCAAAATCCTGAATGCAAATACCTGCAGTACCAAAAGCAATGACTGATATAGCTCCCATTACAAAGATGTTGCTTTTCCAATTTCAGTTGTAGGACTGGAAATAGAGAGTCAATGAAGAAAACAATTATTGATAGCAGATATGCTCTTGAGAGTGCTTGCTGAGGCTGTGCTTGAAACTGATTCAAGAACAGTGCAATACATGCACATTTGATCAAAAAGAATAATCTAGTTTCAAAAACAATGTGGAATAAATTTACAGAGTCTGCAGCAAGGGATCAGGCAACACTGAAGGCCATTAAGGCAGTGACTATGCACAGGCCAGGGAACTACACATAACCTGTATTTTATAGTTCCAACCAAAGCTTTGTGCAATTTGTGGTAGGTTGAAGATATCATTGGATTCAGACATATTGTGTTCCTCTAAATGCTTCAGAAAAATACAGGAATTCTAAGAAGATGTACTTATAAGAGCCTAAAAGAATGTCTAAAATGAACAGTTCAGGCCAAAATGTGCAATATAGATGGAGGAAAGATTTAAATGTGTGGAATCTCACAGATTTGAGAGTATCACATTCAGCTTCAGGTATCCCCAAAGTCCCGTGGTTCAGGCAGAGAGAAGACCAGATGAAAAAGCAGCTGAATGGGTTGTGGAGTCTGACACCAATTCAAGCCAGAGTGCCTGGCTCTGGTAGACTCTAAGGAAATAACTGGAAAAATCAGGGCTCTCACTAGCAGAAATGCTTTTCAGTGCAGTGTTTAGAACCACGTTGACTACTTTAGATAAAGCCACCATGAAAGTAGATCTGATCTGGTTGTACCAAAGGAAAGGTGTACATTGTCCCCACTTGTAGGACAAAGGGTGACATAGTCTTACATTGTTTAAGAGGAGATTTGGACTGGAAATTAGGACAAATTTAGTAAGAGTCATAGAATGTCCTGGGTTGAAACCTCAAAGATCATCTAGTTTCAACCCCACTGCTGTGGTCAGGGTCACCAGCCACAAGAGCAGGCTGCCCAGTGCCACATCCAGCCTTGCCTTGAATGTCTCCAGGGATGGGGCAACCACAACCTCTCTGGGCAACCTGCTCCACCGCCCTCCAAGCGAAAAACTTCCTACTAATATCTAACCTAAATCTCCCCTGTCTTAGTTTAAAACCATTCCCCTAGTCCTATCACTATCAACCCGTGTAAACACTAATTCCCCTCCTGTTTGTATGCTTAAGTATTGGAAGGCCACAATGAGGTCCCCTGGAGCCTTCTCTTCTCCAAGCTAAATAAGCCTAGTTCCCTCCACCTTTTCTCATAGGAGAGATGCTCCAGCTCTCTGATCACCTTAGTGTAACTCCTCTGGACTTGTTCCAAGAGCTCTGTGTCTTTCTTGTGCTGGGGGCCCCCAGGCCTGGACTCAGTACTCCAGATGGGGCCTCACAAGAACTGAGTAGAGGGGAACAATTGCCTCCCTGTCCCTGATGGCCATAGCTTTTTTAGTGCAGCTCAGGATATAGTTGGCCCTCCAGGCTGCAAGTGTGCACTGCTGGCTCATGTCCAGCTTCTCGCCCACCAGGACCCCCAAGTCCTTCTCTGCAGGACTGCTCTCCAGAGTTCTTCCCCCAGTCTGTATAAATATCTGGGATTGCCCCAGCCCAAGTGCAGCACGTTGCACTTGGCCTTGTTGAACCTCATTAGTTTCACACGGGCCCGTTTCTCCAGCCTGTCCAGGTCCCTCTGGATGGTTTCCCTTCCCTCCAATATATTGACTGCACTGTTCAGCTTGGTGTCATCTACAAACTTGCTGAGAGTGCACTTGATTCCATCGTCTGTGTCATTGATGAAGATGTTGAAGAGCACTGGTCTCAAGACTGGCCCTTGGGGGACACCACTCATGACCAGTCTCCACCCAGACACAGAACAGTTGATCACAAACCTTTGGCTGCCACCAGACAACTAGTTCTTAATCCACTGAACAGTCCATCTTTCAAATAAAGCCATGTCTCTCCAATTTAGAGATAAGGATGTGGTGAGGGACCATGTCAAAGGCTTTGCAGAAGTCCATCTAGATAACATCCGTCTCCCTTTCCCTGTCTACTGATGCTGTCACTCTATCATAGAAGGCTACCAGATTAGTCAGGCAAGGTCTGCCCTTGGTGAAACCATGCTGGCTGAAGAGTGGCAATGCACTGGAATAGTATGCCCACGGAGGTGGTTGAGTCCCTGAAGGTGTTCAAGAACTGTGAAGATGGAGCACTGAGGGGATGTGGTTTAGTGGGCATAGTGGGGTTGGGCTGATGGTTGGACTAGATGATCTTAGAGGTCTTTTCCAGCCATTATGATTCTATGATTCTACTCTGAACCTTAGCAGGGAGTCCTATTGTTATTGTCCTATTACTTAATGTTAGAAATGTAGATGTAGGTATCAGCATCTCAAGTAGCTACTCTGGGTTTCACTGGCAGTCATAGGCATTAAAAGGAGGGGGAAGGGTTATCTGAGCTTTTTGGGTATCTCAATTCAGAAGGGATGAATTGCACCTTCAAAGCACTCCTTTCTGTACAAAACTGTGCAGAAAGCGTGGTGGAAGATATCTGTAAGGCAGAGGTTTCTGTACTCTGGACCCCAAAATCAGGTGAGGGGAACCTAGGTTATGTGCTGGTACTGCAGAGGCTCAGGTGATTGCAGAGGATTAGGAAGATACAAACTCCTGAGGAAGATTTGTAGAAGAATCAGAATGTACTTGCAATCTGTTCTGAGTAAGAAGAATAGGGTTATGAAACTCGCTGAAATAGTCCTAAAAGTAAAGGAAAAAAAATGAGAACGTTGCAAAGCTGTAAAGGAATGAGCAGAGAGACAGAGATGGATGGGCCTCTTAGAAGAGTGACCAGCACACGCAGTGCTTCTGAGAGCTCCTGAGACATTTACTGAGTGCTGTTAAAACAAAGTGGAGACGGATGTTTTATTTATTTATTTATTTTCCTAGCTTCAAATTGCAATGTGAGCTAATTTGCTGTTGGAAAACTGAACTGTGTTATGAGGATACTGACTGTTCTCAGAACAAGGAACAAGGTGATACTGACCAAAGATGGCCACAAAGCAGCTGTGAGGTTTCTTGTCTCTGGTCAAAGTTCTACTTATATGTTGCCTTTTCTACGAAAACCTGACATGTTCCCTTCCTGATTGGAGTCTTTCTTGGTGCCTTGGTTCTTTCTACATCAAAACTGCTTTCCAAAGCTTTCCCTTTGAGCATTCCACACTTGTAGTAGAGCATGACATGGCATATGGCTTCCAGTCTTCTTTTGGTGTCTAGAGTTGAAGTATTTACATTTGAACCAGCAGTTTTAACTTCCTTAACAGTCAGAAGAGAAAAATACACAGCTCTGATAGTGTTCTCATGCATATCTTGTTGCTGTGCCTTGATGGTGAGCTGCATGAGGAGAGGAAGATTTGTGCTGGAGACTGATATAATGTTAAATTATGAAGGGGAATAAGCACTAGCAGGCACGGGACCAGACCTACTAGACTAAATTATGAGTTACTGAAATAAGGTAAATATATTTTCAAGTGGTAGAAATCCTCTTCAAACCAGATAGGTGAGTTCAGCCAATCTGAGATTCACCATCTGTGCATCCTCTCTTATCTACAGCTGAAGCTGGTGGGATACTCTGACATCATTTATTTTGTTGTGTCTTGGAAACATGCACGTGCTCTTCAGCTGCAAAAACTCACATGTCACCCAAAGAAGGAGCGCAGGTATCCTCAACTATGCACCTTCCCTCCCCAGATTACTGTTGGGTAATTTAGCACACTCCACACGCCATTAGATATGCATTGATTATGTGGCTTCATCACCATCGATATTCAGTCCATCAATGTGCAAATGCTACCCTGGGAAATAAATATCCATAAATCATTTTGCTAAAACTCCCAACCAAAATAAGGGCAGATAATGCTACTAACTGAACTGTACAACTGATTGGAAGTAAGAGCTTCTGAAATAGCTTCTTGATTGAGAATATATGTCTCATTAATCTTTCAAACAGAACAGCGTGAGCTGAGCAAGAAAGGATAATGGAGGCCGTAGCAGCATCCTCAGCTGTGCCCTTAGGACAAGGGCTGGTTGTTTTCAGGCCTGATTAAACGAATCACTTAGGTAGAGGCATCATTTTCTGCAGGTGCTTTAAATACTGTGGGCTGTGCTTACAGAAGGGCACAATTACCCTGTGGGAACAGGGTGCAAAATGGAGATCCTCCTCCTGTCCTGCTTGGTCGCTCCTCTTTTTGCAGGTGGCCATGATCTTCACAAGCCTATCTTTTTTTTGTGACTTAGCTCTCCAATGTCTGAAGTCTAATTTTAAGTACCTGGTTTAATGGGTAGTGAGCATGAGTTGAGGTTGAGTGATGATGTGATACTCGTCTATATGGCTTGTGCTCTCTTGCTCTGCACAGGGCTGGAGGAGTGAAAGGTCCCTTTCTCCATCATGTGGTGGCTGGGACACCACTCTGGAAAGAGAGAGATTCCAATCCCAATCAGTTTCTTTTCCAGAAGGCTTTGCATTATGGATTCATTGTTCATCCACTGTCCCCAAGGTCAGAGGTCTCAGCACTTCTCATGGAGGTTGTCCCACGGTGCAAGTTTTGGTGCTACAGTGTAAGAAGCTATTAGAGAGCATCCAAAGGAGGGCTGTGAAGGTGGGGAAGGGTCTGAAGGGCAAGAGGTGTGTGAGGAGTGGCTGAAGTCTCTTGGATTGTTTGGCCCAGCAAAGAGGAAGCTAAGGGGAGGCCCCATGGCAGCCTGCAGCTCCTCATGGCAGCAGCAGCTCTTCATGGTTGCCTCCAGCTCCTCACAGGGAGAACCCTCAGAGGGCAGTGGGCATGAAACAGGCTGCCCAGGGCAGTGGGCACAGCCCTGAGCTTCCGGAGCTCAAGGAGCATTGGGGCACTGCTCTCAGACATCAGTTTTGGGTTTGGGTGGTACCTTGTGGAGCCTGGGATTGGGCTCAGTGATCCTTGTGAGTCTCTTCCAACTCAGTGTATTCAGTGATTCTACAATTCTGTCTCCTGGTCTGAGCAAGAACAGGGAGCAGTCTGTAGCCCTGCACTGAAGGGGTTCCCTGAAAGGGAGGGAGCTCAGAGTCCAGGCTCCATTTCAGTAAACATTTCTCTTTCAAGTAACATTGTCTTCATAGTGAAGACTACAACCTGGTTGTCCATCTTGAGAGTGATTCAGGATTCTTGCTACCTCCTGGCTACGTTTGTTCTCTTTTTATCATCCTTTGCCAGGAGAAGTCAGAAGTGACATTCACTCCATCTACAAACAGGTGCTTAGAAAAACCCTCCAGGCACTTAAAATTGGACCAAGCCAGAGCAGAAATTGTGTTACCCACATGCTGGATGAATAGTCCCACCACTGTATTATGCTTTAAGAAGAACATGATATCCTCTGCTAGCTCTGCTGTGTTGTGTGAAAGGGCTACAGGTAGACAGTTAGGCTAGGGCCAGACTAAATACAGTCAGGCTTGGCAAGTCTGGGAATATTTAATTTCATGAGAAAGATAAAGTCTTGGAGGTGTCTGAAGTTTCCTTACTCACTTCTTATCCCATTATAAAGCCAGGAACATTTCTGAGCTACTCGGTCATCTTGTGAATATGTAGCATTCTCCTTTGGCTGTAGCCACCAGTGGAGACATTGCCAATAGCTCAGAGGAGCCTTGGCAAATATGAAGACTTGCCTTTCATTCCCATTTGCATCAGTGAGTTGTGTTATCTTTGGCTGATCGGAGCATTTTGATGTTCCTCCATTTCCTCAGGTCCTTGAACTCTACAGCCTGAATGCACTCTATACATGAAATCATTAACTGCTCTGGTTGCTTAGAATGAATTCAGACAGAAACACTTTGCAAATGAGGACTGAGAAAATGAAAAGAGAGAAACAAAAATAGCTGAAGCTTTTCCTCTCTTATTATTTTTTTTTTGAATTGTCATTTAGCAAAACCTATTCTAATCCCTTCTTAAAACATGTCAATAGCAGAGTCCTTCTGAACTTCCATGAATATTCTCCAAATATTACTGGGAGACTCCTGCTATTCCCACTTAAATAGTGAGCTTGGCAGCAGGCTTTTGTGAAAATAGATGAAATATTCTGATCATAAACATCAAGGGATGAAATAAGAATTTTCTAAATCAGACTGAAAACTGGTTGCTCTGCAGTGCATCCAAGAAGCTAATGTTTGATGAAGGTTGCCTGCAGTGAAAGACTGTCAAACTATCATTTCTTAAATCATAGTGGTTTGCTCAGTTTTTTGAGGGAAGAGAAAGGAGTGCGTAACATTTTCTCCAGCAGACCCCTAGTTTCTAGCTGAAGAAAGGGTTGTAAAGTGCATCTTTGCCACTCTTCATCTTCCCTCTGGAAATGGAGGATATTCTTCTCCCTTTATTGGGTTGCTGGAAGGCCAGTTTATTTTGCAGTTCATCACCAGATTTTTTTTTTCTGCCTTTCCTTTTACTTTTATTGCCTTGTGATGTCACGTTGCAAAACCATAACATTGTCTCTTCGAGTCACTGTGGGGAAGATCTAAGTGACCCATGGGTATTTGTACATATAGATGTGTTTGCTATTTTGCAGGTCTTCACTTGTTACCACCATAAAGCATTTGCCTCAACACAATTTCCTTCTTCAAATGGCCTCTTGCAGTATTTCAGTCCCAAATGTGGCACTGAATTTGCTGATGCCATCAATTACACTTACAGATTGGGCCACACTTCCATTTCATTGCCCCTGTGTGAGCCTTCAAGGAACCTGGGAGCAACTGGACGATGTGATGTGCCCAGAAGCTAAATTGGATGATGGAGGTGATGGAGGACCTGCATTCAGTAATTCTGCAGGACAGGGCAGTGAGCTTGAATTGAAAGGAGAAAAGCAGAGGCCAGACAGAAATGCTGGATCAAGCCTTGCAGGTGATGAAGTTTTACATTTGAAGAGGAGTGTGTGCTTCTGCTGCAGAGTCCAGATGTTATTTGGAGTCCCTGAGGCTCTTTCCATTGATTTCAGTGGATTTTAGAGAATCAAGCAGCTAAAACGATGTCCTCTCTGCTTTTAATGAAGAATCATGTACAGCCTCCTAAAGCAGTCCTTTGTGGAGGCCACTCTCCTCCGTTTTATTTTTTAGGCATCTCCTTTCCAGTTTTCTGCCTCATGGAGACCAATTGAGAGCTAGGAGTGTTCAGCCTGGGAAGGGAAGGGAAGGGAAGGGAAGGGAAGGGAAGGGAAGGGAAGGGAAGGGAAGGGAAGGGAAGGGAAGGGAAGGGAAGGGAAGGGAAGGGAAGGGAAGGGAAGGGAAGGGAAGGGAAGGGAAGGGAAGGGAAGGGAAGGGGAAGGGAAGGGAAGGGGAAGGGAAGGGAAGGGAGGGGAAGGGAAGGGAGGGGAAGGGAAGGGAAGGGAAGGGAAGGGAAGGGAAGGGAAGGGAAGGGAAGGGAAGGGAAGGGAAGGGAAGGGAAGGGAAGGGAAGGGAAGGGAAGGGAAGGGAAGGGAAGGGAAGGGAAGGGAAGGGAGGGGAAGGGAAGGGAGGGGAAGGGAGGGGAAGGGAAGGGAAGGGAAGGGAAGGGAAGGGAAGGGAAGGGAGGGGAAGGGAAGGGAAGGGAAGGGAAGGGAAGGGAAGGGAAGGGAAGGGAAGGGAAGGGAAGGGAAGGGAAGGGAAGGGAAGGGAAGGGAAGGGAAGGGAAGGGAAGGGAAGGGAAGGGAAGGGAAGGGAAGGGAAGGGAAGGGAAGGGAGGGGAAGGGAGGGGAGGGGAAGGGAAGGGAAGGGAAGGGAAGGGAAGGGAAGGGAAGGGAAGGGAAGGGAAGGGAAGGGAAGGGAAGGGAAGGGAAGGGAAGGGAAGGGAAGGGAAGGGAAGGGAAGGGAAGGGAAGGGAAGGAAGGGAAGGGAGGGGAAGGGAGGGGAAGGGAGGGGAAGGGAAGGGAAGGGAAGGGAAGGGAAGGGAAGGGAAGGGAAGGGAAGGGAAGGGAAGGGAAGGGAAGGGAAGGGAAGGGAAGGGAAGGGAAGGGAAGGGAAGGGAAGGGAAGGGAAGGGAGGGGAGGGGAAGGGAGGGGAGGGGAAGGGAAGGGAGGGGAAGGGAAGGGAAGGGAAGGGAAGGGAAGGGAAGGGAAGGGAAGGGAGGGGAAGGGAGGGGAAGGGAAGGGAGGGGAAGGGAAGGGAAGGGAAGGGAAGGGAGGGGAAGGGAAGGGAAGGGAAGGGAAGGGAAGGGAAGGGAAGGGAAGGGAAGGGAAGGGAAGGGAAGGGAAGGGAAGGGAAGGGAAGGGAAGGGAAGGGAAGGGAAGGGAAGGGAAGGGAAGGGAAGGGAAGGGAAGGGAAGGGAAGGGAAGGGAAGGGAAGGGAAGGGAAGGGAAGGGAAGGGAAGGGAAGGGAAGGGAAGGGAAGGGAAGGGAAGGGAAGGGAAGGGTGTTTCCCTATTTTTTCTGTGAAACTATTCATACTTTAGAGACTCAAATCAGAAATTTCCAATGTTATTAATAAAGGCCTGTGACCATTTTTTTCCCTTCTTCCATACTCTGTGCTACCCTGAGATCTTTGTTCCTTTCCCTGCTCAGAGGGGACATCTCAGCCCCAGCAAAACGATACCAGAAAGACCCCCAGGACTGGAGAAACACCCAGAAAAAATGGTGAATGTGAAGGACTACAGGTTGGTCTTGTTTCAGACCTTGCAGATCCTCCTTATGAGAGACCTCTGAGACGCATGCCCCATCACCCTCCTCCCTACCCTGGATGGTTCAACAAAAATAGCCAGCACAACAGGATTCAGAAAGTTAGTGTAATAACAGTGACAGCATACTCGCCTTAGTTCTTTATTAATTTCCTTTTAGCTGGTTTTATTAAGATTCTCAGTCTTAGGTGTTGATAAATTAACATGAATTACCATCTTATTAATGGCTCCTGCTCTAATCCTCCTTGTGATAAGAAACATTGGGGTGAAAATTGTCAACAGAAGTTTCATTTTCTGGCAGATTGTTAATTATTATTATTGTGGCTTTTTTTTCCTTTTCTTTTCTTTTTTTTTTTTCCTTCTGTCTAATTGTAATTAACTAACAGTTGAGAAAGTCAAGCTTGCAGTGTCACCTGCAATTGCTAGGGTCCAAGCTGCAGCTGTAATTTAAAGGGCTGGAATAATCACATAATTACTCTGCAGTGATTACAGGAGACTTGCATGGTCAGTGGATAAGAGAGATTAAATGGCAGTGTGAGAAAAGATGCAGACATATGTTGCTAGTTAAGTTAACTGCTTCATATTAATCCTGGCCCACACAGAGAAAGTGCTATACTTCTGCCAAAGAACTGGATCCACAAAATCCTTGCCCAGACTGTGGGGAGCACAAGGCACCAGTGCCCTGCTTCCAGTGAGTGGGAAAAATAGTTTTAGAGGAGGAAATAGGGTAGTCCTGGGGGAAATTTCCTTTTCCAGCATTGCTGAGACAGCCTGGCATGCATTCCCTTGGGATGGAGAACCAAACTTCATGGGCAGGAGGTGGGTCTGTAGGACTGAAGGTTTGATGGGGTGTTTGACCCACCAGGACTTCTCCTTGGGAGACAGAGTGTGGTAACCAAGTCACATTGCATTTGTGCTTTATGGCAGGGGATTCTGAATCAGTTCTGAATCCTTCACAGCATAGGTCAGGTGTGTGTGTGAGTCCCAAGCTGTTTCCCATTCCTCAGCCTGCAAAGGCAGAGACAGGATTT
Organism: Cyrtonyx montezumae; assembly: GCF_038088225.1. Classification (NCBI taxonomy): domain Eukaryota; kingdom Metazoa; phylum Chordata; class Aves; order Galliformes; family Odontophoridae; genus Cyrtonyx; species Cyrtonyx montezumae. The sequence goes on from NW_027071848.1 coordinate 1,559,082, forward strand.
TATGGCTGTGACCAATCCTTTGCTAAAAGAAAGCCTGAAAGTTGTGATCATTTTTGTTAATAAGAAAGGGAGCCTGGGGATGGGTAGGGATGATGGAACTCCAATTTTCATATGAGAACTATCAGGGACATGTCAATTCCCACCCCAGCTGGTAAAACACGACCCACAGTTCATCTTCACTTGCCCCAGTAAGTCTGATCCTGCACATGCAGTATGCCTAAGATGAATTTAGTATGTGGCAAACTGAAATTGAAGGTGGCCTTGGGCTCGGGAAGGATGTGGCCTTTTGAAGAGCCTGGTCATTTCTGAGCTTGTCATGCATGTTTGGGTGCTGCAGGGTGATATGAGGCATCTTCCTTCTGCTCCCAGCCCTGTTCAGGGCTCTCTGCTGATGAGACTGCATCACAGGTAGCTAAACTCATTAAAACAGCAGGGAACTGACCTTGCATGGAGCAAATGGGATCCCTTCTTGCTATTTTTTTTAACAGGGTATATCCACTTGTGGAAGAATCCACCCAGAGCTGCCACCAAGAGAGTGAGGAGGGCAACCACCATGCATGAGGACAGGGCTTGGTCAAGTGTGGGACACTGAAGCTGCTGAGCAGAGGTGACTGCTGGATATGTCAGCAAAGGCAGCGTTTCCCAGGAGGGTGGCTGCCTCTGTTTCTCTAAAAGTTCTGGGCAAAAAAAAAACCCAACAACTTGCAATGAGATACAAAACATGCTTTAAAACCAGAGGGGCTCCATTGGAGGGAAAGTGGAGTGGTCTGAAATCTCCTTTCCAAACATTGCTGTGTTATCAGTTGCACAGGTACAGTGTACACAAGGTGAATAAAGGCAGGATAGGAGAGGAATAGTAATGCACTGCAAACAAGTTTGTGCTAAGTGGCTTAAGGTTCATCCTGTCCAGCTTTTAAATACTGATTTCTGCTGTTTTCACCTTCCAAAACACATAAACTGTTGATTTTGATTAGTGAATGAATTTATCCAGATAAGCTTTAGCCATCTGGTAACAGCAAGACATGCCTCCCCCACCTCATCCTTTGACATTCAGAACTTGTGTGGTTTTGGTGCAGGGGGAGAATTGTGGGGTGTCCATGCTGACATGCATCCAAACCATGAAGCACAGCCCCATCCCTGGGAGTACCCTCAGTGGTACAAGCATGCATAGCATGTCCTCTCTCTGAAAACCTGTCCCGAGTCCTATAAATCAGTCTCATAAACAACTTTGCAATGGGCCCCCAGCTATGTTGCAGAAGACATTGTGGTGGGAGTATGCGTTGGCACCCAGCTGTGTGGTTGAGCAATTTCCAGACCAGCTGTGTTTAGAGCCATTAATAGCAGGAGCAGAGAGGGCAGGATCCATGAATTCTTGCTCTCTGTTCTGCAGGGAGAGGCTGTGTTTTGTTTCCTAAGTGTGAAGGAAGCTGGAGAGAAAACCCAGTCACAACTAAGGGAGGCACCTCCAGTCCTCCAACACAAGGAAATTTCTTTGAAGTCAACAGGCATGGAAGAAATAATTCTATCACAGTTAAAGTCCAGGCCATACAGCAGAGCTTCTGAAAGGTAGAACTGAATGAACGTTTGCTGGGCTCACCCGAAGTCCCCAGTAAAATTTTGGTTAATAACCAATTTACGATGACTGTGCAGAAAAGGATGGAGAGATCTGAAGAGCCCTTTGGTTCCCATCATGGGAGATCCTTTGCAAATGTTTTGGTCCAGAATAAAAAATATTAGATGTTTAACTGTTCATAGTTATTCTGGAAAAATAGAAGAAGTAATTAATAACAGAATTCAATTAAAGCTGTTTTGGTACAGTTTGGATGGGAGGAAACAGAATTTCTTTGGGCTGAGCCTGTTCTTCTCTTTAGTGTTGAGTGAATTTCTTACTATTATTTTCAACAAGAAAGGACAGTTGAGTTGCAGCCAATATTCAATGGGAACCTTGGAAGTTTTCTCTAACTCTTCCACAAGCCATGGGCTCTGCTTGATTTGATTGTCCAAATCCACCAAAGCTCTCAGCCACACAGTAGATTCAGAAGCAATTTAAGAGCTCATTACCTCTAATTTGTTTTTAATTCTTTTCTCTGAAACCCAGTGAGCTGCTAGCGGTCTCCGAGTGATTACAGGGACTATTCCTGGTAAACAAAGATCCCTGAAAGGAGGCAGACACCTATCAGCAGGATATGGGGCCATTTCATGCCACCGCATCCGAGCTGTCTCCTTGCAGCATCCCATCCAGATAGTGGCAGGGCAAGATTGATTGGTGGCAGCTGAAATCCTGCACGTGAGCATGTCAACCATTTCCCCAGTTTATCCAGAAAACTGGGGCTGATGAGCTTTTCTGTCCTTTGTAAGGGCCCTGGTTGTTTTTGACCTCATAACACAGGCTTCATCTACCCTGTCCAAAGTAGGACTAAATACTTAGCATTAATGAAAGTAATTCAGTTTCCTGTAGGTGATGTGTAGGGAGGTGATGCACCTGTGATGTATGGGAGGGGTGCCTGTTTCATCACATGGTCATCTTTTCATCTTGAACTTGGGTGTCCTTCATTCTCAGCCTGTGCCACTGCCCCACCAACTCTGAGTATGAGTAAATAATTTCCTCCTAACATCTAATCTATCTTTTTTTTTTTTTTGTTGTTTAAAGCCATTACCCCTTGTCCCATCACTACAGCCTCAGACAAAGAGACCACCTCAGTTTTTTCTGTTGGCTCCTTTTGGCATTGGAGTGCTGCAATGAGGTCTCCCCAGATCCTTCTGCAGGCTAAACACCCTCAGCTCTCAACCTGTCTCCATAATAGAGGTGCTCCAACATCTGAGCTCGATTAGCTCCATCACCTCTCATCTCTTCCCTCCATAATCCATTGCTCTTCCAGCTAAACCTGCTGTACCCTTGATGTCAACATCTGTGGTACCATTGGGTGGCTCTGGAAGAAGGAGCAAAGCAGACTTGGCTGAAAATATTCTTGTGGAGACCCAACAAGGGGAAACATCATCTGAACTGAACTCTGAACTCACTTCCTAAGAAACCTCCCCACTCTCTGTAAAAGCTGGAGATGGAGATGTCCATTCACTTTCCCTGCAAGGTGGTCGTTTCTGGGATGAAAAATATCAAATCCAACCCAATCTCCCACCAATAGCCCAGTGCCTGGCAGCCCACCCCAGGAGATGGCAGTCTTGCACAGCGCAGGACTGGCCTCATCCCACCCAACGATTCGGAAAGAGCATGAAATATTTATCTGCAGATATATTTGGATCTGATTTTCTTTCTTTTTTTTCTTCTTCTTCTTTTTTTTTCCCCCCTCTTTCTATCTGAACGATCTCTTTCTAGCCTTGCCTGCACAGCGGTTTTCCAGAAAAATGAGACCTTGAATTCTTGTCTACTTTCTGACTTAAAGCCTGCAGGTTTGTTGGTTTGTAGTTCTGCTTTTTCTTCCCTCTCACAGTGGAAAAAAAATAAAGTAGAAAATGAATTACTAGTAAATGCTTTAAAGCCGATTCAAGGCTCCTGGTATATAGAAATCATTAAAATCCACTGTGTTTTACAATAGAAAAGGTGAAGTAAATTTGCAGAGTGTGTATTCTCCCTTCCCCTTGCTCATATTAAGGATTGCTCATAATGTTGAACCAAACTTTTAGCTAGAAACTTGAACAAGGATTAAAAATGATGCCTGGGACTGCTTGCATTGAGGTCATGAAAGAGGAATTGAAGTGCACCAGAGAGCAACTTAAGGAGGTTTTACTGCTAAAACTGGGACTGGCTTTCCCCCAGTTTAGTATTCTGTCCAAGAGGATATGAAATAATCCATGTCCTACTACTTAACAGGGGAAATTCTTAGAGAAATCACTGCTGGCCTGAGATTTTTGTGTCCAAAACTGACCTGAAAAAGGGTTAAGAATCACAGAATCGCAGAATTGTAGGGGCTGGAAGGGACCTCTAAAGATCATTGAGCCCAACCCCCCTGCCAAAGCAGATCCCTAGCCCAGGTTGCACACGTAGGTATCCAGGTGGGTCTTGAACATCTCCAGAGAAGGAGACTCCACCAGCTCTCTGTGCAGCCTGTGCCAGTGCTCCATCTCTGCACTGTGAAGAAGTTCCCACACACAATTGTGCAGAACTTCCTGTGCTTCAGTTTGTGGTCATTTCCCCTCATCCTATCATTGCACACTGCTGAGAAGAGTCCAGCTTCATCCCTTTGCCTCCCACTCCTTTGATATTTATGGACATAGATCAGATCCCCTCTGAGTCTTCTTTTCTCATGGCTGAACAGATCCAGGCCTTTCAGCCTTTCCTCATAGGAAAAGTGTTCTCATAAGAAAGATGATCTCAAGAGGTCCCTTCTAACCCCTTCAATTTTGTGATCTGTGATTCTGTGTTCCACGTCCTTTATCATCTTCGTAGCCCTCCTCTGGACTCTTTCACAGAGATCTCTATCATTTTTTTGTACCGGGGAGCCCAGAACTGGACACAGTACTCTTTGTGAGGCCTCACCAGGGCAGAGTAGATGGGGAGGATCAACTCCCTTGACCTGCTAGCCACACTCTTCTTGATGCACCCCAGGATCCCACTGGCCTTCTTGGCCACCAAGGCACACTTCTGGCTCATGGCCAGCCTCTTATCCACTGGAAAGAAGAAAGATTAAAGAATGTGTGACTGTTTCCATGTTTTTGGGCGAGCAAAAACACGATACACATTGTCAGCTGCTCTCTTTTGGATGGGTTGTTTGTTTGATTGATTGTTTTGCATTAAAAAAATACAAAACTATGGAGTTCTCTAACAAAATCTTTTGGAAAATGAGTAGAGAAATGGAATTGCTCACAGCTTGCTCTGAAGGCATCTGAGATCAGTGGGGAGCAAGTGCTTGGTCATAGGATTGGAAAAGCACAGGGTGTTTGCAGTCATTTACTGAAGGGAATGAAAACAAGCCTGATAAGAGGAGCAGCTGGAGCAGCAAGGGCAGGCTGGGAGATGGTGGGCTTTGGGGCAACACCAAAGGTAGCTATGAAGTAGAATTGTGAATATTGAGGAGATACTAGGTTAAGACCCACTGCCCTAATCCTTGCAAATCCAAAAGAGGAAAACCAAAGGAACCTCTGGAGAGGACTGAAGAAAGCTGCTAAGAAGCAGAGTGTGCACTGCCAGACCCTGGCTGAGATTTTCCAGGATTTGCTGGTTGGGGTCAAAAGTGGGTAGAAGTCAACAGAGACAGATCCAACACCGTGTTATCTTGTTTACTTCTAAAGCTGCCCCAGTGCTGAACGTGCTGACCTGACGTGTGTTCCACATTGCTCCTTAGGCTAGCACTGTTGTCTGATATCTCCAGAGTCCATGAGGAAAGCCTGTATTTCATGCCTCTATGGCATGACATAGCTTGGGATACACCCTACAGAGCAGAGCTCTGTCAAGGGACATGGTTTGGTGGGAAAATATTGGTGGTAGGTGGAAGGTTGGACTGGATGATCTTGGAGGTTTTTTTCATCCTAAGTGATTCTATGAGTCTGGCTGTACCCGGGCCCGGGAACAAGTTGGGAAGGATGGGTGTGCCTGCACATGGACATTCAGTGTGGTCCTGTGTGCCAGCAAACTCAGGCACACATCCACCAGACCCTAAGCATGAAGAGGAAACATGAAAAACTTAGCAGCCATCTCAGTTGATAGGTGAAACGGGGAGTTGGGAAATAATGGCCCCATTCATCGCATGAATTCCTGCTGGTCATTGTCTGGAGGTTGCCTCCTTCTCATGTGGACCTGGAGGTTCAGACACTTGAAGTAGGAAATGCCACCCAGATCTGGCTGCTTCTGAGGAGATCTGGAGTTGGAAGAAGTGTTCTATGGAAATTGGTCAGTCGTAGGATGCTAGAAATTGTGGAAATAACAGAGGCTTCCAAGAAGATTAGGAGATTGGATTGCAGCAGCCTCTGGAATGAGCCAGCAGGGGATAGGAAAAGTCAAGAACAGAGTTTGCAAACAGTTCTGGGGACTGAGTGAAGGAAAAGCAGAAGATAAGGTGAGACCTTGATCCCCAGTCTCTGTATCCCTCTGGATGCAGGCGAACCCACTGGGATGCTCTTACAAGCAAAGCTTGCTACCCTGCTTTTGGGAATGACCTGGCTTTCTGCTGGGTATCCTTTTTTGTTTTGGCTGGCACAGAACTGGCATATCCCTCTCATCATCCTGGGCAATTCCTGGGCTGCTCTGTTGGTTGCATAAGCAAAAAGCAGATCTCCTATGAGGGACAGGACAGCTGGGCCCACTACCTGAAAATAAAAGGGTCCAGGGATAAAGGAGAGCTGGCACAGCAGTGTTTCACACAAAAGGGAATAAACATATGGAATAGGTTAACAAGTGAGGTGGCTGAAGCTGTGCTATAAATAAGGCTATAAATAAGTTCAAGAGGCATGTCAACGGGCTGCTGGGGAAGAAAAAAAAAAAAGCTGTTGGAAAGGAAGGGATTGAGGATATGAAGATGGAGGTGGAGGGACCCAAAAGGGAAGTTTATGATAGAGGGAAAATGAGAGAGACAAGCTGTCTGGCTTCTTCTTGTTCCAGCTGTGAGCTGGAGGTGAACTGTTTCTGGTTGATGTGTCTGAATCAGTGGTGATTCAGCCAGTGCAGTAACTGGAAGATTTTGCCCCTAAAATTAGAGGGTGTTGAAGAGAACAATTCTCATGGTAAGAAATGAAGTGTTATGAGATATTGGAGTAGCTCTAAGGGATGGAAGTGCATTTTTGGAGGCTTGTGTACTTGGAAATGCTTCTGCAAGGTGGGGAAGTCTCCTACAAGGCTTTCTTATGGGTGCAATGAGAGTACAATAGGAAGGAATTCATTTCTGGGAAGTGATGTCAAAGCACAGTGTCTCCACTACCTCCACAAAGCTTCATCTGCAGTGAAGCACAGAGAAGTCACTGCCTGATGGAATAAGAGCTAGTGTTCGGTCTCATGTTGGGCCAAAAGGATAGGAGCTGCACTGTGGTGTTGCCTGTTGGCTGCTGGAGATGTGGATATGCAGCACTGGTGTGAGAAATACCAGAAATAAGTCCTGTCTCAGTGATGCCAAACACTTTTCTCCTTTTACAAAAATACGTGGTCAATGTGCTTGGGGAGAAGAGAGAGAGGAAGTCAAGAACAGTTTCTCCTCTCCTCTCCTCTCCTCTCCTCTCCTCTCCTCTCCTCTCCTCTCCTCTCCTCTCCTCTCCTCTCCTCTCCTCTCCTCTCCTCTCCTCTCCTCTCCTCTCCTCTCCTCTCCTCTCCTCTCCTCTCCTCTCCTCTCCTCTCCTCTCCTCTCCTCTCCTCTCCTCTCCTCTCCTCTCCTCTCCTCTCCTCTCCTCTCCTCTCCTCTCCTCTCCTCTCCTCTCCTCTCCTCTCCTCTCCTCTCCTCTCCTCTCCTCTCCTCTCCTCTCCTCTCCTCTCCTCTCCTCTCCTCTCCTCTCCTCTCCTCTCCTCTCCTCTCCTCCTTATAGGGAATGCACTGAATAGATTTTAGGTGTTTTCTGGTGCTTGTCCTGACACCAAGCTCTTGATGTCTGATCTGAGTGCCTGAAACCTGGCATCATCTTCAGTTTAAAGGAGATGTTGGCTTCCATGCATTGCTTCCATGAAAAAAACGACTCTCTCTTGCTACCTGAGTGGACACTGTGAGGATCTGCCTGTCCTGGGAAGGTGATCATGCATCTTCTGCTAAGTTGAGACTTATCTCCCAGCACTGTCCATAATGGGCTCTTCCAAGAATCTAGGCAAAAATCTGACTTTTGAAATGGTACAACAAATATTAATGGATTAATGGGGCAATATGTCTTTGATGAAACTTCCTGTTGAAAATTTAGTGATTCCAGGAACATTTTTCACAACAAACTCTGGTGCCTGTGAGTGCTAAGACGTCTGGGCAGGTGGGTGATTTTTTTCTCAGTCACTGCATTTTGTGGCTTCCTAAGTTCTAGTTCAGCTGAAATGCAGATACATAAGTCTCTTTGCAGATTTGGGTCTACGTTTCTCTTCAAAGTTTTCCATATCCACATCCAGAAAGTAACCTAATGTGATGTTAGCCTGTAACCATCACAGCCCAGTGAAAGCATCATCAGATGGTTCTTCAGAGTTAATTCATGCATTCATTATTAATGTGTGCCTGGAATTTCAATTTACTCTCATTAAAATGTGATTGATGGTAAAGATACAGCAGATTACGGTCACACTGCACCAGCTCTTTCCTTGCACTCAGCAGAACTAGCCAGGCAGTGCTTGATGGGCAAAATCAGGTCTTTTGCTTTGCTTTCTTTGCAGTAGTGGGACTTTGGCAGGAGGTCTCTGTGTAGAAACAGCACTTCCTTTCCCTCATTTACAATAAAGATTGCAGTTAATTCATTGCTAGTCGAAAATTAGGTTGTAAATTGACAGAAATTGAGAGGAATGAAGGCAAAACGTGGAATGTCACTGCTGGGCTCTCAGTTTTAAATCAGACAGCAGTTAAGGGATGCTTGTACCCCAGTGCCTGAAGATGGCCATGGAGACTTCTTCAACATTCCACGGAGCAGCCTTGCCATGCTGTGACCGCAACCACCCTGCTCCTGATTGCCCTCGTAGCCTGGCCAGTCTCCAAGCTACACTGGAAGCCAAGCACTGGTCTGTAGTTATCCAGGAGTTAAAGCCTCATTTGTTTCTTACTCCCGTGTCAGCAGGCTGTTAGCAGGCTCTGAATTTGCAAACGAGTTTCTGGAGAAGAGCCAGGCCACAGTCGTGCTTGGGGCTTGGCCTCCTGCAGCCAGTGTTGGTTCAAGAGAGGCATTTTTTACATGCATCCCATGGCACTGGTTCCAGCTCTGCTTGCTGCCTTCTCCTAGGGTGCCCTGCTCATGTTGAGTTGTGTAGCATGGGGTCCTAGGAGCTCCTGGCCAGACTCCACCACTGATTCTTGTTCCCGGGGACATGTTTCTCCACCAACTGGTTTTCTCCTTGTCTATTTCTCCTCCAAATTCCCTAGTGTCCTGGTAAAGAATAAACTGTTCTTGGCAGCTTGGTTCTGCAGAGAGCTGGCTGTAATCTGGCTTGTGGTGCTGTGTATGCTTTCCTGCATGAAACACACATCTGAAGGGTTGGATACTCTTTCATCTCTTGAGTCTAATTTTCAACGCAAAGCTGGAATCGGCCGAGTCTGACCTGGACTTCAAATCTTCATTGGGGCAGCTCCAGCCTCAGCCTGTGAAGACCCACTCCTTTCATCTGGCACTAGATGCAAAATCCACTGGCAAGAGCCTCTCGTTCCTTACATGCAAGAGAAGGAAGCACCGTTGCAAATCACGCTTAAAATTCAAGCTGGCAGGAGAGCTCTGAAATTGAAGCCTTTGAAAAGCTGAGCAAAACATTTATGTAAGATGGTGCAGTCTGTCCCTGGAGAAAGGGAAACTGCTGGTATCCCAAGCATAGCTGTTTTTTTTTTTTTTTTCACCTGTTCCCTCTTGATCTCATTCATGCCTTTATTTTTTTTTACTGTGCTTAGATCTCCTCAGTAATATGGTCCATATGTTTATTGCCCTTCAAGTGAAAGTGACACCAGCCTTCACACCACATGCTTCTACCTTGCAGTGTTTTCCTAGTGTGCAGCATTTTGCAAGAAGGAATTTCAAGCCTCTTCATAATTTCCAAAGGTGGCAATTAGATCACTGCCTCCAAATTGCCTCTTGCAGGGAAAATAAACTCCCATTTCCTTTACTCTCTGTCATACCAATAGCCAGGAATTCCTGAATGCTTTTTGTCATTCTCCAAAGCCCTGTCCCTCCAGGGTGATTACAGGTTATCTGAGACAAGGTCATGAATCACATGTACAGTTCTAAAGGTGGGATGTAGCCACTCCTTTACAAAGGAAAACCTCTTTTTTTTGTTGTTGTTCCAGTTTAGACACGATTCTGTTACAGCATGACACCTCTGTGGTTGCTTTCTTTAATGCAGCATTACATATCAGTATCTAAAGGGGGGCTGTAAGAAGTAAGGGGACTGACTCTTTAGTGGGGTCTATTATGGAAGGACAAGGGGGAATGGTATCAAACTAAAAGAAGGGAGATTTAGATTGGGTATAAGGAAAAGATTTCTTTCAGCAAGGGTGATGAGGACCTGGCACAGATTGCTCAGAGAGGTGATGAATGCCCCATCCCTGGAGACATTCAAGTCCAGGCTGGACGGACTCTGAGCACCTGGTAGAGCTGTGGGTGTCCCTGTTTACTGCAAGGGAGTTGTGCCAGATGGCTTTTAAGGGTCCCTTCCAACTCAAACGATTCTATGGTTCTATATGAGGAAAGTTTTCTGCTCTGGGAAATGGACTGTTTTAGACACTGCACAAGGGAGGTAGGTGGTTGGGCTCTTTTCCTCTCTCCTGCTCTGTTGTTCTTCTCATTCCCTGTGGTTGAGAAGGAGATGTTTGCTAAGCACCATCTGGTCCTCTGTGCTCTCTGTGGTGAGGAGTGCTAGTTTCCTATGGATGTGAAATTACATACTCAGAAATCATGGAATTGTAGAATTATAGAATGGCTTGGGTTGGGTGGGACCTCAAAGATCATCTCGTTCCAACCTGCTGCCACTGGTAGGGTTGCCAAACACTAAATCAGGCACTTGATTGGGCTATCCAGGGCCCTGCCAAACACCTTGGACACTTGAAACGTAGGGGCTTTTTCCAGAATGTATTTGGTGTCATGGAGAGCCACATACTGAAAAGCATCGTGTCCACCTTTCAAGCAAAATCCCAAGCTTTCACAGGATGAAGTTCTACTTTGTCTCACTTATTTAGAAGGGATAGACTCTGCAATGTTGTGAGCTTAAAAGGGTGTTTCTGGATGTCTCAGAACACTGAGCCACATTCTGGAAAGCTATGAAAGCTCATCCAGGAAAATAAAAATACAAGACTGTAGGAACTGGAACAGCTAAAGAACAGGAAGAGAGAGTCCAAAGAATCTCTTTATGAAGAAGTTTTGAAAATCCCAGTATGAAAAGCCAAGTAATATTATTAGATTGGTGGAATAGAGACTTAATGCGAAGAAAATATCCTGCATACTGCGGAGGAACTGTTCTTATCCAGAAGTCTTGGGAAGAGAGAATCAAGTACAGTGTTTCTTACAGGGGCAGAAAAATTGCTTCTGAAAGCAAACATATCAACAGCCTGTCCATCCTATGGGTTGATGTTCATTCACATTAATATCTTCAAATGTAGAGAATTCAACGGAGATTTCACCAGCAAGTGGCACTTCTTCCAGATCTGCTCTGTCGGACAGGGAGTTCAATGCATTTTTGAGATGTTTGAGGTCTGAAACTTGAGTAATATGGAAGGTCTAGTGGCCTTCCTGCTAGACTCTCTGAATTGTGATATTCAAACCTTCTTGCTTCTGGCTGTGATTTCAGGTATACCAAAATTACATCAGTGGAACTCGTTAAACTTGAAGGAAGTGTCTAGTAAGAGGTCAGTTTTCACAGTTGATTTGTGTTTTGCGGTCATTTCTCTTAGCAGTAGTCACAATGATTTTTGGTGTGTCTACTTGGACAAAAGATATAACTGATTTAGGCTGTGAGTTCTGGCCTGTAGTTTGCACTAGGAAAGAATTGGCTGATAAAAAATGTGTGGACTTCAAGAAAATGGTTTTGCAAAGCCAAGCAGCAGAGGAGGGCCTGCACTTCAGAGGGGGGACGTCCCAGGTTGAAGTAGTGCAGATTGACTTGTAGAGAATTATAGAATCATTAAGGTTGGCAAAGACCTCTGAAATTATTGAACCGAACCATCAACCCATTCTTCACCATGCCCTTTAACTGCATCCCTCAGTGTCACATCTCCACCATTCTTGAACACCTCCAGGAACAGTGACTTCACCACTTCCATGGGCAGCCTGTGCCAGTGCTTTATGGATGATGGCTGTGATGTACCTCCTTGATTAAAGACTTCTTCCTTGGCATGCGAAATGGCTGCAAAGGAGACACACAGAGGGATGTGTGAGTGAACACTCACATTCACTATTGTGTGTCTGTCTCACCATAGTTTATTCTGCCTTCCTAGATTCACGTATTCACAGAACTGTAGGGGTTGGAAGGGACCTCTAGAGATCATCAACTCCAAACCCCTGCCAAAGAAGCACCCTAGATCAGGTTGCACAGTAGGCATCCAGGCAGGGCTTGAACACCTCCAGAGAAGGATATTCCACCATTCCACCACCTCTCTGGGCAGCCTATGCCAGTGCTCCATCATGCTTACTGGGAAGAATTTCTTATGCAATGCACAAGGCTGTGTCTGTATGTAGAAAAATCAGTGGGTGGGGGAGGGGCTTTTAAGTCTTTATGGTGGGGTAGGCTGTCTCTTAATTTGGATTTCAGTGTACAAAGAGGCTTCTCACTCCTGGCAAGTGAAGAAGCTCCCCTCAGTCTTGGTGTTAGTCGGAATGAATGCATGGGATTTCTGTTTCCATTCACCTGGAGGTGTAGATGAAAATTCGGAGCTCCTGCTGGCTATCAAATCTGAATTAACTTACTGGGGGGAAAAGGGAGGGGCTGAGGGGAAGTGATCCATTGCTGGTTTTTGCCCACAATTTACATTTGGCACTCATGTAGTTGGCAATGTCATCAGCTGTCTGTGAGTCTGCTTGTTGCTTAGCAGTAGAACAGCTCTCCCAATGCTTCAGCGACCTCCACCATGGGAAATCTCTGAGGAAAGGATTGAGCCATTATTGCTCTCAAGTAATGCTTTTTTTTTTCTTTATCCATGAATAATAGCAGCAAATAATTTACAGGGAAAACACCTTGTTCTTTGTTAATTCTGTTTAAGGACATATAAAAGGAGTCTTGATGTCTTATTTAGAGTACTGTGTCATTCTCAAAATTTATCTGTGTCTTCTTGCTGCCAATGCTATCACGGGCATGTGTCTGCACACTGAATAAGACATATGTATCGTTCTGCTTTGTTGATAGCCTCGTGGATCAATAGCTGTCAGTGGATTATAGATAATCTGCACCCTGCCTTATTGCTTGTGGCATGTGTGTGTGTTCACAATTTCAGATAATACAATAAATTAGTAGGCATGTGGGTATTTGTTTTGTTCTGCACCGATATCCAGCTAAGCCAGAGGTTCCACTTTCTGGTTTTCTGTGCAGTACTGTATAACTGCCTATGAAGATGACACAGAAAGGACAGCACAGAGGTACATGCTGTCTGTCACAGCAGTGCTCCAGAAGTCACTTATGCCATTGCTTTGTTTCTAAGCACTCCAGAACAAGCATGTGTGCTTAATTAATTGTAAATCTCTTTCTGTCTCTTCATGGTCCTGGTCAGCCAAGACCCATTTTGGAAGGTATGCAAGCTCCCACCCAGCAAAGTTGTATCCAGTGGAGTAGCAGCTGTAGCTGATGCTTGAGCAGATAATGTGTGGGTGAATACTTTGGATAAGACTGATGAAACATGAGCCTGGACGGGAACAGAAATTCAGCCTTCACAGAGGAGGCCAAGTCATTAAGAACACTGAGATCATGTCCTGTCTGCTTTATTCTCCTCTACCACCTGCTTTTGGAAAACTCCATCCAGCTGAATCCCATCACCTGGCCCAGTGCAACCAATGCACCTTCTGCAAACTGTTCTCAAGGTACACAAATTCCTGTTGGCTGATCTCAGAGTAAGAGATACCCTTCCATACCAGACCAGGCATGGTAGCAAGGCGTGCAGGGTGCTGTCACAGCTCTGGGCACCCTCCCTCTGATTGTCATTGTGGTTGAGCTCAGAACTGGGCCACAGTGTTTTCTTACAGCTCAGCTTCCCTCTGCTGCAGTTCAGTGCCAAAAGAATTAGATAAACCCAATGGCTTCCCAACAGGCCTTCAACCCTGTCACACAGCTTAGTTTGTGAGGCTGTCAACGACATTTACTTTGGGGACCAAAACTTGCAGAAAGTCCTGGCCCAGGCTCAGCCCCTCCTCTACACTGCAACCCCATTGCAAGCAGCCAAAATCTACCCCTTGAGTTCCCTGCTGTCTCCCATGCCTGTTTCCCATCTGCTCCTTGCACGTGCTTATCCTTGGAGCAGCCCTTCATGTGCTCCCCTCCCTATGATCCCACAACCGATGCAGGAGCTGATGCCAGCCCTCTGCTCCAACTCACATTGGTCCCAAAGCCCTTCCTGTTGTCTTGCCTCTGGAGAAGAGCCTACAAACTCCTTTCCTTCACTTGCACTTTTCACTGCATGCCACAAACTCTTCATTTCTTGACTCTCATTTGCTTACTCATGGCCACTGTGTGGCCAGCATGCACCTTCATATTGGCCCCAGTGCAACAGGCTGCAGATGGATGTAGGCTTAGTACACATGATAGACAGAGGCCAGCTTTCTAAACAAGTTGCTCTGGGGTGTGCTGGCAGCTATTCAAACAATTTTTTTTGCTCAACCTGGAAATTCCTATCTATTGCTGTAAAGGTAATGAGTAATGTTATGCAGCAGATAAATCCAAGAACCAAACAATTCCCGTGTTGTGAAGAAGCATTTTGAACTTCTGGCATTCAGTTTGATGATGGAGCCCGTTTGAATCAAGCATGTTGCTGTATACCAAAGCTCACCTCTTCCAGCTGGCATGGGGAGGTTTAGCTGTGTTGCATCTGCTTCACACCTCATCAGCAGCAAGGATGATGCTGGAAACAATTTAGGTGGTGATGTGGTAGACAGCGCATGAGGCAGAGCAGAATGTTGGGAGTGGTTCTGCATCTGTCTCCCATCACGATTGGTTCCAGGGGTCTGGTGAGGAATTTTCAACTGATTGCAAGGAGAGCAGGATTAGGGAGCAAGGAGCACATGTGTCCTTGGTGCACGGTCACAGCTGGGATTGCAAACAGGGAGGCAGTGGTGTTTAATCATAAAATCATAGAGTAATTGGATGGTTTAGATTGGAGGAGACCTTAGAGATCGACCACTTCCAACCCCCTGCCATGGGCTGGTTGCCACTCACCAGCTCAGGCTTCCCAGGGTTCATCCAGCCTGGCCTTAAGCACCTTCAGGGATGGGGTCCCCATAGCTTCCCTGGGCAGCCTGTGCCATCTTCCATCTTTTAGTTTAAAACCATTCCCCTTGTCCTAGCAGTAGCAGACTTCATAAGAAGTTGGTCCACCTCCTGCTTGTAAGCTCCCTTCAAGTACTGGAAATCTTAACGTCCAAGGGCACAGCATTGGGTGGTGTAAGCACTGAACTCTTCTAAAATTGGTCTGTGTACCCAGCTTGACTGATTTATATCAATTGATGAAGCCCTGCAGAGCCATAAGCTCTTTTCTGCAATTGTTAAAATTACATTTTAAATTTAAATTACATTTTAACAATGTTAAATGTTAATGCTGGACCTTGTGAATACCCCATCTCTGGAGGTACCCAAGGCCAGGCTGGATGGCACCCTGAGCATGGTGCTTGATCCAATGGCTGGCAACTCTGCTTGCAGCAGGGGGTTGGAGCTAGGTGATCTTTGAGGTCTCTTCCAACCCAACCCAAGCCATTCTGTGGTCTTATGGCATGTGGTGCAACTTAGAGTTTGGACTGTCATGTAAGACTGGTTTATCCATGAAGGGAACCTTAACCAAAGCATTACTGTACCATTAATTTGTACAGTAATTAATGTTGGAAGGGACTTCTGAAGATTATTGTTCCACCCTCTCCCACTCAGAATTCACAGAGCTTTCTTTACTAGGCATACACAGTTTAGTGCATTTTAAATTTCTGGTATTATTTCCTTGCAAAATGCCTTCCAGTGTCTGCATCATCTGTGTATCTTCTGAGATTCAAGCAGCCAACAGGTCTGAATGGTGACAAACTGCAAAGTAAGGCCTTTTCCTTCCCTTCCCTTCCCTTCCCTTCCCTTCCCTTCCCTTCCCTTCCCTTCCCTTCCCTTCCCTTCCCTTCCCTTCCCTTCCCTTCCCTTCCCTTCCCTTCCCTTCCCTTCCCTTCCCTTCCCTTCCCTTCCCTTCCCTTCCCTTCCCTTCCCTTCCCTTCCCTTCCCTTCCCTTCCCTTCCCTTCCCTTCCCTTCCCTTCCCTTCCCTTCCCTTCCCTTCCCTTCCCTTCCCTTCCCTTCCCTTCCCTTCCCTTCCCTTCCCTTCCCTTCCCTCTGCTCCATGGAAAACTGCCTGAAAAACAGCTTGATTCAGAGCAGATTTCTAGGCAGTGGATCCTCAGCAGGACAAGGTTTTTATCTGAGGGCACTGATGTGCACAGCACTGAACAGAGATGGCCAAGGATGAGCTCCTATGGAGCAGATGCCACCATGAAGCCCTGTGCTATCGACAGGCCTTAGGTTGGGCAGGGGGACCACAAACAGCCGTGCTGTGATGCCAGAAGGGCAGAGCTGAGCAGCTGAAGGAGGTAACACTGATAGCTATACATCTGCCCATCCCCACCAGATCTCTACGTACAAAGGCTCTTTTGGGTGGCTGAGGCTGAGAGGGTCAGGCCATGGCCTTACTCTCAGAACCATGTTCCCTGAGCTTTTGAAACTTTCCTTCCACCTGCACCTTTCTTCTTAGAAACTCTCCGCCATTCCTTTTTAAATAATAAAGCATCCTGTCTGGTAGTTATCTGTCTGCTGCCCAGTGCCTCATCAACAGGGCACGGAGCTTATTTCTGCTTCACATGGGCTGGCACCCTTCTTTTTTTATTATTTTTTTGCAATCTGTGAAAGGCAAACAGAAGAAAGCTGGTTGCTATCTGTGCTGTTGCTTAATCCTCAGTCTCCAATTCCCACTATCAGCACTATCAGAGGGACTTTTCTCTCTGCCACCATGTTGCAGAACAGCAGATAACATAATCCTAAATCCCAGGTACAATTTTGACCCTTCCACCGTACCGAGCTTATTTTTGAAAGTCTCTTGCATCCGATGAATCACAGCTGGTAATATTTTCCCTCAGCCTATATTTCCTTAATATCAAACCAAGCCCCATGTGCTTTGTGCTGCCTTATTTTCTGAAACTATTTTCAGTTTTCATTTGAAAACCTCTTTTAATGTGGCCATGCGTGGAAGGGTTTCTGGTAAGAGGAACCAAAAAAAAAAAAAATTGTGATGTGTCTTTCCCTCCTTAAGAGCTCTGATTTATGACTAAGAAGAATGATTCTTTCTGCCCATAAAATAATTTTTCCAGCATGTTGGTGAACATACAGGGTAAGATTAGATCCAAATCCAGATAGCTGTGGATTTATCAAGCCATCTGAAACGTGCATATGCATACTCACACAAATACATTTTTAAAAGGATCAATGGGCCAATTTTCTTCTGCAACGTAAAGTAATTCAATAAAATTCATTAAGTTGCCTTGGCTTGTTACCAATGGAGTCAAGGCTGGGATATGGCCCAGAGGCTGCATCTGTGTCAGCATTGCCACGATCACCTGTGCTTGTCCCAAACCAGATTTTTCTCTGTGCACCAGTTATAAAACAATAGCAATATTATATATTATCGTACTCTCACAACCGTAACGTCTGCTTTACTTACAAACAATGAGCTCTTATAGGAACAGACTTTCATCCTTAACTCAATCACTGTAAAAACCACATGGTTCATGAAGGCATTTTTTGGAAAAGCCCCAGTGGTCTGGGTTTCAGCCTGGTGGAAAGTAACTACAGGCCAATCTCTGAATTCCCATAGGCACTCATGACACATCTGTTCAGGAAAAGACTATGGCTGAGCTTCATGGGTTAATGCATATAGGAGAAAGGGTAGGAAGAGGCCTTA
This sequence comes from Cyrtonyx montezumae, assembly GCF_038088225.1. Classification (NCBI taxonomy): domain Eukaryota; kingdom Metazoa; phylum Chordata; class Aves; order Galliformes; family Odontophoridae; genus Cyrtonyx; species Cyrtonyx montezumae. Next base: position 1,576,791 of record NW_027071848.1, read on the forward strand.
TTCCAGGAAAGGAACAGATGCAGTGCTGGATCTTCAAGGAAGCAGCTGTGGCCCCGTCATCTCCAGTCATCCAGGCTGAGTAGGAAATCACAAATATTGGTTTGCATGCGCATGTGGGTATAAAACCTTTCCCCTGCATTCTTAGAATCTGTTCATTTCTGTTATGAAATTCCTTTTTCCAAGTTTTGATGCTCTCTGGACAGTGTGACGTGGCTTGTGGCTGCTGGAAACTCTTCTGAACGCCAGGCCAGCTTCCACACAATGGGAACAATATTTGACTACCTCAAAGAAGCCACCAAATGTGTCTCCTCATTCCCTAATATCTCTTGTCTGAAATGGGAAGTGTGACTTGAAGGCACTGAGTCAAATCAAACAGAGCACTAGGAATACATATAGCCAGGATTTTTCAAAATTCATTTGGATATTTCTTGTTTTGGGTACCTAGCTTGCAACGTCCTCATGAGGCATAGCTCCTGTGGGCATGTACCAAGTTGCTCATATGAAGACCCCTAAAATAGTCCACTAGCTCTAGAAGGTCTTCCTGCTGTTTTCTCTTTGTAGAAAAAAAAAAGTTTGTAAATGCATAAAATACGATTATAAAACCCACTTTCTTTTATTTTTATTTTTTTGGTTCTTTCAGGGAGGAATTAAAACAAGCTGTGACACAGTGGTCAGCTTTTGGTACTTTTGCCCTGAACATGATTGTTTTTCCATCACAGCAGGAGAGGAAGAGGTAGCAACAACTGATGGCAGAGGACTACGAGCAGCTGAACGGGGTAAAGTCCAAGAAAACTATAATGTAGATTTTATCTCCATCCTGGAGATGGAATAGCTTTTCCATTTGACAAAAACACCCATAGAAGGATGGTGCTTTTCTCTTCCCGGCTTAGCTGTAAAGAGGAGCATGCTGTGAATAAAAGGTGCTTCCAAGAGCATCTGGAAATATTTCCCACCCCTAGCAGAGATTGGTGACTCCTGCTGGGAATGTTTTGCAGCATACACACACACACACAAGAAAAAAAAAAAAAAGAAAAAATGTGGGGAAAAAGAAATTCAGCCTGGATGGTGTGGCAGCAGGGGGTGGAAACCAGGGCTGGACATTGGGGAGCAGTGGGTGTCCTGTGATGATGATGATTTATCCTGCTGTGAATGCAACACCGCTGACCCAGAGAAGCCTTTTAAGTCTGTGATGGGTCACACAGATTTTGTTTCCAGCTGCCTCTGTTCCCTTTGCAATTCGGACACTCTGATTAGGGGCTAAACTCAGTCTGTTGAACCTCCTGTGATGGGGGATGCTTCCCGATGAGTAGCAGGTCTGCTGGTTTCAGCTGGAGGGAGCTCCAGGTTTTTTTTATCTGCTGAATGAGTCCATTTGCTATGATGCCATTCTTGTGTAGGAGACAGCAGTTGACTGTGACCAATTCTCAAAGAGAATAAGATCCTGCTGAAACAATGGCTAGGGCAGCGTTGGTGTGTCTTATAGTTGGATTTCTCCCCTTCTATAATGAGGCCATGCAAAATTTGCCTTCACAAGGCTGGAGCTGGTAAGACCACGCATGAGAGCAGCTGCCATGCTCTGACACAGGTTTCCTACAAGACCTTGGTCCAATCACTTCATCTTTCAGTATTTCAGTTTTCTGGGGGAATATTAAGACTTCCCTTACCTTAAGGATGTGCTTCTTAGTGTCTGTGTGGGGCCTGGGGACCACAGGAGTGATGGATGCTACGTGACTTGGCACTTGTGCGTGCCATAAGCAGCTCTCAGCATGCTGCTCTTGCCTTTCTGCTCGCAAACACACAGCTTGCTGTTCAACCAGTCCTGGGTGCAATGTTTTTTTTTGCAAGATAATAAATATGGCCATTTAATGATGACACTTTTACAGAATAAGCTTTACCCCAGCTGCTAGGAGTGCTCCAGCACTGATTCTTCCTCTTGCTGCCCCTCTAACCAGGGCACGTTGGATATATCTCTCTTTTCCTCGACAATGTCAATTGAAGATCAGAGATTTTTTTTATGACTTGCTTCATGAAAGCTTGAGGTTTTGTGAGTCGAAGGCAGAATAACTTCTGTAACCTAACATAGGCTGCTCATTTTGCTGGCTTCCCAGTGGCAAACTCGCAGCGAGAGCCTTGGAGAGTGATATGTGGAGAATAGATAATATGGCAGAGAAGAAAATCTGAAAGTTTTCTCATGCATGGGTCTGTCTGTAGAGAGATGTATTTATTATCAGTTTCATATAATTTTATATTTTCCAACGTGTTTCAGATAGATGGTATGATATAAAAATATGGACTCTCACGACAGTGTTATAAATGATTGGAAATTACCAGCTGGGAAGTTTGTCATCTGCAATATATAACACAATGGAAACATGTTGCATTAAAAAAAATCCATATTTCAAAAGTAAAATAATAAAAAAGAAACCCTTGTCAGAAGCAATCTGTTTTCCGGGAATATTCTGGATGTAAAGGGGAGATTTATAAACCCTGAAGTGAGTGCAGAGAATGGATGAAAACATGAGCTGGTAGTTGGTGTTAAACTGCGTTGGCATTCCTGCAGCTCTGTGCATCCAAGCCATGTGTACAGCATGGAATGCTTCCAGGCAGGGATCAAACAGTGCTGCCTTCCTCTTCTCCATAACTTTGGAAGGTTGTACTTCCCTGGTGGAGTATGGGACAGATGTTTGTTAGTCAGCAGTTGGCCTTGACACATTTTGGACATAATTTTGGACTTTTTCTTTCTTTTTTTTTTTTTCCCCTTAGAGACTAAGTAATGAATGGGGTTATTTTAGATGAGAATGTGAAGAGCTGCTGTTTGTTCTTCACAAAAGAAGTAGACATTTGCATTTATGTGGAAGTAACAAGATTTTTGGCTAATATGTATCTCAGCACAATAGCACATCCATGGGAATACAATTCGCCTTTTGTGCCAAACATCCAGACATCTGTCACTTGAAATAAAACCGAGTGCATTTGACTTAATAAAGAGCAGACCGTTGCTGCTAGAGCTTGCCACCTAGAGAAGCTGTGGCAAATGAACCCTGGAGTTGTGGAATTGTTAAGGTTGGAAAAGACCTCTGGTTCAACCATCCGCCCACCACCCATATTGCCCATTAACCTATGTCCCTAAGTGCCACAAATGCTGTACATCTGGCTAGTGATAACTGTCAATATATGTGACAATTAATAGCAATAACTGGGTTAACCAAATAGTCTCACAAAAAGATTAAAAAAATCTTCAGACTTGCATCTCAGATTTGGAAATACGCTGTTTCCACAGTTCTCATGTCATCGTATATGCAGAAGGCTGTGGAATAGGAGCAGAAAGGGCCAGAAGTGATGAAATATGTACTTCACGCTGCATTTCTGTGAATAATCACCAATGGGAGACTGGTGGTGGGAGAAATGGGCCCTCTGATCTGACCAGCAAAGACAGGCATGAATATCAGCCAGGGGCTGGAGTGGGGCAAGGATGTAAAGTGGAATGTTTTGGCCTAAAGTGGTCAGTACTGGTGAATCTCATGTGTAAGCAAGGAATATTTAATATTTTATTTCAAAGGGTAGCCTGACGTAGGAGTTCTGACATTTTATGTCATCCTTGACCTATTTTTCCTGGTCTCTCAACCATCTGCTAGTCATTAATACCACTTCAGAAAGCCAGGAATTTCTTCCCCCCCCCAGAGGCATACGTTTCCATGTTTCCTTGAGTCCTCACAGGGCCTCCAAGAAAATGTCTCCCAGCTACTTGCTGAAAGCTATTTTCAGGGAATAGATTTACTGCTGAAGAATAATTCCAGTTTTTCCTTCCATGTAGATATCTTCTACGAGGCCATGGCACCAGGCTGTTCATTTGTGTGGGATAAGTGCACATGGCCAAGGTTCATCTCCAGGAGGCACTGATGAGGTTGACACACATTGTAAGCAATGATGGTCTCCATCTGAGCTCAGCCTTGGCTTCCTTTACAGTTGATGAAGAGAAAATGTCACTTCTATAGCGTGAGGCATCTCCCTTAATTTAGACATCTGTCTTAGGATGGGATGGATTATAGCCCAGTTTCTCTTGATTGTCTATAATAGGGGAGTAGAGCAATTAGTGGAATGGATGGCAATACTTCATGAGTCTAATGCTGGACAGGATGGATGCCTCCTTTGATCACTTCAGATGAGGACCTATGCTTACTACACCTGACAGATCTGAAAAGGATCTGTGAGGGCTTTGAGTTCAACCACGCACAAAATTTTATCTATGTTCCTGGGTGGCTGGTAGCACAGTGACCTCCAGAATGGAACAAAATCCCAATGCAAAATAGATATGTGAAAATGGATAGAGAGCTACTTATGGGGCTGACTGTGGATTATTTCTGTGCATTCTCAAATATACTAAAAATAAGCACAAACAACTAATGGCCTCTTCAATGGCTGGAATGATATTATTGTTAATGGACTTCTATCCTCAAAGTCCACTCTCCTAAAATTTCCTTGGTGTCAACGGACAATTTCAGGCAATACTGCTTAGGCTAATTCCATCTGAATGAGTTAATGGCCAACATGGGCACTCCTCCGGGATTTCAGATGGCAGAGATGTAAAATATTTAGTGTGATAAGGACTGATACTGTTTCAAAACAGTTCTGAATAACACATCAAAACCAATTTTTGAAATGACAAAAATACAACCCCCGCATACAAGTATATATTCAGGCTCTTCTTTCTTTACAGAAATAACCCTTGGGGGAAAAAAAAAAAAGAACAAACAACCAAAAAGAAAAAGAAAAAAGAAAAAGGAAAAAAATAAAATAAGAGAGAAAGAAAAAAAACTCACTGAAGTCAAAAGTAGGAGGGTTTGATGAATGTGTATAAATTGTGCATTTCGTGCATCTGTTCTGTTCCAGATTCTCTTTCTCCCCCCCCCACCCCACCCTCCCCCACTTTATTTTTTTTTAATTTTGCTCTTGCAATTTATAATCTCACTACATTGCCATTGCACAAATCTGTGTAATGTTGGAGGAAGGTAGTGAGTGCATTTCTGGTAAAATCTAGCTGCCTTTATTAGATCATATGCTAATTCCCAATCTTTGTATTACACAGCCTTATTTACACTACATTATCATTTCATTTATGTGCCCCTTGGAGCACTCAATCACTTTGGGGAGCTCTCTAAATTTGCCTTTCATCACGTATTAATGAAGTGTTAATAGCTCACCCAAGCCATTTTTGAGCAAACACCATGTGACGTGCTTGTTTTCTGCAAGCAGCCCACTTGCTTTGTTAATATATGACCAACAGGGGCAAAGCATGTGCCACCTTATTGCTGATTTCTTCTGTTAGTGATTACTTTGCTTTCATATCTTGTCCTGGCCCTTTGAGATCTGGTGTGGACCTCTCCATACCAAGCTGAGGTCCTGAAGCTCTGCACAGAACAACACATAGCAGAAGGCAGGAGAATAAGGAAGAACCCTTAAAAATTAGGATATTGTGCAGAAAAGTTCAAGGCCTGAAAGTGAGTGAGATGTGTGTAGATTCCTACCTGGGTGACTTTCCACAAATTAATGATTATGAAGGACTTTGTGCTAGGCTTTGTGGAGCTGATAGATCTTCTAGATTTGCACATATCTGGCAACTTACTTGTTGGGTGTGTGGAAACTAGGCAGAGCATTGCATGGAGAAGTACAAATGGCAGATGACTTCTTACTGTCCCATCAGAAAGAGCTGGAGGTCTGAGATTGCCCCTTCTTTCCCTTCCCTTCCCTTCCCTTCCCTTCCCTTCCCTTCCCTTCCCTTCCCTTCCCTTCCCTTCCCTTCCCTTCCCTTCCCTTCCCTTCCCTTCCCTTCCCTTCCCTTCCCTTCCCTTCCCTTCCCTTCCCTTCCCTTCCCTTCCCTTCCCTTCCCTTCCCTTCCCTTCCCTTCCCTTCCCTTCCCTTCCCTTCCCTTCCCTTCCCTTCCCTTCCCTTCCCTTCCCTTCCCTTCCCTTCCCTTCCCTTCCCTTCCCTTCCCTTCCCTTCCCTTCCCTTCCCTTCCCTTCCCTTCCCTTCCCTTCCCTTCCCTTCCCTTCCCTTCTTCTTCCCATCATTATTATTATTTCTTCTTTTTGTGTGTGTGTCTTCAGTAGCTGTCTGATACCCTGACATGGCAGCACCTTGGATTAGTGCTTCAATAATACAGAAAAGAATAAAATCTTCAATCTCTGGGTTGATTTGCTCTTGGACATCACACTGAGGAAATAAGCTGCACCAGGATCAGGCTGTTGCGCTCACGCAGGCGATGGGAAAAGATGCAGTGAAGTATCTTAAAAATGCTTTCAGGAAGAGCTTATTGACAGGTAGCAAATGAATACTGTAAGCACATTTCAGACCAGTACCGTGTGAGGGAGATAGTGATAAGGCTTCAGCAGGGGTTGTATGGTCCCCCAAACAACTGGCAGCGTATTAACCTTTGCTGAGCAGTCCCCAACATCCCAAGTGGAGATAGCATGTCCTGTCAAGGCAGTGGGAAAAGGCAGCAGGGAGCTGTGGTGGGGATAATGGAAACTCTTTTTGTACAGTGGACCCTGATGGCTGTTGAGGACTGGGAAAGACAATGCCTTCCTGATGAGTGGACTTCCGTTACTAATTGAGCATTCTCCTTAACAAGGAATTGTGTATTCTCAACCCCCTCCAGAGGACAGGGACGTGTTTGTGGCAGCTTTTGTAGCCCCACCTGGACCTCACTGCTGGGATGCATTGGAAGATCCATCACAGAGCTCAGCTCACCACTTTTAAACATTCAAAAAGCACAGGGCTTCCTGTTTTTTATGCATCTCCCATGAATTCTCCAGGATATGTGGCAGGATGCAAGCCTGCTAGAGCTGACCTTTTAATAACAATAAAGTCACTCAGAGGTGTCCTTTATTTTGATTTATCATTGCACAACATAAAGGGATTATATATCAAAGGAGGTGCTAAAATGATAAGGCTAATAGGAAGAGACCAAAGGAAGACGGGGAATAGTTCTGGAAGAGGTTTCATTGGTGTTTTCAGCCAAAAGAGATAGGAAACCATGGCTTATCTTCAATGGCCCTGGGAAATATTATTTTTTTGCTCTCTTTTCTGACAGCAGAAAATGCAGAGATCATGTCAAAGTAGAATCTTATTAAAAAAAAGTATACAGGCTATGTGGAATCTATCTGCATTGGTAGTGGACAATTTCTATGGGCTTCAGCTGTGTTACTCTTCGCATTTAAATTATTTTCAGAAAGGAGATTTATCCAGAGATTTCAAACATTTTGATTTTATCGTTGTTGTTGTTATTATTATTATCATCAAGACTCGGATCCACTGGCATAGCAAATATCAAAAGTTACACATGCTTAAGGGGAGAATCTGTGAAAAGGGTAATCATTGCTTAATAGATGATATTTCATGCCCATTACAAATTCTGGGGGGTTGTTTTCGTGCTTGCACAGGGAATTTGCTGATGGGAAAAGATTCCCAGTTGAGATGGACCAATTCCTACTGGCTTCAGTGTTGCATGAGCCCAGGTCATGGCTTTGCAAGGCAGAATGCTGCACATTGTCACGTGATTCTTCTGGTGGATCATGCCATGTAGTACAACCTGGCTGTGCTCTTATGAGTCTTTATCCATTCATTGGCACTGGGGCATCCACTGCTGAGTCTGTGGGCACTGCCACAGAGTGCTGAGGAGTTGATATTAGAAAAGAACTTCAAAGTAAACTATCAGGTCCGGGCTGAGACTTTATAGCTATCTACAGCTAGCTGAAAGAAGACTGTAGCTAGTTGAGGGGTAGGCCTCTTCTCCCATTTCACTAGGGATGGGCTAGAGGGAATGACCTCAATTTGTGCCAGGGCAGATTCTGGTTGGATGTTAGGAAAAATCTTTTCTCCAGAAGAGTGGTCAGGTACTGGATAAGACTGCCTGGGGAGGTGGTGGAGTCACTGTTCCTGAAGGTGTTCAAGAAAAGCGGAGATGTTGTACTGAGGGATATGGTTTAGTGGAGAAATACTGGACCGGATGATCTTGGAGTTCTTTTCCAACTTTAGTGGTTCTATGATTCTATGAAGTGAAGCGCACCGTTATTTAATATCTGCTCTGCTCTCTCAGTGCATGTGTTGTTGCATCAAGACAGTAGATATTGAGCCATCAGAAATGCTGTGCCCTCATGAGGCCCCATATGGAATACTGTGTCCAAGGCTGGGGCCTGCAGCACAAGAAGGATGTGGAGCTGTTGGAGAGGACCCAGAGCAGGACCACAGAGATGTTCAGAGGGATGGAGTACATCTGCTATGAAGAAAGGCTGAGGAAGCTGGGGGTGTAAAGCTTGGAGAAGAACAGGCTCTGGGGAGATTTCCTTGTCACGTTCCAGTAACTGAAGGGAGTTTATATGCAGAAGGCAATGGCTGAGAGTAATAGAACAAGGGGTAATGGTTTAAAATAAAAAATTTAAAAAAAAGATTTTTATTAGGAGGAAATCACAAGATTTCCCTTGTGATTTCATCACAAGAAATCACTCAGAGGGCGGTGATGCCCTGGCACAACTGCCCATAGAAGCTGTGGATGCCCTATCCCTGGAGGTGCCCAAGGCCATGGTGAATGGAGCCCTGGGCAAACTGAGCTGGTGGGGACAACCAGCCCATGGCAGGGATTGAAACTGGATGGGTTTTAAGGTCCTTTCCAGCCCAACGATTCTGTGACTATATGATTCTGTGGTAGTCTGCTGCCTATGGTGCTCTTAGTGGTGTACAAGGGCAGCAGCAGACGGTTGCAATGTTTGTTCCTGGACCCACAACAGGCAGATCTCTGCCAGCCTTGTTTTGCAGGTAAGGTTAGCAGACGGTTAACAAAATACAGTGCTTGGACAATGAATATGTTTGCCGAAGTGGCATTCATAGCTACTAGAATGATTTGAGGATTTGAGATCCATTCAAACAGATTTTGTAAAAGATGTGGGGAAAACCTTGGAAATATCAAAACATGAAGACTTTTCCTTATGAGTTGTTGCATTTTGCACTTTAAATGAATATATATAAAGGAGTTTTCCTTTCATAGCAGCCTGTTGATTACAAAGATTAACTTAAAGAACGTTTTTTAAACAGAAATTTGTCCCCAGTCATTCTACAAGAAACTAAAGGTTCCTATAAAACCTTTTCTCATTGTTCAGCCAAAAAGTAGTTCACATTCCCTAGTCCAGTACCATCTGTCCTCATTTCTCCTCCACTTTTTTCAACAGAGCAAGAATTGTACCAGGAAAGTTCTGCTATACCAAGAGACTAAAATTCAGCTCATCAGTGTGGACAAGGGAGATCACCCCCTCCAGCCTCTCTCTTTTACTCTAAGCCTCAGAAATTACCAAACATTAACATTTCATCAGTTCAGGGATTTGGATGGCAGTTTGCACAGTAGCTGTTGAAAAGCTTTACAGACTGTGCTGCGAGTCAGCCTTTCCAGGGGTGTTTCAAGTGCAGCTGCTGTGGTTAATTCATGTGCTGGTGGTGACTCTAAGCCTGAGCAGTCGACTGATATCCCAGCTGGGCTCCAGCACTCTGCATCCCCAGAAAGATGTAAAGCCACTGGAGACTGTGAAAAGGAGCAAAACAAGCAAGAATGAGGTCTGAAAACACAAGTATAAGGTCTGAAAACACAAGGAAAAAGGTCTTGTAAGGAAAGTGCTACATGCAGAGGCTAGGGCAGGTGTTCAGCAGAATGCCAAGTGGGCATTTGTCAGAGCTGACACAGCCTGTTCTGCCCCAGCACATGAATAGATAGGGCAACTTTCCCCATCCCTATGTTTTTGAGATCAAGGAGGTTGTTTCTATGTGTGACTGCACCTGTGCAAGTGCTGTGGTACAAAGAATGTAGAGAAAATAAATGCCCAGAACACTGTTGCTTGAATTCTTTTCCTCTGGTGCGAGGGCAAGTAGAACAGAGGACCAAATTCTGTGTTTACATGGACAAAACTTGAGACAGAGGGATATCCTGGGGCTCTTTGCACAGCTGGAGCAGCAGATGCTCAGCTTTGGTACTGGTGTAACAGACTAGGACCAACTTCATGTGCTCCTGACTGGTGTAAAATGAATGCTAATTGGGCACTGGAAGATTACAGACTCTGGGATAAAGAGAAGGAGGTAGAAGTAAGCAGCCAGAACTAGATAAAAGACCTATACAGGTGAGATAAAAGCCAATACTGAGGCTCTGTTGCTCATTGTAGTTCCAGCTGAAGCAGCATCTTCAGCCTGTTCCTGAATGAGGGCTTTCCCAAAAGATATTTTCAGCTTTTCATTTTAACTTATTTCTTCATTGGCCAATTTAGGAGCTGAAATCCATACTGAGTTTTTGCTACAATGAGGCTGAGGGCCATATAATCTTTTATTCCAGGAGGGAAAATAAGAACTGAGAAGACAAAGTTCAAAATGTTGGGTTGAGTTTTCAGTTGACTTCATTTAGAGCTATTTTTCACACTGACCTGAATTATGTGCCCAAGGTGGAAGTACCATGGACAGAGGGATGGCCAGAAGACGCAACCAGTCAACAGCCCACCTGAATCTCCAACCTTTTGCTCTCCATCGTCGTAGAGAAATTCATGGGAATTGACTTCTCTAGGCATTTTAGTTGGAAGGCCAAACCTAATGAGGATGAAATTGACCACCTTCAAGTAATTTTATGCTGTAAAACGTGGAAATAGGACTACATCTGATGCCTTCTCAAAGGCTTTCATAAGTGATTCTGCTTTCCATTACTTAATTACACAAAATATTAAAAAAATCCTTGAATCTCCATCACTTTCTTCCCTACAGGTTCACAACAGAGCAAGAACCTCTGCCAGAACAAATGGCATTGTTAGACACGAGGGGGGGAAGCAAAAAAAAAAAGAGAAGAAAAGTGCATTTCAGAAGTTGTCAGCTCTTCAGTTGTGAAGCACCAGGGCATGTTCACTGCAGTTGTTTCTCAAGGTCCCCATGGAATCATCACAAGGAAGAAAGTTGTGTTTAGAAAAGCTGCTAGCTGACAAGACCTGAGTATGTAGGGCACCGAACAATCACGCACAGCTTTGTCTGCTCAAAGTGCACCTGCAGGGAGCAGAGCAGGGACAGGTTGTGCGTCTTTATGAGTGCATGAGGAGAGCCAGAAGGAATGGAAGAGTCTCCTAAATGCTTATAAATGTCTTGAATTCCATTCTGTGGCTGCTCCTCTAAAACGTACAGACATTTATACACATTTTCTTTTTTTCTATGTCTTGAAGGTGTGATGACCTGAGATTCTTGAAACTGTGGACATGCAGATGACCTTCCTTGATGCTGCATCTCCATGTACTGAAGGTAGCTTTTCCCGGTGGAACTACCAGAGGTATGTTAGCACAGGGGAAAATGAGAGTGGAGAAGAGAGGCAGCTAGTGCATGGTATCCTCTTGCTCTGACTGTCTGTCCCTAAGCAAAACTGATGCAGGAAAGGACATACACTATGAAGCCTTGTGCAAAATGAGTCCAGGATGACAGTAGAGACATTCCCAAAGGGGTTAACCTCATACAGCTGCCTTTTTAGGCTCATAGACCAAAATCCAGCACCATTAGTGAATGCTTTTTGATGTTTGCACTCTTAAATCAACCACTTTAAAATAATGCTTTGTTATCAGAGTGTGAGAGCAGCTCTAATTAAAAATGCCATGACTCAGATACCAAAATAAAGAGACGCAATGAGAAGGAAACTCAACTCAGAAGAAGTCACGCCAAGGAATGAATGGCATGGGGTCGTTAAGTCAAACCTTTTTCATTATTTATTCCCCAACTGTGTGATCTCAGGTCAAACATTTAACCTCAGTGCCTTGCTTGTCCTGCTAGTAAAATGGAAGTCATATTTTTTGTAGCTCGAAGGAGATTTCAAGTAGGAAACAGCACAGGTATCAAGTGCAGCTACTGCAAATAACCACAATGTCTTTATTTTTTTTTCTATGTTTTTCTTGCCAACCTGTTATAGTCTTTATTTATTTGTTTGTTTGTTTGTTTTTTTATTCATTTATTTTGTTAAAATCCAGGACATTTTTGCACAGCCTGTGACCTGCCTTGGCTTATTAACCCGCTGCTTTATTTTCTCTATATTTCTGATGAGCGGTCCTTCTCGTTAGGGATTCTTTTCTTCCAGGCAATCTTTCATTTCAAGTTGAGGGTTTGAAGGTTTTGGAGCTTGCACTGGTGGTGGTGGATGATGAAGTCTGGTTACGTAAAGTTCCTGGAGGATACAAGTATCTCCCAGATGGAAAACAGTAGCATAATGATGAGCTAACAGCACTCTCATTTTCTACTCTTAGAGCAGCAATCAAAGTGAGAATCAAAGCATCTTGTGAGAATGGCATCGCTGAAGATGTTGGCTGTAATGATCTGACTACTGACTTCCACTGCCCTGGAGGTCCCAGAGGTAAGACAATTTTTTTCTGAATTTGAGGTTGAAAACCTATCCCATGACTTGAGAGTTGGAGCCTCTCAAACAGGCTGAGCACCGTCTGTACCCAGAGCTGTATGTTGGCTGTGGTTGTCTGTTTTATTCACTTCTAAGAGTGGAAGATGAGCTGTTTTGAAGCCTGAGCATGGTCTGATTCTAACCAGAAGGATGCAGCCCTTGTCCTGTTCTTAAATTCCTCCCTATTACACTTATCTGGAATTAGGATAAGTGATTGGAAGGACTGATGATGGAGGACATGTAGGTGCGAGGGCTTGTGGTTTATTCAGTGTGCTGGTGTGAGGAGTGCTTTTCCAGGCAAAAACCTGAAGAAACAGAACTTTATATCATACCAACTCATAAAAATTCGTAAGTTTCTCTTGCTGTTTCAAAGTTATGAATTCAAAGGTGCTCCTTTGGTACTGAAAACTTACAATACAAAACTTACTCTACAAATAACTGATCCAAACTGAAGTTGCCTTCTTTTGGCAAAGACCCAAGAGGGGTTTCCAAGGGGGCAACAGTTCTGTGCCATGTAGTGCTGGAGGGCTTGTACAGGAATCAGAATGGGACTGTGTTCTGCTCCTTGAAGGTCTCAAAAAGCCCCTGGACTTTCTACTGTGCACACTGCTCTAGGTGTCCCTGCTGGGGTATGATTGAGTGAAAGAGACCTTGAAGTGCCTCCAACTGAAGTCATTCAGTGATGCTGTAATTCTGTGCCCTATCTACACATTGTGGTGGGCTGCTACGTATGGGGGCATCACTGTGACATTGCAGCATCTCTTGAGATGGCACATACACCATTTCAAGGCATGTTACTTGAGCCAGGAAGACTTGAGGGGATCAATATTTCATCTGCGTTGTGTGATCTGCTATGACAGAGTGGTTTTCTTTCAGGCACTAGGAAGGGCCTTCAGGTTCATCAGTGTCAGACACCTAAAGGAAAGCAAGAAACATGTAGATATGGAGCTTAGAGATATAGCTTAGTGAGCAAGGTGGGGATGGTTTGGTGGTTGGGCTGGAGGATCTCAGTGGTCTTTTCCAATCTAAATGGCTCTATGAATCTATGAGTGCTATGTGATGCCACATCTGAAGACTCGTCATCTGTGTGTGTTATGGTTTTGTGATTTTTGTTGTATGTGTCCCATCCAATCCCCCATCTGATCACAATCACTATTCTCTATTTTCAGTACCGTTCAGCTATGAGTGAGATGTCACCTAAGCCTTAATTGCTTTACATAAGAGAAGCAGAAGAGGTCAAATTCTTCTTTGGTCCTAGCACAAAAGTGAGGAGAATATCCCAGAATCCCCTTGAAATATATGCCAGAGGCCTCTCACTATGGCCCCCTATTAAAACATGATATGTCTGTGCTGGCCCATTGAACAGGCAAGGCAGAGTGGTTCTCATGATAGCACTTGATTTACTACCCACGATATTTTGTTGAAAACACTGGTCTTATCTGACATGACCACATGGGACAGAACCAAACCCAGAGTTCACCAACAGCTGCAAGTGTTGCTGTTTTCCTTAGCAACCCTTATGGGTTAGTCCTTGCTCAAATGCATTTTGATATATTTATCAATGATTTAAAGCAGGGTGGTTGTTGATAACAATTGGTAGAACACCAAATGATGAATGGTGGGTACCAGTAAGGGCATGTCAACGTAGGAGGGTGATCTCAGTCTCCTTGTTAAGTACAGCCCCAGAAAAGGTGAATAGTAACAGCTCGATACATCTTCCTCAGAACACAGGCTGAAAATTGGATCCACAGGACAGCCAGCTTCTCTTGGAAACCAAGGAAGACTTCAAGGTCACCATGTAATTGGCTCAACATGCACTTTTGGTGAAAAGAAACATTTTCACTGGAGATAAAAAGAAACACCTGTGAGCACAGGAGCAAGACCTTGCCCTTCTGCAGAAGGTAAGTGAATCCTGTGCTCATGCTTTAGGAAAAGTGATCAAATGCTTAAAAGGATGGATAAATAAAATTATTTCAGTTGCCAGAAATTGGTCTTTGTGCTGTGGGGCTGAAAGTGTTTGTCCAGCTTGGGATAGTGAAGGGATGGCAGAACGGGGCTTGGTTGGTGTGGGGAGCATTTGCTTTGTGGGGCAGCTGGAGAAATTGTGGCAGGTCTGGCCCTGGAAGATGAAGTCTGAGAAACCAAAATAAAATGTATTTTACTGGTGAAGAGGAAACCGTTCCAGCAGGAATTGTCAAAGATGGGTAGAAACCTGTTATAAGCTAATATCTGCCAGCAGTTGGACCCATCTCACCCAACTCCTGACACATGTGCAGAGAGGTCTGAGCTGATTCCAAGACAGAGATCATTTAATTCCCCTGTCTCTGGTGCCTACCAGCTGTGTTTGATTCCTTTTTTTTTTTTCTTTCCTTTTTTCCCCCTAAAATACATGGTTTCACTTGCTTGTGGAGAGCAGAGAGGTGTCCAGAGATTGAATGTGGAAGACTATGGATGTATTCCCTGTACCTGCCACCCAGAGCTCTGTTTTCCCTTCCTGCTAAGTTGTCTCCAAGGCCCATGCAAGAAGACTTTCCTCCATAAGCATTTTGCCATATTTTTGGATGTTATTCCCCAGCTTCCTCTGAAGCACCAGAAGAAGTCAGCACTGGGGCTGGGCCACCATACAGCATCAAATGAGGGTTGTCATTGGTCACTATGTCAAATGCTTCAGTGACTTTTTTTCTCCCTGTGGATGAACACATTTCTTTGCTTAATGTTTTCTTACCATATCAGTGGTGATAACTTGATTTTCATTTTTACTTTTCAGGGGGAGATTCATTGATTTTTGTTTTGGGGGGAAGTGTTTTTCTATGACTCTGACTCAGTGAGTGCTGCAGCACTAACAATGCATACATTTATGATGCATGGAACAGGAGATCATTCATTGACCCTCCCTGGTCCTCTGAGGAAGTGACTGATGGTGGTACATGCAAAGCCTGAGCAATAGGAGAACGATCTCCACTGTGGGGAAATAAAACATGTATAAGAAAAGATTTTGGAGGTCTTTGTGGATTTGAACTCCAAAATGAAGAGCAGAACTTTCTGCTAGGATGGGAGCTTCCCCTAGTGCCATGGGGATGCTCCAATTCCTAGGATTTAACCCATGGAAAAGCAAAGCCCTGAGGACTTTGTACATCCCCCATAGAATCAAACAGAATGGCTTGAGTTGGAGCAGACCTCAATGATTACCCAGTTCCAACTCCCTGCCACGTCTGGTTGCCACCCACCAGCTCAGGCTGCCCAGTGCACCATCCGAACAGGCCTTGTGAACCTAAAATGATGGGACACCCACAACTTCTCTCTGGGTCAGCCTGTTTTACTACTGCAAATGCAAATTCACAGCATCACCAAACGGCTGAGGCTGGAGTCACCTTCAGGTACCACGCAATCCAACGTTGCCTCAGCAGAAAATCCCATAGAGGGGGCACAGCACCATGGACAGGGCTTTTGGAGATGCCCATACAGCAGCTCCAGCACTGCTCTGCTCCCTGAACCGGACCCATGTCCTTGGAGCAGGTTATCCAGCTCCAATCTCAAGTCAGAATCAAGCAGTTGAGGTGAAAAAAACAGCATTTTAATTAAAAAAAAAAAAAAAAAGCTATTTAAACACAAAATAGTCTTTTATTTGTCACCGAAGGCTACACACGGTCACTTCTGTCCATTTGTTGTTGTTTTTTTTTTTTCTTTTTCTTTTTTTTCTAGAAGGTATCTACATCTGCACTTATTTACAGCCTGGTTGTATTTACACAGTCAAGAATACAGCATTAGAAACACAAAGTGTTGAGAAAAAAAAAATTCTCAAAAAATTAGTTCCAGACTTCAGGAATATTATTACACGGGGTAATGACAAGAGTCTCCAGAGCTGGACCTGTAGATGCAGCATTGACACAAAGTCCTCTTCTCAGGCACAGCTGCATTAGAAGTCCTCGCACAGAATTAACAATTTTTCAATAGGGAATTGTGTTTCTTTGATTGGTTATTTCTGCAGTATCCATGAATAATCCAAAATCTGTATTATTATTATTATTATTTCTTTTTCTGTGAAGTTCTGTTGTTTGCTTGAACAGTTTTAAACTCTGAGGAAAAAAATACACACACATATATGTGTGTGTGCATATATATATATATATCAGTTAATTGCCACTCATGGTTTTCAGTGCTCCCCTGACCAGAAGTCACGGACCTCTGGAATGGGAGTTCAGATCTGAGCCGTGTAATACTTTGCCAGGAACATCAAGTTTTGCACTAATTAGAGGAAAGAAGCATAGGGACACAGAAGGATTCCCTTTTGTGGGATTGCTTCAGGGGCACCATGCTATGCTGACCACACAATGCCTGGGAGCAATATGGGGCTCCATTCCCCCAGAAGCTGTTGGAAATTCACAGAATTGTAGGGGTTGGAAGGGACCTCTATAGATCATTGAGTCCAATCCCCCTGCCAGAGCAGCTCCCTAGCCCAGGTTGCACAGGTAGGCATCCAGGAGGGTCTTGAACACCTCCAGTGAAGGAGACTCCACCACCTCTCTGTGCCAGTGCTCCGACACCCTCATTCTGCAGTCACAACTGATTTTACTGAACTGTAGAGATGAATATATATATATCTGTTTTATTGATGACAAAACTTGGAATCTTTCAGTATAACAGGGGGGTTCAAATACCTACGTATTTAGCAATGGTGACAAAAAGAGTGATTTTTAAAGAGATGCTCAAAGGTGTCCACTGGAGGACGTGGATGCTGTAGGACAGAGGGTGCTGAGTTCATCCCAACAAACCCAACCCCAGTATGTTCCCATTCCCAGCTCCAACATGCAGCCCTTTGCCACCAGCAAGGGGAGACAGAGGAAGAAAGGTTTAACAGAAAAGCAATCTTTTTAGCTCTACTATTAACATTGTGGTACTCATTTCTTCTCCCTGTTTAAAAAGTGGCAGAGTGAGCAGCCGAGACCCGTGGCCCTGGTTTCAATTATGCTGAGAGCAGATCCAAACAGGCTGCTGTGCTGTAAATATGAGGGGGGCCCTCTCGGTAAATCATAAAATTGAATTCTAAAATTTCATGTTAAGAGCCTTGTCTTTGCATAATGGATTGCGCTGCCATCTATCACGGTGACACTTACAAGTCACAGCTGAAGAAGTACTTTATTAGAATTTTTTTATTATTATTTTTTATTTTTTAACCACGTTGATTTATTCTAGTTACACTTTCTGTATAATAGACAGAGCAGAATCTCACCTGGTTCCCTATACTCAGTAAAGCAACTAAAGACATATGACAGAAAAACCCCTCACTGCTTCCAACCTACAGCCAGAAGGTTCCTGGGGATGGCTCCCAAACATCTGTGGCTTTAAACCCAAATCGAGCGCTGGGATCACAGTGACCTTCGTTTCCTCAGCTCCTGCCTGATGTCATTTAGATTTGTTGTACCATTTTCGTGGTGCTCTGATCAATAGCTGTGTTGACACAGATATGACAAGCCCTCTGGTCACCACTGCTTAATGATTTTTCCAAGCTCTGGTCTTCCATCAAAAAGGACAAACAAAAATAAAAATAATGAAAAAAAAAAAAAGAGCTCAGAGGAAACAAACACTGTGGCATTTATTACGATGCCAAATTAGTTTTGCTCTGTCCAGGTTCAGCATGCAGGATGTTCCACAGATGTAGAGCCATCACAGCACCAGCTTGTGTCCAGATCCAGTCAATCCCATCACTGGTACATCTACAAATGAAGCACATTTTGGTACCAGCAGTGGCTATGGAGGCTTGGAGCCATCAGCCCTCAACTACCACTCATTTCAGGGCCGACCAATGTGTGATGTTGGGAGTTTCTCCTCTAGCTTCATTCCCAACCCTTCACACCACTCTTCAGTATGAAGATACTCCCAGGAGTTCAAAGTAATTTAAGCCAATCCTTTGCATTTTGAAGGGGTTCCTCCAAGTCGAGCCAGGAATGCATATAAGGCCAAAAGATGCTCCATGATTCCCCATAGCAATGGTCATGCACTTGACTGGCTTTCAAAAGTGCATCTAGAGCCAAGGGATATGGGGTTTAGCACAGTGGGATTGGTGTCCAAAGCCTTTCAGAAGTGAAGCATCCACTGCCCATGAGTAAAGCAAGAAGGATTGGGTAGCCATGATGTGGTCCTGTGGGGAGGTAAATGGGGTTGTACAAGGGCAGCGTGGCTAGTAGTTCAATAGAAATGCTTTGTGACAGCTTTAAGTAGTCCCTTTCTCAGTAGGGCCTGGCTCAGCACTCATTATGTTATAGCTTCCTCCTTAAAGTTCCATGGAAAAGTAACAGGGTTCCATAGAAAAAGCACTTTTCATTAACAAAGGGGGAAAATTAGACTCGAAATGTCTGTTACTCGTTTCACTGCCTAAGAAGAGTGGAAAGGCTGAAGGTTTCACAGAGGATGAAGTTTCAGAAACAGAATCACATCACCAAAAGACTTTCAGAGACCTCTGGGTTCCTTTGGCCCAACTTCTGTTCTAGTAGGGACACCTAGAACCCTTCCCAGTAGACATCTTCGGATATGTTTGTATTCTGAAGAGACATCCTTCTTTTTGGTTAAAGGCTTTGATAAATCAAAGAATATTGCAAATATACATATACATATAAAGGTGTTTTTTCCTATTTTTTTTTATATGTGGCCCGTAGTTCCACACAGGGTGCAGGTCTGCAGAGCTTGGGGATGCAGAGAAGTGCCTGCACTGTTGTGGGTGGGACCATGAGACTCTCAAAAAATGGGTGAGCTCCTTGAAGTCATAAGCTCGTGTAATAACCTGAAGAGTCTGTAAGGCTGTAGAGGTGCCATCTCAGGCTGACAGTGTTTCAGTAGGACGTTTTCACACTTAGATCTCTCTCCTTGACAGTGTGGTTTGTTCTTGCTCTGTTCCTGCTAGCACTGTAACGCATGGATGGGGATGGATGTAGAAGCACCACTTCTTTTGGGATCCACTTGGACAGGAGCACTGGGTAGGATGCACACTGAACATTTATGCCTTTCTGTTCAGCTTTCCGTAGGTCTCTTTCTGCTCCACGTGTGCTCTTTTTGCTGCTCAAAGCCACCACAAAGTTGAGGAGCTGGGGGAATGTTGGTATATCCCAGGGTGGGTAGCTGGGCAGCCCTGAGAAAGCAATGTTGCCTCTTCTGAGTGGTGGCTGCTGTTTGTTTGATGTTGCCCCAAACCTCACCACATCATCCTCATATCAGCTGAGGCTTACCAAGGGCTCTATTCCAGCAACACAAGTGGTGAGGCCATGGCCTATTCACCAGACCTTGCCAAAACCCTGAGAAGAGCTTCTGCTCCCACCTGTCTCTACCAGGGCTGGGTGCCCTTTCTAAGCCAGCTGCCTGTGATTCACTCCTGCTAAAGAAGAAAGGTTGCACGCTCCAAGGGATGGAGGAGAGTAGGATATCATATATGGCATCAGCAACATCACCCTTGCTGCAGACAGGAGAGACCACCAGAAATTCTGGGCTGTACCAGTGAGCGGCCCCAAGGAGGGTCAGCCCTGGGCTCTGCAGCTGCCAAAATACAAAAGATGATGAAGTGAGGGAGGAATAGTCTGCTGGGGGAATTTCCATCCCATCCCTTTACTCCTGCCAAGTGCCCACGAACAGAGAGGCAAGGCAGGCAGAGCTGTCAGCCAGCATCTACAGAGAAACTGGTATTGCATTAGGGTTGCTCACATCTCGCTGCTCAAGCAGTGTATGCCCAACATGCATTATCCTGGGGGATGAGGCTTGCTGAGAAGTATCAGGCTGGGGTGAGGATGCCAGCAGTGGTGGCTCTGAAGACATGAGTTGTAGAGTGCTGAGCAAAGGAACAGCCTTGGCATAGGTTCGCATGTCTCTGCAAAGCCAGGAAGAAAAACACAAAGTGGATGAGAAACAAATAATAATCATGACTGAGATGTTCTCAGAGAGGCACGACGAGAGCTCTCAGAATCAGGATACACACACATGTCAGTGTGATGGAGATGCCTGTTTAGGACCAGGGTTGGCTGCCTCCAGCCAGAGCCCCAGTGACAGGTGGGCAATGCTTCTGCCTGCAGGAATGGCCCCTGGCTACCATGGGGCTGCTGCAGGCAGGGAAGAGGATGCTCGGCTCATCTCCTTGTTCCCTTGAATTTCAAGGACTCTTGCAAATACCAGAGCACAGAGGTTATGTGAATACAAATTACATTAGCATGCCAAGTAACTCTGTCAGCAGTTTCTTGTTAAAGCACTTGGTCCCCTCTGTAGTGGGCATTTCCATCCAAATTCCCCCCTCTTCACTGCTAACAGTCAACTGGGCTCTCCATTAAACTCAAGCTCGTGTGAAAAACAGTGAGAGGGTTTACTCCGGTATTCTCCTTCTGGTCCCACCATGCACAAGCTGTTACTACTTATTAAACATTTTAAAATCCCTGCTGCCAAAGTACCCTAGAGACATTTATCTGCCATAGTCATAAATGACTCGCCAGCATGCTACTCAGAACTGCATTTCCCAGCCAATAAACACAAGCTCCAGAATCAGGAAAAGCAGTGTTTGGCTTGCTCTAATTTTCAGTGGTATGTCACTGGGATACTATAACTACTTTTAAATTCAGGTCAGCTTCCTAAAAATTAACTGGTTTTATCAGATACAGCACAGTGGACTGTTAAACACGTAGCCTCATGTACTCAAACACTACACATTTAATGAAGTAATGCCATTAGCAAATGTACAACATGGGTGCATTAAATCCACCTATAGAACAGCTCTACGTATGAGAGAGGATTTATTTTAGCTTTTCTCAATAGAGCAGGAGTCCCTTTCTTGGCTTTTGCTAGGTT
Source organism: Cyrtonyx montezumae (assembly GCF_038088225.1). Lineage (NCBI taxonomy): Eukaryota > Metazoa > Chordata > Aves > Galliformes > Odontophoridae > Cyrtonyx > Cyrtonyx montezumae. The sequence goes on from NW_027071848.1 coordinate 1,598,050, forward strand.
TTAACTAAAATCAAGATTTGCACACACATAAAAACAAACAAAAAGTATCTACTCTCATAATAAAAAAAGACTGATTTTTTTTTCTTTTTTTATTCCAGTTCAGGAAGGAAGAGAATCATCTTGCAAGTTAATATAATCAGCTCCTTCGGTTCTATAATCTACTTCTGCTCAGCAGGAGCCCCCAAAAAAACACTTCAAGTCCCAAGTGAAACGTGAAAACTACTTGTAACGTCTCTTTTGAGGCACATGATTCAGACGGTCGCTTTTGGAGTTCAGGAATCAGTGTCATCTTCCTTTTCCTTTCTTCTCAGGAAGAACTCTCTGGCACACCGTGGGCTCCCCATTTTTTGGGTGGAAGGCTATCCGTCCCTGCCCCACATCAGAAAAGGTTAGGATGACACAAGTTAGCACAGACTCCCATTTCTCACTTCACACCTAAGGACGTACGTTGACGACTCCCCACTTCAAATTCCTCACAAAGGGGAAAAATAAAATGGACAAGAGACAGTAAATTTCACTGTGATCACACTACGGCAAAATATTCCTTCTGTTCATTGCAAGAAACGTGTGAAGGCCAAATTAAAGGGGAAAAAAAAGTATGCTGCATGAGTTACAGTGCAACCGTATTATTCCTTCTCTTTCTAATTCTCCTCCCCCCCCCCCCCCACCTTGTTCAGTTTAGAAAAAGGATTGAGTACAACACAGTCAGGTAAGTGGCCACAAAAGAGTAGCTGTCTTTGGCAAGAAGTCACCGTATCGACCCTCTCTGTCACCTTCTGCCCATTTCACTCTGTCTCATGAAGTGGATGTTGTTGGCGCTGTCTGAGAGTTCTGGGTACTGCTCCACTGAGATCACAAAATAGCCGTCGTAGCCCTGTACCCGGCCTGTGTTTAGCACTTGCTGCTTCTCCCCTTCTGTCCACGAGCGAATCCCCTCCTCCCCATCCCGCAGTCTCTGCTGTTCCCGGGCCCAAGCTTGGGTGACAGCGCGCTGCCGGGCCAGCTCCAGGACGCGGGCCTTCTCCTCGTCCAAAGTGGTCCCATAGCGAGTGTTCAGACACAGCGCGCCGTACTGCAGCTGGATGTCCGTGTAACGTCTAGTCCTTCCACCCAGCACTGTGTTGATCTGGGACACTGTGACGTTGACGCCGTTCTCCAGGGTCCTCCGCCCTCCACTGAGGCCTAAGATGGACAAGTCTCCCTCCGACGGGCCCTGCTTGATGAAGTAGTGCGTGTCCACCCCGTCGATGGTGAAGTGCAGGTTCTCTAGGTAGTGGGCATTGTTCAAGATGGCTGCGATCCTCCGCCCATCCTCGTTGGCCACGCTGATGATGTCAGTGGCCACACGTCCGTCCTTCATGGCAAACTTGACTCCTTTGCCGAAGATGGAGCCTCCGGAGGCAAAGTTCTTGTTCTTCTTGACCTGCTGGCACCCAGCAATGCTGGAGCTGTAGATCCGTTCAAAGCGCTCAAGGGTGACGAAGGCCTTCAGCTGCTTCTGCACTTCACACTGGATCCCTAAGATTGACTGAGAACAGAAAGAAGAGAAAGGTGAGTTAGAAGGAGTTGCCCGATGACCTGAAGGCATTATTTAACATCGTGGAGACCAGCAGAATCATAGAATCATTGAATTGTACGAGTTGGAAGAGACCCTTCAAGGCCATCTCATCCAAATCCCCTGCAATGAGCAGAGACACTTACAGCTCCATCAGGTGCTCAGAGTCCTATCCAGCCTGACTTTGATCATCTCCAACAACATATAATGAAGAGTTCCACATTTTTTTTTCCCTCCTCACCTTTTTTCGATTCTTTGTAGTGATTCTGTTGTCAGGTTATTTCCCTTGATAATGTTTCAATAAATGGAATTGTATTTACACTTATGGACTGAAGGAGGAAAAGGGAAAAATGAGTTCCTCCCTCCAGTGAGGGTCTAGTTTGGACTTCGACAGATAAGCTATTATTTTGTGCTTCAGTGTTCTCCATCTATAAATAAGAAATCATTCCTAGAGTATCTGGTGGCCATTATGATTTATAGAATGCTTTGAGGTTTCTGTGTCTAAGTATCAAAGTATTAGTAACAGTTCCCTCAATCTTGATTTCTGCTTGTGCCACCTTTCAAAGCCCTGCACTGCAGGTATGACCCTCAAAATTGCCATAACCCCTCTATATCCCATTCCAGCTTGGCCAAAGGAGGTTGTTCAAAACTCAAGGAGGACCCTAAATCCAACTCTTTCCTGCAAACCCTCTACAATGTTCCACACCTTTGTTTGAGTATTGGCTTATACTGAAGAAAAGCTGCAGGGATATGACAGCCTGGATCATTTGTAGTCAGGTACAATACAAAGTCACTTTTGCTGTTAGCGTATAATGGAGCAAGCACAGAGCGAGTCAGCAGCTCATCATTACTGCAAAATGTCTCTGGAAATGCTCTCATCAATTCACGGCAGTACAGTCATCTTACAGACCCCTGCTCATGAACAATTATTTGCTCAAATTTCACAAAAGCAAGAGGATGCTACAACAGAACTCTCCTGGCACTGCCAATGGCTCAGTTCAATAATGTAATGACATCCAGGATTAAAAATAGGCTACAAAGAAAAGTTTGCTGCACTTCAATTATTTTGAGGAAATTTAACATCCGTGAAGGGTATTGCCTTAAACAGCCCACGTGCTAAAGGTTCACATCCTTCCCTGGCTGTCAGAAGACGATTCAGTACAGACATTGCAGCGTGGACCTCTTTGCTATGATTTATAACATGGTGGGGGAAGGGAAATAAACCCTCACTTCCATGATGGCCATTTCTAGGGAAAAATTTCAAAGCGATGGGGAAACAGAATTAAGGATTTAGCATAATAACTCTCCTGGTGGTTGTGAACAGTTTGCTCTTTGGTGGAGAAAACTATAAGGGAACATAGGTACACAAATTCAAGGACATATTTTGGGCTTATTCAAGTTAAAATACTTAAAACCAAAGATGGACTTTTATTCAAAGTGCCAGGAAAGATGGAGAAATCCCCTCAAATCCCCCTCTCCATTGCTAGCACAATAGCTGGAGAAGCAATAGGAGCTCTTTCTGGTTTTCTCTGTGCTATCTGTGGGGGATCTCATGCACAGCCTAGAGAGTGACATAATTAACAGATGGATGGGAAGCCAAGTCGAGCTCCCCCACCAGATGAACAAGAACACCAATTATGCAAAAGATGGACATAATTAATGTAGATGTCACCATGATGGACTTAGAACAATTAGGTTTCTAGGCTCCATGAAGCACACTCATAAATAAGTGTATATTGCACACCCTTGGTTAGGCATTTCATCTTCAGATAAGTTTAAATGGGAATGTATTTTTCTCACATGTTTCTCATAAGGTTTGACTCCAGGTGATCCTTCCCTACCACCCAAGTGTGCCATGTTGCTCCTCTAGCTTGCTCAGTAACTTTTACAAACAACGTTGTGTTGTCACTCTAAAATGTTTGGGATTCTAGTGATGACAAAAGCTGTACAGCAAAGTATAATGGATGATGTCCTAGGGTTTGCCATTAATTCAGGAAGGCCTGTAGCCTAGTTGACGCACATGGTGACACAGAAGGTGCCACAGCCAACAGCTGTGACACAATTTACCTTCATCACCATCCACAGCCCACTGCTTGGGACCCTACGGTCTGAGTTCTAATTTTTCAATTTTCATTTTATGTTCAAATATTCTATAGATTTGAATTTAGATCAGCAATGGTCCACGGCAGAAGAAAATAAAGATTCTGAAAGTCTTCTTTCTTTTTTTCCCCTCAACTTATGGCACATTAATAGAATACAGGGCCTTTCCCTTTGTCTAATAACAAGAAACCTTCATGGTATTATGTGAAATGATACAATTTCCACAGCTCCGTTGTTCATCTGGATATCATTTAGAAAGAAAATAAGCAGCACTCACCCCTCTCCTGGCAGGTTTAATGGATTACACATGAGCTAACAGCAATGCACTGTCACTTTCTGCCTAAGGACACATAGGCAGGACATTTGTCGGTCCTGTCTGCATCCATCCAGGACATATCTCCTCGGTACAGGGAAAGCACTTCTCCTGTTGTGTGCCCACCTGCTCTGTGGATACACCACTGACAGGCTGCAGTGGGTGTACAAAACTAGTACACGTGGTGACACCTACATCCACAGGCCTTAGACTTCAGTTCTAGCCCCATGCAGTGGTCATTGGAACAGTCCTTTGGGCTCCACTGAGGAGTCACCCAAATGTGGTGCCACTTGTTGTTTTACACACTACAGGGAGCCCCGCTGGCCCACCACTTGTTGCTTTAAAGTGGGGCAGGTCACCATTCCAGTAGTCAAGAGGAAGGTCAGGAGGCTCTGCAACACCTCAAATGGCACCAACAAGGGATGCTGCAAAACTCTGTTGGTTATAATGGAAGTCTCGACGCCAAGTTCACAGGCAGAGACCTAAATGTTGGTGTCTTAATTTAGAGCAAAATCACATCCAAATGGCTTTCCAAAGGAAACTGGTTACAGGCCCTTTTAAATCATGATGTAGGCTGTCCCTGTTTTTTGTTATGCAGGGAAATATGGGAACAGAGGAAGCAGGAGAACACTCACAACGTTGTAATGCTGAACATCATCACTTAACTACTATAAGAGCAAAACATATCTCTGTTATCTTGAAAATGAGTGCAGGATGACTTTGAAATGACTTTTTAAGTGCATTTCTTTGATAAAGGAATGTATTTGGGAACAGTAACTTTTTATAAAGAAAAGCAAGCTCATTCAACAGAAGAAAAAATACTCAATTCAGGCAAACCAGGGCATAGCTAGCTGGTATGCTCTGCTGTTAATATAAAGGGGGTGGAGGCAAGCAGATTACACGCAGTTCAAAGAGGCAGTGTATCCCTGACTTTGAAATTACCATTTCTGTTTCATCTTAGAACTCATTTTAATGAACTGGAAGGGAAGGGAAACAGAAAATTTCCATCCAAGGCTGCAGTGGTATATAGTATTCTCTAAAAAAAAAAAAGTCACTGCTTTTAGCTACTATAAAGGAAGGCATCTGTAAAATCAGCATTAAAGAAGAAAGAAGGGAATTCATAGTTATTGTATTTCAATATTTGTTCTTAGATGTGAGTGACAAATAGGCTGGGTTTGCTTTTCCTCACAGCCTCTTTTAATCAGATGTCCTTAGGTGACATTTCGCTTTATCTAGTAAAACAACTCATTGGAGAGAAGAGAACGACCTTCATCATTGCTGCTGCACAGAGCTCCAGAGAACGGCACATTACAGAGCTCTCTGAATAGCCTCTTGCATTCTGCCTGCACCTCTTGAGGATTCGAAATACCACAGCCAGATCTTATCATCTGTTGTTTTTAAATACCGCCTTCCAGTGCGAGGCTGTAAGCTTTGATTTCCCATTGAGGATCCGAGATGTGCAATATGTGAATACATTTCCAAGTTTCTCTGTGTCCCCTGCCATTACACACAGGTAGGAGTTTCTCTTACTGCCATGTAGGATACAACACAGAAATTCAGTTCTTTTAAAATAATTGGCCCAAATTATAACTCCTTTCCCTGCTTTTGAGACTTCAACTCTCTTCCCCACATCACATTGAGTGAAAACTGGCTAAAACATTGGCAAAAAGTAACAAGTGGCTGATGGACAGGCATGGAGATGGCCCAAGCCCAGGACAAAGCACATCCCCATGAATGATGAGCACTGGCAGAGCCAATTCCTCAAAAGGGAAGGAATGTCCTCAGAAGAGGCCGTGCAGAAAGCCCAGCAGAATGCAGAATGACCCCAGAATGCTGCTCCATAAGGGATGTGGGAAGCTGGTCCTGCAAAGAACGGCACTCTTCCTGGAGGTACAATGCTTGTGGGGTGGAGAGAAGGGCAGATAATGTGAGGTTTTCAAGAACCATAGAGATCTGTCACTGAGGGATATGGTTAACAGCCATGGTAGGGAGGGGTTGGTGGTTGGACTATTAATGATCTTAGAGGTCTTTCCAACCTTAGTGATTTTTGATTCTGTGATGTAGCTAACAATACATGCACTGCTTCACCAACATCCCACCTTGCAAATAGAGCTGTTCTGGCTCCAGCAATTACCTGACAGTTCAACAGGACAAAAAAGGAAGGGGGCAAAAAAGAAAAAAAAAAAAAAGGCAAGAAATTGGATTCAGGTGCACCAGCTCCACAATATGCCAGGGGTCACCCAACGTCCCCTGTGGCCAATAACACTGAATTTGTTCAACAAACAATTTAGATACAGCCTCGTGGTTGCAGGGAGGGTGGGGGGAAAATGCTGCACTACAGTGTATTGGATTTTAAATGTCACTGCAGAGCTGCAGGGGGTTAGCATGAGGTTTATGACATGCTGAGCTGGTGGAGGTTCAATGCCAGAATTATCTTTCCCATCATGCAGCCCTGCAAGGCAAGGACCAAAAAGGTTTGGAAGGAGATGCTAAGTCCCTCTGGTTATGCACACTGAAGAGATATGATGCAGCCATTTGCAAGGAGTTGGCTGCTTTGCTGTTGTGCTCCTGCTATTCATTCCTCTCTGATAAAAGAACCCACTCAATCTGCTGGCTGAGGCTTTGATCAGTGGAGCCAGCGGAGTAATGCACATTTTCTTTGGTCTATCACAAGGGGGGATGTGACCCAGAGAAACTAGAGTTTGGAAGAAGCAGAGATGAGAGGGCTGTGGCACATCATGCAGAGAATATCCCTGGATTTCAAACAGAGTGGGCATTGCCCAGTGCCTTGTCCAGGCTACTTTTAAATGATTAAAGGTCTTCAGCTTCTTTCAAATGGTCTGGAAAGCCATTCTGCAGGGTGATCAATCTCATTAAATGAAAGTATTTCCTGAGCTTCTGTTTAACTTTAATTTCGTTATTTGTCACCTAAGACTTTCAAAAGTTTGTATTTTATTCCACCTAATGGAATCGTTAAGGTTGGAAAAGACCTCTAAGGTTCCCAAGTCCAACCCCAACCCATCCTACCGTGCCCACTGACCATATCCCTCAGTGCCACATCCCCATGGCTCCTGAGCCCCTCCAGGGATGGTGACTCCACCACCTCCCTGGGCAGCCTGTGCCAATGATGCAGAGAGGATCAGTATGAAGGAGTTCTGACTGTTTCTGGGACGTGTGTGTGTGTGTGTGGGAGGGCTGGGAGTAAACAGGAGTGAAACACCAGTGTTGGATGTGCAGGTAGGTTTAGGAGAAAATGGATCATATGTTCAGGGATTATATGTGAATGAGTTCATGTTATGCAAATATGTGTCTACAATATGCTGGGTGTGACAGAAAGGAATTCTGCTTTACAGCATTTGAGAGCCACTTGCTATCACAGCATGATCCTGCAGCTGTAGACTAAAATACAAATGCTCGTGTTTTGTTGCTGTCATAACACGGGGGAAGAATATGAAACAACCTGCAACAGTTAAATTCCACTTCCAGTACTGTGAATGGAAAGTGACTCATCTGGAAGCACAACAGCTGCAGAAAGCCCTTTATCCACCAAACAGGTCCCTACACAGAGCTCACTGCAGCTTCTTGGTTTACAGACCTAAAGGGGACAGGGAGACTTCTCTCTCTATTGCTCCCTCAAGCAGATTCACCTAAAACGGGTGGCTGGGAGGGAGGGCTCCTTGGTTTTATTTCCAGCTTCTGTACGAACAAGTGTCAGACTTCATCTCAAGCTGTCAATTAAATTACCTGGTTATACAGTAAGCTAAGCAGTAATACTGAAACGGTATAATAATAACAATATTATTACTATTAATCTTTGTATGTGTTATTATGTACTGCACATAATAATTTACAGGCAGCCTTTTGTGCAGCCTCTGAATGAGCAGTCCCTGTTCGCCTTCTCCCGCACAGCTTTGCCTGGGGAGATGCTGTGTCACAGCAATGAGGGGGAGGAATCCTGAGGCTATTTCTCCTTACAGAAATTGTCTCTGTTAGCACTTCACTGTTTAATCTAAGGAAGAGCAAAGCAAAAGAGGAGTCTGAGATCCAAAACACAACTGAGCTCTGAGGTTTTCAAGCATTAACTCAGCCAGGGTATCAAAAGGCATAGCTCCTTCTGTCCCCTTCTATTATAAAGTGATATGTCTTAATTTTCAGAAGTTGGACTTGATCCTTACGGATCTCTTCCCACTCAGTAAGTTCTATGATTCTATGATTAATTTAAACCTCTCTTGCTGAAGTTGAAGCTGGTACATTTCAGTCTGTCTTCCCTGCTACTAGCTCAGTACCATGCTGGGCTGACGTGACCATTTAATTAATTCACAGTATCTTGTTCATACCTCTGAGTGATACCTTGGGGGCTGGGGAAATGTGACACTGTATTTCACCTACTGGTTTAATAGTATATGTAAAGGACCTCAAGAATCTGCTGCAGGACAGTGAGATTTCAGTGAACTCATAGATAAAGAACCCAGGAAGGCAGCTGGGATAATTTCCACTTGCTACCATTATCATTTTATTAGCAGAGACGTTAAAAAGCATATCCTGATCTCCACAGACTGATGCCTCACAGCTCTCATGATGTTTGAATACACAGCAATAGCAAGCTGGAATGTATATCCTAAAGGGAACTCAGTCAGAAGAGATAAAATATCCCCAGACTAAAAGCAAGCAAGGAGAGGAAAGAGCATCCTGCGAGGGAAATTACTTTTTCAAGGTCATACAACAGATAAGCAGTAGGTCTGGGAGTAACCCAGGACTCTCAGACCCTGACCCAGTGTGCTAACCTTTAACAGTGCCATCTCTGTCTTTCAGCTGAATAACTCCCACCAGAAAGAGAAGGAGAAATGACTGGGCTGTAAAAGCTTTTTCTTGCTGATTCTGTCATTGAATTTTGTGCCAGCATTTGGCAGAATGGCTTGTGATGCAGGCCTGATTTTAGAAGCATGACCCACTGGTTTGGGATTGAATCCAGACAGGTAAAATGAAAGTTAACTATAAGCTAAAACTTCTTTCTGGGAAGACCCACTACAATGCAGAAAAATTTGGGACTTGTTTTTTTTTAAGATATTTTGAACCAGATTGAAGATGACTACTATTACCACTACTAAAAACTGTAGGAAATGATTCTGTGCAAAAATTTGCTTTTATTTGCCTCCAATAATCCACGATGCAAAAGCCTTGACCTTCGTTAGCAGTATGTGATAGGATAAAAAAAAACAAAAACAAAACAGTAATGCATTACTTCATTGAGTGATTACCAGAAAATATCTCAGGAAAAAAACACAGTGGCAGTAAAGAACTTAAAATCATCTCATCATAGAACTGTTTGAGATGGAAGGGACACTTGGAAGGTCATCTAGTCCAACCTGCCTGGAGTGAACACGATTATTCAGTGAGATTTCATTACTGTAATGGAGAGAGACGAGCTGCTTTGGATTAGCTCTCTCTTAATCTGGGAGCACAGGCTGATAGAGGCTTTTTTTTACAGTGATTGCAATTGGATACTTTGCTGATAAGGGTGTGAAATATGGTATGTAGTTGCATGAATCACCTTGCTGTTATCCCATTCTTGGGTTTTCATCTGCGTGTGGATAAGCTCATACGATGGCTCCATGGCATCCATGTCTGGCTTGGGGTATCCAGGGATGACGTTGTGTAGCTGGAACCCAAAGGTGAGTAACCAACTGTTGACATCTGGAAAGAAAAAGAAGCACAAATTAGATATCTGATCTCTCAAGAAGGGTTGCCCAGGAGAATGGCACAGACGAGGACCCTGGTACCTGGCACTGCAGCAGTCAACCCCAAATGATGGGTGCCTACTTTATGTAACAGCTGTAAGCTGCTGTCCTACACAAAAGAGGGATCCCTGGCACTAAAGGGGATGTGATGGAAAACTGAGCGATATGAGACACTGAGGTTTAGAATAATAGAAACATAGAAATCATTAAGATTAGAAAAGGCCTCTAGTCCAAGCATCAACCCATTCCCACTGTGCCCACTAAACCATGCCCACATCTCCATGGCTCTTGAACACCTCTGGAGATGTTGACTCCACCACCTCCCTGGGTAGCCCGTTCCAATGCATCACCCCTCCTTCTGAGAATAAATGTTTCCTAACGTCCAACCTGAATACACTCCATTAGATATGGAGCATATTTACTTGACAGGAGACTAGAAAATCTTCCCTGATTTTCAGATGCACTGCTATTAGGAATAGCAGCTTGATGTTGACCTGCTGGGGGAGGCCAGCTAGCTCCTGGATCTGCTTGTGGTAAGCACTGCTTCCCTCTTAACTTCAGAGCACTTCATTATCTCACCTTGTTTGCCTTCACTGGACTCTAGAGAAGGACACACCTGCTACAATCCCCAAGCAAGATGGTGTGCATTTGGCACGCAAATAGCAATTGCAAGAAGAAGAGAGGTATGGAGGTAAAGTTTAATATCAGCTCCCAGGGGTTCTACATGTTTTGTGTGTTACTGAGATGATGTTAGTGATTGCTCTGTTCCAAGCTGGAGTGCAAGGGGCTTGTTTTTCATTTTGCTAAGCTGAATAAACATTGCTGAAAAGAGTCTGTAAAAGGGATCGAATTAAAGAATCAAATATACATCTTTGAATATTTTTTCTTTGTGTCCCCTGAGCCTAAATGAATGTTTTGAAGAGCTGGTTGGAAAAGAAATTATGGATGCAAATAGCAAATAAGGCACTTCCAGATGACTGGAGAACCAGCAGCCAAACAATCACACTATCTGCTGCTGGTTTTCTTACAGGCCAAAATGTTGGGGTTGGGCAGATGTCCAAAAAGCCCTTGCAACAGCCCATGTGGAAGGAGGAGGATCTCTGTAGTAAAAACACTTCTGTTCATTCTCTGTACAGATCGTTTTTGAAGTGTCTTTGAAACACAGGGACTGGGGGGAGGGAAAGAAATTAGCCAGCTTCCAACCCCTTCTCGTGCAAAATGAAGAACTTTCATGTCCATATTGTGGATCAGGTGGTCAGGAGAACAATGTAAAACTGTGAAGGTCAGCACTGGTGTAAGAATCATTTCCTGAGCACTTCACAAACGTTAAGAAGGGCACAGGACAGGGATGCTGAGCAGCAGTAAAGTACGTAGCATTTCTGGAAGGGCTCAAGGCAGGCCTTTTTTTTAATATTTCTCACAAAGCTGACTTTCAAAACGTTTGCAAACAGGAGTTTGTTCTTTTTGGGAAGAGGTGTTGCAATGCCCAGAATAAAAATAAAACAAACAAACAAAAAAAGAAACACCCCCCCCCTCCCCCCCACCATAGCAGGAAGGTGTGGAGCTGAGAAAACAGAGGCGAAAATATTAATTTGCCAAGAAGCAGTGACAACTTTTTTGACAGAAAAGTACATTTCACATCGCATAGTATTTTTCAGCTACAGTAACCCTGCCAACACATTTCACAGTAAATTCATTTGAGGGCAAAGAAAAAGAGTGCTTAATGCAGACACAAGTAATGGAAATGTCAGTTCAATCCATCAGGATTGCTGAAACTGGCAGTAAAGCTCTGTGCCATGAAGTGTACAATCGCTAAAATACTCATGTTTAACAATGGGCTTCTCAAAATGTAAACACCTGCTTCTCTTGCTCTCGCCTCCACGTGTCTCCCATTTGCACCCACAGCCTCAGAACCCTCACATTTGGAGAGCAAAGTGTGCATTGTTTGGCTGTGTCCTGGGAGCTGAGCTTCCCTGCGGGACAGAGAGCGGCTCCCTGTGCCTCAGCCAGGTGTGACCATGGTGATGAGGACACCAACATCAATGCTCCCATCCATTGGGAGCCTGAGAGCTTCAGCAGAAAGGATCATTAATGTTGGGAAGATCAATAAGATCATCCAGGCTGATCATATAAGAAATGGCAGATAGCAGCCAAGCGGCACCGCGCTCATCCCAAATCTTGATCTGTTTCTTCCATGCTCATGAGGGAGGAGAAACTTATGTATTTGGCCTCCAAATTCCTTCAGGACTAGAGAAAGAACTTGTAAGACAATGGAAAAAATTATTCAGTGCTTATGAAGTCTTAATGTATTGGATTTGGGCATCTTGCTGCCATGATCAGAGCTGGGTGGGGAACTGCCTGTTCCAAGAGAGCATCTGAAATTTTGTCCTGTCTGAACTAGAGCAGAAAAATAAAATATGTCGTGAAGTGGCTGTTCAAATAATAGATTAGTTCAAGATGAGAATTTCATGATAAGACCCTTTATTTGGATTTTGACTCGTCTTTCTGTTCTAGTCTCCTGTACCAAGTAGGTTTGGAAAGGCTGAAAATCAAAACAGAATTTATCTTGCAGATTATTTTGGAATTTTGCATTGAGACAATTTCAAGAGCTGTGAGAAACATTTCTGCAGAGAAATCTCTCAGGCTCAACCCTCTCTCATGAACACATTCCACTTTGACAAACGAGCTTTTTCTTGATAGGAAAAAATATTTCAAAGTTTAATTATGCCACATTTAATTATCAGAGTGAGGACAACACACAGCGCTTTAGTCTGCATCTTTTGGCATATTTTACTTTCCTCATGGCATCATCTTCCTAGCTCTGGAGAAAACTGCATTTCATTAAAAAAATAGCAATCTAATCCTTATTATTGCAGAAGAACCTGAAAGCATGGACGCTAATGGTCAGAAAAACAAGCTGAATAAAACAACACAGGATTTTTATTTTGTATTTTGTATTTTTTTATTTTTTATTTTTTTGCTATTAAGCCAATACCATAGCTTAGGGAAATGCAAATATTGTTGTTGCATATGGATAAGTTGTGACAGACACAGCAGGATCATTTAAAAATTAACTGTACCTCCTTAAGAACTATGCACATTTGATTTGTGACTGCCACCTGGTTTTCCAATGGGAACTGTAAGGAAAAAAAAGTCCCAACAAAACAGTTTTCTAAAACATTACTGCAGTGTTGCAGAAAGTATGAATGTAGGATGGACATTTAACCTACAGAATGATTTTTTGTGCAAAGGACATACCTAGAGTTCATATTTGTGCCATTTTACGAAGTCCCTGGGGAAGCAGCTCAGAGGTTATGTCAAGCTGTTGGGCTGGCATGCCCTAAGATCTGGCCTTAAAGTCTAGAGCACCTGTTTTTTATTGACTTTTAACAGAAACTGTTAATTCCATGGAGCAGATTAGCTTTGAACTACATGGCTATTGTTGTGTGTTCTGAAATGGATGGCTACAAAAAAAGGTTTAAGTCGCTGTTGTCATTCTGCTAAAACAAATCTGCGTGCCATTTGTTTAGTTGTACACAAATCTCTAGGCAAAACTGTGTCAACAGAGCCGCCCCTCTCCAAAGAGGAAGGTTATCAGGATATTAATTGGAAGCTAAACTTGGGATATCTGAGGGAACAAACAACGGGAAGCAATGTAAAGATACTAAAAATCAAGAAAGAGAAAAGGAAACAGATTTGGGAATTACAATCTCTGTTTACGCTAATGAATTAAACATGCCCTCAACCACTCTCTGACACAGGGGTCAACTGGCAAAGAAAAGCTTGTGTCCGTTATGCTGAACACTAAAAAACCTCATGGTGACAGGGAAACCAAGAGAGAATCCTATTCACCAACGAACTACAGATCTGTTTGCTATTACGTTAATTAATTTAAATGTCTTACCTGTCATGTAGCATTTGATATCCTGAGAGTTGCTAATGGGATTATTGTTTTTGAACATATACAGGTTGAAAGGCATGATGTTATTGCTGCTCAGGTGCTTCCACATATCATGGTCTGGACTTGTCCACCGACCTGCTAGCACATCATAGTCTCTCCGTCCCATGTGGATGAGCTTTGTGAGGGGATCATACAGCCCTCCATGGTAGCCGATGATGATCTGGAAGTTGGGATTGGTGTCCATATAGATCTCCCCATATGCTGTGTATAGTATCTGCTTAATCATTAAGCCAGTCCCGCTGAAGACAGCCAGAGGAGTGCCAATGTTATCACAGGCTATGTAAAATTCATCGCCACTGCTGAGCTCCATTGCAAAGAGGTGGCCTTGGAGATCATAATACAGGGAAGTGATCTCTGAGCTCGAGTGGTTGTACAGATGGGTGACCTTGGTTGGGTTGGTCAGGTCTGCATAGAAGAACTGCAAGTGATGGCCATGGCTGGTTTTGCTAGAGACTCTCCTTCCTAGGCCATCATAGCGGTACTTCACACTCCAGCCACTGGCTTTGTTGTAGGCTTTGATGAGCAGACCGGCTGAGTTATACTCAAAAATGTCATTGCCTCTTTGCTTCAGGAAGCCATCTTCATCCATTTTGTACTGCACATCTCCCAGTCTAGTAATCCTATCCCTGAGGTCATATCTGAGGGGAGTGAGGCGGGCACTATTCCCCGGACTCAACAAATGGAGGTTTCCATTTAGATCATAACTGTAACGCCACAGTGGTTTGTCATTGATCGACACCGTCTGCAACTGGCCATCAGCATCATACTCATATGAATACCTAGTTGTGTTTGCATAAGGTCCAACCTTTAGCTCTTTCTTAACGACTCTCCCCATGTTGTCATACTGCACAGTCATCCAGTACATGAGGGACCGGAATATCTCGTACTGGACCTCCTTCATTCTGCCATAGGCATCAAAATGTTTGGTGTGAGTCATGACAGCGGTGGTGATAATCTGGTTGATATCATAGTAAATCACTCCAAATTTACCAAATTGCTCAGTTTTGCCTGACACGTCATCATACCTGTAGAGATCGATGGGTAAAGGTGTCTCATTGATGACTGCTTGCATGCTGGTCACCCGAAAACTGTTGTCATAGTTATAGTCAAAACGTGCATTCACCATGCCTTCCTCAGTGAAACGGAAAATCTGTCGATCAATGAGGGGTCCTATCTGCCTGTATCTGATGGTACATGTGAAACCCTCATTCTGCAGGTTTATGGTCTTCAGCATGCCAGCAGTTTCATCATAGGTGAAACTGATCTTTGTGGTGTCGTAGAGCATCTCGGCTAACTTGGACAACTTTCCATACTTGTAGATGACACGTCTCCCTGTCCCCAGGTACAATGTGTGGAGGAGCTGCTCATCCTCTGTGAAATCCTGAATTACTGAGGCGTTGCCCTCTGGGGGTCGGTAGATGTTCCTGTAGTAACCAATGGAACGGATGGTTTCTAAAGTCTGCCGGGCAACGTTGGGCATGGTCACCGATGACAACCGGTCATTCTTATCAAACTCAAAGATGTACTGTCTCTGGCTGTGAAGGAGCAGCACCATGGACTAGGTGAAAAGGAGAAAGGAATAAATTGTAATACTGGTTCTCAGGCAAAATTCGTCTCAATACTAAACAAATCTGCAAAATTCTCCAATTCAGGGAACAGGGCAAGTGAGATAAATCCATGCACACAGTGTGAAACAGCATGTGACAGTATACAGCTGCATGGCCCATCATGTAGCCCCAAGCAGGATAGGACTGGAGGCAGAAGCAGCTATTGCAGTGAGGAAGGTCAAAGTTCAGAATGCTCATCTGTTCAAATCAGTTCCACATAGCTGTCTCTACTCAAATTCTCCACACCAATAGCTTTTACAAACCAACTAAATAAAATGGGTAGACAGCCTCGAACAATGCTTGAAGAAGTACCCTCCTGACATCTTCCAATGGCCA
This sequence comes from Cyrtonyx montezumae, assembly GCF_038088225.1. Taxonomy (NCBI): domain Eukaryota; kingdom Metazoa; phylum Chordata; class Aves; order Galliformes; family Odontophoridae; genus Cyrtonyx; species Cyrtonyx montezumae. The sequence goes on from NW_027071848.1 coordinate 1,613,660, forward strand.
AATAGCTCACTGTGTCTGCATACCTGTGGCAGTGGGATTGGAACTTAATGATCCTTAGGCTCCCTTCCAACCCAAGCCATTCTATGATTCTATGATCTTCTATTACTCACTTAACCAAACTTCTGCTACCATGCTTATTTCATAGTTGTTTTTTTTTTCCAATCTACACGGATTGTATAACACAAGGTGCAAATCAACACTTTCTTCTTTTTAAAAGCTACGTTACTGCAGTTTCCTTAAACTGATGTAGGGATAAGCTTTATAGAAAACTCATGGATAAAAGTATCAGCCCCAGCTATGCAGTAAGTGGATCTATGGGACACTGAGTAGTGTAACAGTGAATAATAATACCAAAAGAAATGAAGTCCCATGCCAGTCTGCACGTGCAGACTACAGAAAACCCTGCAATGTGTTTACAACAATCTGTCTGAATTTGTGCCTGCTGCTTCTTATAACATGTACTTCTTATGATGCAGGAACGGGTTACTCAAAGGAGTGAGAATGTCAGCATGTGTGAGTTGTTTTCACGTGAAAAATCCTACTGGAAGTCCCTATTGTTTACTCCTCTGACTTCACCTGAAGATATTTCATATTGCAGTTAGCTCAGCACAAGAATGCTGTGCCTAAAAATCAAATGCCAAAGCTCTACAGGATTTACAGGATTAAGACATGTTCTTAGTGTGACTGGGAAAGAATACTGCTGTCAGGGGTATTTTTCACGCTATTTTCAGCTGATCTGTGATAGTTTGGCTCTGAAGTTCCTATGTGTCTTCGTGTGGGCAGAATACACACAAAAGTATTGTACCACAAGGCCCAGTAATTAGCTGATGTGAAGTAGCACAGATGAAATCAAAGGACTAAAGCTCATTTCCACCAAATGCACCGCCAGCGAGCAGTAAGAGGACTCACCTTCTCCAGGTAAGTGTAGCTCCATGATTTGCCATCAGCAAAGATCCTGGATATAATTCTGCCAGACTGATCGTACTCCATCCTTTCTGACATCGTGCCCCTCTGAATGCCTGCAATGTGTCCTCCAGGGGAATAAGTCACATTGACCCCATTGAGTCTGCTGCTGGGTGACCAGAGGCTGGGCCTCCCTGCCTGGTCATAGAGGATGCGGAGCGTGAACTTGCGGTGGTCGTCATAGATTTTCTCTGTTCTTGTCACTCGATCGAAGTCGAGGGACAGCAGGTTTCTGTTGTGTACCTACAGGAAGGAGGCAGAGAATTAGGAAGCTGGAAATTCAGTTACAAAGCCTGCTCTTGTTTCATCAAAAACCTTTTTAGATCACACTCCAGACTATCCAGGTGTCCATTGCCTCTGGATAACATTTTCAAGACCGAGTGTTGGCATAGCAATTCTTGACTTTAGTGAGGGCAGAAGCAGAAAAACTTCTGAAATATCACAGTGGTGAAGGAATATTGTCCATATCCCAAACCTAGGCTTAGGACTGATATCGCAGATGTGGTGTAGACCTACAGAAGATGTAATGATAAACTGTTGCAAGGAATATTTGCAAAACGCTCTGCTTTAATTAAATCATAGAGTTGTAGAGACATCAAGGTTGGAAAAGACCTCCAAGATCATCCATTCCAACCATCCACCTATCACCAATCCTTCTCCACAAAACCATGCCCTTATAACAATCTGGGATTATACAGATTTTGCTTTCGTGGGAATATAAAATAATAGAAAAAGAGAGTGTTGTGTCAATATGATTGAAAGTTGAGCTTTTCTCTGACTTCACTGCATGCGTTGGAGGTGAAGTCGTCCACCTGAGATGAAATACGGAGGCTTTGAGCATGGCAGATGTTACATAGAGCAGTGATAACTGGAGTTTGAATTTCATTGTCCTGGGGTTATTCTGTGTTGCATAATTACACTTCAGTTACCTCCACTGCTTCTGCATTTCCAAAGATCAAAGGTATCTACTTCAAAGGTAGGAGAAGGAATACATTTTCATTGACAGATTGTACTGCACAGCATTACAAAAAGGACCTGATAATACAACTCATGTTTAGCTGCATGTGCAAGATTTATAAAACCACATCACTGCAGCAGCAGTATATTGCACAAGGATGAAAACCCCACGTTCCCAGCATGAGCTTGCCTGTGAAGACAGCTGTTTCTCCATCCCACCACCTCTGAACCTTTTTCAGCTGGTGAACCTCTTTTTTCTCCAGAAAGGTCCTGTTGTCAATAAATCAGAGTTTTTAGGTTGCTTAGGGTGTTCAGGATTCAAGCAAAAATAACCTTATCCTACTCTGGGTAAAACCAACACTCCTGACCTCAGCACAGCCCTCAGCCCCAGGGCAGCTTTGATCTTGGCTATTACTTTAGGAGGTATAGTGAATTCCCACATGATGTGGAGTATCTGAGAGCTCAAGAGAAACAGAAAGGATGTGGTAGGGCCAATGGAGAAGAGTGCTGAGTTCCATGTGAGACCTGGTGGAAGGGGAGAGAGAAAGGGAGACTGCTGCACTCTCAGTGCTCAAACCTGAGGAATGGGAACACTGCAAAGTCAGATGTTAAAAGGAGTCTTGGGAGTGGATGGTGGAAGAGGCAAAACCATGGATGGAAGAGGCGAAACCATGGATGAGGCCAACTGAGGCAGAAGGAGTTGATGCTGTGACATTAAAGATGATGTAAGAGGGAGTAACTGAAAAATTATTTTCAGTTTATGAATAACAGCGACAGAACAGCGGTATGCCTTGAGAAAAAAGAGAATGTGGAAAGGTAGATAATGCCCCAATTAAATGTGCTGCAGTGTTTAAAACAGAATGCAAATGGCAGCAGGAGAAAGGAAATCAGCCAAAAGCCCATTGTAAGAGGCAAGTTGGGAAATAATTAAAAAGGTATCAAAACTCTAAGTACAGATGCACACGTGTAAGCAACGGAGCAATTTGCTATCTCATAGGTACTTGCTGCTGTAGATACAGAAACAGAAGTGTCAATTGCTTGAAAAAAAATTAAATAAATAAATAAATAGAAGAAAAGCAGGAAGGAATAACATCTCTGCCTTCCATCTATTCACAGAACAGCTCCAGCCCAGCATCTGCAGCTCCTTCTGCTCCTGGTCTCTGCCCAGGGAGCTGGAAAGAGCTATACTGCAGGGCTGGGACAGCAATTCGGGCTGGAAGTGGCCTCCCTGATCCTTTTGCCAGCAGCAGTGCCATGCACTGCCTGTAAGGACCAAGTAACAGTGGTCCCATGTGGAGCCAGGAGTTGGACTCGATGATCCTAATGGGTCCCTTTCAACTCAGGATATCCTATGATTCAATGACAACAGGTCTCAGGGTAGCTCTTAAAGTCAGTTCAAACCTCTGTATCCCATTACGGGTGCTGTAAGTCACTCCACCCTCCCCACTCTCTGGTAAGGGATTTCTGTGGGGCTCGTTGGAACCAGTCTCCTTTTTTGTCATTTCTTTCTTTTGTGATTTATTTTCTCCTCTCTCCAAACACAATTTTTCCATCGGAGTGCCAACAGCCACCCCTCCAGGGTGATGGGCAAAGTGAACCTGACACTGCCAGATAGCCTCTGAACAGGGGCTAAATCTTCTCATCTTTGTTCAAGGGCATGCCTATAACAGAAGTGAATTTCCTGCAGGAGCTCTGACAGGGCTGCAGGCTTCAGTCCAACGAGCGTGTTTTACGATGAGCAGCTAAATAAGGGGCCATCCTACAGCCCAGAGTCCTCCCTCGTCCTGGCAAGAGCTCTGCAAAGCTTCTGCAAAAAGCTTTTGTCCCTTTGGAGTATTTGACAAAGCCTGTGATCAGCACAGGACTGAGGGAGAGTAAATGTTAACCCATAGAGTACTTGACCTCCCTCTGTAGTTGGTAGCCCCAAACTTACATTCTACAGCACATCCATTTGATCTCTTAGTTTGTTCTGAAAAAGCAGGAACACAAACGTGCCAACACCTCTGATCTCTCCAATGTTTCCTATGGAGCTCCTCCAGCTTAAATTAGAATTAAACAGCATGCAATGATCTCTCTGGGTGCACAAGAGCACAACAAAGGAAGATTTCTCATAAAAAGGCAATGACAACCTCCAGCAGAAGAGTGCAAACAATACTTCAGCAATGAGAACTCCAGGAGCCAACAGTGTCTGCATGGTAAATGGTTGCCTACAAAGCAATTTCTTCAGAGAACTGCTATAAAATTATTGGGGTGGGCATATCCGAGCATCAGCTCCTTGGAGAAGATCTGGAGATGACACAGGGCCATTCTTATTAGTGAATATGCCAGGAACATTTGGTGGCTTATCCAATGAGACCCCTCTTGTCACATTGGCTCTGGTGACTCTTTGGGACACAATGTCTTGGTACCACTGTCGACCTGGTCTTGGGAAAAAGGAACCAAACTACAATCCAGTGATTAAATTAATAAGACAGCTGAGGCAGCAGCTCTGTCTCTGTTTGCTGTCCTATTTGCTTCACTGCCAGAGATTATTTTCCATCCTTCCTTACTGAAAAATTCATGCTTGTTAAAAAAAAAATAGCAAAAGGAAAGAAGGAGATCTGTTCCTTGGAGTGATTTATCTAATGGTCACTACAGATGGGATCTGTGCTGTTGTTGGCCAAGGAGGGGTTGAACTGGTGGCCAGACAATTAGCAGAAATATCTCGCTGCTGTGTGGATGGATCAGAAAATTGCAGTTTTTCATAGGAGGTGAGGAACCAGAGAAGGTAAAAGGGCTGCTTTGATATGTTTGTGCTGCTTTCATAGAATCACTAAGGTTGGAGAGGACCACTAAGATCATCTAGCACACCTTCTTCTTGAACGTCACCAGGTGTGCTGACTCCACTACTTCCCTGGGCAGCCTGTGCCAGTGCATTAAAATTATTTCTAAGAAAAAAAAAGTTCCTAACATCCAACCTGAAACTGCTGCCAGGATAAGTGCAGCATCACATCAGCATTGTTGTGAGTGGGGAAAAGGCATTGGGGCAGTTCTCTTTGCTTCATCCACAAAGGCGTCCTTGCTTTGTGCCTTATTCTTGCCATGAAAAACACCTGCACTGTATTATTTCCTAGAGTGGTTTGAGGAGGCTGCTGAGAAATTGGCCTTGTTGTGCCAGGAGCTGTTTGAGCTCATGGCAACATGCCATCCGTCCCCTGAAAATATGACAGGAAGGGTTAAAACTCATAAAGCATGGATGTGGGTGATGAGGCCTGAGGGGATGCTGGTTGCTGGGGAACTTCACCTTTCAGGTTGGATATCAGGAAAAAGTTCTTCACTGAGAGGGCATTGGGTGTGGAACAGACTCCCCAGGGAAGTGGGCACAGCCCCAAGCTGCTGGAGCTCAAGGAACATCTGGACAATGCTCTCAGACACATGGTCTGATTTTTGTGTGGTCGTGTGTGGAGCCCAGAGTTGGACTCAGTGATCTCCACGGGTCCTTTCCAACTTGGGATATTCCGTGATTCTTTGATTTTGCAGGGGCCATGTGCTGCACTCCTCACTTCAGAGACCTCCTGGGGAGATGTGGGACCGGGTGAGCTCTTTCCCCATGGAGCACCACGGCTTTGCTGATGTCTCATGGGAGCAGTAGGGTGAAGGAAAGTGGTGATTTACTCACGTATAGCAGAAAATGCTCAAGTTTCCCCAGACGAATAAAAACATGTTGAACTGAGCTTTGCTAAGCTTCTCCCTTGCCAGAGAAAGCAGCAATTACTGGCGCGAGGGGAGAGGAGAACATGACACGGAATATGTTAAATGCTGAGCAGCCCCCAGGGAAGCAATTAGCACCGTGTAGGTTTATGGCTTAGGGGTGCAGATGCTGCCATGCAGGTACAGATAGGCTGCTTAAAACTCCTCTTCATCCTCAGATGCTTTGAACCCCTGAACAGGGCCATAACTGAGTCCTTCCATGATGTAAGGTGCTCTTCTGCTTCACTAGGAGCAGGAACAGCCCCCAGTAGGCTCAAAATGTGAATAAATGCTGGCAGATTTATTGGGACCTAAGTAAGAGGCCTGAAAATTCATTCTGCAAGTGCTTTTCCAAATGCAGCGCAATATAAAACAAAGACACATTCTGCGTTTGCATCTGAAGTGAAGATTTTGGAAGATAAAACTGACACGGGCAGCTGAGCTGCTGTGAAATGAAGGGAAACTGTTTTGAACACCAAAGAGCTGTGACACAGCTGCAGATTGGAGAAGCCTCCTTCCAGAGACAGACTTAGCTGGTAATTGTGTTGGATATTAAAATAAAGATTTATATACATATATATATATATATAAAACAAAAAAACCCCATCCCAACCCAAACAAGAAGATCGATACCAAGTGAACTGTAGACATACAGTAGTTTCCAGTCCTGTTTGAGCAGCTATTATCCTGATAACAAAAAGAAGTGAGTGTGGGAGGCTGCAGATGCAAAGAGAAAAGAGCAGAGCCTGGGCTGGGGAGGGCAAAGAGCAGTACTTGAGAAGTGTGAGTGACAAATCACACCGAGGCAGTGGGGGTCACACAGCAGGGAATGGGGAGTGGTGCAGAGCCAGGACTTGGAAATGCATATTCTGAAAGCAGAGCATGAATATTTACTGCAAAGCTTGAGTGTGAATAAACAGCTGTAATCCTTTGGCAGCAGGAGCACTGCATGGAGCTAAACCTGAATTTGCCAGGTACTGAGCAGCCCCTCAGGAAGAAGCCCACGACTTGGATTGGGCTGCCCAGGGGGGTGGTAGAGTCACTGTCCCTGGAGGTGTTCAAGAACTGTGGGGATATGACACTCAGGGACATGGTTTATTGGGCATGGTGAGATGGGGGTGGACTTGGGGAGCTTAGAGGTCTTTTCCAACCTTAATGATTCCATGATTGTATGACTCTGAGAGCACCGTTGGGCTTCAATTACTGATAACACTTCAGTGAACAACAGCAATTGAAACACGAGGCCAGCACTTCAGCAGGTTCATCAGATGAGTAAGTTTCAGGAATCTCAAGATTTTTCTGAGGCAGTACAGTGAACAATACTGCTTACAAGGCTTTCAGTGCTCAGGTCTATGTTACAGCTGGCAGTACAGATTGAAAAGCCTTCTGGTACCGAAAGGGAGCTTATAATCAAGAGGAAAACTGACTTCTTACATGGTGTGTTAGTGATAGGACAAGGAGGAATGGCTTTAAACTGAAAAAGGAGTGATTTAAGTTAGACTCGAGGAGGAAATAATTTATTCAGAGGGTGGTGAAGCCCTGGCACAGGCTGCTCAGAGAGCTGTGGGTGTCCCAGCTCAAGCTCAAGGCCAGGCTGGATGGGGCTCTGGGCAGCTTGAGCTGGTGGGTGTCCCTGTCCATGCCAGGAGTTGGAATTGGGGGGGCTTTAAGGTCACTTCCAACAAAAACCATTCTATGATTCTGTGAAAACACTTGTACTAATTGGTGCCATATTTAATGGCTATGATTAACTCTTGCAGCCTGACGTGATGGTTAAATCTGTAGTTTCTGATAGGAAGTGATGCATTCTCAGTGATGCAGAGATCTCACATGGAAGCCACAAGTACTGTCTGTGATGGTTAAGAGAATGTCAGCACATAAGAAGACATAAGGATGTATTCAGACCACAAAGGCTGCATCACTGAGGATGAACAGTTATTCTTCTGTCCTGCAGCCATATCCCTATTGCAGACACCAAAGATCATCCCAGTCCCTTTTCATCATGGGGCTGGACATCGATGAGATGGCAAGTGGAGCCCAAAACTCCTCACACTTACCCTCAGGCGACGTCCAAAGACGGTGACCTGCCCCCTTGCTTGCTCCTTCCTCTGCCTCCACTCCACGAGATTGAGGCCATTGTCGATGGGCAGGGTGACATTCCTCTTGCCCACGGTGGGGTTGACAGTGCCAGCCAGCAGATGTGGCTCAGTCTGCAGGGCCACCTCCATGCCATTGGCCAGCATCAGTCTGAGAGAGCCGTCAGCACCGATGTAGTAGCTGTTTCGGACTTGGTCTGAAGACAGAAAAAGAGATCTTTTAAAAATGCCTGTCCAGGGATACAGCCCCCGCCTTTCACTTTCTTCCTCTTCCAGGCTTCTCTAACATTGCTGCTGGATGTAAGGAAATGCACTGCCACATTTTTTTACTGGCCTTGGTGAGGATGGATTGGGGTTGGATTTTGGGATCTTAGTGGTCATTTCCATCCTTAATGATTCTATGTTTCTATTCCATGATTCAACTGTCCTATTCAAATGTCACAAATAGGTTGTTTCATCAGAAAAAGAAGAGACAGACAATCTCTTTCATTTTGATGACATTCTGCACCTCGAAGTCTTGCAAAAATATCTTAGAATACCCCAGGAAAGAACACAGGTTCAAACCTCCACCCCTAGGCTAGCTTAAAGACCATTGCTAAAACACTGGGTGGTGAGAAATTTGTTTTAAACCACAGTCCCACTGAAAACTTTCCACGTTTTTATATCTAAAAGATCCCAAATTGGCTACAATATATGAAAAAGTGGGGCCACCTACTTTTCTCAGCTTATTCACTATCTCACAAGTGACAGGAAATTGCACAGCCAGCTAATGCTAACCAGCTCCCCCAACAACAGCCAAACCCTTTCACTTGGGAATGCTTTCAGGAGGCAACCAAAGACCTCATGTTTGGAGAGAAAGCAGAAGCACTAAGCTCCCATACATCTGGCCTCAGCTAGCTCCTGAAAGACCAGCAGATTTTGAGGCCAGGATTTGGGAGTTCAGAAGTGGAAGAGAACAATATCCTGTGCACATCTTTCAGGAACCAGCAGGTTGAAATCTTGTCCTTTGAAATCCAGTTGGCCCTTCCTCCTGCAGAGAGCAGCTCATGATGGGTAAGAAAAGCATGAGGCTTGCTGAGTGCAGAACAGCATTAAAAGCACATTATACAAGGAGTGACTTATCTAAAGCTCCTCCAATGCTGGAAAGTATTACCGTTTCTATCTCCCAGGCTGCCATAAATACCTAATTGTGAATAAAAATGCCCCTTAAAAATTCATGTCAATTGTTTTTCCGTTCGGAGGCAAGTCAGGTTTTGTTCACTAGCTGCTCTGCCATAGCTCAGCAGGAAACGAGGTCACAGTGAAATTACCATCTCCCGTCTGGCTGAAATAGATCAGCAAAAAAGCACAGTTTGGTATAATTAGGAAAGGAAACCTGACACCAGTTGGTCTCTGTTACTGTGAGTCTGATCCTGCTCTCGCTGCAGCCAGCTGGAGCCTTGCCACACTCATCTCAGCAGGGCCACAGCTCAGCGTACTGTACACAGTTAACCTCATGATGGTGTGAAACTGCTGTGGCACTGGGTTTTGCCACTATAAATGCACAGCAGTGATTCACAGCGTAGATCTGAGCACTCTGGCTATACCATTGTGATGGTCTTTTGACACAGATACAAAGGGATCAGGCCCTTGATTTTCCATTGAGAAGTGAAAGTCTGCTGGCTTTGGCTCTTTAGCTCTCAGATGCCTGGCACTGTGAAAAACATGGTAGGAGATCCACTTTAAAATAAATTGGTGAAATATTTCTGCACAGCTTACGTGTGTCTCCCACCTTCATCACCAGGGAGCAGGGGAAATGTTCTGTTATTCACTAGACATGCACTGTTTCTTTGTGTCACTCAACTGTTGGCTGTGGTGGATTATCCCCAGAATGTTGCAATGTGAGGGAGGGAAATTGTAGATTCACAGAATTATTCGAGTTGGAAAGATCCTTTAAAGGTCATCTAGTCCAGCTCCTGGGCAACGAACAGGGTTATCCACAGCTCCATCAGATGCTCAGAGCTCCATCCACTCTGATCTTGAATGTCTCCAGGGATGGGGCATCTACCAAATCTCTGGGCAACATGTTCCAGTGCCTCATCACTCTTACTGTAAACAACCCCTTCCTTATATCCACTGTAAATGTCCGCTCTTGTAGCCATTTCCCCTTGTCCTATCACAATGCAAATCCCCCCCTTTCAAGACTTTTTCCAAGATAAGACTCTTTTTGGCTGTTGAAGGCATTTCTCAAAGGCTACATGAAATTGAAGTGCCATTGGATACTGTGCTACGTGCTCATTTGGCTCTGTTTTTGCGCTCTTATTTTGCCCTTGAAACACTGTTCCCTTTGTAGGCAGTCCGGAGGACAAAATCCCACAGAAATGCCAAGGAGTCTGTAAGCTATATGGGCTCCTCCATCCCTCCTATGGGAACCCATAACTTTCTGGAAATGCCAGAAAAATATTCTGGATGTGAGAAATAAGAGTGGTGAAGCACTGGAACAAGCTGTCCAGAGAGGTGATGGATGCCCCGTCCCTAGAGACACTGGAGCTGGGAGTTGGATTAGATGGCCTTTAAAGGTCCCTTCCAACTCAAGTGATTCTATGACTCTATAAAAGTACCTTTTTGGTGTCCTGCCCAAGCCTGCATAAGTGCCAGTTCTGTCCCAAAGCCAACAAATGGCTGAGTCCTTGCTCCAAGTGTCATCTTAGAGGTGTCACCTTGAGCTGACATGTCTTTGTAACCAGGAACACCAGGCATATTCTGAGCATCTCTAAATCCTAATGCAGTAGTTAGTCCATGGGTGTGCATTTGTCTTTTCTGACCTTGATATCTATTTCAAATAAGACAGGATGATGCTGAAATCTTTGCACAGTGTTTCATTCTGACCTTGGGGTTTAAGGGCTGGGAAATGCTTATCATGGGACAGAGGATCCCAGGAGGTGATGGAGTCTACAGATAGGAGTCTGCAGTTGTGAGGAGAACTACATCTCAGGACTTCTGAGCACCTGAGCTCTAACTCCTACCAAACACAACAGGATTTAGGCATTTAAAAACCTTGATGAGATCTGTTTCTGGTTTCTGTGTGGAGCCGTAAAATGTCTCCATTTCACACTGACTGCGGCCAGAACTTGCTCGCAGAGTGATCCAGGCTTCTTGAAAGATTTGCAAAGGATTTGTGAGAGCTGGCCAGAGCTGTGAGCCCAGAAGGAAAGTGCACAAGCACCTCTCATGCAAAGGGAATCTGCAGTGTGCATTTTCTTTGGAGAGTAAATGAGCAGGCAAGATGATCAAAGACCTTGAGAACAGCTCTAGCTCCATGCACTGGAGAGACACTTGGAAGGCAAACTGCATTTCAGCCGTGCTCAGTTCATGCTGGACAACTCCAGAGGCCCTTGCTGCAGTTTCTACATCGCTGCCAACAACATGTGCCTCATTTTGGGTATTCACAGTCCCTGTCACTTGTGGGAAAGCCACCCACAGAAGGTCACAGTCCACCTCTGCTGTGACATTATCCAGATCTTCGGTTTGAGACGAGTACGTTTATTCAGATGCAAATAATTTCGTAATTTTATACTTCTCAAGATGATTAAGCTGTTTGTAATACTGTATGTCCTAATGGCAACAGTGGCCCTGTGCTGGAGGGCAGTACAATGAGATAATTGACCGTGGCACCATTATGTAACTGTGCCTTCAGCTCCGCATGGATAAATCACATTGCAGTCAATTATCTCACTAAAGGGCCCCCCGACAGCGGGCTCTATTGCTTAATTAGGCTCTTGAGGTGAAGCCAACCTCGTGTCTGTGCAGTTGCCAGAGGTCTTAATGCAAGGGGATGGAATGGGGCAGGGTTGGACCTGCTTTGTAGACTGGAGTGAAGAAAAAGAAAGTCATTGTGCTGCCCTGCAAGGATACTGAGCACAGCTAGAAGGAGCTGGCATCCTGTCAGCTGCCCTCTGCAGAAGCAGGAAAGGCAGTGTTCAGGCATTATATGCACTTTCTTTTAAGAAAGCTTGCTCTTATTATATGGAGAGGGAGGGAAATGTATGACTCAGAGATTTGGGAACAAGTGTGACTCTGGAACATGTTAGTCTCACTTGGAGCACTTTGTTCTTTACAAGGGGAAATGATGCTTGACACCCTGCTGCCACTGGTTGTAGACTAAGACTGAATGAGAACTAAGGAGTGAAGAAAGCAGTGGGTTTGCCAATCCCTTCTATTCCTCCACGTCCCAGGGAACAGGAGTGAGGGACTGTAAGGAGGCATCAGCCTTCAGAACCTGGAGATCCAGGTTGGCATGGCTTATGCATGACATCTTCTGCCCTTACCAGAATGTCAGCATGGTGCTACATCACTCCTTCTTCTTTCCTTTCCCACTTCATCACCTTTTCCTTCACCTTATCAGTTCTCTACTTCTCACCACTGGCAGAACTATGCTCATTTTTGACAGTCACAAATTGTTTCTAACCCCGCTGCCCACGACTCCTTTCTCCTCCATGCCTCTCCAAACCAGCCCTTGAGCTCAAACACAAGCCTTCTGGGGACAGAGATGGTCCTTTTGATCTGGATTCTTCCTTCTGACTGTTTGAACAGCAAATGAACAATGCATCTGAGAGATTTCTAGTAACCGTCGGGTTGTCTTTCCAGGAGGAATGCAAATGTTGCATTGCAAGCCATTACGAGAATGAAGTGAAAGGGTCAGATGGAAGAATAGATTTATGCAACTCTTTTAGTTCTAACAATAACAGCGATGATGATGGAGGACAATATTGCATGGCAAGAGGACTGGCTGAGAATGAAGCAGAAAACAGCTGCTGGGTAGATCTGGAGCTAGGGATTGTGGCTAAGTAGGTGTGAGTGTACATCTGGACCAGCATGTGGGGAGCTCTGAGGTGCTAAGGATGCAGGTCACTTGGTGATAGGATTACCAAGATGATGCCTGTTTCCTGATGGATAATCCACGGTTTGCAGCTCAGCTGGGAGAGCAAGAGGCCTGACTCACCTTGGAGCAGGGTGTAGAAGGCTCCTGACGCTGACAAATTGGTTGTTATTGTAACATCATCCTTGCTGGAGGTTTCCACCTGGACGTGCACGGAGCTGTCGGTGTCGCTGCGGAAGCTGCTCACTTGGCCAGTGGGGAAGGTGACGTTGGTCAGGCGGCCGAAGCTGTCATATCTGAAAGGGAGGATGGAGGGAAGTCAGCAGCACAACACAGGGGTGGGATGCAGGAATCATCCCACCAAGCAAAGACCGAGTCTTGAAGTCTTCACCCAGACAAAGCCCTGCTGTCTGTCAGGACTACTTTAAGTTTTTTTGGCTTCGTGAATAGAAAATCACAGCTTTTAGCTGGAGGAAAATGAAGCACAGAGCAGAAAATGACTAAACGAGCAGTTGTCTCTTTTTTAGCAATATCTTTCTGATATTTATCACCTGTACTATGCTTCTTGTTTGTGTCAGAAAACTTTACTTCCCATTCACTGTGCTGTGACTTATGGAAAAGCTGTGGTCTGTGCATCCTGTCTAGCAGAACTAGGAGTTTCTGAAGAACACCAACTGTTTTGTCTGGTTGCTCCCTGAGCTCTTCAGAAATTTATTTATATATTTTTTTTGCCATCTTATTTTAAAAGCTAATGTTAAGGTAGCAGATTGGCCTCATCAGCTAAAGAGCTGTCCTTTGCGACCAAGTTGTAGGGCCCTGGGCACAGATGAGACCCCTGTATCTACCATTTACTGTTCCTAGGACCATCTGGAAGAACTGATTTAAATGTGTGAAAAAGCACTTCCATTTTTCACCCCTACCGAGTCCTTGGCTTTTCCAATGAGAGAGTCAAACATAAGCACCATCTGGGAAGGTTTCTGTGATGTGGGCACCTGCTAGCTAGGACCCAGAGGAAATAAGCCACACGCATACAGGTCCTGCAGCACATTTTTCAATGAAAAGAAGAAGCAGAAAATAAGGCCCAGAGGCATCCTGAATAGATGGAGCAAACATGCAACGCTGAGCTGAGCTCTGAGCTCCGGGCATGGGGCTGGCAAAGGGCTCCTAGAGGGAGGCTGCTGTAGGTTGAAATGGAGAGCAGTAGGAAGCTCCACTGGCTTCCCCATGGAGAACTGCTGGACTTTCTGAAACGGTGGACCTTCAGGCAAACAGTATTTAAATAGTCAAGGGGAAATAGGAGAAAAAAATCAGCAATGCAATCACTGACAAACACTGGACTGTTTCAAGTCCTACCCTCTTGAAAACACATTATGTGGGGACACAAAGCAAACGGTTGAGCAGCCACTCTGCAGTACACAGCTCTGAGCCTCTGATGGAGCACAGCTCAGGGCAGCATTCCTCAAAGCCATGAAGTAACACAAATGATATGTTAAGGAAAACAAGCTTAGAAAACACGACTCTAGGGGCAAAGCCATAAGAAATAAGCTGCTTTACACCAGACAAAACAAAGTAGGAACCTGCCATCCTAAACTTGCTTATTCTGAGGGGGATTATAAATAATTCATCTAATGAGGGTGGGACAAGAGGTAATGAAATGAGGGAGATTGAGGTCAGAAACTGGAGGATGTTTTCCAGGCCAATGGTTGCTCCAAGCAGAGGAGCAGATGGAGCATGAGAAACCCCACTGACCAATGCTTGTAAGAATAGGGGAGAGAAATGTGTCAGAGAGGGTCTGGATGTGGCTGATGGCTGAGGAATTATTCAACCTCAGCTTCAGGACTACTCTGAGCTGGGGAAAAAGCCAACAGACACCATCTAATAACAAAAAGGTAGTCCCAAATTGCAACCTATTGGAGACCCAGAAGCAGCCACTGTGCTGTCTCTGCTCCATACAGAAAAACAAGTTTGTCTCTTCTTTTCCATTCCCCTTTTTTCCATATCTGTCCAGTGCTATTACTTTGTCTTTGACAATATGCTGGCAGTGACTCTGTATGAGGAAGGACTGGCAGAAAAGCAAATTCTTATCCAAGTTTAATATTTAGCAGAGTGATTAAATAGGTGAGCTCATTGCAAATCTACCTCTCCCACTTGGAGCTTGAGACACTGGGACGTGAAATTTTTCTTGCCCGCTGGGCGGAGGGAGAGTTACAAAGGTAGAAGAAAGTATTCAGCCATCCAGTGTCAGCCCATCATTCATGGGATTACCCAAGCATGGAGGAAGGAGCAGCCTTACCCTTTCCCTTCACAACCTTGGCGACAAACCAGCTACTTGTGAAGTGGAAAAGAAGGGGAAGGAAAAAAAAAACAGCAGAGAAGGGATGAATTCAGGCCTGCGCTGCAGGAGGCTGGCAGGGGCCAGTGAAAGCCTTTCCAAGTGGCTAGGAGAGCACAGCTTGGATCTAAACTGAATCTCCTTGCAAGAGCCAGAGCTCAAGCTCTCTCAGTTCCCAGTGCTCTGCTCTCTGTCTGCAGCTCTTCTGTTTGCAATGAGATGGGATGCACTTTGTCAGTGCTTTCTGCACAGTCATCCACACATCTCCACCTGGAAGAGTACGTAAGTAAAAACTAAAAGCATCACAGAAGACATCTTTATCAGATCTGCTGAGACAGGACACGAGGGACATGATTTAGTCTTTCCCTTGAGCAGAGAGAACACGGTTATCACTAAAACTGTGTTACATAACACCCCAAATTCTTCCCACTGTGACATCTATTGCTGTCTATATAAAACACAGTCTGAACTGTAAGGATAGACTCAGATCTCAAATGCTCCGATATTTAAGGAAGATGGGATCTGAATTTAGCATCTCTGACTTGATGGTGCTTGGAACTGAAAGGGAAGAATCTTGCTCTATTTTTTATTTAGCTGAGTGTGGAACTAAGCCTGCCTCACACCTAAAAATACTGGCACAAAAGTAGGCATGCTGCACTGCAGTCTATAGTCTGACTTTGATGCAATAGGGGTGTGAGTGCAGAAGGAAACAGGTTCACAGGTTAGGGAAAGAACAGTAAAAGCCAGGATGGGGGCAGGGAGTTTGTGTGGCTGCTGTTTCATTTAAGTGCTGAATCAGTGTCCTATGAGTCATATGATTTATCCTAAATGAATGACACTCAGCACCATGCTGACAGTCAGCACTAAACCTATTCTGCATGGAAGCCCTACTTACTCCCAACAGCCCTGGGCTCCCTCTACCTTGTTCCTAGACATCTGGGTAGGCCTCTTCTCCCCGGTAACTAGCAACAGAACAGGAGGTAATGGCCTTAAAGTTGCTCCAGAGGAGGCTGAGGTTGGATACTAGGAAGAATTTCTTCTCAGAAAGAATGGTGAGGCATTGGCACAGCTGCCCAGGGAGGTGGTGGAGTCACCATACCTGGAGGTGTTCAAGAACTGTGGGGATGTGATACTCAGGGACACGGTTTAGTGGGCATGGAGAGATTGGGATGGACTTGGGGATCTTAGAGGCCTTTTCCAGCCTTCTATGGATTCCACCATCTCTTACCATTTCTGCACCCATCTATGTGGCTTCTCTAGCACCTGGAGTTCAGACATGCTACCTGCTCGTCTATGTTTGCAGCCTCTCCTCTCTCTTAATGAGAACAAATTGTGTTCTAATGCTGTTCCACAGCAGTAATGGGAGAGCAAGAGGCCAAAAAACTCTGCCTGAGCACAGAAAAAGAGCATGGAAGAATATGACGGTGACTAAATCTCCGTGTGCACATTTTTCTTTTAAGGAGAAGATGATTACATACAATAAGCATAATTAAATTTTCCTAATTGTGTGACAGAAGTCACACAATGGCAGAGAGTTTCACCAAGAGCACGAGTTTCCAACTGGGACTTTTTGTTCTGAGTAGCAAGGCTCATTTGGGGCCAGAGCAGTTTGTGCTGGTGTGCTGGAGTCAGTTTAAGATGTCTGCAAATGTGCATTAGGCTTTTGGCACCTCCTTAGTCACCACATTAGCCTCTGTCAGAAGTAACCTGGACCATCTGTGCTTGCTGCATTTGCACGAGCTGCTGCACCTCTGCCCAGGGACCTTCCAAGTGCTTGCTTTGGGGCTGCAAAGAGGTCATGGCTTACAGTGGGAGAAATGAGAGAAGGCAGCACAACTGGGCTGCTCTACTTTTAATTATTGCTTTTTAATTAGTGGCAAGTGAAGTGTAAAATGCGCGTGCCCAGACTAAAGCTGCTTTGAGAGCTGCAGTGGCAGTGCAAAAGGAGGTGCTGAACACATTAAATCATAAAATGGCTTGGGTTGGAGGGGAGCTTAAAGATCATTTAGTTCCAACCCCCAGCCATGGGCTGGTTGCCCCCCTCCAGCTCAGGCTGCCCAGGGCCCCATCCAACCTGGCCTTGAGCAGCTCCAGAGATGGGCCACACACAGCACTCTGGGCAGCTGTGCCAGTGCCTCACTCCCCTCTGAGTAAAGAATTTCCTCCTAATATCAAATCTAAACCTCTCCTCTTTTAGGTTGAAGCCATCCCACCGTTGTCCTACCACTATCAGACCATGAAAAAAGTCAGTCCCACTCCTGTCTATAAACTCCCCTCCAGTACTGAAAGGCATCAATGAGGTCCCCCTGGAGCCTTCTCTTCTCCAAGCTAGAGAAGCCCACTTCCCTCAACCTTTCTTCACAGGAGAGATGCTCCAGCCCTCTGAGCATCTTTGTGACCATCTCTGGACCCACTCCAACAGCTCAGCATCCTTCTTGTGATGGGGAACGAATGACATGGCTGCATTCGTTCCTTCCATCTCTGCACTCACAGAACTCATCCCCAGCTTGGAGAGGGAGGCTGAGTGACTGAACTTTATGTAGCCATAGGTGCATCTGGTCTTTGTGGTAAGATAAATCTCCTCCCATCAGCTCATTCCACAGCTAAGCTCCATAGGCTGCGCTTCCACAGCCTTGGGATTTATAGGTAGGGTGGTTTCCTAAGATGCTTGTGTTCTCCAAATGCTCTGAAAGTCACAGAATTAAGGAGATGCTGAAGGATAGGAGTGCACACACTCCCAGCAATGAATCCATCACCTGCTAATGCAGCTGCTGCCTCCCATTCAAACCTGCTGCAGAGCCCTGGCATTTGCAATTACAGTGACAATTATTAGGCCAGCAACGGAAGCTGTTGCCATCCATTCCCAATTGGAAACGTATTTAGCTAAGGTTCAATGCACAGAATTAAAATGGCATTTGGTGCTTATGAGGCCTAATTGTTAGCTTGTAAACATTCAGAGCTTTCATTTATCACATTACCATTGTGTAGAGACCTGGGCCTTGGGAATTAAGGAGAGCATCCTAAGTACTGTCTATTCAAAAATCAATTCTTTGCCTGAGTCTCTGAGTTTCCTCATTTTCACTTTTTCACATTTCATCGGTCTTTTAGAACTACAAGTCAAATAGATTGGAAAAAAAATCACTGTAATAATATTGCATTTAGAGCCAAAGTGCCCTAATGTACTTTGCAAACTATGTTTTATGTGTGATTATACAGACGTGCACCCGCTGCCTCGGCACAAGCTATTTTTCAAACAACGTTAAACACAACATTAAAAATAAATCCATAATAGACAAACCCATGCTACTCAAATATGCATGAAGGCAAGTCCTCTTCCTAATGACAGACAGAACTTCTGACTGCCCAAAGGAGGCAAGTAAGGTCTCTGTTTCCAGCTATTTTTATGATGCTCGTAATCACCTTGATTCTCTGCTGAACTTGGACGCCAGGCATACATGCTGGGCTCAAAACATGACCTCACAACTGAGTGAGAGGATTGGAGAAGTGCTGTTTTATCTTGGCACATGCTGGAGTTTCATGATAACTTCAGCAGAGGCACAGTGATGACGAGCGAATGGTATTATAATGGAGAAAAACATGGAGAAAAATAATCTTGCTAAAAGTGACAGAAAAGGATAGAGAACAATAGCCAAAGGGGCTTGTGTTTCTTATGCTTCAGACTGCTGCAGTCACACAAAGATCCTCTCTTGGACTGCTCTAAACCAAGGATGCCATCAAATCCCATAAAACCCAGTGTGTGACCTGAGATATCAGCTGGTGATAAAGGGATGTTATTAATGCAGCGAGCTAGGTTTCCCAAAGTCAAGAGGTGGCTGCTCCTCTAAAGGTAACGAGTGTTATTTATCTCTGGGTTTGACTGCACAGTCTTTGTGCCAACTGTGATGCAGATTGAGTCTGTATCTCCTTGTTGGGTAAATGCTGACTGTGATCCCTCAGCATGAGAAAGACACAGAGCTGTTGGAGTGGGTCCAGAGGAGGGCCATGAAGGCATTAATAAGCCTGAAACACCTCTCCTATGAAGACTGGCTGAGGGAGCCTGGAGAAGAGAAGGCTGTGGGAAGACCTCATTGCAGTCTTCCATTACTTCACGGGAGCTTATAAGCAGGAGGGGACCAACTTTTTATGTGATCAGATAGTGATAGCACAAGGGGAAACGACTTGAAACTGAAAGAGGGAAGATTTAGATTAGATCTTAGGAGGAAATTCTTTATTCAAAGGGTGGTGAGTCACTGGCACAGGCTGCCTAAAGAGCTGTGGGTGTGGAGGGTGTGCAAGGCCGGGCTGGGTGGGGATTTGGGCAACCTGATCTGGTACTGATCTGGTAACTGATGAGTCTTGGGGATGCAGGAAGCCATCCAAGATCCTTCTCTATTAAACAAAGTCCGATGTTATGGGTCAAAGCTTCCCTTATCTCCTGCTAAAAAATCTGGTACTACATTATCCAGTTCGCCCTGAGACACTCCTTGGGAAGTCCATGAGAAGGTTTTGAATTTCTTGGCTTGACTGAAGAGATGTGTATGTATTTAACTGTGTGCTGGGGGAGGTGACATTCAGAACTAAATGGGCACACAAAGGACCTGTGTGAAAGAGCCTCATCTGGGTTAAATAATGCATAAAAGGTTTGACTTTGGCTCAGAAGGAAATTGAATTAATGTACACTGATACCATCTCAATGAGCTAATCAAGATAATTGCCATATTCTTCATTTAAACAAATGCAGTAAATAAAACCCCCAAAAGTGGATTCTGCTGTAGAGATAAACAGCAACTGCTAACAAGCTATGTGAAGGCTGGTAGTGATTTTTTCATGTCAAGTGAAAAAGCAGTAACAACAGAAGTAGTCACACAGCATCCTTTGTC